>NC_091940.1:19307369-21707369 GCF_041260155.1 Ptychodera flava | reverse complement strand
ATTATTTATTTCCTTGAAATTTTAAGCAAAGTTTTAAGCTTTCCAATTTTGAGGTATGTACTCCTTTGATAACAGTAAATATTGAATATATTAAAGAAAACATTTGAAGCTATTTTACAGTTACAAAGAAGACTTTAGTTTCCTATTTTCATAAGAAATAGTTTGAGCAACATGTATGTATCTGTTAAATTCTATGCTGAGCAGGCCGATCAATGTCATAGTGTTCTGTCTCTTTCAGGGTTGTTTGAAGCCAGTCACAGCAATCGTTCCCAAGGGATGTTTTCTGAATCCAAGCGATGGTGCTGCAGTTGTTGGCGGTAATGTACTCACGTCACAGAGGATAGTAGACGTTGTGTTGAAGGCCTTCGCCGTGTGTGCAGCGTCTCAGGTGAGAGTCTGCCTGCGTAGTCGGCAAAACTTGAGGAACCCCAGCACCTTGCAGCTTAGCAGATTTTCTCATTTTAAATTCTACTTTTAAAAGTTTTACCCAAAAGAAATTTGTAAATCTCTACTAAATCCCTAAAGTAATTTGGGCTAAAAACGACATGACACACTTCATACACCTGTGGTACCTGGAATATATAGAAATGTTGACGACTAGATTGAGATGTGTGTCCTCAAGATTTGGCTGTCGAGCTGTTCAGGGAAAAGTAGAGGTCAGAAGGAATTACAATACCAAGACAGGTATAATTAAAAATTCAGAGAAAACTTTTCAAATTAAAACTTGAGAACTGCTCAGTTAGTAACTTTGGCTTGTGCATTACAGTACCAGGCCAGAGTTGTAATTTTTATCATGTTTCACTTCCATGGTTATGGGGCTTGTTTTGTTTTTTTGGTTTTTTACTTCCTTATTATAATAATTACCTGAATACATAATACAACAAGAAAAAACACAAAGTTGACGCACATTTGTCAGTCAATTTAAAAACCAGTAAACGACTCCAAGAAACTAGTGTGATGCACCCCCATTTTGTACTACCCCAATGCTCTTTATTCCTGCTCTTGAAATCTGCTTTCTCTATTTCAGATGCTCATACTATAGAGAAAATAACTCTAAAATGCCAGAAACGTACCTATTGAATGTAATGGCAATTACCCTCAGTGGGTGGGGATACACTTGGTTTTGGTAGAAATTGTGCCGTACAGCAATTGCCCAGCTACTTAGCTGCATATACAGTATAATTTGTGCATTGTACCCAATACCCAAAGCTCATGTACATCCACTAGCAGTGTGAGTAATACATTTATTTTGCAATCAACGCTGACACCTGTACAAATATCTTTCCAGGGTTGTATGAACAATGTCACATTCGGTGATAAAGATGTAGGGTACTATGAGACCGTCGCTGGTGGTTCTGGAGCTGTAAGTTACAATCGCTATTCGTCTCAACCTGTCGCTTTTTCTAATCGTTTACATTTGTAGGGCTGTATGAATGTTACCACTTTTGGTGCTCACGACTTGGGCTACTGTGAAACAGTTGCCGGAGGGGCAGGTGCCGTAAGTGTACTGATCATACTTTCAAATTGACGGGCATCAAGGCGATGCGCAGATACATTGTACTTTCACAACTGTGTTCACATAACTTGGGCAGTTACTGATGCCACACACATGGGAAAGGTTGAATGACGCTTTTAGCTTGCAATATTTGCAGTTACAAGTCTTTGCATAGAATTTTAGGCTGTTGCTGTCCGTGTTTAGTGTCCTAAGCATGCCTGCATGCTCATAGAACACTGTGTACATTTTTTTACCCAGTGGCAGGGGAACTTAAAGGGAAACAGTCATCGGAACTGTCCTCAAAGGTCGTATGGGACCCATACGACCAATGTAAACACTGTATCCAAGGTACAATGGTGATTGATGAACGTTAAAAATGTCTTTCATAATCTACATCGTATAATTTATATGTTACAGCTGTGATGATGATGTGCTCCGAGATACGGTGCACGAAATACATTGTTTGTAAACAAGAAACTTGCACAGGCACAGTTCCAACGACCGTTTCCCTTTCAATAACACGGTACATCATATTTACATGTATGGTATTAAAGGTATACTGTCACCTGTTCCAATTTTGCCGCAGTTACCATGGAAAGAGAAAATCTAACCAATCACAGATTTTAAGCGGGTGGCCGCTTTTCAAAAACAACGCCCTCACATGGGCATTTTGATTACCAAGGAATGCCGTTGTGACCATATATGGGCATATTTAGATGACAGGTGACTGTATACCTTTAATGCTGGTGCTTTGCATGTCAAGCTAATCAAGAGAAGTAGAATGCAAAACAAGAGTTTATAAAAAAAACAACAAAGAAAATCAAGGACATAATACCAATTGTCAGTTCTCTCTGTATTGAATTAAAGTTTTGCAGCTGCAAATATTACTTTCTAGTAGCTTGAGTGTGACAGGCATAACATAAGGTACTTCGCTAACTTTTGTTAAAGTTAAAAGTTAAAAGTGTGTATTCATAAAAAGTAGAGGGATAATTCAACAAGTTAATTTGTAGATTTAATAAAACTTCTCATGTCTTTGTCATCATAAAAGCTGTATTTAAAATATGCATAGGTCAACTTTATCATGTTAGGATGGCAATGCAACATCAGCTTTCAAAAAGGGTGAATTATATTCTACTAAGACTATTCCAATATCTGCCTTAAGGTAGAATGTGCCTCCACTTGGGCCAGATATTTAGACCCTCAAACTTACATAACACTATTTGTTCTACCATTTGTGTGGGGGCTCGTGCTAAAGCTCATGGAGTAACGTAAGTATTCACAGGCTCACTTTTGTGAAAACAGTAAATTAAGTTTGTCCCTCATAGGGTTAAGACAGGGATTGCAGCCATTTTGAATTTCAAGACAATGCATAATTTGTTTCTGTGGTACCAAATTTTGCACAGTGATCCCTGATTTTTATTTTTCATTTTGATTGATTTAAAGTTTCTTTAAGGCAAGTTTCAGCAAAACTTGAAGTCTTTCAATTTCGAGGCACGTATTACCTTAAATCAGACATGCTGGAATAGAATATATTATGGAAAGTATAAATGATTTCATCATTTTCTTTAAACTCTCATTTTCTCTATACTCCTCTGCACAGGGTCCAACATGGGATGGCCGTAGTGGCGTACATAGCAACATGACCAACACACGAATCACAGACCCAGAGATTTTAGAAAGAAGGTATAAGTACTCCGATTTATCACACCAGACTTAGTGACAGTGCCATTCGTGTAAAGCCTGCATTATCCAAAAGCAAAGTCGATGTCAGTAGCATGTCTTATGCTACAGTTACTTGGATAAATGATATGAAAATAACCAAATTACAAGAAATAGTCTTGACAGTCAGTGCTGACTTTGACAAGTGGTTTGCATTGAACCAATGGCAATACAATAACTAGACATACCGTCTAAATTGAGGAGTTGCCAACACTGTCAGGTGTAATTATTGTCTCGGTGGTAATATCAGTCAATCACAAAGAAATCAACTCTTCGAAACTTGAAACATTGTCAGGAAAGGGGTAATGAGTAGTCAAAACACATCCAAACACATCCCGCTCAGAACAAATCATTTGTATCCGTTATTTGTGCTGATCTGGTGATATTGTTTTGGCTCCGCCTGACCTCCTTCCGAACAGTGTTTAAACTTTCACAGCGTTCATTTCTTGTGATCAACTGATATTACTGTTGGACGTACTTACACCTGACAGTGTTGGCAACTCCTCAATTTGGACAGTATGTCAGGTTCCCATATTGCCACTGTAAGTTGTAATTTACGAGCACATGTTGACAAAATACAGTGAATGAAAATGCAAGGTAGTGAGAAAGAGCAATGCGGAGGAGCTATGTAAAATAAAAGTCTCTTTCACAGGTATCCTGTTGTCCTACGTCGTTTCGAGTTGAATGCAGGCACTGGTGGCAATGGCCTGTACAGGGGTGGTAATGGTGTTATCAGGGAAATGCTCTTTAGGCGACCCTTGACCCTGTCGATTCTCAGTGAAAGGAGAGCCTTCAGGCCTTACGGAATGAAAGGTTGGTGAAACAGGAAATTAAACCAGAGCTTCACAAGATAATTGTAGAGGATGTGAGAGAATTTGTGCAAAAATAAGCAATACTAGAGATGGTAAATTAAGGTCAATTCCTCATTTGCAACAATCTTACAGAGAACACCACATTAACCCATCAAGCCATTTAGCAAAATGCCTAGTGAGACAGGGAGTCATTTGGCCAGATAACAAATAAATTGGCAATCAACTTCACTGGTTGGGTACAGCAATTGCAAACACTAAAATCAGTGGGTAATCTCAATCGGTGTCAATTGTGAATTATTCTTCATTCGATTCAGCTTATTTTCTAAGATACACCATGAGAGAAATGGTTTGTACCACTGTGCGATGTTTACGCAGCCTGTAGTATCAGTGTCAATTTTATGGCCAGAGTTGGGCTTCCTGCTAACTTTTGTATTACAATCGCTGTACCAGACCACTGAAGTTGACCGCCAATTTACTTGTTATCTGTATACAATGCAAGATCCGAGGTACATGAATATTCCGCATTGATTAAGGGTCATTAGCATAGAATTTTAATACCGAAACAATGCTCATTAGTGTAATCTGCATATTTGAATATCATTATACCTCGCATCTTGCACTAATAGGTTATCTGGCCAAATGACTCTCTGTTTTACAAGGCATTTTGCTAAATGGCTTGACGCGTTAATATGGCGTTCTCTGTAATTACGGTAAATCCTGTCATACACTAAAGCACAACAAGTATCAAGCATCAGTAATTTTCAGCATTTGAAAAAAGTTCAAGAATCCATTCAGGTAGTATGCGCCTCAGAAGTGAAAGACTTGTGCAAACTTTCCTCAGTGAAACTTTCGACCATTCTCTTACTATATCAAGAATAAAAATCGGTTCACCGTTAAAGTTTAGTACTAGAGAGACAAAATTACTTGATATTTCCTGATATTTGACATTCAAAATGGTTGCCATTCCTGTGTTACTTCTATGGGGAAAAATAGAAGAAAGAGAAAGTAAGACAGTGAAAACTTTTCTTACACCAAGAACTTTAAAATGAGCACCCACAAGTAGTAGATTAGAAAAGAATTGAAAACTTTTGAAAGCCAGAATATCTGTCCCTATGGCACATGCTACAAAAACAGTTACCTTAATTTGCTTAAAGCAAGACCATAGAATTAAAGATTGTCGCTGTTATATGAAATTATCGTTTTAATGTTTAGAGAAAGACAAAGTAAACTTTCTATGTTCTGTACAACAACAAAATCGAAGGGCAACAACCAGACACATTTTTTCAATCAGGTGGTGAGCCAGGGAAGGCTGGCAAGAATTATCTCATCTACAATGATGGACGTGTTGTCAATCTAGGAGGCAAGACATCAGTGGATGTACAAGCTGGGGTAAGAGCATCATCATTTCAATTGTAAAAATTCATTTCAGAGTCTACAAAGATAAATATTATCTTGAAGCCTGATGTGCTGGAGGATTCATTCACAATGTATTAATTTACCTTCATTACACTCATGAAAAGCCGAAGTATAATGGGTGTCTGATTACATCATAGTTAATGTGTTTCTGTTGATATTTAAGGATGTATTCCAGCTGCAAACGCCAGGAGGTGGTGGATATGGTGTGGCCGAAGGTGAAATTGACCCTTCGCAACCAGCTTCCAAAAAGAGGAAGTACGATGCAGTGGCCAGCCATCACTATCAAGAAAAGGGTAGTGTCTATGCATACAGGCTGGCCCAGGAACAAGCATAGAAAGGAAGAGATATGCACAGTGGCCCTGGAAGGAGTGTTAGTTACAAGGGGGATATGGTGAAGTAATATTAATCAGGGTCAGAGAAAAGACGGCAAAGCTTGAGGTTTAAGATATAAAACATGTGTAGGACACACATATAGTACCAGCACCTCTTACTGGTGTATCAGCATTGTCTGAAAAATACTTTTGCTGTTGAATTTTCATAAAAGTGCTCATAAACATAATTTGCAATGGAAAATTTGCTAATGTTCGCAACTCAGTTTACACTAGAACACAATAAAAAATTTCAATGGAAGATACACATGCAAGCTAACTTGCATTGTATACACTCATTTCAGTGAAACTTGTCCATATCACAAATAAATTTGTTTGATTTACGGCTTCCATAGAGTAGCAATTATTCATTCTCTTATGGAATAGCGCACATTGTGTTGATGATCAATATCATGTGCAACACTTGCGGCTCATATTTCCATAATTGAAATTCGCTTGATATCAAAACAACTGTTTTAAAAATGTGTGAGAAAGAAGAATATTTTATGAACTGGAAAAATGGTCTTTGGGCATTGAATAATAAATGACTATGGTCGTATTTTTTACATCTCTGTGATACAGTACTTTATAAATAGATTTGGTAAGGTTCTTAATGGCAGGGACGTTCTAACTTTCAGCTGATAGATGGCTCAGGGATGTGTGCATGCTTAATTCAAGACTACATGGGATTCTGTCATCTGTGAAATAATGCTTGAAAAGCTTTTGACTATTTTTACATATCATGAATTTTCAACTTGCTTCAGTTAGCTTACAGAATCTGAATTCTATAGATCTCAATAAAAAACTATTGTGATCAGCCTATTGGTACAAACTTCATGAACTTTTTTATTTCATTTGTAAAGTTGAAACATGTTACTGTTACAGTACCTCTAACCATGTACTAAAATTCTCCATTCTACCGCGATTTTTTCATTTTTAGCATATTTTTCGAGAGATTATCTCATGAAGATTTCTACCAAATTGTATCGATAGTCACCATTAATTATTTTACTAGACGAGGCTTTTCAATTTTTTCAGGGAACAATTCACAAAACTACCGACAATCCACAAACATGTTCCGTTTCTCACAAAGAATTCTACCCAAAATGGATTTTTTTTGAAAAAGAAAATTCACAATTCTTCTTTCTTCTTCAGCTGTGAGGGAAACCCTCCATCTTGAATTATTTTAGAGTATGCTTTTGCAGATTCCCGCGGAAGTCTCAGTCTGGCAGGATCCGTAAAGTTGACGTAGTGCAGACCAAATTTGACGGAATAACCCTTTGTCCAGGCAAAGTTGTCCATGAGTGACCATACAAAATAACCTTTCACATTAACACTGTCATACGTCTGGGCTGTAAATAAGTAAATAAATAGGTAAATAAATACTGTATCATTTGAATTTTTCAGTATTTTTATTCTGTTTGTGAAATACAGTTTCTTGCTGCACTCCAAAAATCACATCAAATTCCTGGTGTTCAACATATCAACACGGAAAGTTTGTGTATATTATCCTGTGTTATTGTTGAAAAGTAAACTTTTGTCTGGCCTAGCATTTATTTCTCAGTGATAAAATAGCATATTGTACACATGCTGTTTGTTAGAAATAGTAATACTGTTTCTTTGTATTTAGGTACACTGTAGACAGAGAATGTGAAAATGCACTTGTTTTCTGTTTGCATTGAACCATTGTCAATATGGGAAAAAGACATGCCGTCTACCTTGAGGAGTTAGTTGCCAGCACAGAGGTTTGCATTGAACCATTGTCAATATGGGAAAAAGACATACCGTCTTAATTGAGGAGTTGCCAACACTGTCAGGTGTACGTATCGTCAAGGCAGTAATACCAGTCTCTAATAAAAGAAATCAACTCTGCAAAAGTGGGAACGTTGTCTGGAAGGCGGTCAAGCATAATCAAAACAACACCACACATCAACACACACATCCTGTTAACTGCCAAGAACGCATCATTTGCAGGTGTAGTTTGTGCAGATCCTGTGATATTGTTTTGACTACGTCTGACCTCTTTCCAGACAATGTTTCAACTTTTGGCAGACTCAGAGTTGATTTCATTTTGATCAACGGATATTACCGCTAGACGATAGTTATGCTCGTCAGTGTTGGAAACTCTTCAATTTAGACGGTATGTCTAGTTCCCGTATTGCCAACAGTTCAACACAAACAACTGTAATGAAAAACATCAATGTTACAGCAACTGTACCTCTCTACATGACAAACAAACGAAGATTGGAATGAATCGGTTTCATTGTCACAAACCCTCTAATTTTTAGGCAGTAGCATAAAGAGATCACTTCTAACTTGCTCAGAGGAAATAACATTATCGTGAGAACAAAATGTTTCCACTTTGTTGAAGCCACACTGTGTTGAAAAACGACACAGTAAGGGACCGTCTCAGATTGTCGCAGAAGTTCAAGAAACGAAATTTCTTCGTTTAGATCAAAACCCCCTCCCCCCTCCCCCTAAACGAAACTTCAAAAGTGTGAAATGTTTATGTCTGCCTGAGAGTACAATGTTGCATTTTGCTATAGCTACTAAAGACATATTCCCCTTGCCACATTACAACATTAAACAAACCGAAGCTTGGTCTACTATGTCCTAATGCCAGCACTTGCAAATGCAGTAACATCCGAGTAATCGTCATACGGTTCAGGCGATTTACCCATATAAGGATATCCCTCACTCGTTATATAGGAAACCCGGTCCAGTTCTGGCTGTTCCAGTATGCATTGACTGTTTGATTGCGTTGTCGCAGACAGTTGCTTTGATTCCTTACAGAGAATTTGGGCTCGGTTATATCAGTCTGTTTACATGGTGGTTTTTCCTCACCAGGTATAGACATATAGCTGGAGTCACTCCGGCAAGAAACTTCGACATGGGGGCCCAGGCAAGTTCAATCATATTAAAACGACTATGACCAGGTGCATAACCCTGGTGCATAACAATTGAGAATAAAGAAATCTAGTGGTTAGAGCAGACGCTTATAGATAGCCCATTTTAAAAAATGATACTTTTTGTCTTTGAATAATTTGATGAATGAAAGGTTTAGGATACAATGTTACTATCGGTAAATTGTGTTTGGGGAATGAACTAGATGGAAACAGTTACAAAGTTGTTGGCACGAGTGTGCATTTTTTTCTTTAATTTAAATAAAACACGAAAACTTGTGATCACAAAATAAAAGTGCGAAAGTGAAGTTCACTAATTGAATGGAGGTCAAACCCCCTCCCCCCTAAACGAATAAATTTCGCTTTTTGAACTTCTGCGACAATCTGAGACGGTCCCTAAATGAGAACATATTTTGAAGTATTTGCTCAGAATTTGCATCAAGGCTCACTCAGTGCAACCAACAAGATATGCACTTCTCAAATTTGTTTTGGAAATGAATATTTTTTCACATCCTGGATAGAGAGAGACAATGTTCCTCAGGCAATGTAATAGCTTTGAAATGCAGACACTTAGTGTACAAACTTATCCAATAACCTACATTAATTGGGATGTTAGAAGTAATTTCATTATATGACGTGGCTGTTTTTATATGTGCACAACAGACAGTTATGATTGATACAATGGTCAGGAAGAATGAGGGGAAAAGATTTGTAAAAACATGTATTATCCAAACCTTTTAGAATTTCATTCAGATACGCTGTGATGTAGACAATTCTCTCTCCATCATTGATATTAGGATCTTCTGCAGTATGCGGCATTCCGTTTTTGGTGACGAAAATGGTGGGTTTCCCATACTCTTCATGTATCCAGTTTAACACTTTTCTGATTCCCCATGGCACAACGGTGTATTGATCGTCAATAACTGTCCAATCCTCGGCAAAACTGAGGTGCACATTATGCAGACCCGTGAAAGCGTCATATTTTTCAGATTCTCTCCTTTTTGCCATGACTGTCTTGTAGTGGTTTATGCCCAAGAAATCACAACTGCCTCTCAAGAGATCACGTTCCTGCCGAGTGAACTCTGGCAGTTTGACGCTCGTCTGCGATGCCACGTACTGCCTCATCTCTGCAGGGTAGTCACCGTAATACAGTGGATGTAGAAACCAACCGATCGTCATCTGCATGTAAAGATTAGCCGCTTCTAGGTCAGCAGTTTTCTGAGTCGCAGGCTCTGCCCAGGGAGCAACGCTTGCTATACCGATAAACCCACGTTGACGTCGGCGGTACTTCTCATGATAGTGCTTCCAGGTGAGGGCGTGAGCCAAGAGTATGTTATGCGCGTTCTCGTAACAGTGCTGTAGGGTCAGTTCAAACCCCGGTGCCATGTTGCCATGGCGATGTCCTGACATGACATAAGTGTAGGGTTCATTGATTGTCATCCAGTATTTTACCTTATCACCAAATTCACCGAAACACAGGTCGGCATAGTGCACGAACAATTTGACAGTCTCAGAGTTTTGGAAACCTCCAAGATAATCCTGCAAGTCTTGTGGCATGTCATAATGAAATAGAGTAACGACTGGTTCAATATTAGCCCGTATAAGTTCATCAATTAGCCTGTGATAATATGCTAACCCTGCCTTATTGGGAGGTTTGTGTCGTGTGCCTTGTGGAAGTATACGAGTCCAGGAAATGGAAAAACTGTAATGTGTAACGCCGAGACGTTTCAACATCTCAACGTCTTTGGTAACTTTGTGGTAACTGTCGCATGCGATGTCACCAGTCTGGTTCATGAAGACATGCCCTCCCTGATGAGTGAATGTGTCCCATATGTGCACGCCTTTGCCGTCGTCGTTCCATCCGCCCTCGATTTGATACGCAGATGTCGCCGCTCCCCAGGCAAAACTCTGACTGAAGCGTCCATGCAGGAAGGAGTCTCGTTTCTCATCTTTGAAATTGGGGTAAATGAATTTGCCATCAATCAGGTCAAGTGCGGCGGTAACTCCGAGAGCGGCCAGCATATAGACAAGATGACCGATTGGAAAGGAAACTTCATGCATCATCTTGTAGTGATTGCAAATCTGACAAAATATAGATTTGAGAAATATCTGTTGTACATAGTACAGTGACAGATTAACAGTGAAAATAAGAATTTCATTCATCGATATTAAACACACCAAAAGGTAAACGTTTTAGTTCTGGTGGACTTGCTTGCTGCAAGTGCATATTTCATGTTCAATATGAAAAGTTGCTCGGTCTTAAAATGATGCAATTTTTCTTGTCGCTCAGTGTAACCATACCTAAAATGTTTTCAATATTAGGCTCTTCTCCATCGTAAACATACTATAATCTAATTAATTTGTACAGTTGCAAAACTATGCTTTATGGTGTATGCAATTGCCAGTGTTGAACCAGAAATCTTGAATGACATACACACTCTCCTGCTGCAATTTCTGTGTATAGGTGTATTTATCTGATACTGCGTACTCAAGACATTGACCAGGCAGTTGGTAGCAATGAGCTGTAGAGAATGTTAGAGTCACACTGTACTTCAGGATGATGTAAATATTATACACGTAAACTTCAACGTCAAAGAATTAAATGCTTGTAGACTTTGGCTGAAATATATTCCCTACCATTTTAATTTGCACTCTCAATCAGCATAGAGTTTGAAAAACACTGCTAATCTTCTGTATATGAAACCAAAGTCACTGTGGCCATGTGTGGCAGAGCAATGCAGTGAGTGTATGATAATATTATGAAGGACAATAATATGGGCATTATTGATAAAATCCAATTCTGGCCTGATAACATCATCAAATTTTTACTAAGGCCAGACAAAATAAAAATATCCTGTGTTTGCATTAGGTTTTACTTACCTTATAATCGAAAATATGAAACTATTACGAACAAAAACCAAGGTAGATTCACTGTGAGTAATAGTGTAGACCACTCTCACATGGCATAAGAGGGGGCGTCTCCCCTTGACCTCTGACCCTAACATATTCTGGGGCAAGTTATTTGATCTCACTTGTTAGCCCATTGCATGATGGTATAATTAATATGAGCTCAGGGTTCAAAGGCCATCCCCCCTGTAACCATGGTGCCTCAAACTGAACAATACCACCATTGCCCTCTTATCTTTTACACACAAGCAATTATCATCTTTGATTTTACTACTGCCTTATTAGGTTTGCAATCTTTCAACATTCAAGTCACACTTTTATTATGTATGCATGCAAACAGTGTGTTTATTGTTTGTTTGCTCTTCAAGTTGTAACTTGAAAATATCATACAGCCGTGGAAGAAATCATCTCATGAGGAATAAACTGAAAAGTACTGCGTCTTTGCACTTCATTCAACAGGGATCAAATTTATAAACTTGACTCTCATCTCCACATTTTAATTACATTTGTAATTTTTATGTATCTAAAAGTATACGTCATAAAGAAAATTCTAGGTGGTGGGACTGATATCCTTCAAGTTTTTATCTTATCAATTCAATCTGTGTTCTATGCAAAAAATGTCACATGTTGACAGCATAGATCAACAATGGGTGGCATTTCTCCCATGCTGACCTTCAATTTTCATGTGGTACTCATGATATCGGAAAGGTTGATTTTCAAGGACAGAGATAAGACAAATTTGTCCTTCAGTATCTTGTTGCACAAGTATTTTCATAATCAGGGGATTTAGATTGGTTTGACTTAAAAGGACCAGTTGCTGTAACTTTTGAAGATTTTTTCACAACTTTTGTTACATTTTTCAATTGCAAGTTCTTGTTCTACTTCCAAAAGCAGGTTGAAACACCAATTTAAATCTATTTAACTTTAATTGTCAACACTGTGTCTGTAGAATGTAGAATGCACTGTAATTGTTTACATTCTAATTCTAGTCCAGACTAGTTGAGCTGTCAACAATAACAATGCAGTTTTCGCATGTATAGGCCGAGTTGACAAGCCGAATACTGATATCTCAACATGCTTTAGGGGGTGGGGGTGGGTAGAACAAGAAACTGTAGCAAATAGTAAAAAAAATCACAAGTTTACAGGTAGTGGTTCTCTAAGGTAGTACACTCCTAAAAAGTGAAAGAGTTACACTTTTGCTCAAACTTTATATCATTCTCTTTCAAAATCAAGGACAAATGCCAGGGGTAACCTTGCAAATTTTAGTCTTAGAAAAACAAATTACCTATTATTTGCCAACTTTTGACATTCAAAATAGCCTCTATTCCTCTGTAACTGTCATTTTCGATTTTAACAATAGACAAGACAGTGATAATTTCATTTATTCCACAAGTTTGAAAATGTGTCGTCACGAGTAGCAGACCAGAAGATTTTTTGAAAGATTTGAGAGTCTGAATATCTGTCCTGGGGGAATATTGTACAAAAAGCACATAAATCACTAGGAAACTAAGATTATTAGGACAACAGTACTGAAGATATGTATTTAATAAAATACTGAGAGAATGAAGCATCCCAAATTTTGCTTATTATATGCTATTTATTGAGGCAATACAATTTGTGCAGTCATGTTGTTTCTACAATAAAAGTGACAATACAAGGAGCCCAGACAACTTTGTGAAAGGTGAAGCCAGCCTTGGCTGACATGCTGTAACATACATACGCACTAAATTTACTTACGCAGTTGACACAGAAATAGAGCAGACAATCTAGCTGTTGCAATTATTTCAGAAACTTTAGTCATCATAAAACATTCAAAGCTAGGCTCTTGTATCACAACAAAGTTTCATTCACATTGTAGTATGAATTATCTCATTATTTCGTACAAAATCTCATTCGCTAATTTTTTTCACACAGTTTGGCCACAGGAAATTCTACAGAATTAATGATACATTTCAAATGCATCAGTATCTTTTAGTGCCACGAGAAGTGGCCCGGCAGAAATCAAATATTCCAGAACCGTTTTCGCAATCTGAACCGTAATATTTCCATCTTCAAAGGTCTTCTCTGACTTTGGAAGGAAAGCCATTGTCTTGGATGATCTCGGTGTACGCCTTTGCCGACGCCCTCGCCATTCTTGGTCTGGCTGGATCAGTGAAATTAACATAATGTAGGCCAAATCTCATCATGTATCCGTGTGTCCACTCAAAATTGTCCATCAGTGACCAGGCAAAATAGCCTCGGACGTCCACGCCATCCAGAAGTTGTGCTGCAAAATGAAAAAGACAGTAGGGAAATCTTTGCACAGATGAATCTCATTAAATTTGCTGCAATTGTGTTGAAAATCTTTTTTACCAAAGATGTCAAGAGGTAGTTTGCTTTTAATCGGAAATATGCTGTAATAAGTTTAATTTTCAATTTCCATTTGAATTATTGCAATTAATTGTTTTTTAGAACTTGACTGTGATTATAAATTCAGGTCTCAAAATAATACCAGATGACAGAATGCATCAATGAGTAATAGTCTGAAAATTTCCTGCTCAGAATAAAAATGTGAATATTTCAACAAAGCTACTTGGTCAAAAAAGATTTTGCTCCAGGATTTGCTGTGGATGAAACCCTCTCACCACAAATGGTTTGGTCCAAAATAATTGTTATCAAAAGTGAATGTTATTGAAAACAACAATGAATTTGGACCCAATCATTTGTTCAAGGTAATGAACTGAAAGATTCAATCAACAGGTGGTTGTTCATTAATATTTTGATCTTTCAACCATCCCCTGCAGCTTGTTTCTCGACAAAACAGCCACCAGTCCTTCATTTTGTCATCTCATTAACATTTGTTCAAAAGTGCAATAAAATGGGCAATTGCATCACATACTATGTGGGATATAAGTAATTTAGGCCGAAATCATTCCCTTTAAAAAGCAGTAAAATAACTTTTGCAAGATACATACATATATGACATTGACAGGGTAGTTGTCTTTTCATTTGTGTCAGTTTTGTCGGCAGCTACCTTCGGTAGGCTGTTCATTTCTCCCATTCAGATACTTCTAAGTGATGCATCCCACTTCTTAAAGCCCGGGGCGAAATGGACCGGGATCCGGATTAATGCGAAGTTTGGGTGGCGTTTTGGGGCATGGCTCTGCATAATGAGTCTGTTGGTAACGGTTGCTATCGTTCGCATTATCTGGGTAATCTGTTTGCTCTCAACTCACGCTCTGACTATAAGCTTAGGTACAGCCTTCGCAATACGCGAAAGAAAAAAAGAAAGAAGGAAAAAATATCAATTTCATAAAAACAGGAGCGTGCTGAGTTGATCTACTGAAGTTTTTGCTGAGTTGATTTACTGAAGTTTCGGGGTCATGTCATCGTTCGAGAATGATTCGGCTGCTGACCGCCATATCTACATACGGAAATGGCGCCGTACGCTGTGGAAATAATCATCAAGAAAGTAATAAACATAAACATTAAAAATAATCCAAAGCTGGCAATTTCGTATGTTGAAATCACGAATTACCGATCTAAACATTGACTAAGAAACACGGTCAGGAAAATGGTAGGAAATAGGTGAACGACGCGACGTCATGGCCGATCGCTAAAAATAAAAAAAATAAGTTCACTACATCACGGAAGGATCGAGATTTCCATGAATCTCGCGTACCACGATATCTGTAAGCGATCGAGGTCGGCTGCTCGGTTGCTTTGAGGGTGACCCCGGACAACTAATCACGAGTTATGTTCATTTTCGGAGCAATGGGATGAACCACGGACTGGGTTCATAGATATCTTCGTTATTGAAGAAATTAAAGTCCAACCTTTGTCGAAATCTTACGATGTAGTGCCAACTCAATGAGCCGATCTCGGACACACGTATCAATAGGCCTAAGCCTTTCGAAGAAGATCGGGTGATGACATATCGACGCTCACTTGCTCACCTTGAACTGACATTGACAAATACTGTTTTGATGTCTTTACAAGCTTTGTTTCATTCTCATAACAGAAGTCCAAACGTTACTGGGGCAACCGGTATGTCAAAACCTTACCAACCGTCCGAACACGACATGTCATTGCCATGTGTGAGAACACGTGTACATACGGCCGTTTTCAGCCCGGGTTTTCAGGGCTAGCATTTATATCAAAAGCGACTGTAGCGTACCGGTACTTTCGGCCGTAGATTTGGGGGGCTGTTTAAAAAAAGTGTCTCTCTTTGACCATGGATGTAAAAAATAGACATCCATGCTTTGACTGACTGTAATTAAATTGATCATGGAGGCTACCGCCATGCTTTAATATTTAGTTGTTTTCGATGTCATTGTAAACTATGGACTCTGCCTGCAGTTCTGTAAAATACAGTGTACGCACTTTTCACAAGGATACATCGTACCGGTACTGACTCATCTCTTGCTAAATCACGACCGAAAATGGCCCACTTTCGAGATATCATTGCATCATGAACGCTTGTTAGTAAAATAGTTTATGACAACCACGAAGTTTTCATTCTGTGTGCACGCCAATATACATGTAACTCTAAGCGTACACATGGTTTGTTTACATCGTAATTATTCTCGTATGCACAGCAAATGTTTGACCAGTTTACACCTCTGCGCGTCACTGAATGATTGACAATTGTTTGAAACGCGGAACGACTGTTCCCTGGGGGCAATTTCCTTTGTTACGAAAGCGATTTTTCCCCTATATCGTCGTAATTTAAAAGGCTTTGTGAAACTTTGCGGATACCTGTATGGCCTACGTGTTTATGAAACAGTCTATGTTTATGGTATGCCAATAATGTTTGTTTGAGAATCGCTTCGGCTGATTTTTACGGAGCGGTCTACCTTGCTGTTGCCAGTTGTCACTCAAGCGCCATTATGAATTTTCGATGAGTTAGGGGTCTTTTATACCCCGCACCGGGGTTTAAGTAAGTTTACGAGACTTTGTTTGGCACAATTGGTGATTGGTGACTTATTTATTACCTTTCATCACTTCATTGATGTATGCTGTCATATACTCTACTCTGTCTTGGTCTTCTAGGTTTACATCGTATCCAACGTGTGGCATGCCATTTTCGGTTACAATAATTGCCGGACCATGGAAATGTTTGTGTATCCAGTTCAATGCTTTCCGTATACCCCATGGTACAATAGTATAGTACCCCTCTTTCACAATCCAGTTTCTGTCAATCTCTGATCGGACGGTCTCTGGGTCAAACATTTGGCCGGGCATTTCGTTCCCGCGCTCTTTGACCATGACCGTCATGTAGTGATTCAAGCCGTAGAAGTCACAGCTTCTCGTGAGAATCTGTTCCTTTTCTTGTGGGCTGAACTCAGGCAGCTTGATATCAGTGTGCTTTTCGATGTATTCTTTCATTTCGTCGGGGTAGTCACTGTGGTAATGAGGTCGGGCAAACCAACCGACCGTCATTTGCATAAAGAGGTTCGCAGCCTCCAGGTCAGCAGCCTTCTGTGTCATTGGCTCAGCCCAGATGGTTGAGAATGCCATGCCGACCAATCCCTGCTGCTCTTGACCGTATCTCTCGTGGTACCGCTTCCAAGCCCGGGCATGGGCCAGAATCAAGTTGTGAGCTATATTGAAGCTGCGCTGAGACGGGAGCTTGAGATTCGGTGCTATTAATCCGTACTCGTGACCGAAAAGGACATACACGTAGGGTTCATTTATGGTGACCCAGTATTTGACCTTTTGTCCGAACTCTCGGAAACAAAAATCAGCAAAGTACAGAAAGTGTTGCACGGTCTGTCTGTTTTCGAATCCTCCAATATCTTGCAAGGCTTGGGGCAAGTCAAAATGGAACAGGGTGACCACAGGTTCGATGTTGGCATTTATTAACGCATCAATCAGTTTATGATAGTACGCCAAACCATGTTTGTTCACTGGGTGATTGAGTGTCCCATCAGGCAACAGTCGCGACCACGATACTGAAAACCTGTAGTACGTGACACCAAGGTCTTTCAAGATGGCAACATCCTCGGCAATCTTGTGGTAGCTGTCACACGCCACATCACCAGTGTGGTTCATGAAAACGTGACCACCTTGGTGAGAACATGTGTCCCAGATACTCGGACCTTTCCCGTCCTCATTCCATCCTCCTTCGATCTGATACGCCGACGTGGCAACTCCCCAGGCAAATCCTTTCTTAAAACGGTTGTGTAGGAAAGTATCGCGCTTGTGGTCTTGAAAATTTCTGTAGACAAATTTGTCATCGATGAGCTCCAAACAACTGCTTGGTCGGTCGACCACAAGGAACATCAACGCTAGCACCAGAAAGGATAACTTTGCAAACGACACACTCATTCTGTGACAGTAGGTACCTGTTGGATTGAAATTCGACAATAACAAGTTATTCTACCAAGTGATGGCCGACTTCTCAACATTTTGGCCAAATATTTACAACAAAACCCTACTGTAAGTATATGTATTCAGCTTCTTCTGTCTATGGATTTCCCGATTTAGATCAAAAGGTGACACAGGGAATGTCAAAAAAAACCCAACAAAATTACACTTCATGTTTGATTTCCTCATCTTGTGATACAAGATCTCAGCAGTGCAATAAATATTACACAATCCCCAAAGAAATACATGCTTTGAAGAATATCATTATCTGCACAATTTGTCAGTCAGTTTTGGTATAGCATGTGGTAGGGAATCCAACAGACTAGTAGCTTGGAATGTCACAATTTTCAACTTCAAGATCCAACAAGCTAGAACCTAACAGACAACATGCTATGTAAGTATGCTACTGTTACATCGATATACTCACAGCTGCAAATACTTCAAGTTTTGGTTTTCACAGACAGATGAAGCACAAGCCACAACCCTCGCTTCAAGCTGACCAGAATGAATGGTAATACCTTCCAGATCTTTCCAGAATGCCGGCCAAAACAAAATAATCAATACTATTCCAAAGGGCCACCATACCCTTTATAATGTATGCAAATTTCATTGATCAAGTTCAATGTGGCTGGTTCCCAGCATCACACTGAGGGGACTCCAGACATAGCACAGTGGAGAGGATCTTAGGATGGGATTAGTTTGACTTTTATGTCGTCTTAATGCTGCTTTTATTATTTCCGACTTTTATGTGTCATTTCAATGTTGTTCCTATTCCCACAAGAGTTCACTGTTGAAAGTTTTGAGTTTTGCATGATCTTGATTTTTATCATGTGAGTGGTTTTGCCACAAGAACTTTACCAGTATAAAATACTGGACATGAAACAAGACTTCACCTATAACTGAATATAAGACCCCAGAGAAAATGTGACCCCCGAGAAACATTTTCTCTAGGGTCTGACACTCTGAACTAAACTTCTGAGTCACTGTTTATGTCTCATTTTCAGGTAACAAAGATTTATTACAAAAACAATAATAATACATAACTGTATTGCATATTGAATTGAATTCAGCGTTGTTGGAGTGCATCCGCGAGTACACAGGTCATAGACATGATATTGCAAACACTGACAGAAGCTTCTTACAGTGAACATAAGACATATAAAAGATACACACGTGAAACGATTCATTATTCCTAGCTTCTCAAGAAGTTGTCGACCATCAGATAAAACAGGAAAGAAATCATTAACATAATTCTCAGTCTCCATACTATAACAACACAGATGAGATTGCAACCTTATCAATGCTACCTTATAGTTGGTTGATTTCTGTTTTTGATCAGGAAGGCTTTGACAAAGCATTGCACAGTCTTGCTATACTAGCATACAGTATATTGTTGCATGTAATACATCGGTGAAGGCACTGAATTGTCAGGATATGTTATACTATCCCGACCTGTATGAACAAATCACATGATTTAATCATGAGGAATTAATACTGAGTCAATACACTCAAAGTCACTTAACATTCAAGGACTTCCAAAGACTCTTTTCAGCAACTGACTTATGAGATCCAAAATACAGTTTTCAAGATCATTTTTCTAATACATCATTACTATATCTCATTTTAAATATCATTTTTGTCTTAATACGAGTGATCATCGTGTCATTTTTGAAAATTGGATCAATTTTCCAGGACTTTCCGGGATTTGATTTGATTTTCAAGGACTTTCAAGTTGACTTTACAATTTAAGGACTAACGAATGAACACAAACTCTTTCCTTCTCTCAGTCCAGCTTTCAGTATCGAGTAACAATATTTTCCCCTGGTAACTTCATTGTCCCTTCGTGGTATCTGCACAACTCTGCCTGGCACATCTCGAAAGTGCTTGGCAAAAATTCATCAGTGGTTGTCCAGTTTGCCAATATACATTGCCTGCAAAAATATCATCAAAATACGCTGCCTCATGCAATGTCCCATTGCTCTTACAGGAGAGTAGCTAGACACTCAGTAACCAAGGAAGGACATCTTGACTTTGAAGAAATTGAATAAAAGATTAGATATACCACAATAAAATGTGAAAAAATAGAAATTTGATAGGATGTGTACAAAGTTTGGTCAAGGAAACTTTGACCAGACACTTAATTTTTGTACAAGATTTTGATAAAGAAATTCATATTTGGTACTGATTGTTTTCATGAGTCACAAAAATGTTTATCTGAGTTGGATACAAGATCCCAGTAAGGCATTCATCACTGGAAGTATGTTTTTCGTGTTGCATTCTTGATGCAGCATGACAACAAGAATGATCCTACAAAATCAGGAAAGAACAGAATATTGATGGTCATCCACAAGTTCACGGAAAAGCTACCATGAATACCAAAAGTAAGTGTTTACAATCTAGTTTCCAGTACAAAACTGTGTTTGACAAAATTTGTAAATTTCAAATACAATAACTTGTAACCCAATTAGCTGTATATTTTTGTATTGTCTTTACCACAAAAATACTATCCAATCTTGAAAAAGATGTTTTGGATTCGTGTCATTTAGCCACATTGTCGAAAATGTCGCCATTTCAATCCTTGGTGATGAATTTGATCGTTAAATTCAAGTGCTTACATGTATATTTGCGGCGGCCATATTTGAAGTGCAACTCAGAAATCGTTTATTTGTTGAAATCTACATTGTGCACTGGGTGCCAATGTTTGACAAACTCAGTGCGGTCGCACTTCAATAAGCATTTTTATACACGGCAAGTAGAATTTGATTTTAAACCATTTTATCAAAAAAATGCAAAAAATATACAGCTGATGGAGTGTGAACACAACATGGTGTAATTTAAAGTTCATAATGGAACATGAGTTCAGGTTTTCTGGAAAGATTGTCCATGGAAAATCTGTGAGCTTCCATAACAAATAAATTATGTTGAAATTGTACTGCTAAAGAATATTCTTGAGGAATGAAGAAGAGCAACTTGTAATTTCATCTCAAAAAGCTGCTCTGAACAGTTATTGCTTTGATCACTGTAACTTGACATTAATTAACCCTTCCACAACCATGGTTTAGCCCAAACACACTGTTCACAATGGTGATTGTGGACTAGTTTACTGGGAACCAGGGGTGAATAGGTCAAGATGCCAATGAAAACAAGAATTAATCATGTAAATTCAACTATGCTGAGAATACATCCCGTTCAAACGGCAGGATTGTTTGACAAACAAAAGCAGTTGTGCTCTAAGAGTGCAAGGAAGAATGAGGTGACACTTTCGGTCATTTATGGCAGAAAAACTTCAGAAATATTGAGGAGAGGTTGTTACCAACACTCAATGGAAAATTAGAGAATTTCAGAGATTATAGGAACCAAGCATCTAAGCTGATAGTACTGGCAGTACTGACAGCAAAAAGGGTTTATATTTTGAAAAGGCAGAAATTGGATTTTAGGAGCCTGTTGCCATGTCCATGTCGCTGTACTTGGTCAATCAGTGTTTTCCTTCAAGTGGCGGCTGGCAGACCATTTTCCATGTTGAAATCAGCCTCTGGGTCCAAGCCATTTAAAAACTTTTTTGTGTTAAAGGGACGGCGTTGTCTCATCTGCAGCTGCACAACTTTCTTGTTGATAAACATTGCCTCTTCCCAGAAATTGGTGATGAATGTCAAGCAATGTGATAAATTCAGGATTTGATGCATGTTCGTAGTTCACCAGTTTTGTAGCTTTCCAATCACTACAACACTTTACCAAATAGAGTTTGGTTGCGTCCTTTTGTTTCTATGAAGCTGCTTCAGCCACGGTCATCAATTTGGTTACAGCTGCCATTTTAAAATTTTGGTTTAAATGCACAAGGAATGTTGGGATATGTAGTGCATAGCAACAGACCTGTTGTGTGAGTCCCATACACCCTTATCAGTTTTTGAAAGTATATCAGGAGCACACATAATAGACCACTGTCTGATAGTCATTGACCGCGCTCACTCACAAGTTTTTCCAGTGCTCAGGTTTTGCCGTGCTTTGCACCTAGTTCAAGGTAATAACTCTTCATCCAGCTAAGGTCAAAGGTGACACTGAGCAACGACTTCTGAATTTCCAAAAAGTCATCATCGTATTGCGGAATCTGCATTAAAAAAGTGAAAAATCTCAAATAAACAAGACGTCTATCATAATTGCATTTAACATACTCAAGTCACATGGATGCACAGTAATGATTCAACCAACCCTGGTGTTGTCTTGCTTTTACATTAAGGTAGGTCGTGCCTCAAAAATGAAAGACATTAACTTTTATTCAAAACTTTCCTCCGGCTAACTTGAAACCATTGTCTTTTAAAATAAATAATAAAAATCAGGGAACTCCGTGCAAATTTTGGTACTAAAGGAACAAATCACCAAATATTTACTGATATTTGAAAATTCAAAATGGCTGCCATCCCTGTGTTATGTCCATTGGTGAAAATTTAATTTCCAATTTTCATAAAGCTATGCTGTCGAAAACTTTTTAACTTCATAAGCTTAAAAATGAGCCTCCCCCAAAAAATGGTGGGCCAAAAAAATATTGTAAAAGTTGGAAAGCTTGAATATCTGTCCCTGGAGCAATTCTTCCTTATACATTACAAAGGATACTAGTGTTCAAATACTTGCATAGTTAGATCACAGTACAAAAGTGAAAAGTTTAAATCGTTCAACCATACATGAGTTTGAGATTATTCCCTCAGTTCAGTAATCTGTGTCACTGATCTTTGAAACCACTATGTCTTCTCCAAGAAACTGAATATGGGACATCAGAATGTTTTTTTCCTCGATAAACTTGCCAATGACACTCTTAGACAAACTCTCTGGATATCAAACTCTACCATTTCCTCCCCATTTCTCCGTATAGAGGTCCAACTTTTGCCATAGGAAACACCAGGGTTGTACCAAAATTTGATGATCAGTGGGTTGAATACTTACACTGACTTGACCAGACCCCCTGGGTGGCTGATACGGTGGCAGTGAGTGGTCCAGAGACTCTGCTACATTAACGTCCGGTGACTTCAAAGTAATTTTCATTTGACTTGATTCCCTATGTGACTTTCGCATTCCCCGAGTGGAAACATCACTCTTAGATGTATCAGAACGTTCGGCTGTATCTGTACTCTGTAAATCTGACAACCGATCATCACAATGCCCATTCCCGGTGGCAGGTCTTTCTTCCCAGGCTGTGTGGGCTTTATTCCTTGATCTACTGTTGTCTTTGAGGTTTGTCACTTCTTCAAACTCTTTTTGAAGTTTCCTCTTGCGAAATTTGTTTCTAAAGTCAGTTTGGCTCCGATGTTGGCTTTCACTGAAACCTTTTGGACTGAGTATATGTACAGCTTCTGGACTCTGTTTCTGAAGTTCTGTAAGTGTAGGTGTGATTTTGTCATCAGTTTTTGCATCTGAATGTCTCTGTGGACCCAAAACTTGTGCCTTAGGGCGTGACCTCAGCCGACTCCTCATAAGATGAGATGTACTCTTATCCTCTGTCTTTGCATCGGATGAAATACTACTGATACTATTCAGTGAAGGCAGGATTGGTGATTTTACATTGTTTTTCCCTGAGTTACCTGTCTGTTTTCCTGTTGACTTTCCAGATTCCAGGCGCCGATTTATTTGTGTACTCTGTGCCAGTGGCGCTGGCATTTCAGTCTGTGATAGGATGATCACATCGTCATCAGAGGATCTGCACTCAGGTTGGACTGAGTCTTTCTCTTCAGACAGGACGTGAACCGAGGCAATTCCAGATGATTTTGAAATATCTGAGGGGTAAATCAGGAATTATGGCAATATCAAATTACAACACTACAACACGTGAACAAGCATACGTATACGATTGCCTCTGTTGCTGTTACATCAGGCAAAGGATATGCTACAAATGCTGTAAAACTATCTGAAGTTGAATTATCTGAAGAATTATCACATTGAACAAGTGCAAAAAATCTTCAATGATGAAAGAAAAGAACCATTCTACTTGAAGGATTTCAAAACACCATATCTTTCTGGATGGTTTGCAAACACCTATGCACCCATATTTGGGGGTACCTTTGCAAGCATCTCCTGTTAACTGTAAAATTCCCTCAATAGAAAAGTTTTTATCCTTTTCAGAAACCAATTTCATAATATCTCAATGTAAATGCTGCAATAGTTCAAAATCCAGGCTTTTTCATAAGAGCTTGAATGTTCCAATAAATGCGTAGAACCAGTTTATAAACATAACATCTTCTCAGAAAACTTTGGATTCTCAGCTAAAGCTGACAGCTTTTCTCACATGATACAGCATAGAAAAAAAATCACAAAAATTTTTGGAAGGAGAAGAAAATAATATTTTGACAAGTATCTCTAGAAAGGGAATGATGCTATATACCTGAACTTAGCTGGGTTTGCATGGCGAGATGACAGTCTTCCAAATAATCAGCTGGATTCATTGGACTGGAAGACTGGGGGAAAGAAAGGTAGTTATGGTCATCACAGCTTGGTTTTCACAGTGAATATTGATATGAAAACTAAGGTGTATTTCATCTTATTCTAATTCTCAGCAACTTCAAGGATGGCTGTCGTACAACATTTACTAAGCAAAGCATCTTGAGATATGCAAATTAATTCTGTGAGGAGGACTTCATACACCATTATGCAGTTGTGCCATTTTGAGCAGCTGTTTTGGAAATACAGGTCTAGATGGCATCAACACTGCCGACAGTCCATCAACTCAGTGCAGAGACTTTGATGGAAACACGGTACAACGTGAATCCTGTTTATCTATACTTACCCCCATCATTGACACTAAACCATCCACAGAATCTGGCAAATCCCCTAGACGCTGTCCTCTCTGTGTGTCAGAGTACGACATGGAACTGGGATCATGAGCTGTCACTGGAGGGCAGTAGTCATCCTTCCACTCTGGAGAGACGGAGAGACAGACAGACAGGTAGCCAGGCAGGCAAGAAAAAGAGATACAAAGACAAACAAATATAAATACTGTGGAGTGGTTCAAACCAAAAGTATCACAGTATCTCTATAAATATAATATAATCTTCAATCCACAAGCTCCATCCATTGATATCTATGCTCAATGTATGGATAAATGTTAGATCAATGTTTGTGAACAGATGATTACTTCTGGTGAACAGTTGTCATGAGACCTGTACACTGCGCGAATCTACAGTAAAAAGAGGAAGCTGAACAGTTAACTTTGATGAGTGAATGCTGATGAGTCAACCTATGAAATTTAATCAAAGGGTCTGAGGAGAAACAAAATTCTCATAAGTACCACCTCTTCTGGATAAAGCTCACTCACCAGCAGTGGCAGCACATAACTTGAAGATTACTTTCTAATTTACACTTTGGAAGATACAAGATACTGAGATTGTCACACAAAAAGCAGACGATGGAATGTTCACAAGCACTGGGAAAGTGTTGCTCACATTTCAGACTACAACAATTACATCTACACCATTAAAATTGCAATGTCCACACTATAGAATGGTTTACTAAATACCTTCAATATTCTTCAATCTCACTAGCATATTTCTTGGAATCTCACTGTCCTTATAATCCAAGCCGTCTGGACCCTGTAGAATAAATATCTTTAGAGTCAACACTGAATAAATGACTGGCATCAATACCATTAAGGTAGATTGCGCCTCATGGACAGATATTCAGACTCTCAAACTTTTACAATATTCTTTTGACCTCCTACTTGTGGAGGCTCATTTTGAAGCTTAGTACAGAGAACAAAACGATGGCACCCATTTTGATTTTCATATATTTGTCAATATCAGGTTATTTTTCACTCTAGTGCCCAAATTTGCACAGTGACCCCTGCTTTTTTATTCTTTATTTTGAAAGAGAATGGTTGAAAGTTTGCTTGAGGAAAGTTTGAGCAAAAGTTCAAGTCTCTCATTTTTGAAACAAGAACTACCTCAAGGTAGACGTCTCATGTAAGTAATTGAGTTCAAGGTAAACTTTTTGAACATTTTGGCATATACATGTTTGATTGGGAAAAACCATTGCGATCAGAAATGAAGTACATGTCAAACAACAAACCAATGGAAAAATTTCCTCTGATATGTTAGTTTTTTTATTCCCAGACAATCAATCACTTGAGATCATTCAAAATAAGTTTTCAAAGTCCTGCACTGAGAGAGGATCTCATCAAAAGAAAACTGGAATGGAGTAAGTGGTAAAGAAAAACCATTTCCCTGAAATTAATAACATTAGGATTTCCCAACATGTACCCTACCTGGGGCTGTTCATACTGTGATGAAAATGGACTTTGGACATCTTCATAATCATCTGCAATATTTTCAGCATTTCGCCTGGTGTTTCCAGCGTTATCTTTTCCAGTCTTAGACGCAGGCACTTCATCCGCTAACTCTTCAGCAAATTCAATGGCTCCGGACAAGGCTAGTTGACTGGCCTCACTGTCCGAGTTTTCATCTGAGGTAGTTTTGTAAGCGTCACTGAAAAGCCCATGGAAATTTGTGTTTTGTAATGAGTTGGTTTTACTGACTAACCCTTATCCTGCCAAATTCACATGTCATTACCAAGTCAAGTTATTTAGGACCAGTGAGGCACGACTTATGCTATACTTTTACAATTGAACACAAACTTTTGTTCCTGAATACCTAGATGCTGTAAATATGATTTTTGCTGACAAAACCTGCCACAACACACCAAACCAAGTTGATGAAAATACGAATGGAATTGGCTTAACATTTCCTTTTACTGACTTAGGAGATGGAGAAGTGATACTGTCTGGCAGTTTGAAGTAAATAATCCATTGTGAGTGCTTGAGAGATTGAGAGCACTACACGAGGTGCTCTGTAAAAACTCAAAAATTTGTGTATTTATAAGTAGCTCTGTTGTTGTTATATTGTATAGGTGATAGTCATGACCATTACAGCATATTTGGTTACTGTTCTGCACAGAATCTACTTGCATTCACAAACTCCTGAGGGTGAACGAATTAAAGTTACTCTCTTCAGTAAAAGTAACTAAATTTCTTTAATGTACTGACAGTATTATTCCTAACTGTATGTCAATGGGGCATATCACATTGATTTCTAACATTCTGTACCTTTACAGCCTCTAGAGGGCGCACTTCAAAACACTAGTAACCCTATGCATAATCAAAACTGCAGCGTATGTCTATCTACTGTGCATGGTACACAATATGTACATTGTCACAATTCACTGATGTACTTCATGGATGAGCTGCACATACATATTAGTGGAGACAAAACAAGTACAAGTTGCAAACTCAGCAGGATCACACAGTCAGTGTTTTGCTGGTGCCAGACATATAAGCACCCTAAGTTACATAACAAGGAATTCCAAACTTAATGCATCATAACAATGCTGAGCTATCTCTTTCATTATGTAGTTCTCACTGTTGGCCATGTTCTCATGGTGAACAGTGAGTCACTTTTACGAGGATACAAAAGAAATTTAAATCCAAGCAGGGCAGTGATCTTTTAAACATGGTTTTTGATGAGATTACTGCGCAGCATAGAGCATGAAATACTTTCATTCTCCCAGCTATGTGCATTTCACAAGTTTAACTTTTTGTATACCGTCAGCATAACAGCTTAATCTTTTGTTTTGACCTCTCATGATCAGCTTGTAGGTGTGTTAAAAATAAGTCATATCATTTGTTGGGAAGGTGGAGCCATGACAGGAATGCTCTGACAACAGAAATGTGTCTGACATGCTGATATAAACTTAATTTTGTGACATTCTGCTGTTGAAGAAAGTTTGGGTGTTCTGCAACTGAAGAGACTGCCACAGAAACATCATGGTATATTTACAAAGCATGCATTGATATGTGCAAGGTCTGGGACCTCTTTGCTACAAAAGGGTGATTTGAAAAAAAGGAGACGTCAAGTTGTACTGTTAAAGGGCCAGCAGCTGTAACTTTTGATTATTTTTCCACCATTTTTGTTTTTTAATGACAGCTACAGTTTCTTGTTCTACTGCCAATAGTTTATTGAGAATCATGGTAGTCAGCTTAGGGACCGTCTAAGATTGTCACACAAGTTCAAGAAATGAAATTCCTTTGTTTAGATCCAAACCCCCTCCCCCTAAACGAAAGTTCAAAAGTGCGAAATGTTGATGTGTGCCTGAGAGAACAATGTACTGAGAATTATGCATCTCGTGAAGACTGGGGTATTCAGTGCTGTTTTGTCAACACAGAGAGGGTGAAATGACCAGGTGTGGTTAGAGCAGGCAGACACTTCTAGCACATTTAAAAAAAAAGATACTTTTTATCTCTTTAATTTGATGAATGAAAGGTTTAGGATATAATGTTACTGTCAGTAAATTGTATTTGGAACACAAACTAGCTAGAAACAGTTACTATAATATTTGTTAGCACGAGTGAGCAGTTTTCTTGTTTCTTTTTATATACAAACATCTTGTGATCAAAAATCAAAAATATAGGTGTGACAGTCAAGTTCACTAATTGAATGGAGGTCAAACCCCCTCCCTCCATAAACATACGAATTTAACTTTTTGAACTTATGCGACAATCTGAGACGGTCCCTTATCAACCTGGTTCATAGTCGCGCCAGCGGCTTACTGACTACGCATGCGCTTATTCATAATATACTATGCGAGTAACCGGAAGTGTACCCTTCTTTCACGGGCGCCGCCATGTTTTTTTTTGAGTACTCGTAAATAAACAAATACGAAACAAATTACTATTATATAACATGCCATTTATAAAATATACCTCTTTTATTTGCCAGTAAATGTTATTATGCACCTTGTCGCCGATACAAAATATCGTTTATGTAGATAAAGGGAGAAAACTGTCGTGCATATGAACGGGGGCATACGCAAAGAATGCTGGGATTTAATTTCAGAAAAGCGCCCCCCTGTGTCAATATTAGATTCAAAATTGCCAGTTTTTAGACGGAACGCTGTAGTTTTCAGCACGAGGCACCGTGTTTTCAGCTTGCAAGTGGAAGGTGGGCAGTGCGGTTACCATTACAATGATAATTATTGCATAATACGTCCCTTGTTTAACGCAATAGGCTGTTATCATTGTAAAAATTGCCAATTTTTGTCCAAAATTTTTACACGTTACAGAAAATCTATACCTGCTCTGCTGCAGGGTTTGACGTCTTGTACTTACGTGAACTGCTTTCATCAGAGGGAAACTGGGCATAGTTGTCATATAAACGTTTATGAAGAACAATTAATTACATTTTATCATGAATCAATACAAATAACATTGCCAATCTTAACCCCTGGCGCGACACCAAGGGCTGAGCCCTATATAATATTATATGTGCAAAGTGCCTTGTTATCGTTGACCAGTGGATGTTGGTCCAGACTAGACTTTAAATGTAAACAATAACAGTGCATTTAAATATACAGATGCCGTGTTGACAGGCTAAATAGTAGGCGTTTCAAGTAGGCCTATGCAAAGCTGTACAATTCAACATTACCTTGGAGCATTTTTGCATTCAATCACTATTTTTTAAATTTGTAAATCGCACTGAGACGTATGTGTAGTGCGTGTAAGAAATAAATATTATTATTATTATTATTATTATTATTATTATTATTAAGGAACTGAACACTCACGAACTGAAAGTCTAAATGTTTCCTCAAACTTTCCACAAAGAAACTTTCAAATATTCACTTTTGTCATTGTGAATAAAAATCAGGTGCAAAACTGGGTAATAGAGAAACAAATAAACAGTGTTTCCGCTGCCCGCTCGCCAAATCGCAAATGCGAGAAAAAAGTAGTGTTTGGCAAGAAGATTTTGGCAAAAATTAGCCAAACTTGCGAATCGAAAATTGCACTATGACGTCATCACTTTGTCTGTCCACGCGCTGTCCTGCATTCAACTTGAGATGTAATGCTTTATCTCTGTGCATCCCTGACCTTATGCGTCAGGAGATCGTATTTGTAACACATACAGTAATGAATAAAATTGTAACGAAATAGCTCACAAACCAAAAGTACCCATATGTTTACCATGACTATTCGACTAAAATGTTGCTAAGTTTTGGGTTTGACTACGCACAATGAGTGCCTACAGAGTACTCCGTGCAGTGACAGCCATGTCATGGTCAACACTGAAGGATCGTAGTGACGGTGAAACCATGGAGGTAGCAGAGAGTCTCTGCTACCTCCATGGTGAAACTAAGCAAAGACAGCAAACTTCTCTTTTTGACTTTGGCTGCTCCACCAATATGGGGGGACCACCCCTACAACACAGCTTCTGAACGCAAGTAAAGCTATGAAATGGAAAGAAAAATTGTGATCAGTGTAGGAAAGTCGACCGTGAATTCAGAAAGGAACTAGGAATGTAGCGGCATGCATGGTCAAAAGCATGCGCATGCATTTTTTAGAACGTAGAGCGAGTAAGGCACTCCTGAATAGCGAAAATGTTCGTGGTGTATTGCTGCCAACAAGAAAATACCTTTACTGGCGTTAGAAACTTGTGTGAATTGGCTTCCTTAAAGACAAAATCGAGACAAATTTCAGTGTATCACGGACCGTGGTGTATTGTGACGTGACATCGTATACAGACTTTCAGAGATGGTGCTCACTCGTCCGCCAAGTCGGCCTTGTTCCGCATTCATATCGTGCAAATAAATACGCAAAGTCTTGTCGCGATATTTGAGCATTTAACTTGATCGTCAGTGAAACAAAAAGATGTTTCTCCATATCAAAAGGGTATATATTTGATATTTTACGGTTCTGTTTACATAATAGACGTAAACATTTGGATTTATGATCCGTGATTTCCGCGATCCATGGCATATGATTCAAGCTGGCTGTGGTTACACACTGACGTCTTTGAGATGACCCCTGACCCAAGCGCCATTGATACGCTGTGCGCTGTCCGAGCTTTGCTTGCTAAACTTCAAGCATAAAGCATATGTATTGGAAGTCTAAAATGCACATGTTTCTCAAGTCTGAGAGTATTTTACTTTTGAACTGCTACGAGAATTGATATCTGATTCGTTTGAAAAAACTAGTATGCTGAACCAGTTTCGTGCCGTTGTCTGTAGTTATATGTACAGTATCGCACGATAGCGATTTCAGGTTTGTTACTAAAATATAGTTGCATACGCCTAACTTTGAACAAGTGTCGCTTGAAATTCGGACAAATTTATGTTGTATAATGTGTGGCTGAAATTGGCACCTTGTAATCTGAACCATAAATTGGTGTTACTTTTAGTATCCATAGTAGCACTAACAGGGTTTATTTCCGTCATTCTTACGGATGTGCAGACAAATATTTATTTTTGCATATTTATGAGAAAGAAATGATGTCATTTGTGATCAGTGGTATCAGCTTGGCTAATTGAATATCTGGTTTGGCAAATAATTTTTTAGGGCTTCTAGCCAAATTTGCTACAAGATTTTGGAACCCAGGGGAAACACTGAATATACAATATTTATCAACACTTGAAATTCAAAATGGCTGCCATCCCTGAGTTAATCCACGGTGCAAAATACAATTCTTAATTTTTTCAATTTTCACTAAAATGAGAAAGTGAAAATTTAATTTACTCCATGAGCTTCAAAATGAGCCCTGACATGTGATAGACTAGAAAAGTATTGTAAAATTCTGAGTGTCCAAACATCTGTCTCCAAGGCACGTTCTAACTTACAGACACCATCAGACAAGCAATGATTTTTACAACTAGTGCTTTTCAGGGTGTGCTGAATTTTTAGCGGAGTCTGTGTACATGCAAGACTACAAATTACCTCCACACTACTGTCATCATATTTCGAAACGCCGGGATGTCCATAATCTGGGGAAGTTTGGGTCTGCATAGCTTCTTTTCCTTCAGAGACCATGTTGTAATTTTGTTGATGTACAGGACAAAGGAACTCTTCAACTGTAGAGAAATGTGATCAGAATATAATCACTATGATTATTTCATAGCAAATATGTCTTCTTTATCTACAAGCTGTTTCCTTCCTTAACAGAATGACATAGTTTTTCTGTGAAGACAACTGGCTGGAATCTTGTTGGAATCATTTCAACAATTTATACAAGTTCATAATAAGCTTGGCATATACTGCCATACTGCCAGTGACATGAGAAAGTTGAAGGTCGCTAACAATAACGCAGCTTGGATATTTCTAGGATTTGACAAACGGAGTAGTGCCAGTGCAATATTTGTTACCAATAATTTGTACAACTTTGATGTACTTCTTGGAAAACAAATGTATGGTTTTATGACACGCTTATTGAGAAGTGAAAATATAATCGTGAGGCTGGTATATGATCGTCTTTATTTCATCTCCAATATTTGTTAATTGTGGATCGATTCCCTGTACCTTTGATTTTGTCTTTCTCTATCAACACAATATTATACAAAAGAAACATTATATTTTGTAATGTTCTAAGAAACCTTTCATACCTATGAAATCAGAATTCTATGGACTGATTTAGTCCGAAATAAAGTGAAATAAATAAATATATATTGACTTGTTATGATGCGATGAGTACTCATAGCCCGTCTTTCGCAATACAGCTCTGATCTTCTACCATAAAGTGATGCGCACTCAGTGGTCAACCCAAACGAGACCAGACCTACAGTGTTAGCCAGGTTACATAGTGAAATTTGGATGGCTAGCCCGGCTTGCTGGGCCAAACAGTACATGGCTTGACTGTTCAGGGCATGCATATCATATGAGAGTAGTTTCCAATCTAGTCATTGAGAAGCTGTGAGAGAGTTAACTCTTTGAGTGCCAAAGTCGATTTTTGTTGCCTTTAGACGATATAACGTTAACGCCAACAATTTGTTTCAGATGTAGACAAATTTTTTCTGATTTTTCCCCAAATTTTGGTCAAAAAGTGTAGCCAATGAAAATTTATGTCCCTTTAGTCCAAAATCATTGAAAAACTTACAGAAAAATTCATAAAAATTGCTAAAATGTTGCCCTGATTTTTTGGGGGGGAAAATTACATTGCTTTAAGGGTTAACATTATACCAAGGAATATACATGGCATATGATGAGGAGTCAAAGAAACACTGTTCTCATGTCTGAATGGCTGAAGTATTTCACTCACCATGTTAGAATCTAAACTTGCAAGCACTTTGTACTGTTTTATGATGATGACAGAATCTTCCAGATCAAGGAAGAAATCTTTGTCTTCTTCTTCCCTGAAAAGTGAAAGACGATCCCGATGAACAAATACATCTGTGGGCAAGATTGAACACGTTTTTACAAATTTTAAATAATGATAAATAATAAAGCACACCCAGCAACGGTATACCACGAGATTTTGACCAGTTCACGACATATATGCACGAGCGATAGCGAGTGCATATATGAAGTGAACTGGTCAAAATCGAGTGGTATACCGTCGCTGGGTGTGATTTATTGCTATTATATCATAACAGTATATTGAAATTCTGGCATGGAACGTCAAAAACAGATTTTTGCTCAAGCTGAGAGCTCGCGCCTATGCCAGCCGTGGTATATCGCCAATATACCACGGTTCTTTTCGTGTCTCGACCAATCAGATCACAGTATTTGCACCATCAATATACTGGTATGATATGATGATAAATATACAGTTAAGCAAAATATATTCAGTTGTTTATGATGTTCATCCTCACCCCATCCCCACCTGGAAATATCAGTGATCCTTTAAAACTTCATTTGCTGTAATTTTGTTGGTTTCTATATTTTTGTTCCCATTTGGAAAACGCACTTTTTCGTTCTTCTACTAAAATCAAGTGTGTTTAGCCTATCAACACAGCCTGAATATGTGAGTAATATCCTCTATCATTGTTGATAACTGAATTCTAGTCCAGACTGGGATTTTACGTTGTCAACAATAACATTGCATATGTACTCCTGTGTGTTGTCCTGGCAAGGCTAAGACTGTATTTCAACAAATACATTTGGGATAAAAATAAGTGAACTTGTTGGATAGAATCTACAACTAAATATGCATATACACATACATTAAATATTGAGTATTCGCTGTCAACTGTTTTGCTGCAATTGTCTTCAAGAAACACAGCCTGATAGGTGAAATCACTGAAAATATCTCTCCATACACGTACGCGTACTTCATTACTACAAATTTTCATTTAACCCTTAACCCTTTGAGTGCTGTAATTTTTTTCACACCAAAATTATAGTTCAACATTTAACAAATTTTAATTAATTTTTCCATACTTTTTTTGATAATTTTGCAGCAAAAGGAAATCACGTTTCATTCGCTAAAGTTTTTATCAAAATGTTGTCAAAACACTGAAAAAAATTGATGTGGATATATTTTATAAAGGCAACAAAAATTTGCTTTGGCGCTCAAGAGTTTAAATCCTGTTCAAGAGCAAATCCCAACACAACATCATGAATATCACAGTTGTTATATGACTGTACCATCAGTGCGCCGTCTATCATACAAGAATTTCTACGCGCTCTTTACCAATTGGAATTATGGCAGTCTCTTTGAGTCAACCTTATATCAAAAAGTGAGATATATCAAATTTTTCTGCAGTCAAAGAGGAGTGCATGGGAATAAGTTACAAATAACAGTGTGTCAAATCTTACTTTTCAAAAGTGTCAACACAAACATCTGAAAACAGAGCAGTTATGATCACATCATCGTCTGTCAACTGGCCAAAAGCTACTGCATTCTCTGGTCCCCCTTTTACAGAAATGAATAACTGAAATGAACAGATAACAAATTGTAAACACATTACTCAATAAACCATCACAAGTTGACTGAAGCTCAGCCACAAGGCAACCATAATAAGCAGTAGTGTGTAAAGGAAAAACGCATCCATGCTCATCCTGACGCAGTTCAAATAAAATGATTACACTTAGACATAATGGAAAGTTGTAACATAAATTACCATGGACACTAACTGGGCAAAAATCTTTAGTATGTGCAATGCATGTATAAATGATAAAGAAATTTATTTGGCAGTTTTCTTGACCACTATATGGTTTCACATACAAGTGTTTCATATGGTATGAATTTACTACTTTAGTTTTATTGAATACTGTGAAAGCAAAATCTCTTCACTGAGTGTCTTAGGAAAAATGTAAAGTTTTCTGCCCAACACTGGTAACTTTCTTTCACAAGAATGTTTTGCTTTCAGTACAGCATTTCACCAACAAAATGAAGTATTATAGTGGTCACAAAAATTTCATTCACTAACAGTGTGCGTCTGAGTCTGTTGCTGGGTCTGTATAAAGAGTGTGTTCATATACAATGTATGTACTATGTATACTCTTGTACAAGTTTTGTATGGGAAGTTATCTCTAAATACAGCACAGCTACTATGATACTTAGTACCTCAGCACTTCCTTTTCTGGTCATTAAAATAAGAGCAATGGAATAAATGTAACTCTCAATAAGAGTCCTCATGTTTAGGTTTACATGTACCTTCAGAACAAAGGCTACTGTGGCTTTATTTATTTCTTCCTCATAACTGTTAGACAGGACTGTTTTTCCGACAACATTTTGAATCCAAGGCTCTCGAAGATACCTATCCATTATGTGGTACCTGTTAAATGAAAGAAAAGACTGTTTTGTTGTACCTGACATTTGCTATCACCATCTGAAGTTACAATTTAACCAAGCTACTACAGCTTTTTTTTAGAGTCAGACAGCAAAATATCACAGCGAAAACTTTCTAGAGCAGCATTTTACAGTGCGGATCTGGCTTTCATCTGAAAGCTTAATGCAAAAACCTTAACACTTCTAGCATACCATGGATTGCAGATCAACGAACTGATTAACTGCATGTTTTTTTAATGCTTTAACTGCATTTTTTACATCCATGTTAACTGTCAGTTCAATGCAAAAATATTTCACCATGGAATATGAAATGCAATGCAGGTCTGCAATTTGCGCATGTCGGGGAGGGGAGCGCAACACAGAAGCAGAGCTCTCTCTCTCATATACACATATACCAATAATTCAAAAAGGCCGGTATTCGGGACGCAGAGCCTCCATAAACTTTAAAGCAGAAAGCCTAGCGACCTGGTCGTCACACCCAGACAACAGTACACGTGGGTTCCACTCCCCGGCACTTTTCAGAGCGCAAAATATTTGCAATACGAATGAACCTTGTAAATTGTATTTTGTTGTAGTGCTGTAGCTCGAGGGTTTGCCTCGGGTTGTAATTTGCAACAGGGTGGCAAAACTTGCTGCGGATCCGTAGCCCTACCACTCCCTTTGTTTGTTGTGTTGGGGAGTGGTATAAGCAAAGGGAGTGGTAGGGCTACGGATCCGCAGCAAGGCAAAACCAGCATGAGACAAAAGTTTTGGTTGTGTGGACGGTTCCCAGACACTTCGCACCAAAACCACTTCGCACCATACCATCTCGTCCCATACCATTTCGCACCAAAACCACTTCGCACCAAACAACCTCGTACCAAAACCTCTTCGCCCCAAAAATCACGTCGCCCAAACCATTGCGACCAAAAAAAAAACCACGATTTATCGGTGACCATTAAAAGCTGAAAATAACCAACCACTGCCAGTGAAGTTTAATCACCTTCTACCATCCCAGGACTGAAATCTTGAAATTGTACACATTTCGAGAAAATGACATCGCATCGTGCAATACCGCGCACGGCACCTGATATGTACCATTTAGTAGTTTGTGTGTTTCTTTTTTCTAATATATGGTATGGTTTCATGGAAGAATAAATGGTTCGTGGTAGCCAAGTTGCAGGTAAAAACAACGTAATGATACATCGTGACATCGATGTTTTAGGACAAGTTGACGGAACTATACGGTAAGCGAAGTGGTTTTAGTACGAGGTGGTACTTGGGGCGAAGTGGCGTTGGACGAGGTAGTACTTGGGACGAGGTGGTTTTGGTGCGAAATGGTTTTGGGACGAAGTTGTGTGGGGCGAACTGGTTTTGGTGCGAAGTGTCTGGACCCCGGTGTGGACTGTAGCCTACAGTCCACACAACCCCCCTGGCAAAACTTCGAGCTGCTAATACTATACTGCAGCAAAGTTGTGCCCCGTTGAGGTTCCGAGATTGTACAAACCAAAGAACGCTAGCTTTCTGGACCAGTTCTTTATATCAATCTTGCCAACATCATCTGCTGACTTCGGCAGGCGTCATGCTGGCAGAACTCACGTTTGTTTTGGACACTTAGCTTTACACCCATTACTTGTGTTGACCGCCATTATTTTCCCAGCATGCATTGCGCAAAAAGTGGGTCGGGTGTGTCTCTGCAATTTTGTTTTACCAGACTTTAAAAAGGCTTGATGAAAACTTGAAAAATTGTTTTTATGTTACCATATCTACCATAATAAAACTAGGGTTTATATAAAGCCACACCTGGTCAGAAATCTGATCTCAGAAATCACCCACTTGCTTCGTTTCCAATACGAGGCTTACCGGAAGTGGGGGATCCTGTGACGTCATACTGTCGGTTTAGTGGTGTTCATTTCTTGCGACTGGGTTCGCGGCAGAAGCATTCAAATTTATGACGAATTTCCTGAAGTAACTCATGATCACGGAACTTACTACGTTCTACCATGTCTGTAGAAGTAAACACGTTTAAGTATGAAGCTCCGAAAAATGGATTTGTGGAAACGAAAAGTAAAGTAAGTAACCTTTGACAGTTTGTGTTTCAGTGGTTCGACACAAGTTGGTGCTTCGCTGGGTGTGTGAGATCCACCGTACCGATGCTTAATACATGCATGTATCGTCTTGAAGAAGCTGCGAGCAGTAGCCAACTCTGAAATTCGATCATTGCGAAAGTTATTTAAAGACTCTACCACACACACTTTCTAGCCACTGACACACGTAAATTTATACTCGGTCATCGCTAGCTGTACACTGAAACGAAACGCCAGATTGACACTGATTTGTTCGCGAACGTCGGCTACCCCGCGGGCCAGTTGAGTCGTGTAGGATCACCGGAGCGGCCCAATGGGGTATGATATATCCGATGCTTCGGCGGTGAAATGGACCATCGAAGCATCAAGTGTAACTGAATGCGTTTGACTTTTCGACGATGGATGTTTGCTGTTCACTCGCCCATTTCTATAACAGGCGGATTCTGAGTGTTATCGCATCGCCCACACCCCGATGATTTCGTATGTCAACCCCCGGCGAAGTTGGAATTCCAAAACTCTGACTCGATCACTTTTTAGGAACTATGCAAGTGTGTGGTTTACAAGGTATAATTGTTTACACACCTGACCAAGTGTTTGAATTAACATTCTATTGTGATTCATTGTAAACTTCAAGGGGCCAAGGTCTGCACCATGCCTGAATACTAGATCACTAAAAGAAATATTGATATTGGAATTCCAAAATTGCTGGCTTTTTGAAGGATGAAACTGCAATATCCTCTGTGTCATTACATATCATTGGTGGATGAAAAACTAAATTGATGCGATCAGACTCAGTGTGGCAATTTGAAAATGGACCTCATGTGTTGGTTAAACTGAAGCAATAATATTATTATTGCAGTAGCGCCATTACTGAAAGACATTTCTTTCGAATAAATTAAAAAATAACACTCGGTCTTGACATTATGCCCTTAATTTGATTTTTTCATTTTTCACCGAGCTCACATCCCTTTCTACATGGCACAAGAGCTTCATCATCCAGTGTTCAAAATAAAAAGGTGTCAAACAAACTATGATAACTTAACCCACTTCACCCCATACATTCTAGTTAGACATTAGACAAGTGGAAATCTGGTCATGTCAAATAATTCACACACCAATATAAGAATATATGACATCAATCGATTCCAGCAATCATTATCATTCAAGGCAAATAAATTACCAGGTCCAATAAACAGTAAAAACAAACACACAAAGAAACATAAGATCACTGACAAAATCTGTAGTACAATCTTGAACCACTATATAAGTGGTGGTACCAGGTGTCCGGAATGGGTAAGCGTACTCTGCTAGCATGCTACACCCGTCAAGATTGAACTAGTGTGACAAAGTTATTGTACGGTAATTCAGCTATCTGCTAAATTACGTTCTGAGTCAAAGTCGGGAATACTGTCTTTCATCATCTGAGTGACAGATTTGCCATATTTAGATATAAGATCTCCTATATCTACCATAGAACTTCTTAAAAGATCTAACCAACCTACTTTGTGAAAATCCTTGTCTCACCAGCTTTAAGACTAATAAGCTGTGTCTCTCTTGAAAATCTCCATATGAATCACAAGCTCTACAGTATCTCAGTAGTTGTGAAATGTACACACCATAAGCTGGACTCGACGGAATATTACTGGTCAAGTAGGGAAAGAAAAACAAGGAAGCCATACTTCTTCGATCTGTGAAGTTCCTTTACCTTAGTCTCATAATATTGTGGACTGCATCCATAATTGTGAAGTGGTTATGGAATACAGATACCCAATACTTTTAAAGTACCTCAGAAAGAGCCGAGTAAAATTCTTTATTAATGTTGATATTCAACTAAAAATAACACAAAATAAAAAAAAAAACAAATAGTGCACTCTAATCAGCAAAAATATCATGTGTAAAAACAAATTTATATGACACATTGTATATGAATTATTCTAACCATGTTTACAGTGTCTTTTATAAAAGATGGAGAAACTGGCCATTGAATGCATTACCCAACTGCTAGTTTATTTCCATGGTTACAACGCTAATTTCGTAGAGTTCAGTTTGTAGAGTTCAGTTGGTAGAGTTCAGTTCTCATTCCAGTTTCAACTTCCATCTAAAGGCCGGCCAGGCTCTATTTGACTATAATGTGTTTTATGATCAGCAGTAATATATTATTATGACCCTTGCTGGATATGTACAAATATTTACCAATGTTATGTTGTCAATGTAAATGAAATGTGAGCGAATTTCTCCATTCAGTCAAAATTATGTTGGGAATTGCATGGTCAGAGCCATGACTATCGTATGCTGCAGTCTACAGAATATACTTTTGTCCCAATTCATGTAAAGCAGTATTATTGCAGTTTCACGACCATATATTTCAGGGCTGATAAAGTTCCAACCTTTTCATTTTCAGGATCATGATTTTACATTTCTAATCAGACGTTGATGTCAGTAGTGGGGGGAAAGGGGAACATTAAAACAGGCCATTAGAAAGATAGAGATTAAAACAGTAAAATAGTGAAGGATTTACAACGATGTAAATATTGCTTTGATTGATTTTCCATAAAACCATGCCATAAATTATCCTGAAATTGCCTTTAAAATGTCCCTGTATTACCATGTCTCTTGGACTTAACTGCCAGAAATTAGGTCAAGGGTCATTAGGTCAAGGGTCAAACAGATTCACACATCAAAAACTATGCAATTGAGAAAACGATTTCCTGAATAATGGTATTCATTTCAAACACTGTTCCAAACAATCCCGTTTCTGCAAGTCAGTCACCCTTTTGTTTTGATGAATACCGGGATACCCGTCTGAGATAAATCTTCGTTAAATTCGGATTCTCAGGGTGATCAGTTGTATGGCTTCCAAGGATTGTCTTTTGCAACACCCCCGCCCCTTTATTATCTTCTTTAAGGAAAGCTTGCCTACAAAACATGGGCCATCTTTGGTAAAAAAAAGCAGGTTCACACAATGTCACAGAAAATGAACAAAGGGTTGAATTTTGAGGAGTGGGTGTTCTCATAGCTTGCTAACAAGGAAATAGGTAGTAGGGTAGTTACAGCAGATTCCACGTATGAGTTGATTTTATAAAAGCAGTTTAAAATGTGTTCTGGGAATCCCTGAATCTGATTGCTAAATGAAATAAGGGAAGTTTCAAATATGCAAGCAGATTCAGGGATTAACTGAGAAACTTTTTTTCCCTCAGAGGCAGAGAGAAACTAGCTTTCCCATTTTACCTAGGAATGAGTTGTTTTGCTTTTACCCTTGAAACACACTTCAACTTGTTATAATAATAGCTACATACATGTATAATTTGGCAATGTTGATATCTTTATATGGCTTGTGTATAATTATCATATCCATTCTTGACACATTTCCCTTTTTGTAATTTTTAGACATTTGTTAAAGCCTTCTGGTGCTTTTGCCCAATGTCAATTGTTGTCTTACATCGTGTGCACCCTTGAAAGATTTCCAATCACTGGCTTCGTATAACCTGATTGATCGATATATTATCTTTGTCAAAAAAGTGAACCATACTCCTGGGACACATTTCCATACTGAGTTATCACACCAAAGATACAAAATAATTGAAATAATTGAAATCTTCTCACGAAAGAACTCATATGATTCTTGTGATTTGTTTCAGTTCGAAGCAGAATTCAGGCGGTTTGGTCTCAACCCAAATTCGCTCGACAAATTTGAAGACTTTCATGAATTTCTAGAAAAACTGCACAATTTGCAAGACATTCCATTTAGCATTGCTTACACGGATCCTCAGAATGATCTGCTACCAATCAACAATGATGATAACTACCACAAAGCAATAACGACAGCCAAACCGTTGCTACGGATACATATTATGCGCAGAGGTAAGTTTCTAAATAATATTCATGTTTTTTTCTTCCTGTGTAGGAATCTGATTACTTATGAACACCAGTAGTGGCTGATTTGTAATTGACTGCTGTTTCACGCATGTCAACGAATCACTTTCCTGTTCAGACATGACCTGAAACGCCATTGTCAATCAGCTTTGAATCGCATGCTAAGATTTAAATGCAATATGTCCTTCACATGTCTGCCCTTTTCAGTATTCTATGCCTCACTGGATGCCTAATCAGAATAAGCTAGAATTTTTCAATATTACATTTCATGATGATTGTGTCTCACTGCAACAACGATTCTTGTGTTAATGTACAGATGTTTGTGTAAACCAAACTTAAAAATATTTTACTCTGTAATGCAACAGAACATAACGTATTATGATTTCTTGTTGTGCATATTTGCAGTTTGATATCTTTGTGTTGATCACATCTTGTTAAAAGGAGTCATATACTGTTCTATCACTTTTGTCAAATTTGGATGGTAGTACTGTTGAGTGATTTCTCACGTCCATAGTAATAAAACCAGTTTCATCAAATGTCAGACACAGAAGCTCCCCTCATCAAAATAGGTTTTGCTTTTTCAGCAATTGGTCCTTCAAAAGAGAAGTGGCAATTTTTAACCCTGAGACTATCATATCAAATATTGCATTGACTGGTACACCAACTTATTACTACATGCAATATAGTTGGAAAGAGATCCTTTATCATGACCCTGCCTGCACCAAAGTAAGATGTTGATGAAATAAAACAGTATTGTCACAGTATACCCGCGCATGTTTTGTTAAGAAAACAAGTCAGCTATAGTGTTTCACATATTTTTGTCTGCAGTGGTGAATAATTTGCTTACAACAGTTTGCATACATTATCGTCCAAAATGTTTAACTTTTCATAAGGATAGAGTTGATGTCTGCTGATTTCTCTATCAATCAAAAAAATTTTGTTTCAAAGTAGTCTTTTGTTTCCAGAAGGTGGAACAGTTTATTTGAGACGCAAGTGAAAGACCGATTTTTTTCTGTAAAATTTTATTTCTCGTGTGTGTTTTGTAGAGAGGTATTATACATGTGTATGACACCCATTGTGCTGTCCTTTTTTTAGCGTTTTGAAATTACTACAAAAGAATGAATTGGTCTTTTATTGTTTTCAATGGTGCATGTACAACAGAATTGTTAGCACTAGGGTGCTAAAAGTATTGAAGGAGCAGGGTACAACAACTCAATATCTTTATGCGCCTTGGCAAGGATTGCAAGGAAAGCAACTGCTGTTTGTACTTCGTGTAGAAATTCACCATATTAAACACAGGGTGTCTTGGTAAAATACCACTCAGCCACACTCCAACATTGTCACTGATTTCAACTTTTTGTGTACAAAATAACCACTTGACCTCAAAATGCATGCTAACCAGGCACGTAGATAGAATTATTTTTTTGATCCGCTTCATGGGGTATTTTTCCACCTCACTCACTTTTCTCCTCATTAATGTGATGTCAAAGTACAAGGTGCAATTTATTGTGAATTAAGGACCAGCAGGTGGCCCCTTATTGTGGAAAATAACTCTCCCTGATGACATAAATACCAGTCTCTTTGTCTGTAGCTACAGTATGCATGCTGGGGTTTTTTTCTATACCAGAACAATGGCTGCCCCAAGCAACATATGATTTTATATTTGAAAAATGAACCTCAGAGCTTTCCTTTACTGAAGGGTTTTTCATTTGCTTTTCTTCTGTTTTCAAAAAGAATCACGTCTCCACATTCTCTTTATTTAGGTCACTGACTGCGTGTCGTACAACTCTAAGCTTGGCTGAGGATTTCCATGAGCATGTGTACTTGTAATGGATATGTAGTTGGAACCCGGCAAATAGTTTTCCTGTCATTTATACTCAGAAAATTCCTTGGTATATTTTTAATCTAGTTCATGGCCTTCCGGGAATTAACTCACAGATATTGCAATATTTGTAAAGGGAAACCTTAAGCAATTAGACATATGAGTCAGTGCTCCCAAAGGGGTTGGGTTCATTGCCCACTATCGTCCTGCTCCCAACTCAGCATTCATTATGTACACCTGCTCTATGTATGTTTGGTTATGACCACTGGTCAATCTGTGTATACAGTAGAAAAAAGGGACTAAAATTCAGGTTGTACTGCATTTTAATAGAACCTTGAATCATAAAGCAGTGCATTCCAAACAACCTCTCAATGTTTCAAGTGCCATTATGGCCTATATATACACACACAAGTAACCCACATTCTTTCGTTAATCATTGCGACTGATTAAAGTCTTTTCACACAAGCACTGTATGTAATATTGGAGCGATGGTTAGTCAGGCTAGCCAGACTTTTCTGCACTCTCTTGCTGATTTTTCATGGTAGGATCATCAACAGGAGCAGTTGCAGAAAAAACTTTCCATCCAAATTGAGCAGGGTTTTCTGGACTGTGTCTGCATATCAATGAGCATAGCATTCTCTGTGTGCATTCATCTGTCGCAGCCCTGCATATGTTATACCGACAAGTAGCCACAGTGTCCACCCGCCGCACACAATGTACATGTACCGACGGGTCAAGTACATTCACACACTGTTCAAATTCTTGGCCTTTGACTCATGGCTGTGCCCTGCCCACACTTCCTTATCAATTATCATCCCTATTATGTAAAAAACAATCAGTGCCTTTGTTTCTTAAGATTGTTTATTTTGCCAGGGTGATGACCTGTGTGTGTTGCAAACTTTAAATAAATAATCAATGATTGGCAGCAAGAAATGACGGCCAGGCATTTCAGTTCATCAATGTCGCTTTTGAAATTCTCTCCCTTTTTGCAAAACTAGTTATTTTTATTCCTGTAATTTCAGTTAATTGAAACTGAAAATATTCTTTGTAATTCGAAGAGCCAGTTCATCTCCATGCATTTTGCAAATTCCACAATACTGATTGCTGCAGATCAGTTCCATCAAATTGAGATGTAGAATTTCGTAATTTGTCTGTGCAAATTCCGCTGATACTTTGAAAACCTCATGAAAAGACAATTATGATGTCTACATTGTCTTGGATATTTTTAGAAAGGGAACTCTTCCTGAAAAATCCAATGTGCATCCACAAACACTGATATCGTCATGAAAGGAAATTATATCTCTCGGGAGCACAACCGAGAGGATCCAACGCAAGTGCGGTTCTTTTCATATCATTTGTCTGAATAGTGAAACTTCATTCAGGAAGTTTGTGGTTCTGAGAATGGAATACATCCGTAAATTGTTGATAATAAATCCTTTTTTACATAAACATAGCGCATTTGTGTATTTAGGGTTTGCCTTTTAAAGTGGGCTCTAGCATTTCAACAAAGAGGTTTCGTTTCCAAGTTCCATCAGTACTAAACAGTAACCATGGTGACAGTGATTGGAAACATTTCTTCCGCTCCGCTGTCCATGGTTTAGCAGGTGATAGATAACACATTCCAGTGGACAGTAATTAAGGCTCCCTAGCCTGAAACATTTTTTCTATTTTGTTCAGTTGGTAAAATAGGGTTTCCTGTTGTATAATGTTAAATCATGTCTAAATAGTTGCCAACACAGCCTGGATATATGGAATGAAAAATATTATTGCAATGTATTAATTGTGGTGTCATATCCAAATAGGTGAACACTCCAGACATGGTGCTATCTTTGGCTGGTGACCGTGTTGATTATCATGATCACAGCCTTCGTAAAGGAGACTAGCTGGTAAGCACTGGCTTGAACACACCATAGACCCTCGAGAAAAACGGTTTTTCTCGAGGGTCTATGAACACACCAACGAAAGCTGCCATTTGAAGCACAGAAGTCACCTACAAGGGTCCTTTATTCTATTCCACAAGAACTTATATAATCAAATCGTGTACAGACAAGAGCCAGAAGAATACCGCTGGTATTTTGCGTACACTCAAACTTACATGTGTACATAAACAAACGCCAAATATTGGATCTTTGCTGTCAAGAGTGAGACCTGAATAGCCATTTACATCAGTCTTTGAACAAGTGGCTTCTTGACATCCTGTATATGAATGTTAAATAAAGAAGACAAACCGGTTTTCGTGTTACAGTTAAATGTTATCACCAATCTGACAAAAGTATCTCTGTCTTCAAGGGCTTGGTTTCTAATTTACACAGGGAAGCCAAAAGGGGTGAAGTGTTTGGTAATACAACACATTTCAAATCCAATCTGTACACCAGCAAGGGACAATTGAATCTTTTTTTACAGTGGGTGTTTTATTGATGATACCAAATCAGGATGCTTGATAGATAAACAAGAAATCCAGCATTGGTGCATAGTCCCGGACTGTGATTGGTGTTTTCAGTGCCCCTCTGGTAAACCACTCACCTCCCAGAAGCAGTGGCATGAGGCATTTAGAACCAGAGATGATTTTTGCAGGGCATAGTAGTGTGAAATTAAACCTCTGACATTTGTGTTTGGAATGGTACTGTGGCACTTGTTCTTGCCATTTGTTCTACTAAAGCCAGTCATTATATAATTACATCTCAGTACTTTGATTGGAAATCTTACTTATTTGATCAATGATAGAGCATAGAATTGATTAATAGACATGGAGACAGAGCATTCACCCTTTGACCAGCAAACTTCAATATACTCACTCATGAAAGAGCTGAAAAGAAAAAATATATTTCAACGTTATAGACCCTTGAGTCTATAATTACATGTGTATATCCTCAAGAGATAAAGTAACGTCATTCCCAACATTCAGTGAGGCCCCCCCCCCCCAGTAGATCCCTCTATGCTACCAAGTTTGATCCAGTCCTATTGTCTTCTCACCCAGTGGGCACAGGTATACCGGTATGCTCGTACAGCTATGCAGGAAACAGAGAATTTGAATGGTTACAGATCTGTCAGTCTCAGGTACAGCGTACCTGCCACAGATGAAAAGTTAACAATACTGATGGCAGTCGTAATTGTTTATGTGATACTAATAATAGGTCAGATGTAACAGATTTAATCATTGCTGCATCTGTCAAATTTGTCACTTTTCATGAAACTGGGAGTTTTTTGCAATCACAGCAAAACTAGCATGTAAGGATTTATCAATCTGAAGTTTCAAAAAGGTTATCAAAGATGTGAATGGCTTTCATCGGACTGTTTTTGTGCTAACAGTATCTGCCCTAGCCTAGAATCCTATTCGTCCGCTTGCCTCCGGGGGGAAGTGGGTCGGAGGTAGGGAGGCAAGCGGACGAATAGGATTCTAGGCTATATCTGCCCATACTACGTAGACAAGTACGGGCACATGTCCCTGTGCTTTATCAGCAAAGTGTACATTTTACGTGTTTACATGTACAACCCTTGATGAAAGAATGCGTAAGGTGATCCACTTATGATAACCCCCTATCACCTCCATTTACATCAACTCTATTTCCATCAACTCTGCTATATGAAACAAAACTTTAAGGTCAGAGGTTAATGCTTGACTTCGAGGGATGCATAGAATGGCTTTGTTTGTTCATAGTACCCAAGGAAAAACTGATGTGTGTTTACAGAATGGAGGAAAACCTATGAACAAAATTATAGAGTTTGTTAAATCTGTCCTCTCAAATTTCTATTCTGGAAATTGCAGTATACTTTTGCAGCTACAGGTCTGTCGACAGCATTGTGTAAATTCAGTCAATTGTCATTAGTTGGTGTCTTCATTCTTTCTTCTCTTCAGTCTGTTGTAAAATATTGTATTTTTTCTCAAATATCATCTCGTAGGTTGTACTGGATTTACAGCTCCCTCTGAAGTTTGTCAGTTACCCTTTGCATCCCCCTGTTTCCAGTATAGAGGTCCTTCTTTGCCCAGCAAATGATAGGGACGTACCAAAATATGATTAAGGAAAGGGGTATATCAACAAGGTTCTACTTGTATCTGTGATTGTGAAAGAGAGAGAATGTAACTATATTCTTAGATTAAAATGTTGATTATGCATAGCTATGTATAATAACTCTATCATTATTTACTGTCTGTTCTAATTGCAGGGGATTCTAAGGAACCGGAACAGCTGCATTATGGGTCTACAAAAAAGAAAAATCGTTTGAGTGCATACTTAGGAAATAACCCACCCAAGAAACCTTATGTTGCAATTAGTATGCCGGAAGATTTCCGTCGTGTGTCGGCTATCATTGACGTTGACATCGTACCAGAAACTCACCGTCGTGTGCGGTTACACAAGCACGGATCGGACAAACCTTTGGGATTTTACATCCGCGATGGCACGAGTGTACGGGTGACGCCACACGGGTTGGAAAAAGTGCCAGGTATATTTATTTCAAGACTTGTTCCCGGTGGGCTGGCGGAAGGCACAGGCCTTGTGGCAGTCAACGATGAAGTTTTGGAAGTGAACGGAATTGAGGTTGCAGGGAAAACACTTGACCAGGTGACGGACATGATGGTTGCGAACAGTTCTAATCTTATCATAACAGTCAAACCTGTCAATCAAAGGAATAATTTAACACCGAGGCACAATCGCAGGGGCTCTATGGACAGAAACTCTATGATCTCGGCGGGGTCGGGACTCTCAGCTCAGACAAACGAGGACGAGTCGGTAAACAGTGACGAGGAGGATATAGTTCAGGATGTTGCGGACAATGCACAAGAGCAGAACAGTAAAACGGATGAAGACAGTGCTGTATACACTTTGTAAATACACAAACAACAACCCTCAACAAGTTAGGCTTTGCTTCCTACTGTTCCACTCACAATGCAACTTGCTCATGAATTCGACAACTATGTGAGGGACTTATCCCTATCACAGTACATATGTACCACACGGGCTTGTCTTTTTTTGCAGGGACAAACCATGGAAACAGAGAGAGAAGCGTAAAACCAGGATTAAAAGTCATTGAGATTTCACAAAGGCAATGCAAAAGTTGCTCGCATCTTCGGCAAAAAAGTACAAGCTAACCCACCAGCTGTGTCAGTGAGCCACGTAACATTTGTATTTTGTATTTCAAGCGACACTTACGATAATGTGAACTTTTCCCCTTCTTGGAGTCTAAAACTTTCAGAGAACAGAACAAAATATATATTGCAATATCTATGACATGTTGTGTAGCAAACAAGAGTTTTTGGGTTCTCAGGTGTAATAATACCAATATGCATAGAGGTAGCAACGTCAACACCAACTATATCTTGTATATATGTTCATGTTGATTAGGCTGTAGGGCTTATATAGGATATGCTTACTGAATTGCAACGAAAATAACGTTCTGGTTTTTTAAATGAATCATGTTTTTTTGAAAAATGATCAATATGATTGGAAAGAAAATTTTTGTCAAATTTTATATTCTTATTCTTAGTATTTTTTATAAGCCGTAGTGCCTCAGAAAGAAATTGCTGTAAATAATAGTTTTTGATATGCTAATACTGGTCGATAAAATTCTTGGAAATGTTCATGTCAATTTGTATGACTAAAGAAAGTGAAAAATGTCAAAAATGAATGCAGGCTTCATCTGCAACTATTGGTTTCGATGATAAAACTGTGAAAATAAAAGAAAAGGGTTTGGCAATGATGGGATACTGGCATTTTCAAAATTTTACTTTTTATCTATCAAGCAAGAACTACATCTCAAAATGCCAGTTTATTGGCTTTCTTCATTTTTTTTTAGTGACTGCTATAGCTTTGAAGGTAAGGGGGATCAAATTAAGGGTTAGGGATTTCCAGTGAGTTTTTATGACTGTAATCAGCGTTCACAAGACAAAAGGGCTGATGCATGATCAGACAGTATTGATTTTGTCATGCAAACGGGAGACAATTCACCATTTACTGTCCTGCAGTGTCGGCCACTTTACACAACAGACAGCTGATTCAAAGGAAAATTCAATTTCGAGTTAGTTATTGATTGGCCAACATCCGTGGGCCGATCAGAAAATTAAAAATAAAACCAGACACCCTAAATTTGTTTTGAAGGCAGACAACACATCACAAGAAAGGCCAGGCCAATGAATCATGTCAACACATGACAAGAACACAGAACAAACGCAGATAATTTCAAACAAATAGACTCCTTTCGACATTTGCAAATTTTATAGCCTTCACAATTGCCAATAGGTCGTCCCACATTATCACCAGGTCTTGAAAGTGAGATTGATCCCGTTACTGACACCAATTTGACATGTCATATGTAGGATGAGAATTCTCACCAGGGCTTGCATGGCTTATATGATATAGGTTTCCATGTAATGTCCAATGGTGTGTTTTTTTTAATTCCCGAATCAGTCCTTTTTCAAGTCATGTAGAGTAAGCTAGTGTAACGGCGCATTCTTTTTATAGTGTATATCCTAGTTATGTACAATACTAGAAAAGAGAGTCTGTGTTATTTTTCAGAAAGAAGGGACTATTTTGAACTAGCAGAGATAAGTACACAGACTCCAAGAAATATTTTCTTAAGATGTTTTAGCATGGTTAAGTCTTTGAGGAGTTACCAGCGGGTCTTTACCTGTTACATATCATTAATGAAACTTTTCAACCATTTCTAAAAACAAAATACTGATCGTATCAAAAGGTCTCATGTAGAATTGTTGAAAGTTTGATACACGTAACACATAACCAATGCTTTCATATTCACAGCTATAACAGGGTAGGTGATTTGTCTAAAAATAGCACAAATACAGAAAAAATGTTCATCCTTGAAATTTTGTTTAAATATTAATTACAGGCCAGTGTACCATCTATTTATCTCTTGTCAAATGTCATTGCGTTTTGGATTAGATGGGGGCAGCTATATTTTGGTGGCAAAATTATAAAAACATCAGCCAACCAACTAATCCAAATATGTGTTAAAGAAGTTATTCTCTGTACAGTTTTGTCACATGTTTTTCTGGTACTTGGTTATTATTTATTTCATTGGAGACTATAAAGCCAATACTGAAAATTGATAGATTATTAGAAGCAACCAAACTATAAAAAAAAATTTGAAAAGTGGTAGGCGCATTTGCAAACTAATTTTCGTCAGCAATGATAAAACCTCCAACGTCCCTACAGTCAGTAGTGGAAGTATTTCAGTCAAATCATGGTATTAATTGTAATTTTTTTCTCTCTGAGTTGATTTTAATTGTTTTCATCTCTGATAATTCAATATTGGGATCTTTTTCACAGGCACTATGTGTCTTTTTTTCCCCTGTCACTGTATGATACACTTTATTCTGTACAGTTCCTTTTAAATGTAATCCATAACATGTGAGATGCGATATGTAAAAGTCATATTTATGTCAACCATCAAATTCTTTCAGAAGTTCTTATGCATCTTTTGCTGTGCTTCTACCATGCAACATCGCTAACACGCATGTATATATATAAAGCTCCATGCCGTAACAGCACAGATTTACACTCGCCTAACTTTCCTACGCTTGCTTATTCCATATTCACGCAGCAGTGTTGCCTAACACCTCACTACGCTTTCGAAAGACATTCTTTCACTACCAGTGGCTGACTTAACAAAAAATATGACAGTGAATATATAATCAAGGTTCTCTTCTTATGCAAAACATAGCTAGGCATTTTAGATATCTTTGGCATTTGTAATATTTAATTTGCCAGCAACATTTTACCCTGGATATTTACAGCATGCTGTATGTATAGAATGTTATTTTGTGAATTTCAACAACAGAAAACATCAAATTTTGTAATTGCATATTCTGTTGTGTGATTTTTTCAAACATCAAACTCCACTTCAACCAAAAATTAACGCCATTTATATTTATCCCTGTAATGTAATTCATGAAGGAAAAGCAATAGCGCTGGAGATAAACGCACCACCATGTACAAATAGGTTATTTTGCGATCATCTTTCCAGAGCCGTTTGTTTATCTTCATGACATTCTTCAGAAGTGATTGAAAATGTTATACATCAGCTGTTTACAGAGATGAAATACTGAATCAAGTAGGTGTATGGCCTTTGATGACATGGCTTTCTGTTGAAGTTACGTGATCAACGGCACCGCCGTAGAATAAAATACCATTAGCTTAAATGGAATTCTGTAAATTTGCTAACAAATTCCCATTTGAGATGTCACTGAGATATCATGGCTAACAATATCATTTGAAATCGTGTTGAAAAAAAAGTCATAAGTAAAATGCATGGTAGTACAGTTTGATTAGTTTGTTTAGTTTAATTTAAGTTTACTGTTCATTGAAATGTTTATCATGCCCGTTGTTTTCTGTTCATTGAAATTCTTATCATGCCCGTTGTTGTATATTCACTGAATATTGCGGATCAATTGCACATTTGCTCATCTCCAATGCCGTGTTGAAGAACTTCATTCTAAATCCATATGGACATTCATGAACAAAATCATCACTTATAAAACTTACTTGAAGAAGTCAGTTTGAAGATTTGAGATGTGACTGAGATATCATGGGTATACTCATTGATTTTTTGTCAATAAAAATCATGTTCATTTTAGTCTGTGGTATTAGTGTTACTGTTTGCAGCAGAGATCGGAAATTATGTTAGCTTCTGACCTCATGAAAATAATGTTTGTCAAACCTGTAAACGACCAGAAAACAGGCTCTTGAAGTCAACTCAATGCGTACGTGCAACCGCCATGCTTGAAAAAATTTTATAGAGCAACATATTCTCTATCCCAATATGTACACAAGGTATTCTGGGATGTTCTGCCTCATAAGAGCCAGCCAGAAGATAAAGCAATTTACAGAACACAAAAATATATATTTTCAACAATCAGTGCTTACTTGATGTTCATAGATAATCAAATATTGGAGCCATCTGTAAATAAGCACTGTTTTCATTCCATTGCCACGCAGTTTATCGTATAAAACCTCTGTACATAACAGTCTCAACTCCTTGTCTTAGCTTGCTTCATAGGCCATCTTAAAAGGGTGTAATTTGAATATGGACAGCAGCATGCACTGTTTTGGCTGTTACTTTAGAGTAAAAGATCTGTTGCTCAAGGCAGGGCAGTACCTTTCCTCTAAGGGGAAGGGGTACGTAGCCCTGCTGTACAACAGATCTTCCAGTCGAGCAGCTACTTTACCCAACTTTGCCGTGAAAATTCGAAGCAACACTTTCCTATGATTCTGTACATGCTTACCGCTAGCTTTTCTCAGTGCAATCAGCTATGATCTTTCATAATCAAGATATATCTGGGATCCCCATTGCAAATTTTGGTACCAAAATTTTGACACTTAAAATGGTCTTTATCGCTATGTAAACTCTGTAGGAGAAATTAATTTTTCTGTTTTCACACAAAAAATTCTGAAAAACTTCATTTACTCATCAAGCTTCAAAATGAGTCAGCACAGGAATCATTCAAGCAGAATATTGTAAAAATTTTGGAGTCATGCTGAATACCTTTCCCCAAAGTTGCACCAACAAAAGGGTACAATGGTCTAGTCTGTCTGGCCACTCGTTCGAGTGGCCAGACATCATAGTATTGTATAGTATCATAGTATACATACTGTATCATATTATTGGATACACTTTCTCTTTGCAGGGAAATTACCAAATAAGTTTCTTTCATGAGGCTTTCATTTGTTTGGAATCTGGTGTTTTATTTATCACAATTCTTTCCTGTTATGTATTTAGATTAAAATCTGTGATATGTAGACATCCTTTGCTTACATTCTGGTTTTCCTGTCTGTCTGAAAACAACAGCTGTTTTCAAAAGTCACCCCAAACTTCAATATTGCTGACATTGTGCTTCAGATATTAAAACTCTTCTCGTGGTGTTATGGGCTGACTTTTAATGAATATTTATTATATTCTTGATCTCAAAAATGTAGGATACGCTCATAAAATACAACATGATGTAATATGTGTTTGCAAGTTGTTACTTTTGAAACCTGAAGACCTAGACTCAACAGATAACTCTTTTATTTATTTCTTTTAATAATTAGAAAATTGTTCCTTTGATTTTGAGTAATATTTCTCTTTCACAAGTCCAAGAAAATGAGTAAATTACAACTGACAATGAGATTATTCTCTGCATTTTGTTGGATTATTCTTGAAGCTCACTACAGCAATGCTTTCGCTTCGCAGCCGTGCAGTCATGCTCAGCAAAATAATGACTACACGATTCAAGGTGTGTTTCATCTCGATGAAGCTCGAAAATATTTGAAAAAATACGAAATTGCTGTGTGTTATCATTCATTGTCTTTCCTGTCTGTTTTTTTAATGTGAAGTCTTTTCTATGTCAGATACTGGGATTCCAACGATTAAGATGGCCAAATGTAACTGAGTTTTCTCATGATAATAAAAAACTGTACAAATATGTGAGGCTTTCTCATTTCACTCTCTTTTCAAGAATTGGGAATCAAAAGAATTTCCACAAGACTTTTCCCCGTAACTTTTATATCATTCAACAAATCATTTGTAGTTTGTGTGACATGAGCCGCAATAAAGGAACCAGCTATAAAGCCCAACCTGCTGAAGAGGCAAATTGCTGTAGCATATCATAGAACAACACAGCCAATGCCCAAATTATGAAACATTCACTCTCTCAACACTCATTCGACATGCAGTAAGAAACTAGCACACGAACGAATAAGTAATTGACACCTGCAGACTCATTGTTAATGGCGTGGATTGAGTTGTCTCTGTGATGACGCACAGTCAATGCAATTTGATTCCAGCATCATTTACAAAGCTTGTTTTCCAAGCCGATGTGTATAGATAGACTCTATAAAACCTCTTTTGATCACTTTTGACTGTTGAAAAAAATTGCATGTTCATGGTATTACAGTTGGGCATAGTACGTACATTGATATCTCAATATTTTCATTGTTCGAGTTACTTTCTTCAGAAGATCAGGTCATGTATTTCATGCCTGTAAAAAGCAGCTGGTCTAGTTTTATGTCTTCTAGAAGTTTAAAATTTTCATACCAAAACAACAGATTCAGTATTCAGAGATTATATTCTATCTAAAATTGTCTCTGACACATCGATGTCACCTAGTCAAGAACCTCCCCAAAGATCTGGCGTACGCCGAAACGTTGGAAAGGTTCTGGACCATGTGCATGTAGTCTGTCATATATTTCATAGCAGTAGCAAGGTAAAACATTCTGCTGAAGTTTTGATGTGTTTCCTCTTTTCAACTCTGTTTGCATTAAGGTAGTATGTGCACAGGTCCAGTAGGCATAAATTGTGATTTTTCCCTATTATTATCATAAAAAATTATTATGAATATTAATAAATTATTAATATGAATGTTACATAATATTAAAACTTTTTACACACAATGTCATCTACTTTGTGTAAATGCTGTCTGGAAACTCCATTGTTGTGATAATTATGATCATTAATAAATTATGATTATGGTTAATAAAGTCATATTTTACACATTGTAATGTGCTTATGTGAACAACCCTCTGGAAACCCTTGTATATGTTTCACAATCTATGCCAAAGTATACAAGTGACACCATTGCCCAGGTTCAGTTTACGGCGAGAGTTACCATTGCCCAGGTTCAGTCTACCGCTAGAGTTACTACACAGTGTATATATATATACACTGTGTAGTAACTCTCGCCGTAGACTGAACCTGGGCAATGGTGTCACTTGTATACTTTGGCATAGATTGTGAAACTATATAAGGGTTTCCAGAGGGTTGTTCACATAAGCACATTACAATGTGTAAAATATGACTTTATTAACCATGATCATAATTTATTAATGATCATAATTATCACAACAATGGAGTTTCCAGACAGCATTTACACAAAGTAGACGACATTGTGTGTAAAAAAGTTTTAATATTCTGTAACATTCATATTAATAATTTATTAATATTCATAATAATTTTTATGATAATAATAGGAAAAAATCACAAATTATGCCTACTGGACCTGTGGTATGTGCCTCAAAAGTGAAAACAAAATTTTACTTAAATTTTCTACAATGAGACTTTCAACTATTCTCTTACCAAATCAAAAAGTCAGTGACCACAGTGCAAAATTTGGTACTGGAAGAAAAATTACAGAACAGTTACAGATATTCCAAATTCAATATGGCCAACATTCCTTTGTTTACTCTATGGAGGACAATAAAATTGTCCATTTTCGAAAAAATGATTAACTGTAAATTTTTCTAACACCAAGAGCTTTAAAATGAGCCCCACAAGTGGTATATCAGAACAGTGTTGAAAAAAATTGGGAGCCTGAGTACCCGAGGCGCAATCTATTTCTTGTTCTTTTCCCAATGTTATGTTATGTTTAGCTCTATTGTTGACGACTGAATTTCAGTCCAGAACAGAATTTATTTGTCAGCAACCAAATTACATGTTGCGCTACTCTATGCATTTTGTTGTCAAGGCTAACACTTTGTGTTTAAAGAAGAAGGAGAACAAAATTCAATTTTAGGAAAAAGACTGGAACGGTCAAAAGTGGGGTACTACTGTGTCAGTTATTGAAACCAGTTCTAATTCTTTGAACTGGCCATTCCGAGGCTTACAAATTTTAGCTTGAATATACACACACTTCGGTGGGTTGTGGGACATCTATCCTCCCTGTACGTGCAACCAGTTTCAAATGTCAAAGTCAGCACCATCTGCGTATAGGAAGATGTATCCACTGGGTCAGTTGTCCTAAAAGACAATATAATTTAAGCATTGTATAACACCTGTGTTTCTGCATCTGTGCAGGGCTCGTAATTCAAAGCTATAGTAAATATGGTTTGAATGAAATTTGATGACCTGAACTGAATAGATCACTGAATCGTGCGCAAACACTGTAATTCTACAATTGATTGCTCTGTACATGCAGGTAGTGAAATTAAACTGCCTCAGAAACTAACGCCCAATTTACTAAATTACAATGTAAGCTATAGTGGTAATAATATCTGCATTATCAAGCAGGAATTATGTAAAACTATATGCTGTGACAGCGTTGTCAATGACAGGGGAGTGACTATATTTGCTTGAAATTTGAATTCAAACTGTTTCTCGTTTCATTCATTTTTTTTGGTTTTCATTTCAATTAAACTGGTAGGACACTGTTGTACATTAAGGCTACATACTGGTATACGTGCATTCTATAAATAATACCGGCCCCCTCAAATCCTTGAAGATTTTTGGCATTTGTGGAAACTGCATTCAGAATCGAATATTTGAGTTCATTCTCCAACATTTGATAATTTTTCAATTCAAGCTTTGTTAAATGATGAACAGCTGACATGATACTGTTTTACAGGAGTATACACACAGGTGAACAATGCTTCACTATGCACTGCCATTATTAATGAAGAGGATGAACTGTTTTGTCTGACTTTCACCTTGACCTGAAATATTCATCCCCTTGAACTTTACAATTTGACAGTTCACTTTCCTTCAACTCATCATTTGAAATTAGCTCTCAGTGAATCCAGCAATTTTGTCAGTTGTTCTGTCGTTCATATAATTTACCAAAAATTATTTTAAAGGGACTATACAGCTGTAACGTTTGATGATTTTTCTCACTATTTTTGTTTTCATTGTCAAACACAGTTTCTTCTTCTCCTTTCGAAAGCATGTCATAAATTGAAATATACAGTGTTCAGCTTGTCAACTAGGCCTGTATATGTGTAAAATGCATTGGTAAATTCTAGTCAGCACTGAAATACGAAATGTGATCGAATACAGTGCACTTGCATACACATTATGTTGACAAGAAGAATAGTTTGTGTTTCAGTGTGTCGTTAGGGGTAACACAAGAACTTGCAGTTGGCATACAGAACACATAAAGTGAAAAAAATCATCAATAGTTACAGCTACTGTCACTAGAAATTATATTATTGACCATAGTTGACAGCGAGACATTCATGACAGTTACATGCGACTCCAACTTCACTTTTGGCAGACCTAATGATGGCATACACTCAAAATCACAACAGAAAGAATGTGGCACAGTACTACTCTGTTGTGAATATGACATGGTAAAATTATTTGTGGTACGAGAAAAACAAATTACCTAAACATTGTCTTCAAAATGGCTGCCATCCCTGTGTTAATATCATAGTGAGGGGGAAAATAAAATTTTTAATTTTTGAAAAACTAAGACCGTGGAAAAACTTTCTTACACCAACAGCTTTAAAATAAGCTCCCTCAAGTGGTAAGAAAAAAGTTTTTAATATTTGAGAGTGCGAATACCTGACCCGAGGTGCATATTCTACCACAAGAACAAATATTAGAGCATAGCTCGGCTGATTTTCCAAAACATATACTTGATTTAATTGAGATCCTGATACTCCACAACTAAATGACATCAATAAATCAGTTAATGGCCTATTTCTTGGCGAAGTCGCATTGTTATTTCAAATTTTGGCATTTAACATACCTAAATCTGAAGTATAAAAAACCCCAGGAAAGTGGTAAATCGTTGTAAAATAAATTCGCCTGGTCACTTTCTTTGTCAATATTTTTCAGCATGAGTGTTACACAACTTATAACGTCAATAAAAAAATCATGATATTATACCAGTCCAGTCAATCTGCATCAATAGATTTTAATGATTGGTGTGTCGTTTAAAGTCTCGGAGTCAACATACCCAACCACAAATACAAACTTGCTAAAAATGAATTGCATTTTATTCCAGAAATCATTAGCAACACAAACTCAGTGACACATGTGATTTTGATCTTGATTGACTGAGCTATTCCATTCCGCACCAAAAAAACTTAAAGTGCAATAAAATTAAGAACAGACACAGGCACTGAATGGACGGATTTCAAACAGAAAGTGCGATGTCACAACAGAATGAAGTACATCAATAAGTAAAACTGCAATAATTGCAGTGAGTTTTGCATTGATTGATTTTTAAAATTAATAGCTGCAATACTTATTCAAAGGAAAAAGTTGAGCACTGCACTGAATCCGCAAAATCATTCTATGAGGGCGCTCTCACTCCTCACAGCTCCAGACTTACAAAACAAAGGTGTTGAAAAATACCTATGTAATATTACATACATCACTAAGGTAGCAAGAGAAAATGGTACAGAGGCAACATCTCTGGATATTTGATTTTTGATATTTCATCTTGTTTCAGAGTAAAAAACCCCAAAATTGTGTCAGGTTCGTGGAAGCATCTGAATGTTTTATATATATATATATATATATATATATATATATATATATATATGTGTGTGTGTGAAACCTACACACTTCCGTTAGTGACTCAGGTTCATGGAAGCATTTGAATGTTTTATATATATATATATATATATATATATATATATATATATATATATATATATATATATATATATATATATATATATAAACTTTCACAAGCCAAATTCATATGTGAAACCTACACACTTCCGTGAGTGACCTTAATCTTAGATGTGAATGTTAATCAACCATACGTTCCTAATTCTGCCCGAATATCAGTCATGTGTAAACTATACATGGGTTACTTGCGTGCACAAAGCAGCAACAACATTTGAACACAACTGGGAAATCTGTGATGTAAACTGCAAATACTGCACAATATTGCTTGAAACAGAGACTGTTTCTGTTGGTACAGATATTCAGATATAGGTAAAGTAATATGCCTGGATGACAATGTTACCTGTAATTTTTTGCCTCTGGTTATATACGGTACTGTCATAGAATAATCCAAATTGAATATAGTTGTTTGGATATTCTGGAATCTGAGACCACAGTTAACTACTGTTTAAAAAGAAACAACTTCGATCTCCAACGGCATGGTTTTTCCTGCACTAGCTGCATTAGAAATGTAGTTAACAAACATGCACACATTTGCAACATTTCAAGCAAAGAACTTTTCAGATCAAACATCCAATTGGATTTGAGGAAACACATTGTGCTACCTGCCCCTGCTTGTCTCACAATATACCTGGTAGACATGCACATATCAGGGATAACAGCGCCCTCATCCACATTCTTTGAAATTCAGTTGTTTTTACAACATTGTCAGTGTCCATCCTTGTATGAACTTTGCAAATGTCCACTCCTACAACCATTTTCGGACTGATTAAACAATAGAATTGTCTATGTTGTTGGTAAAGTATTGAAAATGTCCATTTCTTTCCGTAACCTAAGCAAATCAAATGTTTTATCGTCTGGGCTCATAGGGCCTGGAGAGCGCCCTCTTTGACCACCAAACTGTGGTCTAACTGCACGCCCTCCTTTTCCCTGCCTCTGTTCTTTCAGCCAGGTGTCATATGATTTCTCCCTTTCATTTAAAGCCCTCTTTTCTTCCTGTTCTTTGATCTTTTTGGCCTCAAGTTGTTGTTTCTTCTTCTCTCTGATCTTCTTCTCTGCAGCTTTCTTCTTAGCCAGCCACATTTCATATGATTTTTCCTTTTCTCGTTTCGCTTCTTCTTCCTTCAGTTTTTGACTGCCAGAGAGAAAAGGTACGGTGGTTAGCAGAACAAGTTACAGAGATTGCCTCTGAATGGTGCTTTGATGTTGATTCAAGTGTTAAAAGAACATTTCAAAGGTAGAGATGTTTCGTGCAGGGAATAAATAGAAATCTAGGGGATCGCTTTAAGTACCTGGCTCTTTCAGTGACAAAGTGTTAAGGTAGAATGTGCCACAGGGATAGATATTAGGACCCCAAAACTTTTAGAACACTTTTTGGTCTACCACTTTTGGACACTCTTTTGAAGTTTATTCGCAGAGTAAGTAAAATTTTCACTAGTTATTTTTGTGAAAATTGAACTTTTTTTTCATTTCCCCATATAGTTAACATGGGGATGGTGACCATTTTCAATTCAGAGTGTTGGTAAACATCTGGCCACTTGTTTCTCTGGTACCAAACTATGCAACTTGACCTCTGATTTTTTATTTGTGATATTGAAAGGGAATGGTTTATGGCTTTAATGCTTCCTTATTGAAATTCTGAGCAAAAGTTTTAAGTCTTTCAATTGCCGGGCATGTTATACCTTAGGATGAAACTTACAACTGCTTCCTACCATTTCTCTCCTTGCACTGAAATGCCATTTTGTACTGTATACCATCAGAAGCAACTTCTAAAAGATATTTCTATGCATAAACAATCAATGACGTTGATCCAATAAAGTTCAAAGAAAAGATTGATAACTAAATGATGACAAATAAAAAACAAGAAGTTAGTGTGTGACTCAAAATTGGTTGATTAAATTCTGTACAACTCTGTGTAAATATTTTTCAAAATACTACATAAATCCTACGTGCAGTACTGAAAGAGATTCTCTATCAGATTAATTTCAATCTTATGACTAGGATAACTATAATCAAGTCACAAGAAATAGGTCAAAGGAGAAACTTACAGTTCCTCTTTGCTTAGCTGTTTCCTTTCCCTGCTTGCACTCAGATCACTAGCCGCACTTCCCTCTCTGCTGTAATAACTGGGATCTTTCTCCGGTCTAACAATGCCCTCCTCAAGCTGAAATGTCAATTCCCGAGCGGGCCTTTCCATTTCATTTCCATTTTGCATGTCCCCCTCACCATTTTCTGTCAGAGTTTTCAACTGAAGGGCCTCTTCTGGTGCAGTCGGTGGCCGCGAATCCCTCTTGGGCGAACTGAGGTGGGTCCCCGAGAACTCATCTGGGGGTAAAATCTGTGCAGTGTACATTTGACCCTTGTCACCTTTGATCCAGGTGGGTGTCTTGGAGTCAAATATCTGGTGGGCCATCCGTTTCCCATCGTCCTTGATGGGTTTCTGTTTTGCAGCCCTCTGCTGCCATTGGTACAGGAATATCTGACGCTCACAGGATTTGTGGCCCCATGCCGCTGCGATGGTGAGAGGAGTCTGCCCGTTCTCATCGGGGTCATCAATTTTGGCTCCCCTGTTCAACAATATTTCAACACAGTTATTTTTCCCCTGTGCAGCTGCTATGTGTAATGCTGTTCTTCCATTGGGTGTCTTGGCTGTCACATCAGCACCTGCAATGATTGGAATCAATCGAACAAATTAGCGTCAATGTAGTGAAAACTATAATCAAAATCATAAATATTTGAAGGGACAGGGAAAACTGAACAAAATTTTTTAATTTGTGCATACTTTGAACATCCTACACTTACACCAAAAGATTTGGTTTGAGTAAAAGTTTGTGTTGTTCACAGCAATCTAAATCATCAATACCCAAATATATTGACTTTACTAGCATTCTGTGTCACAGTCTATCGATGTGCAAGAACTACTGTATGTATTTCGATTCCATTTACCTGCATCTATAAGTTTGGTGACCAAGTTTGTATTGCCTCGATGAGATGCTATACACAATGCAATGAATGCCCTTTCATCGATCCAGGCGGCACGCTGACGTGGGTTCATTCTCGCTGAGTTGGGTGTGCTGTACGTGGTGTTTTGTGTCACACCAAGTGCAAACACCTGTGAATGTGAATAAAAATGTGGTATCAGATATTTTGCCCAAGTTTGGCAGTATTTTGGGAGAAGTAGCAGGTTATATTCTGGCTTGACTAAGGTATATGGGCCTCGGGGACTGATATTCAGACTCTACAAGTTTTACAATTCTTTTCTGATCGACCACTTGTGGTGGCCCATTTTAAAGCCCTTGCGGTATGAAAATTTTCACAGTCTTAGTTTTTCTAAAATTAACAAATTTATTTTTTCCCCACAGAGTAAACAAAGGGACGGCAGCCATTTTGAATTTTAAATATAAGTATTTAAAATGTTAGATAATTTGTTTCTCTAGTGACAACAGTGACCCCTGATTGTTATTCTTGATTTGGTAAGAGACTTGGTAAGAGAATGACTGAAAGTTTCATTGAGGAAAGTTTGAGCAGAATTTTAAGTTTCACGTTTGAGGCACACACTACCACATGTTTCAGTATCACTAAGTGTAATCTGTATTTCCCTATAATCCTGCAAACCACAGGTGATTTAAGCGATATGGAAGCCTGGCGTAATTACATGTATATGTATTTACTTAACATCTCAGAAATGTTGTACTCTGCATTAAACAACATTGCTGGGTAAATTTAATTAAACGGGAACAGCAACATATCCCCAGTTGCTCAGCTAATACATTGGGACTGAAATATTAAATTCAATTGAATGTTATAAGAACTATGCAATATCAATCATCTTAAATTTGTCAAAATAAGTTAACATGATTGTCATTTTCAACGGACAGAAATTTAAACAGCCTGCTTCCATGTACGTGTATACTCTTCACACTTCATTGATTGCTTAAACTTGATTGAAACTTACATAGCTTTAAACATCTGATAAGACTAAGAATACAAGAATAAATATATCGTTCTTCTGTATCACTACCCCTACTGTTACCAATTTGGAATATTTTTTTTCAGAAATGGTGTTAATATATACTTCCATTTTGCAACTTTTAGGGCATTTTTGTTATGCATATTTTAAGAGTTTTTTTATGTCATTTGGAGGCATATGGAAATGCTTAGAATTTGTTCTGTCAATAGTGTCTGTATATCTAATGCCTCTATCATAGTTGACAATTTGTAAAATCTACACTCCAAGCCATCAGTAACAATGTAACTACTCGGAGATTTTGTCGGTTTGTAAAACAAATTTAAATATCGGCCTAATAGGAGTTTGTACCACTACTGGTTCTAAGTCTGTAGGCAACAAAGCCAGTCTCCCCAACTCAATTTGGAATTGGCCAACTTGGGCAGAGACCAACTTGGCCCATGATAAACTTGAACCAAATTCCACCGCAGCCTAAAATCAACTCAGTGCACACATGTGACTCAGCCAAAACCAAACTCCACTCTAACCACCCAATTTCTACTAAGGAGATTAGACATACGATTAAAACAAATTGTTGTTGCATGTGCACTGACTACATTATATATAACCAGCCAAACCCTGTTATGTTTGTGTAGCTGGCCTTGCCGTAACTACATAGAGGCCGGGGTTAACTGATTTACCAATACACATTCAACACTCTTCTCTTGTATGCTTGTTCCATCCTGACAAATTACATCAGCCAAAACCCAACCCTTCAACCCTCTACACACCATCTATGGCAAAAACTTAGCCTTCAATGATGATGGAAACCACAAAACTACAGATTTTATTTTATTTATGTTTACTTATTGAACACTGTGTTGGATATCCAGATTTAGACCCAGTTTGGGCTGAGTAAGTTTTCGGCCAAATTCTCAGTACCTCAGGGTCAAGTTGGTTTGGTCTAAATTGGCAATTTAGGCTGCACCATCACAACGCTCTCCCTTTTCTAACTTTAAGAGAAGGTCCTGATTGGAAGGGAAATGGATTACATTTGCTTGGTGTATGTTGATGCACAGAAAACTTTGATTAAATGGTACATAAAAAATCACTTTTTTCCTTGGTTTACTTTGGAAAACACAGCTTTACCATGTTGGACCATAATTTCAAGTTGTTATGTCATGCAAACAATACACATCAAGTTGAAATTACCTTTTCAGGATCTCCCTCTGCTACAGCCTCAACTAACGATTTCCACATGTTCCAGATATCAAGTAAGAGAGTAGCACCAGGCACGATGTCATGATATTTGATGTCTGTGTCATCAGTCATATCTCCTATCAAGAGAAGGTGAACAAAAGACATTGTGCGTGAATAGGAAACCTGGCTCTTCTTCTATATTTAAAGGCTCCAGTAATATAAGTTACACATTTACCTTATCACTGCACTGTATTGCTGGCTGGGATTGTTCAGACACACATTTCAGCTTGCTTTCTGGTAAACTAGACATCATTGTGAAATTCCAATCACAAAATTAAAGCAGAGAAAATACACAGGATTTTAATGAAATATTTCAGTCCTTGGTTACATAAGATTTTTACTTATTATGATATGATGCTTAAAGCACTATGTACAACTGCTGAGCAGGTTAATGATGAAATCAAGACTTTACATGGCAGTAGACAGTTCGGTCAAGGCAAGTATGACAGATGGCAAAAAAATAATTGTTTTGTTTCATTGTTTCCCTATATGCACCACAGCTTGTAAAAACATTTCCATTCACACCATGTATTTAATAAAATGCACGTTGTTATAATACAGTTTAAAATTGGGCTTGTCATTAGTACAGGCCCCGCTCTCTCTCTCTCTCTCTCTCATGACCATGGTGCCTCGACTGAACAACACTTCGCAAATGTACAGAATGTATACAGGTGAATAACACCTGCATAGGAAGTATTACTGCACCGCACCGGGACTGCAAACAATTTCTTTGAATAAATAATTGTTAATGGCGCAATATTAATGCCACGACTGAAAAGTCAATATGAATAAATAAAGCACCGACCACAAACTTACCGTCATCAAGGTAATTCAGTCTTTGCAAATGGCTCGGTATCCCGGCAACAAATTCAACTAGGGCTTTAAGTTCTCGTATTTTCATGTCATTGTGGATTTTCTTTAACGGAAAAGTTTCGTTCGTGAAGCATTTCAACGTCAAATTGAATAACTTCTCTTTTGGATGTTGTTTTTTCCCTTTCCCGCCTCGCCCGGTACTCGCCATTTCGGTGCAGTTAGTTCGGTAACGACAACTTACAAGGCACTGACGAATATTTGACCCGATTGGCAGAAGGGTAAAATTGCCACTATGAATCGGGATATTACGTGAGTGCTGCAGACGCCCAAATCAAAACTCGGTACACGCCTTGAGTACTGTACTGCCAAAATTTCCCGTCTACGACAAGCTGTAACTAGAGATGTCGATTGGTCTGTAGTACATGCGACGTTCTCCCACACGTTAAAACTTATACCCTTCTCAAATGCTCAACATCGTTCCTTTGGACCGACTTGTATGATCCTGTCCCAGTGTTGAGGTATGACGGACGTCGACGTCGGGGCTTCTGTTTACAGCTCCGCGGCAACAAAAATTGATTAGAGTCTGCGCAGTTGATTCTTCCGGTTGACCTTGGTTATCTCGGGTTTTAATTCCTTATGTCTTTTGAGACACAAAAATATCAAATTTATGAATACTTTGAATTAAAATCTCGAGTTCTAGTCATACTTTCTGTACATTTAAGAGTGAGATCTGATTATTATCTTCACAGCTCACCTCTTTACTTTGACCCAGAGGGGAAAGGTTAAATGTCCCGGATGTTATATAAATCGTAGTCTGTAGGTAACCTGTAAGGCAGACGGGCAGAGACACCTTACGTCAAAGAGAAAATGCTTTCGTGCGCGCTTCGATCAGCTGGAGGCCTTATTGTGAGTACTGTATAATAAATAGATTGTCCAGTTTATTATCACATCCATTTTGTACCAACTTCGACAGCTTTGCCACCACCATGATGACCGTGCGCCTCACAGTCCACACCATGTCATGACCTCTCTTCACTGCTGCAATTTCACTCCCAAACAGTCTCGTATTCTTGTTGTTTCAGAGCTATATGGACAATTGCAACTGTTTTTAGTTACATATAGTTTGTGATGTAAATGCATGTAGAATTTCACGATTTTGTTTCCCCCTCCAGAGGAACCAGGCTAGGGCCTTCCACAGAGCTGCACCAGTATGTTCTGATCAATTATTTGTGGTAAGTGTGTTAACATGTATCTTTGAACTCGTCTCTTGTTCTCAAGACTTACATGGGCTTTGATTTCCATTGGTCCATAGTATTAAATAATTTAAGCCACATGATGAATGAACATTGTGTATCATATTTACAGATGTAATTATAAAACACATATGGATGATATCATCACATAACGTGGATGATGTGAATGTTTTCCCGACCAAGATGAGAAAGTATTGTTGTAAGTTCGTGACATCTCCAAAAATATGGGAAAGTCACGTTCAAAACAAATACAAATAAATCGTCTTATTTTGCTTGATCAAAAATGAATATTCATACGCTAACTGAAAATGGCTATTCAACATACAATATAGCAAGTCTTACATTATTTTGGTACTTATGTTTCCTCTGCCAGTTCATCAAAAGTTACGGTTGCATTCAACGTATTTCATTTGAGCATTACAAAGTGTAGCTTTCAGGGAGAAAAAGGATGTACTATGCCTTCACTCATGTGATGATACCCATACAATAACATGATTGTAGTGGTATCCTGACCACAAACGAAGCTCCTCGCTTCTTGGAAAAATGCATTTGGTATTCTGTTATTGCAATACAATATTGACAATTAAAACTACACTAGTGACTGAGGAAATCACACTATCAAACTCCTTTATTTTTAGCTCACATTTGGTATACATTTATATTTTTCTAACATGGGAGCTCTATTAAAGGTATACCGTACAGTCACCTGTAATCTAAATATGCCCATATATGGTCAAAGGGGCGTTCCTTGGTATTCAAAATGCCCATGAAGGACACTGTTTTTAAAAAGCGGCCATCCGCTTAAAATCTGTGATTGATTAGATTTTCTCTTTCCATGGTAACTGTGGCAAAATTGGAACAGGTGACAGTATACCTTTAAGACAGAGGCATTTGGGGAAGCGATAATTCAGAGTCTCAAAATTTTATGGTTCTTTTTTGGTACATAGCTTGTTGGGTTCATTTTGAAGCTCTTTGAGTAAGTAAAGTTTCCACTGTTTAGTTGTGTAAATAAAAAATCTCACTTTTTGTCACAGTTAAAGGGATATAGTGGTCGGAATTGCGTTCAAAGGTCGTATGGGTCCCATACGACCAATGTTAACACTGTATCCAAGGTACGATGGTGATTGATGAAAGTTAAAATATGTCTGTCATAATCTACATCGTATAATTTAAATGTTGCAGCTATGATGATGAGGTGCATCTAGATATCATGGGATGATGCACAAAATACATTGTTTGTAAACAAGAAACTCACACAGGCGAAAGTCCGACGACTGTTTCCCTTTAACACAGGGATGGCTGCCATTTTGAATTTCAAATATCTGTAAATCTTGGGTAATTTGTTTCTCTAGTACAAGAGTGCATAATTACTCCCTCTTTTTATTCTTCCTTTGTTAACATAGTTTCAGTTAACAAAGTTTCAGTAAAGTTCAAACTTTACCTTTTTCTAACGTTTTCTTCATTTTGCCTTGCTTTAGCACCGCGATACTCCAGACAATAATCCAAACACTCCTTTTGAATTCACACAAGAAAATTTGAAGGTAAGTGTTTTGTAACATCCTAACTATGGATGAACACTGTCATACAAGGACTATGTGATGGATTCCAGTTGTGGAAATGACAGGCAATGATGATTTCTTTAAATTATGGTTTAGGTGATAAAAATAAAACTGGAAGTATTGAAGTTAGGTCTGTGATCAGTACTTGTAGTTTCTAAGGGCAAGGGTAATTATTTTCAAAGATTTAAAATTACTGACTTTGCAATGTTAATGTTTCAGCAGGTGATCATTACTTGATATAGTGATTTTCAGTCCACCAATCATCTAATGTTAACTTATGCACTATCCATTAAACACGATTGGAACTAATTTGGGATAATTGGATGGTAAAGTAATGTCGATTTAATCTACAAATGTAATCTCATCTGCCTTTCTTTTTACATGACACTCTTGTTTTTATGAGTAATTTGCGATATTGCAACATTCAGCTATACGGCACCTAACACTTTTGAGAAATTTGAAAAATATGAAAATCCAATTATCCCAAATTTGTTCCAATCTTGTTATTAGCAGTTTTATAGAATTGTTGTTTTCATAATTACAGCCATAATATGAAAAGAACTTATATTTTCGATTTCTTTGAATACAACTAAAACCTGCTCCTATGTATGATGCAACACTGCTATATTGTATTGCCAAGGACAAAAAGTTATAGTCAACAGCTGTAATAAAAATAAAATCAAAGAGAACATGAATTTTGAGCCGAATACAATGATCTTCAACCATAGACAGTAGAGGGGGACTATGCTTCAACTTTGAAAGTTAAACAATCTGTTTGCTGACTCATAGCTGTGTTTACATTTCCAGAGAGCCAAAGAAATCATTGCCAACTACCCCAAGGGTCACCAGGCAGCTGCTGTCATACCAGTGTTGGACCTTGCCCAGCGGCAGTATGGATGGCTACCGATAGCAGCCATGAACAAAGTAGCTGAAATGTTAGATATGTCCAAAATGAGAGTCTATGAAGTGGCAACATTTTACACCATGTTTAATAGGTAGGAATTGGTTAAACATTTCATAGACCCAATTATTTGCTAGGCATATTGTCATCATTTCACATCAATTATCATTTGAAGTTCATTACTGATGGAAAACTATTTCTGTCTTACCGAAATCATTATCATCAGTAACACACAGAGGTATCTTCTTCCAGTTTAGGAAGAAAATTGCAATGTATAGAATAATTTTCAGAGAAATGTACCGTCGTCCTTTTATAACGAAAGCAGTGGCCATAGGCTTTCCAAGCCAACTACTGTGTACAACTGTTGCAGTCTTCCATGCTTTGATAGTGTGCTATCTTTGTTAAGGATGTACGATCGGAAAAGTAAAAGTAATGTCAATTTTTTTCAAATGGGATTTTTGAATACCTACATATGTGAATAGTCCAAAACTGCGAAAAAAACATGGGGTCACCACGCTTGTTTTTTTACAAAATTACATTAAAATTCACGGTTTTTCACAAAATCACTAAAAATCAATAAAACAGGTCATCATTTTCATATTTATATCATGATTGCATTTTCCACGTTTACACTGTAAAAGAATAAAGAAATTATAAACCTAAGCTACTTTGAAGATTTTACTTACATTAAAATTGAGTTAAAAAGTCATCATATTTATTTTTTAACCAAAATTGCAACAAATATGCCCCAAATTTTAGGAATGGGAGAGGGTAATTTATTAATTATTGATAGTTTCTACTAATGTCAATTTTCTCAAACTTTGCCAAATAATAGCACTTTTTGTGAATTTTTCAAAACCACATTTTGTTTAGTAGGTCACCGAGCTCGATTTTTCACAATTTTGCAAAAACTAACTAGGATTTACAGGTTCTGGCGATAAACCATGCTCTCCCGGGTTCGTCGCACGAGGGCGCTCTTCAAATGCTGCTGACCTGCCGTGGCTACCTGCAGTGGCCCTGTCCAGGCATGGTCATGATTCAAGCCTACCATTAAACTTTAATGAGAGGGAAATGACAGAACAAAGCAAAGACTTTTAGGTTCTTCTACTTTTTAGAGTCTATACAGCATACAAAAAATCACGTAATATTTATTGCCGTGACGCTTATCGGTGGGGATTAGGTTGACTTCGCTGCAGGCTAAGTAAGTTGTCACACACTACGTGGAGCCAGAAGCCGAGGCCGTGAACTTGGCGTTTCTCCAATACACGATGACAATCGTAAAGGCAAGCCCGCAAATGACACAAGTGTCAAGATTTTCGGCTTGTTCACTCAAATCGACAATGCGACGGCCATTCTTCCATTCTCCGGTAGGTCTACTAGCGACACTATCATTGGAATTATAACCACGAATAGCGAATCAGACGTACTTCTGACTTACGCTGTACAGGCTACGGTCATGTTGCATTTTTTTATCTCTTTGCTGAATTCTCGTACCTTCCAGCGTGTTTTGAGGGCACGCTGAACATTTTCTCGGCGCGATTTTCCTTTACCTGCAGACGACATTTGTACAACGCAAAACGTTCGGAACGTCACTATGCGCGCGTGGTTACTATGGATACATTTCTGCACGGAAATCGGCGCAGTACGCTTATATTTTTCTGATCGTACATCCTTAACAAAGTCTGTCAACCAAGTGTATACCAGATGCATTTACAATACAAACACAGGGGACTAGACCTTCCAAAGTACCATAGGTTGTCCTTGCCTCTGCTTGCAATCTAATATTGAGTATTGAATGTTGGTTCCGAGACATCTGCAGCTGTAAAGTTTCTAAAATTTAGATTGTTGTCTCTCTTCAATTGACAGAAATCCAGTAGGTAAATACCATATTCAGATCTGCACGACAACACCCTGTATGCTTCGTGATTCAGACTCTATTCTAGATGCTATTAAGAGGAAAACAGGTAAGTATGTCTTCAACTTATGTGATTAAGTGGATCAGAGAATGTTGGAAGATGAAGAGAACACTTTTTTGATCCTATCTCAAATTTCAAACATTAAATTTTAGCATCAATCTGTGTGATTAACATCACATTCAAGGTCTTTTCCTTTAAATTGCATTTGCTTTTCACAATATCAAGTATGGACAGCATGTATCCCCTGTGTGCTGTTACATTCTGCCCATGATATATGAAGCCCAAAATATCCTACACGTAACCAATAGGTGACAAAGTTCTTTCATAGAAATTCTGATTCCTGTGTATTGTAGGTATCACTACAGTTGGCGGTACAAGTCAAGATGGCCTCTTTACACTAACTGAAGTAGAATGCCTAGGTGCCTGTGTGAATGCACCAATGGTACAAGTCAATGACAATTATTATGAAGATCTGTCTGTCAGTGATATGGAAGAAATAATTGATGATCTCAAAGCAAATAGGACACCCAAAGCTGGACCAAGGTAATGTGACAAAAATCTTGAAATGTGCTGTATTTAGTATGAAGTGGTATTCAAGTGTTTAATTTTCTACAATTGCCCTGCATGTGTTGCCATCCACAATGAAACCAAATGCTTTTTAACGTTTCTGTATGTTTTCATCCGTAATGAAAAGTGGAAAGGTACAGGTATACCATCACAACAATGGGACTGATTCAAGCTTTGATGTTCAAATGTTGACATGTACCTTACTCACTCTGTGATATTTTATGTCCATTTAGACAACAAAGTGTGTGTGGAAAAATGTTTTTGCCACTTAGAGAAGCAAAGCTTGAGTATCAAATAAAACCTTGGTTTTCCAGTGTAGATATTGGTTGCTGGAGAAGTGTGGTGCGATGGTTAGGTTTTTCAAAAGCTGTGAATGTGTAACCAGTTGCATTGACAAAGATGAGTATGTGAATATTAAGTTTGTTGCAACTCGAAAGTGAAAGACTCAAACCTTAGCTCAAAGTTCCTCAAAAGGAATCTTTCAACCACTCTCTTTCAAAATCAAGCATAAAAATCGAGGGTCACTTTGCTAATTTTGGTACCAGAGAAATAAATTACCCAAGATTTATCAATATTTGAAAATCAAAAATAGAGAAAAATAAAATTTCAGATTTTCAAAAAACTATGATAGTGAAAATTTTCCTTACACCAAGAGCTTTAAAATGAACCCCAACAAGTGGTAAATCAGAAAAGAATTGTAAAAGTTTGAGAGTCCGAATATCTGTCCCCGAGGTGCATTCTACCCTAACACAAGTTTCTATTTCTCTCCCTGTAACAGGAGTGGCAGGTTTGCTGCAGAGCCACATGGAGGTCTGACGTCACTCAGCACTCCACCAACAGGACCAGGTTTTGGTGTGAGGGATGATTTGTAAATTTGTATGCATTACTCTTTGGCGTGTGTGTTTTGCCAGCATCCATGGACTTAATTCCTTCAATCTTGCAGACATTGGGGTATCTTTCACACTCTGCTCGAAAACAAAAGAAGCAACTGGTGTTTTTCGTTGTGAGGAAATCCGAGTGCAGAGTGTATCAGTTTATCCTCAAGCTAGGGAGCTGTATTTAAATCAACAGGGTTGCAATATGCTAACCAAAACAAGTCCCCCATAGTTTTCTGCTCAGCTTGTAAATTATAGTACTTTCATTCTCTGTGTATGGATGGAATGATTACAACTGAAATTCACGGTTTGACTGTATTGACAATTTGCATTTGTTGACAGATCCACAGTTTTATGTAGACCAACCACTGTTTATCTGGTATCTGTAGATATCACTTGAAGTTTTTTTGACTAGATTTATTCAAAAAAGCAGAATAATAAAGTGAAAAAAATCAACATTGCAAGTGTGTGTCTTTCTGCTTTTGCACTAACTTTATTTACTGTTCACATTATCAAAATATCTAGAATATAGAACTTTTGCATATTCAACAAGTGCTTCATCTGCCAAATTTAAAGTAACTTTTATAATCTGGCAATCCAACAAAATAACGTTGTCGTTGCCTGTTTTTGTAGACTGGAAACAAAATTTCATATAATATTAGCTAAAGATTATTTATTTTCTTTATCAATAGAGAAGTGCTCTTTATTAAAGGGAGAGGGTTGTCCTGTCTTCAGCTTTGCAACTTTCTTCTCGATAAACATAACCTCTTCCCAGCTAAGCTAACTCTGGACATTTTGGTACCAGAGAAACATATATACCAATATTTGAAATTCAAAATGGCTGCCATCCCTGTGTTAATTCTATTGAGAAAATAAATTCCCGATTTTCACAAATCCAAGCCAGTGAAAACTTTATCTACATCATGATTGGAACTAATTTGGGAGAATTGGATCTCTATATTTTTCAAATTTCTCAAAAGTGTTAGGTGCCCTACAGCTGAAATTTTACAAATTACTCATAAAACAAGTCCATTGCTTAAAGAGAAAAGAAGATGAGCTTACGTTTGCAGAATAAACCGCCATGAGCTCACTATTCAATTATCCTAAATTAGCTCCAATCATGTTTTACTCCATTAGCTTCAAAACGAGCCCCTCCCCCAAACATTTTAAATGTTTGAGAGTCCAAATATCTGTCCCCAAGGTGCATCCTACCCCCGGATTCTACCCTGATAAATGGACCTCTGTTTATAAAAACGTCAGGTAAGATGCGCGGATTCTACCCTGATAAATGGACCTTCTGTTTATAAAAACGTTAGGTAAGATGCGGCATTCCTTGTGTGAAGAAGTGACCTAGGAAAACTGCCTATGTTGCTAATGGGTTGGTAGTTGAAATACCAATACAGGTCCATGGCTTGTCTTGGGATTGTCGTTGTATAGAGACCATGTACCATTCACCAAATCAAACACTCCTGTATGAGTGAAAACAATATTTAAAGCATGCATGAAACGTGCCTGACGAAAACCCCAGTGCCATTTGCTGTCTCACTGCACTGAACAAAAGTCTCAATACCTGTTGCTTGTATGTAATTTTTTCTCAAAGCTCAGTGACTGCGTTTCAAGAGTTCGCAATACAAGAAGTATTCACTCCAAATGATATGCATTCATGTGCTTCATCCACAAGCATTGTTAAAGTAACACAATTTTAACGAAAAAGATTTTAACATACCATCGGAAAACTAACTTGTACAATCAAAGAAGTTAGGTCATTTCAAAGTTCCCCTTTCACTGATAGTGAGTAATTTTAGAGTCCGTAAAATGCAACATAACATAACCATTTCCAAACTAACCTGTAGCGAGTGTTGCAACTGGGTCCTTTTCAGAACCAGTCCTATACAGTGGGTAATCCCTATCTTTTGTATCACCCAGTATGTTCAGGATTCGAGTCAGATTCTTAGGTATTGGCAGTTGATCAGCCCTGGCCTGTCGATGATCCGTGCTTGTATCGTCGTACTGTACTACTGAAGATTGTATGTACCTGTAACATAGATAACTCACTGATGTGAAGAGTTCTAAACTGTATCATCTGTACAACTTCTGGCAATAGCCTGTGTTTTATGATCAGTCAGCCCGCCAGCTGCAATTTTAACCAACTATCACCGGATCGCAAATCGTAATTTTGTCAACATAACCGATCACAGACATTGTAGAAATGATTATCCATCGTCATACATATATCCATCGTCATCATTTGTACGTGATATGATAGGTTCTTAATTTTTAAGGTAGAATGCGCGTCAGGGACAGATATTTGGACTCTAAACATTTCTTTCCTGATCTTCCACTTGGGAGGCTCATTTCAAAGTTCTCGGAGTACGAAAATTTTCACCGTCTTAGTTTTTCGAAAATCGAATTTTTCCTCCGTAGGATTAACACAGGGATGGCGGCCATTTTGAATTCGAAACTTGGTAAAATGTTAGGTAATTTTCTCTAGTACCAAACTGTTCAAGGTGATTCCTGGCTTTTATTGTTGATTTGATAAGAGTGTGATTGAAAGTTCCAATAAGGAAAGTTTGAGCAAAAGTGTAAGTCTTTCACTTCCGAGGCGCATACTACTTTAAGAACGTTTTCGATCTGTTTACCCAACGACTGTGTTTGCTTGAATTCAATCATGTTATCCTAAAATTTTATTCGCGCTTTGCATTTTGACGTCAGGTGGCTTTGAAACCTCTGATTGGTTATTAAATCCATCCTTAATATCATAGTCGATTGAAATTTTGTCAGATGATTTCAACAAATTAAACGACTGTGATATAACATGTTTTAAGCATGGCTTGTGAGTGAAAATGAACAAGCCCTGTCACTACGGCAAGTTTAGAATCCTCGGTCATTAAAATTTCTTACATGTTAAAATGGTAGTAATGGCCGTCCCTGTTGTTGTTCATAACAGGTATAGTTACGTTCGTCCATTTGGTTTTACCCTTTGTTGTATCCGGCGATACTTCGATGTTCATCAACTTGAGTTTCTCCTTTGCACTTGACGTCGTCCCGACATAGTAACTGAAAGAGAGACTCAGTGCAGCTTTATGACGAGGCAATCCCTGGAGGGGGACATTCATTCCCGACTTTGGTACAAGCTATACCCTGGAACACCTCAAGCTAGAATGGAGTCTACATTTTTCCGTTAAGGGGACTCAGAATTCTACAATTTTGGCCAAACATTTTGTCGAAACTACATTTTCTACGAAGTGATAGGTCAAATGTGATGAGTTATTTGGGGTCAAGAGTAGTGTTAGAGTCAAAACCAGGGGGTAAAATTTTACGTTTTCTCGACATTATAGTCAGGGTGAAAAAAATGCGAAATTGGAGGAGATGGTCAAAACCTTTGTGCATATGCCTGATATGCGCATACAATTTCTATAGTAAACGAAGTAGTGCGTCCGAAACAAAGTGCCTTTCCCTCCTTGTAATATGCTTGTGCGTATGTATGGAACTTTGTGAATGATAAAAGCCATAGCGACCGTGACGTGTTATAAGGATTTACATGGCGAAATACAAAGCGTGCGCACACTATTCTGAGTTCCGGGATCTCCAACCATCAGTATGAAAGTCATACAGATACTTAGAAACCCAGGCTTGGTTTTGCATGTATCGATGAACAGTTTCGAAAAGTAGTGATCAGTTGAGCTGGGCCTTACAATCTAGCTAAGAAATTCATTGAATACCCTACCTGACCCCACTTGCAGCTCCATATTTATCATTGACAACTACAGAAATTGCATCGTTGTAAGTTTTGGCGCCAAATGCCGCGCGTCCCAAAATTAATATGGCTGAAAAAAAAGAGAAAAGGTATTTAAGTTTTTCGCAGAGGGAGGTTATACATTATAGGCATTTAAAAAAAAATATTGTTGTATTTATTATTCTAAGTTGAATATGGCAACCTTGTGGAAAGTTACACCACTCAAATAGCAAATTTAACACATACCGGCATTAGTGAACGTAAATTGCACGAGCATCAATGGTTTGTTTCCCAATCGAGATTTTTCAGCTTTTTTTTTCAAAATTTCGTCCATAGGCCACCAAAAGGGTTATAATAAACACGAATAATTTGTAATATTGCAACATAGGGCATCTAAAAATTATTGAGAAATTTGAGCATATTGAGATCCAATTCTCCCAAACTACTTCCAATCGTGTTAATGCGTCATGACAATGCTTCATAAATTCACCAGCTATTGCAACACGGCAAGTTAAAGCGAAGCTGATGAAAACTCACGTGTTTTGTTCCTCTGGACGTTCTTAGGGAAGAGAGAGTTTGCTGAAAAGGTCAGACCATACATATTGAAGCCGACATACGTGCCCAGCACTTGCCCTGCATAGGACAGCATCGTGAAATTTTCCTTGACACTGCCATCATCATCAGTGATCACTGCTTGGAGGACGAAAGTGTGGCCATTCATCACGGTATCACCATCTTCATTATGGGCATGCAGGGTCTGAAAACAGTATTTTTCGGAAATCACATTTTGCGAGAAAGATGTCAGAATCATGAGTTTTTGTCTCGCTTTCGAATTTCACCCTTTTATGAGCAATAACTAGTTTTAGGGTATGGAATTATTTCACTTTGAAGAGAAGTTAGTTGAATGTGTATACTAAACATATTCAAAATCATTTTGTTCTTCTGCCGCCAACAGGTTTTCGCTCTGATTCTTGCGAACGACAAACACACGATAATGAGGCAAAACACTTCTTACGTATTGTTGTCCCGTAGAATTGTCTTTGTAGTTCAGCAAGATGTCACTGCACGATGACGTCAGTGTAGCATTTTCCGAGTGGTGGCGACTTTGTTGCTTGAGAATGAGTTCGACTTCTGGTCTGATGTGCATTAGAAACACCTGTGCGTAAAATATTGGACAAGCCTGGTTCATAAGTAACTTGCAGGGAAATGTCGTAGAAGGTTCATCCAAAGAATGTCTTTCTGTGAACAACCGAGTGATTTACGAGTCCAAAGAGTACAAGCCAATTAATAAAGTTTAAATCCACGGAACTTTAGCTGCATCACAGTCCTTTGGTGAAGGTACGACCTGTGGCTGTATGAATCAACAGTAATTTGTCGAATAGTATTTCTTTCAAAAACATGGCAAAAGTCAATTTTTATTTGTTTTCGACACTGCGATACACGACTCAGAGGACACTGTATGGTCGTTGGTCACTTACCCTCTCAAATGGTATAATAGCACCATCAGATACACCGTACAGCTCATCCAAGTACCCCGGATATGTTTCATTCACAATTTCCAAATACTCGGTAAAAATATCGTAGCCCTCGTCAGTTTGGTAAAACGGTATCAGTTCGTCAAAGAGCACTTCGAAGTTGAAATAAAAGTCCTGGAATTCTTTGCGAAATTGTTGACCCTAAAAGGAAAAGATTAGAGGTGAATAAAGCGTATCTTCAAGCTTAAGATATATGGAGGGATAATTGACCATATACATGACTCTGTTCATTTGCTTTTGAAAGAAAGTTGATTTCGATTTTAGGAAGAAACCAGAATCATTCATTATGTATGAGTCCTGTAATCAGCTGACGAACACACCAGATTTATCCACACTCGGAGTCGTAATTATTTCCGTAGCACCTGTACTAATGTTCTTTAGCTATAATGCTTCAGTATACCATCGCGGCTGATTTGATCGCGTCGTGTGATGTCTGTAGAGTTGTCGCAAGAGCATTCTCATATGATCATGAAGAGTGCAGACGACAAGGTATACAGACCTTCCTATATGCCATGGTAAACGCTATCTTTTGCTAGCGTCATACTGGTAGAAGCTATAGATCATTATTGTGGAAGACCAGCATTATAAGAGGGCAGTTTCCCTTCATTGTTTATTCAAAAATGGTACAAAATTTTCAAAAATGCAGTGTAACTTTTACAGTGAACGCAGTGTTATTTCCGTATTGTTTGTTCCCTGGAGCTATGTGATCATTTACAAAGCAAGTCGTGGAGTTGGGTGTTTTGCATGCGAATGCAGCGTTTAGTTGTGGTTTCGCGCTCGCCGTCAGTGAAATATGGTATTTACTCACGATTTTATATCCAACATCGTAGTGTTTTCCCTGAACTTGGAATACAGGTATTCCATCACAGTCGCACCTTGCACAAAACCAGGCTGCAGACAAGATTAGGAGAGTGAAACGTTTTCCAAAACTGGCAACTGGTGACCTGGAAGATGATCAAAATGTGGAGGAACTTGAAGAACAATGGTCACGACGAAAATCGATGACGCACGAACTATAGTCTGTATCATGTTCTTAAACCATCAAATCACAAATCACAGTTATCCAAATAATTCATTTTCTGTTTCGACCACCACTTTACTTGGCCATCAATGAAGCTTTTGCCGTTTTGTTTACCAAACTTTAAGTTTTCTCTGGAAACACATAAGTCTTCTCCAAATTCACAAAATATCTGTATTTCCTCTCACTGTCTTCAATATGACAGGTATGGAAGTAACAAACACATCGAAGTCAGGGTATACTATAGTTTGACTCTACGCCTAAATCTCAGATTTAGAATTAAATTGTAAACATTCCAAATATGTGATAAAAAATGACCTATATATTTGTAACATCATGGCGTGCTTAACTATTAATGTTTAACTTTGCAGCTTTTAACCTTTACTCGTAGGTCAAAGCAATGGCGTATACGCAAGGGAAATTGTCGCCTTTGCTTCTCATCTCTACTTCCGTGGACTCAGTGTCAGCCTGATTGAAATAGAATAAAAATTGGTCATGAAAAAAACGTAGTTGTGTAGACTGAAATATTTAGACGCCATGCAGTGATGTTGAAGGATTGATGCTTATTATTGTCACAGGTTATGTTGTGTACAGTTAGGCGTAGCTGCGTCGGAAAAGTACACCGCTTTACATACGCTCGGTGAATATTTCTCACACGTACAAACTGTGGTCTGTGATGGAATAACCCAATTCTACGTGATTCTTACGTGCTGTTCCCTGCTACCATCTTGGTCGGTCTGTCTTGACTGCGAAGAACGACAACGGGTTTTAACAAGACGGTCTAACAGACCGCCGACATTCAGGACAATTGATTTAAATGTCGACTCTGCGTCTAAGGTTCAGAGGTCATGAACCAATCGCAAAGAAATGGGATGAAAGTGTTCACTATGACATTTAAAAAATTGTACGCGGACGCAAAACTTGTCCCGTCAACGAAAGAGTTATTAGGATAAGAGCAAATTACATGACAGCTGTCCGTAACACCAAAACGTACAATTTTCATGCCGACGTTAACATGTCACAATTTCAAAAGTTTTAGAAGCTCACAACATTGTATAAAGTCATGTGTATGAGGCATAAAAGGTGCAATTTTATATAAATCCATAACTGCGCATACATTTTAAGTCCAAGGTATGAAGTAAGATTTATTATCAGAAAAGCCACACAGAAAATCGCTGGTACAGCGTCATCTAGTCTCAGACTGTAAAATCAATGCACAAGCATATTGGCAATGTTCCTCGAGTCAAATTGGAAGGGCTGAAGAAAAATAGACGCATACTTTGCATAATGTTGTGCTACATCCTTGGCATGATTCGATATTTTCTGAGTGGTATGTTGATATTAATTGCAACCTCGAATGAGAAGCAATTTCTAACACATGAAGAGTGTGACCCGAAGTTCTTCAGAGTTTTTAGAAAATTCGATATGAATCTGTTTTTGTTCGGTTTCTTATGTTCAAAGGGTCTATACCGGTAGTACTGTAACATCACAACTCTAAAGTAAAGTATGGCAAATAATGATGGCTGGATTTATGCAAGCTTGTATAAAGACAGACTCCTGGTTATTTTCAATTGAATTTACAACCTCGAATTAACCAAGTTTTATTCACTGTCTTTGAGGTTAGTAAAAATTGCTTTTTTGTCCCGAAAAATATAGTTTTTGCTCACACAGCAGACCTATAGGCTTGCTCCGATCTTGACATCTTATGCCAAAACGTCTCAGTAACTTAAAGCATGTCATCTGTGGTATTGCCACTGCTACAAACACTTCTTAAGTCCCTTTGTTCAAAAAGGCTGCTTGTCGATGTCTATTGGGTCGGTAGCTGAAACACTAATACTGGCCCTTGGCTCGTCTTTGGATTGTCATCGTACAGAGACCACGTACCTTTTATCAAATCAAATACACCTGTAAAATGAAAAGCATTAAGTTTTTTGTAAACAACATGAACTAAGATAAAAGGTGAGGTGCAATGACTAAACCATCGTCACTGCATGCGCTGGACGAAGAGAGTTTTATTAATTTAATTAATTAATTAATTTATTTATTTATTTGTCTTTCTTCAAATCCACAAGAAGTCGAGTTAATCGGTTTGTATTATTTTAACACTCTGGGTGTCAGCTTGCATCTTCATATTTTAATTTTGACCTTAGATTTGCTCCAAGTCTGTGGGAATATAAATATCAAAACAGAGTAAATCGAAGGAATAAACTACAGAATACTGTCGCGTTAGTGATAAGCTACTGCGTAGATCATGGGGTAAACGCGACGGGCATAGGCAAGCCAGTAGCTGCTGCCGGAAAAAGCCAAGCGACAGGGGCCAGTCTACTTTGCGTAGACAAGCTGGAGCGAGGAGATGACCGTTGATATTATCATCCACTGATCTGGTACACTAAATATCTAGTGATATTCTTATTCATTCATTTGTTTATGCATTTATTTATTTGCCTTTCTTAAAATCCACGAGAAGTCGAGTTAATTGAAGAAATGCATTTGAATTTTACTCGGTGTCATCTCTACAAATCCCTTCACCATCGATCGGATTGGAGAGAGACTTTACGATCATCAATATTTTGCACACATGAAAGATTTAAAACTTCACCTGTGGCAACTGTTGCGATAGGGTCCTTTTCAGAGCCAGTCCTGTACAATGGATAGTTCTTATCCTTGGTATCACCCAGTATGTCCAGGATTCCGGTCAGATCCTTCGGTACTGGCAGCTGATTGGCTCTTGCCTGTCGATGTTCTGAGCTTGGGTCGTCGTACTGCGCAACCGCGGAGTTTTTGTACCTTTCAACAAAACCATATGTGTGTCACATCGAGGAGTTTAAATGAAGCAAAGAGACACTATTCTTGCATTGATTTGATTTGAATAATTTTGTTTCATTACTTTTTACTTCCATAGATATTCTCAATATTTACAGCCAATTCGCTTTCATATATGTGTTTTTATTCACGATCTTATCAAAAGCAGGCTACCAAGGAATTTCAGTTATTACTTTTAATTTCCTGAACATCATTATGAAACAAGGTCCATAATTACCGAATCTATTTACAGAGGAAAAGACAAAGCTTTTGGCAGTTTTCTTTGGATCACCGAGGAATTAAACTGAGAGTTTTTATTATTAATAGTCAGTGTATTTATGTAGTTATTTTCACCATATGTGCTGTACTCCTAACACCCTGTTTCAATTTTATCAACTGCCCGAAAGATTTTTAGGTATTTGCAATTCAAATATATGCATCTGATATACTGTATATTTTCGTTTTTTCATGAACTGTTAGCCCCACTTAACTTTCCCAGGAGTAACATCACTAATTCACGGGAATAACCATAGCAGCTATATTTTGGCTTTCCCGTTCGCGACTTTGTTAATACCAAGTCTTGTATAGTTTACATATAATTCATAATCATTGTATCTATCTTATTGCAAGGCCAGTAAATGTGGTTTCAGTGGTAATGAACGATCTTTATGATCCTTTATTCCGTATGATTTACAAGGTCACCTGCGCAAGTAGTTTCATTGCAAGCTTAAACTTATATTTCAGCTTAAGGTTCGCATTTAAGGCTAACCGTCGTAAAATGCAAGTCGGATAAACTATCGATAAAGCCATGAACGATAAAGGATACAAACGATAAAGAAGTTTCATACCTTTTGAGGCCGTAAAATTTGTTCCGGTTGTCTCTGTTTGTTATTTTTCGTTTTCACAATTTTCTACTTCGACGTGTTAAGTCATGTGCTAACAACACGCATATATTTATTGATACACTCTAATAGGAATTCTTACATGTTAAAATGGTAGTAGCTGCCATCTTTGTTGTTGTTCATAACCGGTATTGTGACGTTAGTCCATCGAGTTTTACCCTTCGTTGCATCTGGTGACACTTCAATGTTCATCAACGTGAGATTGTCTTTACTTCGTGACATTGCTCCGACATTGACACTGAAAAACAGGCAGCTTGTGTAAATATAATTTACGTGTATAAAGGAAGTATAATTCACAAAAAGGCAAAGATTTGGAAATGTTCGTTTAACGACAATATGTGTGAAAAATCTTCAATTCGGCACACACTGACGTAATGGGAACTACAACCAAGCTTACTTTCAATCTCTTGACTATTCTAGTACATAGACTGCCATGCCGGTATGATACCATTAATTTATAAAATTAAAGTATGTTGTATTCAATCACTTTCTTGCCCACCCACCACCAGTACAAAACCACACTCACCTGAACCCTGTTGCAGCGCCATACTTATCATGCAAGACCACAGACATTGCTTCGTCCACTGTTTTTGCAGCAAATGCTGCACGTGACATAAATAAAATAGCTGAAAAGCAAGGACGGTATGTTGTCATTGGAAAATTGAAGCAATTGTGGTATAGTTTATTTTCGGTCATTTTGAAAGTGGGAAAATCGATTTGAACTTGCCTGAAACACATTAACTTGCTGACTATTTTGTCAACTTGGCAGTTAAACCACCTGACAGGATTTTGAATGACAAAATTTTCGAGACCAAATCTGAATGCAGGTATCATGTACCGTATATAAACGAATTCCGTTGCAAAATTATACTTTGCGCAAATTTGTGATAATAGGACCCCCACCAGCACCACCACAACCACCACCACCACAATGAGTGGGGTCTCTGATGACCGCTTTTAAGTTGTCCACGGCCCCTCAGACAGTAATGCAGATTACTGTCAACCTGTCAACCTTATGAACATCAACCTGGCTATGAAAAGGGTTTGAACTTTTATTGCAATTCGACTGGTGGAAACTCACGTGTTTTGTTCCGTTGTGTGCTCTTCGGAAAGAGTGAATTCGCTGAAAAAGTCAGGCCATGCATGTTGAACCCGAGAAACACTCCGAAGACTTGTCCGGCGTACGAGAGCACGGTGAAATTTTCTTTGACTGCGCCCTCATCGTCGGTAATCAAAACTTGGAGAATGAAAGCCTGGCCTTTGTTGATTGTGTCAGTGTCTTCGTTATGAGCATGAAGGGTCTGAAATTAGTGGTGAAATCAATGAATGATAATGGGGAGTAAAACAGCAAAAAAAATTATAAAGGCGATGGCAAAATAAAATATTTAACACTAATAATTTAAGCTGAACAAACATAAATTGAAACAATCCGATTGGTTATTCTGCAATGGATTAGGCATATATTTCATATCATAACTGAGTATTGTTTTGTCCTATAAAGACATCTAAATTGCACTGACGTAACATGGAAATATTAATTTCACAACTACAGCCGAAGACTCCACAATAACATTGCAAGACGTCAACTGTTATGAATATCAACACTAGAAATCTCGGACATTAATTACTGATTAATAATGATTTGTATAATATATCTCTGGTTGCAAACAGATTACAGGATGAACCTACGTATTGTTGACCAGTGGCAATGTCCTTGTAATTTAGCATGACGTCACTGCAGGATGACGTCATGGTAAGATTTCTGGGGTGTTGCGGGCGCTGTTGTTGGAGCAAAAGTTCGACTTCTGGTCGTATGTGCATGAGAAAGATCTGCAAATCAGTGTGAAGATAGAAAACAACTCATGAATAAGGAAGAGTTTTGCTTTCACTGATGTCTTCTTCTGATGTCATCGTTCACCAAGGTGTACAGAAAAAGAAACTTTAGCTTGTGCCAGACTTCGATTTAAGGTAGAATGCGCCTCGAGGACAGATATTCAGTAATTCATTTTAAAGCTCTTGAACCAGAAAAGCTTGCCTAGTTTTTGAAAATCCGAAATTATATTGTATCTGCGATATTGTCACGCTTTAACGTTACCTCAATGAGATCATCTTGTCTCTCTCTCTCTCTCTCTCTCTCTCTCTCTCTCTCTCTCTCTCTCTCTCTCTCTCTCTCTCTCTCTCTCTCTCTCTCTCTCTCTCTCTCTCAGCGACAACTATTGGTCGGTCCCAGTCACGTGGTATCTTACCCTGTCGAAAGGCACAAAGGCACCAGCTGATATTCCGTACAGTTCATCTAGATATCCAGGGTAGGTTTCGTTCACAATTTCCAAATATTCGGTGAAAATATCGTACCCTTCATCAGTTTGATAAAACGGTATCAGCTCGTCAAAGAGGATCTCAAAGTTGAAATAAAGGTTTTGTAATTCCTTGCGAAACTGTTGCCCCTGAAATAGAACACGGTGAATTGTACACACATTGCAGTATATGACGTTAGTGGTAATCTAAGGTAGGGTCAATCAACAGACCCAGGAATTAAATAATTACCATATTAGTAATTCAATATTACTAAGGAAGATACTGCAATGACTAAATGTTTTCCTCCGAATGCACAGTACATGGTATACGTTGTGAGATTGGGAAAAACTTGCAACCCATTCAACAAGGCAGATCTTACAAGAAAGATCTAGAACAACCTGAAGGAACACAATTGTCAGGCATCTTCTGCAGAAACGAGACTGGAATTTTTCCCAAGGCTCGATATATCTCTTGCATTATAAAACTGCAATCCCAAATGTTTCAAGGGGCACCGATACGAGTTCAAATTTAGACTGCAGGAAAACGAGCAGCAAGCCCACATGTCCTTTCAATGTATCGCTTTGATCTCTCGATAGATCGAAAGCACTTTGCGCTGTGCGCTGTAATACGATTCTCGAAAAGTGAAACCCAGCGTGGTGAACTTCGGAAAATCTTACATCAACCGAGATCCGAGAAATTGTAATTTGCCTGCCTTGATAGTCATATAAGAATCAGCCGCTTATACCCGTTTAAATCCGCACCTGTCTACTGTTTCTTCACCTATTAGTTTCAGTTTTCAGAGACCTATATCCCAACGCGTTTTGTATCGACTGGTCTTTTCGGGGTGATAACGGTCTTACCACGTGGCCAATTAGTCGACGTCTCAAACGGTTGGCTGAGTTGCGGTGCAGCAAACCCTGAAATAGTTGTACTAATAAAACTATAAATGTATTACATGCCTCTTGTTTCGTGACGATTAATCATTGTTTGTGATATCATTTGTTTTAACTTATTTGATTTCTAGAATATACCATGATCCACTCACAATCTTATAGCCCACATCGTAGTGTTTTCCCTGGACTTTGAATACCGGTATGCCATCACAGCAACATGACCTTGCACCGAACAAGGTCAAAGAAAGGATAAGAAATGTGAAACGTCTTCCAAAACTGGTACTTTCGGACCTGCAAATGAGAGAGAGAGAGAGAGAGAGAGAGAGAGAGAGAGAGAGAGAGAGAGAGCAACAAAGGATAGATGTAAAGATATGAACCAGACAAACAAAATAATTTCTGCCATAAGGCTTTTCACTTCATTTATATACTTTCTCAGGACCAATCCATGCAGCAAATAAAGTTCCGTCGTAAATATACACGTTGAACCTGTTTTCATGCATTAACAAAGAAAGACTTTGGTTGACAAGTACAAACACAGAGAACACTTACAGGATTTCATGTACTAAACTTATACATTGAATTTTGACAAACATTCAAATTATTTGATGCGCATTTCTCTGTAAATAGTCCGAGTCATCTGGCGAAAGACAGCGGGGCCAATATGTAATATTTAACAAAGTATTGTTTGCTTTGTTGACCTTTACACCGGTATTATAGCAATGCCGGACGATTGAGTCTAAATGAAAAATATAGGGTCATGTATGTGTTCATATCAAAATGGTCAACGATAAGCACAAAGTCGAGCTTTATAACGTGGTAACTTGTGGTCGTCATAAAGTATTTTCCTTTGAAATTCGAACATTCTCAATTGACCTGTGTGCTATGATCGTGATCTTGTGTAGGTGTGTGTAGTGGTGTCACACTCAGATGTACCATTGCAAACCATAAAATATTGTCCAAAAGTTCCACAACACTTACGTGCTATCTTGTGCTGTCATCGCGGTCGATCATGGGCAAGTTTGGCAAACTCACAAGGACGTAACAGCAAACACGAACAGCAAACTGCAACTTGTAGCGTTCTGCAGTGTAGAAAATTGGTTCGACATAGAAGAGAGACAAGGTTCAAAGGTCGTACGTACACCAGGGACGAAGTTCGTGATGGGTGTAACCTCAGCAGCAGCTGCAACAACCACTAGTTAATGAATGTTATGTCGCTGTAACCATAACTGCAGTAACGTCAAACAAAGTATCTAGATAGTGGCAGCAAAACCATCGTGGTGAAAAATGATAACAAATATGAAATTGAAACACGTGATTCAAGCACAACGTATCACAACTAAGTAACTTAAAAGGACATTTAGGTATATTTTGCCAGGCAGTATAAAGGTCGTAGATCAGATGCACTTGCTCATTCGATTGACTAAACGAGGAAAGACATTTTTTCAAATCATAGCAGACGAGGACAGTAGTTACGAGAAGCTAATATCTTCCCTCCAAAAGTTATCTTTGTTCAAAATACATTTATAAGTAGACTCGCTTCAAGTCGGTCGGCATATAAATGTCGGCATATAAATATCAAAACAGAATAGACTGAAGGAATGAACTTCCAGCAGAATGTCAGGCTGGGTCGTAGGATGGTGCTTAGAGAGTTGCGTGGACGCCTTGCTTGGCCGGACAGTAACTGCTCTGGCGAGACAAGCCAAACGATTGGAGGCAAGTCATATTATTAGACTTGTACACATAAATTAAATTTATGTGGGGTAGTTACAATTTCTTAAAACTGGCGGGTTGGCTGTCCCTGCTGGAAATGTTGACAGAGCGAGGTGTTTCCGATTGTCTACAGCTATTCCAAGTTATTTCGAAACAACAAAACTTTTGAGGGAGAAATGAAGGCTGTTCTCATTTGTCGTCCTGCAAGAAATCCCTCTCCTTTTCAGTCCAGGGGTTCTTAGGGAGCCTTCAGTAATTACAGGGGGGGTGGGCCGGGGAATTTCGCGAACACCTGTACCGTAAAATGTGACCCTACCTCCAATCCTCCTGTCTAAGATGTGACCCTCCCCCTTGTCTGACATTCTAAAACTTGACCCTCCCCACCCCCCCCCCCCCATCACTGCGGTATTCTCCCCGGGAATAAATAAAACAGTATCAGCTAATTTACATAACAATTGGTTCAATTGTTATGTTAGGACAAATTACAGAGGGGAGGGCTGGTGTTTTTGGAGGGACAGTCGCAATTTATCACGCAAGAATTTTTCAAGAGATATGGTATTTCATACAGTTTAGGGAGGGTCACCATATTTTGTGCAACTATAAGAAGGCAAGATGTAGCTGATTTAGTGCTTCATCCAAAAATATCAAATCATAATACATGGAGTCTATCAGGCAAATTATTGACAATTTGCCCCCACAAAACATGCTATATCTGTATTTTATACATGTTTGATAATGTATTTAAATGTACTTTGCTTGAATAGGGAAGTAAAATGAACATTTGTGTACAAGAAATTGATTTCTGAATTTCATCTAAAAAGTCGGTTCACTATCCATGGTGTTTATGATGAAATTATGAATAGTTTTTTCCAATACAAAAAAGGTAAATCTTTGCATTTCTGTACTCTTGATTATTGATATTAATTTTCTTGATTAGACTAGAGTGGTTACAATCTATGGTTGTGTAAGAAATTTGATTTTGGAATTTCACCAAATGTCATTCAATACACTATGCATTGGGGTCTATGATGAAACTATGAATAATTTTTTTTCAGTACAAAATTAGATAAATCTGTGCATTTATGCATGCTTGATTATTTAGATTATTGTTCTTGATTAGAATACATTGGTTACAAGTCCATGGTTGTGTAGAAATTTGATTTTGGAATTTCACTGAAATGTCGATTCACTATGCATTGGGGTCTATGACGAAACTATGAATAATTTTTTTTCAGTACAAAATTAGATAAATCTGTGCATTTATGCATGTTTGATTATTCACATTATTGTTCTTGATAAGACAAGAGTGGTAACAAGTCCATGGTTGTGCAAGAAATTTGATTTTGGAATTTCATCTAAAAAGTCGGTTCACTATCCATGGTGTTTATGATGAAATTATGAATAGTTTTTTTTCCAATACAAAAATAGGTAAATCTTTGCATTTCTGTACTCTTGATTATTGATATAATTTTCTTGATTAGACTAGAGTGGTTACAAATCTATGGTTGTGTAAGAAATTTGTTTTTGGAATTTCACCAAATGTCATTCAATACACTATGCATTGGGGTCTATGATGAAACTATGAATAATTTTTTTCAGTACAAAATTAGATAAATCTGTGCATTTATGCATGCTTGATTATTTAGATTATTGTTCTTGATTAGAATACAGTGGTTACAAGTCCATGGTTGTGTAAGAAATTTGATTTTGGAATTTCACTGAAATGTCGATTCACTATGCATTGGGGTCTATGACGAAACTATGAATAATTTTTTTTCAGTACAAAATTAGATAAATCTGTGCATTTATGCATGTTTGATTATTCACATTATTGTTCTTGATAAGACAAGAGTGGTAACAAGTCCATGGTTGTGCAAGAAATTTGATTTTGGAATTTCATCTAAAAAGTCGGTTCACTATCCATGGTGTTTATGATGAAATTATGAATAGTTTTTTTCCAATACAAAAATAGGTAAATCTTTGCATTTCTGTACTCTTGATTATTGATATTAATTTTCTTGATTAGACTAGAGTGGTTACAAATCTATGGTTGTGTAAGAAATTTGTTTTTGGAATTTCACCAAATGTCATTCAATACACTATGCATTGGGGTCTATGATGAAACTATGAATAATTTTTTTCAGTACAAAATTAGATAAATCTGTGCATTTATGCATGCTTGATTATTTAGATTATTGTTCTTGATTAGACTACATTGGTTACAAGTCCATGGTTGTGTAAGAAATTTGATTTTGGAATTTCACTGAAATGTCGATTCACTATGCATTGGGGTCTATGATGAAACTATGAATAATTTTTTTTCAGTACAAAATTAGATAAATCTGTGCATTTATGCATGCTTGATTATTCACATTATTGTTCTTGATAAGACAAGAGTGGTAACAAGTCCATGGTTGTGCAAGAAATTTGATTTTGGAATTTCACCAAAATGTCGATTCACTATGCATTGGGGTCTATGATGAAACTATGAATATTTTTTTTTCAGTACAAAATTAGATAAATCTGTGCATTTATGTATGCTTGATTATTCACATTATTGTTCTTGATAAGACTAGAGTGGTTACAAGTTCATGGTTGTGCAAGAAATTTGATTTTGGAATTTCACCAAAATGTCGATTCACTATGCATAGGGGTCTATGATGAAACTATGAATATTTTTTTTCAGTACAAAATTAGATAAATCTGTGCATTTATGTATGCTTGATTATTGAAATTATCGTTCTTGATTAGACTAGAATGGTTACAAAAATATGATTGTGTAAGAAATTTGATTTTGGAATTTCACTGAAATGTCGATTCACTATGCATTGGGGTCTATGATGAAACTATGAATAATTTTTTTTCAGTACAAAATTAGATAAATCTGTGCATTTATGCATGCTTGATTATTCACATTATTGTTCTTGATAAGACAAGAGTGGTAACAAGTCCATGGTTGTGCAAGAAATTTGATTTTGGAATTTCACCAAAATGTCGATTCACTATGCATTGGGGTCTATGACGAAACTATGAATAATTTTTTTTCAGTACAAAATTAGATAAATCTGTGCATTTATGTATGCTTGATTATTCACATTATTGTTCTTGATAAGACTAGAATGGTTACAAGTTCATGGTTGTGCAAGAAATTTGATTTTGGAATTTCACCAAAATGTCGATTCACTATGCATAGGGGTCTATGATGAAACTATGAATAATTTTTTTTCAGTACAAAATTAGATAAATCTGTACATTTATGTATGCTTGATTATTAACATTATCGTTCTTGATTAGACTAGAGTGGTTACAAGTCTATGGTTGTGTAAGAAATTTGATTTTGGAATCTCACCAAATGTCAATTTACTATGCATGGCGGTCTATAAGTGTGTGCGTATTTTGTTGGTGATTTCCTATTCAGGAAATATCACACGGACAATCAAAGTTTTGGCCATAATATCAGCTTCTGTCAAAAGTGACCCTCCCCCAAGATAGGTTTATAAAAAGTGACCCTCCCCCTTGAACTGTTTTCTAAAAAGTGACCCTCCCCCCAATTCCCCCGCCCCCCCCTGTAATTACTGAAGGCTCCCTTATCGTTCCATCGTTCTTCTTCACGACTGGAAACTCGTGGTGCGCCCTCTCCAGGCCCGCAATATAGCTGCTAATTATTCCCATCCCTCCATAAATATACATTCCCAATCGACAAACCCGATTATCCATCAAATGTTCTTTATTCTTAGTTATTTGTAATAATTGAAGCTTACTGTACTTTCTAAATGATAATGCCTGTCGTTCGTTGAACGCTATAAGTAAATAAATAAATAAATAAATAAATAAATAAATAAATAAATAAATAAATAAATAAGCCTCCATTTAAGTCGGGTGGCAAACTTTAAGACCATTTCCCCGCAAAGAAGCTTTAAAACTTCAGACCTATTGTCTCTGTCACATTCTCTTTAGTGTCCATTTCCCTCTTTGTGTTTTACCGCAATTGGGACTGGACAGAGATTACAGCTAGGTTGGAGAGAGCCGGGGTTTTATGGATAGCCATATTGACACATAGGCTGTAGCAAGTTTCTCTACAAACGATAAAAGCGCTCTCTGTACAATTACAGGCCAAACTGTAGATGTATGTAAACATTACAGCAATTGACGCTTTGCTCAGGTCTAAAAATGCTGAACCAATGATGTTTCCACGATCGATTTCTTTAGTCCATGAGTTGACCAAACCAACAAGTGTACTTTCACAAGAGTGTTTCGCGCGAAATCCAGATTGGTTAGAAAAGAAAAGAATTTTACAAGGTGATTGTGAATATGGCGTTCAAGAAATTTGAAAAGTACAGGAAGTACACTTATTTGCTTGTAGTTACCAGGTTCGTCTATTGGACCTTTTTATGGATTGGACTAACACGAGCCAATTTCCATAAAGATGGAAACTGACCTTTGATAATGCAGCAGTTAAATGCATACGTAAGGGAAGGTGCTATAGTGTTGACTGCCATCTTAAAGAATTTGGGTGATAATAAATCTGAACCGGGAGATTTCTTACAGTTTAGAAATTTGAGTTGGGAGTCGAAAATTGAAAGAGGGTTTTTTTTTGGATACCGACGAAATCTGTCAATTTGTCAAGATTGACTGGGCTACTGTTACAATTGGAAGACAGCTTGTTGACGGTGTTGCATATTTTAGATGTGTTTAGGATCGGTGAAAATGTTTTTACCTGATCTAAGTTTGATTAGATTATATGTAAAGGTAGCCTATATGTAAAGGTTTAATTATATTCTTTGAAACTTCAAATATCAAATTAGATTAGATTTTGTTGACATGGACTGTGGCGTGTAGGGAAAGGGTCACTGTTTTGTTTTGCTTTTTTTGTTTGTTTTTTGTTTGTTTCTTGCCCACGAAAACAGGGGGCTAACTAGTTTTTATGCAAACACTTTTGAATGGTCACTATTTTTCGCGCAACGCCCGTATGTTTTAAACAATAATACACCGGACCCCGCCCCTGTTCCCCCATATAAAGATGTGTATCTGCCGCCTGAGTGGGTCACTTATTTCACAAAAATGCCTGAACATGAGTCAGCGTTTCACATACTTAACATGGGTCGATAATATTTGAAATTTTCCCATACTTTACCTTCACATGTAATTCAATAACCGTAAAGATTCCTCAAATTGAGTAGAAAATCCTATCAACAGGTCATTTTTTTAATGGGTAGACGTTTTCAACTTGGGATATTCCCCGTATAAAAATATTTTGAGTACACCTCCTCTCCCCTCCCATCCCCAAGGTTGTTCCTGCTTTTCCAGGGTCTCCAAGGGGTATTGAGATGCTGCAGTGCTCGCTGACACAATCATATCGGAGCGCCCTCTCTCGAAGCCTTTATTGATTCTGCTGGGAACTGTTTCAATTTGATGTGAAGTTGGTGACATTTCACCCCTACTTGTTGTTTTCTGTTACAATTTGCTAATATTCGCCTTTCTACAGAGAACGAGAACAGGGAAGAACAAGCAAACCTGGAAACGTAGCCCTGTACGACTGGAATTGTCCGACATGCGACATCGCGATAGAGGGTTTGAATAAGATTCGGTAGCTTAAGGGGCCTTATGTAATACATGTGACTAGTAATTTTCCTTGCCACTCAGCAGAGTAAATCCAAATGTGAATTCATCGCTCCATCCTTTGTTCTTCCACGAAGACAGACATGTCAGAATTAGCTGAACTACGTGAGGAAGTGAAGAAGAATCTTCGGGCGTTGCTGATTTCTTCCCCGACCGGTTTGACCCCGAACCAAATCGACAATGATTATCGAAATATGTTAGGTCACCCCATCCCGTATAGGAAACTTGGGTACAACTCCACATTGGAATTCCTGAAAGCCATCCCAGAATGCGCGAAGTTTACCTACGATCGGGGTCATTTGATCTTGGAAGGTGTAGCAGATGTAACGACGAAACATATCGCCAGCTTGGTGTCCAGGCAGAAGATCAGCAAGAGCCGCCGTGGCCGTGGACGCGGTCGCGGCGGTCGTGGATACCCATCGTTCGTCAGGAGAATACCGCCGCCGCCACCTCGCGGACCAATCAAACCCCTCATGGCAGTCGATCTGCCAACGGTACCCGCGCATCTTCGGGCGAAGGTCAAGGAACTCCTCTTCCTCTATCCGAACGGCCTGCTTGGGTCGAGTTTCAACACTGCGTTTGCCAGGCGTTTTGGTCATCACATCAACTTCACAGCGATGGGATTCAAGTCGCTAGGGGATATTTTGAAAGCTCTACCAGATCTGGTAACCATTCAGCCACTGGGTGGAGGTGGATTTAAACTTTTCGGAAAGGTCCCGCCGCCGCCGTCGGAGGAGGACGAAGCTCAAAACCACAGTCAGCGCGGACTACAAAAGATAAAAAGTTCGACTGAGTTTAAAAGTAAGACTTTGTTTGTTCATAGACTAGTAGTGGAAAATCAATTTTTTCTCATTCTGAAATATCGCACACAGCCATTATAAGACTATGATTCTTTTGTAAAGGGCCATTAATGCATGCTGACTTTTGATGATTTTTCACCGTTTTGCTATAATCACTAGTTCTGTTCCCCAAAGCATCAATGTCAACTCCCACCCACCACCTCGGGGCGAGGTGAAGGTTTGGAAAGTCATGAATATTGCCATAGGCTCCACCCCCCTGGGGCAAGACAATCTGGAAATTCCCCCACATTTCCCTCACCCCAATGGGTGGGGCATTCATAAATTCTGCGATTGTCCGTGAAAGTGACCAGGGGGGGGGATTAATATGAGGCAATTGCCCCACCCCCTTTGGCATAGTTTCATGGCAAACGCGGTCTGACCACAGGGTTCTCGAGCTCCGATGATGATGATGATTAAACATTTAAAAATGAAGAAAAATAAAAATATATTTGGACTCAGTAAAGTTGTTGTCGTTGTTATTGTTGTTGTTGATAGTATTTGCAGAAAAGAACAAAGTATGTGCTGCAAATTCAATACAGCCAAACTATACACATACACTGCAAAATTCAATACAGCCTTTATACTATATACACATGCGCTCCAAATTCAGTAAAGTTAGGCTGTATTGAATTTGGAGCGCATGTGTATAGCATGGAGGTAGCTTACCTCCATGTGTACAGTGAGGCTGTATTGAATTTTGCAGCGCATAATTTGTCCTTTTCTGCAAATACTATCAACTACAACAACAACAACAATAACAACAACAACAACAACTTTACTGAGTCCAAATATATTTTTATTTTTCTTCATTTTTAAATGTTTAATCATCATCATCATCGGAGCTCGAGAACCCTGTCAAACGCGGTCTGATCCCCCACATTTGTAACGTATCGCCCGAGCGCGAGGTGGTGTCCCTCGGGGATTACATTGACTGTTGCATTATATGCACAGTATTCAGTTTGTCAACTCAACCTGAACATGTGTAAACTTGCGTTGTTTTTGTTGACAAGTGAATTCTGGTCCAGTCTAGAATTCAAATGTAAACAGTAACAGTGCATTGTACACACATAGAGGCTATGTTGACCAGCTAAATAATGGGTGTTTCAACATTCTGTATTGGGTAGAATAAGAATTTACAATAGACAATCAAAATAAAAAAAATCATCAAAAGTTACCATTACTGGCCTATTAATGTTAAAACTCACATTTAATATTTTTCTGTGGCTGTTGTAACAAAACACACGCATCATCACTACCACAGTTACCAGACAGAGTAACAGTTGTGCTGTAACATCACCCTATGCAGCAACATTGTAACCTTCATTTTCATCCCTTCTCCCATTTTCTCTAGCTGTGTATCATCATTCCCTTCAACACATCGTCATCATTGTCGTGGCTATGTAATCATCATCATCATCACCTTTGATATCACATTGTCATCATCATCACCAACACCAAAAGTTCGTCCTGGTATCATCACCATCATTGTCATCATCAACATTGTCACCAGTTTGTTTCTCATCAGCCACACCATCACATAACACATCATCAGCATCTGTGTCATGAAATCCAGCATGCCTTCATAGGAAGTTGAATCTAGCCAGGCTTCTGTAAATTACAACCAGCATCTCTACATTACTGGAAAGTGAGGAAAAAAAATTTTTTTTCTTGTCCGCAGATATTTCCAATGTAACACAGCCGAGTCAGCCAAAACAAGAGGAACAGGTCGTGTTTATCGGGAATGAGGTCCAAAGTCAATCAAAGGAGGAGAAAGTTTTGGCGAGCAGGAATCCAGAGACTTGTGAATCAGTCCAAGTGTCTGGCGATGTGGAAGATGAAGAGAAGATAGAGGATGTGACAATAAGTTACATCTCAGAATCCAGCTCAGTAGAGAACATCGATGCAGAGTTGAAAGAAGAAATCACAGCTGTGAGTTTCTGGACTTTGTCTCTTTTATTCAATATTTAGCAGAGGTAGAAATTAAGAATCCCAAACACCAAGTGACTTAGATGAAAATGTCTCGCATGAGTTTGGGAATATCTCTCCTGGCTCGTGTGAGACACAAATTCTCAATCAGTGTGAGGCATTCCATCTATTTGTCAAATAACATGTGATGCTGTGGGCATTGTGATGGCAAATAACCAATTAGCATTTGTAAAATGAAAATTCATTTCTCTGCCATGATAATGCCGAGTGTGAGAGCAAATTGATCCCAGTCTGGTCTTCTCAAACTCGCAGTGTACTGAGGAAGTGAGAACATCTTGTTCTTTTCATCAGAAACTATATACATTAGCTACCAGATCAGTTCAGTTTGTTCAGTTCATTTTCAGTCAGCATGCAATTGAATTCAACAGAAGAGAAGACAGTCAGTTTTCATGTTATGAAGAGAACATGCAAGTTGTCTGAAAATGTGATACCCTTACATATAAATGTGAATATTATTAGAACTTCTTTCTAAAATTATTATTATTTTTGTGATTATGTGGTAAGTGAATCTCATATTCTGTTATATTTCCTCTATGACTGGTAATCAGGTTTTGAGCAAAAGACCGGCTGGTATGTGGGCAGCAAGATTACCTCATGAGTACAAGGTGAGCAGGGAGACCATTCAATAAACAAGATTTGTTTTGCGGAATATTTTTAGATCCATGTGGTCCTCTGTAATGTTGATTTACAGAGTTTGAGATAAAAATTGTCACAAATAAACAGCAGTGCTGAAAAGAGACTGAAAGAATTACTGAAGCAGAAGGCATAATTTAAATTTTTGGATTTTTAAGATATTTATCGCTAAAATTTTGACAAAAAATGAAAGGAGACATGTTAGATATATTTTTCAGTTATTGAAGAAGCTTTTTAAATCCCAGAGAAGGTTTTCATTACATTTTTCATTACATAGTTGATGGTTGCAGTGACAGTATCTCAGAAAAGAGTCATATTTTTTAAAGAAAATCAGATCTTCAGGGTGATGTTTTATCAAATCTGTTACATGGCCTGGTACACATACTGTACACCTGTGTAATGGGATCACAAATAAATTGGCAAATCAGGGGCAACTTTTTCTGGGCCGCACCTTGCCAGTAATTTCCTGTCAGCCATATCATTCATTCTTTCTTCATTACATTCTTTGTCAGAAACTCAGGGGCAAAGATTTGCCGCTCAAACAGCTGGGTTTCTACAGTGTCATAGAGTTAGTTGCTTTGATGCCAGATGTTGTCACCATAAAGAGACCAACACCAAAAGGTGATTGGCTGTTGTATGATGCCAAGCAACATGTGGACCAATCACAAGGTGAGAGGAAGACATGAGCACACTCTGATGTTTATGCTTTTATCTTTACTTTTCGTTTTTTAAAAATATCTAGTGATTATTATGCAATTATACCTTTCGTGGGTGGGATATTCACAAAACAGTAATTTTTAGCTCCCAAGTGCCATGTGTAGATATGGCAATGGCAGCTATTCTTATAGGTATGAAAAATGAATGTATGTATGTATGTACGTCTGTCTGTCTGTCCATTCATATCAAAAACTTGAAAACTGCAGCACCTACTGTCTTAGTATTTGGTGTGCCGGTGCGTCATAGAGTGGAGATGTAAATTTGTTGAAATGAACATGTTTGCGTCAAAAATATGCAAATGAGGTAAATTCTATGCAAATTCTATTTTTGTAGGGAAAGGGTAAAAATAGGGCTTTTGCTGTAATATGCTATTAAAAAATATTTAGATCAAACCTAGAAGACTCAGGTACCCCTATACAAAAATTTAAAGTTGAAAAACCACCTTCATTTCTCAGCAATCCTATTTCTCATTTGTCATCATTTTACATGCGCTTGACAATCAAACATTTAACTATATTACAGGAGAGAGAACATCAGAATCTGTTCTCTTTTGCTGTCTACTGTGTTTGTTGTCACCTGACTGTTTGCAAAGTTAAATAGTGAGGTCTGTATGCTCAGAGAAATTCATTCGTTAGGGTACTTCTATGAAAAATGGCGTGAAATTCAATTTTATCGTTTGTGCTACAGCTTTCCAATCAGTGCAGGAAGTCTAGTCATGCCTTCATGCTGTCAGAAAAAAGTCTTGCTCAACTGTGGATAGGACACAAACTAGATGCATGTGTGTTCATACTTGTATTGTACTGAAAGTTGTTTGACTTTTCCGGCTTACAGAAGAAACAAGTTCTCCTAAGAAGCCAAAAGATGGGAAACCAATCGATGACACACTGAAGAACAACATTTGGTGTTCTGTGTCATCTCAACCTAGCGGGATATTCCTGTCAAATTTCCAAAGTGTGTATTGGGTGAGTATTGATGGTGAACTGTGCACAAAGTCACTGCAGGGATTCAGATTCAGATTCAGAATGGGGCCAAAAGAACCGGAGATGGTTTGGTCTGGTCAGAAATGGCTATATCTGTTTCGTCAAGTCTTTTGCATTGTGTTGATACACCACCCTGGCGCTTAGCCTTTTACAAGGCATCAGTGTGCTCAATGTTGATGTACATTCTGATTTTTTGACTAGATAATTCTGCGGATGATTTCAAATTCTCTTTGTCAAACCATCTCAACTTTTCGAAACAGGACATCCTATCATACTTAAAGTACCGTTTTAATATTTTGCCGTTCGCACACATTTCAAAGATAAATATATATGGGTATAGAGTGCATTCAAAGTTACAGTTTAGATGTACTATTCAAAGAGTTGAATATCATAAATTGGAATGGATTTTCTTTAGTATGGGGCATTTACATCCTATTTGGAATTCACTGTGTAGCAAAGCACTCTGCAAGGGGGCAGTAAAATGTAGTAATCTGTATCCATAATGACAGTTGTAAGATGGAAAATTGACATTTTTTCCCTCTCCTCTGTACAGTCTCAAGTAAAAGAGAAGCTTTTCCCTCAAGATTACGGATTTACAGATCTTACATCTCTCTTCCGGTCGATACCAGATGTTGTTCAAGTCAAGGAAAGATTAAGTGGTAAGCAAAATTGAAAATTAGAAACTCAACTTTGTTTTGAATACCACACTACATTTCAAAGACACATCTACATTCTTGACGATTACTTTACTTGTGTCTTGTTGTTGTTAACATATGCATATTGTTCATTTTGTCTTAGGCTGCATCGTTCTGACAGCAAACCCCAATTATCAGCCTTCTCCGAGTCTGACACCATCAGAGGTTACCGCAGCCCAGCCAAAGGTAATCGCCAGTCATTGGTTTTTTATCACCTGGTGCCAGCGCTTCTGTCAAACAGAGTCTGGCAAAAATTTGTTTATGTTCTTGTCATGGGTAGCCATTAAAGTGGCAAGCGCCTCGCAATTGAAAGACTTTAACTTTCGCTCAAACTTTTGGTAAGGAAACTTTAAATCATTTCCTTTTGAATTTCACAATAGAATTTAGGGGGTCAGCATGTAAAATTAAATTTTAGAGAAATAAATTACCCAATGTGTACTTACATTCAAAATTCAAGATGGCTGCTATTCCTGTGTAAGTGTAATGAGAAAACTTAAGATTTTTTAGTTTCGTGGTAAATATTGTAAACAACCAGTCTAATGTTTTACTAGGGAAATAGGAACATCTCAAAGGATATTGATAGGGACTTTTCACCTTTGCTATCTCAAATATTTTGTCCGCCACTGTAAATATAATCTTTTACCCTGAACCTTTTACCCTGATTTTCTCCAACTGATGTACAGCCTTGCTATTGAAAACAAATAGGGTTCCACCAAAAAATTAAGTGATGGAAGGGTAAAATGGTCATCCTGGTAATGATGAACTCTGACCTCACCCGTCGTTGACAAAATATCTCTCAGGAGTAACGAAATATAGCAGTTGTGTTATTTTACATACATTTTAATGAAAGATAAATTTATTCAAACATTAATAAAGAAAGTCAATCTTCATAAGTGTATGTAAACAAATATTTTACATAGTACTTTACTTGCATGTAGGGAAAGACTGCCCTCAAAGTCAGGAATGCAAAACTGATTTGTTTTTCCCACTGACTCCACTGTGAAATCTGTGGCAAATACGGTGACATAATATAAATCTTTCGTCAGAAGTGGAGTCGTTTTCGAGGTGTTCCTCCCGACGCTGTAGGTGGAGGAGTCAGTTACAGCACCCAGGTGTTGCCCACAGGCGTTGAAATGTTGGAAGTCTATCTAGCGAGTGTCGTCAGCCCGGAGAACTTCCACATCCAGATAAAGAGTGACCAGACTTCTTTGCCATTGGACATCGTCATGGATGCTCTAGAGTTAGTAATTCTGTTTCAAATGGGAAATAAGGGCCAGTAGCTGTAAATTTAATGATTTTTTTTTTTCACTATATTTGTTTTGTATGTCAGTTGCAAGTTCTTCTACTCCCCAAAGCATGTTGAAACATCCACTCTTCAGCTTGTCAACATAGTGCCTATACGTGTAAAGTGCACTGTTATTGTATTCATCTGAGTTCTAGTCCAGACCAGAATTCACTTGTCAACAATAACAATTCAGTCCACACATACACACGATGAGTTGATAAGCTCAACACTGTAAACGTAATTAGGGGAGTATGAAAAGAAAGGGTAGTTGACTTTAAAAATAAAATAATGAAAAAAAACCTCATCAACATTTGTAGCTACTGGTCTTGTGAGTTGTCATTAAGTTTCATAAAGCTGTGTTTGTTGTTTGTTTTGTGACAATATGGCTAGTACTGGCTATGACAGCAACTTCAAAAAGTGCAAAATCCAGAAAACAAAAATGAAACTGAGATGTATTTTTATAGTAGACAAGAATGGGTCTTCAAGCACAAATTTGAATTCTGGTCTGTTTTATGCTAACTGGTACTAAGCTGTTTTAAAGTTACTGCCCAGCAGAATATTTTTTCACTCCAACGTCTACAACCATTTCGCCCTGTTGGGCCATCAGCAAGCAACGTTATTGCCTTGATAACCTGAAGCACTTGACCAAAGTAAGAATAAAACACAGCGTGTTGTTTCCATGTAGCCAGCCATTAGGATATTAAACTGACATTTTCCTCACAGGAAGATCTACTGTTATCCAGAGGGTGACCAATATATGATGCCGGACTCCATGCTGACTGTGGGTCAAGTATGTGTGGCTATCTATCAACAGGATAACAACTGGCACAGAGCTGCTATCACTGGTATCCGAGATTCAGAATTCATTGAGGTAAGATGAGACCAATATCTTATAACCGTTAGTGTTTGAGTAGTTTTACCCAAATCTGTTGTAGATGCTTGTTTGATGTTTGACCCTTATCCTGCCAAGTTCCTTATGTCACCATCAGGTCAATTTGATTAACACTAATTGGGCATAGAAAATCCCATATGTTGCATTTCACCAAAGACTTGAACTTTTGGTGGCCCTGAATACAGTGACATGTACACATTATATTTACTGACTAAACCTGCTGTAACACACTGAGCTAGCTGAGTAACAGAAAATATGTATGGTGTTGGCTGAATACCACTATAGACTGACCAGGCAGATGGGTAAGTGGTACTGCCTGACATGCAGGATATGGGATATATGAGGCAAGCATAACTAAATGTCTTCATGTGTTTACTCCTGCAATATGAAAGATATGAATTGTTATCCACAAAAATGTGTTAAATACATTTGGAACCATATGCTGTGAAATCTTGCACAGCATTATCTCTCGTTTTTTTTTTTTTGCACAGTGACCTTGATGATGGTGCTGTACTATTCCGCTTGTGTCTGCATCAGTATTGCTTTTGTGGAGCACTTGCTACATAATTTTAAGAGTCAGATACAGTGTACCATCATCCGAATATTAACCATGTTTTTTCCTATTTTGTGTTCAGAAAACTTACACAGAGCAATTGTTTCTTTCATCAGATTATGTATGTGGACTATGGTAACACAGCAACAGTTCCAAAGAGCTGCCTAAGACTCCTTAAGTAAGTGATTTCATGCTCTCAAATGGTGAATATGCATCAAGAAATGATGAAGATGCTTTTTACAGTTCCTGATCAGATTAAGAAATATATCCCGTTACCTTAAAATAGCTTTTGTCTTGTGCAAGGGCGCAAACTATATGATACCGAAATGCATTGTGGGTAAAAATTTGACTTTATCACAGCAAGAATTTGAGATAGTGATCTTTGAAATACTTTTAACACAAACATAGTCGATGTTAGGGCAGAAAGTTCTGTTTGTTTGTAAAACTAGCTAAACTCACTCATATTTTCATCTTTGTTGCATTTCTGGTATGATATTCCCGTATAACCTAAAACTTTTCTTTGTTTCTGTAATCTTCTGGGTTTTACCTATAGCAATCTGCTATATTGAAAATATTGTCAACTGCCTGAGACTTTGTGACTCACTAAGGTGACAAAGTCATATTTGAGGTACATATGACTTTAATGATGTTTTCCACAAATCACAAGGAAGTTCATGAAGTCTGTACATACCCTTTAGCCTTCACTGAACTTGGCTTTTGAACTTGGACTTCAGGTGGTAAGTATAGTGAAGGGAGAAGAAAGGGGAAGTTCAACATACTCCCTCTGTGGTGAGTTTATATTTGTGCTTTTGTTTTTTTATCCACTTTCAGGTCTGTATTTCTTCAACTACCAGCCCAGGCAGTTCCAGCAAGACTTGCCAACATCAAACCTGCCAAAGGGGTCAGTGTCTCCTGTCATTTGCTCATTCAATAATCTGCCTAGACATGAGTAGTTTCCACATTTTTATGACACTTTTCGATATTCTCAAGATATCAAAAATTTTGAAAGGGAAAGTTGTAGCATAGACATGGGACAGCACTGGCAGTTGCACTTTTATTCAATTTCAGGTTTGGACTAAGTCTACACGGGATAGGATTCTTGAGCTATGTAAAGACAAGCCTCTGATAGCCTGGGTGATTGGTGTAGAGGTAAACAATACTTTACCTGTAATACAGATCCTGTGTTCTCATGTATGCACATTTTTGGATGCAGAAGATGACCAGAGATACTATTGAAATACTTGGTTACGGGAGTATACTATGATTCTTTGCTGTACAGTCATGCAATACATACCATGATAAAGTTTCTTTTACTATCACCTAATCTTTGAAAAAAACACTCTTGTTCTGTTTTGCTTTGTGAAAAGAGTAACAGTGCATTTTACATGAAGAGATGCTGTATTGACGAGCTGAAAATTGGTGTTTAAACTTGCTCTTGGGAGTAGAACAATAATAAGCAATTAGCGTACAAAACAAAAATAGTGAAAAAATCACCACAAACATCTGCTGAGATTGAACATGCTAAGACTTACTTTTTTTTGTTTTGCTAGCATGGTGTAATGTCTTGTTGTCTGTGTGATACAAGTTCAGAAGTGGACATTCACCTCAATGACCTTTTGATTGGTGAGGGTCATGCCATATTCAGTCCGGAGAAGCCAATTAAGAATGCTGTATCACAGCAGGTAATTATGATTGCGTTTTTGGAAAAAAATCAAGTTGAAGCATTTGATATTTGGGCCACAGTAATTTAAATTCTTTGTTTTGTGCCCATTTAAATTTTGAAAGTTTAGGTGGTGAGCAGTTTGAAAACACACAGAAAATTTCACACCTGCAGCTTTTTTATTTACCAGATTGTTTGCATGTATTATTAGTGTCCATAAAGAATAAAAGTAGAAACTTCTTTTTCTCCTTCACAATTTACATGACAATGTGACATTCTGTAAGCGTTCCGTCATATTAATTACAGTTTACACTACTTTTAACCCAAGATTTAGGGGCAGAAAAGCTGTGTGGTAAAGTCTTGTTCAAATACAATGTGTCTTTTATGAAAGCCTCCAAAAACTTAGATTCAGAGGGACACGAAACAAAAAAATTAATTACTTTGGCCGTATTCATTATCGTATTTTCCTCTCAGACCTATGTAAATACATACATGGAAATTGAACCTCCAAGGCCAGAGGTCAAACCATCAGGACCAGAGGTCAAACCTCCAAGGCCAGAGGTCAAACTCTCAGGGCCAGAGGTCAAACCTGCCAGGCCAGAGGTCAACCCTCCAAGGCCAGATGTAGTCCAAACTGAAGAAGTTGCCAGCATTCAAGCAACAAGCCAAGAACCCAAAAAGGAACCAACAGTTTGCAAGCAACCAGAAATCACCAATAAGCAAACCAGTCCAGAACCAGTCGTAGAAGACAAGGCAACCGCAACAGATCCAATCGATCCAATGATCGCCATTGACGACGGAACCATCGGATACTCCCTATCCCAGGAGGACATTGAACTCATGGAACAGATCAACAGGGAATTGGATGGAGTACTGGATATGAGTATTGAAGAGGAGGAGGAAGACGACAAGGAGGAGACTGAGGGGGAGGTGACACCAAGAAGTGTCAAGCTGTAAGTTTTACTCCGTACAGAGTTACACAGCACAATTATGCTGCATTTCTTTTGGTTATTGTTGTTGTGAAATAAATATACAAACAGAGGGTGGAAAAAGTTGTATTTCAAAGAAAATTGTATGGTTAGCCTTTTTACTTGCGCAGCAAGGTCTGAGCTCCTAGTCCATTACAGTCAGTGATTGCACTTTAGAAGTACTTGAAGTACAAGCTTGAATAACCGGAAGTTGTCCATCTACAGGAATGTCATTCCTGTTCAGGGAAAGATGGTTAGATGGAACGCCAGTAACTTTGTAAAGATGAGGGCTTTGATTGACAGGATGTGTGTATTCAGCAGTCTTCCTTTCACTGAAGATCTTACAATATCTTGGCCTTACGTCTTTAGAAAATGTAATTTTGATCTCCCTATGAATGAAAATTTTTTCCCCATTTCTTCATGATTTGTAAGTTTTCTCGCATGTAGCATCATCTATTTTCTCTCTCACTGTCATCCCAGGGTCAGGCTTGGTGACGAAGAAATCGCTCACATCGTCAAATACGAGGGGGAGCCATACCTGCTCAGTGGAGAAATATCCTCATACCTGTGGGAGATAGACATGCTCAGAGCCATGGTAAGCAACAAGAGAGAGAGAGAGGTTTGGGCAGAAATTTGTTTGTTTAAGTTAAATTTGTGACGTTAAAATGTGTTTATGTTAAAACCAAAAATTGGGGGAAAAAATCTTCAAAAGGTATGGCTACTGGCCTGTTAAGATTATTCTCATCCTGGAAAAGTATTCAAACCCTAATCCTATGGTTTTTCTGTCAGTGCACTTTGATGGCTCTTTGTTGCCTACTTGAACAAAAACTCATGAACACCTTGCTTTATTTCCACCATTTGATGATGTTGCACTCCTTCCTGCTCCTATCATTTCAGCTGAGGAAGGCCAATGTCAGCCATGTGAAGAGAATTATCTTGGCAAGGAAAGATCATGAAGAGTTGTTCGAGGAGATCAAAAGGTGAGACCTCTGAACCAATCAAAATAGTGCATTTGGTTTGCAAATGTTGCTGATCATCCACTGTTGGTATATCTATGGTGTATGAGTATTCTTCATTGATAATGAGTTATTATCATCGCATTTGCATATTATCTAATCTTTTATGCGTATTGTCATCATATTTGCATATTGTCATCATATTTGCATATTATCATCATATTTGCATACCTAACAACATGTTCCACCATGTTGCTGTTCTAGTCTGTGTTTCCTCTGCCACTCTCAAATTCGTAAAATTACTAATTTTTTAGATGATTTACTATTTTTTTCATTGTTGATTCGTAAATATACGAATGCAAGGAAGCAGCTAGTTGATTGAGAGCTGAAGGCCCCCAAACCTCAAAATAGATCTGTCTAAGCACATGTTGTACTTAATTCGAATTTGATTGAATGCTATTCCGTATTGGAATGGTTAAGTTTACTTATGAATTTCAAAATTTACGAAAAGTTTCAATACCCAATTCGTAAATTTACTAAAAAATTTCAGAAGCCAGAGGAAACGCAGCTAGTACTGGATGCTGTAGGTTCATATTTCAGTTAATCAAAAGAATTACAGTATAAACACATCAGCTGATACAATATCCAGCAAATGCCACATAGCGCTTTCAATCTTAAACAACAGCCTTGATAATCATACGTTCACTCAGTAACTGAAAGACTTTACTGACAAATGAACTTTGTGTAATTGCAGCTTGCCAACTGAGAGCCAGCAGTCTCAGATTTCTAACAAACATCTTCAGTATACTCACCAAATAATGAGCTTTTATATGTAAGCCGTTTGTGGAAATCTCATCATTTAATTGTATTCTGCAATTTTTCACTCTGTATAGTTATAGTGTCCCTGGTTGTCTCCAAGGGGATGAAGTCAAGCCGTATCTGACATTTTATCATTTATCAAGGTAAGACGTTCATTCATGTTTCCCAATGAAGTAATCACCCTATATACCCACAATGCATTGCCATGCCGTTATAATACCATGAGCTTTGAGTCATCAGGGCTGTCATCTGTTACTCACTCTATAACTCGGAGATTTATTATTTTTTGTACACAGGTTGATTTCTGGAACAGACAGCAGCAGAGAATTAAAATAATTTCAATATTTTGAAGATGAGCTGTGTATTACCTTAATGCATACCAACATTACAATACTTTCCAACCTCTCTCATATTTGTTTCCAGTGTTCCAACCATCTTGAAGATCTTTGACTGCAAGAAGGAAGAACTTGCAAATCACCTAGAGCAAGAGTTTGAGACCTTTGACCCTGATGATGGCTACTGGAAGGTGAGATCAGTGTCCCCACAAACCTGCTGTTGAAGTGCGCCCTCTCTGGCTACATGGAATAAAGACTCTGGCAAACTGATGTTTATGGCCATACCATTAGCACTCTTTATTGTTTGATGTGTTTGAGAAAGGACATGTACTGTCAAAGAGGATTGAATAAGTTGCACCAAACTGCTCTCGTCTGTTGGAAATCATGAAAGGTCACACTTTATTGCAAGATTGTAAAGAAACGATCAGGTTGCATAATCTGTATGATTGAAGGGCCAGTAGCTGTAACTGTTGTTTTATTAGTTTTCACTAATTTTGTTTTAATGTCGACTCCAGTTTCTTCTCCTTCAACAAATCATGTTGTAACGCATTATTCAGCTTGTCAAGTGAATTCTGGTCCAGACTGGAATTCAAATGTAAACAATAGCAGTGCAGTTTACTTGTGAAGATTTTGTATTGACCCGCTTAATAGTTGGTGTTTCAAAAAATGCTCTTGGGAGTAGAACAAGAACTTGCAATTGACATTCAACAAAAAAAAATATTGAAAAAATCATCAAAGGTTACAGTTATGGCCCTTTAATACAAGAGGTTCAAGAGTCACTATCTATGGTAATAACTGGTGAAGAGAGCTAGTTTCCACTCTCGTAAGAAAAGAATTCTGTCAATATTCTTGTTTGCTATTTCTTTTGCCTTTGTTGTCAGGGTGAACAGATTACAGTGTATGAAGAAGAAGTGCATGAAGTGAATTCCCAGGAAGCTGAGGAGACACAAATGCTTGTTTATGACTTAGCTGTGGATGATCTCAAACTGATGCTCCAAGCAATGCAGTTCAGGAGGTTAGGACAGAAACTGTTGAATTCACAATTGGTGATCGCTTTTTCCTACTGAGATACGCGGCAAAAATTTCATGTATCTTCTTATCTTCGTGGCTCTAAATATATGCAAATGAGCTTGATAAATGTACTTATGATAGGAAATTTTAAACGCAAAAACTACCAAACCTTAGAGTCTTGAAATTTGGCAGAAATAGTCCCATTTGGTTGCAGATGTAAGTTTGTTCAAGCCAAGTCAATCAAATGACTAATATGCAAATAAGTAACATAAATGTAAATATTTGTCAAAAATCTTAAAAATAGAAACTACTCACTGTAATTGGTTATTTTTGTTTTATTTGTTTGTTTGTTTCTTTTTGTTTGTTTGATTGGTTTTTTGGTCTTCCTGCAGAATGAGAATTTTACAAGCAATGATCAGTGACCCGGAGACCTGTATGGTTGATGAACTGCAGTATGTGGAGCAACAGATGACAAAAATCAGAAATGCAATTAAACAGAAGGAGAGTGGTCATAATGAAGAAGTTACCGATATGAAAAACACGGTCACTGTGGAAGATTACAAAACCGAGAGCCAGGGGTCAAAGTGTAAAGGTCGTGAGAGGTCATCAGAGCATGTTGGGAGCAGTGTGGAAGAGTACCAAACTAAGACCAAGGTGTCAATTTGTAAAGGCCATGAGGGGTCATTAGAGCTTGTTGGGAGCAGTGTGGAAGATTATGGAAGTGAGAGCCAGGTGTCAAAGTGCGAAGGTCATCAGAGGTCATCAGAGCACCTCATGAGCATTGTGGAAGATCACAGACGTGAGAGCCAGGTGTCAAAGGGGGAAGGTCTTGAGAGGTCATCGGAGCATGTCAGAAGCACTGTGGAAGATTACCCGAGTAAGGACCAGGGGTCAAAATATGATGGTCATGACAGGTCATCAGAACGTATTGGGAATGCGGTTACGATGAGTACAGCTGAGATTTCAGATGACGCAATTATTGAATGCAAGATTGCCAGTCCACTGCTAGAGGCAAGAGTTGAGCCCATGATGAAGGCAGCAACAGAGAATGAGGCAGCTGAAAAGACCATGCAAAGCTTTCCTGAGTTTCAGCCTGATAGAAGCCACGTTGAACATCCAATAAGGCACAGAGACTCCCAGTACGCCAATCAAAACATCTATCAACAGCAGCAGTACCAAGCACCACCGCAGGTCAGTGGCACGGCATTGATGTACAGCCTCTTAGGTCAGGTGATGACCCAAGTCCAGGGAGGGTCAACACAACACCCGGCAACGCAGATGTACATGGTGCAGCCTCAGATGATGCAGCATCCCTACACGGGACAGCAGATCTACGGTCATCATCATCACCATCATCAGCAGCAGTATCAATATCAGCAGCAGCAAGCAGTGGATTATTATCAAATGCAGCCGTATCTGTACAGTCGGTATGGCTTTGTCACTGGCAGGGGGCGGGGAACAGCACAGATGCTGCAAGCGTCCAACGTCATACCTGGACAGTCGTTTCAAAACTTTGGACACTGTTGAGAGGATCATAAGCACAAACTGTCTTGCAAAGTATAGCTTGAAACAGTTTATCATTTATGTAGTGTATTAGACAGAAAATCTTGTTTTGCTTGGAAAAAGCCACATCCTTGTCATATTTTTGATTCATTCCTAGCTTATTTAGGTACATCTTCCTCCAAATGTACCATATTTTTTATATTTTAGTTAACCACATTGTGGACAGGAATCATGTGTAGAGCAAGACGTCACCAAACAGATCCAAATTCAGTGGTGAAAATAGGCGTCCAGATTATGTTAATGTTCACTGGGTAGCAAAACTAAAGAAGGACAAAAAGCAGATGTTAACACTTTTAATTTCATTTTGTTGTATTGCTATAAGCATGTCAACAAAGAGATGCAGTAAATTAGATAGTTGTAGCTGTTGTGTCAGATTCCACCCCCCAAAAAAGGTTTTATGACAATGCTAGTTTCAGCCAGGGTTACAACTTATGGATTTTATTTTCATGTGCCCATTTTCTTCAAGTACAGCTTCCTCACACTCTCTCTTCAAAGTAATTTGCATGCTAGTTTTCAAACCTGTTACCAAAGATATCACATATTTTACAATCGTCTAGGATTAGAACATTTATTAAAAGTTTTCCAGGTTTTCTTGTAGTCCAGTTACGTAGCAACTGAGCAGTGCTTGGCTGTAAATCCAGCAATGCCCGGATCAAACAATTTCTTTCGGACATGAAGAGGCTGCCAGTTTTTATTATTCAAATATTGAATATCAATTCTTTTACCTCACCGGTTAAATTGGAGTTATTTACATCGGGAACTCACCATGCACTTTAGTTTGCAAGAAACCAACATGTACCATTTCACATAACTGTTTTTATCCAGCGTATTGAAGTGTCTGCCATTACTAGCAAAAGTAAAGTGAAATCATGCCCACACATCTAAGCTCCATTCCTGACCAAAATATTTCTATGTCAGGATGTTCTTGTTCATTGCATTTCTTCCCGCTTTTTTGTAAGAGAGCCTCTTTTGATATATCAGAGTTTTTGTTTTCTTTAATAAATATGAATTTATTGTTCAATTTTTGAGTGATGCATTTGTTGAGTAAATACTGCCCTCTCTTAATATGTCTGTGTGCAATTGTCCATGTACGTACACATAACATAGGAGCAAATTCATCCATGGTTTATGGCAACTCTATAGTAGTGCAGTCGCATATCCCAACACACACTCTTACATGTTTTAATACTGGGCAGTTGGAGCAGTAGCATGACAAATCTGGTTCTGGCAAAAAGTGCCCTTCTACTGTATTTATATACTGCTGTTGTTGACACGGAAAGCAATTATGTCACCACACCCGAAAAATCTTACAAAGTCGGTAAAGGTAAAAAAAAGTTGCCTGAATAGCCATGGTAATTTTCAGACATCACCATAAGCAACTTTACAAGCTGTGCTTCATGGCATTTTCCGAAATAGATGTACGGAAGTATATTATGCCAATGTTCTTGGTTGTGCTAACTCTTCTTGATGGCCAGCATTTTAAAGGAGTCTCCTCAAAGACTTTTACAAGACTCTGTAACACGATTGGAACTAAGTTGGGATAATTGGATGGTAAAGTAAGGTTATTTTAACCTGCAAATGTAAGCTCTTCCGCTTTTAAGTTACACACTTGCTTTTATGAGTCATTTGTTATATTGCAAAATTCATCTATATGGCACCTAACACTTTTGAGAAATTTGAAAAATATGAAGCTCCAATTATCCCAAATTAGTTCCAACCGTGTTCTAATTATTTTTGACAGTTGCACAATTTGGCGTACAAAAAGTTACTGCACTTTCTGCCCGCTATAACGATGTATGAGACATCAAAAACAATTTTTTCTGTAGAAGAAATTCGGCCGACAGAATGCCATCTTATGAGAATAAAAAATAGAGAGACAATGTAGATGCAAGTTAAGAGATCTAACCCGTAAAGTAAGGAAATGAATGACTCCTCAAATACCGGCGTATAAACTGCCAAAGTCAAACTGCCAAGAACACATGACATGAGACTGGAATACAGTATGGAGACTTTATTCAGAATATTGAAAGAGCTTTCACAAAACAAACGATCGTCAAAGAAGAATGATCACTTTGAGTTGAAATCACGGAAAAATATTTCATAACAACACGTCTGATCCAAGATATTATTTGTCGGTCCTATTTCATCAAGCCGTACTGAAGATAACATTTCCTTTTCATGAACTCTCCCTCTAAAGTAGATGTAAAGAGATTTTCGGATTTATTTTTTGTCGATTTAAGTAGATTCGCTCTTTATAATGATACGAAAAAAAGGACAAAAAAGTTTCAAAAATGTTAAAAAGTGATAGCAAAATTGTCTTCACATTGGCGAATGAGAGACATTCTGTAAGATCACAAGGCCACTTGTAAAGTATCCATTGTTTCAAATATATTTTTATCTTAACGTTAACTGTACTCTAATCTTTACTTCCCAGAAAGAAAATGGGTCATTTTTCTCAGTAAATTGCTCCGCAATGTCTTTGCAACTGAATGAAACTGAACATCAAATAGATCTGCATAATTGTGACCATTTCAAGTTGCTTCGGAAATGAACTATCGGTCGTAGGGGGCGACAGAACTAGCACTCTACTAAAACGCTAATTTTTAGAACTTCTACTGCGCATGTGTGCAAGTATATGTATGGTTTCATAGCCAGAGTTCAATTTCAGTGAAAGTCAAAGTGATATGTGGTGCATTGATATTGGTCAACTGATTATTGCCTTCGATGCAAGTTCAAGTTCTATTGCTGCTGTTAAAAAATGCTGGTGAGAATAATAAACTCTTTAATTATGGGGCTAGTCAAGTTTGCTCCACAGAGGAAGAAATGACATAAAATTTGCTTTTGCTTGCGTTCTTTTTTATTTATTACGTGGTTAAGGTGGATAAGAATAAACAAAATTTAAGAACAACAGCTCTCTTCTGATCAGAACAGATTACTTCGTTTTTTGTTCAATCATTAGTATGTCTATTGAAAAAAGGGACATCACTGTAATCCATGTTCATTGACGGATCTGCAAATTAGGCAAAACGTAAACCGGTTTGGTATGCGTGGGACTCATGAACGGCCTGTATTGAGTTAGGCATGAATAGCCTCAGAAATAGTATATTAATATCATAAATCATGAAATATGAATATCAGTAATAGTATCGTTCTTGGAATTTCACTTTTGGTTTCTGCTCCAGAACTTGAAAAATCATTGAACGGTTATCACATGCACACTTGACTTAGCAGTCTTCGGGGTGTACGCTTAGTACTATATTGGCCGCACCAAAGACCGCTTGTTCAAGTAGAATCCATACACATTGAGTAAGTTTCCACGTATTGCAGAGACCCAACCCTGATGTAATGTCAAAACTATTTCACAAATAATATTCATATTTCATAATTATGATTATTCATAAATGTCATACTTCTAAGACTATTTACTCCTAGACTATTAACACCTTACATACACTGTGCGCACGATCGTATCAACAAAAGGCCTTTTCTCAAACTGCCTCATTTCTTTTCAAAGTAGTACATTGCCGTAGTCAAGTGATTGTGGACAAGTTCCACAGTTTCCAGATTTCTCGGGGAAAATGGCTGAAGTATATCGAATTAATCTGCTTCCAACGATTTGATGTTCAGTTTTATCAGTTTGACCTTATCTACAGACTTCTCCGCTGAACACCCTCTTCTCATCCGCATCTAAAATTTCCCTATCCTGTAGCTTTCACTTGAATATTTCAACATTATACGTCGTTTCTGTATCACCGGATGATGGCGCCCTTCAATCCATGTCGCCTACACGCTCATATCCAGGTAGAGGCCGAGGCACAGACGTAATTCGTCTCTCTGTATTTTGCCGTCTTTGTTCTTATCACAGTTTGACAGTATCCCCTTCTTGAAGAGTTCAACTTGGTTGACACTCATACTGTCCTGCAGTCAAAATATAAAAAAAAAACTTTTTCTGATGGAAAATTGAAAGCACTTACAAGCCACTGCAAATTTGGTTTTATTCATATCATCAAGACCCTGTATAAAGATAATTAATAACTTGTCTAAATTTGTATATTGTATATTAACGATATAATATGTTCTCGAACACGATGGTTGACGTGAATAAGTATTGTGTAAGTAGCTAGTCCATTTTGTATGTTGTGAGCCGTCAGGTGACCGCACATAGTTGCTATCAATAGTGTTTTGCCCTATCCAAGGTCACCATCGTGTCATCAATTAGTACTTTAATTATTAATTATTTTATTCCAGACTGGTTAAATCGCACATATACGTTGAGAAACTAACCAAGACAACCACTCAAACGCAAAAAGATCGAAAAAAATAGGAAAAAAAGTTGTTTTGAAAGATATGTTGACAACACATTGACGAGGTTGAAGCTCACCATATCAGGCGCCATCAAATCGGCGACAAAGGCATCTAGTTCGTCTCCTTCAATTGCACCAGACTTGCCCTGTGAAAATGGCGGGACATTCCCAGATGAGTGAAGAAAATCAAATAAACAAACATAATAGTAGGAACATGTATGTTAAATATGACATCAGCGATAAGGCTTTTTAGCTTTAAAATAATCTGTTGAACGCCCTATGAACTTGTTGTATATTTGATTTACAAATTTTCTAAAGGGGAGATTAAGAAGAGCATTTAATTAAATAATATCTTAGGTATATCTGCAAGATAATAAGGATTTCGATCATTAAGAATATACGGTTTACGATAAATATGAGAGAATACGTCTCTCGACAAACATGTTTTTCTCAGATTGTCGCTTACTCATGAAAATCCTATTTTAACAGATAACCTCAGCGTAAGAGTCTATACTTGAGCTTCGCCCCAGAAATAAATGATAAAGGAGACTTTTAAGATGCAATGTTTGCGATAAAAGAAACTAAGTTTAACTGTAGGACGTTGGTTAACGCACGATTTTTCCCCATGTGAATGGGAAAGAGTGTGTATAGTGCTCTGTCTCCCTCCCCGGGAAAATCAATCAATCAATCAATCTCTCTCTCTCTCTCTCTCTCTCTCTCTCTCTCTCTCTCTCTCTCTCTCTCTCTCTCTCTCTCTCTCATCAATCTCTCTCTCTCTCTCTCTCTCTCTCTCTCTCTCTCTCTCTCTCTCTCTCTCTCTCTCTCTCTCTCTCTCTCTCTCTCTCTCTCTCTCTCTCTCTCTCTCCAAATTTCACATCATCATCATTCTGGCCACCCTTTCCAAAAAAACATTGGTGCATCCCTGATACAATGTAGGTTTTAGATGCCCTACAAATAATAGGAAGGGTGAAAGCGTTGTTGAGGCTGCCGATCACGTGATCAAGTTAAGCGCAGCACATTGCAATGAATCTAATCTAAATTGTAAAATTGTAACATGAACGTTTTGCTTCGCACAAAATATAGTATCAGTAAATGTTCACTTAAACTGGTCAGCGAAGTGCTGAATAATCTGATCACATCATACCTTGTCATAGTAGTCAAACACTTTGTTGAAATGTTTTTGCTTCTCCTTGTAGCTCATCGTCTAGACCAAAGACAATCAGAAGAATTAGTAAAGTCGTTAGCAAATTATACAGGAAATAAAGCGACGCCTCTGTAAACGTCGTTCATTGCGCTTTTAATAGCCCCGGGCCGTTACTTCCTCTTAGTGTAACTCCAGACTCGTGACAATATCGGCGCCGCGAAGTGATTAATCGATTCACATAATCGTCACTCTTGTTTTATGTTCTGTCACGAATTTTTGACGATCTATATGTACTTTGTAATACAATAGGCGACTAAATTTTTCCTTTTAATGGATAAAATACGACGGACAAGTTAGTTAACACAAGGCGTGACCTGCCAATGTTTCATAAACCATGAGCGCTCCTCTAGGCAGGTTATCTTGAACTTCGATTTTGACTTTAAAATAAATCCCGAACATCCATGTCAGGGACGTAACGACGTCATATTTTGATGTGTGGTATGGAATTTTTATACAATGCCAAACAGCATACAGAAGTGTTATCAGCCACTCATTAAATTTGCATAAATTTTCTTATCGCATTAGTGATATTACTATGCCTGGGGTATCTCTTACCTTACTTTTTAGTTCGAACTGGGTCAGAAAATTGTCCTGTGGCTCAATCGACAAGATTCTGGGGAAAAAATGATCATTAGATTTTTGGTAGAATATGACGTCAAATGAAGCCGTCTGATACTTCGATGGGTAAATCCGTCGAGTGGCGGTTATTTTGTAAAATTAAAATGTCGACTATCATTTATTTCGAGTTAGTATTACCCTCATGGAAAATGCATTTCTCGCAAACATAACAGACGAATGTGGATACTGTACAAATGTTTCCAGTTAATTCTGATTTCATATCCATTCATATTTTCATTTATCATTTTGGTGAGTTTTGCATGAATTTATTTTTGTTATCTGACTGAGAATTAAAGCAGCAGATCTAAATATGGTACAACTAGAAACGTACAATTGACATCAACGAAAAGGTATAATGTGCCTCGGAGAACAGATATTCTGATTCTCAAACTTTTAGAGTATTAGTTTGGTCGACCTCTTGTGGCGCTTATTTTGAAGAGCATGAAGTTTTCAACACCGGCTTATTTTTGTGAAGATCAAAAATTATATTTCCCCTTGAGAGATAACACATGGATGGCGGCCATTTTGAATTTCACGTATCGATAGATATTGGGCAATTTGTTTCACTGGTGCCAGAATTTCCACAGTGACCCCCGAGTTTTATTCTTGATTTTGAAAGAGAATAGTTGATAGTTTGCTTTGGGTAAGTTTTTCGCAGAAGTTTAAATCTTTCTTAAAGCTTAAAGCTACCAGGCATATTTACCTCGCCATTTCCTTGAGCCCAAGTCTTCCGTCGCCGTTTTTATCGAAGATGGTGAGCTGTCAATTACCAAAAATATGTACATTCAGTGCTCAGCGAGTTTAATTTGTGTCAGCCACTAAAAGCATTGATGGAGGGACAGACAGTCTTGTCCTGTTATGTAACAAGTTTACCTATGATCGCCAACATGGGAATTAATATACATTGCACTATATGCATAATTGATTTAGAGCGCTCAGTACAAGAAATATGTGTGCTGAATGAGCATGCGCATATAGACATAATAATTATGTAATTTGACGTCGCAATTATGTACTCACAATGCCTGCTGTGTACTCTTCAAGTTTTTCGTCTTCAACTTCTTTTCCCCTCTTGTGCAATAAATCTCGGATGAAATACTGGTAAGGAGTGAATTGGATAATTTAAATTATTATTGATTTAACCATTTCTCCCGTGTCTCTTTGTCTTTTTTGTGTTTTTCTGCTAACGACTGTTTCTCTCTCTCTCTCTCTCTCTCTCTCTCTCTCTCTCTCTCTCTCTCTCTCTCTCTCTGGTTTTCAGTCTTTCTTTGATTTTTAATCTCTTTCAACAGTCTGCAGATTGAATCTAAACAGAAATGTTTCAAATGCATCTTTGCTGCCTTTCTTGTTAACCACAAAATGCATGTAAAATCGGCACTAATTTTACCTTCAGTTCGTCCGCGTTGATATATCCACTTCTGTCCTTGTCGTACTTGCGCCAAAGCTGACAATAAGATTTAGGTTAACCGTTAAAAGAACCATTAGCCCATATTTTTAATGTTAACATTGCCAACTGATTAGGTACAGAATAGTAAATTCTCTTAGTGGGATTCGATCACCTCAAGTTTTTGGTCGCCAAGCATTGATTTTCAGTTTAGATGCAAATGAAAAATAATGCGCCAACAACTTTGTAGTGCATTGACGTTGTGCGAGTAACATGACTGACACGCCACTTTTACCTTATATGGATATATGCAAATTTGCGGTGACCTTGTCACTTCAACAATCGTCACGGTGACAGTCAAGTCATTTTAAGCGACAAATGACAGAACACACGATTGACGGGAGATGCGGAGGCTGATGCAAGAGGAAGTCCTGTAATTTCCGGGATGTTTTGCGTACATGGCGCATGTAAACTGATAGTGAATTTGGAATCGCCTTCATTTGTCGATAACATAAACTTCTATATTTTTGACCGGATATTTGAATAGAGACAACTTTTCCCATTGCTGTGTTCGCTATGCCGGGTCTTAAAATTAGCAATGGGCGGGAATGACACACACGGCAAGAAATTGGGCAAAACCATGACGTCATCAATGAATCACAGGAAACAGACGTTTATTTGAGTCTTGTCAACACAACTTGAGTACTGTACAATTAAGCAATAATAAACGACTATAGTTATGGCCAAAACAGCATTGAAAGCACGGGAAAATCAATTTGGTACAGTACTCGTTTAATACCGAAAACACATTAGACGATCAATTAAGAAATCAGACTCCCTAGGTTCGAGTTTTTTTACGATGATTGATTGCATGCGACACATGCAATATAAATTCGACAGATAAGTGGTCAGTTGATTGATTTTGTCTCACCTCCATCATGTCAACACTCGACTCAAGTCTTTCTTCTCGGCGAAACAGAAGAATAAACGTCTCATCGGTTGGCAGAATGTTTGACATCTATCAAAGCAAGAACAGTATTTGATTATCGTTTATGGACTAATCGCGACAATCTTTTGTCTAAATTCCAAGCCATGGAAGGAACATTATTTCTTGTTACATAGGCTGCCAGGAAGCCAAGAGTAAATGCGCGGACAAGAAATCCAATTTTCAATGAAAAAAAAATCAGGTGATGAATTGCAAATATCACAGGAGTGAATGACTCAAAGACTTGGTGCCATGGCAACGATTCAAGATAATCACGGCACGGCTGTCCATCTAGGAACGGTATGATGATTAGTGTAAGCGACTAACACTTCATGGGTTGTTCATCTCCATGACAACACCTTGTCAGTTTCTTTCCGGGAATATGAACACACCATGGCAACGTCTTCATTTGTAATATCACTTTCTCCATCATAAGGCACTGCAGACTGCACCGATGACACTTCACTTATAGCATTATAAAAACGTAATGTGTAAAACTCCTGGTGTTAAAACGACATCCTCCCCTTTGTGAGCTATTTAGAATCCCGGAGAGTTACATCTACTCACGGTTTTCTTGGCAAATACTCAAGAATATCCTAGCCACAGTAACATGTTCATCAAGAAGTTTAGGGAGAAAGGACCTTGAAAGTTTTATTTTTGATAAGTAGCATCATATAGGACCGAGAACTATGCATTGCGTCACTCACTTCCTGCCTGAATCTGAAGGAGTTCGATCGCCCTTTGTTAGGCTTAAATATCATAGCGATACGCCTACTTCGGCAAAATAGACAAAATGCATTAGGTGTATTCCATAAATAGAGACAGCAGGATGAAGTTTTTGATAGATTATCAGTATTTTGGCTCAATGTGCTTTGTAGCAATGTTACTTTGTATAGGCCGATGTATTAAACGTGGTGTTAGAGTCGTTTGGATTATTTACCCATCACAAGACGAAAAGTAGTTCATTTCTCCAAGATGAGTAAACGTGCACAGGACACTTTAAATACAAAGCAAGTATTTCGATATCCTTAAGCAAACAACTGTCGATAGAGAGCTCACACAAATCAAAATTCAACACGGGCGCTTTCAAAAGGGATCATGAATGCTAATTTTCAAAAGGTATAATGATTGTTAATGTACACTACTTGATGGGAATAACATCTTTCGTTAACAGATATATAAGAGTCATGTTATTATATTGGGTACCGAGCAGCGCAATAAGCGCGATGTAGCATTTTTATAGAGAATTCACAGTGAGATTTCGCCCTCTATCGTGTTATTTCAAAGGCTGAATACGGTGCATAATGTTAAAATAACACAATTGGATTAGATGACAATCACCATTTTACACGATTTGACATCATTTTAATTTATTTATTATAGTTCAAAGAAAATAATGAGCTGATGTTAATTATCCTGCACTATCGTGGTTAAAATATTTGCTGGCCACGGTTTGACTTTGGCGGTATATAAAATGATTATTTTACACCACTTTTCTTTTCGCAGAACCATCACATCGAACTCTTCAATACCCTGCCGTTAAGTGTTTTCCTGGAATTTACATTAGGGAAAGTCAGGAGAATTGATCCCTCCGAAAGTGTTCAGCTTTATGCTGACTTAGCTTTTGACTTGTGAGGTCACAAAGTAGTCGGGAGGTGATTGGCCACCGACTGTTCCATTAACCTACTTAAAACAACGGGCCTACCGGTTTTGGTATATTTGACTTGCTGCCAAAGGTTAATGGGGTTGTGTCAATATAGAATGGCGTCGGCGATGTCTCTCTTCTTGGCAGCATAAAAACATTGTGCCATTACTAACGCGTGCCTGTCTACCATTCCCTCAAAAAGAAGGTTATGTAATAATCGCGGCAACCTGGACTTGAAATAGCTTTCCAAATTTTGAAAACGGACACTTTATAGCATAGATTTTAAGAATTAAAACATCGTGATTTAGATTTTCTTGTGTATAAAACGGTGTCTTCTGCTAAAGATATAAATGCTATATTTTGCGATACAAAGTACAATCTTAACACGATCGGGTGAAGTGATTCGTTTGCTTTCTTCCGTTGCATTTGTCCTTATAGTCGTGGTCTTCGCCAGGCTTCCCTCCCTAGTGAAAAAGCCTACAAAAAATTGTAACAGAATGTTCAGAGATTGTCTCACCTCTGTGATGGCAATTCTTCCGTCACCGGCGTCATCATACGCTGACATGAAACAGTCTTTCATATCTTTCACTGTCTGGTCTGATATGTTCTGCAAAACGAGAGACAATGTTCAAAATATGTAATCTCTCTCTCTCTCTCTCTCTCTCTCTCTCTCTCTCTCTCTCTCTCTCTCTCTCTCTCTCTCTCTCTCTCTCTCCAGTTTCTTCCAAATGAATAGAGAACAGCGTTTCCGTGATGGTGTTCACAAAACATCTTTTATATGAGATTATTTCTCCAAGGACCTCACAGATTCTGCTGTTCAAATACGTGAGCAAAATTACAGAATGTCTGGCATTGATGGTCGGGATGAAATTCAAAATGTCCATTTTTCCTGGACCCGTTATTCGGCTTTACTATTCAAATGCAGGAATTTATAAAGATATGATGCCTGCAAGACGACTATTAATCGAGTATACTCGAGAGAAATTGCAACATTAAAATTTCATTCGTCAGGAAACGATAGACGATGCAATCGTACTTGGATCAAAAGATAGGATATTTTTTTTTCAAAATTTAATAAGTAAATCAGTGTAATCTGATCCCTTTTTAATCAACATCCAATTAAGGATCATGCATATACGCTTTGCCCCGAGAATATAAAACCCGTAGGAGTTAATATTCGCAGCACGCTGTCGTAGGTGTTTTTGGAAAGGCTCACTGACGACTCTGTGTAAAGCAACTTGCTCTTACACAATGTCTCAACGGAGCATGGCTTCATAATTCATCATAACGCTGTCTTTTTTTTAATTCGAGACCTCCGGTCATCGACTCATTGCCGCAAAATTTAATGCACAGCGTCAAGCCCGTACGTCAAAATCCCGTTCTGGAGGTGCTGCCGGTCGCTACCTTGACTACCTTGATTAACTGACTGCCAGTTTCGATGACATACGCGATTTTTCAGATGTACACCCTGCTTCCCTTTAGACTTGAAGAAATATATTAGGACGTGAGTAATTGCATCACGGTGACCTCATACTGCCCATGATGATCAAGGAGAAACCCCGGGACATCGACTCTAAGATAATGACACACCAAGGTGATAAGTGTGGGGCCACTAATATTTAACACAAGCACAGTGAATGAAGTCATATTAATAAATGCAGGACGTTCATAAATCCTGAAATACAGATAGGACTATGATACGGGCAGGAATTTATACCGATTGGTAGATATATAGACAGATATTTAGATAGATATTTAGATAGATAGATAGATAGATAGATAGATAGATAGATAGATAGATAGATAGATAGATAGATAGATAGATAGATAGATAGATAGATAGATAGATAGATAGATAGATAGATAGATAGATAGATAGATAGATAGATAGATAGATAGATAGATAGATAGATAGATAGATAGATAGATAGATAGATAGATAGATAGATAGATAGATAGATAGGTAGGTAGGTAGGTAGGTAGGTAGGTAGGTAGGTAGGTAGGTAAGTAGGTAGGTAGGTAGATAGATGTAATGATACATCGATACATAAACCTACCTACCTACCTACCTACTAACTACATTCACTACATACATACATACATACATACATACATACATACATACATACATACATACATACATACATACATACATACATACATACATACATACATACATACATACATACATAAAATGATCGATCGATCTAGCGAACGATTGATTGATTGTCTTCTCGATCCTATTGCTTTATTCAGTACCAAGGTCGTAGACAGAAACTGTTGCAGACTGTCTCCTAATAAACGTTGTTGTCACATCGTAAAATTTTTAGCCATGCATATGATTTAGTAGTAAAGTTGGCTTGTTTTGATTAAATTTACACGTCACTTGCATCTGTTGCAGTTTCGCTGTCATGGCTACGAGTCTACGACGCTGAATATAACTTCACTCGAACATTGTTCACCCTTCCTGTATTATTTTTAAGGTCAACAAATATTATGCCCTAACTGCAAGAATGGCTCTACGTCAAAATAATAAAACGCACATGAAACGTTGCCTTGACATGTCTCACATGAAGTGGGATAAAGACTGACCCTTACAACTGTAACACTGACATGTCACTTTCTCTAGCTATGGAAATACTGTATCGACCGCCTGGAAGCTTTAGGTACACTACAAGATAAATACTGTTCTTCGCTTTATCGAGTTTTAGGTAACTAACAATGATTTCACGTGGGGGGGATTGAATCGTTCAGGTGGGTTTCATCATGAAGCAGAGAAATAGGGCGCCACTTTAAGGATAGGCGGTGGTAGGATCAGCTAACAAAACTATTCTGAAATTTACAATGCGTTTTCGGTGTGTGTCAAAAAGGACAGCACAAACGAAAAGACGATGACTCAGAGGAATCTGCAGGCTAAAAACAGGTAGACGAGGTCAAAGAACCGAAAGTCATAAAGCAGTATAGTTATTAAGGATACATTAAAAGTTAAACCACCGCGGGTGTGCCTTTGAGCGTAAATTTATGAGGTTATTTCATTACATATTTTTAAAAATTACATTTGAGACATTGGAATGTTCTTTTACTTCCAATTGTAATGGTGTGAAATGATGGATTTTTATTTAAGAAGGTAATTTTGTAGCATCAGTGAATGTGGTGATGTTTCTTTTTATTTTTTAAAATTATAATGCACCTCTCTCCGAGGTAGGGCTTGCAGAGAAGACATTAGTCATTGAGAACATAAAAAGGTACTAGGTTCAAATCCCGAATAATTGTCTAAATCATTGATTTCTAAGGCCAGCAGGTATTGATACATGTGGGGATTTATTCTCGAATCAAGTGAATTTTATCTATTCATGACCCTTCTAGTAGGACATTCCTTTATAGCGTTTCTATTGGTCAAAAACTACCTGTATCAGATGGTACTATTCTCACTCGTAAACGCTTGTGACATTGGGACTCAAAGTTGTTGCACTGAAATCCGCCATAATTAAACGCACCTACTGTAGCATTATAATCGTAAAAAAACTCGGTGTCGAAAATTGTATCGTACCCAGAAATAGGTCAGAGAAGGTGTGTCCTTTTCCACCATAAATGTGTCATTTACAGCAGCATAAAGTAGGCATAGACCCTCGAGAATTATTCCAGTGGCGCAGGATGCTCCGAAGTGTCTTCGCCGACGAGGGGCAAGCCTGTGTACGGCACTTGGACTTTGTACTACAACGGAAATGACATCACTGTTGCCACACGATGGCGGACATTTTTAGGGTACTTTTAGAATTCAGTTATCTCGCTTGTAGGCGTCGTCTTTCTTTTAATTTATCTAGTTTGGAAATAGAACCTTACACTAGTTTTAGCACTATCACTCTTTTAAACTAAACTTATAATTTATGATCTCTGGGACTGTTTAAGTGCTGTGTAACACTTAATTTCTTTACTGTAGACTGACGGATTATACCACTTCAATTTTGAAAGGCAACGTGCTGATGAGAGACGCACTCTCATGAATGCCCTTAAACAAATAACTTTGTGATGAAATGCCCGGCGGGGCACTCTATAGATTACATGATTGATATACAAGAGTGAAAATGCACCTTTGTCAAGTAGGTTATCAAACTCGATATAAACGGAGTAACGGATGAGGTTCTTGTCGTTAAAGGTTGCCATTAAGATTGTTTAACTGTGTATGTTTGGTTTTTTTCCTATTGGAGCACGCTTTCTCTCAATATTCTTGATCTCTGTCACGTATAAAACGTTGCCCAGTCAAAGAAACCAATGCAAAATAATAATATGTTAGCAGATATGAATATCGATCGAGTATTCGAGAGATAAGAACGCGATGAGAAGTCAATATCATATTTCGCATTCATGAGAATTTATTTATGAGTGTTCTAGGGCATGAAGCTGCGCTGCAGGTTGTATATTAAGCAGGGATTTAAATTGAACAAGTTCAATGACTGCTTCGAAAGCATTACAAAAATGTGTAATTCGTACATATAATCCAACACGGCAGTGAACACAATTTGAATAAATTATGCAAAGCCTCAACGGAATAGAAATGGAAATGTTTGAAACTTGTTATTATGGAATAAAATGTAGCCAGTTCCAAGTCTTTGTTGGCATACAATGAAATGGAATCTTCATGTTCGTTCGCCATCCTTTATAATCTAAAGATTGAAAAGCATTGCAATATACAGAAAATAAAATGAAATAAAGAACACCCGTAAGATGTAATTTATCCATCCCATTTAACAGGAAGTTGTAAAAGATGGTTCAATAAACGTGCTGCAGTATGCAAAGCCCTGAAGGCGAAGGCGCGATTGTAACTTTCTAGTCTCGATTAAGTCGTAAATGTGTTCAATTTCAGAAGGCCCGTAAATGTCTATAGAGTAGATATCAGCCTTTCTGAGAAAGTGACAACAGAGAGATTATCACAGCGATATCAAACATTCCGTGTTTTAATATTCAGTGAGAATGCCAACACTTTCTTGAACGATTCTGAGATACCACTTGCACTGCAATCGTCTGAGATTTCTCCCGCTCGTTCTTCAATCAAGTTAATTTTCTTGTGTGGCGACATGCACGATTGTTTTTATCGGAATTATTTACGGGCTAGATCGATCAAGCGTAGCGCTTGTTGCCATCGCTTCAACTGCCAGGCAGTTTACAAATTCGCCCGCAGCCATCTTCATTGATGTCCTTTAAGCGCATGTCTTATTACAGCCAGATGAAGAATCGATTCTCCGTTTCTTTGACGTCGCCACAATGTTGTTTCTCTGTTTGTTTTCACTTCTCCGTTTCACTTTGCTCTCGAGTTTCACGAAGGTAAGAATGGTTATATCAATACCATACGCTGGATGTAAGTTCGTTTCATTAAGTTCCCATCGTACTTGACATTATTGTCTTCCGGTAGTAAACAGGACACCCGGTATGTATAATAGACTTTTTCAGTTCAGTTTGTTTGCTCAAATCAACGCTGTTGGCAACCTGTTCTAGCATTGAGTCCTTGAGAAGCATGGTTAGGCGAGCGATTTGGTGAATCGTCATTTATCACGCCAATCATCAATTGGTCAAAATCTTGGCGATCAAGTATGCTGCTCTGTTTCACTTGAACTGATCTGAGCAGATAGAATTTTGCGGCAGTACATTTGGGCCAATATTGAAAGTGTTTGTAAAGAATACTGCCAATAGAATACTGCGATTCACACTGTCACGTGATGACCGTCACGTGAACAAGCGGCAAAAAAATAAATAGACGGAAGTCTGGCAGGAAAAAAAGACGCATGCTACGCTTGGCCTCAAAGCCAGAATCACACTGAAAAGCCGAGCAGTAACCATGGTTACGTGGCAGATCAAACACCAGATGGTTTGATATTTTTCTGGCTACACCCCTTTTGGGAATTTACTACCAGCAGCCACAATGTTTTTCACTTTCCTGTCACACTTTTATCTTGGGTTTATGCGAGGTAAAAATTGCTCTATCGATACCATACAATAATTATACATCCATTTTCATTAAGTTTCCACGTAGTTTTCGATCGTTAGTAATCAGAAAATCGAGTATATTTAATGGACTTTCTTAGTTCAATTTGTTTGCTCAAATCAACGCCGTCGGCAACTTGTGATAGCTTCCAGTATGCTTGATAATTGGCTGATTTGATGTAGCGATCACAAGGAACCATCTTTTATCATGACTTCAAATATTGCGATCCAGTAAGGTACCCTTTTTCCTGTAACAAGTCTGAGTAAACTAATAGGAATCGCAGTCTGATCGGGTCAGAGTTGGTTAAAGGGACAAAGTCGGCCATTTTTCATCAATTTTGTTTGCTACGAGATACTACTTATATTGGTGACCATGCAAATATTCGACCCCGGTTTTAGACAAATTAAATGAAACCGTGGCGAAAATTAATAAATGGTTATGACCATTAATTCATTTTCGCCATGGTTTCATGTATCGTGTCTACAAGCGGGGTCGAATATATGCATGGTCACCAATTTATTCTGTATCTTTCAACATGTCAAACAATATAAGTAGTATCTCGTAGCAAACAAAATTCATGAAAAATGGCCGAATTTGTCCCTTTAAGGAACAGAGCTAACTTTTGAAATTCACATCGTCACATGACCATATCGTCATATGAGTACGTGGGCATTTCTTTCCGGGCCAGCAAATTTCCATAGCGACCTTGTTGGCAAGCTGCATTTGACAAGATAATGATGCTTCGTTTGGCCTTACAGGCTGCATCACGCCGTAAAGGCGAGGCGTAACCATAGTAATCCGGCAGCTAAAACACTAGATAAATGGTTCGATATGTTGTTTGCTTCCTAAGAACATCCCTTTGGGAATAATATTATCAGGGGCCACGTCGCATTAAAAATTCAAATTTTCCCGGACGGCCTCATGTATTTTTATGATCGCGATTCTCTGGAATCCAGACACCTTTATCCCAGGAAACACGTGAATTCGTTATCGATTACATTGGATCCCTGTGGATTTAAAATTTATGTGGATATGTGTCGGGGATTTCGGTGGAAAGTCCCCTGAGCGAGCGTGGGGCAGTCGATGCACTTAGAATCTAAATTGATGTTTCTTCAATATCAGCGAAATGTTCCTACATGGGAAATGACACGTTAGACATAATGTCTCAAAATCGTCAAAACCAAACTGAAAATTTTCAATTAATTGTTAATTTTTGTTTCATATATTTTCTTTGTCCAAGCATTTTAAGGCTACTTTTGACAATGATCTAGTTAACACACCGCATAGAACGCGCATGCGATAAGAACGAAATACAAGACAGTTAGTCCAAGATCTACGTACATTTTAGCATCTTTAGGGACACTCATCGTGAATGAGACATACTGATACTTTGACAGCAACAATGTAAATGTAATTTAGATTATTAAGATGACTGTCGCGCAAACGGAAAATGATGTAATGTCCAACTGAAATACGGAAAACTATTGTTTATTAGAAACAGTTAAGATGATTTAATTTCATCGTTAAACTATCAAACATATACATCTGTATGTATGTATGTATGTATGTATGTATGTATGTATGTATGTATGTATGTATGTATGTATGTATGTATGTATGTATGTATGTATGTATGTATGTATGTATGTATGTATGTATGTATCTTTGTATGTATCTTTGTATGTATATTTGTAGCTGTGGGTCCATAGCAGTGGTGTTTTCGGACGGGATTTCTGCCTTTTACGGGCTGGTTTTGACTTTTACGTTTTTAACCCCCTCCCCCACCCCCACCCCCCGAGTGGTGGAGTTAAAAACGTAAAAGTAAAAACCAGCCCGTGTTAAAAAGGCAGAAATCAAGGTAGTATCTTTGCATCTATCGATGTAATGTATATGTAATCGTAGAAAGCCTTAAGTCTCCGAAAGAAAAAAGATACGTTATTTACAATCTTTCTCTGATGCACTTCCATCGTAATCCATTTGTTTCTTTTAGTTACCATGACAATTGATAGAAGGACATGAATTGCTGTCCACGAGATATGTTTCCACGAGAATTATTTACGAGACGATATCCGTTCTCAGTATATAATGTAGATGTACATGTCCTGATTACATTGCTGATAGCAGAGACGCCAAAAGCAAAATGGTTTGCTATCAATTATGATCGGTGCGTGACCTGTAGATGTGACCTTACAGTGTTCAGTATTCTCACTGCATCTTCACTATTCTACCGAGGTATATCAATCACGTGACACAAAGACTAAATTGTACGCTTGCACTTGATATTCAAATCAGCAACGTTTCTACGCTTCAATACTCAAAAGCCAGGATGTTCCATGTCAACAATATTGTATATTTTACAAGGTATACACGATTGCAATACCGTCTATGTGGGTGTATGGTCAAACGTATTTTGATTAGCATTTTATTTGAAGCGAAAACAAAGCAAATATTAAATATAGTGAAATTGTTGACAAATGTCAGTGTACTTGTATGCATGTTTATTTGCAAGTCTGGAAGTAATATTGAAGCTGCGTAGACATGAAGAATGACCCACAGTCCAGTTATAACACTTAAAAACTATCTTGAACCTTCAAGCAACATAACGGGAGGTCAATCTTTATTAGGAACGAGGCCTTCATGGAAAAAAAGCCTTGTGCGAATTTCGATTATGACACTCGCCAAAACATTCTTAGGCGGCACAGTAGCGTTGCAAATAATGAGTCAGATAGGGGGCATCATTCACCGGACGGCAAGTTCGTGAACTTGAAATCGGGGTCAATCGAATGTAATTGCTGTCCCGTGAATGAAGACAGAGAACCACGTGTTTGTAATAGTGCATTTAAGTAATTACTCTTTCAATTTAAGGTGATAGAACCACGTGTTTGTAATAGTGCATTTAAGTAATTACTCTTACAATTTAAGGTGATAGAAAAAGGTTATTACTCAATTAAAGTACAAGGTTGACAATGAGATGGAGCAACTGTCAAAACGAGCGTTTCCGTGAGTGGGATCGACAACGTTTCGCATTTTTAACCATTTAAACCATATCATCTAACCAATTTCCATCAAGGAAAAGTATTATTTGAATTATAATGATAATTTTGAAAACGTTTGCATGATTTATAGTGAATAAAATATCTGTCTGTGACATTTGATCTTTAGAATTGTTGCTAAGAGCTACCAAGAACGAAAACTTTTAAAATAATGTTGCGCATTGAATTCAGGGACTGTATTATTGGCGTTATGGATCAATGCTGCCGTTACTGTGTTATTCAAAGGTTTTGATGAATTTTACGTTAACCTATATAGCGATATCGCACATCGGACCGCAACAATTCCGGATGAGTTTTACTATCCATATCGGTGGCGTCAAATGCGGCACAGCGATTATCACGTCTGCCTTTTGGTTGAGAGAAGCATGGTGTTCAGCAAGTTGCCATGGTTGCAAAGCCATCTCGTCGACGCGTATTGTATCTTTCAAAAAAACAGGAGATCGTTGTATGCACAATAATTAGGCGGATGCGTACGTCGTCAACTGCATCACATCGAACCGATATACCTGCCATGTCTCAAAGGCGAGGCAGCGTTTCAGCTGGTCAACGCATCGAGCGCAAACCAACAAAATATCGTCTCTTGTAATTTTAGTGTATCGAAAAATTTATGAAATATGACGATTGGTTTTATTTGACGGCAAGCTTGAAATCAAACGTCGCCATGATGAAGGCTCCATTAACGACGTCACATCATCAAATGAAGCGTAAAGTAACTTTCAATGACTTTCCGTGTGAATATTAGGCGACTGACAGTGCGTGCCCACTGATTCAAAAGCCAAAAGACCGAGTTGATCTTCAGGTTTATAGTTTGTAATAGAATACATCAGCGGTTCTTCGCCCTGCGATAAAAAATAGTTGACACACGACTCATTTTACAGGATATAACATTTTATGTAAGATCAACACATTTATAGTGAAACAGCCTTCTTCAAATTAAAGTCACCTTTACAATGATGCACGCCATATGATTATCTGAAAGGGTTATGCTTTCATGATGATTGACGTTACGTACATTTTAACCATTATTGCAATAATAAAGGCTTAGTTGTCGAGACAGCTATTGCCATATTGGGAAAGACATATTGTATATTTCATTATAGCCATATGTACAGACATATTCACGCTGTGCGCGGTGTACCTGGATATAAATTTAGCAGGCGTCGAGATGGGCCCTGTCTGGGTACGTCGGATGACATTTTAATGAGAAATGAGTCATTTGTTATCATGCTGTGATAAATATAGCAGTGGCTGAGTTCTCGGAGTTCATGCGATTCACATTTAATTTCAACCGTGAATTAAAACGCCATCTTAATTAGTCAATTTACGTTCAAGTACAAGATGATAATAAGGTTTGTTCGTGAATCTTGGGCCTCATAATACCGAGATGTACACTTGACCTTGTGTCTCAAACACAGTTCCAACCACCTGCGATCTATCTGTTCCTCTGTCTCCAAGGATTTGAAAGTGTGAGGTATGAACTCAAGCTAAACTTTTACCGTTGTGCGCGAATTATCACATGTGTCTTGCGCCAAGTTAAACTAGATGACAATTTCAACGGTGGTACTGCCAGGTACGTATACACCGATTTTATGCTTGATATTGCTAAAGTAAACAGTGACAATTTTTTCTTCATTAATGTTTCATGGTTCATCGGCCGACTCTTTACATCAAATAATAATGACTTCATCGATTGAAATCGTATACGAGCCAACTACCTTACGCTAACAACAATTAAGATTTTGCTCGAAGCATCATTTATCATAGATATTATCGTACCTTACGATCATACAAGCTCAGATCGGGAATATGATCCAAATGTATTGAGCGGAATAACAACTTGAAACTTGCAGCCATTCACACTCACAAGGAAATGACTCTTTGGTTCTCCGTTTTGTTTTGTTTTTGTTTTGTTTTGTTTTTGTTTTTTTGGGGTACTAAAATAGCAGATTGGCAATTGGATTTGAAGTTGACACAAAACAAAGTGGAGGCCGTCTGTTTGTACAGTATTATCTGGTGCTGGCCGTCGCTTCAATTCAATGTATTGCGACAGCATTACTTGGCCGGCCCGTACATTTCATTTTCACGAACTGTTCGCTGAGTGATGCACTTTGGTTTCTCGCTCCCTACTCAATACGACTGGCTGACACGCCCAGAAGTCAATCTCTCGACAACGCGGGCACGCGCGTGACGCGCCTTCCTCATGTCGAGAAGTGAAGTGAAAATTAACGTTGAATTCCATTTACAAGTCGTATACGGCATTCACACTTTGCAAGTTCATTCGTGATCTTGTCGAACACACAAGCGTTCATCGGGCTCTGCACGGTTGGGTTATTTCATCGTAACGAGAGGATTTATCAACAGCCTACTACGACTTCAAGCCTTGCCTGACAGCCTGAACTACATAGCAACACTTTTAAAATGAACTTAGCCTCTAAGCTCCTGCGAGAATCTCAGTTTAAGCTAATCGCTTTGGTATTTTGTCAACTTTAAGGACATTTCAGTGACGTTGTTGTCATCGGTGACGGGATAATGACCTGTCATCGGGGCAATTGTCAGCTGGCTCCGTCACGGGCACCTTGTGACCCTTCCTATCTGGTTTAAATTGGTGTGTCGACAGTACTGTCAGTTCTCGAAGCTTTAATGGATAAAGATGACGCTCTTATTCCCAGAGTGCTGCTAGGTAAGTCAAATCGATAATCAGTAGAGACGAATCTGGAAAAATACGATGCACTGAACACAAAACTCTATCATCAAAATACAAATTTAAGGTAGAATGCGCCTCGGGGACATATATTCGGACTATCAAACTTTTACAATTCTTTTCTGATCTACCACTTGTGGGGGTTCATTTTAAAGCTGTTGCTGAAAGAGAAAATTTAACCATCTTAGTTCTTCGAAAATTAATAATTATATTTTTATCCATAGAGTTAACACGGGGATGGCGGCCATTTTGAATTTCAAATATCGGTAAATTTTGGTTTATTTGTTCCTCCAGTAAAAAATCTGCACGGTGACCCCCTGATTTTTATTCGTGATTTTGAAAGAGGATGGTTGAAAGATTCCTCGAGAAAGTTTGGACAAAAGTTTAAATCTTTCACTTTCTAGGCGCGTACCTTATGGTTACTGTCTGCGTTACCGTAAGCTTAAACATGTTCTATCCAAAAGACGCCGACATCAAATCAAGCAGAAAAGGGTAAGCAAGTATACCTTCTCAGTGCACCATTTCCTAAATAATTCCAAATTTGAGGTAGAGTTCAAGCTGTCATAACTCTGCCATCAGAGGTTTATCTATTAAAGCCTTCCAACATCGCCCTACCCACCCTCCAATAGTGCCCAACACTAAGTCCATCACTGCAATGTTCATTTCCAGCCGTATTGCCAATTATTTCTTTTATACTTCATGCACTCACATACCACTGGACTGTACTTCCGGAAAGCAAAGAAATCGAAGAAGGTTTCAAAATAGCATATGCATTATATCAAGCTGCCCACTTCACTACATTTTTTCCACTAAGGCAGAAGCTTCTCTGAAACGTTCGGGTGGTTTGCTTCCCTAGTCATTACTGTCTCTCCTCCATTCTCTGTCCGTACTTGCATCGCTAACTTAAAAGCCATCCGCTTGATGACAAATTTGACTTTACCTATACCCGCTCAAAATTCGCCTATAATTAGCTTGTTTTCATGAAGAGCTTTATCGGCAGCACCTTGTGCGGATTTCGTTCAATTTCAGTTAAACAAACATTGCTAAAATTTCATGATATAGAGAAATAACTGCGGCACCGAATTGATTTCGGCATTTGCAATGTATAGAGTTTTTACAGGGCCGAATAACAACATTATTCTGTCTGATGTACACTTAAGCACCTGAATCTCGCCAGAAAGCTATATTTGATTCATTTCACACCTGAACGCCACAGGTCAAAATTTGCAAGGTCAATATTTAGAGAATATTTCTGACTTGCGTATTGTTCTACGACTTTGTCGGTTTACCATAATGCATTTCTCATTATTTTATGGCGAACTCCAGAGTTATAGATCCAATGACGAGCACATCTAATAAATCTAATTTACGGACTAGTGGTATAGACTCATAAGAAGGACATAAAAACGTAATACGATTCACAAATCTCAAAGATAACGTCAGATATTTGTCCTCGGCACCGCGACAGAACTCCGTCTTATTAACCTGTTCATATGTCACACTTGTAGACAGAAATCAGTCTTGGCATTAAATGCATTTATTTTCCAGTCATGTCCGACGCTGCTGTCCCGCACCGCCCACTATGAATATTGAGGGGGCATTAAGATTGTGATATTATCATTTGATTTATCACGACAAAGTTACCACATCAATCATGCGTACCGCGTTTCATATCAACAATGTCCGCGCATTTTTTCCCATTCCTGCTCGCTATTTCGTTTAAACAAGGTGGGGGGGGGGGGGCTATATTCATTGAACGTCGTCTGAAAGGGCTGCGCCACTCTAAAAGTTGATATCATTCCCCGTGTTGAGGAACAAACGGGAATAAGCATACCGGATGGATATGGGTTCTAAATTATGAAAATTCTGAAAACTGTTTCAAGCACACCGAGGGATGTTCACTGTCTATCCACCCATGGAAACGCAGCAATCTCCCTCACCCTGAGCGTGGTTACAAATAATAACTGTTTAGGTATTGCTATGACCAATGGGAGTTCTGTGATTCTCAATATAAGGTACTGTGTTTTGTGCAAATAAGAAAACAGATTTCTATGACTATTCGTTTTCGGTTTACGTTCCTTGCGGCTATTCCTGTAGCATGACTGTGTAAACATCCAATGCACAGCAATGGCTGTAATAAAATTTATTCCCCCAATCACGATCTTAGTATAACGCTGACTAATGGCTATGAAAATACATAGTGAAGCTAAAGGATTGTTGAAAGTACGCCCAGAGGCTCCGTTCGATTCTCTCGAGAAATCGTACGTAGACAATAATTTTTGCTACGCGAAGTACCAGGGCCATCAATGAGGACGCATATCTCGCTATGTTTAATGAGTGTGCATGTTTGTATAGTCATATACATCCACAATAATGTAATGTTCATTGACAATTGCGTGTTCTGGAAGAGACATTGAAAGAACATTGTGCTACTATTGTTTTAGAACTATGGACAGGCGACCGGGGAAGGGTCGTTTGCATTCTGTACTGTGTCAAATGCTTGATATTTGCACAATATGTTAAAACTGAAACTGAATTCTACTAAGCAATTAAAGAAATCATACAGGTACTTTAAAATTGGCCTCTCGTTTAAAAAGCTCTAAAGCCCATGTCAGAAACATAATCAGCTTCCGTTTTATAACGCACAAACGGAGCTTAAATTTGCTACATTCCGGCACGATTTAAAAGCGTCACGAAAAAGCCGAAAAGCTGCACTTACAATGAAAGGTCAATAAAGGTCATCCAGAGCTTTCCTCAACCTCCGACGATTTCCAGCAAAGACGTTCAACAGGATTACGGTACAGCATACGGGTTTGGTGAAGACGCTAAGCCTGTCTAAGGAGAGGACTTACCTTATCACCAGTCATGGACTGCAGCAAATCACGAAAAAACAGATCCAGACCGTCTTCGTCAATGTAGCCACTGTCTGTCAACAACACAAGAAAACAAAACGTTAGATACTACTATATATATATATATATATATAATATATATATATATATCTTATATATTATATATATATATATATATCTAATATATCGAAGTATGCAGATGTCCTCATGGGAAATTACAGTGCTCGATGCTTGCGGAAAGCAGAGCGTTATAAATAAAAACACCAAATAACTTCAAGTACAAAGTAATAATATATGTTACTTATGTTCTATATATATATATATATAATATATATAATATATATATAAATTATATATATATATATATATATATATATCGTAAATATTGAAGTCAGTTTTGTCATATATCAACTACATTTCTATCAAAATTAATCATCTAATATTATTATACTATAAATATACACACATTTCTATTTCGTTGTGTCATAAATGTTTGCTCTTGCGCATGTATGAACTCTTATTTTGCGTATCATAGCCGAAGAGCAAACACAACCTGCTTGCCGCGCAATTAGGTTTAATCAAAATTTTACAGAGTCTGCCGTAAACGTTATTTTCGCTGTGAAAGTTGTGAGCGTAACAATCTGAGGGCTGTAACAGTCTGAACAGCCTGACTTGATGACGCAACCTGCGATTAATCACGTGCTGTCTGTAAGACTCTTTGCGGGTCCACGAATTCCTCCATTGAACGAGGAATTCGTTTCATTAATAGCGTTAAAAATATTCTCCCAGAGCTCTGTAAACACGAGGAAGGCATTAAGCCTTGAATGTCTCGTAAAAAGAAATTTCAAATTCAAATTACAGAGTGTCATCATTCTTTTGTGAAGTCTGATTGTTCCTTTCAAATCCAACTAGATTGAAAAACACCGCATATATGCCTTAATGAGTTTTGAGTTCTGAGCGAGTATAATAAAAAAAATTGCAGCGACGTTAATTTCAAAAAAGCTATGTTTATGCTTAGGCTGCAAAATGATTACTTTTTATTTTTGAGCTAATGTACATGTCTGTTAATATTAGGTCATAGCGACGTTTATCAGTCAGTTTGGAAGGGTGTTTACCTTGACAACGTGTCACACCATTGTCGATCATAAATCAGAAAAGAAGGCCCTTCCAGCTCGGTGTATCTGGGTTGTAAAAATGTCAAGAGAGCGACTATGAATTCAGTATTTCCCCTCGTGGGACGAATTGAGAGTTCAATTGACACGGTTTGTGACTTCTGTCTTTATACGTGACTGCTATCTAACTGTGTCATGATAACTGACTGAGACCTTTGGTTGTCTTTAAGATTAACAAAATAACACGAATCTGAAAAATGAAAGTATTAAACTTTTTCTCACGTTGTCTTACAGCAACGCTCAGATGTCATACTTTACGAGGAATAAAAACAAGAGGCCCCCATGCATGCATTTTTAAAGGTTTCGAAATGAATGCACACCGGCTGTAGACGGTGAAAATGTCAGTTCCCATAGCGCATTCTCTAGTAGGTTGGTAAAAGTGAAATTTCGGCCCATACACATGATATGTAGTCAATAAGACCTTTATTTCACACTCATTTATTCAGACACAATTTTTAAATATTCTCCGTATGATACTACAACGGGCATAAGATTATTTAAAAAATAATGATAGATGAAAGGCTAAAAACGACGATGGCAGTTAAACATTTATATGTACGGAGACAGCGAGGTGCAAGATAAACTATAGTACAGATGAGATATGTCTAAAATGCATATTTTATTTGTATGTATGTATGTATGTATGTATGTATGTATGTATGTATGTATGTATGTATGTATGTATGTATGTATGTATGTATGTATGTGTGTATGTATGTATGTATGTATGTATGTATGTATGTATGTATGTATGTATGTATGTATGTATGTATGTATGTATGTATGTATGTATGTATGTATGTATGTATGTATGTATGTATGTATGTATGTATGTATGTATGTATGTATGTATGTATGTATGTATGTATGTATGTATGTATGTATGTATGCATTTATGTTTATATGTATGTTTATATGTATGTTTATATGTATGCAGGTGTGTATCTATGTGTATGTATACCTATCTATGTATCTATCTATCTTTGTATCTACATACACCAGCGGAATTTAAAAATGAACTTATTTCAAACATTTATGTTCATATGTAATGTACAAGTGCTATAGCAATAATGTGAAAGAAATGTAAGCTCAACTGTATACCAATAGCTCTAGACGAAGTCTGTATTTTTCGAAATTCACTGTCCTGCTTCCTTTGTGCTAATCGGTCTATGCCTGTTGGTAACAGCATATTTTATAGTCAGTTCGTTTCATTAAAAATTGCGATACAAGTAGCCCCTGGCTGTTGATATACGACCACGGAGTATTCATCAAAACGTTGGTACTTAATATGTACACGAAGACTTTTGCGCGGGGTAAGCTGAAAATTGTGCGCGATGGTGCGATCGACGACTGACTAAAGAGTCATTTTCCAGTTTTCTATTAAAATCTGGCGTGATTAATCCACAGTCGTGCGCCTTAAACGTACAACACAAAGGCATTACTTATCGCAGTGAGTCAAGGAGATTTAACTTTCACTGTTACGAAATAGCACAGGTGTGGCATTCGCCAAAGACATGCGCTAGAATGAATCGTCTATTGAACAAATATATCTGAAAATCGCGTCTTAACACACCGGGAAGACAAATTCTTAGTGTGCTGCGTGTCTGCTACCTTGCCTAGGGAATGAATACTTCCCGTATATTGTTTAACATTAATACTTACAAGCATCGATTTCGTTGTTAAACAGCTTAACCCTGTAGGCAAAATCTTTCACGTAGTTATCCGTTCTGATGCACTGACTTTTGAACGGTATTTCATTTTTTCTCAAAGAAGTAGATAATTTTAGTTCCCGATTATGCCACGATGCATGCACGATTCTGTCGGGTATTGTAGACACCTTCATACGTTCAGATTCGACTCTACGAAGAAATGAATGTTTAATTCAACATGGGTATTCTTGAAAGACAGTTCGCCCCCTCGGAAACAGTATGCTGAAATTACCATATGGGTGTTTCCATAAATATGCGTTCGATGCAAAGGCCTTTCGAGGTTTTTGTGAGCCACGCGGCTCACAATTACTTGTATGACTGCGTTAGAATAGATGACGGACAGGTGACATATACTGCATGGTTGTCAATCTCACTGTGATTTCACGCGTAAAACATTTAATTACTTTGAAAGTTCAGGTAGCGAGAAAAAAATCATGGTTCGATAATTTCGTTCTCCACTTTGTTTGTTTAACAGCTAAACCTCGATACAGGGGAAATTTTGGTAACTTTATCACACTGGACAATGCGACATTCTTGCTGACTCTAGAAAGAATCGCAGAGACGAAGAAAAGCACTATCAAAGCCACATTTTATCGAAACTGCTGCCGAGAACAAATAGTCATTCATATTGTATGAGTCATTACCAATTTATGATGGACAATCTATCTCCCAGACATTGTGGTTTGCGATACATTTGAAGCAATGATATTTCATGGGTTTTCCACAAGCAGCTGTTCCAGCAGACCATTTTCAAGGTCTGAAAGAGCTGAACTGTTTGCCCTTTACTAGCCATCGGCGGCTGTTTAATAACGATGACTCGACGTCCAGTAAGCTCAAAATCTGATCGGATTTTACAATGTCAAATTGAAAATCGCGAGCTTGTTAATTGTCTTGGAATTCTTCACCATCCAATCAAATATATCGTTGCTGTACTTGGATTAGGGATTGCGGTGAATGATAAAACGACAGTGTTTCGTCATTGAAAGTATGAGTCTTTACCGATTAGGCTCGTTTTAGTGACGATACGAGACAAAGTAGCTCTCGCTAACGATGTTATCCATTTCACGGGAAATCAATTTAGCCTGTTCCTGAACCAGGTTGTGCCTTTCAAATGTAATTTTAGAAAGTGTACCAGTTGTTTTCTTTTTATATCGACTAGTATAACAGCGGCCTCTGTAAAGATTTCTGTACGGGAGACGGATTAAGCTTTTGCGATGAGGACACTTTCAATGTCATCACTGAAATACGGCCATTTGTTATATGAAGACAAGGGTTTCAAGTGAAAATAAAATTATTGAAGCACGATACGCCTTTTCTCTTTCGCACCCTTTGACCTAAGAGTCCGTCCATTAAATTATTTTATTTGGTGCATTCCACCACTCTTAAATAATGATTCAATCTGCTTAAGTAGAGGTAAATTATACAGTCGAACGCTATTTCATCTAGACAATAACATCGCTGACAAAAGGATACGAAACAATTTGTTTCTTTCAGGGCAATTATAATTATATTATTTGCTTGAAAATTGCCAGTATAATGATCAAAATGAGCAACAGTTAGAACGACAGGTTCAGCTGACCAGGATAACGACAAGAAATATCATTTTGTAGAGATTAAGAATCGAGTTGGTGATCTGCTTTATGTCTTAATTACTATTTTAATCAAAAGAGTCACCAATCTGTTACCTCTTTCCTATTCTGAAGTATTCCTGGCCAAATTCCGTTTTTGAAATTCTTAGTTTGAGTGCTGTTCTACAAACCCTATGGATGACAGTCTTCCTACATGCCAGCTTGAGGCGGGCTTGCTTTTTATATTATAAATTTGCTTTTGTTTTGATCATGCCGCGGCAATTTAGGATTTCATAGTTAGTGATTCTATATTCAAATTGAGCCAATTATCCGGCGTATGACAAACAAGTTATCCCATTCACCTTATAATTGCACGGGGAAACTTTACTCTCCTGTTCGGTTGAAGACGTGTTTGTTTGAATTGCACAGGAAATGACGACCTTTAAGAGTTTCATTAAACTGTCTGTAGGCATTGACTACTACATACAACCCAAACTGTAACTGACAAAAGAAATTCTATCTATTAAGACAGGGTCTCGCCACAAATGACGCAATTACCATTTCACGACGTCCGGTGTCACGTGATACCGATAGGATAAAATTGATATTTCGACAGGTGAAAATATAAGTACTGAAAGGCGACGAAAATATTTCTCTAATCGAGGCATAAAAATTACATGACAAGAACGATTCTTTGCGCAAAGTAACAGGCAATTTACCTTGTTTAAATAACCAGTCACTTCCAATAAACGTATGTATGAACCTTTACTGCTCTCGATAGCAATTTAGGACCGGAACGCTTACAGAAATACATTTGCTATAGTGTTGTACGACAGCATAGTCCGAAGCCTGTCGAGTGCTCGTAGCAAAGCCAAAGTTTCCTTTAAACTTTAAAGACTGCATGGATGACAGCCCAAAATAAGTGTGCCACAACGACAGGGCACTGTCATCCACACGCAGAACCACACTACGTGGATTAGGATGCAGAAAATTCAGCAACGTGCTAAGACTATAGGAGATCAAGTAGTTATCTATAATTTACACGTAACGTTGAATCGATCGATAAATCTATCCGGTGTTTTTGTCTTGAATGCACAGCTGAAAAACCTTCGGTCACTGATTATAGCAACCACAGTGCAAAAGGCACACTTATATATCTTTGATTATGGCAACCACAAGTACCATTTATCGTTACTTACACAGGGATTCCTCATCGTCATTAAAGTTATAGAGTTTCAACATTTTCCTTAGTCTACTATAGAACGGAAGCCCTGAAAAGTTCATACTTTCTGGAGTGTGCGCTCTGCCATCCTCAGTATACACGTAATTAGTTTCGTTTATCTGGGGACGAGGTATTGTATTTTGCATTGAGAAGATTGTGCTATGAACAAAGATGAGGCTCTGTGAATATCGTAATTTACAGTTATAATCAGTTTTGCTCAACGTTGGCAATTACTTAAGTATTCACAGACAGCCTGCACCAATGAAAATCTTGTCACTACCACTATAATTGTTCATCCTGTGAGCAATTAGCGTTGCAAGACAGAAAAATACAAAAAGACTGCAAAAATTACAGCCACTATCATGCAGGGGTGGCAATGACAGGAATCTCTCGTTGTGTTTTGTAGCGAGTGTACATTTAAAATAGGTCTCTTTCCATTACCGTGGGCGAATTTAAACTACGTTTCTTTAAAATGTTGTGTATTTCAATACTCAATCAAGGTTCAGAGTTGTTCCTGAAATGCTGAAATGTTAGTTGATCAAAAACCTGTCAGGAGTTTACATGTAAATGTCCAACAGCTTACTTCAGCAAATTTAACGTCTTGAAGGAAGGTCGAATCACAATTTCATGATCGGATTTAGGGGATTTGAGGTCAAATGCAACGAGTGCGCTTGCCAAAAGCGTATTTTAACCATCTGCACTTCACTGAAACTGTTGCTCAGAAACATGACATGGTTGCTAAGAATGTTTCCCGAAAACTGAATGCCCTGCACTGAATTTTAAGCGAGGTACATGTATATACTTGTTGGCGTAGAAAAAAATATTGAGTTAGGTGTGTGTTTTTCACGTACATAATGAAACAAAAATATGGTTCTTTTCTCTTAGCTGCCCGGGGTCGCAGTATGAGAATTCGATATACCTTCCCCACTGGAAAGTCATTTTATATGCCGTAAACCGTAATCTACAGAGGAAATAGTTCCAGAAGGCTGGAAAGATATCCACATTTACCTAACTCTTTTTTAATTACATTTGCTAAGATTAAAAAAAGCACGGATTGCCGGGGCTTAAAAGGAGCTAAAGCGCTACAAGCCAGGCCACGCCCACCACTCCATGTCTGCGCACTTCTGTTCGATGGCTTCGATGAGTAAGTCTGTAGCGCTGAAGAGTGTAGGGTGTCTTTCGGGAGCCTGTGTATTCATGAATTTTCCTTACGTAGCCTGCAGGAGGCTTTCACGAAGTGAATTTAAACCCCCTGCCGTAGTCTCTTTGAAGGTTAATCATCTAAATCCATTTAGCTTAGCTGGTAGTGCCAGCATTCTCGAATCCACTGTCGTCAGCAAAATACGAAGCTAGCTAATCGAACTCCTAGGTAATGGAGCTCTTTATGTTGCCGCGCTAAGTTGAAAATTAGCGAAGTATCGACGCTGTTGTCACAATAATTTATCAGCGCAGTGTGGTGTTAATTTTTTGTTTCAGTGTTTTTATCGATTGAATCCATTCTTCAGCACGTAGAGTCAACACAAAGGTAGTCGATCCACGGGTAAATCGATGGTTTTATACTTGATTGCGTTAGAAAACAAGGAAATTATATGACACTCTTATCTGGGAAAGGCGGTGCAAAAATACAGTGAGCAGCTAGACGAATTTAGACGAATTTGCGTACAATGCTCAATATTTGTCGTTACCGTTGGAAACGAGCATTAAAACATTTCATGTGAGCAGCCCCAACCATGCATGTGAAATGATTTATTTTCTATGCATTAGGCATACACACATCTGCGACCTGCACTGGGGCACTGAAAATGGAATCGATATTGATTTCAATGGAAGAGAACAATTTTGCGGCGAAACGTTGGGTCAATAGTACGAAGATTAAAAAAATGACAGGAGTTTAAATACTGTAGTTCACAGATTATTTCTAGCAAAGTTTTATATTAATGTTAACTGAATTATCTGGAATATTTATATAATAGCTTCCTAGTTTTCCATATTGTACAACTTAAATAGGATGATGATGTTGGCACGATGGTTTCCATGGAAACATGTTTTCCGGTTTTATCAACAGACCTTGAAGGCTCAACGGTTCAATTTATGTTATTCTGTTGAAGTGGCATAAAGATTTAATGGATGTTTGTTTTGCACACCGAAGATTTTAATGACGTCTCGGCGCGCTCTTTTCGTTAGTCTCGGATAATAATCGATGACGGAAGTGCTGAGAGGTGAAATTGCGCTGTTCATCGTTCACGATGAACTCTAAATGCAACGGAATCAGAAGACTGGACTCCCTAATACTTTATCTTAAAAATGCTGACATTTTAAAAGCAATTTGAATTGTGATTGGGTATCACGATTTTTTGTTTCTATGGCTGTGGAAAAATTCCCATCCATTCTCAAACACTGAATCCTCACCCTTTGTTGAGCAGAAACGGTTAATACCCTCCTCCCATGATACCTGTCGTAATTTCGAAAGTCACTATGTTTTTGTATGGCACAGCTTTCGGAGTGCGCGTTAGTTATTATCGTAGAAAACACGGGATTTTAGCTACGCTGGAATTGTACGGACCTGCAGACCATATCGGTGTGACATTACGTTGTATTTTTATCCAGTGAAACACTAGTACCTTCCGATATGTGCCATCCTGAGTGGCACATGCGCTGATGGAAAACGCCTCTGAAGGACGAAAAAGGGATGAAAATCAATGTCTGGCAAATTGGTTGTCATGTGATAGCGGACGGCGTATTATTTTCCATCGCTTACCATCGGATGTTTTTCGTCAGGATAATTAAATCAATCGCTCGGAATAAAATCGTAATCTTTGAAGAGGTTACCGCACTGATAATATTTGTGCATTGTTAAGTAATGAGGTCAAAGGTTAAATAGCTTTAGTCTCATTTAAGATCATTAAAATTAATGCATATTGCTTCACACGCAGTTCATAAGGGCACTTGGGCTAGTACATCAGACAGCATTTACTATGATGCGCAGTTCCGATCAGACTTTCGGTATGGCACATACTGTACATTTCATGCTCAGATAGCACCCACTTGACCGAATTGTCCACTGTGCTGTGACGGCTTGACCTTGACGTTGACCAGCTGTGTGGCACTGCATTATTGCCTGTTCATCCTATGAGAGGAATGACTAAGTCTACACAAGAGTGAATGAAGGGAGCATTCCTAGTGATGTTGATTGAACATGAAACGAATGTCTCATTTGATGATCAGCGAAGAAAGAGCGGATAACAATTACTGTATGGATAAACTGATGACGCATCGGTTTACCCTGCAAACGCAATCTTGTGCTCATAATGCCTATGCGTGTATTCCTAATATCTTTTGTCGCCTTGATTCTGGTCAATATATTTTTCATTTATATTGATAACTTGAAAGAATTAAAACTCTTTTCTCTGACCCTGTTAGCGCTTGGAAGGCACGTTAGTACTTGTACCAGCCGCGGGTGACTGTTTTGTCGATGTGGCAAATTTTTGCCGTAGAGATCGTGGTAACAGGAAGAAACTCTTACAGTCACTACATACTGAAACAGCAACCTGCCATTTAAAATATAAGTGTTCATGTCTACTGCATGATTAAGATGTCTGTTTCACTGTTTTTCCGGCGATCTCCATGAAAAATGTCATCCTTTGCATAAATCAACAATATTAGCTCTTTTTATTGAACGATTCGAGACAATAGCCATCCACGTCATTTCGCTAAGAATGAAGAAATTTACATTTGAGTTCGATGGAAGCACAACTCAGGTTGAGAGAACGACGCAAACAGATTTTAATTACAGTCTTAACACAAAGTCATTATTTGACTATATCGCCGAAGACGGCCACCGCTGAATATGCCATGCAAGCTAAACCACACACAAATAATGACGGTCGTCCTCCAAAGCTCTGGAGATTTAATTCAAATATTATTTTAACATCACTTCCTGAAATCCATTGAGTGTACTTAGTAATGACTTTCATCCAGACAAGAGATAAGAATGACCCTGGCAGATATCGCAAGCACGCACCTATATAATTTATTCATTCTCTAAATGTAGATAGCAGACGAAATTTGATAAAAAAACATAACGATGCCACTGTGAATACATAAATATTCGATATCAAACAGAATAATAATACCCCTCAGGTTTGCTATATTATAATTTCTGATATTAACTTTACATGTGATTGTTGTATGCGATATCATTATGACTGAGCGATGAGTCAATTTTAGGTATCCTGGTGAACACACAGCGTTTAGTAAACAACGCCTTCAGCGTGAACCACAACCGTGAGTATAGACCTACCGTTGCTATCGTAATGCTGCCAGATCTCGGCGAATTTGTCGGCCGTCAGTCTGCCGCTGTTGGGAAATTTCGACAGGAAATTCTCATACTTCTCGTGCTTCTTGGTGATTTTCTTCATCTGAGCCATAACTGTTCGCTGTCCGACCGGCGCCGCCTCTCTTCAGTTTTCCGAAACAATACAACCCAGCAGCTTCTGGCGAGCGAGTGACTGTACTGTGCTATACGTTGCTTTGCGAAAGCTGCAATGAGCAGTGTCAGCGCGTAAAAATTAATGCGCATGCGTGGAGCGAGTCGAAAGGGTTAATATATTCTAATTGTTTTCCGCGCGGGTCAGTGTTCTTGGTAATCCGTCTGTATCGTCATCAATGCCGCGCATTTATATCGCAATTTCGTAGAGATATTATTGACCTTTCTGGCGCGACACGCAATGCCTAGCTGGACTGATATGAGAGAAAACATCGGCGTTAGAACGTTGCCATCCACTGCGTTCATTTCCTCGTTGTCTGTTCGTGCGAAAGGATTCCTTTGTGTTCCGTTCGTCGGCAGATGGCCGGGGTTTCGATGGAATAATCATATGGTTCCCATACGCTTGAATGAGTTTCATTCTCTTGTTATTCAGTCAGTCTGAATAATTGACGATGAATGAGAACAACATGAAATATTGTATTGTCATCTATTAACAGAGATTGCAGCTACTCGAATGTGAAAATATGTTCACAAAGTTCGAGCAATGCGTTTGTGATGAAATGTCAAACTTAAAGTGTGAACAAATTCCGGCTTATGCTTTTTTCTAAAATCGATTTTAAGCCTAAGTATAGACTCTCCACAGTCGCTGTGCCTTGTTTTGTGCGCGCCGCGATGGGCCTGCATTCGAAGGCTGTGCAGCTGTGAGCACGCGCTGCCAGACACAGCGACTGTCGGTTCTTGCAAGTATATGAATATTCATAAGGGTAGTGATGTCAAAAGAAAACCTATCTAACTGGGCGGAGGGAATATATACTAGTAGCTGATAGACTTATATACGCGGTATATTTTTATTTTTCATTTTTAATCTATTTGGCTATGGTACTTGTCATTTTTGTTTGATTGACGTATTAGTCCAGTCAATCTACGAGATTTTGGCACCTAACCCACCACAAATTGCAACAGAATTTTTTTCTTCAGAATGCATTTCAGAGAGGTACCCAGAACAACATATTAAAAGTTTACTCGAATCCACCTTGGGGAAATACGTCTAATTTGCATAAATCAAATATGGCTGCCAGCAATCCGACAAAATAGCATAATTGGCCATATATCATATATTAAACAAGCTATTTCAGTGATTTCAAAGTCTGACACTAGTTATTTGGCTCAGGGAATCATTTTGGAGGTATAATGTTTCATATAGGCACTTCATTAATTTGCATAATTCCAATATGGCGGCCAACATTCCTACAAAAAGACATTTTCGGTCATATACCACATATTAAACTAGCTCTTTCAGTAATTTTAAAGTTAAAAGTATATTTCTTAGGCATGGACAAACGTTTTTCGAGATGCAATGATTTGCATAGGTAATTTGTTAATTTGCATAAATCCAATATGGAGGCCAACATACCTACAAAAGACATTTTCTGTCATATACCACGTATTAGCCCTTTGGGCGCCAAGGTCTATTTTTCACAACTTTATAAATAAACCACGGTCATTTTTTCTGCCTTTTGCCAAAATTTTGATGAAAAAATGTAGCTGATGAAAAATGATATCCATTTGGTCAAAAATTATGAAAAAACGTACAGAAAAGTTCACAGAAATTGGTAAAATATTGCATTAAAATTTTTGTGTAAATAATTGCAGCAGTCAAAGCGTTAAACAAGCCATTTCTGTGATTTCAAAGTTAAAAGTATATTTCTTGGGCATGGACAAATGATTTTTGAGGTGCAATGATTTGCCTTGGCACTTCGTTAATTTGCATAAATCCAATATGGCGGCCAATATACCTACAAAAAACATTTTCTGTCATATATCATGTATTGAACAATCTATTTCAGACATTTTGAAGTTTAAATATATTTCTTGAGCATGAAGAAACACCTTTTGCGGTTCAATGTTTTTAAAGGCACTTTGATAAGTTTCAGAAATTAAATATGGCTGCCAAATTAATGACCAAATAGCTTCTTATATCAATAAGGTTCTGTAGAGATTTTAGCAACCGGAATATCAAAAAAAAACTGTTAAGAGGGCACTGCACCCAATGCAGCGTATTTTGCTCAAAATAATTTTTTTCAAATATTCATCCAATTTGATTAATTTGTTAACCCAAGATTAAAAATTGGTTAGGCTCACCTTTTAGCTTGGCAAGCAGTCGTAAGTTGCATGATATAGAAGGGGTAATTTATGCAAATTTATGCAAACCATCCGATTTTCTGCTTCCCTTTTATCCGAATTTCAAGATTTGCAAAGAATATAAATCTAGTCTGGCTGGGTCAAATTTTCTGAAATTTCACATTGTGTTTTAAATGTTATATAACAAAACAACTATTTTGTTTTGCAATAAAATTCTGATGCAAAAAATGTCAGACTCTTAAAAACTTGATCAACACATAAACTCAAAAAAAATTAAAAATTGCTTGCTTAGGAAAGGCTTAAAATTAATTCAAACAACTCATCAGCCCAACAGAATCCAACTGTTACACGATCAGAGTTCGCATTTACGCAAAAATCGTGCGTATTTACGCATTGAAATTGACGCTGTACGCATTTTTTTCATTCGTATGCGTTTTCTATACGCAAAGGATAAACCGAAAGCACTCCCCACGACTGAGCTTAGGCGATAACCAGACGAAATTTGTTGCAACACATTTCTGTCAAACACTCATTTTGTGTGGAAAGTTTCGGATTCTCTGGGCGTTGTCTGAAAAATCGGCATCGTAGTTCACACGTTATCACGTTAGGCACGTTATCATGTCAGCTGTGCCTATGAATTACGTTGCTAATTTTCAGGCAAGCGATAGTTTCTGAAACTTATGACACAAAGTGAGTGATTGACAGAAATGTTGCGACAAATTATATAAATGCCAACCGTGCACGATCATCGCGTCTCGCTGTTCCCAAATTTTGATCAAGCACACATGCAGCATGGCGTCAAAGCAGACAAATCTGTTTTTTTTCAACTTTGCTCTACGAGTCCGTGAAAAAATCATTCATCGGTAGAGCTCGTCGGAATCCCGATAAATTTTGAACACTGCAGAAGTGTCTGGATAAGCTGCCATAACTCTAACTTTTGGGTTGCCCGATGTGTTTTGACGGTCGCATGTATACCCTTCGCTGTTACATTTCAACATTGTTCAAGTTTTTCGTTAAACTTTTTTCATTAAAATAATGTACATCGTACAATCCGAATATGTAGTGAAGGTGTATTCAACGGCACATTGTATTTTGCAGTCAGTGTTTTCATCAATCGAGTGCGGAAGTGAAATTACGCACTCAAATCCAGCCATTACGCAATTTTAGCAGACTAATGCGTATGCCGTACGCGAGGAGAAAAAAGTCACCGCGAACACTGCACGATACAAGCATGTACATCTGGAAAAATGACACTTGGAAAAATGACTCAAGATGTACTTGTTTGTATTGTGTAATAGTTGGATTCTGTTTTTGGATTAATTGTAAGCCTTTGCTAAAGCATGCAGTTTTCAGATTTTTTGAGTCTGTGTGTCCATAAAGTTTTTATGAATCTGACATTGTTTGCAATAGTGCTAAGTTTCAATTTGTGTGTATTATGGCATTTTTTATTTTGGTCATATCATTTTTTTACTTTGTTGTGTTTGTTGTATTTTTGCTGTTATGTGTGATGACTTCTTGCCTGTCATCTAGGGGATCTTAAAAGGATGCACCCATCCATAAGAAGGGGGTTCAGTCTAAATTAAAAACTAAAGATTTTGAACACGTCTTTTTTTACCAGTATACATTACAGATTACATGTTTTGACACTGTACAGTGTTAAACACCCATACAAATTACGAAAATGCCGTACACAGATGAATCCAATGTTATATTCAGAAAGAGAATATATTATTCAGAAGACTAACAATCATTAACAGTCGTCATATATAGAAAAATTAAAATTTTAAAAATACCGCAATTATATGGTGTCGCTCAAATTTGATCAGAATTGGTATATACCAACGATCAACAATAAGTGTTGTTTCTATCTGTTCAGTGCAGGAAAATTCTACGTTGATGTTATGACAATGATTCCTGCTGCACAACCAGAAAAACAACAAGAAATATTTAAACCAGAAAAACAAGAATGACAAAAGTAAATAACGTCTGAAACTTTAGGTACTGGAGGTCAACTTTAGCAACATGCATAGCAGAGAATGTTTCAACCATGGATGTACAAAAATAGACATCCATGGTTTGAGCAGGTCTGTTAATATGTCACAGTTCATAAACAATCACAGGAAATGAATAATAAGCTGTTTCAGTTACTGCCACCACTCCAGCACATAATAGGTACCCTACAAATACAAATAGGTTAAAGGTCAAAAACCTCTTACTCAGATGTGTGCGCTGTTTCAGTTATTGCCACCACTCCTGCAAATTTGCAGTATTTCCCCTTTTTCTTACCTCATTTGCATATTTTTGACACTGAAACAACGTCACATCTCAACCCCTGCATCTACGTGTACACCAAAATACTGAGATGGTAGCTTTGGCGGTATGGGAGCCTTTGCGTGTGACGGACATACATCCGCACATACATTCCTACATACATACATACATACATACATACATACATACATACATACATACATACATACATACATACATACAGACATACAGACGCCATAGACTCACCATATAAGCTCTTTTTGGTATTTATATCAATACTTAATATGAGCTTAAAATGAATGTCGAAGGACTTAACAGTTTCTTCTTAATAGTTTCCTAGTGCTAAACACTATACCAAACCCTCATTTATATTAGAAGCTATTAAGCCATGGGGCATTAATATGGCAACCATATTTAATTTATGCAAATTATCAAAGGTTCTTTGTAAAAGTTGAACCACTAAAAGTGTTACTTCATACCCAAGAAAAATAGTAAAAGTTTAAAATCACTGAAATAGCTTGTTTAATGTGTGGTATATGACTGACAATGTCCTTTGTAGGAATGTTGGCCACCATATTGGATTTATGAAAATTAACAAATTACCTATGCAAATAATTGCATCTCGAAAATCATTTGTCCATGCCTAAGAAATATACTCTTAACATTAAAATCACTGAAATAGCTTGTTTAATACGTGGTATATGACCGAAAATGTCTTTTGTAGGAATGTTGGCCGCCATATTGGAATTATGCAAATTAATGAAGTGCCTATATGAAACATTATACCTCCAAAATGATTCCCTGAGCCTAATAACTAGTGTCAGACTTTGAAATCGCTGACAGAAATAGCGTGTTTAACATGATATGCGGCCAATTTGTTACTTTGTTCGACTGCAATCATATTTATGCAAATTAGACATATTTCCCCAAGGTGGATTCGAGTAAACTTTTAATATGTTGTTCTGGGTACCTCTCTGAAATGCATTCTGAAGAAAAAAATTCTGTTGCAATTTGTGGTGGGTCCAACCCTATTTTGTTTTGACTAGATGTGTGGAGTTCTATAAAGTACCCGGATCAGGCAGAAATCCGACCGGTCGCTTGCAAGAACGTCCAGACCCTGGGATTTGCGTGGCGTCTCTGAAGGGCGCGCGCGTGCTCCAACAGGGAAGAACGCGAATCGCAGGGTCTCTGCCAGACTAGCCTAAGTATTGCGATAGTTCAATTTTCAAGAGCACGTGAATGGACGCGATAAGCGCAATACGGGATATTACATTTTCTGTGAGAAATAGACGTCTTTGTTGTCATTTGGACTGCCTATAGCAGTGAACTCTTATCTGTCGCATGTGTTGTATTTAGCCCACTTCTCCTTTTCGGGGAAGATGAAGTGACTGGAACAGATGCAAAGCAGCTGTACAACGCCGTACTATCCACAGAATCTTGGACGCTGGGGAGGGACGTTGTTGAGTCACGGTGGTTGTTGAGTGAATGACCATACCAGATATGATATAGTGTAAATGCTCCGGTTTATCATTTAACGGACACAATTTTGAATTTTAAACTATCTGATAACTTCATTTTTAAAAAAAGTTGCCACAGCCCTCTTTATATATGTAAGAGCGCTGTTCAGCTCTAGCCATACTGAACCTTGCAGCGTGACAAAAAGTCAAACGCGGAAGTACTGATATCCCTAATAAATGTTGAACAGCTACCTGAATCGAAAATGCTCAATTTTTGAATGTCATCAATTGGCTAAGCATCTACTCAGCATGTGAAAGCATATATCAGCATATATATATATATATATATATATATATATATATATATATATATAATATATATATATATATGTATTATATAATATATAATATAAAGGCGATTCACTTGCTATATTATATATATATATATATATATATATATATATATATATATATATATATATATATATATATATATATATATATATATATATATATATATATATATATATATATATATTCACTTTCTACTTCGGAGTACCCATTCCATATGTTTGCAATAATTTCTAAGAGCAGCCCATACATGATCAAAGAGGGACTTCAATATAAAGTGATAACTGCTATGCGCTATAAAGACTGCATCGCGTGTATGCCCTTTCTTCAGAGCAAAAGCACCGAGGGAAAAAATTCTGGGCTGTTTGGAATGAGGTTTATCGTCACACACAGGACAGATCAGAGAGAGAATGCTTCATACTGTTATGAGAGTGTTGTTTCTCGATTCAATAACAGAACTCGCCTGTTCTGTCAATCGTCCTGCTTGTTATCAATCTTTTCTATCTCATTGCCCTGCTTCAATGGCATCTGTATGTTTTTCACCTCCATGTTCTCTCGCCGTGTCAGTTTATCCGCCATTACTTCGAATCTGATGGCCATTCGTTCTCGCCATATCTGCACTCTTCCCTTCAATTTTTCTTACCTCTGTGCCGATACGTTTGATCGGCAGCATATACTAGTACCGTTCTGCCTATACCTCTGTTCTCCGCCCCTGTTAGTGAGTGGGGTAAGTCGGTCATGCGGACAGCAATTCCTATGTCTACGATCCATCCACGAGTCTCTTGTTGAAAGACTACATGCTGAACGTTCGGGCGATTCACTTGCTAATGTACTCCTTTGGCAGCATACGCCCCGAAAGTTTTTTAATTGCGAGTTTAGAGTTATTTTCCCACTCTCAAGTTCGAAATGCAAAAGGAAATTCAATTATTCCCAAGTAAAATACGGTTGCTAACTTGCGATCAACAAAGATTGCTTTAATGCTAGGTAAACATCCTTTTTTGTGATATTGCATTAAAAAATACTATCATTTTAAAACTTAAAATCATCAATTTGCCCCGCCCAAAATAAGGCAGTATGAAAAAGAGGAAATATCCTTGGCAAAATCGTAATTAAATGTGTGGGCTTAGACAGAGAGTAATTTACTGAAAGTCTGCATGTAGGGCAATCAACTGACGTCTTGAAGGCCGTTTGGCCATTCATTTATCGATTTATTCCTACTTTCGGCCTAACAATGTCGATGTGTGTGTATGTATGTATGTATGTATGTATGTATGTATGTATGTATGTATGTATGTATGTATGTATGTATGTATGTATATGTATGTATGTATGTATGTATGTATGTATGTATGTATGTATGTATGTATGTATGTATGTATGTATGTATGTATGTATGTATGTATGTATGTATGTATGTATGTATGTATGTATGTATGTATGTATGTATGTATGTATGTATGTATGTATGTATGTATGTATGTATCTATGTATGTATGTAAGTGTGTGTATGTATGTATGTATGTATGTATGTATGTATGTATGTATGTATGTATGTATGTATGTATGTATGTATGTATGTATGTATGTATGTATGTATGTATGTATGTATGTATGTATGTACGTATGTATGTGCGTGCGTGCGTGCGTGCGTATCTATTTATTTATCTATCTGTCTTTCTATCTATCTACCTATCTACGCATGCATCTATTTATCTATCTATCTATCTATCTATCTATCTATCTATCTATCTATCTATCTATCTATCTATCTATCTATCTATCTATCTATCTATCTATCTATCAATCTATCTATCTATCTATCTATCTATCTATCTATCTATCTATCTATCTATCTATCTATCTATCTATCTATCTATCTATCTATCTATCTATCTATCTATCTAATGTATCTGCCTGTACTGTAATCAATCATGATTGTACATCGATATCAGATTGAGAAATGCGACACTTCAAATATTCTAAACAAATACTGTTTGTCTACGGTGAGTCAGGTTACCGGAAACATACCTATTTTTTATTTGTCCTTACGAAGAGGAAATCCACTGCCAAGATTCCTAGGCCTTACGAAGAGAAAACCCTCTGCCCAGATTCCTATAGGTCTTACAAAGAGGAAAACATTGTCCAGATTCCTAGGCCTCCCTCCGATGACATAAAATGAATGTGTTTTGCAACGAATGCACAAAAAAGCAACCTAACAATAATTGAAAAGATAAAGGCGACAAATTCAAGTATGCTTTTGGACGGACTACCTGCCTAATTGTTGAAATATACGAAAATAAAAGTCCTTTATCATCAGAGAGGGAAATGTACAGTTAAAATTTCTATCACATCGCAAAACGAATAAAAACGATTCATCGAATTATTTACAATAACATCCTCGGGCAAGAGGGGGGTCAGGCTACATTCATGAAAAATCAATTTATCAGAAAGTTCCAACTTTCTTATCCTCGAAAGATACCATTTCTTACCTTCGACATCTCAAGTTACTGAAATTGAAAAACCTTATCAGAGACGGAGCTAGTTTTTTTCTTTCTATTTTCTAGGAAACGCAGATAATGTTGCGATAACTCGAGACACTTGAGATGTTGGTTCCTCTTGAGAAGAATTCTGACAATCAACGACTGTCAATTATCTCCAACAAATTCCAGTTATTGGAGAACGAGTATTCTTTGAATTGTCTGGAAACAGACACTTTTATCAAATGATGAAGACGTGTAGAATTCTGTCGATTGGTTTCCAGGGCAACAAGGTTTCACGTTTCTCAATTGTAATGGTTTGTGGAATTGCGCTGAACATCCTGTTCACACTGCGGGAATTCACTGCCCGGGGTAGTCACGTGTTTCCGGGAATATTTACTTTGATATAAGAGATTGAAATTCCTGATAGATGAGTCTGATGTTCTTGGAAAGCTTTGCATTTAACAAGAAGACAAGAGACATAGAAACGGTCGTTTGTACATCTGATTCTATTGATGTAAATCTTACATCGTGATTTCCTCTCCGGTTTATGTCAAATACGAAGAGTTCTCAGCACTCTCAGAATGGCGTCAATATCTCAATAGATGCAGCTATGAAAGAAAGCAAAAAAGGAAACTGCATGCTGGGGTGAATTCATCACTGACATTCTAATCTTTTGCAGATGAAGAATTAATTAACCATAGTATTTTACCATATAATAATGCTGTCCTGATAGCATTCAGTGTGATTCAAAAGACTGGTTTATTAAGTTTGATTGCAATATTTGCATGTGTGGGCATTGCACAGTGCGGGTATATGCTGAATATTGTTACTTTCGTATAACAGATAACAAAATGCCTCTTGACAAAACAGTTTGAAACCAAAAAATGTCAAAACATGTATGATAAAATAAGTGTCAAAGTCACCGTGTCAGGTCCTACGTTTTCCGATTAATCGTTAAAGGGGATAGAATATATCAAAATAGACTTAACAACCAGAAGTTATCTCGCTGACAAACTTTGTGTCTATAAAGACATCGATCCTGTCCACTTTAAAGAAGTACCAGGCCAAAGTTAGTTCTAAACTTAGTACAACTTTCAATTATTCGCAAAATTAAGGTGAAATGCGCTTCGAGAACAGATATTCGGACTCTCAAACTTTTAAAATTCTTTTCAGATATACCACTTGTGTGGGTTCATTTTAAAGGTCTTGTTGTTAGAAAACTTTTCACCGTCTTAGTTTTCGAAAATTGAAAATTTAATTTTCTCATAGAGTTAACATTGGGATGGCGGCCATTTTGAATTTTAAATATCGGTAAATCATAGGTAATTTGTTTCTCTAGTACCAAAATTTGCACATGAACCCCGATTTTTATTCTTGATTTGGAAAGAGAATGGTTGGGTTGGAATGTTCCTTGAGTAAAGTTTGAGCAAAAGTTTAAGTCTTTCACTTTCGAGGCGCATACTACCTTAAATTGAATGTTGGGATCAAGTCATGTCGATTCGAATCTGATATTCCGAAAATAAGGAGAAACAAAGACAACAATAAAATATACTGCTCTTAGAGTACTCGGGGCGCTTACTGAAATGTATCGTTAAAATGCAATTCAACAGAAACTTAAGTTTTCTTTTTATTCCAACTTTAACGATATATATTAAAAAAATAATTGAAACCCGAAATAGATGACCGGGTGTTCCAGACAGCACTGACTGTTCAGTGAATCAACAGTCTCCGAAATGACATGAGAAACTGCTGAACCCTTGGCTTTTCCTTACGCTGAAGGCTCATGTGAATTCATGAAATACGTTCCACAGGGATAAGACATGTCCACTATTCAACATGTATAGCATAGGAAAACACACACTATTGACCATAACTCCTGATATAGAGGGAAAGTAGTCATCTGATTTACGATTCACCTGGCAATAACGTCCCCCATGGCGGCCGACTGCGTGTTCGTCCCCGATGCATTGGAAAGATTTTACCCGCATCGATTGATGCATCGGAAGACAAATTCCAAATCTACTTAGTATGCTGTCAGTTACACGGTGGTCGATAGCTAAATTATGAGGAAAATCCCCCTGCCTTACAGTCGACTTTGCGATGTAAGATTGACAACCACTTACTACCAAGGTGTCTCACTGGTGTTTTTCACGTGGAATGCAGCATCAACAAAACCGATGATGAAAGATTACATTTAAATCAATTACAGTAAACAAAAATGCAAAAAAACACGAACAATTGAAAACGATGTTGCGAAGGCATTGCTGGTGATATAGTTTATTGTCATGGTTAAGTTCATTGTCAAAATGTGACTGTGTGTTATGTCCGTAAAAAACAATGAATGCAAGCAATATGCGATGCGAAATTCACTAAATGTATCTCTGAACCGCGAGCTATTCATTCTCTTATTCTAGATACGCTTCGTTGAATTTCAGCTCATAAAAACTTCACGGGGCTCTGCACCGACATTGCAGTGGAACACTCAGTAAAATCAGAAAAAAAACCTCGAAGCAACACCTGATCTTTTCGACACGCAGACGAATTCGTTAAAGTTTTCTCGCTTCCGTCACTCACGATGAGAGGCCAGTGGCTAATAAAATTACCCGAAATCGATTTTTATTGAACGAGGAATAATTATGTCAAGTCTAATCGTTTCGTCTTGAAAAAACAATCGTGTTTCAAATTGTTCAAGATTGAAAGTATGGACAGATACGAGACAAATATGCAAGTAATATATTTATACAGATTTCACGTGCTAAATTTCGTAATGAAATTGATTAGCTCCATTGCAGGAACTTGTTCGCGGGGAAACACGTGCACGCAGACGTTTCCAGGGTTCCAACGTCACTTTCCTGGGATCCTTCCCTTTGTCAGATCAACACAGTCAAGATAAGGGAGAGACAACGCCACCTTGCCGCGTACCTGTCTTCCCCAACGTCAGCCGGAATACTAACACACGTTACGCCTTAATGAACAAATACACCGTTTCGCAGTATCGGCACAGGGTACAGGGGAAAGTCCCCTGGGGTGGGGAGGAAGGTGTTTTTGTGCAACGGTTTACCTTATTTGATTTTATTAATTTTGACTGTGATATTTCAAATATCCTTATTTTAATGCGTGTGAGACGGCTGTGGTGTTGACTCAATCACTTAATCCGCTGATACGGACAGCGGATTAGCAAGTTGGCAATGTTTTCGGAGCAATTACAGTGGTGTATACACAAGTTGGAGAGGAGATAAGGACTTGTCGGTAATAATAAAGCAGTCAGACGGTGTAGAGTTGAACTCTTTATTTGAAATATCACAGTCAAAATTAATAAAATCAAATAAGGTAAACTGTTGCACAAAAAACACCTTCCTCCCCACCCCTGGGGACTTTCCCCTGTACCCTGTGGTATCGGGTGCAAAGTTCTTGCGCGACGATTCGAGAATCGTGACTATTTAAATGTTCTCGCGAGACAATTCGCGTTCCTGTTAATGGGCATCCGAGACAATTAACCCCGAGAGAAATTCACCGCGATTCGTGAATCCATATACGTTTGAAAACTGTTGACAGATACATTTGCACCAACGCAGTCAATGTGCGACAAACGATCGGGAAAGCACTGAAAACAATTAATCAGATTGTCATTTTCCGGCGTCGATCATGACGCTATTAAAAATAAACGACGTCTGAAGAGTAAACTGTCTATTCAAAAACACGCCATATTTCAATCTATCAGATCACAATGCTGAGCCGTACGATCAAACGAAATTAAAAGGTAAACTTGCCTCGAAGAAGGAAACAGCAAAATTTATTGTTTAAATTGTAATCTATACGAGCGGAAATATTCCGAAAATTTGATATAGCTGTGGTTGCCATGGAACGCATTTGCCTTCGTCAGACAAAGCGATGTTTTTGAAATTGTAATAATTATTTTTTCAAGAAAACAAAGGAAAGCGATTGCGTAACTCTGTCTCATCCATGGAAAGCCATTAAAGTTTGTTTGCATCATGTCCGTTTTTGTAAATTCTCTTCATGCCGTGGTTGAAACAGATCTGCAGTAGCAGCATGGATCAATGACCGCTGGAGAAGCATTCTAATAGAATATTACGAAAACGATTTTCCTCGTTAACACAGTGCAAGCAGAACTGTGTAAAGTGCATTGTTGTTAATTGAATGTCCGAATATACGATTTTAGGTGTCCGAATGCACATTTGTATGGTCGAATCCACGGTTGTATGGCTGAATACACGATTGTGGCCGAATTCAGGTCGGTGGCGTTTTGCATGCCATTGAACGCTATATTTGATCGTATGCAATCGAGTCAAAGTGTCAAAAGAAATGCAATCGTACAAGCTAAAAAAGTCCCCTTCCTCCAAAAGGTATTCAGGAGACATTTGAATATAGGCGTGTGTCTGTTAATAGCGGTTTGTTTTGTGAATACCAAAAAAGTTTGAAAGGTAAGTGGGTATATAAGCGGTTCATAAAAACACACTGAAAATATCACACACGAAAGTTTTAAATTTACTAGATTGTTCCAATGTAATGTGAGTGTCCATTCAAGATTCAAAGCAGAAACGTCTTTTTCACCTCCGTAATTTACACTACAGTGTGACATGAAAGTCTGCAGGCATACAGGTGCGTTTTGAAGGTACAACGCGCCTAGGGGACAGATATTCGGACCCTCATACTTTTACAATTCTCTTCTGATATACCACTTGTTGGGGTTCATTTTAAAGCTCTTGGTGAAAGAAAACTTTTCATCGACTTAGTTTTTCGACATTCGAAAATTTTATTTTTCTTCATAGAGTTAACACAGGGATGGCGGCCATTTTGAACTTTAAATATCGGTAAATCATAGGTAATTTCTGTGGTAACAAGACTTGCACGGTGATCCCCCATTTTTATTCTTGATTTGGAAAGAGAATGGTTGAAAGATTCATTACGGAAAATTTGAGCAACTATTTTAAGTCTTTCACTTTCGAGGCGCATACTACCTTAAGTTCCTATTTTCAAATTTTGTAAACAAAAATTTGTTGGCAGAGAAGCTACCTGATAAAATGACACAAGTCCTATGAATATACACTGTGTCTTTCTTTTGTTCATGATAACTTCCGAAAATCTAGACGTCCGGGGATGCAAATCCAACAATATAATTACGACGGGATAATAGGGAATTTGGCCTCTTGTCTTTCCGCACAGCTGTCAATGCCATACCCACAATAAATTCAAATGGGGCTGTCACAGATAACTTCACAACCTTTGCTATGATTTAATTATTTCCTGAAATGTCCGGGAGATTGATTATTATTATTACATCCGCCCATTTATATAACATTTCACTGACCTTTTCATAGTGGATTAGTTTGACCTTTCCTTGAACTCGAACAATTAATCTGGAAGGCAAAATCCAAATCTGGAAGGGAAAGCCACACTAAATATACACTTTTCTATCGACCATAGAAGGCCAGTCGACATTGATTGATGTAAAATGAGTAAATCGCACTATTTATTGCATTTGTGTGTGTGCCGACAGAAATCGGCGAACGGCACCTGAGAGAACAGATTGCGGTCAGATCGACAGTTTGATATTACACAAGGAAATGGTTTCCTGGGGCATGCTAGTTCTTTTGCTCTTTACAGTAATTAATATCCGATCTAAATTCATCTCTGAACACATTAAATCAATTTCAATGAATGCAGACGTTTCTCTGGCTGTCCATGTCATGTGTTTTTCCAAGAATCACCTCTAACTGAGTGAAAGGACACAGGAAAATATCTAGCCAAGATTAGCCCTAATTAGTCCAGTCAATCTACGAGATTTTGGCACCTAACCCACCACAAATTGCAACAGAATTTTTTCTTCAGAATGCATTTTAGAGAGGTACCCAGAACAATATATTAAAAGTTTACTCGAATCCACCTTGGGGAAATATGCCTAATTTGCATAAATCAAATATGGCGGCCAACCATCCAACAAAATAACATAATTGGCCATATATTACATGTTGAACAAGCTATTTCAGTGATTTCAAAGTCTGAAACTAGTTATTTGGCCCAGGGAATCATTTTGGAGGTATAATGTTTTATATAGGCACTTCATTAATTTGCATATTTCCAATATGGCTGCCAACATTCCTACAAAATACATTTTCGGTCATAAACAACGTATTAAACCAGCTATTTAATTGATTTTTAAGTCAAAAGTATGTTTCTTTGGCATGGACAAACGATTTTCGAGATGCAATGATTTGCATAGGTACTTCGTTAATTTGCATAAATCAAATATGGTGGCCAATAAACCTGCAAAAGACATTTTCTGTCATATACTACGTATTAACCCTTTGAGCGCCAAAGTCTATTTTTTATATCAACTTTATAAAATGTAGCAGAGTCAATTTTTGTGCTATTTGCCAAAATTTTGACAAAAAACTGTAGCTGATGAAAAATGTATCCATTTTGTCCAAAATTATGAAAAAAGTACAGAAAAGTTGACAGAAATTGGTAAAATATTGCATTATAATTTTGGTGTAAAAATAACAGCAGTCAAAGGGTTAAATAAGCTATTTCTCTGATTTCAAAACTAAAAGTATATTTCTTTGGCATGAACAAACGATTTTCGAGATGCAATGATTTGCATTGTTACTTCGTTAATTTGCATAAATCCAATCTGGTGGCCAATATACCTACAAAGGACATTTTCTGTCATATACCATGTATTAATCGTTTGAGCTCCGAAGTCTATTTTTATCAACTTTGTAAAATGTTCCACAGTCAATTTTTCTGCTTTTTGCCAAAGTTTTGATAAAAAACTGTTGCTGATGGAATATGATATCAATTTTGTCCAAAATTATGAAAAAAAAAGTACAGAAAAGTTCACAGAAATTGGTAAAATATTGCATTAAAATTTTGGTGTAAAAATTACAGCAGTCGAAGGGTTAAACAAGCTATTTCAATGATTTTAAAGTTAAAAGTATATTACTTTTGTATGGACAATACGATTTTGAGGTGCAATGATTTGCGTTGGCACTTTGTTAATTTGCATAAATCCAATAGGGCGGCCAATATACCTACATTTATTGTCCTATATCATGTATTAAACAATCTGTTTCAGCCATTGTGAAGTTTAAATATATTTCTTGAGCATGAAGAAACACCTTTGGGGGTTCAGTTTTTTTAAAAGACACTTTGATAATTTTCATAAATTAAATATGGCTGCCATATAATGTCCGAATGGCTTCTAATATAAATAAGGTTCTGGTAGAGTTTTAAGAGCTAGGAATATCAAGAAGAAACTGTTAAGATGACACTGCACCCAACACACCGTATTTTGACCAAAATATTTTTTTTGCAAATATTTATCCAATTGTGATTAATTTGTTAAGCCAAGATTAAAAATTGGTTAAGTTCACTTTTTAGCTTGGCAAGCAGTCGTAAGTTGCATGATATAGTGTTAATGTATGCAAATGTATGCTAATCACCCGATTTCCTGCTTCCTTTTATTCCAATTTTAGATTTTCAAAGAATTTAACTCCAGTGCAGTCTGGCTGGGTCAAATATTCTGAAATTTTCACATTATGTTCTTTAAATGCGATATAACAAAACAATTATTTTGTTTTGCAATAAAATGCCTACGTTTTGAATAAGATTTTATTTTGCTTATCATGATTTTAAGAACAGTTTCAATTGTCATTCTTTAAGCCCATGCCATTTTAGAATGAAGATAGATAATGAAAATAAACTTGTCGTTTTTTTCTTCATATACTCTGAAATATTACACTTCACAAAATAGTTTCTATGGGTTTCCTTGTCATCTTAGATAGGAAATATTCCTTTGAAAAAACTGTATTGGCAATATGCAGCCTCACCTTAAGTCCTTGAACTTTTTAAAATTAATTTTCTTTTAAATGTCGAAAATATACTATAAATTTACTAACAATAACGATCCATTTAAGAATCCAAGTTTATTTAATATGTGTCTGTGATACCTGAATTGGTTAAAATACTCCATAAATATATTGTATTTTAAAAAAGTGTTAAAGTGAATATGAAGGACTTACATATGACTTCCGAACGGATTAAAATACATATATGTTTATGTGCGTTTACTAATGAGATGTAAGAAAGCCATGCAATTTTAATTATTTTGTGATTTTTGTACATATGACAACCGTTAATGATTGTTAGTTGTCTTATAATAACCTCTTTCTGAATATAACATTGGATCATATGTTTACGGCATTACTTATGCTTTTTATAAACACGATAAGAACTCATTTGGGATAATTGGATTTTCATATCTTTCAATTTCTCAAAAATGTTAGGTGCCGTACAGCTGAATGTTGCAATATTGCAAATTACTCATAAAAACAAGTGTGTAACGTAAAACGAAAAGCAGATGAGATTAAATTTGTAGATGAAATTGCCATTACTTCGCCATCCAATTATCCAAAATTAGTTCCAATCGTCTTTATATGTGTTTTATACTGTAAAGTGTCAAAACATGTAATCATCAATGTTTACCTTTTTAAAAAAATGTGGCGTACAAAATATTTAGTTTTTGCTTTAGACTGAATCCCCTTCTTAGTGACGAGTGCATCTTATAATTTGGTACATCCCTTATTGATAGGCAAAAAGTCATCACATATAACAGCAAAAATACAATAAACACAACAAAGGTAATAACAACGTAGAAACAAAAATAATGCGACCAAAAATAACAAATGCCACAATACAGATAAATTTTGTCAGACTCTTAAAAACTTGATCAACACACAAACTCACAAAACTTGAAAACTGCATGCTTAGCAAAGGCTAAAAATTAATTCAAACAACTCATCAGCCTAACAGAATTCAACTGTTACACGATACAAACATGTACATCTGGAAAAATGACACTTGGAAAAATGACTCATGATGTACTTGTTTGTATTGTGTAATAGTTGGATTCTGTGTTTGGATTAATTGTAAGACTTTGTTAAAGCATGCAGTATTCAGTTTTTTGTAAGTTTGTGTGTCCTTAAAGTTTTTATGAATCTGACATTGTTTGCAATAGATCAAAATTTTAATTTTTGTGTATTATGCATTTTTTATTTCGGTCATATCATTTTTTCTGTTTTTTTTTAGCTTTGTTGTATTTATTGTATTTTGCTGATATGTGTGATGACTTCTTGCCTATCATCTAGGGGATCTTATAAAGATGCAATCATAAATAAGACGGCGGTTCAGCCCAAAATAAAAACTGAAGATTCTGAACACGTCTGTTTTCGACATTAAACATTACAGATTACATTTTTGACTCTGTACAGTGTTAAACACCCACACAAATTACAAAAATGCCGTACACAGATGAATCTGATGTTATGTTCATAAAGAGAATATATTATTCATAAGACTAACAATCATTAACAGTCGTCATATATAGAAAAATGTCCAAGGACTTAACACTTTCTTCTTGATAGATTCCTTAAAACTATACCAAACCCGTATTTATATCAGAAGCTATTAAGCAACGGGCCATTTATATGGCAGCCATATTTAATTTATGCAAATTATCAAAGGGCCTTTGTAGAAATTGAACCACTAAAAGTGTTTCTTTATACCCAAGAAAAATATTAAATCTTTAAAATCACTGAAATTGCTTGTTCCATGCCTGGTATATGACTGAAAATGTTGGCCACCATATTGGATTTATGCAAATTAACAAAGTGCCAATGCAAATCATAGCATCTCGACAAATATTTGTCCATGCCAAAAGAAACAGACCTTTAAATTTAAAATCACTGATGATGGTTTAATACGTGGTATATGATGGTTTAATACGTGGTATATGACCGAAAATGTCTTTTATAGAAATGTTGGCAGCCATATTGGAATTATGCAAATTAATGAAATGCCTATATAAAACATTATACCTCCAAAATGATTCCCTGAGCCAAATAACTAGTTTTAGACTTTGAAATCACTGAAATAGCTTGTTTAACATGTGATATATGACCAATTATGTTATTTTGTTGGATGGTTGGCCGCCATATTTGATTTATGCAAATTAGGCATATTTCCCCAAGGCGGATTCGAGTAAACTTTTAATATGTTGTTCTGGGTACCTCTCTAAAATGCATTCTGAAGAAAAAAATTCTGTTGCAATTTGTGGTGGGTCTAACCCTATTTTGACTGGACTAGCCCTAATGAGGAGGTACAGTGGTTTACCGCCTGACACACAGTGTCAGTGGAACAGATGTGAGGAACACATGTCATCGTGTCTTTTGGCACGTGAGCACACATTATGCACCTTAGATAGAATATATAGAATGCCCATTTTTCTAACTTGTAGACACAACAACAACATCGTTTAGTACGTAGAACGAATAAAGGCAACAGGGAACTTCACTTCGTCTGAATCTATCCAACTTTACGTCGAGAAAATGGGAATAACGGAACAGATGCTATGGAGGAGACTTAGCATGACGTAAGTAATTTTATCAGAAGACCGAAGCGAAAAGCACGCATGTCTTGCGCGCTAACACATTTTTGTCGTTTGTCCATCAGGAGTATAAGGTGTCCCTAATCGCAACGGAGGACACAATGCAATCTGATTAAAATCAGATGTAGAGTCCGGCGACGTCTACTTACGCGGTATTCTTCTGTTGTCGCCTCTCCCTACGAGGCGTCAGCAACAGAATACCGCGTAAGCGTAAGTAGACGTCACCGTACTCTACATCTGATTTTAATCAGTTTGGACACAATGTTAAGTCAGCTTCACAGCTGCTCGGATGTCCAGTTGACCTGGAAATTTGTCAATTTGTTCAAATTTATCATCCCAAAGCATGGCAGATTTGATTATAGAAATCATTCCATTTTGTTTTTTAAGAACGGTAAATAACGTCTCAAATACAGGATCAAACATGTTTAAGTTGTTGCGTTATTTAACTCTATTTGTCTGGAATAAGTGGATGAAAATTGGTTGTATGAGAGCGTCTCGGGCTAATACTTTCCTGCATGTCCTCCAGAAGACGATGTTGATTTTGATACAACGAATACCTTTCATCCGCAATTTCACCAAGAGAATATTTCTAAGTTCTGAGTCTTCTTTTTTATATATTTAATTACATAAAGCAAAAACTAAAAATTGCTGGTTTCAGACTCGGGCCCAGGGTCACCTCTAGTCCCGCCCAAAGGTTGAGGTGAGAGAAGAAAAAAATGGTCCACGCTCACACTATATATTCTCGCCTCTGTGTCACTTATCGACCTCACTCTGGGCCACCTATTGGGGTGTCAACTGGGTCCACAGCCGAGCTGATCCCTTTACATACAATATGGGCCTGATCTTCAATTTGGGTCGACTCTGAACGCATCCTGCAGAATTAAACTAAGTTAGGTGGCCCGGGGCCGACCCAGCGTGTTAACGTCGTTTTATTTTACGATGACCGCCTCAGAAGCAATCTAAATTCTGCAGTGTGAATGCAGTAATAATCAGTACCCCTCGGCTGTCAAACGAATCAAAAGGCTAATGGTGGAAAATCAAGCGTGACGACATGACCAATGACTTCGGAGTTCACACGTCGTCTTGATCTCTCATTGGCTTATCACAGCTGCTGAATTGACATAGGCATAATTTTACGAGTGGTATAGCCACAAACTGATGACGTCAAATCGCCGTACACGATACACAGTGCCATAATTACGAGGCATCTGTATTTTGTGTACGGCGATTTGACGTCATCAGTTTGTGGCTATACCACTTGTAAAATGCTGCCGCTACGTACTGCAGTAGACATGCCCTGGGGTTGTTGTGTTTTTAGCTCACGTGTGTAAACACGTGGGCTATTATCATAGCGATGTCTGTCTGTCTGTCTGTCCGTGTGTGTGTGTGTGTGTGTGTTAGTGTGGGTGTGTGTGTGTGTGTGTGTGTGTGTGTGTGTGTCTGTCTGTCTGTCTGTTTACACGATAACTCAAAAACGCCTGAACGGATTCAAGTCAGATTTGGTACACAGGTACCATATGCTACTTGCAAGAAGTGATTAGATTTTGGTTAGTGTGGCTTGCATATTAATGAAGTTATGCAATATCGTTTTTTTCCTTACAATGGTTTCCCTATGGAGATGGTAATTACAGTGTAGACATATATCAAGAAATACTGCACAAAATTTCATGAAACTTGTCACGGATGACAATCTAAGAAAATTATGATGATACTGTGAGTGTCATGTCAATTATCTTCTCATTTGCATATTTTATGAAGGTCTGTAATTAGTCATATAACTCCGTTATAACTTCACCAAATGTGATGAAATCAGCTGCAGATACTATTCCGACTGATATCTAACTGTAGTGTAAAGCATTTAGTAGTGTGAAATTAATTAAGGGTTTATTTGCATATTTAATGAACTTTGTAATTATGTATATAACTTTGAAATTACGGCACCCAAGTCAGTGAAATTAGGTACAGATATTGATTTGATAAATATCTAATTGTACTGAAAAGCATTTGGCAGTGTCAAGTTAACAAATCAGTAATTTGCATATTTTATGAAGTTTTGTAATTAGTGATATAACTCCAAAATAACTGCACCAAATGTGATGAAATCTGCTGCAGAGACTGATCCGACATATATCTAATTGTGGTGTAGAGCATTTAGTTGTGTGAAGTTAATTAAGGGTTCATTTGCATATTTAATGAACTTTGTAATTAGTGATATTACTCCAAAATTACAGAGTTAAATTTCATGAAACTGGCTACAGATGTTGATCTGATAAATATCCAATTGTACTGAGAAGCATTGAGCAGTGTCAAGTTAAAATTTAGCTCATTTGCACATTCATGAAGTCTTGTAATTAGTCATATAACTCCGAAATAACTGCATCAAATGTGATGAAAACTGCTGCACATACTGATACGACAGATATCTAACTGTGTTGTAAAGCATTTAGTAGTGTAAAGTTAATTAAGGGTTCATTTGCATATTTAATAAACTTTGTAATTAGATATATAACTCTGAAATTACGTCACCAAATTTTGTGAAACGTGCTACAGATATTGATTTGATAAATATTTGATTTTGCTATGAATCATTGAACAGTGTCAAGTTAATTTAGGGTTTATTTGCATATTTAATGAACTTTGTAATAGTGACATTACTCTAAAATTACAGCATTAAATTAAATAAAACGTGCTACAAATGTTGATCTGATGGATATCTAATTGTCCCATAAAGCATTGAGCAGTGTCAAGTTAATTAACAGCTCATTTGCATATTAAATAAAGTTTTGTAATTAGTGATTAAACTCTGAGAGTACTGTGCGAAGTTGAAAAACGCTGCTACATATAGTGCTAACATCTTATTGTTCTGTGAAGCGTACTACTATTGATGAACCTGTTCTAAAACACGTGAGCATATTCAGTTCATATCTGGTTTTTGTGTGTGTTTTAGTGGGAATATATTTTTCCGTAAAGTTCTGTGTATATACGACATAATTGTATATAGTCATTACTGCAAAAGCGAATTTACAGTTTCATCTACCTTACGATCACGTGAGTATATATACGCTGTTTCAAATGACAGTAATACGGAATTATGGCGAAGAAGCTATCTAATTTCATGAGCTTAGGGGGTCGAGGTTTTGGTTGAGGTGATATCCTTTTAGGCGCTATAAATAAAATTCTTTGTTTGCCATCCGCGTGCTGCACTGGTAGGTTTTCAGAGAAAAATTAAGAAAACAAACACAATGTTAACACTATTACAAGTTTTCCAATGGAAAACAAGTAAAAGTTGAGCTTATGTTAAAGTGGCACTCCCACTTGGTAACATTTTTAAAGCACATTTTTTTAATGCCAACGGTCGATATTTGACGTGGCGACTGCGCGCGGATCACGAGATATCGATAAAAACATGTCCTCAAAAAAAGTAAAGGTTTGAATTCCGGTGGCCCACCTAAATTCAGCTTCCGAACATCGAACGTTCGGCACTGGGGCCATTGTCAACTAAGCTATGGAGTACGAGTCTACGCTTACGCTGCTGTATGCCACAGTACCACTCGCGTCGGTGATCGGTCATGCCCCTGGGGGAAAGCCGAGTCTTACGGATTCTGAGAAAAAAAGGAAAACAAAGTTTGATTCCACCAGAATTCGCATAGGTGACTAGTACAGTTACGTGCGGTTGATACATAGCGGCCGCCGAGTGGTATGAATAGACGCATAGCACGCGCGCGGAATACTGCGTGGTAGACGACAAAATGTAGTCATCGGAGGCGGCATGCGTGCGTGAGTGCTTCACGAACTCTACAACGTGTTGAAAGGTCTCAGTCAGAAAAATGTAACAACTTAGCCGGCTATTGAACCACTCTTTTTTGGGAGTGGAGATTTAGCCGACTGGTTCTGTCTCGGGCCTCTCAGCTAGGCGACTGATGCCGTATGTTGTGGGTTCGAATCCGATTGAAAACTATCCGTATTTTCTATCCTGGGTCAGTAACACTGCTGGTGGACAGAATTGTCCCCGAGGTTATCGTTCGCCCAGTTAAAGCGATGAAATTCGTTTCTTCGCTTCGATAAAGTGTGTATGTGCGATGTATGATAGTGAGCATGCGTGCGTGAGTGCTTCACGAACTCTACAACGTGTTGAAAGGTCTCAGTCAGAAAAATGTAACAACTTAGCCGGCTATTGAACCACTCTTTTTTGGGAGTGGAGATTTAGCCGACTGGTTCTGTCTCGGCCTCTCAGCTAGGCGACTGATGCCGTATGTTGTGGGTTCGAATCCGATTGAAAACTATCCGTATTTTCTATCCTGGGTCGGTAACACTGCTGGTGGACAGAATTGTCCCCGAGGTTATCGTTCGCCCAGTTAAAGCGATGAAATTCGTTTCTTCGCTTCGATAAAGTGTGTATGTGCGATGTATGATAGTGAGCATGCGTGCGTGAGTGCTTCACGAACTCTACAACGTGTTGAAAGGTCTCAGTCAGAAAAATGTAACAACTTAGCCGGCTATTGAACAACTCTTTTTTGGGAGTGGAGATTTAGCCGACTGGTTCTGTCTCGGGCCTCTCAGCTAGGCGACTGATGCCGTATGTTGTGGGTTCGAATCCGATTGAAAACTATCCGTATTTGACACGTAAAACCTGATATTTATGTGGCATTGGTTTAAAATATAATACAACTGATTTAGAATAATGAAAAAGACAAAACCTAAGGAGAAGTTTTACAAAACTTACCTGGGATAATGGCATAATGCTGTATATAAAGTCTTTGTAGTGGGAAGTAAATTTTATTTTATTTTATTTTATTTTATTTTTATTTTATTAATCTCGAACCAACAGGTTGCCCCAATAACAGGTTCGTTTGAAAATAAAAATATAATACAAAAACGAAAAATATATAACAGTTACAACGTAAACAAACAGACAGGAGAATTCACATAAGAAATAACCAAAAAACAGCAACACAGCGAAGGACACACAGAAAAACATCCAGATAAAAGTAATCATTCAGAAAAAAGGATCTTACATAATCCACGACGAAAATTACTGAAGTTATTAAAAATATCTAAATTTTGCTTGTTACAGATAGAATTAAAATATGTCTGAGATCGTGATAAAAATGAGTGTTTCAAGATATTCGTACGTGCTGACACTGGTCTAAAAAGAACAGCACGACGCAATGTAAAAGTAGGAACGTTAAAATGAATCTGTGCAAGGACATCTGGTACACTATAAACTGAGTGAAGGATTTTATAAAGAAAAAGAGTGTCTAAAAATTTTCGCCTGCTCTCCAAATTAATTGCGTCGTTCGAAGTTATTGTAGACTCCTTAGAATATCGTCAATCAGCCCAACAACAAACCGTCGGGGGATTTCTGGTCATAATCAGAAACGATCGTAAAACTTCGGGATGTGAAAAATACGCTCGGGAAATTACATATTTTTATCGATATCTCGCGATCCGCGCGCAGTCGCCACGTCAAATATCGACCGTTGGCATTAAAAAAATGTATTTCAAAAATGTTACGAAGTGGGAGTGCCTCTTTAATACACTTGTGTTTTTTTTGTCTGTGTCTTTTTTCCCTTGCTACCTGATAGGGCTTTCAAAAATCCAAGAACGGCAAACAAATGATTTTCTTTAAATGGCCTTAGATGTAATAGGTATAATTTTAATAATGCACCTTATAGGGCAACTGCTATTGAGAGGTGAATAATTGCACATTACAAATCCGATCATGTATTACCTTGCCGCTCTACATTCTCATGAAGGCAACTTGGAGATGTTCTTTTTTCCTCTGCTGTATTTTCCCGACTTCACCGCTCGAAATACCAACTCAGTGTCTTCAAACCAGACTACATTTGTTGATTTTCAATGATTTTAGGTAAAACGCGCCTCGGGGACAGATATATTCGTACTCTCAAACTTTTCAAATTCTTATCTGATATACCACATGCGGGGGTTCATTTTGAAGCCCTTTACGTAAGGAAAACTTTAATCCTCTTAGTTTTTTGAAAATCGAAAATTCTATTTTTCTCCGTAGAGTTAGCACAGGGATGGCGGCTATTTTAAATTTCAAATATCGGTAAATCTTGGTTATTTTGTTTCTGTAGTTCCAAAATTTGCACGATGACTCCAAATATTTATTCTTGAAAGAGAATTGTTGAGAGTTTCATTCAGGAAAGCTTGAGCAAAAGTTTAAGTCTTTCCCTTTTGAGGCGCATACAACCTTAAAGTGACTCTTTATTGTTTTATGTATGCATGTGCATGTAAAAGTTATGTTGTAATGGTGGCGGGGAAGAAAACGCGCGAATGTTACAATATGAAAGAGGATAAATCTTTCAGATTGTTGTGGGAAGAAAAAGGGAAGACCAAACAGTAGCGCCACGATGGACTGACAAGAGTTATTGGGGTGAAAGATAGAAAGATAGTGTATAAATGCTTCATTTATGGATGGTTGTTAAACCGAATGAGAAAAATCCCCCGATTCCATCGGGAATAAATCTTTCGAAGAGAATATAGTTATCGACGCCATAAAAGCCCATTGCTGAGTCAATTGAGATAGATCGGATGTTCTCCATTAATCACATGACACTCATGCTAATCGAGTCAGGCTATCAGGGTTTATCTGATGAAGATGACAAAGGGTGTTCTGAAGCCGTACTGGTTGGTGTAAATCACAAATATGTGTCAATGAGTAAGGCAGGAGTAATTACTGTCAGTACCATCACAGAGACTTTCTTTGAAACAGGTCAAGAGTAAATTCCGCAAAAGGAAATCTCTCTCTCTCTCTCTCTCTCTCTCTCTCTCTTCTCTCTCTCTCTCTCTCTCTCTCTCTCTCTCTCTCTCTCTTCTCTCTCTCTCTCTCTCTCTCTCTCTCTCTCTCTCTCTCTCTCTCTCTCTCTCTCTCTCTCTCTCTCTCTCCATACTATGCTTTAGGATTACGTGTCCCAAGCATAGATTGAGACACACCTATGGTTTTATACATGAGTAAAGACAATAATGAAATGTCTTTTATTACCTTATGCTGCTTAGACCTTACCATTTTTATTACCTTTTGCTGCTTAGACTTTACCATTTTTATTACCTTTTGCTGCTTAGACTTTACCATGAAGATGCAAAGTAAGACATTAGTATGGCTTCAATCTTCATTTTGTCGGCATCTTCTGTGTTATAACGATGCCATCCAACTGTGTAATTAAGGTCTAAAAACTTAACAAAGATTTCTGAAGGGACTTGAATACTATGGGATTTGAATGCTTGACCAATTAGTGAATCAATAGGCCAGCTAAACTTCGCAATGAAGGCCCTAATGTAAGAGAGAGCCAGTATTTTTCCGGATACAGGTAGTTGTGACAAAAAAGTGTTTTCTCTGATCTCTATAATTTTGCCACTACTTTTACTGAGTTGCTAAATACCTTGCCGTATGATTTCAACCCGCATATGCCTGGTACAGACCATGTAGGTCTACGTGAAGTCTTACCAGAGACAAAATCGACATTTGTGGAATTGTGTCGGAAAAGGCCGATCATGTCAAATTACAGGCAGCAGCTGCAGAGGTGATTAGTCTGAAGTTCACTTGTAGTCAATATCTATACATGCTTGTCATCAATTATCATTAACAATACAACATCGATGTGTAACAAGTTTTGCAAGTTTTACTTTCTTCTGCCTAACATGATCATTTTTAAAATAATTTGTTGCCCCTCAACCTGGAAGCAAAATATCTGTCTTTGATAACCCTAGTCTGTGTCCAACAGACGTTATTTTTCTGCCCTGAATGATGTCAAGCTGACACAATGGTAAAGAATAGTTGTGTCCTCAATAACCTGCATTGCATAACCTGGCTAAAAGGTGTTAATACGAGTTTGACCGCTTTGGTCGCATTTATATTCCGTAGGTGTCAACTGTGTGCTTGAAACGATGAATATACTCTGATATTTCAGTGAGTGTGTAACAGTTCTACGATCTCAGTACAGGGCCATCTTTGCATTGGCTGGATGTGTGTATGGTTGCTATGTGTGCCATGCGATGACGGCAACTCGGGGACGGCAACTCAGAGGAATGCTAAAATAAGAAGGTCAAAGGTACTAGTAAATGGTATGTAATTATTCACACATCGTAGAGAAATTGAGAAGGACAGCATCACAACTTATTATATGCAAGCAGATTGGTTGAACCTTTACAATTAGTAGTTACCCTTCTTAATTTTAAACCCTTAATTAGGTAGTATATAATTTATTCAGCAGCATACATGTACCCATTTCAACAAATCGAGTTGATATAAACCAAGCTAAATTGCGTGGTCGCATCTACTTTAAGCTAACGAAAAAAGATTGTTGAAAGCCAATATATATTAATGGTTAATACAGTGATCAAAAGGTAGTGACGTATGTAGTGAATTACATGTATTCAGGTCTTGATCTGTTCGGAATTTCTCCTAAGAAACCAAAAGTCATTTGTTTTGCGTTTTTAATCTGAACTTGCATAGGATCCCTGTTGATCGCCAAAAGGAATTTAAGCACACGTCTCGAGATGTATTTCTAATTTTTACTCTCGAAGACATAACAAACTCAACCTCGGCCAGGCTCTCATATGTAAAACTTTCCACACGCTGATTTGATTAGTTTATTCATAAGAGAAGGATTTGAAGTTCAGTGAGCCACATGCTCATTTTTCGAAATTATCCATGATAAACAAGTTTTGTTTATTGGTAACGATTTAGCACGAGATTAAGCCCCATCCTTCATTCTGTAGTAGGCAATTTGTCGTTTATTTTGAGTAAGAAAACCTTTAAAGAATTTACTAATATGCAAATTTTTAACATGATAATATTGTAATTTTTGGCTCCTAGGAAAAGGCAAATTGAGTCAGCCATCTCTTTCACAGGGCTTTAATTGGAAAATGTGGTAAAATATAATCCTTCTAAAGATTAGGTATAATACCATTATTACTAAGAGCCATTAGATGCAAAAAAAATATTCAGTGTGTACCTGGTGAAAGGTAATCTGGTTGAGAGTTAAGCTGTGACGAAAGACCTTGCGCATAATTAGCATGACATATTAGCCATGGCAACAGCCTGAGATACAGATTTGCCGGTCAATGACACGGTGAGATGAGTTTGATAACACGACAGCTATTCAAGCCAAGTCAGTATACACACGGTCATGTTGCACAAGACCTTTTTGTAAGAACCACAAAAAAAAAACGCCGAGCATCTTTTTCCCCCATAGCTAATAATTGCCGCTATGTCCGTTTGAAGTCAAGAACAAATTAAAGACATCATGGCAAAAATCATGTCTTCACGATTACGAGTCATTAGAAAGATCCTCAAGTAGATGGAATAAGAAAATAGTCCTAGGCCAGGTCATTGAATTTTTACGATGCTCAGTCGCTCTTCGACCAGCAAGCACGTAGAATTACAAATATCGCCCTCTACGCTGAGATTATGGAGGCAGTCTCTATTACCTCCTTGGTCAGATTACAGTAATTTTAATATGGAGGCCTGGCACCAGATCGTCGACGATTGCAATAAATAAGACTTAGCCGCAATATTTGTTATCAAAGGATCTCCGATCAGTTGTCATCCATCTTTTCCTCAGACAAGATAAGATGTTCATTCAACGTGTGCCCCATTCCTCAAAGTTGATATCGTCGCTGCTACATCATTTTGATTCCTGCCTTTTATTTTGAAATTAGTTACTTTACCTCCAACAAAATCTTCAGAAGCTTGAATTTTGTCGAATGTTGCATATCCCTGCTTTTGAACATAGTCGCCAATCGTTTTGATCATTTTAAACATTCAGTCACTTTACGTAGGTATTCTTCTTATGGTATGTTTTTTTTTGGTTATTTTCTGAAAGCTGGTATCCATTTTCACGAGCAAGAATATTAACCTTGCAGTTTGAAACAAGTTCATTTGATTTAATAGAAAATGCACAATTACTAATTATGTAAGTCAAGTACAAGCCGATGCGTGTTCAATTTGACTATTTTGCATGGTTATATCGCAGATAAATGTGACATCGCAAGTGAGGCAGAACAAAAATGACGCACGCCAAACAAAAGTTGAAACAGATCCCAGCGACTTTTCCTTTGGAATGGATAAAGTGCAATTTGTTCATGTTACGAACGTGACAATGGCACAAATTCCGAGTCTACTGCAAAGATAATCTTTTGAACTTGTCTTATCTATGAAACCCCTTTTCTGCCCCCGATAAACATGACGGATCAACCTGACCAGACAGCTGTTGTCTAGTATTTAGTTTTCCTCAGACCTGGTTGTGCAAACGTCTGTAGAAACAGAGAAATACCGGGCAACAGAAAATATCACAGCATACAGATACAGTGTATACATCGTCGTTGCTATGGTAATATCGACAGATGCCGGTAAATATGCATGCTGTATTAAAAAAATGAAATGTCTTTCGCTCAAAGAAGACGATCAATTTTCCGGTATAATCAGCTTAAGAATATTTGACCGTCATACGTTGAAATTGATCGACAGTACTGAAATGTGTTCTCAATAAAATTGACGACTGCAAGGTTGTACGCGCGGCAACGAGTTGATAAACTACAGTCATTTTTACCTTGGTAACCAGGCGACGGAATGAAACTTCAAATGCTACCGTACTGTATTATTTTATGATTTAATATTGGATTACCTTCATGAATTATTCACGTCTGTGGTAATAAACCTGAAGTGCGATAAGAGATAACGGTATCTTATTGGAAGTGAAAAAATGTCTTCAATTTGTTAAAGATAAAATTCTGTGTAGGTGCAAGAGCAAGATTTTACGCGTCCCTGGTAAGTTGGGAATGTGAGAACGCCATGCAGTATGGAATTGATTTGTTATCACACTCTGTATCATCCGGTGAGTGAAATCTATTTTTGTACGACGAATACTCATTGGTTATTCCCTGTCTACGAGCCCAAGCGTGCAGATCATTTGACGAATGGGAGGTCGCATACTGAAAAACTTGATCTATATAGCGAGCAGACGACATAGTTCAAGTGAACCTCTCTGGCCGGTGACAAATAAATGAAAAAAAAAAAACAGACCAAGTTCTGATGCGGTTACCTTTACAAATGAATTGCACACTACAAAACATATAATGCTGTTCGAGGTGAATTAGTGAGAAGAAATATATCCATGTTTTACATTACATTTTTGTTGATGAGATTGCACTATATTTTTCGAAGGGATAAATTAAATAAATATTGATGACGATAGTGTTTTCATCAATTAAATACAATAACTGAGATTTTTTTGCAAGTATTCAAGGGACATGAGAAAAACAATCTCACTCCAACGGGCTGAGATGGAATATCTCACTGGAGTTTGGGAATTTCTGTTTCACACGGGTGTGAGACATCCCATTTCAGTCCATTTAAGTATGACTGTGGGATGGCGCATACGTTTTTGTACAAAATGAAAAATAGGATATTGCAATGATAAAAATGCGCTTTGTGTAATTGCGTAGTTAAAGCAGAGACACAATGCTTTCAGCACAATAACAGTTTCATAAATAATCGTACAATTTACACATAAATGCATTTGTAGCTTTCGGAAACTTATGCAAAGGTTGAGGGGAAGAGTCACCACATATTTATTTCTCGCAGTCTTTTTTCTTCAGTAAAACATGCGCCATTCCTCGTAGCACGCATGATGGGCGGCAAAAACATTTAATGAATGAAATAATATGTTTTTAGTTGTGCAGTCCTTGGGGTTCCTCTTTAATGAAACCCGCTACAATATGTAACTACGAACGATGGTTTTGGAAAACATTTACCACAGTAAAATTAAATTTATCGATGTGCTTCTAAGATGACCCTCAGAGGTAAATAATGTGTCGTATGCCCAGTAATTAAGTGCCCTGTGTATATATCCAAATGTTAAGGGACATATGAAGATAGCATTGACATTTGCGAGGGTCACACAATATACCAGGAATGTGATATATCATCAACTTGCAATATATCATCAACTGAATGTGAGATGAACCATTAGATCTTTGGAGGGGTGGTCTGCATCCCGGTGACGTGCATTTTTAGTGGTCCGAAATTTTACATAAAATTGATTTATTTTTTTTATTGCATAGCATGCACACTAGTTTGCCGCAAAAGTTCCATCCTTCATGCATGTGCATAATTTCCAGCGTTCGGAAATTCCGATCGGTACACAAGAATATATGGTTCTTAATCTATTTAAGCATAGACCTAGTTTCTCCATAGAGTCTGTTTTAACGACACAGAAACCCTTAGAATAAGAAATATTTTCAGAGTCTTAGTTTTTCGAAAATCGAAACTTCCATTTTTCCCCATAGAGTTAACACGGTGATGGCGGACATTTTGAATTTAAAATATCAGTAAATGTTAGGCAATTTGATTCGGTAGTTCCAACTTTTTAGCGGTGACCCCTGATCGATTCCGTAAGAGAATGGTTGAAGGATCCGCTGAGCAAATAGTTTGAGCAAAAGTTTAAATCTTTCACTTTCGAGGTGCATACTTCCTCAATGGACAAGTCCCGGCTGACTCGCAGCGTGTTTGCAAGGTTATACTATCTGATTGGTCGATTGTCACTATTCACAGCAACTTAGGGAGTTTATTTGTATTATTTCATTATAACGGTAAGATTCTGCCAACCAATTGGATAACAGCTTCGAAATCGCTGCGAGTCGGCCCCAAAGTCGACCATTTTTCATGAATTTGTTTGATAGGAGATACTACTTATATTGTTTGACATGTTGAAAGATATACTGAATGAATGGGTGACCATGCATATATTCGAACCTGGTTTTAGACAAATTAAATGGAACCATGGCGAAAATGAATTCATGGTCATGACCATTAATTCATTTTCGTGATGGTTTCATGTATCGTGTCTCAGACCGGGGTCGAATATTTGCATGGTCACTCATTCATCCATTATCTTTCAACATGTCAAACAATATACGTAGTATCTCCTATCAAACAAAATTCATGAAAAATGGCCGACTTTGTCACTTCCTTAAGAAATGTTGTGATGATAAAAAAACGATAACTGACCAGTTTATTTGAAGCTGTACCTGCCGGCAATATTTAATGCCCTAGGTATTATCTTAGAACTGTATTTACAGTATTAAAATGGAACCAGTCTCATGATCAGGTCCCGGGTACAGAACTGTGACGCTAGCACGAACGGTCCGTCACTATAGTGGACTTTTGCACAATTCTGAGACCTGTAAACGAGTCATGAAAATCACTCTTTGTTAATACAGAACGCTGGCAATGTAAAATCTACTGAGTTGGCGAAAACAAAGTTCGTTATCGTTGAAAAAGATAATTAGAGTTTTATCCTTGGCCAATAGCGTCTTCACTAGATGTTGACATAGGCATTCTCTACTGTCTATTATGTTAATCACATTAAGATATTGTCTAATACAAGTAAGGCAGCAGCTGCTTCGTCCTGTCGAGTTGCTCCGAATTACACGGTATTTCTATGCACCTATCATCCACGCACAAGTGAATTTTACCTTTAAAAGGACAAGCACCGGCCTTCAAGTTGTGGAGAAAATGTTTTCCTATCTATTTCTGACGTCTGTCATTCCGAAAATCAAGGGATGTGTAAAATTGTTGGATATACGAAAACATGCCCCTTCGACTACGCAAAGATGCTCTCTGGTAGGTGAACGACAAAAGCGTGAATATGATGTTCTTCACTTGAAAACGATTTACATTCGAAGCCACTGGAAATGAATTGTGTATTCTTTCCCGCCACGTCGTGAATAACTGTGTAGTCTGCAGAGACGCGGTAGAGTGCGCCATCCAGCGAGATATATCGAGTGCCCATGTTGGTCATTCTGTCAAATCTGTCGTCACGAATCACGTCAAGCCAAGCAATTTTCTTAATTTTATCGTCATAACTGAGAACATTCAGTGATAGCCCCTCGCCAGTCAGATTTTCTATGCTGGTGAGTCGTTTATACTCTGGAACAAGAATGTTGATCGTTCTGTCATCACTCAGGATACCACACCAAGGAGGGTTGCGCACTGCCGGCAGCCGAAATGGACTTGACCATTTATCCAGATAGGGGTCGTATCTTGCGACAGAAACGTCGTCGAAAGGCGATTCAAATAAGACGAGTAGTGAGCCCTGATGGGTTGCAACTGTGTACTCGGCGTACTGCAACGACAACTGGTCGAGGGGGAAGTCCGGAAAGGGTTTGATTTCCATCCATCTTTGCGCTAAAGGGCAATAACGGCGATGTATGCCCCTCCCGAACACGAACAGATAATCGGCTGCGGCTGCAAAACGGACGAACGGTAAATCTTTCTCCCTTACGTCAATACCGACGGACTGAAATGTCGACCATTCGTCTACTTTGACATCATACTTGAAAGATTTATCGCAAATCGCGCGCTTTGTCGAAGTTAAGGCGTCATTGTAAAGCGACCATCCTATGCCATAGATCCGATGTCCCATTGATGCAAGTTGAACTTTCGAACTAGGTTGACAGAAAATTTCAGGAAGCCTCGTAAGCTCCTTCCATTTCTTTTGACTTCGGTGAAAATACTGAATCCGTGGTCTCCGCAAACACTTCTGTCGATTTTGAGTCGGTTCATCGATGCAAACAGCTACAACACTCTTTCGCATCGTAAACGGCAGCTCGGCAGCCTGACGCTTCTCTTCGCCCGTCAGATAAATTTGGAATTCGGAAGTCCGTTTCAATCTCCGGTAGTTATCGCTTACAAATTTCAGAACAATTTCTCTCAGAGGGTCACAATTATATTTGTACGCAATTTGACTAAAGACAGTCCAGTTATTCAACCTTAGGTAGTTTCCAAGCGCCTCGAAGGCTGTATTCATTTGAAGAAAGTCGGCTGCGGCTACAGTTTCCTCGATCTCCGTTTCTTTCAGTCTCAACTCTCCACTGCAGACGAATTCGAGGAGAATCTTCATCGCGTTTGCACTCGGAATCGGTCCCTTAAGTTCAATTTCACTGAGGCCGTGCTCGGTCCACCAACCAGACAGCATCGAGCGAAAATAATCACTACTTGCCACCAGGGGGCGCACGGGAATTCGAAACGATTCATTCTGAACCCGTAAGCTGAATTGACGCTGCATATCAAGAGTATCGAAATCTGCGCACGCGTCTGCGAGGGCAGTTAGTTTCATTTCTTCTTTCAAAATATCTTCCTTTGTCTTCTTGTCTGCTCACAGTGTCGTATATTTGCCCGCAGATATGAAAATATAACCTTTGAACTTCAGCCTTGAAACGGGTGGGCTCGATGCTTCCTGAAAGATAAGCGGTTGCCGGTGCACTAAGTCTTTATCGGTACTCCTGCAGCAGAACTTCCTGTGAATGTATCAACCAGATAGTGTTTTTTTACATTCAAGAACTGGCAAAATAATGTGATAAAATGGGGAAAGAAATATCGAACCCTCGCTTGAAGCAGTTTCAATTCACGTTCATCAACTTCCCCATTTCTGTCTCGAGCATAGAGATGGCAGAGCGATGATATCAATGACGTTTGCGTGCGAGTGAGACAAAAGAAAATGAGCGAATCAGACAGAAAGCGAATGGGATGGCTATATTTCGTTCGTCATTTTTTTCTCAATGTACTCAATTATCTCCAGTCTCAATGATGCCGGAGTGGTCTGAACATGCTTGACGTTGTTCATGTCTGCTTTGCCTGTTCACTCGCCCAATTTGGTGACCTTTGTCCCTTGTTCAAAAACATGTCAATTCCACCTCTCCATGATCTGTGTATGGCGGCACAAAGGCGTTTTGTTATGCAAATATCCACCCTTGTTATGCATCTGCTGTATCTCTCCACGGCACAAAGACAATCTCGTATGCACTGAATAATAAAGCGAACGCGCGTGTCAGACGGAACGATTAAGGACTTTTGTTCCCTATTTCGACAGCACGCGCCAGCGATGGACAATGAAATCGGGCACATTTTATTTTTGACACAAACAATAAAATAAAAAAACACATTTGTTGTTTTAAAAATAAGGTGTTTGAGAAATACGGTATGTGGTAGGCAAGATAATATATTTGGTTGTTTCTGAAATAATTTGAAATTGATTTTACTGTTTTGTAGCACTCAGTTCAATCTCTAATTAGCGCCAAGGATAATTGTCTGAAATTATAAAGCTGCCCATCGCGCCCAGTTTTAATCGCAAAATAAAACGAACTTACCTCGCATCGGCAGGTCTCGGGACAAAAGCGCAGATTTGGAGAAACACTCAAAAATTTTCAGCGTAAAAGGAAACATAGAAATTATACGATGAGCTGCGCACATGGCACACGGCTTGTTTTCGGTCAAGCTGGGTCAATGAATGATATTTACAATAATTATATGATACCGTGACGTCATTTGATTGTCCCTCATCGAGGGCGCCCTCATAAGGGTAGGAAGTGCCGTCGCCCGTTCGTGAACGCTATGTCAACTCAGTCTAGAGGGACCGTAGTATACATATTATACAGATTACAAGATTCTCGACACCGTTGAAAGTACCGCGGACTGTTTTCAACCATCTTCTTCTTGCTATGTAACTACGTTACTAGACTCGATGGACGCATATTATCTACACATAGCGGAGGTTACGAAAGTGAAACAATTTCATGCCAGCCGTTGAAGGCTCTCCAGATGCTTACGGATACATCAATTCCGGAGTCCTTCTGGTCTTCAGCGCCTTCTGTCCTCACTGATTGAAAGTGTCCTAATTACCTCCCGGTAAACAGAGACTTGTCGACTGGAGGGACAGGGACATATATAGACGCGCTAAATGCGAAAAAGACAGCGTGACTCCCCGGCCTGTCGCACAGGGCAGACGAGACATGTCACACACCGCGTCGGAAGATATAGCCATACGATGATAAGATATATACATCTCTGTTGTGCAAATTCGCAGATTAGTCTAACAAAAATAGATAAAGAATTCTGTCAATCAAGGACAACCTTGTGAGACCGCTGCGAGCAGCACCCTCAAAAACTCGAATGAAATTAAATTTCCGATCCATCTCATGCAGACGACCTGGCGAGATTTACCTTCATTCGGATATGCGTAGGGTAACTACTCGGAAAACGTGATATATGCTAGTGGCGATTTTCTACAGATAATGTCTGAACTTGAAAAGCATTATGACTCAGCTATTTCTTTGTTTCGCTAAATAAACACATAATTCGGGCTGCCCCAAGCAGCGCCCTCAAAGGCGCTGTTTGTGATTGTCGGTTTCTGAGTGCATTCTATCGCCGCTGGTATTATATCTTCCGACGAGCTGTGCGGTTCGGTTTTGTCAGTTTCACTGAATCATATCGCTGTCCCTTATCCCGCAGAAACAGAGTAGTGTATTGAGAATATGAATGCTTTGAAGTGAGAATTGTCATGAGAAATTTGGCAACTTTTACTAAAATCATGATGGTTCTGGAACTCAAATTGTGCAACGTTTACAGCATGCCGTGAAAGGCCTGTTTTGCGAGGACTGTGTCAGGCTTATGTTCTTGAACTGCTATATAACCCACAGCCGTATAATCTAGATTGCAGCCCTGTTAGCTCTATCTTTTCGCATGTTGCTTACAAAATTCTATGATCCAATCTTCAAAAGATATTTCAATTCCTGTTATTAAGTCATATTGCTTTTGAATATGTCGCTTGACGACAGATATGGTGGATTGTTCACAATTTTTGTGTACTCGCCCGCGGCGGCCATACATGGCTTTCATGTCGAAAATTACTAAAATTGTTAAAATTGAAGTCGTACGTTCGTCGCCAATGTTTGGGAAAAGGTTCTGTTGTTAGACTTCGGTAAGCATTTTACATAGGTTGTTTTTTAATTTAAAACCATGTTATCGAGGAAAAACGCAAAAAGACGCAGCTAAGTTTAGTCGTCCGAGCTAGACGAAGTTAGGTTACCAATCACCAATGTATAAAACACATTGTATAAATTGCATTTAAGTGTGCGTTTAGTTTACGTGCAAAACACGTCATCTACAGACCGACTTGGAAACATGCCGACAAGAGTGTTCTAAATCGAAGTATAACAAAGAGAATTCTCTTGAGACAGGGAAAATGGAAAAAATACTACTTCGGTAAATGAACGACTATACCGTCATACATGAATGGCTATTCAAATATCTTTCTAATCAAATATCTCGTGTATATTAAAATACTTTCTATTCACATTGAGATGCCTACAAAATAATTGAAGTTTATTCAAACAGCTGGGATCAATTCAAACACATGTCTCTTCAGGCATTGGCGTCTCTGTAAACATAATCGTGTCATGCACACTCTTATTTGGATCTGCAGTTGTTTTTCATAAGAAATGTTTTCTTTGAATAACCCTTTGAATACTTTTATCATCAATCTTTTTATATCTTAATTGCAAAGAAAAAAAATTGATAAGGCGAAAATAAAAACATTTTTTTCCTGTATCATGCTCCTCACAATTATATTAGGTAACCAGGAATTTCTTTATGGTGGCAAAAGATATATTGCCACACCCGAGCGAGTACACAAACATGTGAACAATTATTACACCGAATCCATTGTAAAGGATTCAAATAGTCAAGTTTTTCAAAGTTATGGCAAAATAACGAGAAGAAAAAAAATTGTATGGTAATTTTCTATACAATGCAAGATGCGAGGTCCATGAATATTCCAAATTGATAAAAATTACCAGCATTTACTTGTTAAACTGAAACAGTGCTCATTAATATAATCTGAATAAATGAATACAAATCAAGCTCACATCTTGCTCTAAGTAAGATATTTCTTGACACGTAAAATGCAAAAAGGTACAGCAAACGAGGCTTTCAGGCGGAACGGACGACGATCACAAATTATCTTCTACAAGGTATTACTTTAGTTGTCAACTCGTAAAGTCAGAGCAAACTGCATGAGTTTTTGAGAAAACCACAATTGATTGATGCCGTCGATTCAAAAATTGTGATACGTATCTTTCGATGATTGTCTATTGTCGACACCATATGAAATAGAAATTTGTGTGCGGTTAAACATGAACAAGAGCAAGATGTAAGTAAAAGAAATGCATAAGTTTTCGGCCAGCCAATATTTTGTTTACATGATCGACCTGAGTTTCGGAAAGTCACGCGATAGGATGTAATGGTCACATGACGCTTAGTTGACCATCGGGTATTCAGGTGGAGAAAATACTCTACCCTAGCGAGTCTTGCACGTTGAGTTTTCAAATTAGACTGTTAACGCATTCTGTTGGCACAAGACCACTAATTAATTTCCCATAGGCCATCACAGAGGCGTTGAGTTCAATTTTCCTATTTTAAAACATTCAGCGGCACGAATCCTCTTAACAGGTGTTAGGTCAATGTCTGCTTGACTACTGATGAATTTTTCGTGTGGGCAAGTCCACGGAAATTTTGAGATAGCAATGAAAATAGCGCCCTAAAAATTCAGGCTTATTGTTATGATTTTTATAGGCCCTAGAACTCCTCATATTACCACGGAATGCTTCAGCCATTATTCACAACAGTCTGCATTTTGATTCAGGCAGAAAAATATCTTTACAAAAATACTTGACATTAAAGCTCAACTAAAACAAGCATCCATGCCGGTATCAAAACTTCAAGGTCTGCACTATTTTTCTTCCAAACTATCTTCGTCGTCTTGTGCCTGTTGAGAAATGAGTGACGTAGTAGTGTTCCCGTAAAATAAGCACGATATACTTAAAGGTATACTATCACCTGTTCCAATTTTGCCACAGTTACAATGGAAAGAGAAAATCTAGCCAATCATAGATTTTAAGCGGGTGGCCGCTTTTTAAAAACATGGGCATTTTGAATACCAAGGAACGCCCCTTTGACCATATGTGGGCATATTTAGATTACAGGTGACTGTATACCTTTAATGTATTCTCGCCAATATATTTATCACATATAGTTATTAGGCCTGTAGTAGGGAAAGTGCTTTTTACGTTGACAGTGTACCCTTGCCGGGGTCATTTGAAGATCGTTTCTATTATTGACTTGAAGGGGACGCCACTGCAGCATATTTTTCCTTTTGGTTCCATTCAAATTCTCATCTGAACATGCGCAGCTCGATGATAGAAAGGCTTTGCCAGGACGCCTACCTTCATGTGTGCTTAGACTACGTTAACATTATTAGTTGATATTTGGGCCGTACAAAATCAATGTGCATTGATCTGCAATAGATACTCAATTGATGTACCACAATACGTTCAGTTAATTTTGAAATGAAACTAGGGGTTACTAACCAGGCTATATAATTTGATAAATCTATCCCAGCTGTGCCTTTTTTTGATCTGGTATGACAGTTGCTTCTTTCCAAGAATTTAGAGAAAACACCATTCCGTACAGAGAAGTTAGTTGTAGAAGTGGTGATCGGAACCAGTACATTGACGAAATCCTTCAGTAACGGTGTAGAAATGGGATCACTTATGCACTGTTTTGATGGAGCTTTCAGAATGTAATGCCTCACTTGATCACTCGTAAAACGTGCCAATTTGTTCTCAACCAATTTTGCCGATGTCGCACTTCCCGCCTGATAATCAAGTCGTCCCAGATTTTGTCATACTTGCCCAAGAAGAAGCTATCGAATCTGTTTGTCAATTCAGTTCATGCCGCAGTTTCAGAATTTTTACAGTGAATTGATGTTTCTCGCTACGATGTCTATATGCCGTCATTCATACTATAGTTATAATAACTTACCTTAATAATGGACACGTGGCAATGGCTCAGTATTTGTATTTTGAAAAGTTTATTGAGAGTGAGAATTGCATTAATAGAGTTTGCCATTCAGCAAAATGCAAAACATTGCAAAAAAGTCTTAGAAATATTTTAATATATCTCCCCTGTACAGAGGAAAGAAAATTGTTTGTGATACGGTATTAACTATTAATATTATTAAAACTGTATCAATAGTTCAAGATGTAATTTGAACTTAACATTGTAACTTGAATACATGGAATGTGACCAATTACAATTTCGAGAACACATCACGTGATTTAAATATTAAAAAGATTTCATTGAAATTGAAGAGGCTCTTCTGTGATTCTTGAAATGAATGAAAACAAAGAGAAAACACCAATAAATGATTCTGTGATATTAAAATCCATGAAGAAATTTGATAACTGATGTCAGTGCCCCTCAGGTGTGATTTCGTCACGCTGACAAAAGGCATCACAAAATATAACTTAATCATGAAATCAATAAAAAAAAATATTGTTTATCAACATGAACCTACGGTGGTTTTTGAAGTTAAGAATGACTCGGAGTGTGAATTTATAAAATGGAAATGATGCTAAACTATCGTGTGTGACTATCACGTGACTCGAGTAACGATAACGTACGAGATGTCGATTCTTTTCAAGGCTCGGTTCTATGAGTTCCGGTCAAATGCCTGGCCATAGTGTTACGTTCAGTCCCCTCTGAAACGCGGTGACGGCGTACCGACACTTATCAGAGGAGCGGGAACGTCAGTGTATTGGTGACCTTGACCGGTCGCTTGATACCGTTACTGAGGCCACGTCCCCGTGCTGAAGTTAATACACCTATTTGTGCGCCTAGGTTGAAACGTGCAAATTGTACACTATTATTTTTGTTCAACATATCACACACATATGCTAATAATACATTTATATCAATTTTAATTATCACCGCTTACTCTAAACTGGTCTCAAGTCGAAAGAAATTAAAACTCTTCAAAATAGGCCCATAATTAACCTCGTTACAGTAGCCTTTCAAAAGTTAGTAAATGTTAGAGATGTACAGCCGACGATCCGAAGAAATCAATCCGAAATTGGTAAATCGTTTCTAGTATAATAATAGCTAATTAGTCTATGTATATTATGTCTACGCTAATTGTTATGCCAATCATTTGATAGCTATGATCTCGATGTAGGAAAAGCGTTCAGCGTATGAAACTTTCCCGGCAGGAGCATAAGATATACAGAGACAGCCTCCCGAGTTCCAATGGTGGAATAGGTCTTTATTTGAGTCACCGCTTACACGAGTGCCCGTTTTTAAAGCCAAAAACTCTCCGATAGACTTACGTTGCAAAAGGTGAAAAATTTCGAGTAGCCATCTTGTTTTTCTAGTTCTCTTATTTGCATGTCGTTCCTTATTTGCATATTCATAATGAAGGGTTATACCAAAATGTCCTCTAGAGGGGTGATCAGCAGTATTCGACTGGCGGAATTTCGCATTTGAACGGTGATCAATTACTTGGCAGCTGAATTGAAAATGTCTTTTGCAGTAACTACACAGGTGAGGATAGAAGTATAGTAGCTAGGTTTAGAAAAAGGTAGTAGAAGGAATAGAATTCTCATTTTAAGCTTGAAAACAACATCGTACAGGTTTCAAATTTATTTTCTAGTTACTGGAAATCTGGATCGAAATTAATAACGGGACAAACTAAATGCTTTATAACAAGATGATTAAGGGCAAGGTTTAGACCGGAAGCAATTTCGTTGGCCGAGGACAGTTTTTAATATTTTTGAACACTTTTTGCTGCTGATGTACCCCTGTGGAGGGCTATTTTGACCCGAAATTTAATACTTGTAAAGTCAAAACTTTCACAGACACAGATAAAATTGATGTTGGGAAAATTCCATATCCAACCCTTCAACTTTCTTGCCCTTGATCATCATCAATTCCAGGACATAAAACCATCTTAAGTTCAGCTTTATCTAACTGTCCATCGCCATCGAAATCACATAATTTGAGCAACTGGTCTTTCAATTCTTCGAGTCCAGACTCGGTAACCTCCTAGAAAAAGAAAGCGAAACGCGTGATCTGTAAAACTGACCACTCTTCAGAAGAAGTAAGAAGTCGTAATTTTGTATTTTCCTAAATGTGGAAAAAATGGGTCCTAAGTATTATGGTAAGCACCCTTTCCCAGCCTCATTTTGCAATACACGCGTGAGATTAAAAAAAAGGTAAAAAATACAAAAGTGAAAATCAAAAAAGTTCGACGCATTTCAGCATGGAGTTGTAGGGTAACGAGGGTTAGTAGAGGGCGCCCTTTCAACGGCGACATTTTGCTGATGATGAAGTAAACAGAGGTCTGATGTCAGCCATCTTGATTTCACTCATCTCCCGGACGGTCTCCAGTGCATAACACCATTCTCAGCTCGTCCTTCTGCAGAGTGCCGTCCTTATTGACATCGCAGATTTCGAGTAAGGCTTTGACATTGTCTTCGAGGGTCTTAATGTCTAATTCCTGGAATGGGAGGGGAAATGGGTTTGGGATATAATTTAGATAGGTTAGATAGATGAGCAATCGGGATATTTACGGTGTTCGGAAGAAGGTCATTCGATGAGGAATTTGTCACGTGTTAGCTTGACAAAGTAAATGGAAAAAAATTGTGTACAAATGTTCAAGGTCAGGTCAGTCAGGCAAGCGCTAGGTATAGGCTACTGAGGAGAAAGCGTGCGTTACTATTGATGGAGGGTAAAAGGGTGACAGGGGAAATTCTAGAGTATATCACCGATAGGACCACACAATCATGCAACCACGGCCAATGCATATAACACACCGGCAGGCGAGAAACGTCTTCAGCTGGGTTGCTGTCGGAATCTAGCATTCTTCGGCTATCTATACCGGAGACACTGAAGAACTACAACTGTTCACAGGTTGTTCGGTCAGAGGATGAAGGCTTAAAACTTTGTATTTGCAAGAACCAAACATTTAGTCTCCCGATCTTTGCTCTGTTTTAGTCGTCTCTTGCAGAAATAAAGTACAACAATTGTTACTGGCAACGGGGTAAACAAACAAAAGTACATCTTGAAGACCATCAAATGAGATGTGTAAAATTTAAAGGGAAAAATAACCTCTGTTAATGAATGTAAATTGACAGCCATTTAGCGATATTTTCTTCAAAATATCGCTAAAACCTTAAGATCGGTAAAATGTTGCCCGTGGTTGTCGTTTTGACAGTCACTGATTTTTTGTTTTGGCACGTGCATGCCAACGACAAAGCGGACGAGAACTGTGCGATCGATTAAATGGTCATTGTTCATTCATCCCCTGTTTTTGCTCCTTTGTGTGATCATACGGTAAGGCTGCTTGAAAAGAGAGTGACGTCAGATTAGATGCGCCATCTACGACAGAAAACATGTAGAGAAATGCGAAAGAGAGTACCAAGATGCATGCTACAAGCGCAAGGCATACGACCAAAACGCTTGGACACAATCCATACCACAGACAGCTACGCATCATGCCACGAGAGACCTCGAAAACATGAACAACGATGCAAATAGATATGAGATGAGTATCATGAAAGTGGATTTTTATAGTATTTTGTGTGTTTGTTTGTATGTTCGTAATTGACCGTAACCATTTTCCGTTTGAACCTGTTAAGAATGTAAAGCAATGGTGTATGTAAACATCGATAATTTATGCTTAACTATAGTTACTCAGTCGAAGAGTTTTCTCACAGTTTATATCAATCAAAGATAGGCTACTTTTAAACTCACATAAGCTATGTCTACGTACCTCGTCTTCATGTTCCATCAAATCTTTGAGGAATCCTGACAGCTCAGCGCCCTCTATCTTACCATTTTTGTCCTGTGTTCGGAAAACACAAAAGGCTACAGTAGGCTACGTTGTCAATCCTACCAAGTTCCAAACTTTGTAGAATGTGACACATGCAGAGAACCACATACCCTTGAGAAATTCTCGAGGGTCTGTGATAGAACAAAGAAACTATGTGATATGGTTAATTATTGGAATCAAATGTTTTTTTCAAGCTCACAAAGGTCAGTCGGTTTTGGCGTTTCACATTAGGATTAGTCATTGGAAGTTGTACTGATACACCAGTCACAGCTCGTAAATGAGAGAGAGAGAGAGAGAGAGAGAGAGAGAGAGAGAGAGAGAGAGAGAGAGAGAGAGAGAGAGGATTGACAGATGGACGGATAGCGACAGAGACAGGGGAGATAGAATGGCAGACAGACACAAAGACAGACTCATGAAGAGTAACAAAGGAAATGGGAAAGAGACAGAAAAGACAGAAAACGTCCAGACAGATATAAAGAAACAAGAGTAGACAAGGCCTAAAAGACTAGCTTAAGGGTATGCACTTCACGTACTGCAAAGTACAGTAGCCATAGCAGACCCAGATTCGTAGAAGAGGATAAAATCGGATGAGTGGGAGAAAATGATGCTCACCTTATCGTAATGATCGAAGACTCTGTTGAATTCCTTCTTCGTTAGCACGGCCTTGCCCTGATAACAATGTAAAAAACACGCCATCAAGTCAAACTATCTTGACATTAAGCGTGATGTCGATCACATGTCATTCATCAAACCCACGTGCACGTGGTGATTCAGCTGGATATTCAAGAGTGAAAAATGTTATGTGTCGGTGAGAAGAGAATATATATATATTTCGAGAGAGATAAAGAAAGAATGAGAGAAAGAGAAGATAGGAACGTGAAGTAGTACAGAAATGCAGAATGAAGCAAAATATATCGGAAAGGAATATAAAATTAAAGTAAAATAGATAATATGAAGCGACTTAAACAAATGGAAAGCATGCGTACGACGTACAGAGTTAGTTATTGCTGAGGGGAGTCAATAGTGAATTAGTAAATCGTATTATTACGTATTAGGCATACTCACTGCTTTCCCAGGCTTCAGTGAACCCTGTGAGCAATTTCGAATAGGTCATTTTCAACATGAGACTATTTACCATGCATTTACTTGAATCCGTACACCGAACTTAACTTTTAAAATTAAAACTTAAAAATTCTTATATTTTTTTTGTCATTTTAACTCGGTGTTTATGAGCCAACCACCAAAAAAGGGTGAACTGGACTGTACTTTTTAATGTGATTTCTGACAAGGACACAGGCAGTGGTAGCCGAGAGTTAGTTGGTAAAAAGTTAAGAAGAAGTGGACAGTTCACAGAAAAACGATATACAGAATTTCCAGTGTTCAACAGAATTCCGACAGAAGAGAAGCAGCATGTCGCATTCCCGTCATTTGCATACGTGTCTTATACATCATGCCGGCATCAATCTTGCTTTCGAAACAGACAAACAACTCATGCAAATCAACAATCTGAACAACCTCAAGTCCGAAAGAAAGAGTTGCTTCGCTCTAACAGTCAGTGCGATTAACAGTTGCATTCATCAGACAAGATTACTCAAAAGACGTAAACTTGCAATGTGCTTCTTATTGTAAATCATAAACGTCAAGAACATTTATCATTTGAACCTTTGTCTTCACAGCAATGGTGGGAGTCGGCCATTTTTAATGAGATGCAAAGGGACGGCGCTTTTTGACTTCACAGTAATTGCGAGCGTCGGCCATATTTAATGAGATGCAAAGGGCCACGCTTCATCCATAAATTTGTGGTGTAGGAATATTACGTACACATGCGTAATACAAACATGTCACGATACATAAAGACGTTAAACATTCAAAATTATAGAGTTCCTTTGCAAAGGGACAATCTTATGTATAAACAATTTGTTTCGTATTTTAGCAACTAGTTTTATTTATTTCGTGGTGAACAATTTCAGACACATGATTAGTAGTATTTTCTAATTAGTACCATACTTACCTCAAATCGCATGAGAAAATTCTCTTTCACTGGAAGGAGTCTGTTGGCAAAAGAGCGGACAACTCTAAATATCACAAACAACGCTGGTTCAATGTGATTTATTTACAATGTATCTCTCAGCCTTTTTTCTGGAAGGATATTCACAAGCAGTGCCTCATCGATTTGCACGAACATTTTTCTGTCAAACACAGTCGTGAATCGAAATTGATTGCCTCAAGGTGTGACATTAATCTTTCTGAAAGTATTATATCAGTATACTTATTTTGGCAAAATAATAGATATCAAGGCATATCAAACAGCGGACTCCATTGTACAGCATTGTCCCCCTTGCGCCGTAACTTCCGGAGTATGTCTTGTTAGATCATTATAGAAATAACATAGCGGTATCACCTGCAGATAGTCAATACATCGCTGTCAAACTTACAATAACACGGAAATGTATTCGGTTTTAAAATTTGTTCAGAAGCCACAGTTAATTAGACTCATATCACGTATGGCTAAGGAATAGGGATGCGGTCTTCCTGTAACTCTATACTTACCCTAATTTTACACCCCTGACCTCATATAGTTTTGATCGTATTTTGAAACATAAAAAGTGGATTTACAAGATTGCTTTGTCTCTTTGGGTCACAGTCAGAACTCTACCATTCACGACGAGGAGTATTACTAAAGTGGGTAATGAGTTTTCCTGTGTACATTGTGTCTTGTGTTGTTATAACAACGAATTTCGGATAAGCTGCCAACGCTGAACAAAGTTCCGTTCATTACCAAGATTCAATGTAAATGTTTGAAATATGGTTAAATTTCACCTTTCACTCACTCACGTATGTATGTATGTATGTAGGTAGGTAGGTAGGTAGGTAGGTAGGTAGGTAGGAAGGTAGGCCGTTTTGATTTCAATGAAAGAGGTAATAAGGGTCTTGTGCAAGACCTACATCTCGAGTAAATAATTGGCGCCCGTCTTTGAATCTTTCTATTGACAAACATATCATATCCGTTTCAGCTGGCCCAGGGAAATATATACAGCTTGAAGATCGCTCAGAGCAAATGCTGTAACTATCGAATTTAATTTCCTGGCCTTCCGTTACTTCCCCCACGCGGTAGAAGGAAAACAAGACAGCGAGTGTGTGTCAATTTACCTTGCCATTTCCTTGATCTCCAGCTTGCCGTCTTTGTTAGTATCGAAATGTTCCAACTGCAGGAAAAAAAAGAGACAGTTTTAATTGAATCGGTGAATGAAAAGGGCCGATGCAAAATTCATAACCGCTTCTTGTACGCTTTCAATATCGCCACATACAGTGACTTCTAACACGACATACTTGACTTCCCGTCCAGTTATACGGTTTGATCACACGCAGACGACACAAAATAACATAGCTACAGGCCAAAACATGCAGATGCCGCAAATCTTCGGTAAGCATATTTACTCTCTGTAAAAGAGAAGTCAAATATCACGGACATGCGCGCCGCATTGGAATTTAAGTCGCAGAATTTTCCCTGTCAAACGAACCACAATTTTCTTTCTTTTTCCACGATAATTACCGAGTCACGTGTCGTGAAGCGGGAACATGTGTGACATGACTGATAACTGTGATCAGGAGACGAAAATTATGGAAATAATAGAATCTCCATATTTTCATCCAACGAATGTAAAAATAATATTTTCTAAGTTGCATTGTTACCTAATCTTTACTTTTCCCCACTTTGCTAATTACGCAAGGCACACCGGGAATCGAAATGTTGAACAGGGCTCCATTAGATTTCCGAGTTGAATTTATCGTGTGCATTTTCAGTTAAAACAACAGGAAACCCATATAACTGGATGCATAGCTGTTTTTTGTTAGAAAACAAGCAGACAAATGAATGTCAGCTTGGTTTTAACATCGCCTACGGGCGACCCGAATGCCTACTGTCACTCAATTAAAATTGAAAGCACTATCACCGCAAATTTAATACCGACCCGCATGCAAATTAATTGATTAGAACGTTATCATGCTGTGACATAGATTTTCAATTTAAAATAAAAACACAAAAAACCAAACCAGCTGGATAGAACTTTTCTAAAACATGTCATCTTCGATTTTTTAGAAACAGCATCTGCATGCTTCCCGCATTGATCACGCTTGAGGCTTTAAAATCCTATAAAATAAACTGCATCTTATTGATTGTACTTACAATGGCTGTAGTGTACTCATCCAATTTGTCATCTGGTACCGAGGCGTTTGCTTTAGCTAGGAGATCCGCGAGAAAGGCCTGTCGAAGAAGTGACAGAAATAAAGTTCATGTAAGGACATAAATTTCATTAGGTGTTTTTTATCAATCCTAATTGCCAAGGAACGCCCTATCAGTAGCCGTATACCTACGCGGCTGTCGCACTCAGGAATTTGTCCGCCGGGTTGCAGTCAAAACGTGAAACGGCTATTGTATTGCTAATATGCATGCACTGTCACATAAGGGGGAAATTCCACAAAGGGAGATGCAAAACTGAGATTCTCTTTTCGACAGAGCGCATCAATGACACGGAGTAGACACATGGGTCATCCTACTGGTATGAAATAAATTCTTATCGATCGAAGTTCAACTGAGGGAAGAGAGAGAATGGTGTACTTGCGTCATCCTCAACACCTCATTTCCTTCAAAATGTGTTGAAAATTGTCTCTCTGAGTTTCGCAAGTGTCACGATAAGTGCAAAATAAACGCAATAAGTTTCTTTTCCAAGGCTCAGACGGTAAAATCGATACCCGTAGAAGCAAAATGAAAGTCATTTGCATCCATAACGAAGGAGATACTGCGGCATAGTACACACAGTCAGTACGCGTACATGGCTATTGATGCGCAGCGTGGGTGTCGATAAATTTCTCAGCTCAAACCACTTTTCCCCCCGAACTTTCTCAGGAAGTCGATCGTCTGTCTTGATAATTCGGATCGCTTAGGAAACAATACCGAAGTCGAAGAAGTACACACTTCACCGGGCATGAGACGTACCTTCAGTTCGTTGCTTTCAATGTAACCGCTTCTATCTGTGTCGTATTTTCTCCATGCCTGCGATGTAAAACCAATCGCAAAAAGGGATTTGAAGGATATAGAGATTTCAGCTCACAAACAGTGTTCAAAAGTCCTAATAATGCTATATTTCATATTTTGAGTGTGCTTCATAGAAACTTCGAGAACACAATAAAGAGATTATAAAACCAATGTATCCCATTAAGAAAACGAGCCCGAGGATTTTGTATCCTCTCAAAATAACCACCATGATGCTAGTTCATTGTGTCCAAACCAAGACATATTTCTCTTGAGCGTCATGTTAGTCACAAATATAATATGTCGTGCAGGTGAAACGGGTGAACATACCTCCATGAATTCAACACTGGAGCGCAGGGGTTGGTTCTGACGGAATAACATCAAGAAATTCTCGTCGGTTGGCAAAATATTTGACAACTGCAAGATAAACAAAACAACACATCAATATATATATATATATATATATATATATATATATATATATATATATATATATATATATATATATATATATATATATATATATATATATATATATATATATACACACACACCCGAGAGTGCATTCTCAAACTTTAAAGGGCCATGAGCTGTATTTTTATGATGCTTTATTTATCATTACATTTGTTTCAATGTCAATTGCAAGGTTTTTTTTATTCCCAAAAGCATGTAGGAGTAGAACAAGAAAGTGTAAGGCTGACATTAAAAACAAATATGGTTAAAAAGTTATGAAGAGTTACAGCTATACTGCCGGCCCTGTGAGATATTTTAAGTGTATACAACTCTATGTCCTACATCGTTAAATTTAGCGCTTTATACTGTGATGGGCACTTACAAGCTGAGTGTATATATATATATATATATATATATATATATATATATATATATATATATATATATATATATATATATATATGTGTGTGTGTATATATATATATATATATATATATATATATATATATATATATATATATATATATATATATATATATATATATATATATATATATATATAGTCTGTCCTGACATAAAATATTTATGTTCGAGGCAAAGACGGTAAGGTTACACAACATGATTTTGATGTCACACGATAGATTCCAATAAAGCACGAGAACGAACTAAACAAAGCATGTCTTGTAAATTGTCTGTGTGCAAACTCTCCCCTGGGCAAATATGTGCATATGAGAGACATATTACTTGGCGTTCATTATTTGTACCCGACCTATTAACAATGAGGCGAAGCAAATAGAACCCCGTATTTTTTTCTGTATTTCCCGAGCGTGCGACAGCTGACGCACAGACCTGTCGAAAACACAATATCTGGGCATAATTTTTGTTGCGGCCGCAAAGCAATTTCACAAATGCGTTGAACAGCACTGGAGACAAGGGGGCGATGGCTGGCCATGAAACAGTCATTTACGAAAATGAAAACTGCAGATGATTGCCGAAAGTGATAAATGCGAATGTATTGTACATTCGCTGAAAAGACTTTAATGTCAGCCCGTCTCCTCTTGCTAATATGTCAACGACATCCGGGAACGTGATAGTTTTTAGGTCCTAATAGCGTAATCTACCACACTTTTATTCATCCCCCTTGTCGTGTCAGATATCCAAACAGATCTCTGTACACAGAAATATCCTTGGAGGGCCCCGTCTTCAGTGAAGCCAGCCGTTGATGTTATCCGACTGAAATTATGCTAAAAGCGTATTACATATTAATAATTAATTACATCTTTATTGTGTATGTATCATTTTAATTACCTCAGCTCTTGATATCTTGCCATCTTCATTCACATCATAAGCTTCCATAAATTTTTGCTTCATATCGGCAAGCATAGTTTCCGAGATCGTCTGAAATTAAAACAAAATTGAAAAAGGTATATTTTTGAAAACGTTATATATATATATATATATATATATATATATATATATATATATATATATATATATAATATATGTTATACACATGTGTATATCTATATACTAGTACAAACCATGCGTTCACATAATGCATAATACGTGCTTCATTCAATCTTTCATGTCTGTCATGATTGTTTACGTCAACAGGGTTTCCTTTTTTCCACTTCCAATTTAAAAGAAAACCAAAACAATTAGTTTTCAAATTAACGAGTGTTTAAGATGGTCGCTGCACTTCCCACTGTATGGTGGTTTGAGTGAATTTTGAGCCTTTGAAAATCAGCACACGAGAGATCACCACGGTGCCTTGAAACAGTCAAACAGGTTCTCCAATCATCGATAAGCTGGTGAATTATCGACAGCAAGATCCTAGACAGCATCATATTACTTCTGAAAACGCTATTTGTCTCCGTCTCCTTCTACCAACAATGTGTCAAACGCGACAAGCACACCCGTATGTATATAATATAGACACAATTTCCTAAATGCTGTTGGATAGGGATATACATAATTTAGGACGTTGAAACCTATATCCGTTTTACGACGATATTGATAAGGAATTAAACTTGTCTGTGTGTGAATGTATAGACTATAAGTAGTTTCTAGAAATATTCTCATTTGAATCAATGCCGGTACTATATCACTTCAATTTTTTATCCGTCTCTGTTGCATGCAGTGGCTTTCGGTTTATCCTTTCGCTGAGTAGCCAAACTCAAGTCGACGGGGATACTCGCGCTGAACCCAATTCCTCTGCGAGTAACCGCCGAAATTATATCTAAAAAGCAGAATAATTTTGTTCGAATTGCCTTGGCCTTTTGCTCTGTAACTATTCAATCGCGTGAAGGTTTTTTTTTTGACAATAGAGAAACAGTAAGCTGTCAGTACGATCATCGATTATGATGTCGCAGAGTAGACGGCGATGATGGACGAGCGACTGCCAGCACAAACGGCGATTGCCTAAGGCACTTTTGCATGGAGGGCGCACCTTGCGGAATAACTCAGGGAAACAGAATGAAATATTTAATCGATCTTTTCTTGCCCGCACGGATCGCTCATCCATCCACAGCTCTACTGTTAGACAGATTCGTGATCACTTTTTTAAACCAGCAGTCCCCAGAGTATAGTCTCGAGCTGGAAAAAAAAATTAATCATGACGGAGAAGAGACGCTAAAACTCAGTGTTTGACATTTAGTGAACGATAACGCGGCTACTGGTAATAAAGTTTGTTTTGATCTAAGAGGACACGAGGCGTTGCCACTGTAATATAATCTACCCCGCTGAGGCGACTCTCACACATTTCGAATGAGAGAATGTTTGTACACCTGTTAAATCTGTGCATTAACAAGAGCGCTCTTCAGCAATGATGTACCTAGCCGGCCCCTTTGATTATAAGAAAGATGATAAAAAATCCCGACAATATAAAGCTAAACTGAGCACTATAAACTACTCCAGTGTTGGAGTCAACGAATGATCGGGCGCCATCTTGGAAACCTGTCAGTAAAAAAATGAATAGCAGTACCGTGCCGTGCGATGCGTGACTCGCACCTAGGAACATTTTCACCAGCAAATGCTTCGTTGCCATGGAAACGGCCGTCTCGATCATTGTTATTGAATACAGTTGAAAGATTTTATGCATCACGCTTTATCTGCCCGGGTAAACCAAAATGAAAAATGAGTGCCAGACACGACAGAATACGTTACAGAATGAAAGGGGCGACCCTTAGTCGTGTGTCCCTGATGAAGCAGATGCCGAAACGAACCAGGGGTCAACATCGACTGTGCTATCTACTCTTAGCTATCTTCTCTTTCTTCAAGACTTGCCAATGGGTTTAGAAACAGAAAAACAAAAGCAAAACCCCAACTTCCTCGAAGCAGCGTTCCGCGAGGAATGCAACGTGACAAATTTCTACCATTAAAGTCATGGCTAATTTCGAAGACGTATATGATTTTTTAGAAGCGATAACGATATGTGTTTGCCGCTCATGGCTCTAAGCGAAAGCACATCTAATGATCGAACGGAAGTCGAGGAAAGTGAGCGCTGTATACTGACAGCATCATCTTCCAAACGAATTTTACTGGAGCCCCTTCCGGCCTTCAGAACCGTGGCATACTGATCACCGTGACTCTCCACGATTGAAAACCCCCAAAGGTACTGGGCCGAAAGATTTGACACAGCAAGTCTGACAAACAGAAGATGCTGCACATTTAAATAATTGGTGGAGGCGGGGGAAAGCTTGCCCTCAAAGGGATGGTGCTAAATTTTGCAGGGCCTATGCAATCGCCTCTTCGAATTCTCCGAAAAATTTTGACGTGATTGATCAGAGAGATAGAATGAGGCAGAAATCCTACCAAGTATACGGCTGTGTGTTTGTCTTTAACACCGCGAAGACGCGCTTATTACATTCAGCCGCCATTTATAAAGCAGTATCGATTTTTTATGACCTTCTGCGCCGTATCCAATATGGCTGACGTGAAAGCTTTGTGCTTAAAGCATTCTCATCAATTATCTGTGGCTTCTTTCTTTTCAAAGAAACTTCTATTATCCCAGAATCAAAGAAACTTCTATTACCCCAGAATCGAGAAATTTTTAAGGACAAAATTACAATCCTCCAAATCGCGTTTGTTCCTGGATAGATATACGACCTAATTTCACGTCTGACCCAATGGATCGAATTTCCTGAAATTACGCCCCGAAAGTCAACAGACAATGTTCCACGTATAGCTATCAGTTGTTCTAGGATTCAGAATAAAATGTGCTCCTAATTTTAATGTTTGGCTCCATTTCCATGCTTCAAGCCCGTTAATCTGTCTAAAACACTAAATCGAGCTACACGAATCCCATACTGAACACTCTGAAGAGGGCGAAGAGAAAAACATGTTTCCTATTTTTGCATCCAGTTCTTCTTAACCGGCTAAAGAGTTCCTTATGCCCACATTTAACTTGATGACGTACAACTACCATAAACGATCACGTTATTCCCTGTTCCAGAAATAAGAATTTTTATCGGAAATATTTCTCATTTGCCCATGTGTACTTTCATGATAATTTGGCACTGGCACTGTTGTTTGGCACTGGCACTGTTGTTGTAGCGGTCCTCTAAATATCAAGAATTTATTTTCGTTTAGCTTTTTTGTATTTCTACACTTTATGGCACTGCACTTTGTCGGAATAGTAACAATCACATTTGGTATGAAAATACACTGCCCAACATCAGAGTCATTGTTCATGCACCTAGGGAGTCGTACAAAATATCCCTGAAACGATGAAGGCACCATAGAATGATGCAATTCAGCAATATGGCAGTGAAAGTTAGACTGGTTCTCTCGCCCATCTTTTACGCGTCACCTTTTGAATATCAGTAGTTGACAACGTGGCCAAAGAAATGATTTATCGGTTTCTGTGCCTCATTATAGACTGCTGATCGCTTGTGAAGTGGTCCTAACGCGTAATTGTTTGCATTGCGAAGTGCAATATGAATTGTCGATGATGTGATCGCCCGAAGTACAGATCACCCTCTCGGCTCGGAAAATCGCACAGAGAAAAGACAAACACAGAAGAAGTCCTGCCTATGCAACGCTAGAACCGACATAAGTTGCACATGAAAGAAAAAAAAAATAAGTCGAACTATAACTGCATTTCTTCAGGATGATAGCTATTTGCAGTTAGAGTAACATCGTTTTCTGCTGCAATAATGATGAAGTAATCCGAGTTTAGCCCATAGGACTGTAATCTCGTGCCGTCATCGCTCAGATTTGATTCGGTCTACAAAAAACACCGCTACCGTCGGCGATGAAAACATCGACTTTAATTCCCTCTTACTGAAGGTGCCAGAGCCGCGCTGAAATATGAATGTACGAACCCTCCAGGTCTAGATGAGCAGTAAGTGGGTGGTTCGCAGATTGCAAAGGAAACTCCGTCGGTAATTTTTACATGTGAGAAATGTTTTTAGTGAAATCTACGTTCCGTGACACGCTTTGACCTAATACGACGCCTGATTGACTTGTTCGACTTAAAGAACTACCGTCGTAATGATTGGCATATGTTTTAAGCAATTCTGACACCGCATTTGCTGCCAAAACTTTGGACAAGGTCTATTAAGATCCATAGCCACCCTGCTGTACCGTTATCAAGCGCTCGCACAACCCTCTTCTTCGCTAAAACTGCACATGAGCTGAAGAAGTTGGGAACTACAGATGTTTTAGTAAGCGCACATACAGGAAATGTGAATCAACACATCCATACTGAAATCTCTGGTTCCGATTTTATCAGGTGAACCGATATGTTATTATGCTTTCGCTCTTTTTCTTTTGCTAAAACATGATCCTTCCCCACTTTCCATTTTAAGCATGCCAATCAGTAAAGAGGTATCTTGAGATCTTCAGTGTCGATAATTACATTTGGAAATGAAAAGTGAATGGAAAAAAATGACAACAAATACAAATATATTCATAGTCGTGACGTTGTATGCCTCCAGAAGTATGGACTGAGCGACGAAGTTATAAATATATATAAATATATATATATATATATATATATATATATATATATATATATATATATATATATATATATATATATATGAATGATACATATACATACATACATACACATACACACATATATATGTATGTATATATATACATATATATATATATATATATATATATATATATATATATATATATATATATATATATATATATATATTCATTCGTAGAATTCCAACCTGTTCAAGTGATATTTAAAAAAACAAAATAACCAGATTTAATGACATGAATGAATTAAAATACTGACTAACATTCTCACGAACATTTTCATGAACACTCAGGGCAGTACTGCACTTGTCTACCACATCCATCCACAAGGCACGGTCCAATTTACAGCAACTGCAGACTCGCACTGACGCGCCCAATTTGCGTATCGGTTAATTTGCATATCAGTTATTGCCCTGAAACACGACCGATTCATCTTCATGCACATTCAGAGACGCTGCCATGCTCAGACGCCAGCAAATCGTTGCCAATTTCGTTTTGACATTTGTCAGATGCAAACCACGTCGTCTTATTAAAAGATAATGACATTTTCTCCGTCGTGTTTAATTATCAAGCGTTTTCCACTGAGAACTATGAGAAGTAATTGAATTATTTTTCAATATACCATTCATTGAGTGGTGAGACAATATTGGAAGCGGTACCGACAGAAAAGTCTCACATATATCATAAGAAATAATGGTCAAACTACCATCAACGTAAAGCTTTCATGATAGAAGTAACACAGCCACGCCAAATAAGGAAAGGTATTGTAATCTCTTTTTCAGACATCACTTTAAAACGCCGCTCACGAGCACATAAATTGATGCAATTACAAAAGGCATCCTTGCTACAGAAGAAGTAAATATCCACGGGGTATGAACATCAAATTTAATCACGCAGCCAGAGGCCACACCTTTCAATTGCTCTGCAAGAGACAGTTCTCGTGATGTATGAAAGATATCTTTCGATTCTATCAACTATTCCCGACAATACCTAGTCATTGATTCCATGTTAAGAATACATCTGCTGAACAAGCTACAGAAGAAAAAGAGATAACTTGCTCAACACTACTCTCTCTCTGTCTCTCTGTCTGTGTGTGTCTCTCTCTGTCTCTCTCTCTGTCTCTCTGTCTCTCTCTCTCTCTGTCTCTCTCTGTCTCTCTCGATAATGGACCTGCAGGCGCAGTGCATACATGATATTCGTATGGAATCAACGATTCTTTGTATAGCTGTATCGAGTTTCCCAATTCTCATGATTCAGCTAAGCACCAAAAGGGAGAAAGAATGAGCTCGCAGCTGTCACTTTATGCATCTCGAAATGAAAGAGTTGTATGGATGAGAAGAAACGTACAGAATATATATATATATATATATATATATATATATATATATATATATATATATATATATATATATATATATACATATATATGTATGTGTGTGTGTGTGTGTGTGTGTTTATGTATATCAAAACTTGTTTGTATCTTCTCAGAGGGTAAAGTGCTCGGTGCATGCAGGGATGCGGAGCCATATTACAATAAAGTTGAAAATAAACACATATTTGGTGTTTTGGTAGCTATTACTCGAGTTTCACGCATAAACGCGATCGTCAGAAAAAGTAGATTTTATTGCATGAAATTTGCTTCAGGTGCAGTTAATAATATCATTTATATATAATTCAAATTACTTCAAATACAAAGTAATAATTCCTGTTACTTAAGTTTCATGTATCCTGAAATCTTCAGACAGACAGAACTAAGTTGTCCTTAAATCCTCTGTCTCATTTATATTGTAGGGACATACCATAATAATGAGAGTGAAGATGTAAGGACGATGTCGTTCTGTCTGTCCGAAGATTGCAGGATGCATGAAACTCAAGTGACAGATATTATTCCTATGTACTTGAAGTAATTCGTGTTATTATTTATAATACTTTGTTTTAGGCACCGAGCAATGAAATTTCACAAGAGGGCTTCTGTATATTTTGGTACAGAGAGAGAGAGAGAGAGAGAGAGAGAGAGAGAGAGAGAGAGAGAGAGAGAGAGAGCGCTAGCTTGCATACGATGACGGATTTGAAATCTTTATAGATATTGTCAAAATAACAATATTGCCAAGTAATAACACAATATATAAGTATGCGTTCTTGTTTGTGTATATATTATATCTCATTACTTGTCACAATAACTCGCCATAAGCTAGTAAGTTGTAATTTTTTTTTGCCCGAAAGGTTTAATTTTGTAACTGTGAGGCAAGAAGAGCGAATTTTAAGGTAGTGATGACCAAGAAGTCAAAGAGCGGTACGCAGCTGTGCCAGGAAGTGTCCATTTCCTGCTTTAGTCATGAAACAAACTGTATTCCTTCTCTCCTCTATGAATTTAAATCCCCTAGAGACAGCTACAATGCACTTAAAAACAACAACTTATTTTGCGTTTGTAAACGCGTGAGTATGGCTATTCGTGTTAGTTTCAACGTCGGGTTTCAATAGCTGTCTGTTGCCTTACTGTTAATTATACGGTGATGTAATTTAATCAGTTTTGTAATTCATTACAGACTTGGGCATAATCTGATTATGAGAACACGACTGGTATCTCAATAATTTAGGTTACCTGTCAGTTAATGTGGGCTGGCATGTACATCAGAAAGCTCGTGGGCTTTAGATTACGGTGATATTTATCATTGAGCCAAGCTTGGTATGGGGTAGAGTTTTTATTGGTTATTTATTGATTAATGTTATATCATGTAATATTGTTTCATCATGTATGACCGATCGAAATGAAATTCTCATGTAGAAGCCATAAACAAAGTTAAATGCGGCGACCGCATCGATTAATTAATTGAGATCCTTCTCGTATCCCGGACGGTTTCTGGGTCAACGGCATGCAAACCAGACGCCATATTAGTATGGAAAAGATTGAACATTTTTTCAAACGGCCTGAAGAGTTTATTGCAACTGAGCCTGCCAAACGTTACTGTCACGCTTGACCTCAAAAAATACAGTGCATAATAATATACCTCAAAAAATACAGTGCATAATAAATTCTTATCGGCCTTGCTATAGTGAGGCGTGAATGCGATATCGTCTGGTTTCAAGCTTCTGTTCCATTCATGCCAACACCCAGGTCGGAGGCTGTTGCGCATGGATATAACGCGCCTATGCATACAACGCTTTCCTGGAGAGTTTGCTAACGGTGCCCGGAACGGAACACCATCAGCACACATCACTTGTAAAGCTGACGCAACGTTTAGGGTAGAATGCGCTTCGGGGACAAATAACCGGGCTCTCAATCTTTATGCGATACGTTTCTGGTCTACCGAGGATGGGGGTTCATTTTAAATCTCTTGGGGTATGAAAAGTTTTCACCGGCTGAATTTTTTTTGAAGTAGAGAATTTTATTTTTCCCATAGAGTTACCCAAGGGATGGCGGCCATTTTGAATTACAAATATCGAGAAATGTTAGGTAATTTCTCTCGCTAGTACCTAAATTTGTAGCATGACCCCCTGATTTTTATTCTTGATTTGGTGAAAGTTTCATTGAGGAAAGTTTGAGCGAAAGTTGATGCCTTTCACTTTGGAGGCGCATACTACCTTAAACCCAGATATTTGACCCTTTTCTGAAGACAGAGGAAAACGACTGTTGAGAATTCGATACAAAGGTGTGCCTCCCCTTGACTCATGGGATATCTAACTTCACTACCTCAACTGATAGAATTGGCAATGTACTATCATTCTTGTAATATCATCGACTGTCATCTCGTACCGTCTCCAACTGTTTCAGATGTCACATCCGGGTCAGCTGCGAATAGCCGGGAGATTAGCCCGTATTTACCATCGGGTGCATCACCACTGACATTTTCGTTCTCGTTACTTCTTAGGAGGTTCTATTTCATCGCCTTCAAATCAGCCAAATGTATATGCTATGTTCAATAGGGTTTTAGACTCGTCCAATCATCTTTGCACGATGTTCTCCTTTGGGGGTAGCAGAGATCAAGTTGGCGAGGACTACAAAATCGGAAAGCATCGGTAATGGTCCATACGCAGTTTAAAAAACCCTAACAAATAAATCATGCAGGTTTCACTTAGCAAATACAGAGCATTATTGTCCTCTGGGTGACAGATTGTTATAAGCCTAACTCAGATATAGTAATTGGTAGCGGCATATGGTTGCAAGTCTCGTCACTTTCCCAACTTCCCGTGCAAAGGTCAGGAAGACCATAAAACGGACGATTCTCACAAAACATTCTGAGGCTGCAAAGTTAGCAATCATAACGTACAATTCATGCAAGATAACTGTAGGAAAACAACAAAACTAGTGAGCTAGAGTTTTACGTACTCCGGGCACTAAAGGGCTGACTGCCATTACTGCATTATGTTACAACAAACTTTCATGATTAGAACTCAAACTCCAAACAATGTTATTAATGGTGTAAAATGCGCCCAGAATTCAGGTAGATAAGTTGTCTTGGCTTGGATCTTGAGGACCTCGGCGCAGGAAGTCTACCGCTGCACGCAATCAGTGTCACCTGTCGCACCTTTAGAACGTCTAATAACCGCGATTTTTTTTTCTCTCAGCTCAACTATCGACAAAAGGTCTATCTACGGCAGCTATTGCAGTTTATGTAACCCCGACGAACCTGCAGCGTCCCCTCCTTTGAAGCCGAATCGAGCTGCCGTTCTTTTATTTCTGGATGCCTATCATCATCCCATGAAAGCTTGAAGATCGCGATAACAAGGCATCGTTTTGAAGTCTCGGGAGAGAGGGGAACGGATTCTCGCGCGACCCCGACTGAGAACTCCGGCGCCTGTCAGGCAGATCACCCGTATCTCCAAGGTGTGGATGGAAGTGTGTCTAGATCAGACAGCCGCAAAACCGACTCCTCACATTTCTCATGGGGGCAAACGGGACCTCGGAATCAGCTAAAAGGCATTCATACAGTAAAAGTGATCCCACACATAAATTGTCTACTTCGGCGGCGTTGTAAAATGACTGCTGAAATGTGAGAAGTTAGTCGTGACACTATGACAAGCTATTTTAACACATGTCACAGCGAATTGCGGAAATTGTATTTCAAAAGCAGAGCACATCAACAATATGATCACCAACGATGTATCATGCTAATCTGTAAAGGCCCATGAGCCACTTTTATCGCATACATTTAGTCAATAACCCCCGCCATAAGCGGATTCACACGGGATTTGGGTACAATCCTCGACACATTACACAAGCCGCTCAGCAGGTGCTATAAGGAGCAAACTATACCCAAATCGAGTGCATACACGCCAACACAGGAGGGTATTGCTATTATATTTTATGAAAATTTGCGCTTGTCGTATTTTTAAGTCGCTTTCTCCGTAGTTAGCGTCCAAACTGAAATTGAACGACCTAGTCGAACGGAAATCAAGGAGCCAGGACCGGGCATTATTGAAGACAGGGCGACGTAAAAATGGTACTCGGCCGACTATGACATGTCAGTTGAAGCTATCGCAGACGACAAAAAGTGACATCCCTGATATGGCGAAGCGCGAGGTATATGTTCTAATAAGACAATTACACAAAAGCACATTTTAAAACACTTACGCTACTGCCATTTCAATCGTTTCCATGTACGTAATCATTTTGATAGTTCAAACGCGGCTTTTTTACCATGATCTCATCGCTCTTTGATTAGCCATTTAGCTCAGTTTTATGCTAATTGAGGGGCCCGTTTCGGCGTTTACGTTTTTCTATTTTATCTCATCCTACGTGAGGTCTCGTCCAATAAGAATGAAACATTTGCGTGCTTGACACACTCATACATAGGATATAACTGTCCGGTTTACTTGTCATATTTTCACAAACGAATATCTTGTCACACACAGAAAGGCTATTTCGTTTAATGGATGTCAATGACAGAATATAGTTTTATGTCAACGGATTAAAAAAAGATGGAGCGCTCGTGGGCTTTTAATTGGAAACATCCACACGGCTAACGCATCTTAAATTTTGCGGTAATGTTGGTAAGAACCATGGATGAATATTAATGTATCCTTCTTGAAAGTGCAAACGTAACTGTCGGCCATTGATAAAAACCATGAGTGGCCGATGACTTTCGTTTGTCACTGACTACAGATCTTAAGGCAAATTCGTGTTGGAATTCAGCAGAAAGCTGCAAATCCTAAAAATCAGTCGAGTACGATTCCGAACACAGAGTTTGGGACGATACGGATACGCCGGGGTTGATCTTAAAAGGGTAAGCTTTTAGACGTGACTGGCATTATATTGCTGCGATATTATGAACACGTCTGTATAGGCGGTAACTTGAATTCTTTTGGGTAGCCCTAATCAGGCATCTCCATATATGTGACTAAACGACTAATCAGAATACATGTAGTTAATCTGTCAGGTGGGGAAAGTCATGGAGCGGGTATCATTATGTTCCTGGACACACATATATCGCATCTGATGCCTACTGCTGACGGCTTCCCACGAGATTCAACTACGTAGCTCCTGTGGGCCGTTCAATCATCGGCGAACACGTACAGCGAATCCAGAGTTCGCCATTTGAACATGATTCATGTATTTGGGAGCACCGCACCCGATTCACTGGAACGGTTTTGCAGTGGGACACGGGCGAAGTTAATGCAAGCAATACACGCACGTCATAAATAACGATCGATATGCCTCTATGGCTATGATTTATTCATACTATTAGTATGGTGGGCTGTACAATCCGTACATGCAACGAAAATCCTAGCTATTCACACAGCATGCAGGATGCCATTCTACTCATCCTGTTTTGTTGTTTGTTTGTTTGTTTTTTCTTCGCTCCTGGTGTGATGATAATTCCTCTGTCTCTCTGTGTCTCTCTGTTTCTCTTTTCTCTCTCTCTCTCTCTGTACACAGACACAGACACAGACACACATTTATAAACAAATTACTTCATGTACAAAGTAATGAAATCTATTACTTAAGTTTCATGCATCCTGTAATCCTCAGATAGACGCATATATATATATATATATATATATATATATATATATATATATATATATATATATATAAAATATATATATATATATATGTATATATATATATATATATATATATATATATATATATATATATATAATATATATATATATATATATATATATGCGTACCTGTCCACCTATCTATATATTCACCAGTATATCTACCCATCTGTCCATTTATATTTACCAATCGATCTTTTTTCTGCTTGTTTTGTTTATGTTTGTCTGTCTGTCTGCCTGCGTGTCTGTCCTTGTATCTGTCCGTCTGTCTCTTGATGTTCGTCATTTTACCACGGTTTATCCAAAGTCCACGCGACAATATTCGCCTATGCCACCACGCCCACGGTACTCGAACTCCTGACCCGCCGTTATCAGCTCACTGTGAGCTGAACCAGATGGCGGCTCCATTCGTAAACTAAAATAACACCAGCATTGTGTTCGCAGGTTTAATTATGGATTAAATTACAATCGAGTCAAATTGATTTGATGGATTTTAATATGCCACAATTCTTCTCGAACAAAAGATGAAACCGTACATTCGATAGTGGCATATGTGTGTTTAACCAGTAAATATCGCATCTGCCATTCCCTGCTAACTTCCGTACAGGAGAACTAAAGGTCACCAATGTATATATGGAATCATGCTGAGGGAAAAAAGCAATATAAACATCGCATGCTTCCTCTTTTAATTCTCAATTCGTTTTTATTACGAAACACAAAATGAATTTTACGACGATTAATTTCGCAGAAAATACATATTGTTATGGACCGTGTCTAGCGAGAGCTATACCTGCTTGATTGTCCCTCAAGAGACCGCTTCCGACTTAGTTCCACTGAACTGAGCGCATCCGCTCCGTTTCAAGGAGAAATTCCTACACTTTGAGCCTTGCCATTTCACCAACCATGCGTTGAGTGACCAGAATACTAAGCAGTGGCAATGTTTGTGCACCTGTGCTCCCGGAGATAGAGAATCAAGACGGCAACGCCTTTGCCTTTGTCGCGGAAAAGTGGCCCGAATTTCAAAACCGGATATTGAAAGGGCCTTTAACATGCAATGTATTTTTTTTAGAGTTTCCGTGTCAATAGCATTTTCCCATGACAGGGAATAGCACTTATAGAAGTAAGTATAAAAGAAGTGTTCAGCTCATGAATTCCACCGCTCGCTGATCATGTTTGATTTACAAACTGAAGTATACACCCTGACAACATCAAAACGCTGTAATATGAATAGTATGACCCAATCTTGAGACAGAAATTCAGAGAATCAGAGTCTTGAAAATTCCATCATATTCTATCAAATAATGAATGAATAACAAACGGTAATACTGTATGTTCTTCTCCTTATCAACAACATATTTTTAAGAGAAGAAAGATTGACAGGGAGGCTCTTCCAGCTAAGTTTTGAAATAGATAGCGGCGGCAAACACGGACGCATTTAGGCTCGCTAGCTCTTATAGAACATTCAGACTCTCAATTTTTTACAATTTTTTTCTTATCCACTACTTGTGGGGCTCATTTTAAAGCTCTTTGAGTAAGGAAAATTTTTACCCTCTTACATTTTCTAAAATCGCAAATAGAGTTAACACGGGGATGGTGGCCATTTTGACTTCAAATATTGGTGAATGTTTGATAATTTCTTTCTCTAGTAACAAACTGTTGCACTTTGGCCCTTGATTTTTTGTTCTTGATCGATAAGAGAATGGGTGAAAGTTTCATCGATGAAAGTTTAAGTCTTCCAATGCCGTGGTGTGTACTACCTTAATTTGTCCATTAGCCTGAATGCTTAAGGTTCTATTATCCATCCAGCACTTTCATGGACAGGCTCCCTCCGCGACCCATCCGATTCATCTTGAAGTCTACGCCGAGGTTCTCCCAAGATATTAGAGCACTTTGCCATCGTTCAGTCGAATTAGCGAGTAGTCTACTCCGAAAAACTACCAAGAGAGCCCGTCGCATAGTGATGGTATTCGTTGAACATCTCTTGACTTTTAAGCGTGAGAACCCCAGTTTCTACGTAATGTCTTCGTTCGTATAGTGCTGTCCCAAGTGGATAGATTCGCTTGTTGAATAATGGATTAATTAGGTAAAATGTGGCGACCCTTTGACGTGAGCGAAATTGAACGGCGTTGTCTACACCAAGGGCGCTCTTGTTCTTTACATTATGAGCTACGTCGGTGCATCAGTCTACCTGTAAAACCTGGAGCTACATGTAAGTTGAAAACATCTGCCAGACCTTGTGGTGATCTACTTCCCAAACCCTTTGAGCGCTACAATTTTTCCCACTAAAATTATAGTGTGCAACATTTTACCAATTTTGTGAATTTTACTGTAATTTTTTTTGACAATTTTAGACCAAATGACCATCACATTTTATTGGGTTGAGATTTTTATCAAAATTTTAGCAAACATTAGAAAAAAATTGACTGGTGTATATTTTGATATAGGCAACAAAAATTGACTTTGGCGCTCAAAGAAGTTAATTACGAAAAACAGAAGACCAACAAACTCAGCCGCTTCTTTCCACTTTGATGATGGTATTTCTATGTCTGTTTAGCAGAGAGAAAATTTCCCGTTCCTAGATATAGCGCTAGGATATGCTAATCATTACTTAACAAATTCATGCTGTGAACAAAAATAATTACACATCACAGACCGGATGTGATTTATCACGTCGGTATAGCGACAGGTCTCGACTTGATGAAGCTGTCTGGACGCCATTCTACGTCCCATTAAAAAATAAAAATGAAATAAACAGGCACGAGTTATTTCAAATAAGCGATGCGTTTCTCTGAGTTCCCTGTACCCACAGTTCAAAAGTTCACAGCGCAGATTGGAGTTTAGAGAATAAAACAGGACTAGCCATCATCCAGAATTTTTTTAATTAACCTTCCGCGTCACTTAACAAGGCAAAAATATGAACATAAATTTCCCAGAGAATGAAACCTGATGGAGGTGCATCGCTCGTAAATCACATGGTTGTCTAGATATCGACTTGCTTAAGCACTTAGGATTGCCTTCATGTGTTAGATCTACATTGCTTTGTGTGCATTATAAAGCGCTTGTGTACAGAAATCGGCATTTTGATCGTAGATATCTTCGTATATGTACATGGTTTGCATGGGTAGTAAATGTAGATATTTGTGTAAAAACAAGATATACGTTGTTTACATATTAAGTATATGAATGTAAATACAATATGTATACATCGAAGTATACAGATGTCCTCGTGGGGAATTACGGTGATCGATGCTAAAGCAGAGCGTTATAAATAATAACACAAATTACTTTGTACTTGAAGTAATTTGTGATATATATATATATATATATATATATATATATATATATATATATATATATATATATATATATATATATATGACTTAAGACAGGTGACATGCTTGTCAATATCTGTTGCAATATTTAGATATAAAATATATTTACATCACCGTGATCGGTGTAGACATTTACTACCTATATAGCGTGCATTTCGTATAAAAACACGTACACAGCTCTGTCATATTATGAGTACATTCATCTGAGTGCGTATGGAGAAAAACAGGCGTACTTATATAGACATTCCACGGTCAAATTTGTCACAAAAACTCATTATTTGTGACTTGACAGCACTTTTCCTTGTGCACTGTCGTGACAGATTAACGCTTGCAATTTGAAGCCACTCAGTATATAACTTTGGGCATCGTTAATAATACTGAATCCTTTTGGAGGGTTAGACACATATGGCACGCAGTGTATATTTTACAAAGAGTTATGCTATCTGTCACGCAGGATTGGGTTCGCATCATGTGCGGTCGGCTTTACTTGTGTCAAAAGCCAACATAGTGGGAAAGGGTTTGAAAGGAACATTTTCCGTGTATTAAGCATAGAGTCAGCCCTCATTATGAATTATGCAACTTTCCCTCAAACACTGTTTTATTCCTTTGCCAGTGGAGATATTGAAAGACTGCACTTTCCCCTGACTTTATTGAGAGAACATCCTCTCTGCAAATGTTCACCAACGTTCAATCACTTGTTCTGTTCCTTCATGGATATTTTCTGTTGATCTTTCATGAGATTGCAATAAATTAAATTTAGATCATTTTTGTCGTACGTGCAAACGAAACAAAAATGCTACACACATGACTAGATACATTATGAGACCGAGGAAAGCTGATATTTTCACGATGAAGTGTTAATAATCGTGTTTTGTCCGGTTCCTTCAACGATAGCTGTTAACGCCCAAAGCAGTCCGTTATTTGAAGCAACTGCGCATGTGCAATCAGCACACACCCATATTTCTGAGCGACCCTGCACGTGCGCATTGAGAAGATTTAGGTTATGGCTCATTTTCTTTTTTAAACATGTCTTCTGCAATTAACATGGAATGCCCGGTTTAAAATACGAATACTTGCGGGCAGTGACTGCAAGACGCGGTCTTAAAATTGTCTACTATGCACAATTTTTGGCTGTGTTTAACATGTTTTATGTCGAGAGTGAATTCGAGACAATGGTTGTGTCCATGGCGACAGGGTTTTAATATTTTCGTTACTCCTGCAAATCTTGCTAGCTGTTCGTACTGGAATTTAGGTCAGCGCTCTCACAAACATGAAAGTGAAAGCTATCGTTTCAGGGCATTTGTAATGCTTACTCTTTGCGATGCGCGGCCCGGGTATCGTTTTGCTTTTAGTTTTTCTTTTCGCGCGGTGACGAAATTATGATATCAGATTACCCATTGAGAAGTGCCACATTGAAAAAAAGTAGAAAAATACAATATCTCTGTCCACGTGATATGTTTACGCTGTTGCATCGTACATCACGCAAAGAACGCGTGGATGGGATCATTTCAGACTGTCACAAATTGAAAAGGGAAGAGTAATGTTCAAAGAAGAATTCTAATTTTGCGATAGATGTGTGCCCTTGTCAGGAGGCTGATCAAGAGGTGAGTTCGCCCACACATACGTATAGACGCAATGAAAATTTTCGGCAGCGTGGGACATGGGCAAGCAGTTAGTCATGGGGCACTTGTGAGTTCTTTAGTCAACAAAAGGAAACGTTTTTTCCTGTGTCACGTCTTTTTTTTCTTTTGGAAGTTTGCATTACTTTAAAAAAAATGTCGGTTAGCAAAATCGGTATTTTCAAAGCCTATGGGTGCAATATCATATTTACCAAAGAAAACCACTTTAAGTTCATAGCACTAGGACTATCTGCGAGGCAGTTGAATTTCTGCCATCAAGCGATAAAGAATTTGTGCCAAGCGATTTCCCGTCATACCCTCGTCACGTGATTCCGTTGCTTCTAAAATTTCAACACGGTATATTTGTGATACATAACGTTCAGTTTAATGGAATGCATGTTTTTGTGCAGTTTTTGTAATTATATTCACCGTGACAGAAACCTTGAAGTCCAAAAGTTAAAAGACGAAACAAAACTGCTGTCATTAATAACAGTCCCGTTTCAGAGACTTCTGTTTAATCGATGGGCGTACACTACACCCATTGTCTTGGGGATACGGGCAAAATCTGTTGTTTGAGTATTATGTATTGCGGCTCACAGTTGGCAGCACATGTTGCATTATCAAAGGGTTCAGAGAAATCGCACTTTTTCAACAAGGTCTTACCATATGTGAAGGTGAAGTAGAGGCGATTGGGGTTTTTTTGGTAGCTGTACAGGTCAGATACGCCCAATAACCAAGGAAATACAGGGCCTGCTCCTGACTGGAACGCGCTGCCTGGTCACCACCGGGCAACCTTCCCAAATCCCCTAATACTGGAGAGTTTCGCGTTGAAGTCACAGTAGGAAATAGATGTGTACATTCAATGTGTACTCTGTTGTAGACGGAAGGGCTCTGGATCCAAATCTAAAGTAAGTCGTCATCGAGTGCAAATTGTATTTGAACACTGAGCTAAGCCGATCAAATTGATGAGTTACAGTGAAAATCGGCGTGTTATTTAAACATACACCGTAAATTATCGTCAGACGCCAGGGATCCAGCTTTTGTGTGATGTATTAAAAGTGCTCATATTGAAGCAACATCTTTTATGATAAAATGGCATGTATTGTGTTTTTTGTATGTTGGTTTTTTTTTATAGAGTGGCTGATAAAGTAGCATGTTGAAGTGGCCGTACACTTTTATCACTGATTATGGATGGATCAATAAAATTTGTCCTTTCTCGGTCGCAATATTGCATGTCGGCATTCGAAAAAACACTCGGTTCGAAAAGAAAAATAACGCCATCGGTTCGGGTGGGATGATTTTAACATTGACGTGAACGTACCGAACAACTGAGGAGTGCGTCCATCTCGTAGACGGTGTTCGCGTGTCATTACGGCGGTAAATAATATTGTGATGAATAGAGATCAACGAGAAATCGATTTCATTTTGTATAGCAATTTATTTTAATCCACGTCACTGAATTATTCCATGTGTGCGAATATTATTTCCATATGCAAATCGCTTCTCCGTGCCGACGTTTGCCTGATTCTCTTGCAGCCTCGAGGGCACGGCATCTGTATGTATATTTGGTTTTGTTGCCTTGGCGACGCCGTGCATAAGAAGTGCCTTACGAGGCTGTTATTGCGAACGGAGTTGGAAAGGCTGAATGTTGATTTGCTTGCGTTGGAAATTACCTGTTTTTACCTGCCAGGCCGCAGGGGCAACGTGATTGGATCTTTGACTTAATGGCAAGGGATAAAGGACTCAGTTCGACCCTCTGACGAATCTGTCTTTCTCTTTGCGGGAACAAGATTCAGCTAATCGCTTTGGAAGCAAACAGAAATGAAGGACCCAGAATCATTGCGTTTCCTTCAATTTTAAAGGCCAACCTCCTAGGCGAAATACACTGTATGGTTTGACAATCATCATTTAAAACGTTACTAAATATAGCCTTGAATGAGGGATCGACTTACTTTGCTCTGAGACCCATTTTGGAGTCAAATTAGTATATATCACAGAAGCTATGAAAACTAGTATTATTTCATATAAAGGATTTAATAACCCCATCTCAAAACATGACAAGTGTGACTGATAGTCGTGACACCTTCATTATCACTTTTGACTTCCTCCCTCCCTCCCTCCCTCCCTCCCTCTCCCTCTCACCCCCACACTCTCTCTCTCTCTCTCTCTCTCTCTCTCTCTCTCTCTCTCTCTCTCTCTCTCTCTCTCTCTCTCTCATTATATATTATATTCACTGAAAATTCGCGACCTTAACAATAACCTGTTAATAACATTATAATCTGATTATTTAATATATTAATTTAGGGCGGGAATGTTAAGCACAATTCTACGGGTGGGGATAAATGTTGACGTTCACTCATTGTAACGTCGACACTGCAGTTTTTCTACTTTGCTATTCGAACTGTTCCAGAATATTGTATATTTTGACGAGGTATTGTACCAAGGCAGACGCAAGCTGGTTTGGGTGTGGTCGGTGTGAACGTTTATGTACATACATAATAGTACACAGAAAAGAAAGAAAAGAATCGTGCATTGTCTGTTGCGAAGTCCAGAAAGATGTCATTGCACAAGGTGCGGCAGGTTTGGATTCAGTGCATGGTTATCCTCAATAAAAGGAGTATGGACGACTTGTACCGGTTTGCGAACGTGACTGGAAAATCTATCGATAATAGGGCGTATAGCGGAGACGAGAACGCTGCAATTATAAACAGCAAAAGCCCAAATAAGAGCCATATTGCTGATCCGTAGGCATTTGCAGATAGGTCAGAACAGAGTACCAACTGCACCGTAAACAGCAATGAGTTTAACGACAGATTCTGCGATTAAATTTTGCATAAATGCTAAAATAATATCGAAATAAACCGCACGACTAGCGATAAAAATGGAGAATCCGTATATAAATAAAGAACCGTTGCTATTTATGATAAAATATGACAATATATGTTTAATCGATAACTGACGATTGAAAAATGTATAAACATAAAGATTTTATTCTTCGCAAAATTTGATAGCGTGTGTCACGTGGCGATCTATCGCCTATTTATCATAAACATTTATTGAGACGAATTGCCTTGATCGGGATAAGACGCCTACACGCGCGACATCTCATGAGAATTTGGTAAAAAAATATTAAATGATGTACGCAAAGCACTTGCTATGTGGAAATAATGGCCGTACCGCTCCAAGTTTTAAGGTCTATACAGGACAGCTCGCTCGATCCAATGTGGTGTGATGTGATGTGATGTCGCGACGCGTATGCTCACAACATCGAATCAAAAGGTGCCATTTGTCCACACAGTTGAAAGAGAGTTTACGCTAACAAATACACAGTTGAAGGTAGACTATCTCGCACCATCTGGTCCCCACTTTCAACATTACGTCTCGTAATAATCCAACTCCGTCAGCAACGAATCCAAACAAACCAAGACGGCAACTATGGAATTGTTTTTTTTCTGTGGAGGTCATTCACCATACCATGACCAGATCGCACTTTATTGATATCACGTGGCCTGACTTCTGGCATTTTTTGTGAACCATACAGGAGTCTGTAATTCTCTCTGATTGTGAATTGTTCGTTTCCATGACAACACCGCTTGCTTCTCTTTTTAGCGCTTCTACCATTGTTATTTTCTCATCGCTCACAAGTAACACATTCAGGCGAAGGCGAATAAATTGGCATTTCCTCCTCCCACTTTGGTCGCAATTAAGCGATCCCTGCGCATTTTGTCCTCGCCAATGTTGAACGTAATTACGGTAAATGCAAGGAAACTGGCTTTATATTTTTCATTGTTGAGAAATCTTATTGGCGTGTGTCGTACGCTGTTATTAGAAAGTACATCGGTTTAACGAGATCGGCATATTTAATATGCATCTAATTATATCCATCACTCAGTATAGCGACGACCACTTTTCTACTTCGTTTTAGTCTTTTCGACAGAAAAAAATATCACAAAGGCCAATGGAAGTTCAGTTGCAACTTTGCGTTCCATCCAGATCTTTTCGTCCGACATGTAAGCATGTTTTCATGTACACGTCGGTTGAACAAATTAATCATTTCGTGTGCAAGAGAGAACAGAGCGGAAATGGACTCGTCAGATCTATAGGGGAGAGATGGTTGCATAATTAATTAAGATGTATGCATATTTTTTTCTTCCGGTCAGAGACGATTAAATTATTTCGTTTAATTTATGTCATAAATATCAGACTTGTTCCTAATGACTTAGTGGTGTCTTTTAAAGGAGTGAGAGAAAATGAATGCAGTGCATAATATGCTGACCAATATATAAATTTGATCATTTGATAATGAATTTTAAATTTGCAAACTGTGACTCTGCGTGATCAATTCAATGTTTACAATTAAGAGAAAATCACATTCGTTTTATTTAGAATGTCAATTTTGTCGCCTGCGTAATTGATTTTGACAATATCGTTATGTAATGTGTGATTCTAGAAACACACACACTAGCGCACATGAGAAGACACACACACACACACACACACACACTCTCTCTCTCTCTCTTCTCCTCTCTCTCTCCCTCTCTCTCTCTCTCTCTCTCTCTCTCTCTCTCTCTCTCTCTCTCTCAAATGGGAACAAAACGTTGTGGCTCTACATATTATGTCATCCTGAACTGCCGAAGACTGCAGACAGTTCAAGCTCATCACTCTCTGATTACTTACTGAATTTCGTTCCTATCTGATGTCGTTTGTTCTCTCTTTTGCTGTGAACAGCGCATTACATTCGGGCCGGCAAACACGTGGAACACTTTGTCGTCAAGGCAACAGTTCTGAGCAATTTGCTCACCGATCCAGGTTTTTTTTTTATGACAATACCGTGACGAATTAAGCGGCAGTTTGTAAGAAACGCGCGCCCAACCATACCTGGCGATGTCCCTTTAGCCTCTTATCTGCTCTCATATTGTATTGTATGCAACATTAGGAAGACGGTCACGTATTGCTATTTATTTTATATACATTGTCTTTGAATATGCGGTGGCCACGCCCCTTGAGTTCTTTATTGTACGCAAAACGGTGTCTTCAGCTGAAAATTGGGACTTTTACAGTGATTAGTTGCGTTTGCACGTGTTCAGACTGTGCAATCTGACAACGCCGTAAAGAATATTGCGGTGAGTAGATCTTAAAGTTGTCAGAGTATTTATACATTTTTTTATTCATCTTACTTTGATGCCGCGCCGACAGTCCATATTTGAACTTGAAAATTATTGGCGGATCGTGAGAAATTGAGAAAAAGGGTTGGTTTTACAGGAGACAGTCCCAAGAAACAGACCTCTAACGACTGTTCAGATTTTTAGGGGAAGTGCCACGCGGGGTACTTACGTTTATCGTATAAATTTATACTATTTTAGGAAGACAACAAGAGGCAATGAGCACCACTTCAGTGCGTCACATCGTTAAAGGTATACTGTCACCTGTTCCAATTTTGCCAATGTTACCATGGAAAGAGAAAATCTAACCAATCACAGATTTTAAGCGGGTGGCCGCATTTTAAAAAAGAGCGTCCTCTCATGGGCATTTAGAATACCAAGGAACGCCCCTTTGACCATATATAGGCATATTTAGATTAAAGATGACTGTATACCTTTAAACTCAAAGAGTTAAGAACGGCATATGTACCGCCTCGCTCAGGCTACATGAGTACAACAGCGTTCCATTTTTCGGAATTTCAAATTCAAGGTGCACGGCCATTGAAATGAAAGGCATGCGTCGTCGTAATGAGTTAAAGCGAATTACTGCGCCTTTCGAGATATACCAGATTTTTGTCCAAGTAGTGAAAGCGTATGTATTATTTGCCCTAGAATCCATATTTGGAAGGTAAAATAAGCAACACTGAATTTTTCTCTCTCGCATCTTGTTCGGTAGATTGTTTTTTCTCGACAACCCCTCCAAGGACGTAATGAGCCATCCTTAAGTTTTTTGACAGTTATGTATCTACATCTACAACACAGGTTTGTCGTCTATTTTCACAAAGGCATCGGAAACGCTACTATTTATGACTTTTTAGAATAATAAGGACATACAAATAGTCGAACAGCTGTCAGAAAACGAGGGAACATACTTGACGCATTTTAAAATAGTAATTCAATCGGTGGTTATCATCAAGACAGCTGGTGCCAGACAAATCAAACTCAATGCCATTGTGCTTTCAAATCTGCCCGGATAACGATTCCTTGAGTTGTCACTGGTAATATCGCGAAGAAAAGCCCGACAATATTGACTTGATTGATTGAGGCTATTGTTCTTGTAATTGCAAAGATGGCGATGATGATAATGATGATGATGATGATGATGATGATGATGATGATGATGATAATAATAATAATAATAATAATAATGATAATAATAATAATATTTATTTGTAAGACATCATACCGCCTCCTGAAACTGGGCTCGATTCAATGATTCAACGGAAAAATATTATTAACTTATATGATAATTCAAGACTGTAGTAAACATATAAGGCGAGATTTTATCAGGCTCTCAACAAATGATACCATTAAATTTAGAATTTTAGTTTACTATTTAAATTGGCACAAACCTTTTAAGAGTGCTCACCGCTTACTAAAGGAAAACACACTGTATCCAGCTGATCGCTCTACACAAATGTCAGAACGATCAGGGATTTTCCCGCGCGATAAGCGTCATTCAGATTATCACGACAGACAGACTAGATCGACGGGATCCCTGTTCAAGTTTCAATGTGTGATCCTTCTGTTAGATTGTCGCATTAGCAAAATGCTAAGCGATAGAGTCGCCATTCTCGCACTACGCGAGATTCTCGCCCGGTATTCCGAGAGAGCTCAAAACGTGAGAGAGGATACCTAGCGTTTAGGAAACCAGAGCTTGAAGGCAAAAAACAAGCCGGCGCATGTAAGGCGTTACTGCGACGTGGGAATTGCGGTTTGAACCGACTTGCTGCTAGGAAAGGTCAAAACCTCCAGAAACACACAGAGGAAAATCGTAGATGACAGCGCCGACCTTGCGGCTTTAGACTGAAACAACGCCGTGCAGATATTTTGTCTGTCAACCTTAACGAGGTCTTTCACATCATTAATTTGAGATCATGCGAACGGCCGTAATTTGTGATTTACTGGTGTGGACAAGGCTGAAGTAAGTCAGTCGGAATGAGGCACGATTAAGCGCATTAAATTGGTATATTTGCTTTGCCATTGTAGACTTTGTCTCGAGGAAAACTCGTCAGAAAAATTACAGTACTCGAATTGAGCATATTTTTCACGATATTACACATTTTTGCGTTTCGACCATGTCGAATATTAAAATACATTTCTGTTTTTCACCATCCCGTGTTTATGAAAATCAAAAACGTACTTTTACTACAGGTCGAGGAGAAAGGCCTTGGAAAACAATATATTTGACAAACAGAGCAGTTAACTTTTGTAGCCTGGCCCCATAGCTGTGACTTTTTTGCGTTACTTTCTAACGAAAACTAGTTCGTGTAATTCAATGGCTAAAACCTGTATGCAAATCTTTCAAACCATGAACTATAACTACATGTGCAAGTTTGTAGTGCAAAAAAAACGGGTGCCCTCTAAAATATGGCCGACTCCATGCAACTAATTCCTAAGCATAGTGGTGAACACGACGCATGCGCGCATTGGAATCCTCACAGAAAACAGCATTTTGTCACCTGTTGGAACACAGCGCAGAGAATGTCCTCCACTGTTATATTGCATTCTCTGTTTTATTTTTATACACGACGAGTTGTCGCGAAATTTTAAAATGAAGTTAAAGCTGTTAAATTTACCCACCACTTCTGTCAGAAATGAAAGTTGTCGTCATTCAGGAAAAGGCTGATTTCTTTAATGAGTGAAGTGAACTTGAAAATATCACGGGAAAATTGCAAGTTATTTTAACATCAAGAAACAGCAAAGAGAAGTAGCTCGTTGATCTTTAACATAGAAAATGTGACGGTCTGAATTTGCATCCGTTTTTATTTTCCAGGCAACATGAAAGCAGTCGACTTAGCAGCTAGGGGCCCCGGATGAAGCCAGAAATAAATCAATTTCCGGTAGTGCATGTCCTAACGACAATGGACGTGATGATGTATATTTCAAGGAGATATCAAGAGATGAAATAGCTTGATAAAGAAGTTTCTAGTGAGTCCTTTCTGAGGGAAGATCGATAAAAAATTCATGACCCAACGCTGACAGCATCTGATTAATTCTGACAGCGAAATGTGCCGATTCGGAACCTAATCCTCTCAGGCCCTTCTCAAAATTATAATTTATTCGACGAAGCACTGCAACCACGGCCGGAGAGTGTCCCTGGTGAATAATGCCTCATTACGTCTTTGTGCGTGCTTTTTTGGTAATCTGATGGCCATGATATTGCATTCGAGGAATACAAATTAACAGTGTCGAGACTAATTTGGTAACTCGGCACAATTTGTAAAATTCTTAGACAAGCGAATCAATTATCACAGCCCTGCTCTGTCGATCCACTACGGGTGAACGCCTGTTGTCTTCAGCGGCCATGCACTGACGTTCCACCCGCTACATTTAAATGTGGAACGAATCCACTCTAATGCACAACCGTGAATAATATGTAGGCTTGAAATAACGTGACTTTTGATACCATAATAGTGCCCGCTTTTTTAAAAAAATCGTTCTAAACTAAGTCTTTGTTTTGATTTGTCGGGAGAGACATTTACCCTTCCTGTGGCCGACAATTTTCTCACGTGTTCGTTGGACTGACTCGTTGTCCGTTGAGTTGCTCGACGTTGGCTCAAAGTAATATCAAACAGCTACCCTATAAACGTCAAAGGCGAAATTAATTTACAGCCGCTCGCCACTATAACCACAAACTGTGCCATGCTCTTGCGTGGCGCAATTTGGCGAAACACAAATGTCATTATTCTAACGATACATTGAGATCTCTCGGTAAGGCATAAGTAGACATAATGTCACGTGATGAATTGGATTGTTATTATACACAGTGTGGTTTAATGGCATTTACTCATGACAAGTATTATTGACTGGTTATGTCAATTTATGTAACTCCAAGTGGCGTGACTGATGCGTATGTCAAAGAGGGGCATGTAAATTGATTCAAACTTTTTTTTCGATTTTAGCCTTTCTTTCGGCATGTTTACACCGGCGTTCTAGAGCAGGTATGCCAAGACCGCGAACGAAATCAAACAAAGCATCCGTTTCGTTTCAACGCATTGGCGACAGTATATCCCGATGATGTATTTGTCGTCTTTAAAGATGAAGACACCCTAACGTTCATAGAAAACACAATTTCGTGAAGCAATACTGACACACGATGATAACATTAGCATGGAGTCCAGCTGCTGATCGGCTCGCCACTTGTAAACGGAGGACTCTGAAAAGTGCCTCAGTTCATTCGTCGACATCCCCCATTCCTCAACAAACACGGTCCAGCGTGCGCGCCAGAAACGCCGCGGAAGCGACAGCGAAAAAGATATTTAAAATATAAATCTGGCGTTAGCTGCCCGCTCCCAGGATAGAAATCGAATATTATTTTTTCTTTGCACAGTTCAACGCCATATAAAAAGAAAAATATGCATAAATGCGCGAGCTGTCACGTGGCATTATACTGCAGTGACATTTTAGAAAGAAAAACTGGTGTTTGACAAATCGAGATTGATGGACATCTTGGACGAGCGAATCAACAAGCGGAACAAACAACAACCCGGCGTAGCCCTCCAACTTTTCTAATATCTTTAAAAATATCACTGATAAAAATAACGTCATCAACAACCCAATGCTCTCTTATCGACATTTTTACTTTATCGTAATCCCACGAGGGTTTTTCATTGAGATGGCGTTCGAGACAATGTAATCAATATTGATCTCACACACGATAACTTCTGTTGATTATAGCGCTTTTGAATAATTTATCACAAACCAGATTGGGGGGGGGGGGGGTGTCCCAAATCGAGATCAGCATAATAAGCCCGCTTAAAAACTTCAAACAAAAAGATGGCAGCTAAGTCATTGAAATGGATGACACCGCTTTACTATGAATGGAAAAGAAATTCTTAATTAGAAAATCTCATTAACATCATACATACAGGACATGTAGTGGTGTACAATGCTGTGGAATTTCTTTCACAATGACTCTTTTCTGAGCACTGAACAATCTCGTTAGCTATATGGACCAATACGGTACAAAACGTTAGTTTTTCGTGGGTACCCATCCATGAACATGTTTCTCTGCATAATTAATTGATTTAGGGGGCTTCCTTTCTGCCTGGAATTTGCATAGTAAGGGATGCCCCTTAGGCCTCTAATTAATCGCCACCGGGTTAGTCGACCTGGTGTCACGAATGGCGAGCACTACAGGTGGGGTCTGAAGGTAGTTCGCGCCTCGAAAGCGAAAGACTTCAACTTTTGCTCAAACTTTCCTTGAGGAATCTTTCAACCATTCTCTCTCAAAATCAAGAATAAATATTGGGGGTCACCGTGCAATTTTTAGTACTATGGAAACAAATAACTCAAGATTGATCAATATTTAAAATTCAAGATGGCCGCCATCCCTGTGTTAACTCTATGGAGGAAAAGAAAATTCTCGAATTTCGAAAAAACTAGGCCACCAAGAGCTTTAAAATGAACCCCAACAAGTGGTATGTCAGAAAAGAATTGTAAAAGTTTGAGAGTATGAATATCTGTCCTCGAGGCGCGTTCTGCCTTAAATCCAATATACTGTATATTCAGAGAGCAAACACGCGGAAAAAATTACCCCACCCAAATACAAATCTCACGAAATCGAGCCACTGTCGGAAGAGGTGAACAAATCGGCAGAATATCCATCCCCGATCGAGCAATAGAAAGAACTTGCATAGCAATTTATTAAAAAATATCTCTTGACCCTTTTCGAGTTTCCCTGAAGACCCGTAACTTTCTCTCTTTGCCCTTGGCAAATATTTTAGTTGGCGTACCGAGTATGTTTGTGTTTGCTTATTCAGAAAGTAAACCGAATATCCACATGTTCGATCATTTTATATAAAGTCTATTAGTCTGAGTGGGTCATACAGTTATAGTTTGTCTAAAACTGTTTATAAAAGTGGACACCCTAGGAGAGTGAATAATCGTGGATCAATATAAGTAGGGCATAGTCTATATATTCCATGGTATTTGCGCATTGTCGATTGAACGAGATGCGCGTGGCTTTCTCTGTGACGATCATCGCCACAGCCTGCGGATATTTTCAATTTGGTGAAGAACCATATCCCATGTGATCGGATGCAATGAATGAAAGACTTCGTTTTTTTGTTTTTGTTTTGTTGGTGTTTTTGAGAATTTTAAAATTTAGCGCAATAAATTCCAAAGGTGGTGTTCTAGTTCAGCGATGAGGGCACGGCGGTAAGGCCGGTTTTGTTTGTACACTGTGGTCAACATAAAATGCTCAAAAATTATATTCATGGGAAAAAGTGACCTTCACTTGAGAATGAATTATTGTGTCTTTTGTAAACGTTCACATATCCTACCTTTGTGTGGGAAGCCTTTTCAATTTACCGTTTACACACGTCGTGTTCAAAAACGTGGTTAACATTTGCTATGCTGATATGAAAAATAAAATGCCCAAATATCAAGTTAATTATCAAAAATAATCACACATCGACGTACGTTCAAGCTCATATGTGTGTGCACACGAGTCTACATGCATATAGTACACGCAGACGTCTTTGACCTTATGTCTGCTTAAGAATATCTATCTTTTGGCATGTCGGTCTGTGCTCTATTCCTCTTCACTTTTTCTGTCTGTCTGTCTGTCCTGTGTCTGTCTGAGATGTCTTTGTCCGTGTCTGTTTTCTCTTAGTCTGTTTGTCTGTCTGTCTGTTTGTCTGTCTGTCTGTCTGTCTGTCTGTCTATCTGTCTCTGTCTGTCTCTGTCTCTGTCTCCTCTGTCTGTCTGTCTGTCTGTCTCTCTCTCTCTCCCTCTCTCTCTCTCTCTCTCTCTCTCTCTCTCTCTCTCTCTCTCTCTCTCTCTCTCTCTCTCCTCTCTCTCTCTCTCTCTCTCTCTCTCTCTCTCTCTCTCTCTCCATTTTCACCTGCATCCCACTGTACGGCTTGTTGATGATACTGTGACCCTACAGCGCTACTAACGACAGACCGAACACACCATTAGCGCAAATCAAGAATACATTTGCCGCTCATTTAAAAGCAAACAAACGTGGGCATAAACTGATCATGACATTCTTGAAATGTTCCTTACGGAATAAATATTTAATCGTTTTGAAATATACGGGTTATTTATTCTCGCGATAAATATTTGATCGGAAAACGGTGATCACAGTATCATATCCGACATTTCGGCTCTCAATGTGAGAGACTATAAATCAACCTCTTATTCGCACGCTGACACCGTCGAACATGGTGGAAAGTTTAATGACCTCGATGCGGACTGTTTCCCAAGTAATACCATTATACCCATTTAATAATCATGCCAATTTGTTATCAATTGCGCCATGTCGGTTTGTATTCATATCGACAACAGAATTTCTGGCTCTGGGCTCCTGATAAACGAGGCGTCTGCTGCGCAAGCGCACTGTGAAGAAATTCTCTGTTGAATTATTGCGCTTATTCGAGGCGAGATCTTTTTCTTGACTATGTACTGCAAAAAAAATCGACTTTTGAACTGAAAGATAGTAGTCACAAATATCATATTATTGTAGACAACTTGATAAACACCAACATTATTGAGGCTGCTGGCTACATTCGAGAACCCGTAAAATTGAATCAGGATACACATTGAGCGACAAAGACATTCCATTTGGTGTGCGACATCCCCCTAGAAATACCGTTGACATAAAATCAACGATGCTCATGTACGGCTCGCCCTTTGTTAATTCCTCTCGCAGCTTACACTGAACAGCTTGGCCGGTATACCTGTAGATTTCAGGGCAAGATTAAAGGTCATAGGATTGACACAGATAGCAGAACAGATGTCGGTTTGTATGTGATTCGGTATTCCGGCTTCAACTCTACCGTGGAATTCAAGGGGGGTCAACCGAGCAGTACGTATACGGCGTCCATGGTTCGTTGTATGGGGACGAGGATGGAGAACTCGCATGGCAACAGATGGCTGCCATGGGCTTCACCGCCAACGAAGAAATATTTCAGCATTTCATGCGAACGACTCACTTTCATTATTCAGCCCTCTAATCCACCGATGCAATACATCGATGCAACGTGAACGACAAAATTTTGTTGCGGTCTCGGCGAACATGTTCCCCGCGCTCCTCCGTAACGCTTATGACGAAAAGCCTAGCAATATTCAGAGCACCCTCGTCAAAATTGCTATTTTACCAATATTGTCATTTTTTGCGACAACAAGAACTGTCCCCTCTGCTGCGAAAGCTGTGATAATTACAGGCTGTGGACAGAATTGATCAAATCGAAGGTAGTTCGGTTTGTATTACCAGATATCTTTTTCTAAATTATTTTAGATTGCGTGGGTGTGCACTTTTATTCGCAAAAAATTCCACAAAAATGTTGGTTAATGAGCATGTAATATCATCAAGGAAGATTAATTCGCAACTGAACAAAAGTATTCAACAGGAGAGAGAGACAGAAGGAGACAGGGAGAGAGAGAGGGACGGAGAACGCTATGAAATAGCAGAATCGAAAGTCTGTACAATTTTCAAAGGCACAATATATACACTGGCGACGATAATGGGCCCTCTACGTAAATTAAACACGTAATAGAATCTTTTTAGAAATTCCAAATTATTCGTACCAATTGTTTGACGCACTCAAGAGAGCTGAAAAAATATGATGAAACAAAACAAATCGGTTTTACGCGTGCACGGTTGTCGACGGTCAGGCCATGGAATGAATTTTAACATACGCTCGTCATAAGAGACAGCCCTGTCTATCTTTCCCTTACAATCGACAATCCTCATTCTCCGCCATAGAGGATTGATGTACTGCAATTAAAGGCCTACCACTTTACATCACTGCAGAAAAAAAGCAACGATAAATTTCACGGGCAGATCAATATTTTGACCAAGGGAATGCACGTTGGTGATCCGATTTAAGCCACACATAGTGCAATATGAATACCGTACGTGCTTCATACCTCGGGTCCTCCTGTGGTCTGTATCAGCTCCCTGAAGAAAGCGTCTAGCTCTGCATCTTCAATGTAGCCATTACCTGAGCACGGAAATAAGGCGAACCATGTTTTATTGTTGAATGCCGTGTAAAGGAGACTGAACATTGTAATGGTCTCTTCAAGCTCGTCTGTTGTCACCCAACACATGAGTATAATAAATTGCACAAATATTGTCGCCACAAAAAAATTCAGAACTGCATCATCTTTTCACAATACATCTTACATGCACACCTACCGTCAACATCGTAGTGCTCCCAAACGGTGATAAAATCGTGAGCCGTCAGTTTTTTATTGATTTGGCGGGCTTTTGACATGATGTCCGAGGCGGCCATATTGGATGGAAATTTCCCGGTAAAACGGTATCAATAAAGAACCACAAAATATCTGGGTGCGCTGAGACCTTCCTGCGTTGTACGTCCTCTCAGGTGGAGATGCAGTCGACTGTGTAAGCCACCTAGTGCGAGTAGCGTCGATTTATGTCATTTGCATTATTAAAACAGTCATATGAGCGCCGACTGCGCATGTCCAATATTTCCCTACAGTTGTTCGGCGAGGCAAAAACACCCCGGATGATGTGTCGACAGGTGTAGCCTCACATGAAAAGAGTCGAGGCAACATAAATGACATCATCGTTGCATCCAGTTTATGTTTGTTTCTGTGGAAAATCTGTTGGCGGCGGCTTGATGAATTGCGAAGGGGCAAAACGCTTTTATGTAAACCACGGTCCCAGCACTGTTGTACGGTTCAGTCATTCGTCATTATTCGTCCTGCATTGGCGGACGGACACGGGCCTGTTTCAGCTTGCCTTGATCCGTGTTACATTATTAATTTACCTGTGCGATAACGCGGTATTGTATTGAAACTGTGCCACTTTGTAATGAATCATGAAAATATAATAGGCATTTCGGAATATATCAAATCCCCTTGATAATTATTCATGAATGGTGGGGGGGGGGGGGTTTATACACTGCGTCAGATCAAACGACACTTTTATTTTTCAACCAGGAATATTTGTTGACACCTGACAAATGATTTATCGGTCAAAGCAAATATTTTGTGGCCAAATTTGTTTTGTAGTGCAACGATTCTATATCCGTCAAATGAATAAGTCAAAGGTATGAAAAACGACACACAGACGGATTAAGGTGTTACCTTCCATCCATTATACTCAGTCTATAGAATATTGTGACAGTCATTCGTTTGTGAAACACTCGCAGAATAATGGCCTTCTGCTTTCCCCCATTTCGTCGTCTGACAGTTTCTGGGTCCTTGATAATTTATACATGCATGTATTTATTCAACTCCCTAGGGGACACGCCCACTCTGCGCATGGTTGGCGGCCCTTTTCCATCCATTGGATCTAAATCTATCTCCTGTATCAAAATTGTATGCTTGTACCGTTTTCTTTGATTAACCAACAGTCATAAAAGACATTCAGTGTTGAATTTTCTATTTGCCGTCATCGTATTCGGTATTTCTATTAAGCCTGAAGACATCTCTCACGGGAAAGTCTGCAATTTCTTTAAAAATTAAGAAAAAGATAGAATAGGTTGATTAAAGACTTAGCGCGAATGCCTTCTCAAAAAGAGGAATAAAATGTTATTCGATGTACTCGTTTGCCGCCAAGGTTGTCATGGCATCAGTTGTCATGGTAGCGCCCGCAAACAATAAACTGCTATTCAATGATAGAGAAATCTGTCTTCACTGTTCCACGGCCGGGAAGCTCTGAAAACAGGGACGGCTACTTGAAGCGTTCCAGGGCGGAGGGACAATTTTTCTGACAACACATTGTATCTAAATTGCGTCTCGTTCACATTATTTTCAGCCTTAAATTCAAAGGATTCATGCTATTTGATAAATTTACTGTCATATTTACTGACAAAGAAGCGTTTCCGGTAAGGCAGCCTCACCGACAGCTCCAAAGCACCTGAATTTAACCATTTGTATGTAAATTCGAGACACGAAAGTTTAAATATGTAGCCTCCATTTCGGGGGTCTTGAGTAAGCATTACGTCATCACCTTGGTGACAAGTAGGATGCCGAAACAGACTGAAAAACGCTCAAAATTACACGCTATCGAAATCTAAGTCGCTGTCTCCAGCATTCCGCTGCAGCTATTGCTTCGCTGAGGGCATTGCGTTAAGACTCATTTCCTGCAATCCACCTTATGGACTGTGAGATCTCGCATGACACCTCTGCGCGAGACCGATGCGTGACCCCTTCTCGTCCTTGGAAACATCAGATGTGCAACCTGCACGGTCTTGTATCGGAACGCTGGGTTGACTCAATCGCTCGAACGACACGTGAAGACACCAAGAACCACATAAGAAGACCAAAGCAGTGCCTTTACCGAAATATATATAATTTCAGCCCACAAAGCGACGAACGATTTGGAATTATTACTGCAACGAATTTTGCAAGAATCAAACAGCGACCATGCGGAATATTGTTATTATAGCACCAGCAAGTAACAGATGTCGCCCGTAAAAACATAAATAGCAAAAAGCAACAGGAGTAGATAATAACAGGAATAAACAGATTAACCGGACAAAGAACGTACGCAATTATCAATGATGGAGAACTGCAATACAATATAATTATAAAACATTTCGAAAATGCTAATTGTGTCGTGTTCAGGGAAACATGGCATTTGTATGGTAATTTAGCAGGTTCTAAAAAAGTACAGCTTTATAAATGGACACATCATTTTAACGGACAGATATTTTTATTAAGGCCAGGCAATTGAATCAATCGTGTGTCACAGACGAAGGAAGCATTTCATTTGCCTGTTGCCGTGCTCGGGATTGTTCAATTTCACATTATCAGCTTCACGGGAGTGAGCGGACTGAAATTTCGACAAACAGAACTTGGGAATTTTTCACCTCTCAATGCTCTTTTCAGTAATCAGTAATTCAAATTGATAAACTAGTAAGGAGGTTAAAAAAAGGTAAAGAAAAGCACACTGAAAGAACACTGAAAAGCTGAGCGTTTTGCTGAAAATAATTCCTCACTTACAAGTGAAATGCAAGAACATACGCATCTACTAAATCATAAAATCACAGGCGTAACATTATGTGAAAAAAAGGAATAGACTGATAATTCTGGCGGGAAACTGAGGGCTTGATTTGGCTACATTAGGGATCATTTGAGTCTGCGTACCATCTGCGCCACCGATGACGTCACGAGCTCTTGCCAGACCCATATCGACAAATTGTACACGACATACATAACAATTAGGCTAACTTAGCGGTAATTTTAGCAGGCAATTGAGCTGCATGATAAACCTGGCCCGAAATTAAAATTCGCCTTCTTTAGAGTGAATTTTCAGTTCAGCACTCGATTGCCCAGTCAATTTTCTTCGTCGGAAAGTCGCAATCTTTACTACTTCTTCTTTTTTTTTGCCATTTCTGTCATGTAGCTTGCCTTGGCCTCAGCAGGTATTTTGAAGGGAGTAATCCAAAATTAATGAAGTCTGGGATACTTCAACCGGGCAGCGAAGATGAGACAAAACATGGATCAAAGAAGCCGATTTGGCGGTCCAATTAAATTTGTAGCAAACGTGGAAGGGAATGTAAGTGAATATCAATTTGTCAAACAGTTGAATACATGTCACGTCCAGCCCCTGAACACTCTGTCCATTGATAAGTCTTTGTGTATAAATGGACATAAAGACTGTAACACGATTGGAACTCATTTGGGAGATTAGAATATTGTAGGAATGTTGGTTTAATCAGCAAGTTTAAACTCGTTTACTTTCTTTTTTCTTTTTTTTTTTCACAATTCACTTGTATTTATGGGTAATTTTTAATAGCGCAACTATCAGCGAACACTTTTGATAAATTCTGACAATTAAAAAGATTTTATTCTCCCAAATTAGTTCTAATCGTGTTCTGTGTATTTTCCTTGCTAATTAATAATGCTGAGAAGGCGGAGTAGGTATTTTTTAAGTGGTTGTCGAACGTTGAATCTGAGAAACCTGCATTATGCTGCACACCCCACACTAGAGCGTATACAAGACGCATATAGAAAAACATTACAATTTTTTTCTTGAAATGCACGAATAGTCAGGTTTTGAACTTGTGAAAAAAAACATATTCAAGTTCACTTGCCCTTCTCGTCTTTGTCAAGATCTGACTGTATATGCAATTTTGATCTGATGAGTCACGTGATAGCCCCATCGGGTATAAAACTTACACCAGCTATTCATTCCTGTTGCAATTTCCGATGTATTTCTTCTCTGTATAATGATTAAAATGACTTAATCATATGTCATATTTTTCTGTGTGTGTAAATAATAAACATAGACGAGTTGAAGAGGTTCTGAACTGATCGCGTGTAATTGCACTCGGCATGTGATAAGGAAACTCGAGACGGTGTTTGCGGGGGAGAGAACAGACACTTTACACCGCAGAGACATCTTGACTTGAACCTATTAACCTGGTTCAAGGGCGTGACGTATGTTAACAGTCGCAGTAAACAGGGAATTATCTACCAGCTGTGACAAATGCAGATCTTTTCCATTACCCACCTGCCATGGAGTCGCTGAGTCGTTCGCGTGTTTACTATTGCACAGGCGCACACGGACGTGTGCGCGTGCGCACAAACATGCACACGCGCGCGCACACACTTACACAGATGTGTCTTACCATCGAGTGTATCATTACGTCTTTTAGGAACACAAATAATCGATCATTTGATGGGAACACCTGCGTGATTGAATACTTCGGCAACAAATCTTATCAAGTGAGCGAGAGATCCGCGTTTGTCGGTTTTAGTCTGGGGATCCTGTAAGAGCACTAGACAAGGTCCCATATCTCCAGGAGAGGAACTTGTGACATCAAAAGAAATTGATCGAGATTCTTCAAAAACTAAGAAATTCACAATGTCGGTTTCCAATTCGTAAAGGAAGGGTGTAGTTTTATTCAGCCTGTTTTCAAGTGGTTTTGAAGACACCAGTTATGTGATCCTTACATCGGATAAGCTTAATGTCTTTCAGAGATCTTGTAAACTTCGAAGTGTGTTCCGGAGCCGCGAGAGAATAGTTCGTTTGTAAACAAGGCGCATGCTTTTGTGTCTGGTTCTAGAATATAATAAAAAAAAGTATTGTTATAAAGAGGAATGTCTGAACAAACTCTGTGATTCGTCCTAGGCACCTGAAAACAGAAAGGGCTTAACAAGACCGTGCTCTAGCCTCCAAAAGTCTGTGGCCAATTTAAATACCGTACTGTTATAATCTTAATTTAAATGTTCAAATGTTGGCTTAGCATACCGAGAAATGTCTGATTGGTAGAAATGTATACAAATAAAACTAAATAACAAAGTTTTTAGCAGCAAGAGTGAATAGTGCCATTCGTTTGACCTTCATATCGGATATCTGTTAGCTGCCAACCATATTTTCCATCAACGATCGTCAGGAGTTATTTGTCCTCAATATTACTTTTCCATTTTAGTTGATTAATTGTGCTTTTAATTGGCCAGGGTGGGTAATGGCAGTATAGGCAGTAAATTAACCTTGAACGGTCTCGCTTGCTGCTCTTAAAAAGAAAACAAACAAAGCTGCTGAATTGGGAGGGCAATTTGTCAATGTACGCACACAACGCATCGAAATTAAAAAGTTACGGAGAGTCATTTTCAATGATGCCTTTCCATTGACTCCAGGTTAGCGTTCACAGCAATGGCGTGACGTTCGGGAGCTTAAACTGCGAGTTTCGGCTCGGCACTCATGAAAGATACATATAATTATTGAAGTGTAGGTGTCCCTGTTTAGAAGCGATGATTTTGATTATGAACACATGGAAGATTCGTTTTAGTGTTCTGTTGCCATTTTTATCGCTATTGAATTTTGAGTTCAGGTCTTGTTTCACCATCTATTTGTCTAATATTTAGCCATCCACTGATCTCTCTGCAGTCACACTGTGTCTGTTAGTATTGTCGTTGTCTAAGTCTTTCTTTGTTCATTTCTTGGTTTTTCAGCATATTCCTCTTTCTGTGTCTGTTTCTATCTCTAAGAATCTATCTACCTCTTCGTTGCTTTCTTCTGACTCCTGACCTCTCTCTCTCTCTCTCTCTCTCTCTCTCTCTCTCTCTCTCTCTCTCTCTCTCTCTCTCTCTCACCATTTCACACTCCCACCTTTCGTGTGGATGAATGTTTATTTCGACTCCTTCAACGATTTGATTTGTTGTTTATTTTGAATTCTCTGTGTACATCGTCTTTCACTCTTTTTCATTCAAACTATGCACTATATCCGACCCCTTTCAGACATTTTTCTGGTCTGTTTCTTTGTTCTCTGTCTGAGTGTTCTTCGTTATATGTCAAAAGTTTCTCTGGCGTTCCTGTTCCCTCTACTCGGTCCGTGCTGTTCGGTCTTTTCACCTCCCCATTGAAATTCTGAAGCCGCCGGTCAATTTCTCCTTCAGGTGATGCTTGAGCCATTGAGTCGCAAAAGCGCGGCTGTGAGAGAAGGGCACCTCAGGGGACATGATCTCTAACACAGCACACCAGCTGCAGACAAAACTATTTAAAAGTCATATCACGCTCAATACAGCGAACATTTCCCTCCTGCAAATATGCGTCAGTATTCGTATTCTTCTCCTGACAACCGTGGCAGATTTAAACCACCGCATGCATGCAAAATGATCCCCTGCACAAGTATACTTTCTGAACTGACAATATTGTCAACAATATGGCCGCATGTACGCATACAGATAAATATGATAATCTTATACATATACACGGGTGGAGGCACTATCATAGCATAATTCCGACTCATACTGTTTTATGATGAATTAATAATCAATCACTAGGTTGCAGGCGATCGAGAAAATATGTTTGGGCAAGTCCCTGGTCGACCATTTGGTCGTTGCCTCGTCCAAGAATGTTAACTCTGCGACCAATACATTAGTGACAGACGAATATGTAGTCTGGGTGATAATTATTTCTAATTGTTTTTTTGTCTACCCCGGCGAAGTCGAGTCGCGACGGCATGCCTTAACTCCACGTGATCCAGAGCTGAAGTTGCAGCGACGAAAACTATATATCCGAAAGCCCCGCTCTCGGACAGATCAGGTAAATGAAACGATTACAAGCTTTCTCAGTTTGTAACAGAAATATACGCAAATGATATTCATTTGACGGCATGTCTCACCAAATTGCAATCTGTATTTACAGATAGGCCGACGGCATTGAGGCCGTCAGGTTTTTAAAAGGTATTTTATTGAATAAAAACTCATAGTGGAAAATAGCTTTTCCTTTTACGGTTTTAGTTTACAATGCTGTGTTTATGTGTATTTATAGAGAAAATAGCCGTGCCGAGTGGAATAAAACATTTTCTCGTCATCTACACGATGTAGGGAGTACGGGCTTGTCGTCGGTGTATTTCGCTAAGTGCCAAACATCTGTTTTATCCTAGGGATAGTGTGGTTGAGATTAAAGTACGTAGATATTTTGATACAGTAATTGATTTTTGGCAAGGATCCGCTTTTACTGTGTTAGGAACACAGTTGTGTGAAAATTCATATTTTCAGTCGAAACGCAAACAGTACTGGTGAGTCTATATTTTGAATATGATTATCTCAAAATTAGCAATTTTTGAAAACCTGTCAGGTGATTGATAGATATGCAAGCCCTGTAATTCGATGCACAAAGAATTTCACGGTGATGACGAGCTCAAATATAATGTAAATGTTTATTTGAAAATGCATGACATAACATTCGACCTCGTTCATGAAGCCATCCACTAGAATATCTAAGACTCCCTAACCTTTTAATAAAAAAATGTTGGTTTTGCCATCGGATATAATTCGACACTGATAACGAATCTTGAAATAATTGTCTCTCCTCTTTACCGAAGGGCCCCGTATGATATTTATCAATCAATGTTGTCAAAGTATTTCTTTTTAATTATTTAATATTATTCCTTCCTATATATTATGGCACACAATAGACTTGCTATTAATAAACATAATGAATCAATCTCGATATTACAGATGTTCCCAATCTTCTCGAAACAGTTTACGTCACCGCTTGGTAGTGATGTATCGCTTCCAGGCGGTCATTTCCTGTTGAATTGTCCGTCGTGCAATTTTGATTTGACTCGTAACAATCATGGCGTGTGGGACATACGACTCGGATTTAATATTGGCTTACTTTACAGTTATTTCTGACTTGAAACGCCAACTAGTTTGATTGCGCAGCATTCACGTGTCATTCACAGCAAGAAATTATATTAGAAAGTATTATAATTGACCCATCGCGTTCGAGTCATATTATATGCGTACAGTATTGTGGGCTTCTGATGAAATCCAACAAGTGGTTACTACCACGCTTTTAGGAAATCTCCAGTTTATTCATTATTTTGCGCAAAAGTCAGGTTACTTGACAAGGGCGCGTCGATTCATACAGCGTTTTTCTCCTAACTCAGGGGCACTTTGGGTCGAGCGAATATTTTCCGGTGTTCATGAACAAAAAAGATCTCCCTGGTCGGACATGGGCGAGGTACTTTGTAATGGATGAAATTTCATTTCTATTCGCAAATCATTTTTTTTAGATCTGAAGCCCGCGGTAACGCACAGACATGCAATTTAGTATTCTCTTCGAATATCATACTTTCGAACAAATTCAGCCGAGCGCCCATAAATCAGTCGCGACGTACTTTGTCATATGTGGGGGAAAAAACATGACACGATAATGAAGTATTTAATAATTTATTATCAAAACCCTCGTATACTGGGCTACGTGCTCATGATGTTAACTCGGCGTTTCAAGATTTCAGAAGTGACCTATCATCTGTGCATTTTGGAAATAACCAGCAAAATCTCAGAATAAAAATAGAATATCATGACCTTTGTCCGTTCAGACTTTGAGGTTCTATTTCTCGAAGTTATATTTATTTAAGGATTAAATCTGGTTAAGGCATCCCTCGGTGCAGATTTTGTCAGTGAGCACAGTGCACTGCGTAGGATCTGAGACCTGCATGCTTCGTGCACCACGATATACTGTCGATGTACAATACATGAAACATCGGAGGAGTCTTCCATGTCTCGTACTCTGAAGTCTCATAGCGATCGCGCTGGCTGCAGCTGGACGGCCATACTCGCCCGACAATTGAGCTGGCTGGATGAGATGTGCGATGTCACTTGAGAATAAATCCATAACGGGAACATCTCCTTCGCACAGTATGATAAATTACCCACAATGCTCTTTGATTTGTACCGACGAAGGTTACTTCTCTTATATCTTTTGCTGCTCTGAATATAAACAATATTACATTTGAAGCATCTAAATAGTTAAATATTTCAGTGAAAATTTCAAAATAGCCGTTAAATAACAGTAAAGTCAAGTGGGAAGCAAGTAATGTCAAACTGAAAGGGTTATTCTCAGAGACAAGTTAACACAGATAACACATTGGAAAATCATATCCTTTTGTTTCATATAACAGGTGCAACTGGCCTCCCTCAGGCTGCTTTCTATTAGATGTAATATTCTGTATGACTGGGAACACAATCAGTAGAAAATTTTATAAAACAAGCAATCACCTCTCTCAATTAAGCATAATTTTCAAAAACATTTAATGGAAATTTGAAAGAATGATGTGCTTAAACGCACGTTTTTAGAATACTTAAAACTGGCCTACGATTTTGTTTACACATAAGAGACATGCTAGACGTCCCTGTGGAATCGCCATGGCAACAAATCACAATAAATCTTTGGATATCTTCAGTACTCTGTCCTTGATTGTGGATTCGGAAAAAGCGTCTGAGAAGCGTTATTACAAGGGGATGATGTTGATCTGCCGTCAAAAGAGCGGACAATACTTCATACACGTACACCTGTTCACTTGAACCCGCAGCAATAGCAGCTGTCGAAAATAACGATCATCGAACACGACCGAAGAAAACAAATCTATTTCAATTTCTGCAAATCTATGGTACGCCACACAGACAATTCCATGATTCATTAGAGACCGGTCACTTTTCTTGAAACAGTTATTATGTATTTCTTGCACGTCAACGGTTATCATTTCATGTTATCACGATCGCTATTCTCACACTAATCCCCCCAAAAAAACCAACAAAACAAAAACAAAACAAAACAAAACGAAAAACTGCTGCTCAAAAGACGATGAATCACAGGTGACTGTGTTGAGCAAGTCCGCTTCCAATTGAAAATGGATTCGCTGGGATTCGCTGCCAAGTTCAGTTCGTGCCACTGCAGCCTTTGTGCAATGTGTGCCTAAATTTTGTGAAACGTATCATTTTTGTTCAATTTGATATCTGCAAAATCAATTTATGTTCCTTCTAGGGAAGCTCCATTTGTAAAATTGCAACATTTTGGTATAAATGGTAGATTTTCAAGTTTGCAAGTCAATGTAAAGTGATTAGAAGTATGATAAAACTAACTAGTGGTACAGCCGTGACCCCAAAAACAGATTATACGAGAGATTTTAGTCAATTAGCACTGTAACATGTGCCTAGCTTTAGGGCGTTAATTGTCACATCCCGTATTCAAGATGTCTGGATAACCTTCCTCTGATTATATGTACTGTATAAATCTGTAATGTTTGCTGATAAATCCAAAACTGCAGTCAGTTCACAGATGATACGGGATTTGTGATTGTAGATGGGTTACAAGGTTTTCTTGATGAACTTTGTTGTAAAAAAAGGAAATCTTGTCTCATAAACTAACAACGATAATGAAGAATGTTAATACGAGCATCAGGATATTACGTAATGTTACCCAGTAAATTAAAATTTACAATCAAAGCAACACCTAACAGCACTTAGGAAGTTTTGATTTTGGAAGAATTTTTACCGCAAATTGAGAATTAAAAATGAACCATGATGAGAAACAAAAATGTCACAAGCTTTATTTCCATCACGTTTCAGTAATGGGAATTTCAAAATACACTTTCAACAAATTCTCCAATCTTACTATACTGCGCATGCGACAGGATTGCGGTAAATGAATTTACAAATGAGAATAATAAAACGTTATAATGACATTTATTGATCATATGTGGTTTCAGCGAAGTTACTGCAATTTTTAGCACAAAAATTGAATTCGGAAGACCCAGGTTGAATGGATATAAAGTAGAAATTGCTCCGCTTGGCACAGATTACACAAACTGCCTGCAAAATCATCAATGTGCATCAAAAGAACAAATCGGTCACAACACAAAGGGGATAAAAATCATTGAAGTTAGTTTTGGTCACAACAATATTTGTAATGCCAGTGATAATAAAAATTAATATACTTAGCTTATTTGCAAAACTTTGAAAATGGAATTATTGATAAACATAATACGTAACTTATAGCAAAAGAATTTGAACTTCAGAAGGAAACAACAAATCCATATTTTGAACTAGAAAATTACCATAAGTTTAAATATCTGAATTTATGAAGATTGATTGCAAAAGTTAGGTTTAGTGATCATGACCTTGAGATTGAATTAGGCAGAAGAAGGAAATCACGGATGATTTTCAAAAGCGTCAAATCGATGATGATGAAGATGAGGTGAACTCTATAATTGACTGTCAATGCTATAGTAAACAACTTGTGCAATACTCTATGTCAAGCTGTAAATTTCACAATAAACGCGATTGGAACTTATTTGGGATAATTGGATAATCCTATTTTTCAAATTTCTCAAAAGTGTGAGGTGCTCTATAGCTGAATGTTGCAATATTGCAAATTACTCATAAAAAACAATTGTGTTATGTAAAAAGAAAAGCAGATGAGATTACATTTGCAGATTAAATCGACATTACTTCACCATTCAATTATCCCAAATTAGTTCCAATCTTGGTAATAAGAATAACGACAACAGAAAAGCTGTTTTGAAAAATGTCTATTGTTGCCTCAGAACATTGATGGTAGTCTTGCTTTCGGGATCTTTATAGAGTTCAATAGACATTAAAAGTTTAATGACACTAAATCTGGGACTATTTAAAGTTACAGTTTGTAACAAGCTGCATATATGAATTCAAGTGTGAGCTACATTTTTGATACAATCAAATTGAAATATTATTCAATATGACATCAAAACAGGTAAAGTAATCAGTGTCAACAGTAACATTTTGAATAGCTTTAAGTTTTCTTTTTTTTGTATCTTTCCCTCGTACCTTTCAGTTTGTCTTTTATTACCATACTGTCCGCATAGACTATCAGTAAGACGAGGGAACTATTTCTTCCTTCCAGTTGGCGTGCGATTGCCGATTGTATTTGACCAATGGGTAGTTATAGAAGACCTGTACACTAGGTATTTTAACTCTGGTGCTTATAGCTCTATTCAGTGTAAGAGAGTCCTTTAATGCACTTATACTGTGTGCTAATAGATTAGATACATTTTACACCGTTGCTTGAATAAAGGAAAAAGAGCCTGCAATGATCTTCTAGTGTTTTATTTTTCAAATTTATGGTAATTTTCAAAATAACCCCCAACTTGACTCGCTGCCTTCTATGCTGCCCCCAAATAAAACCTGGCACCCAGTCGATTAAAATGAGCGGATTTTTTTTAGATGTTCATTATATTCATCATTTGTGTATATTGCACATCCTCGTAAGGCGTTTGTCTCTATTAGTCAAATTTAACTCATCGGTCTTCAGACTCAGACTGTTGACCCTGCAATGTGATACGTATGCATGGCATATTAGAGTTAATCATAAAAATACATGTATGATATTGGGACAGACATTTAATCAGTTAATGTTTTCATTGCGCTCAAAGGTAAGGGATCGACGCACAACCAGACTCTAATTTATACAAATATCTCGTGAATATGAATGCTACCGTCACAAAATATGCACTCGTGTACAACTAGGCCAATGAACGTCCAAAGTAGGCCTTCTTTAGAAGGATTAAGGGCAATGACTTGTAAGTATGCCCTTCCGTTTCTGAAGACGAAGAAATTTTGAGTTGTGGCGTAGGCGATTGAATACTTAAGTCTCCCCAATCTTTTGCTGCCGTCACAGCAGCTTTTTTCCCGGTGGGACAGATCGTATCTCCCTGTGCCTGCTGTTAAAATAGTCCTGTCCAAGTTCAGAGCAACTAACCTTAGTAACAAGGACAATGCTTTGTTCAATCTAATTAAGCGAATAGCTATTCCAACCCTTCCCTGTCTGAAGTGACCGGAGCGAATGCACTTTTTTATTCAATCTTGCAACCAAGCGTGATGGCGTCATCAACCTCAATGAGATCGTGAGCTCATAATATTGAAGAATGTTTTTATGTGACATCTTGAAATAATATTATCATATGTTTGTTTTCTTTCAATAATTAGGATCATCGGATCCTTGTCATTAACGCAGTTCACTGATCACAATTATTGAGTTACAATTAACTTATTTGAGCTTCTTATTTTCTTTCATTGAAATACAAAAACATGAAACGCAAAGCAAAAATGGAATGTAATAGAATAGAATGCAAGTAAAGGCATTGACCCAATCAGTTGTTTGCCTGTTGCAATTTCCATGGTTTTTTTTGTAAAACTCGATGTGAATTAAAAGGGGAATATTCCTCGAGGACGCATAATCACCATTCTCTGAAAGTCCTATGATTGTGTGAACACCATAAAACCTGTAGAGAATATAAGTTTTTCACGGCCTTGAGTTTATGATGACACAATAAATCTGTTTACTATATGGAATTTAATGGAATGGTGACCATTTCTAATTCTGTTTCAAATGAGAGGCAATTTCCTTCCCAATATACACAGATTTTTATCGATGACCCTTAATTCCTATCCATGATTATGACAGACAGGGCTTAAAGTTCCTTGGGCAAAGTGGCAAAGTGAGAGCATAAGCTAAAACTTTCATTTTTAGTGCAATCAGGAGCAATTTTCTAATGGGGATATTGGTGACGTCAGAACATTAGCCATTAGGAATCATACACATGATATAACGCAGTGCAGCGAAGTTGCTCTAACACACACAAATTACATGTTGGCTGACACATGTTTTGGAGTAAATTGTTTATGGGCCAATAAATATACCGTTTACGACGAGGAATATTGCTAAAGTGGGTAATGATTTTTTTCCTGTGTATATTCTGTTTTCTGTTGTTGTAAAAAGGATAAGCTGCTAACCATTAACACGTTTCCATTCATAAGCAAGGTTCCATGAAAATGTTTGAAATGTGGTTAAATTTAACCTTTCACACATGTATGTATGTATGTATGTATGTATGTATATATGTATGTATGTATGTCTACAGGAATCTGTCGATGTGTTGATATATCTATGTAAATTCTCGTTTCGGCCAATATCCCAGGTTCGCACCAATATCAACAACATTATTCAATTAAATTATCTTGTCACTGGAGAGATGACATAACAGCAGTAATCAGATCAATAAAAATTTAAAAGGCAAGTTAGCTTTATTAAATCTTCCAGTCTAATATCACACAATTGTTAATTAATTAGCCGATCGATGGCGCAACCAAAGACTATAATCAATACTTGAAATACATAGTCCATCAGTGTCAATACCTAACATCTGTTTACCATGATTCAGCTTTCATGCTCATTGTCTCTGCATTTCTCTGCTCGCCATGGGTTGGGTGACGAGGGAACTCATCTCAAAAAGTGATTGGGTTTAGAAAATATGAAAACATTGTAATGTTGTATTCTATATTGTAAAACTTACAATTATGTGCGTGTTTTAGTGCGGTGATTGAATATATTTGGAATTGTTCTATAAAGGACGGCGAGTGATAGGTTGATCAACAGCAATTGAGCGTTCGTGCTATTTGCAGAATCAGTTCTGATTGTCGGCGGTAATAGTGAACTTTCCACCAGAGTATTGAGTGGTCTGCGAGCCAGTAATGAATACAAATGTCATTCGTCGTCTTCCTGAGAAGTCAAGGAACATAAATCTGAAGTCTGTATGGAAGTTCCATTCCATGACACCGTTACGCATAGCGCCCATCAATTAATCTGTTCGAGGCATGTGGCAAACTTTATCGGTGACTGGGTTCCCAACCAACACATTAGGTAAGGCCTTCAATTTGACCTGAGCTTTTTTTTAGTATCTGTGGTATATAATATCTGATGGAATTGCGTTTTGCTTTATTGCACGCTGAACCGAAGGCAAAGTCAGTCGAGTCTCTTTAATTTTGATGTGATTGCAACAGCCAGCGAATAAACCTCAAACGGACCCTCGACCTTTGACCTCAATTTCCCTTTCCTCGAGTATCACGGCGCTCGAAAATTTCCCCATTCTCGTGGGGGAAGCGGACACGCCTAAATTATTGCTAGAGAAAGACGACACAATCAATGGGACCGAGAGTATTTCTTTAGAAACCTTGGCTAATTTAATTTCCCAAAGAAATCTTTTTGTCGTTGTATTTCAGTAGACTGACAACAAAAATTTAACATCATCACCTGTCGGGCAAATAAAAAAATATCGACCGCCTCGTTTCCGTATCAGTTATGTCCATCGGCAGATGCCAGCCTTGCATTCTCTGATTCTGTCTTTCAGCATCTGCTTGTGTCACGATGTACGCGGTTTTCTCTTCCCGCAGAAGTTCAATTTACATTTTCCAGGAAAGATTTGACGCCCGTATCTTCAAGATATCATAATTCTACGAATGAACCAATGGACATTAATAGAACCAAACATGAACGCTCAAGGTTAAAGTGGGGTCAGTTTCTTCTAATGGCTTCCAACTTGTCCAAGGATACCTTTCAGAATAAATATGGGCACGCCATCAAGGATAATGTTAAATTCTAAGACCGCTAAATATTAGCCCAGATTCTTCAGTTCTGTAGTACAGAGAGAGAGAGAGAGAGAGAGAGAGAGAGAGAGAGAGAGAGAGAGAGAGAGAGAGAGAGAGAGAGTTGTATATAAATATATAGAAATATTGTACATATATCATGTGTGTGTATATATATATATATATATATATATATATATATATATATATATATATATATGAATGCTCTTTTGATGTATCAATTATTTGATTATATATATATATATATATATATATATATATATATATATATATATATATATATATATATATATATATATATATATATATATAAACCAGAACGCAGTGAAATACTCTAATAATATTCAAAAGCTAGTTTCCGACTTCACAGCAATTCATGCTAATGTTCATTGTCTTGTTATTAAATTTCTACAACTGCGAGATTCATCAACTTAATCCCTGTTTAGCGTTCAGAAAATAAATATGAAAGGCAGGAGGTATAAAATTGCTGCTCTCTCACATTGCACAGGTGTGTCTTTTTTATTCTGACATGTCTCACAAAGAGGCTGCCGTGACATGTTGTTATATCACCGGCAGTTTCCGACAGATTAACAGCAATAATCAAATCCAACATGTTCTCCTTATTGCCATTCCCTGGCTTATACCTCATGGGATACCGTGTACATAACATTCCGAATGAATGAAGGTACGGACTATATCCAATGTACTGGACTCAAGGGCAGATTTCGTGCACACTCAGACACTTGCTGCGGGTTGTCAACAACCGTGTGAATACCTCTGAGACAAAAAAAATTCAGCTGACTTTCAGGGCCTTTACGAGTTCGTATCGTGACGTACAGATTGATATTTGGCGGGAACAAAAAATGTGCTCACTCATATCGGAACACAAGACACCATCATGAAGTGTTGTGGCCTTGGGACATAAAGTCGCCATTTGCTGATTTGTTGTATATAAACGTGCCATATCTGTCAATTATCTCTTGTATTTATTGCATTTGGACTAAATATTTTTACTTAGGTATGGTTGGAATAGATTTGCTCTCAACAAATTTGAAAGAAATTGTGAAATTCTGCATCCGCATAATGTACAATCCCAAAATGCAGAGGCATGTCAAATATATGAATCATGCATTACAAACATTACAAAAATGTGTCCTTTTGCTTGTTAGGAGAGTTGTCATATAAGGCAGCCGAAAACGACGAAAACAAGAAGTTAAAATTCAAATGCCGTCTTCTATTTCACATGTTGTTGCAGATACATGAGTGCATTGCAATTATCTCTTTCATGAATATGTCCTTAAATTTTGATAACTCTCTCAAGAACGTCAACAGCAAATTGTGGCAAGTTGACGTCCCAAAACCTACCATTATCATGATAACGTCAACGATAGGAAATCTTGTCTCGTCAAGTTGTAATAAGGATTTGGTATTTCGTCAATATAAGATGAGATGGTTATGAATAAGCGATAAGTGATGAGACTATAATACGCTTTGTGAATATTCCGCGGTCTAATCTATCTAAAACCCTCACGAGATCTCCTTGTTTTTCAGATGGCATTCCGATGAGCGATAAGCATGTTCAATTTTTATGATTGAAATAGCCACTTCTAGCTTACCGAGCTTGAAGCAGACATAAGAGTGGACAGTCTGAGTGACGATACAAAATACCTGACCGCACCGTTTCTCTGTTCTTTGTGAGAATAATAGAGCGTAGCCACCTTTGCAAGAATGTGCAGTCTCTCCCAAAAAAAACTTGAATATATTATTGGGGATGTGTATCCCAATAAATTACTCCCGGCGTTATTTCTCACCCTTTGTATACCGATAGGTCATCATCTGTTCCGGTATTTGCTTATGTGAGTATGACGCCAGTCCCCATTGGATGACGGTTATGTCATATAATTATCAGTCTAGATTTTCTTCTCCCCGCCCAAACAAAATGAAACTCGGCCAGTGTAAGACCGTCAATGGCACTGGAATATTACACTGCAACATGTAAGATAAGAAGTAATTTGATTTTTTTACCCTTTGAGCACTATATTCCCCCCCCCCTCCAAAAAAAAGTAGCAGGGCAACATTTTTTCAATTTTTATGAATTTTTCTGTAGTGTTTTCCGTGATTTTGGACCATATGGACATAAATTTTTATGGGCTGCACTTTTTGACCAAAATTTTGGGGAAATCTGAAAAAATTGCTAGATCTGAAAGAAATTGATGGCATTGTATAGTATAAATGCAACAAAAATCGACTTTGGCCTTCAAAGGGTTAAATGTTATGAGAAACATCGAATATTACGGTATGGAAGTGGTAAAACAATTCCAGTGTAATATTTATCTTTAGTTCTGATTTCATCTATTTCAACACAGACAGCAGGTTTACCCGGGTACCCTGCACGTATTGATTGTAATATATGTATTAGCAAAACACTCATATCCGACGGTTCAAAGTTTATCTGGTTCTTCAACGTCGGAGATACACACATTTGACGTGATCTCGCGCTTCTCTCGGAATATACTCTCATTCATTACGCGCACGGACAATATGGTAATATGCCGAAGTGATATTTCACTGATCGCCCCGCGGTAACATCCATCGCATTTGCAGCAACTGCGACAGTCTATTGTATAATGTATGACTGCCCTTTGCTCGAAAAAACCCACCGTTGCCATGGCACCGTGTTTTATGTTCCCCAGACTTGCAGGTCGTAAGGATGTTCTTTGACATAAAAGTGATATCGATGGCAATTGTGTCCCAGTCGATAAAACGAATACCCTGATCACGTGTCCGTGTCCGTTTCACGGAAAAGAATGACGGATCATCGCGTTTTCCCACAACAAATATAAATTAAAGCTGCAAGCAGCGTTGACGGGGCCCAAGCAGATAACATGGTTGAAAGATCTTGCACTAATGATATTATGTGCAAAATTCGATCTTGGAAAAGTATGATTTTGAACATCATCTCATAGCTACTGTACGTGTCAGTGGGAATTGCATGTTTTACGTAAAATCCAATATGGCGGCCAAATATGAAGGGTGTAGCACTTGTGGTTACTGAGTTATGGACATATACTAATATTTAAGGGCAAAGGTCATCGAGGTCACGTGACATTTTGTCAAAAAAATTGTAATGCTAAGTTATGCCTATATACCAAAAATCAGACCTCTAGCTCTATTGGCTGGCTCAGAATTAGATATGCGCATAATTAATGAGGTGCAGGATGTGGTGTCATAAGGTCTCCCATCATACCAAATATGAAGGGTGTAGCACTTGTGGTTACTGAGTTATTGACATATACGTATATTCAAGGTCAAAGGTCATCGAGGTCACGTGACATTTTGTCAAAAATATTGTATTGCTAAGTTATCCCTATATACCAAAAATCAGACCTTTAGCTCTATTGGCTGGCTGAGAATTAGATATGCACATAATTAATGAGGTACAGGATGTGGTGTCATAAGGTCTCCCATCATACCAAATATGAAGGGTGTAGCACTTGTGGTTACTGAGTTATGGACATATACGTATATTCAAGGTCAAAGGTCATCGAGGTCACGTGATATTTTGTCAAAAAAATTGTATTGTTAAGTTATCCCTATATACCAAAAATCAGACCTCTAGCTCTATTGGCTGGCTCAGAATTAGATATGCGCATAATTAATGAGGTACAGGATGTGGTGTCATAAGGTCTCCCATCATACCAAATATGAAGGGTGTAGCACTTGTGGTTACTGAGTTATAGACATATACGTATTTTCAAGGTCAAAGGTCATCGAGGTCAAGTGATATTTTGTCAAAAAAATTGTAATGCTAAGTTATGCCTATATACCAAAAATCAGACCTCTAGCTCTATTGGCTTGCCCAGAATTAGATATGCGCATAATTAATGAGGTACAGGATGTGGTGTCATAAGGTCTCCCATCATACCAAATATGAAGGATATAGAACTTGTGGTTCCTAAGTTATGGACGTATATGTATATTTGAGGTCAAAGGTCATCGAAGTCATGTGACATTTTGTTAAAAAAATTGTTTTTCGTAGTTATCCCTATATACCAAAAATCTGACCTCTTGCTCTATTAGATTGCCCAGAATTAGATATGACTCTTACATAGGCCAGAATAAGCCATTTGTATAGCTTAGCTGCAGAGGTATAGGGGAGGTCAAAGGTCATTGAAAAATCAGAAAAATAATACTTTAAAAATTTTCTTCTCAAAAACTGCCTGGTTAATTTCCTTTAAATTTATTATATAGCATCTAGTAGTATGGCCTATAAAGTTTGCGAAAAGATTTTGGTGTTAGTTCTCGAGAAGAAGATTTTTAATGATTAAATTGCGATTTTCGTAAAATCCAAGATGGCGGCCAAATCATGTGACCAATCCAAATGTCTTTCGCAAACTTAAAAGAGATCACTCTAAGGATGACATGAGTAAAATTTCACTGAAATCGGTGTGTTTGTTCTGGAGAAGAAGATTTTTAATGATTAAATTGCGATTTTCGTAAAATCCAAGATGGCGGCCAAATCATGTGACCGATCCAAACGTCTCTCGCAAACTTGAAAGAGATCACTCTAAGGATGACATGAGTAAAATTTCAGTTAAATCGGTGCGTTGGTTCTGGAGTAGAAGATTTTTAATGATTAAATTTCGATTTTCGTAAAATCCAAGATGGCGGCCAAATCACGTGGCCGATCCAAACGTCTTTCGCAAACTTGAAAGAGATCACTCTAAGGATGACATGAGTAAAATTTCAGCTAAATCTGTATGTTGGTTCTGGAGAAGAAGATTTTTAAAATTAAATCGGTATTTTTCGAAAATTCAATATGGCCGCCAGGTCACGTGACCAATCGAAATTTGTATACCCAGGTGCACGAGATCTCATAGGTACCTATTAGCCCTGCAAGTTTCAGAAGTTTGCGGTAAGCGGTGTTTGAGTTCTAGGTCGACAAAAAAAGAGCGGAAGAAGAAGAAGAAGAATTAAAGCTGCAAGCAGCGTTGGCGGGGCCCAAGCGGATAACATGGTTGAAAGATCTTGCACTAATGATATTATGTGCAAAATTCAATCTTGGAAAAGTATGATTTTGAACATCATCTCAGAGTTACTGTACGTGTCAGTGGGAATTGCATGTTTTACGTAAAATCCAATATGGCGGCCAAATATGAAGGGTGTAGCACTTGTGGTTACTGAGTTATGGACATATACTCATATTTAAGGGCAAAGGTAATCGAGGTCACGTGACATTTTGTCAAAAAAATTGTAATGCTAAGTTATCCCTATATACCAAAAATCAGACCTCTAGCTCTATTGGCTGGCTCAGAATTAGATATGCGCATAATTAATGAGGTACAGGATGTGGTGTCATAAGGTCTCCCATCATACCAAATATGAAGGCTGTAGCACTTGTGGTTACTGAGTTATTGACATATACGTATATTCACGGTCAAAGGTCATCGAGCTCACGTGACATTTTGTCAAAAAATTTGTATTGCCAAGTTATCCCTACATACCAAAAATCAGACCTTTAGCTCTATTGGCTGGCTCAGAATTAGATATGCGCATAATTAATGAGGTACAGGATGTGGTGTCATGAGGTCTCCCATCATACCAAATATGAAGGGTGTAGCACTTGTGGTTACTGAGTTATGGACATATACGTATATTCAAGGTCAAAGGTCATCGAGGTCACGTGATATTTTGTCAAAAAATTGTATTGCTAAGTTATCCCTATATACCAAAAATCAGACCTCTAGCTCTATTGGCTGGCTCAGAATTAGATATGCGCATAATTAATGAGGTACAGGATGTGGTGTCATAAGGTCTCCCATCATACCAAATATGAAGGGTGTAGCACTTGTGGTTACTTAGTTATGGAAATACACTCGTATATTCAAGGTCAAAGGTCATCCAGGTCACGTGACATTTTGTCAAAAAAATTGTATTGCTAAGTTATGCCTATATACCAAAAATCAGACCTCTAGCTCTATTGGCTTGCCTAGAATTAGATATGCGCATTATTAATGAGGTACCGATATGGCACCATAAGGTCTCCCATCCTACCAAATATGAAGGATGTAGCACTTGTGGTTAGTAAGTTATGGATGTGTATGTATATTTAAGGTCAAAGGTCATCGAAGTCATGTGACATTTTGTTAAAAAAATTGTTTTTCGTAGTTATCCCTATATACCAAAAATCTGACCTCTTGCTCTATTAGATTGCCCAGAATTAGATATGACTCTTACATAGGCCGAATAAGCCATTTGTATAGCTTAGCTGCAGAGGTATAGGGGAGGTCAAAGGTCATTGAAAAATCAGAAAAATAATACTTTAAAAATTTTCTTCTCAAAAACTGCCAGGTTCAATTTCCTTGAAATTTATTGTATAGCATCTAGTAGTATGGCCTATAAAGTTTGCGAAAAGATTTTGGTGTTAGTTCTTTCTAGAAGAAGATTTTGAATGATTAAATTGCGATTTTTAGAAATCCAATGTGGCGGCCCAATCATGTGACCGATCCAAATGTCTTTCGCAAACTAAAAAGAGATCACCCTAAGGATGACTGAGTAAAATTTCAGTTAAATCGGTGTGTTTGTTCTGGAAAAGAAGATTTTTAATGATTAAATCGCGATTTTCATAAATCCAAGATGGCGGCCAAATCATGTGACCAATCCAATGATTTTTCGCAAACTTAAAAGAGATCACTGTAAGGATGACATGAGTAAAATTTCAGTTAAATCGGTGTTTGTTCTCGAGAAGAAGATTTTTAATGATTAAATTGCGATTTTCGTAAAATCCAAGATGGCGGCCAAATCATGTGACCGATCCAAACGTCTTTCGCAAACTTGAAAGAGATTACTCTAAGGATGACATGAGTAAAATTTCAGTTAAATCGGTGTGTTGGTTCTGGAGAAGAAGATTTTTAATGATTAAATTGCGATTTTCGTAAAATCCAAGATGGCGGGCCAAATCACGTGACCGATCCAAACGTCTTTCGCAAACTTGAAAGAGATCACTCCAAGGATGCCATGAGTAAAATTTCAGCTAAATCTGTATGTTGGTTCTGGAGAAGAAGATTTTTAAAATTAAATCGGTATTTTTCGAAAATCCAATATGGCCGCCAGGTCACGTGACCAATCGAAATTTGTATACCCAGGTGCACGAGATCTCATAGGTACCTATTAGCCCTGCAAGTTTCAGAAGTTTGCGGTAAGCGGTGTTTGAGTTCTAGGTCGACAAAAAAAGAGCGGAAGAAGAAGAAGAAGTAGAAGATTAAAGCTGCAAGCAGCGTTGGCGGGGCCCAAGCGGATAACATGGTTGAAAGATCTTGCACTAATGATGTTATGTGCAAAATTCGATCTTGGAAAAGTATGATTTTGAACATCATCTCATAGTTACTGTACGTGTCAGTGGGAATTGCATGTTTTACGTAAAATCCAATATGGCGGCCAAATATGAAGGATGTAGCACTTGTGGTTACTGAGTTATGGACATATACTCATATTTAAGGGCAAAGGTCATCGAGGTCACGTGACATTTTGTCAAAAAATTGTATTGCTAAGTTACCCTATATACCAAAAATCAGACCTCTAGCTCTATTGGCTGGCTCAGAATTAGATATGCGCATAATTAATGAGGTACAGGATGTGGTGTCATAAGGTCTCCCATCATACCAAATATGAAGGCTGTAGCACTTGTGGTTACTGAGTTATGACATATACGTATATTCAAGGTCAAAGGTCATCGAGGTCATGTGACATTTTGTCAAAAAATTGTATTGCTAAGTTATCCTATATACCAAAAATCAGACCTCTAGCTCTATTGCTGGCTCAGAATTAGATATGCGCATAATTAATGAGGTACAGGATGTGGTGTCATAAGGTCTCCCATCATACCAAATATGAAGGCTGTAGCACTTGTGGTTACTGAGTTATGGACATATACGTATATTCAAGGTCAAAGGTCATCGAGGTCACATGATATTTTGTCAAAAAATTGTATTGCTAAGTTATCCCTATATACCAAAAATAAGACCTCTAGCTCTATTGGCTGGCTCAGAATTAGATATGCACATAATTAATGAGGTACAGGATGTGGTGTCATAAGGTCTCCCATCATACCAAATATGAAGGCTGTAGCACTTGTGGTTACTGAGTTATTGACATATACTATATTCAAGGTCAAAGGTCATCGAGGTCATGTGACATTTTGTCAAAAAAATTGTATTGCTAAGTTATCCCTATATACCAAAAATCAGACCTCTAGCTCTTTTTGCTGGCTCAGAATTAGATATGCGCATAATTAATGAGGTACAGGATGTGGTGTCATAAGGTCTCCCATCCTACCAAATATGAAGGGTGTAGCACTTGTGGTTACTGAGTTATGGACATATACGTATATTCAAGGTCAAAGGTCATCGAGGTCACGTGATATTTTGTCAAAAAAATTGTATTGCTAAGTTATCCCTATATACCAAAAATAAGACCTCTAGCTCTATTGGCTGGCTCAGAATTAGATATGCACATAATTAATGAGGTACAGGATGTGGTGTCATAAGGTCTCCCATCCTACCAAATATGAAGGGTGTAGCACTTGTGGTTACTGAGTTATGGACATATACTCATATTCAAGGTCAAAGGTCATCGAGGTCACGTGATATTTTGTCAAAAAAATTGTATTGCTAAGTTATCCCTATATACCAAAAATCAGACCTCTAGCTCTATTGGCTGGCTGAGAATTAGATATGCACATAATTAATGAGGTACAGGATGTGGTGTCATAAGGTCTCCCGTCATACCAAATATGAAGGGTGTAGCACTTGTGGTTACTGAGTTATGGACATATACGTATATTCAAGGTCAAAGGTCATCGAGGTCACGTGATATTTTGTCAAAAAAATTTTATTGCTAAGTTATGCCTATATACCAAAAATCAGACCTCTAGCTCTATTGGCTTGCCCAGAATTAGATATGCGCATAATTAATGAGGTACCGGATATGGCACCATAAGGTCTCCCATCCTACCAAATATGAAGGATGTAGCACTTGTGGTTCCTAAGTTATGGACGTATATGTATATTTGAGGTCAAAGGTCATCGAAGTCATGTGACATTTTGTTAAAAAAATTGTTTTTCGTAGTTATCCCTATATACCAAAAATCTGACCTCTTGCTCTATTAGATTGCCCAGAATTAGATATGACTCTTACATAGGCCAGAATAAGCCATTTGTATAGCTTAGCTGCAGAGGTATAGGGGAGGTCAAAGGTCATTGAAAAATCAGAAAAATAATACTTTAAAAATTTTCTTCTCAAAAGCTGCCAGTTCAATTTCCTTGAAATTTATTGTATAGCATCTAGTAGTATGGCCTATAAAGTTTGCGAAAAGATTTTGGTGTTAGTTCTGGAGAAGAAGTTTTTGAATGATGAAATTGCGATTTTTAGAAAACCAATGTGGTGGCCAAATCATGTGACCGATCCAAATGTCTTTCGCAAACTTAAAAGAGATCACCCTAAGGATGACATGAGTAAAATTTCAGTTAAATCGGTGTGTTTGTTCTGGAAAGAAGATTTTCAATGATTAAATTGCGATTTTCGTAAAATCCAAAGATGGCGGCCAAATCATGTGACCAATCCCAATGATATTCGCAAACTTAAAAGAGATCACTCTAAGGATGACATGAGTAAAATTTCAGTTAAATCGGTGTGTTTGTTCTGGAGAGAAGATTTTTTAATGATTAAATTGCGATTTTCGTAAAATCCAAGATGGCGGCCAAATCACGTGACCGATCCAAACGTCTTTCGCAAACTTGAAAGAGATCACTCTAAGGAGACATGAGTAAAATTTCAGTTAAATCGGTGTTTTGGTTCTGGAGAAGAAGATTTTTAATGATTAAATTGCGATTTTCGTAAAATCCAAGATGGCGGCCAAATCACGTGACCGATCAAACGTCTTTCGCAAACTTGAAAGAGATCACTCTAAGGATGACATGAGTAAAATTTCAGTTAAATCGGTGTGTTTGTTCTGGAGAAGAAGATTTTTAATGATTAAATTGCGATTTTCGTAAAATCCAAGATGGCGGCCAAATCACGTGACCGATCCAAACGTCTTTCGCAAACTTGAAAGAGATCACTCTAAGGATGACATGAGTAAAATTTCAGCTAAATCTGTATGTTGGTTCTGGAGAAGAAGATTTTTAAAATTAAATCGGTATTTTTCGAAAATTCAAGATGGCCGCCAGGTCGCGCGACTATTCAAAATTTCTATACCCAGGTGCACGAGATCTCATAGGTACCTATTAGCCCTGCAAGTTTTAGAAGTTTGCGGTAAGCGGTGTTTGAGTTCTAGGTCGACAAAAAAAGAGCGGAAGAAGAAGAAGAAGAAGAAGTAGAAGAAGAAGAAGAAGAAGAAAGTTGAACTCCTATAAAACCAATAGGGGCCCAGCCGGTCGGCTTGGGCCCCTAATTAAAGCTGCAAGCAGCGTTGGCGGGGCCCAAGCGGATAACATGGTTGAAAGATCTTGCACTAATGATATTATGTGCAAAATTCGATCTTGCAAAAGTATGATTTTGAACATCATCTCATAGTTACTGTATGTGTCAGTGGGAATTGCATGTTTTACGTAAAATCCAATATGGCGGCCAAACCATGTGACCGATCGAAATGTCTTTCCCAAACTTGAAAGAGATCATACTTAAAAATGTACGAGTAAAATTTCAGTTCAATCGGTGTGTCGGTTCTAGAGAAGAAGATTTTTATAGATTAAATGTTGATTTTCGCAAAATGCAAGATGGCGGCCAACAATGTGACCAATCCAAATGTCTTTCGCAAACTTGAAAGAGATTACTACTAAGGATGACATGAGTAAAATTTCAGCTCAATCGGTGTTTTAGTTCTGCAGAAGAGGATTTTTGAAGATTAAATTCGGTATTTTTTCAAAAATCCTATATGGCGGCCAGATCACGTGACCGATCCAAACGTGTTTGCAAACTTCAAAGGGATCACTCTAAGGATGATACATGAGTAAATTTCAGCTCAAATCGGTGTGTTAGTTCTGGACAAGAAGATTTTTAAAGATTAAATAACGATTTTCGCAATAATCTAATATGGCGGCCAGACCACGTGACCGATCAAAACGCCTTTCGCAAACTTGAAAGAGATCACACTTAAGATGTTACATGTCAAATTTCAGTTGAATCGGGTGTTGGTTCTGGAGGGAAGATTTTTGAAGATTAAATCACGATTTTCTCAAAATCCAATATGGCGGCCAAACCACGTGACCGATCAAAACGCCTTTCGCAAACTTGAAAGAGATCACACTTAAGATGTTACATGTCAAATTTCAGTCGAATCGGTGTTTTGGTTCTGGAGAAGAAGATTTTTAAAGATTAAATGGTTTTTTTCAAAAATCCAATATGGCGGCCAAGGTCACGTGACCGCATGCGATTTTATTGGCAAATTCTGAAGACCTTAGGCCATGCTTGCTATACAAAAAATTTCAAATCGACTAGACCCCTGGGTCTTCTGGAGAAGCCATTTTTAGGTTTTTGGAAAATCCAATATGGCCGCCAAGGTCACGTGACCAATCGAAATTTGTATACCCAGGTGCACGAGATCTCATAGGTACCTATTAGCCCTGCAAGTTTCAGAAGTTTGCGGTAAGCGGTGTTTGAGTTCTAGGTCGACAAAAAAAGAGCGGAAGAAGAAGAAGAAGTAGAAAGAAGAAGAAAGTTGAACTCCTATAAAACCAATAGGGGCCCAGCCGGTAGGCTTGGGCCCCTAAATATAGCTGCAAGCAGCAATGCCGGGGCCAAAGCAATCTTAAGTGGGAAAAAGAAGGCAAATGTAATCAGAGAGGGCAAAGGTCATTACCGTTACATGTCTTTTTTCCAACTAAACTTTCTTTCCTTATGTTACATCTGTCAACAAAAAATCTGAACACTAGGTTTATTGCTAGCTCAAAATTAGAAATGTGCACAATTATGAGGTACTGCATGTGGCATCATAAGGTCTAAGATCGTACCAAATATGAAGGGTATAGGACTCTTGGTTACTGAGTTATGGACAAATATGTATATTTATGGAAAAAAAGGTCATCGAAATTAGATATGTGCATATTTAATGAGGTACAGCATATCTTACCATAAGGTATCCCATCTCACCAAATATGAAGGATGTAGTCCTTGTGGTTACTGAGTTATTGACAGGTATGTATATTTGAGGTCAAAGGTCATCGAGGTCATGTGATATTTTGTCAAAAAATTGTATCCCATAGTTATCCCTATATACAAAAATCATACCTCTAGCTCTGTTGGCTTGCCCAAAATTAGATATGTGCATATTTAATGAGGCATGACCTATGGTACCATAAGGTCTCCCATCATACCAAATATGAAGGGTGTAGTCCTTGTGGTTACTGAGTTATGGACAGATATGTATATTTGAGGTCAAAGGTCATCGAGGTCATGTGACATTTTGTCAAAAAAATTGTATCCATAGTTATCCCTATATACCAAAAATCAGACCTCTAGCTCTGTTGGCTTGCCCAAAATTAGATATGTGCATATTTAATGAGGTACAGCATATCTTACCATAAGGTATCCCATCTTACCAAATATGAAGGATGTAGTCCTTGTGGTTACTGAGTTATGGACAGGTATGTATATTTGAGGTCAAAGGTCATCGAGGTCATGTGACATTTTGTCAAAAAAATTGTATCTCATTAGTTATCCCTATATACCAAAACTCAGACCTTAGCTCTGTTGGCTTGACCAAAATTAGATATGTGCATATTTAATGAGGCATGACCTATGGTACCATAAGGTATCCCATCATTACCAAATATGAATGGTGTAGCCTTGTGGTTACTGAGTTATGGACAGATATGTATATTTGAGGTCAAAGGTCATCGAGGTCACGTGACATTTTGTCAAAAAAATTGTATCCCATAGTTATCCTATACTCCAAAAATCAGACCTTTACCTCTATTGGCTTACCTAAAATTAGATATGTGCATATTTAATGAGGTACAGCATATCTTACCATAAGGTATCCCATCTTACCAAATATGAAGGGTGTACTCCTTGTGGTTACTGAGTTATGGACAGATATGTATATTTGAGGTCAAAGGTCATCGAGGTCATGTGACATTTTGTCAAAAAAATTGTATCCCATAGTTATCCCTATATACCAAAAATCAGACCTCTAGCTCTGTTGGCTTGCCCAAAATTAGATATGTGCATATTTAATGAGGCATGACCTATGGTACCATAAGGTCTCCCATCATACCAAATATGAATGGTGTAGCCCTTTGGTTACTGAGTTATGGACAGATATGTATATTTGAGGTCAAAGGTCATCGAGGTCACGTGACATTTTGTCAAAAAAATTGTATCCCATAGTTATCCCTATATACCAAAAATCAGACCTCCAGCTCTGTTGGCTTGCCCAAAATTAGATATGTGCATATTTAATGAGGCATGACCTATGGTACCATAAGGTGTCCCATCATACCAAATATGAAGGGTGTAGCCCTTGTGGTTACTGAGTTATGGACAGAAATGTATATTTGAGGTCAAAGGTCATCGAGGTCACGTGACATTTTGTCAAAAAAATTGTATCCCATAGTTATCCTTTTATACCGAAAATCAGACCTCAGGCTCTGTTGGCTTGCCCAAAATTAGATATGTGCATATTTAATGAGGCATGACCTATGGTACCATAAGGTCTCCCATCATACCAAATATGAAGGGTGTAGCCCTTGTGGTTACTGAGTTATGGACAGATATGTATATTTGGGGTCAAGGGTCATCAAGGTCATGTGACATTTTGTGAAAAAAATTGTTTTCAATGGTTATCACTATATACCAAAAATCAGACCTCCAGCTCTATTGGCTTGCCCAGAATTAGATATGTGCATAATCAATGAGGTATAGGATGAGCTGGTCATGTGACATTTTGTTAAAAAACCGTAACACTGATACATGTCCTTGTGTACCAAAAATCAGAACTCTAGCACTAGTTTGAAGGCTGGAATTACATATGTGCATAATCAATGTGGTAGAGAAACATGCCAGGGTCATAGGTCAAGTTCATCCTCAAAATATTGATTTGCAGTTTGATCCCCTGTAGGTCATTGTTCAGTAGTCACTAGCTCCCGGCCCCCCACGACTCTCACATAGGCCAGAATAAGCCATTGGTATAGCTTAGCTGCAGAGATATAGGGGAGGTCAAAGGTTATTGAAAATCAGAAAAATAATACTTTAAAAATCTTCTTCTCATAAACGGCAAGGTGAAAATTCTTGAAATTTGGTATGTAGCATCTAGGTAGTATGGTCTAAAAAGTTTCTTAACAGATTTTCGATTTTTCAATTTTTATGCAAATTAGGTGAAATTAAAATTTTTAATAATTAATAACAGCCAGGTCATGTATCCAATCAAAATATGAAGGGTCAGGTGCACCAGTACTCAGTATGCTTAATATGCCCTGCAAATTTGAAAAGGCTGCGCGCAACGGTTTTGGAGATCTAGCTTTGCAAAGAATTGTCGGAAGAAGAGGAAAAAGAAGAAGAAGAAGTGATCCAGAGTAAATACAATAGGGGACAAGCCCCATAGGGCTTTGTCCCCTAATTAAAGCTGCAAGCAGCGTTTGCGGGGCCCAAGCGGTTAACATGGTTGAAAAATCTTGCACTAATGATGTCATGTGCAAAATTCGAGCTTGAAAAAGTAGAAATTTTGAACATCATCTAATAGTTACTGTACATTTTACTTGGAATTTATTATTTTACAGAAAATCCAATATGGCGACCAAACCACGTGACCGATCCAAACGCCTTTCGCAAACTTGAAAGAGATCACACTTAAGATGTTCACATAAAATTTCAGCGCAATCGGTGTGTTGGTTGTGGAGTAGAAAACTTTTAAAGATTAAATCATGATTTTCCTAAAATCCAATATGGCGGCCAAACCACGTGACCGATCCAAACGCCTTTCGCAAAATTGAAAGAGATAACACTTAAGATGTTACATGTCAAATTTCAGTGGAATCAGTGTGTTGGTTTTGGAGAAGAAGATTTTTAAAGATTAAATCACGAATTTCTCAAAATCCAATATGGTGGCCAAACCACGTGACCGATCAAAACGCCTTTCGCAAACTTGAAACACATCACACTTAAGATGTTACATGTCAAATTTCAGTCAAAACGGTTTGTTAGTTCTGGAGAAGAAGATTTTTAAAGATTAAATCACGATTTTTGCAAAAATCCAATATGGCGGCCAGACCATGTGACCGATCAAAACGCCTTTCGCAAACTTGAAAGAGATCACACTTAAGATGTTACATGTCAAATTTTAGTCGAATCTGTGTATTTGTTCTGGAGAAGAAGATTTTTGAAGATTAAATCACAATTTTCTCAAAATCCAATATGGCGGCCAAACCACGTGACCGATCAAAACGCCTTTCGCAAACTTGAAAGAGATCACACTTAAGATGTTACATGTGAAATTTCAGTCGAATCGGTGTTTTGGTTCTGGAGAAGAAGATTTTTGAAGATTAAATGGGTATTTTTCAAAAATCCAATATGGCGGCAAAGGTCACGTGACCGCATGCGATTTTATTGGCAAATTCTTAAGACCTTAGATCATGCTTGCTATACAAAAAATTTCAAATCGACTAGACCCCTGGGTCTTCTAGATAAGCCATTTCTAGGTTTTTGGAAAATCCAATATGGCCGCCAGGTCACGTGACCAATGAAAATTTCAAGGGTCAGGTGCACGAGTACTTATTAACACCAATAAGTCCTGCAAGTTTGAGAAGTTTTCGTTCAGCCGTTTAAGAGATCTAGGTTGACAAAAAATGGCAGAAGAAGAAGAAGAAGAGGAAGAAGAAATAGTAGAACTCGAGCAATAACAATAGGGGCCCAGCCGGTCGGCTTGGGCCCCTAAGTAGAAGAAGAAGAAGAAGAAGAAGAAAGTTGAACTCCTATAAAACCAATAGGGGCCCAGCCGGTCGGCTTTGGCCCCTAAAAAATCGCGACGAGGCATCGAGCGCCCACAAAGCTTCACTTCATGAACTTATTTGAGGCGATAGCGAAAATTGCAATCTGTATTTTACTTGACACATTTACCGGACATTTCAGTGATAAATGTCTGCTTGATCATTTTAAAAGTTGTGTGAGTGAGTTTATTTTAGGCTTTTAGCTTTCTTCAAACATTCTAGTCACGTTGAAGAACTACACAAATCAATTTGCCTAATTTACAATGGCATTCAGTATGGTCAGTAATTCATAATTAAAAACATTAAATGGCAAATAGCTTATTACCCTTGCACTTTAGATTTTCTCTCTTGGCGTTTGGTCTTTCGGGGGCAGGCTGGAAACAGGAACTAAAACTTCATTATGATTCATAAACCTTTCTATCGGTGAAATTTATGGCATCACTGCTGCTATCTGCTGTACCAGTATCATATGCTAATGAGCCGACTACATATCTTTATTTATTGCAAAGGGAGGGTTTATGTATGATGAAAATTGTTATTATTTTTATTAGTAGTAGTATATTCATCATCATGGAGAGGATAATAATGATGAATATAATCAAAAAACAAAATAAATATTGCTACTAATACTACTAAAACTACTACTAATTATTATCATTATTATCATCATTATATTAAGACCAACATCATCATCATCATCATCATCATCATCATAAAAACAATCATAAAAACAATCATGATATGAAATTTTAAAACTGGTAATGTTCATGATGATGATGATGATGATGATGATGATGATGATGATTATTGTTATTATTATTATAATTATATTTGTTGTTGTTGTTGTTGTTGTTGTTGTTGTTGTTGTTGCTATCATCATTATCATCATCGTCATCATCATCATCATCATCATCATCATCATCATTATTGCTGTTGTTGTTGCTGTTGTCGTAGTTGTTGTTGTTATTGTTACTGTATGTATTATTGTTACTAAGTCCATTGTTGAAACATACAACATTGTGCCCAATGCAGTTTATCGAAAATCCAAGATCTTGAAATTGTCCTCGTGATTTGTGTGGAACGAAGTGTCTGTTTGGCGATAATCTACCAAAGCAAAGGCAAGTAAGACGCGATCACGTGATCAATATACTTGCCATCTGCCGAGAGCAAAATATGAGAAATACAAGTTGTTGCTGTTGTCGTCATCGTTGTTGATGCTTTTACAAAATACATATTGTCTATTATCAGCTTCTGGAATAAAGTCTCTTTCTAAGCGAGTCTTGATCGGCATTTGGGTGGCAATTTACTAAAATGGTAACAGTGACATAGATGGAGTGTGCACCAACCGAACAATGAAGTTTTTACATTTACTTGGTCTGTCAAGCACACATGTCATTAAATTAATATACTCCAAAATGAACATATTTCATTGCTGTGGTTAGTGTAACAACCTTGCCAGACGGCCAGTGAATAATGGTCGTGTTTTTAATGCAGATTCACATTTGAATATGTACAGTAATTTCAACAGCTGAATCCGTGACTGGGCATTGACACCATCAACAGATGCCCAAAAGGCCCAATGGTGCATCGATCATGAATACCACAATACGTTATTCCAGGAGACGAGAGATGTTTTTTTCCATTGCTTCTCATTCAAAGAGCGAATGCAGACAGTTTTACTGCAAACAAACCTACTGATCAAAGAAGGCCCCTCTTTTCCGTGTCATCCGGGCACTTGTTTCTGGACAAGCACAATGTTACACTTATGTACAATCCTGTATGGACTTGGTGTCGGAGATTTCCGATAAGAGGTGAATTTGAACGAAAGCAGAGTTGCGGTCATTCCGTATAGTGTGCAAATGCAATATTGTTTGCCAACAATACGAAATATTGAACATACTTAATCTTAGACTGTTTTTTTAATCTTAGACTGTTTTTTTAAACTCATACAAGTAGCATTTTGTTAGAGGAAAGTTTCAACAACTCATTCAAATCCAGCGAACTAGATTAAAATAAATTTTATTTGAGGTCGTATGTCCAAAACATAATTATTTACATATTTGTTCAGTGCGTTAGTGCTTGCTGGCTCGGAAAACCATCACATGTGCTACCATCTGTTGTCAGGTGTAATCTAACATTCAGTTAAAGCTTTAATATTGTCCATTCACATGTTCCAATGCATAGATACATAAATGCATAGATACATAGATACACAGATACATACGTACGTACAAACACGACCTATAAAATAAACACACATATAAACATACATATACAATCACTCATATATATATATATATATATATATATATATATATATATATATATATATATATATATATATATATATATATATATATATATATTATATGGAAATATTTCTACGTACAACCACTTTTCAAATCATGTAGCAGTGGTCACTTTAAATTGCTGATTTTCAGTGAGTGTGCAATGTTTCTAGCAGAACTGTTTCCTAAAATGCCAAGAATAATCTTCTCTGAGCCAAACCAAGGCGTTGTAGTGAAACCGACCCTGCCGGGTAACAAATCTCAGACAACTGTGGATAGAGTACAGCTGCTGCGAACATTGCCTGTAATCGGATCTACTTCATCATATTAATTACTACATCAACAGGAGCACCAAGTAATCGCCTTAACTTTATTTTTGCGAAACGTGATTTTTATGCACACAATGCACATGTTATTCAACAAGGCGTTGTTATTAGTGTATCATTTTAATCCCGATGAATAAAAATTCCCATCAGCTAAATACATTATGCATGATTACGTAATTTTTGTTATCTTTCTGCAAGAAAACATGATAGAACTTTCAGAAACTGCTGGCCTTTGCAGCATGCTGCATTTCGAAACAGAGTGCCAGCTGGACGACAGCTCTACGTAAGACACAAAACAACTTACACCAGGGTTCTTCATAACACACAGAACGATATCAAAGAACGTAGGTTTATAGATCCCATAAAACTAATAAAAACGTTTAAAGGCGAAGGTTTTTTATCAGCACTTTCTCTGGGCAAATTGACGACTTTAACTGGACAAAACTTTCAAAGGAGAGCACAGGACCAAACAACCACGTGGATTGTATGGCCAGCTGCCTTAAAATTTGCAGGTTGTTATTAGTCGCGCCAGCGGCTTACTGACTACGCATGCGCTTATTCATAATATACTATGCGAGTAACCGGAAGTGTACCCTTCTTTCATGCATGGGCGCCGCCATGTTTTTTTTTTTTTGAGTACTCGTAAATAAACAAATACGAAACAAATTACTATGATATAACATGCCTTTTATAAAATATACCTCTTTTATTAGCCAGTAAATGTTATTATACACCTTGTCGCTGATACAAAGTATCGTTGATATAGATAAACGGAGAAAACTGTCGTGCATATGAACGGGGGCATACGCAAAGAATGCTGGGATTGAATTATAGAAGAGCGCCCCCTGTGTCAATAATTAGATTCAAAAATTGCAAGTTTTTAGACGGAAGGCTATAGTTTTCAGCTTGTAAGTGGAAGGTGGGCAGTGCGGTTACCATTGCAATGATGATTATTGCATAATACGTCCCTTGTTTAACGCAATAGGCTGTTATCATTGTAAAAATTGCCAATTTTTGTCCAAAATTTTTACACGCCACAGAAAATCTATACCTGCCCTGCTGCAGGGTTTGACGTCGTGCAAGTACGTGAACTGCTTTCATCAGAGGGAAACTGGGCATAGTTGTCATATAAACGTTTATGAAGTAACAATTACAGTTTATCATGAATCAATACAAATAACATTGCCAATCTTAACCCCTGGCGCGACACCAAGGGCTGAGCCCTATATAATATTAGCTAATAAAGGTGAGCAGTAATAATAAAATACAGAACACTGGCCATGTTAACAGTAAATGCAAACAGAATCTAATGGGATAATCTCTCTAATATACCAACATTGCTCAAATTGGAAGGCGACTGTTGTCCGCATCGATGATGAAACCTTCCCTCGATTACATTATTTATACTTGAAGATTCTCGAATCGAGAGAAGCCACAGGACTAAATCACAGGTTCAACAAACTTTTATTAAATTCCTTAAAAGGTCGTCATACTTACGTGTATAGACGACTTATGAAGCTGAGGACGAGCTCTGATTGGGTACGTCTCTTTGATGACAAGTTCTATCAGTAGAGATATCCTTTATTGGATTTTAACCTTTTACAGCTGACCTTGAAAAAACTCAGTATTTGACAAAGTAAATTCATTCCTTATAAATTAAAGCTTGATTCAAAATTAAAGTTTACGAGAATTTTCTTCTTCTTCTTCGCAAGCATTTGATGAATAGGGTTGATATTTCCCGGTGTCGTGTGGCTTTTGTCAATTTAAGACGATATTTTTTTTCCTATGCGGTGAAAGTACTACCTAGTCAGAAGTGTCTTTGGATGGGTGCCTCATCTGAATAGTTTGAAAGTCATATTTCATCACAGAAACTATGACAAGCACATTAGATGTAGAGTTTGTAACTGAATACAGCCTATTTCAGTTTCAACATCCATTATTCATATATTTTTCATGTAAAACCCCTTATCCAAAGTGTATAAGCTTTCTTTTGAAAGTAATATCAGCGACAAGAAAGAAAGAATATATGCAGATTAAAAGAAAGGGTCCTCGTCTTTCTGATGACCTATACATGACTTTTCTCAGCAGAAAAAGTAAGGTGCGAATATTCTGTAAGTTCAATTCCGAAAAAGGGTAAATATATCGGCCGTTACTCATTACACTTATATTTATTTATTTATTTATTTATCATTCATTTGTTTATTTATTTATTTATTTGTTAGTTTATATACGTGTGTTTGTTTGTTGTTTATCTATTCGTTTATTTATTAATTGTTTGTTTGTATGTTTTTTGTGTAGATTATGTTCATTTATTTATTTATTTATTTATTTTGTGCCGACCTGTGCATAAAGAAACCGACACATTTTCACACATTGATACGTTCTTTTGGAAAACGCGAAAAACGTGTTAACTTGAATGGGGCACACAACAAGGTTTGTCGGGTTTAGGGTGTCACATTGTTCCACTTATTTTGCCTTACTTTCTGTCAACTGACCACATTAAAATTGGTAAAATTACAGCTTTGCCTTGAAAGCCTCCGCGGCAATCTGGATCTGACTTCCATCACTACAAAGACTGCTCTTCTGAAAGCGACGAAGGATGTGCAGGGACTCTGTTCCAGTCTTGCTGGTTCTGTTTTAAGGTAGTACGCGCTTTGAAATTGAAAGACTTATAACTTTGTTTTCAACTTTTCGTAAGGATTTTTAAGGTCATTTCCTTTCGAGATAAAGAATGAAAAATCGTGGGTCACCGTGCAAACTTTGGCGCCAGTCTAAGTGAAACAAATTACTACACATGTACGGATTCTTAAGAATCAAAATGGCTGCCATCCCTGTGTTAACCCTACGGCGAAAAATTAAATATTCGATATTCACAAAAATAAGAAGGTGAAAAGTTTTGTTACTCAATGAGCTTCAAAATGAGCCCCTACAAGTTGTAGGCCAAAACACTGTTGAAAAAGTTACAGTCTGAACATCTACATAATCGCGAAGCGAATTCTAGCTTGAAGAGGTTCAGTCATATCTTTCAAATCGTAAATCATAAATTCTGCCCAATTTTTTTTTACTATTCACTTGAGACTGGTATAACCCTAGTAATAAGTTCACTTGGACCGATACTCTTTCATACTACACTTCTCCATTAGGAGAATTGGTTTCCAGCCATGGACGTCTCTATATTTTTCACGTTGGTGACTCTCCATTCTATGTCTTTCACCAGAGATAATTCTGCTGAAATCGTTTGTAATCTTGAGTTTTGAAGTGCTGATGTTTGGTCTCCGATGTGTGCAATGTTGTTGTGTATAAATGACGATAAAACTGAATTTGCTATCTGTTTTTCCACTTCGGTGATTTGTCGAGAACAGAGATCACAGAAATACTCGTTTGCGATTCGCTGATTCCTGTTAATCGTCAGGCTTCTTAGTCATCATTGGCTCTTGTCTCTGGAGTTCTCGCGTTTGACAGATCTGAACTTCCGCTATTTTTCTGCTGTCCATTTGCAAACACTGAAAAAATATCTGATCAACCATTTTATTGTGTACTATTGACCTTAAAATCTTTGATAGAGCTCGCATATTTGACTGCCTTTTTTCGAAGCAGAATATGACCCCCAAAACACTCGTCCTGCTAATCACGTTTACGTCTTCCAAAGTTCAACAGTACCACAGGTCAAGGGTCATGCTCTTTCTGCTCTGCGGGTATTTGGAATACGAACTTCTTCTAATTCTAATTATTGGACCTGCTTTCATTGAAAATTATCAACGTTTATCGATAAGTACATTTCAACCGACGTCATCGATTGCACTCTTGTAGATAATAACGCTTTATCAATGATAAACAACTAAATAAATTGTTTAATTAACTAAAAATTCATTCATTCATTCATTAATAATAACAATAATAATATTTAAATAATACAAACAGTGCTACAATGATAATAATTATTATCCTATATTATATTATATTATATTATATTATATTATATTATATTATATTATATTATATTATATTATATTATTTTATATCATATTATATTACATTATATTATATTATATATCTCATATTATATTATATTATCTCATATTATATTATATTATATTATCTCATATTATATTATATTATATTATATTATATTATATTATATTATATTATATTATATTATATTATATTATATTATATTATATTATATTATATAATATTATATTATATTATATTATATTATATTATATCATATTGTATTATATTATATTATATTATTACACTCTTCAATACAAGCTGAAAGAATGATTAATTTAACGATATAGTGTTTATATATTATGGTATGATTTTCAAGTATTCTCAAGATGAGATACGCGACGGTCATTATGCCATACCGATAATAATGCGGGATAAATAGTGGGTAACAGTCTGCTTATAGGTGATGCCATTAAGAACTGATTCTGTCTGGTATTTATGCTGTTATAGTCACGACGTGTTCTTAGAATAGCCAACAGATGTTAACCGCGCTACGGATAGCTTCTATTACAGTCAATGTGTATTATTATTATGGAACCAAAACACTGTCTCTTAGGAATTGCACCTTGCTGTGCCGATACAACAACAATTTCGATCGATTTCGACCTGTAGTCGCATTTTCGATGAACCGAATTTCCTTTTATTCAAATTTTCAATTACTATTTGTTCAGCTATATAACCAGAACAATCATGAATAATTAAGACGTAAATTCTATCTCTTTATCAAAAATTAATTCCATCACGCTACCTGTACGCTTTGTATTTGCTCCGAACACTCACAGGGGTCATCGACGCCACCAGTGGCTGTACGATAACATTTTTTTTTTACACGCAGGCATCTTAAGTAGAACAAGTTGGCCTCGAGTTCAGTTTATGTCACTTGACCCTATCAGAAAAAAAGGAAAACTATCATCTCTGAAAATCAGCACGTATGTCAAACAAGGGTTAGAGTCAAGAAGCGTCCATAAACATTATCTCGACAATCCTCAAGCAAACGCGCATGCGTATAACATTTCTGAATACTCAGCCTCATCTCAAGTGAATATTTGCTTTCAATGCTTGATTATTATGCATTTAGGTCATCACCCAAGTCATCTTTGCTGAGCATATGCATAGCAAAAAAGACGAGAAACTGAATTCTGCTTGGATTTCTCAATGCCGCCGATCGGTAAATAGGATCGAGAAATCAGGGCAACGAGTATACCGATATTTACGCTGTCAGAATGCTTCACTGCAGATCGATAGCTCACGAGCCCCTTTAAGTAACATTATTGTAGTTTGTCTAGGGAGGCGCGGTCTCCATTAACACGGGCTCATTACTCAAGGTCAGTGTTAATGAGCGTTCAACCTTGTATTCCACAGTTCATCAATTTGTCATCTCCGTATGTAAATTAATCTCAAAGGAAGAGAATGTAAATTGTCTTCGTGCCTTGCTTCCGTGATCGCCATGGCAACGCCAGCGAAAAATTAATTCCCACGTTCTTAATAGCTTTAATTTAAAGATATTTTTAATTTTACTTTTAATATTATCGCGTAAGAGTGAAAGATAGGTAAAACATACTTACAGAAGGTTGGAAACATACCTTGTATGTACGACTAAATGAATACGGAGTCTGGACCTAGTTTTAAAGAATGATTGCCTTCATATCCAATCTCGCGAATCGAAATTAACTACTCAATATGATACAGTGCCCAAAAAAATCCCAAACAGCATCCTTTAATTCAAGAATTCACCCACAGCCTATTAAAAACCTGTACAGCAATAAATCTAAATTTAAGTCATCGCTATACCAAAGCTATAGTATGTTTTATTATTCGACTAGACGGCTCAGATGTGTTGAACAACGGACTGGTGGCCTTTTAAACGAGCAGTAATGACGATACTAGCCAGGCCTCGCTATCACGTTGCTATCAGGTATGTGTTTAATCTGCGCTAAATTATTCATCTTTTTGTGTTTATGTGTTCATTTTATGTTCCGTGATGCAGACATCTAGTGGGCAGTTATTAATCCCTCGGTGAAAGATTACCGTAACGTTAGAGCTTTTTTTCCCCTCACCTATAAGAAGTATCCATAGCGCTGAGTATGTCAGTTTTAAAGATTGATTAATGTCTGGGCGAAGAAGAAAACATTCACAGAAAAGGGAAAAAAATGTAGCACAGTTGATTGAGTTCCTTGCACATGCGCACCAAGCCATGAAATGTAATGTGACCACAGCTTTTGAAAATAAACAGGAAGCACCTAAGAATAAAGGGTTTGGGTGTCCATTGGTAGAGAATAGTGTAACTTCAACCCGGTTATATTTTTAGCATCAAAGTAGTCAGTATAGTGGACAACCAACTGAACGAAACGAACGACAAACTGACGAGTCTTTTATGGTTGCCTAGTAAGACAAAATCGGCAACGTTCGGATGCTGACAGACATCATCGGTCGGGTGAACAAAGATGTAGATATAACTCATTGAATATTAATGGGGAGATGAAGTTCAGATAATTGTGAAACAGGCTGATTGTGAAAGACATAAGGTTGAAGTGGTTTGCGTATTTCGGAGAAGTTTCAAGGCTGATTTGTTTTGCTTTGTGTCTACCACAGTAAATACAAGGAACTAAAAGCAGTGAAAATGGCGAGATTTCATACATTATGAATTTTCTTAACTTTAAAGGTATACTGTCACCTGTACGAATTTTGCCACAGTTACCATGGAAAGAGAAAATCTAACCAATCACAGATTTTAAGCGGGTGGCCGCTTTTAAAACACAGCGCCCTCACACGGGCATTTTGAATACCAAGGAACGTCCCTTTGACCATATATGGACATATTAAGATTACAGGTGACTGTATACCTTTAACTACAAGTTATCAAAGGGTCGACAAATGATGAAGCCTGTTACTTTTTAATACAGATAACGCAAGAGAAACCATGTCTGGTAAAATCAGCATTACTTCAACATAAATAAAATGAATTACTTGAATAACAATCTTCGATAAGTATAATCTTCTATGTATCAATCTGCACCGTCATCATGTCGTGTTACATTGCATAATGTTTGTTTTAATTTCTTTTAAGTACTCGACTTAGAATCAAAGTGTTAAGAATAAACTACTTGCTGAGTAATCATTATTTTTCTATTTTTATTTTATATTTAATCTCTCATGCGTGCAAAGCTGAGTGCCAAAATTGAGTCTGACCAACAGTCTTATTGTTAAGGTTAAAAACGTACAACCTGTATAGTTTGTCAACCTGTATTACTTTGTCATATTAGGATATGCACAGAATGAACATTAGTTAAAAACAACATTTCAGATACAATGTGCCTCGGGGACAGATATTATCCTTCAACAATTTGCCAGTGTGTTGCTTGAGTGTATTGATTATTTGCAGCCTGCGGAGAAAACGAAGATTTCTCTGCTCTGTTTCCGTGAAAATCGATCAGCGGCCATTTTGAATTTCAAATCTTAGTAAGTTTAACATACGTCGTTTCTGTCGTAACCCTTATTTTGATTTTTGATTTTGAAAGAGGATCGTGAAAATTTCCTCGGGGACAGTTAGAGCAATAACTTTAAAAAATCAGTTTCGAAGCACGTACGAACCTTAAGGTGAAAATTGTCGACGTCCTTCGTCTGACATCTGTAGATCATAAAAAGGTCGTTATGTTGTACTATTCCTATCCCATGATGCATAAATAGTGATGTTTCAGCATTTAATTATTCCCCAAAGTTGATACAGGGATGGCGGCCATTTTGAATTTTCAAATGTCGGCAAATATTGGGTAATTTGCCACTCTAGTACCAAATTTGATCGGTGAGCCCTGATTTAATTCTTGATTTCGAGAGGGAACGGTTTAGAGCACCACTGAGGAAATTGTCGTCTGCTTTGTTGGAGTTACATTACGGTAGTTTGCACCTCGAAATAGAAAGGCCTTAAAAATTTGGCTCAAACTTTCCTCAAGGGCGCTCTAAACCGTTCCCTTTCGTTATCAAGAATAAAATCAGGGCTCACCGAGCAAATTTGGCACTTGAGTGGCAAATTACCCAATATTTGCCGATATTTGAAAATTCAAAATGGCCGCCATCCCTGTATCAACTTTTGGGAATAATCAAATTTTCGATTCCAAAAAAGTCATCCGGCGAAAACTTTATTTACCCCAAGAGCTTCAAAATGAGCCCCAAACAGTGGTCGGGTTCCAAAATGTATGGTATGCAGAGCTTTCGTTAGGATTTTCAAACCTGCTTAAGGCTGTAATGTCTCAAAAATGCGTACATTGACAATTACATGTGAGTACCTATAAAATAGCTGTATACGCGATATCGAAAACTGGTTCAAAAGTCAATGAATAAAGTGTTCAATAAATATCAGCAGTGACAATGTTTTTACTTTGATGAGTTTTACAGTCTTTAATACTGTTCTGTTATATTCTCTGTCGACGGTATTCATTTCTTTACTTTTTCTGTCTACTACTTCCGACGATGTCTTTGCTGCCTGAACTCTATCATCGCTGCTCTTAAGTCAAATTCGCCAAGTCTTGGGCCTTCCATGGTTATAACCATCAGATCATTTATGACATCTTCACTCAGACAACTATGTTTCGATGTTTTAATCCTGTTTTGGGTACTGAACCAACTTTCACGTGAGACAGATGAGACTGGAATCATGGCTGCGATTATGGCCAACTGCAATATTCGGAAAAAGTTAACGATATTCGCAAAAAGCGTGCAGACCGCAACAAAACAATTATTTCTAAGTCCGCGGAGCATTAGCTTAAATTGTTGACATTCGACGTGAAGAAAACAATTTACGCGTCGTGATTGACAAGATGTAGGACAAAATATTTCAAAATAATGAACATTTTTTCAGCAAACATTTTATTTTCAGTCACGGATAAACTATGCATTGGAGGGAGACCACATGTGCTCATGTCTATGTTACGGAGACTGTGGTTTTTCAATGCTTATCGGATTACGCAGATGTCAATCTCGTTTGCGTACTTCAGAGAAACTATGCGTGAAATACGCAGGATTTTGCGTTAACGGAAGCTCTGCGGTGTGTCTGTCTCCATGGGCGCATTCTCGAGTGATCATTTAGAAATATTAGAAACATTTATGTCAGTCAATTTTTTGCCAATCCTAATGTCAATTAAACTCAAAGGTGAAATTCAGCTTTGAATTTCATTTGAATTTCAGCCTTGTGCAAAGACAGCGTACTCTGGAGTGTAGATAACAAGGAGGGATCAACGAATAAATTTCCGATAGAGAAATTACGAGAATCTGTCAGTTTAATGAGAATTACACGCATGCAATACTCAAGTGATGTAGGAATTGAAAAACGAGGCACTCTGTAAGCATCGTGGGCAGACAGGTCGAGGGAAGACGACACTTTCAAGGAACGAAACAAACTATGTACAACCAAATTATACCTTTCATTACAGCATTGGTAGCATTAAAATTACATGGTTATACGCGTGTCTGCATTTCCCCTTTCTTCTGAGATGAAGTTTTTTTTCACATCTGAATACAAACAGGGTGTCTTACATGGATACGTTGAGGGGGTGGACATCATGAATGGCTATCACGAACGCATTCGTAACAGGTATTGATGTGTTCATGAAAAGACAGTTAAATCCAAAACGTACTTTGCAAAATTGGCACGCTGAATGCATCAATGACCGACTTTTGTATGCGATGGTTAAGTCGGAGTGCAAATTGAATGCAATTAAAATAAATCGATATTTTAAAAAAGCACAGAGGGTGCGTATGAGGGGAAAATGCAAATTTGAAACCAAATGTTTTATGTCTTGCTTAAAGAAGCTTTAAATTTCTAGCTTTAATAACAAAATTAAAAGTCAATACGTGACGGAGCGGACTTAAGGAGTCAGTGTAGGGAATCAAATTTTAAAAAATCACCCAACGTTCGGAATAAAACGCAATGCCTATCTGTACCCTCTGTTGCTGCTCTCCAACAAAATAAGACAAAGTAGTGAGCGTCCTGCCCCAGTTTCTCAAGGAGTATAGACGCGAATAAACAGCCTAGAAGATTACAAGCTGTCGAGACTCCATTTTCTGAGTGTCTCTTTCAAGGCGTGGCAAAACTTAGTGAAAAATGCCGGGAAAAAATGCCAAGAAAAGAGGGTGGCAGAGTGTATATGGTGACACCACACATGGTATCTTTAGACTTATGCATCATTTCCACGCAACTTTGCAACTTTGAATAGTCAGTCAATTTCAAAAGCAACGTCAATGATTGCATCGTTAATCATTGCTTTTGTATTGTCATTTGAGTCTTCATCCGAAGTAGGTCAATTAATTTGAAATATCATCATCACCTTTCGGAAGCCCCCAGTCTCATAAACCATTCCATTTTAAATTCTATTTCCATTTAAACCTTATCTAGTGTTCATGAATAATCAATGGTATTGACATTTACACGTCTCATGCGAGTATGCGGCGAGCTGTTTCAGGTTATTCTTTCTCTTCGATGCGGACGAAATGTCGCGAAATGTCGGAAACACTAGCCGGAAACGCCATATCATCATTGTGTGCCATTTGCCTCGGCCTGCCGATTCAGCAAACCCCGGGTAATTTGATTTTTTTTCCGCCGATGGCCACAGCATTTTCGACATCTATTTCAGCGCGAGCTACTGAGTAAACAAGGAAACAAACAAGTAAATGTGTAAAATAAATAAATAAATTGAAATGCGAACTTCAGTAATTTCACCATGCAATTTAATATATCATAGATGTCACTCAATCAGTTTGCAGTATGTGGCTATTTAATATTAAACTTGAAATCATGTGAGGTTGAAAACCATTGAATTGCTGACGGGGTCGGAGTTTTAATCAAATTTTATAAATATTAGAGTGAGCATACATAAACCAACGTAACGGCCATCTTCGAGCGAGGTTCACACGCCAAGAGTTCAGGTATACTAGGTTTGCTAATACATCGAAGACATCAAACAAGAGAGAGAACGGTGAAAATAAGTCCCTTCGTTGACTTTTGCTTCAAGCGACGGAAGAAATTTGAATAGGGTTCGGAGGGTCTTCGCAGAAGGCGTCACGGTGATGGTGGGATGTATAGATTTCACCGCAAAAGGGGCATCGTTCGCTCGGACCGGACAAGACAAACTCGCTGACTGTTCTCTTCGACTGTGGAAAAGCTATGAGAACGACAACGGTGTCGCCCAGTGACTTCACATAAGATACAACTAGTAGAATAAATAACCCGTGCTTTAATAGACACATATGGTTCCTTAGAGTCTGCAGAAATGATACAACGACCCCCAAACTATACGTAACTGATTTTTTTCAATGCCTATGTATCAGACCTTGGTCAATTTAGGAACCCATCAATATGAATTAAAATGTTCAAAAAGTGAAAATGAATGTGTTCGGGTCCACTTGACACCAACGAGGAAAGTTGACAAGTTACAAATTTGTAAAACTAATCTCGCTGATTGAGCCGAGAGCATTTATAATTCGTACAAGCCAAGCTAATCGGGCGACCTTGCTGTTAATGTAATATATTCCCTGACAAGTCATCATAGTTACCCCACAGCTAGAACAGAATATAATCATATACGTGAAAACCACTAGCAAAAATAAATAATATACGAAAAAAGCTCGACTTTAAGGTGGAAGGTCACAAATGCTTTTTTCAGTAAAAATGCAATTTTGACCAACCACTGATCATCCTTTTATGATATCTGTAATTCTCACTTCACCACATCACAACTTTTCTAAGAAAAAGTGGCAGCATTTATGTCTAAAATGCATCGGTCATTCTAAAAACCATTCGAATGCTCTTCCCGTTTCATCTTTCCGTAGTGTAGCACGCCATGTTATTGCAATCATTATCGTAGCCCTGACAACCCAGTGCTGCTCTCTCTAGGAATCTAGCGTAGATTATGGACCATCGCTAGTTTTTAACGACCGCTTACAGCACTCAATAAGAACATCAAAGCCCGTGCAGTAACCTTATCGTCTGTACATCGGGGAATTTAATCCCCGACTACAACCCGAAGAAATCGACATCGGCGAAATTGACGAATTTTTTATTTGAGGCTGACACTAATCAGGGGAACTGAGTGGGGTTTTACCGGGGAATTGTGGAATGTGTTCAGAAATATTGACTTGTCCCTTCGGTTAATCTTTGTACAGAAATACACGTGATGATTAAAGCAGAGGTGACGATGACTGATGATGATGATGATGATGATGATGATGATGATGATGATGATGATGATGATAACGACGTGACGATGATGATGATGATGATGATGATGATGATGATGATGATGATGATGATGATGATGATAACGACGAAAATGGTGATAAAGATGACGACGAAAATGACGATGGCTATTTGACGTAATGATGATTATCCTCAACACCATCGTTATCGTTATCATCGTAGTTGTCGTCATCGTCATCATCGTCAGTTCATTAACTTTAACTGTCTTCGAAATTAACACAGCGCTACATGAGTTTCAAATGCATATTTAAATGTATATTATTTGCTGACCTTATAAACAGTTTTTTATAAATGCAAGCTATGAAAAAGTAGAGCCGTACCAGCGTAGCCATAACATGATAAGTCCAAAGATGGTCATGTAATATTAAAATTCAATTTCTAAACGCTGAGATAGCGGACAAAGTATTCACTTCAAAAAATATCTCTGCGCCTCCGGGTGAATTTTTCCTTAAAATGTCATTTTCCGATGTCGGTTTATACATATTTTACTCCTTGTCCGTGATTTACACTACACTGTTAAGAAGGGCGAAAACCAGAACCAGGGTTTACCTCCGAAGGTTAGGCGCTACACAAATATATACAAGACAAGTTCACTTTTTATATCTCTTGTGACGTGATCGTATTGATCCTGCCACTGTCGTCAAAGTGATGACGTAACGAATGTTTCAGTTAGAGGGGACTCAATGTCAAAGATAAGAACAGGAAGCAATTTACTAGATCATGGTAACGGATAAACTATTAAAACTGGTTTGATAATTTTTCCCTTTGCGCAGCTCTGTCTATCATGTACAGGAGACAACAAGAATGTGAATGATTGGTCAGCGCGGCAAGCGCCACCTCCCCCCCCCCCCCGACCACGGTCGTTGTACTACCTGATATAATTGTTCAAATTATCGTCTGTGAAAGCTGGGCGGTCGCCGGGTGGTTGCTCATTCAACTCAATGTTTTATTGAAGCTCGAATTCCGATTGACACCTTTCCCCGTCTTGTTATTGCATTTTGTCAACTGATTAAATCCAGAATCCCCATGGCAACGTCACATCGCATGGCGATCCGACCGTGTAATTTCACCTGTCACACCGTCGCCGCGACACCTGAGATATGAATATGTATGATCTACCCACGTGGTACCTCCACGTGACATGGGTGTTATCAGTCGATTTGCTAGATTGATATCAGGCGAGTCCTCGCATCTTTGAGTCCTCTCGCCTTCTCTAAATAAATAGGTAAATAAATGAATGAGGTAAATAAATAATGAGGGCGTTTCGGGGGCTTCGTTGCTAACTGAATTGGAGAAGAGAGGGGTGTTCGGTGAATATCGCTCACTCTTTAAAAAGGAATTATTGACTCAGTTGGGTGCCCCACTGATATCTAGGGTTTTTCTATTTACCATGGGCTGTGGAACGCCGGTGCACGGGGAATAGAATGTCATAAAGTTGCAAGCGATGACGTCAGCAATGAAGATAAATAATTCAGGGTAATGTAATACCAACTCTTTAAAGAAATGACGACTTTGTATAATTGCTTTTGGTTTTTTTTTCGAATCAATAAACATATCAGGCGGTTCGAAAAGAACGGCGGACTGTTACCTGTCACCAGACGAGTCACTTCTAAAATTTGCGGTTTCTAGCGGAAGACAGACCATTCAAACCGATTCACACATGGTCGAGTAAACTGTGTCCATTTTTAGATAATTAACATAACCACATCACTATAATAACGATCAAGATTGATGCCATTGACTTTGTCATCGTCGTTGTCGAGGTCGTCGTCATTGTTAATGGTGATCAATAAAGGATGAAGTTTCTAAAAAAGAGTCAATTTTTCTTCATCAGAAAACATATGAAACAATTGTTTTTTCTAACATGATTTTTAGCGTATTTTTTTTATTCTCGCGGAAATTACGTGCTACAACCTAAACGTTGAGGGCGGTAGCATAACGTAAATCGTCGACCGTGACGGCTATCACTGTCACCACAAAATGTTTTTTTTTTAAATAAATATGTAGTAATTTTTGAATTGATTTTATTGTCATTAAGTTGTATTCGATGTTGAATGCTGTTTTTCAATAACCGTTTGCAGCAACTATGGTTGAGAAAGTAATGAAACATCTGTTTTACGTACCCATAATGCATCTCGGGACAAATTTGCAGAAATATTTAAGCTTTCCAAATAGTCCCACCTGTGCTAAATGCAGTCTCGGGGACTTCATATGAAAATTAAAAAAAAATAAGTTTGCAGGCCACTACTATTAAACAGCTTAAAGTCAAGTCGCCTCACCGAGGGAAATAAATCCATTATATTAAATATCAAATATAAATGAATTTGTTGTAATTGTTTCTTTTGATATAACTTTTGCATCATGTAGCCTCATCATTCTTCTTATTGGTTGAGGCGAATGGTTTACCGCCTTCTTAGACAATAATATGAGCAAAAGTGTAAAACTTTGATATTGGTGCTCACAAGTTTACTGCTCAGTTGAACAGGTGGTTTACGACAGTGCAATTTCGTTACCCCTTTACGGCACTTCAAAGGACCCGACTTGCAGACAAAAAAATTAATTTACAACATTGAGTGTAAATTATGCAAAGCTGAGATGATTGCGAGTCTTTGCCATGATAGAATACAAAAAGGGGGCCTTGAAAGAGGTTCTCCATCCGACTACTTTAAAAAAAAAACATTGTGGAGTAGTTCGTATATTGACATGCCACTTTACAATAGCGCAGAATCGCAAACATCATGAGGAACACGCCGGAAACTTATGTGTACACAAAATGAGAAACGTCATTTCCCCCTTGCATCGTTCTTGCTTGTGGCTTTTCCTTTTAAAAGTTGGGAGACGACAGACACGAAGCGATGATCCATGTGATTCAACAATTTGTGGGGAAGGCAATCCCTAGCCTCAAACTGTTCAGTAAAATGTGTGTTTTTGTCTGACATCGTGTAATAAGTACAGAAACCAGGACCTCCTCATCACAGCGAGAGCGAGTGTCTATCGCAGTGCAGTTGTCAAAAATAAAAGGGCCCCCGCATCTTTGACCCCGCCGTGCACCGGCGCTTCGATCGAAATCAATTATGGCCGTTTACCGTACGATTATTAAATTATCTCGTCACTCTGTCCTCTACGTTCATCTTCTCGTCTACGTTTCAAGACATCATACTCTGCCCTCTTATCGGGGGCTGGGGGCAACAACGTTCGAGTATTTTTACATCGCAGCAATGAATTAATGAAATCAATTTTATATTTACAACAAAGCCGGTTGTAAAATTCTTCTATATCGAATCTTCAATAATTTATATAATGAATATAACAATGCCTCAAAAAAGGCTTTTGTTGTTAACTTCAAAGGGATTTTGAAAGAAACATAACCATTAAACAGATCTTAACTAATTAGAAGGGGTAAGTAATTATAAAGAATCAACGGTCAAGGGCAAAGGGAACAGAGAAAATTTTGCGGATAATTTTGACGAAAAAACACGGAATTGTTTACGGTGAATACTTTAATCCATGTCTCCTGTCATTCGGCTGCAAGTTTCATAAATCACTTTACTACCAGGGGAAATAAAAGCTTGGTAATTTCATAAAACGACCTCTCCTTCCGGCAGTGTCGCCAACTATACGTGCACGTTAATTATGCTGTCAGGCATACGACTACAGCGGTGGACAGAGGGAGCAACGAACTATGTATGATATGTGGAGTGACATGTACACTGCAACGCAAGATGAATGCATAGGTTTGCCATCAGTCTCCGGTCCAGTGTGCACCTCTGATTTTTACTCTAAAGCGGTCCTTACAGAACAACATCTCACAACTTCGAGGTCACTCTGTTTGAGAATAGTAACCTGAAAAAAAAATCGAAAGATATTCGTCGTCGGCAAATAATTCGTTTCTGCAGAAATTAACCAGCAGTTTTTAACCTAGAAGGGCAGCCTTCAACGCTGTCATAATCGAAGGCAAAAGGGTTAAAATGTACAAGACTGTCCTCAGTATATGCTTTGTTTCAAAGTTTTATTTGCCAAAATAAGTGTACGTGGGATGTAAAGTTGAGGAGCCTGTTTATCAAAATGCGTTGTATCATACACACCATCGCAAACTTATAGTCGTTCCTATCTACGAGGCCTTTCCGAAAGATACGGTGAGCTTCTTCTACGAGTTTGTATTTGTGAAATAAAACTTGGTCGATCATTGAAGTTGAACTTACAGCTCATGTATGTTTGGAAGAAATCATATAATGCATTTTTGGATGAATAAATAAAACAAGAAGTTAACAAAATAAGCGACAGTAGGGTTTTCATGTACCTTGCTGGTAGTTTTTTTGATATCGTATGTGTTGGCTGGTACAATTTCGGCGTCGGCTATAGTCGATATTGTTTTAGTTATTGATCCCAATAATGCATTATATGATTTCTTCCAAACATGCATGAGCTGTGAGATCCTGTAGTTCTTGCCTGCTTACCTCAAATATTTACGCTTTACGTCTCCGGAAGTTTTGTCAAAAACAAGTTATTCATGACGGACCCCCAACTTTAAACGAATACTACATAAAGCCGTAAAAGGCGACATGCGCATGCGTGCATCTAGACCCTCGTGGAAAGCGGGGGTCCTTTCTTGAGAACGTGTCGGCACTATCATTGCGCTGGACGAGGACGAGGCGTGAGTCAAGTGTGAGGGCTTAAATGACTGGAGATTAAATATGCTACACGACGAAAAATTACGTAAACGAGGTTCACGGCAACCTCATTTGCAGTCAAAGCGGACGTCAACCAGCGACCCGAGAGCCCCAAAGGCCAAAAGATCACTCGAAAATTATCGTAATCGAATCGGATGGACGCCGTCCCAAGAGTTATTGCGAAGTCTTTCGCGGTCGGCGTTCGCAGCACCCCGAAAGTGGGCCTTGGAATGAAATCAAGAAGCAAGAGCTGCCACAGCACAGTTACTAAATTATGACTGACAGGTCACAAGCTTCATGAACTACGAGTTTCTCTTGTTAAGACATTGCGAAGATCACCCGTGAAAGTCTGCCAGTCAAAATGAAAGGCCGGCGGACGTGATCAACCCGACGTGTCAATTTGAAGCCGCTGTAATGGCTAATCAGCTATAGGTTTTAGATCTGTGTCAGCGCGCATCCCACCATGAGGCCCGATATCTGCTTTAAGATAGTGTAGTTCACAGTGAGGTAGCCGTCTATTTTAGCATTCAAAGTGTGTGCAGGTACGCTCATGTATTAACGTGGCAATTTAATCATTGACATCCACTGGATGAATGCAAAACGGTGCTAATTGCCGCCATCTCATTCATGTTAACTCAGGCAAACTTCCCAAATATCAAATCTATTTCTGTGGCACATTAATGTAAGATGCTGTGGAAAATTACGAACAAGCCACCTGGGTACTTAGCCAAAATGACTACACAGTCACATTATGTCATCTTTTAGTCACTTGCTCATCTCGGATAAACGGTATTAGTTGCACAACTTGTGAAAGCAAACTGCCGCACAAGGCTTCACTGCGAGTAATTTGACATCTTCCTTCAATATGCAATCGATTAGAGGAAACCCAATAATTTCAGCCCTCAAAAGACAGACGGATATCTTCCCTCCATTATCATTGGAAATCACATAATCGCTTCATTGAATGCATATTTCCCATTCAGGAAGTGAAGACCGCCGATGTTTCAATAAATTAGGCGATAGGCATGTATAGGCTGAAAAAATCTGACCTGAACATTTTTTGTCGCACGAAAGTTCGATCAGGTAGTATTTTTGCGAATTTTGTCTTTGTTCTTGTGTCGTATGACCCCTTCAAAATAAACAAAGCTCTACCGACCTACCTTATATCCGGAGATCATATTACAAAAAATTGTTTCTAATTTTTTCCTGTGTGTTGCTGCATTGTTTGTTTGTTTGTTTATTTGTTTGTTTATTTGATTGTTTGTATGTTTATATCATTCATTCATGTCTGTTTGATATGTATGGTTTTGTGGAAAATCAGAGCTTTAATTACCACTTGCCTTCTCTCACGGCGCGGAGACACAGTGCAAATCCTTTTGTGGTCAATTTCCAATCTGAAAACTACAACAGCAATTGTAAGGAAAGAAATTCTCCGAAGATATCTATTCATAAAAGAGTCAGACGATATTAAGAGGCGCGAGACACGCATGAGTATGAAAGCAATGATATTAACTGACCGAGTTGACTTAAAGGTAGCTGTGGGACTCGCAGGTGATCGCCATTCTTGAAAAGTCTTGTTTGACGTGTGACCGATAAATACTGGCAGCTTAATGATCCATAGCCTTTCAGTTTAATAACGCAAGGATTTCGACAGTCGTTCCGAGTAAACAAATTAGTGTTCTTGGATTTTTGTCGCCCGCTGCTGAGTATAGTGTACAGTCTTTATGCCACAGACGTGCGTATCCTGACAAGTTTGAGAACCGGGGTAATAAAATCACTTTGTTACATTTCTCATAAATAGAACTTGGCGCGCCTTTCATTGGATTTAATGGTAAGTTATGATGACGTAGCGAGTTGCGTAGTTAGCATTTGACTGACAATGACCCGTATATCTCCTTCCAACTTTAAATCTTCGGGATTTAAAAAAGAGATGAAATTACATGTTTACACATAGGAATCCGGTTTCAATGACAAATGTCGGCATATTTTTCGAGGCGTTCCATCAAAATAAAGTATCCCATTGATTTGAATCTCCAACCTAGAAAGCCTTTGTATAAAGTTATTCAGGAGAGGCATGTTAGGAGCACATCACCGCTCCAAAAACACTGAGACTATAAACGTACCCTCCAGGCAGGAGCCATACGCCCTCCTGACGAGGGTAAATGTTCACCTGCCGTCGGGCACATAGTCCCTTTTGATATATATAATATATATATATAAAAATATATAAATATATATATATATATATATATATATATATATATATATATATATATATATATATATATATATTAATGACTGTCACCATGTATGTTCACAATACCTCACAAGTATTTGCTTGCAGTCAGAAAATCTTTCAGGAAGACACTAAAAGTACCGTTGTGGTATTGGGTATGCCATGATGCACAGCTCCATGAATCTTGCACTACCGTCATTTCATCTACACTACCGGAAGCTTCACGAGCGACTCAAACTTTCTGCTGCAATACACTTACCTTACTGCAAGTCAATCATCAATCTCACAGCCAACTCGAAGGCTTGGAAATATCAGCGTTCACTGTCTTGGCGTCCCTTATCTCAGCCTCAGCAGTTATGCGCAGCTCGCTTCAGTGTAACGCCCAAGTCTTCTCTCTACGTGATAGTTCCTAAATCTTTGCTCAAACTAGTTTTGCTCCTCTGTATTATACTGCACAGACGATTTATTTACGCGGAACGTATCCATTCAGGTTCAAATCTCAAGGTTTCCCGAGTTAACCCGGGCGCGACCCCAACAAACACGACCTTTAGTGATCATCTTTATCATAGCAAACAGTTAAGACTGACCCCTATCCCAATATCCCATATATGGGCCACAAAGTGTGCTATGTGTGTCGTTGCTGTAATAAACATGCGAGCTGAGTTTCTTCGTTTCCCGCGGAAAGCATGAACACAGACCGGTTCGATCTCTTTCGATCACAGGGTACACGAAATGTTGCTTTAAACTGAATGTAGATTGTATTGCTGAAGCCTATTCATTTTATCTATCTTGTTTCAAGGAAACAGCACTTACTTGCATCGAGAGAATTGAAGGTGGTACATGTCGATGTATTCCTTGCTATTGTAATATTTATCACTTACGGCATGGATTTCATTTGCAAATAAGACAATAAATAGCCATCATACCGGAGAGACAGAAAAGCAAACCTTAATCGTAATGAAATAATAATGCCAATGAGATTGCGGAGAATTGCATGATTTAAGTTCATAATTCATGACTATTTAAAATAGCAAACACCGATGTTCAAAAATAGTTTTTTTTCATCTTTCGAACAATTTGCGACACAAGCCTTGTATATAAAATATATTATTAGATCGTCGTCCCTCCACGCAAAATTGTGATTGAAACATTTCTGTGCAGTACAAGAATAATTATTTCGCAAAGAACTTGCCGTACCAGATAACTATCTTCACAGCATCCGAATGTGCAAAGCCACCTGCAGGTCCTCAGACTGTATCCATGACGACGAGGTCCATAGAGACTGCGCAGCATCATCATGTGGTTTTGACTAATAAATGATTTATGTTTTATTTACGTAGGGCATGTAAGGGTTGGATGTTGGTTACACGATTTGCCCAGCTTAAGGGTAAGCGATTGTAGTGATACGATTCGGTACAACGTAGATGGCGCTGTGTATGTGGAGACGCCAAAGCAACGGTGTCACACAGTATAATGTGATAATACTCTCCCAAAAGTAACGTTCTCGAGATAAATTATTTTTCTGTCTTTAAACGTTTTGGAAGAAATCGTGAAAGATGAGATTTCATAATCTACCATAACGTGTATAACATGAAGTTCCTGAGTTTTAAACAAATGGTTATGTATTGGCACAGACAAGGAGAACTTGTCTGTGGTATTGGATTGGAAAATATATTTCACCTCTCCCGATTTTCAGACTCGCTTAAATAATAGTAAAGCAGGGCAACACCACACGCCTACAGTTTACAATACAATCATTATTACCAAGGGTGAGAAAACAATTATAGTTTTTTTGAGCACAACAGAGCAGTGTTAAGATTTTCGCCAAAAGGTAGAATGTGCCTCTGGGATAGATATTCGGACTCTCAAACTTTTACAATATTCTTTTGGTCTCCATTTGTGTGTGTGTGTGGGGGGGGGGGGGCTCATTTATTTGAAGGTCATTTTTGCGAAAATTATATTTTTTGTCAATGGAGTTAACACAGGGATGGTGGCCATTTTTAAGTTCAAATATTGGTAAATATTTGATAATTTGTTTCATAAAATTTCTTGTGTCAAACTTTTGCACTGTCACCCACCATCTTTTATTCTTGATTTTGGAAGAGAATCGCGTAAAGTTTGATTGAGGAAAGTTTGAGCAAAAGTTTAAATCTTTCATATCTTAAGCTGAGCTCTATAGTGCATCTCAGGGCATTGAGAACCATTAATTCAACGCTTACATTTAATCAGGCAATAACAAAATGGTATTTGAGCAAATTTCATAGTTCATTTGATCCTCAGAACACTTGTACATGGACAATCCACTGCTTTTGTAGTAAATGTAGACCTATGTAAATTTGGTTGTTTTTTAAAAAATGTTTTTCATTGTTTCATATTTAATTCAAACTGTTGTATATTTTACGTCAGCTTTTTCTTTTGCTCGTTGTGTAGTGTGTTATGGATGACTGACTTTGTATGTGTTTTGCACTGTTTTGGTCACCCAATCCTATGTAGACACTTTTTATGGTTTTTGTTGGATAAATCTTAATAAATAAAAGAAAATAAATAAAAATAAAAATACCACCGCTATATCAAACTACTTTTGTCAAATTAAAGCATTTTTTAGCTTCAAAACGACAAAAATAACCACAGGGAAAAGATGTCTATCCCCTTGGGTGGGGTTCTTTGTGCAACGGTTTATTTTATTTTATTTTATTAGTTTTGACTGTGATATTTCAAATAAAGATTTCTACTCCAAACCGTCTGACTGCTTTCTTTATTACCTACAAATCCTTATCTCCTCTCCAACCTGTGTACACACATTGCAAACATTGCTAATCGGCTGTCCGTATCAGCGGATTAATTGATTGAGTCTGGTCCAATAATGCTTTTCATTCAAGGTAATACATTACCAAGTCCATAGGACATTTATGATTTACTAAGTTAAGAAGGACAATCCTGAACCATTGATAGTTAGTGGTGGTACCAGGTGTCCGGAATGGGTAAGCGTGCCCTGCTAGCATGCTACACCCGTCAGGATTGGTCCCAAAATTGTCTAAATATTGTATAAAGTGATACAGTATATGAATCACTATAATAGTTAAAAGCCGGGAATGCTGTCTCGAAACATTTGAATGGCCGAGTGTGGTATTTGGCCACAATGTCGTCATATCGATACACAGAACTTTTTGAAAGTCCTAACGAGTCTTTTTGATGTGTATCCATGTCCCACTAGTTTTGATGCCAATGAGCTGTGTCTCATTCTAAAATCAGCGTTGGAATCACAAGCTTTACAATATCTGAGAAGATGAGACACGTACACACCAAGCAGGTGCAGACGGAATATTACTTGACAAGTGGAGATAATTTATATCTCAAAATCGAAACCATCATAATAAACAAGACAAGGGGTGAAGATCACAGACATAGTATCACGAAAAATATTTTACAATGTGTGAAATATCAAAGTAAAATAAATAACGTAAAACAAAATAAACCATTGCACAATAAACCCCACTCTCCCCGTCCCAGGGGGACTGACATCTTTCCCTGTGAAATAACCCAGGTGCCCTCTAAATTTGCCATTGCTGATCTGATCACTATACCCAGTACTTCAACAAACAACTAGTATTCGATGGAAACAATGATTGACCTCAAAAGTTTCCAGATGGCCAGTCCCTCTTAAGTGTCCGTTACTTACATGTATCTGATGATTATATGCTTCAACAACTACATATAGACTAGCAGCATAACATTCAAACAAATAGTTTGACTCCAAAAGTGTTCCCAGTGACCTCTAAAGTGTCCCTTGCTAGTCTCATTACAATATAAAATTCAAACAAATACTTTGACTCCAAAATTGTCCCCGTGACCTCTAAAGTGCCCCTTGCTAGTCTTGCTTTGGTGCCAATCATTGAGTTGAAAAAAATACATTTGACTTCAAAAGGGTCCCCGATGACCCATAAAGTATCCGCTGATAATTATGACGATTATATGCTTCCACCGCTGTATGAAAGTACTTTTCTTTGATCGAAGCAACTTGTTAGGCTCCAAAAGTGTGTACTTTTGAAAACTACTTGGCCCCCATTGTGTTATTTCTGTCACAAGCCTTAATCTTTATACCAATTTGAATTATTAAGTAGCACTAATAAGTGTGACTTCAAAATTTCCATGTCATTTAAAAGTTTTATTTTATAGGCAATGTATTATTTCGAAAAACAACGGCCTTAATTAAACCTTGTTATATTTGTCCCCATCCCTAATCGTATGCAACTTGAAGTACTTAAATAGTGACAAGAAGTATGACTTCAAAGGGGAGGTATATATTTGAAAACACAAGTCCCTATTATTTCCGTCCCATGCCCTAATCTTGTACTTTTATATCGAACTTGAAGTATTAACCGATAGCAATCAATATGACTTCAAAATTGTGCGTCTTCACCGGCATCTCTTTATAAGGGTAGGTACATTTTTAAAAAACACAAGCCCTCCCCTCTATTAATTTTCTCCAAAGCCCTAATTATGTATTTTTTACCAAACGTGAAGAATTAAATAGCAGCAACTAGTATAGGTTTTCAAAAATGTGCATATCTTCAACAGCATCGCTGTATGGGGTAGGTTATGTTTAGAAACACTAGCCAACCCGTTTGTTAATTTTGTACCCTTCCCTTATCTTTTAATCTTAAATTCAAATTTTGATTATTAAATATACTACTTCAAACATAAGTATGACTTCAAATCGACACTAACTTTAATCTCGGGCCCTATTAAAAGTCCCAATCAATATAACTTCATAAATGTGCCTGTCTTCAACAGCACCTCTCTATGGGGAAGGTATATTTTTTGGAAAACATAAGCCTTCCCTTTATTCATTCTGTTCCATTCCCTAATCTTCTATTTCTGTAACAAACTTGAAGTTTTATATGGCAGCAATCATTATGACTCCAAAACATTGATATGACTTCAAATGTGTCCCTTAATTTTAGGATTAGGTATATTTTGACAAATAATTATGTTTAGAGCCCTGGTCAAGATTTTTATATCCAAATAGGATTACTTCGAAATGTGTATGTCCTCAACGGCATTTTATTTGAGAGTAAGTATATTTAAAAAAAATAGCCCTTGCCTTTGTTCATTGTTTTCCAAGCTCCAATCTTGCATTTTAGTATCCAGCTTGAGGAGTTAAATGGCCTGACTAGTATGAGTCTAAACTTGTCCATTAAGAGCGTCCATAGGGTAGGTATTGTCATACACGACTTTAACCCCCTATCTTACTACTCTTTTAGTACTGGGACATTGTTGAGGTCAGAGACGTGTCTGGGGTCTTAACAAATGTTTCTCCTTTGGGCCGACCTCCAATTCACCCTTCAGAAAGACCAGGGGGAAGGTTAAGATTTTTCCTTTTGCCTAAATTGTTGCACATGCTGGTCATGTTTCACCGGACTTGTATGTTATCGCGTCCACTCTCCTTATCACTTATAACACTGGCATTAATATATTTGTTGTCGGACATTTTTACGCATCTGAAACAAAAAGAAAACAGGTTAACACCCCCCCCCCCGGGCCAAGACATTTGGACAAAAGTAAAATATGTGCATAGAAAAAGACTGTGTCTAGATATGTGGCTCCCGACTGAATGAGATTGCCTAACAATGAATATCCTCCTGTAAAAGGTCAATTTTAGGTGAGTCTATATTCCCTTTCTGGCCGCAATGGGCTTCTGTACTTTTTAAGGTGAATGGATATTACATCTGATTGAACAACACAAACTGAATTTTAAGCTATTAAATTGAAATTTCAACTTCAGGTTACAGTACGGCAGCACAACCTACTTTTCCCTTGGATCGATTAATCACAAACAGGTCGACAGTGCGAGCAATGTAACATTGTCTATGTACCGATGTTTACAGGACATGTGGTCACATCCTCGTATATGTGATGGAACAATGTTCAATGGAACACACGGGTAGGTGCATTGTGTAGAATCCATTCTTCGACTGAAGTTGTACTCAAGAGTTGCTGAGCTGATTTGCCATCGTGCAGTTGTTGGGCTTGTAAGTTTACCGCCGAAGATGAAAATGTCACAGGCGGCAGGAGACGTGACGACTGCTACTGGTTCGGTAGTACCCTCGCTCGACGAACCGACCAGGGACGGTGGTTGTTTCGGGTGGCTTGTCGTTCTTGGCGCCCATATATGCCAACTATTCGTATTCGGTGCATACCAAGCCATAGGCCCACTGTTTGTTGTCATTCAGAGACATTTCGAGGAGACCTCAGCCCGCACATCGTGGATAATTGCACTCCTTGCATCCGTTGCATCGGGTTTGGGTAAGTCCTGACAGTCAACACATGACCCGATCTCCGGGGTCGCTCTTGGCTCGGACGTAGAACTGTGTGAGACCATACCGCTAAAAAAGATTCCGTTTTCGACAATACTTTGATGCTTGAACAACTGTATTAATTGAAAAATAGCCTCCATTTTGGATCAGTGTTCTCGAGTGAATTTGCTGTCACTGTAAGTTGCATCGTTGTGCTCATGAGAAGCTAAGGGAGCCTTCATTATTTACGGCCTAGGGGTCGGAGGAATTTCATCGGAAACTCTGAAATTTCGAGTAAACACCCCCTGCCAACCCTGATGAATTTGAGTAACCCCCCTCTCCAACACAGAAATTTTGACTGACCCCCCCTATTTAGAGAAGTTAGATATCAAGACATGTATTTGTAAAATTTACAAAAAATACAGCAATAGTAAAGACCTTTCCAATCCTGGTATACCCGGCTAGATTATCATCGGCTATCTCATGACAGTTGAAAAAAGGTGAAACCAACAAAATGAAATTCAAAGTCACAATAAAATGTAGATATTAAAGCTTAAGCTATAACCAGTATCCAGCCGTATAGTATTATTTGATTTGGATGGGTATCATGACAGGGTTTTCACTAAGACATCTGACAAGGCAGAATTTGAAAGTAAAGCGGAGAGAATTGAGAGGCTGAAGGGGAAAGTGTCAGAGGAGGTTGTAATCTCTCTCTTGCGTCAAAAAAATGAGAAATTGATGTGTGCAATCGTGCAGTCTGGTGCAATATGAGAGGTGTTTTCAATACTATTTGTAATTTTACTAAGTAAAACTGTGAGAACACGTACGCAAAGGGGAGAGCGCGAGAGGGGGGTGTCCCCCCTCTCGCATCGAAAATTTTGAGAAATTGATGTGTGAAATGGTGCAAACTGAGAGGAGTTTCAATTCATTTTGCACCAAAAATTGAATAACCTCCCCTTCTTTCTCTCCACATTTTGAGCAACCCCTTGTAGTTTTTAATATTTTATTGACCCCCCCCCCCCAACATTCCTCCGACCCCCAGGCCGTAAATAATGACAGCTCCCTAATGACGCAGAGGCACTGAGTGCACACACACGTAAAGACGCAGCGCGGTAAACCTTCAACTGGACGACGTCCCGTCCCATAAATACACTTACACCATTGAAGCAGCGATGCCGGTCAGACGATTCAATAAGCACATGCCATGTGCATTGGGTTAATTGATCACTTGAAAACACGTTTGCTCCCCCCCCCCTAAATCTCTCAAAATTCAAATATCCGAGATTGAAGTTATAGATAGCCATGAATTCAGATATACTACTATGTGATGTGTCACTTGTTTAATAGACAGTGCAAGGAACGAGATCTATTGTCTCTGGTTGTCTGTAAACGATGCTTTCGAAATATCAAGCTAAAGAAAGGATACAGCTTTGGTCAAGATTAGATCAAAAACAATATTATGGTAATGTTACGGTTATTTCTTGAAGATTGCCTCACTTACCTAGGCTCTACCCCTGAAAATTCACAGTAACAAAACTATATCTGAGGTACACATATCAACATGTCAAGCACGTGTGGTAGATTTTGTCCAGGATAATATAAACAATTTCTTTTAGTGAAAGGTTCGTTAGCATGTAATTATGATTACAGTTTTATCAAACCAGTTGTCTTGTCCTCCTGAGATAAATACTACACAACAAACTCATTACCTTACATTACATTACATTACATTACATTACATTACATTACATTACATTACATTACATTACATTTCATTACATTACATTACATTACATTATGGAAACACATCAAGCCAGTATACCGGAGCACAATGACAACGCCAAATATCTCACACTCTTGTCTCTGTATCCTTCTTTTACAGGTCCATTGTCAAATATATTTGTAAAGAAGATTGGATTTCGAATGACAGTCTTTATTGGAACTATAATTTCATCTACTGGTTACTGCGTTAGTGCCTTCGCTCACGAAATAGAATTCCTTTATTTGAGCATTGGTCTCACTGTAGGTAGGTACTTTTATTACGGTTGGCCAGATTCTTCGAAAAGGCTCTGTTCCAATCAACATGTTTTAGATGAAAGTTGACAATCTGATGCCCTATACAGGCATATCAAAGGATTGATCTCGCTTGTCGGATTTCGGAACCTGGATCTGCGCTCGGCGAACGAAGTGCGCAAAAAGCGGTGAAGCAGTGAGCAGCGACTTACGAATTCTGGCTGGAACCAACAGGCCAGGAATGTGATGACATCAAAATGGGCTGTCTTGCCTATGGTAATAAGTGCAATTTTCGCATCGTACCTTCGCCTTGTTCCATATATTGAGGTTATTCTGTGAGGAGGGTTGGGGTTAGAGTTACCGTGCATATATCACCATCGCAGGGCATGCCAGTAAAAATCGCACGCGATCATACTGTATCAATCAAAGTCGTTCACATCCAGCTGATCGGCAGACGAATAGGGCCACAAGGCTTAGCGTCGTTTGAACGGAATGGTGACCCTCCTGCAATTACAATAGCGCCCCCACCATTTAATTCTGTCCAAGTCTTAAAGACATGTGCCAGAACAATATGGGTACTGTTTAATTTTGCACGGTTCGTCAAGGGTAGGCGTTTAAAACCACTCATCTATCCCCTAATTTACCATTCATGAATCTCACTGTGACACTTTAGATGTTTCGTCTGTGGTTTGATCATAACGTGCAGCTTAGATATTTGACGATAAGCTAATCATCATATTTCTCCTCTAATTTCTATTTTCTGAAGGATTTGGTTATGCCCTAATCATGCCTCCATCAATGAGCATCATCGCGTACTACATACAGAAAAAGTTTGAAGTTGCAAATGCCCTTGCCACCGTTGCAGCGAGTTTGGCTGTATTCATTTTCCCTCCCTTGTTGCAAACGTTGATTGACAACTACGGCTGGAGAGGATCTCTCATTGTGTTCTCCGCCTTGAATGCCCAGATGGGAATATCTGCCGCCTTGTTCAGAGCACCGGAAGAGGGAATTCGAAATGAGGGCACGCCGGAGGTGGGGGACGATGACGCTAAAAGATCGCCGAAGTGTTTAACGGGTACGGTCGAGATGTGCGATTTCAGGCTCTTCGCCAGACATCCTAGCTTCAGTGTGTTCACATTCGCCAGCACTTTATCAATCGGGATAGGCTATCAGAGCTTGGCGGTACACCTGCTGGCACGCGCGGAGGATAAACGTCTGGGAAGTAGTACAGATACTTCCTTGATCGTCTCCATCTTTGGATTGGCGGGAATAGTCGGAAGACTTGTGCATCCATTGATTCTGCATTTCACGAAGAAATGCACGAGGAATATCAATGTGTACGCATTCTCCCTATGCTTTGCTGGCGCGTGCAACCTAATGAGTCCACTCGCAACCGACTACACGTCATACATTGCCTACGCATCTCTCCTAGGAATTTCTGCTGGCATTTTCTTGTCAATGATGACAGTGATAGTAAGAGACATTGTCGGTACTGAATCGATGACAGCGGCTTGTGGAATAGTAGGATTTTTCCTTGCTATTGGATCGCTAATTGGTCCACCATGTGCAGGTAATGTATGAAGATACAGTTTTTCTTTTCCTTCGGTGGGTAGACTTAGTGAGAAAAGAAAAGGCGGTTTATGTATACTAATCAAATTTTGACCACATACGACAAAATCAGAGCTTACAGTGTGTCAGAAATCTCTTTTTTGTCTTTGGAGTACAGACTTCACATCCACAGTGTAAAACAAAGTCTACGCCTACTTGTGCTGGTAGTTCATATATCTTCTGGCTGCAACTGCAAGTGCAATTTCAATCATTACCATTACCATCTAATTCTATACCATGACGCCATACAAATCCAACCCATGATACTATGTTCCATCACACCACACCACACCACACCGTACCATACCAGACCGTACGATATCATGCCACACGCAATACCACATATACTACTACCATACCTCATGCAATACTATACCTAAAGTGATCACATACCACAATGTCAGCGCATTGCCGTTTACTTCTGTTCAAACTCTCAGTTCTATCGCTTTTGAAGTCGTGCATGGATGTGTCGTGTCATTCTTATAAGCATTAAAGAGCAATGAACGAACTTTGCCACCTTGTTGTTTGTCACTCTGTGCAGAGCAACGACATTTGCACACCGCGAATCACTGACAACTATAAACCCAAATCAGTGATGGCACTTTAACAGAGGCTAATATGTACCACAGCTACAACTTGCAAAAATGTTGTGATGAACTATAGTTTCGTAAAACGAGGGCCAAATTCTGAAGCGGTTCGGTCGGGCAGGTCATAGCAAGCCGGGAGATTGTAGTTTTCTATAGCAACTTGATGAGTCTGAAACTAACTTAAAAGGCTGTTATGCAGCTCATTGGCTGTTTTGAAATGGTCTATTATTCAACCAACCAATAAGCTACAAGCTTAAGAGACACTGCCAGAAACACAGTAGAGAATTGGGAGCGATACTCTGACGGATGCAATAGTGTAAAGCATCCCATTGTGACGTGAGGCAGAGAAATGTTCATGCGGCGTTGTTGTGACGTGTTGGACATGTCCCGTGTTGGTTGTACGATTCTTTGCAGAACGCAACCACTGCATGAAGTGTAGGACTAATAAGGGAACAGAGGATCAGTTCAGTCAACGGGACAGATCAGAGCAATTGAGTTTTTTGATATTAAAATAGCGGATAATGCCATAAAGCTGCGACGTGTGGTCAGCTGCAATGAGTTGTCACATGAAAGTAAAACTACACGAAAGGTTTTGTCTTTAAACAGAAAGTACTTTTTATTTCTATCATAAATATTATACATTGCTTGTCCGCAAAAAAGGAGTGATATTTTACAGTCATCGGCCTGTAATAAATGAACACTACTTGTTCAAAAATAGTTCTTGACGGTCTTACGTAAAGTAGAGCTGCTTTCCCGGGAAGCCTAAGAACGTTTTGTAATAACTTGATTGATCTGCCGTCATGAAACACCTCCCCATGCAAGTACGCAATAGTGCTAAACGCAAGAGTAAAAAATACGAAAGCGTTTCGTTTTCAGGTTCAATATTATTGTGTACTTAATGTACTAGTATCTTATCGAGCCGAGTAAGGAAATCATAAAGACAGATAAGCTTAATCCCATTTTCTTTTTTCTCTTACAAGGTTACATTTATGACGTCACTGATGACTACGACAACTCATTTTATTTCTACGGATGTCTCCTTGCCTTTGGAGGGCTTATGATATTCGTATTGGAACCGTACACGACGAGACACCGAGGGACGGCAGGGAAGGCTACTAATGTGACCTTGGGTGACCCCGACAGGCACCGCGTGTACGTCGCTGAAATGGCGACACAAACTGGTCCTTGAATCGACATGCATGGAGACAAAAAATATTTTCCCTTCAAATGCTAGTTTAGAGAAGTTGAAATGTGAACTGAAGTAAGTTTATCTTAGAGAGTCGGATCAATAGACAGAAATTCCCAGCCAATGACAATTATTGTGTTTCGTCCCGGCCAGAGTTCTCCATGTTTCCCGTTCATATTACTCTAGCCACCTTGTTCTAATTACTTGCTGTTTTCTCTAGCGTTCATCACTTGAGTATATGCGCTGAGAACTGCAAATCTGTAGACATGATATTCTTTGATGATAAGCTTTGCCACGCTGTTGTTACTTGTTACAATGTTAGCTCAATGCCATGTGCGTGTCGGAATAAACCAGCCTTTGGTGAGCGTCATAAAACCAAAGTAGGATACACTTTTAATAGCATTCTCTCTGCGATTTGCCGACGCACTCCATGGAGACCTATATGACCTGGACAGTTCTTTTCAGACAATCATCACAGCTGAGGTAGACCTACTCACAGTTACAGTACTACCCCACCTACATCTTCATCAGACATCGCTCTATTGAAGATCGTCTGTGAGTGACATGTAGGGCCAATTGCAAAACTAAATCATACTAGTTGGCGTAATTTAACGTTCTAGTTTTAAATCAGTAGCGCGTACATACATACATACATACATACATACATACATACATACATACATACATACATACATACATACATACATGTAAAATGTTTGTAAACACAAAGGGATATACAGACAGACAGCAATACTAAGATGTCTGTGTGCTTGCGCGCTGTATGCTGTCTGTCTCATCTATATCTCAAGAACGGTTGATCGGATCAAAATAACAGCTGATGTATGAATTCTTGTTTACAAACAGCAGAGAAGTGACAAGTTTTTTGTTGGCGTAATTGATTTTAATTTGCATGATTATTTATCCAGACGTAGGATATTCTCCGCATAACTGCATCAGATGTGATGTGATATAATTTACATATTTAACAATCTTTGAAAGTTTATATATATATATATATATATATATATATATATATATATATATATATATCGACTCAGTTGGCAAAACTTAAACAAAACCTGTCACATATATTTCACATGCAAAAACATGAAAGTGGGTAAGACATGTATCAGTTTTCGTCAGTTAATTTACATATTTCGTAATACTTTGATTGAAGTTATGTATCAAAAGAGACAAGCTGAACACCTACTTTATCCGTAATTACAATAGAAATTGCTCATCCTAGCGAATTAAATTATATTTCAGTTTTATAAATTAATCGGTACTTAGCGCATCAACATACTTTCACAATGAGGGCGTACTTTTCTTGAACGACTCCGGCAAACTTGAAACTTGTCATATGTAGTTAACGTAGAAATATATGACAAAACTGACACACAGGTGGAATATTGATGTGAGCTAATTGCTAATTTGAATATTTAGTGATACTTTTAACTGAAGCTATATATCAAAGGTGATGGAACTATACTTTGATTGAACTTAGTACAGATTTTGCTAAAGGTAACATATTGATAAACTGAAAACCACATTTCTGTTTCATGGCAAAAAAAACCGATAATTAAGTTGCATATTTTAACAAAGTTTAAAAGTTTTACTCTTATTTCTTTAGTGGCTGCACCAAATATGATAATTATTTTTCTCAGTAATGGCCGAAACACAAATCTTGATCTCGGGAATGGCTACATCAAATGGAGCATCTTTGCTAATGATGTAGATCGAGCATATATTGTCATGAAAACAGAATATTCAATGTTTATAACATCGTGAACTGGAAAGATCATTATCATTTCTCGTCCGGTCATCATTGAAGAAGCCCCTATACCTGTACACTGAACAAGTTTGTCTATTATTATTATTACTACGACTACTTCTAAATTCAAACCCTTTACACATATTTACTCTGTGCTGTATTACACACAACAGAAGAAACAAAAAAATTAAAACTACAATTGGCGGAAACAGCTATAAAAATAACAAAGTAGAACTTGATAAAACGATAGGTTTTCAAACCGTACTTGTCGACGTGATACTGAACAATGACGCAATCAATAAAGAATACAGACAAGAAGAGTAGCGTACAAACTGTGTCACCAAATATGATATTATTACATATGTACTGCAGATTATTCTATTGTGCCCCACCACATAAAGTTGGTATTGAATCTCAGTAATGTGCATATGAGAAAAATAGTTCCTTTTTGGCAAGATAAATTGCATATCATATTGACCACAGTTGCTTCCTACACTTTATTAATTTTATCATAATAATACAAAATGTTAACAATAAACTCCTTGTCAAACAGCTAAAAACGTACTTACAGATTGAAGGAGAATATCACAAGCCATCAAATAACTATGCAAATTAGTCACGTGCCCATTCAATAATTTTTCGGTATTTTCACGCTAAATTATGCAAATGAGTATCAAATTTGGCGGACTACTTTATACTTTCAAATTGGTAAAAATTGTCGTCTACTGTATATTGAAACCAGCTCGATTGAGGACCAGCATTACGACTGGCAAAATTGCGAATATGTTGATCATTTCGAAAGTGAATTTATTACGGAGACACAATGGAAACACCTTGTGACACTTGAGAAACAAGTATTTTCCAAGGATAACGCGACGGTAGCGTCGTTGACAGTGCCGTCTGGGACTGCACAGGGAGATGTGCCCGTGTCAACACAGCTGACATGTCGAAAGTTGCACCGCAGAAAACCAAAACACGGAAATGAAAACAAGACGCGAAGTGGCACTTTTCAAGGAATGGCTTCACACCATGACAGAAGAAACTTGCGAAGTTCTGAACATTCCACCACCTGAGTTAGATCAATTGCTAGCCCGTTTTTTTCTGAGCGACGGGACTCACTGACAGCGCTCGTACGGTAAAGCCTGCGTACAACGACTGCTCGATGCCGGCGTTCCACCAACTGTGGCTTCACAACTAAGCTATTAAAGCGGGCACAAAAATCCAACATTACTCAACCGCTATTCTATGGCCAGTGCAGACCAGCAGCGTCAGATGAGCAACATACTCGCCGGTATACAACCTGCATTGATCCGCAATCGACCGCGACCGGAAGTACAAGCCTGATGCCGGCAGAACATACACCGCGACCGGTGGCCGTCCTTCGTATGCTATTCGAGGTCCCTTGTCGTCAATGCATCAAAATGCCCTCCATCAGTTTCCGCAACTACCAGGGATGTTCTCAAATGCACAAATCAGTGGTGGATCGTTCAACTTTACCTTCAACATCACCGGAAATAATTCCCTATCTCAACAGTCTTGGCCTGTATATCACGCGACGTCGTTGCATCGCCTCCAAACGTCGCCGACCTTCAGTGATCTACTCCGATTCCGACTCAGATTGAATGATTCAACCGATAACATAATTACACTTTCTCGTTTTGAAGTTTTGCTCATTGTTCTTGTTCCAGTGTACATGAATTTCGATTATAATGATATAAGGGAGCTTTCAGTAATTACAGGGGGGTGGGCCGGGGGAATTTCGCGAACACCAGTACCGTAAAATGTGACCCTCCCCCTATCCTCCTGTCTAAAATGTGACCCTCCCCCTTGTCAGACATTCTAAAACTTGACCCCCCCTCCCCCCACTACTGCGGTATTCTCCCCGGGAATAATTAAAAAAGTATCAGCTAATTTACATAACAATTGGTTCAATTGTTATTTTAGGTACAAATTACAGAGGGGAGGGCTGGTGTTTTTGGAGGGACAGTCGCAATTTATCACGCAAGGATTTTTGAAGAGATATGGTATTTCATACAGTTTAGGGAGGGTCACCATATTTTGTGCAACTATAAGAAGGCAAGATGTAGCTGATTTAGTGCTTCATCCAAAAATATCAAATCATAATACATGGAGTCTATCAGGCAAATTATTGACAATTTACCCCCACAAAACATGCTATATCTGTATTTTATATATGTTTGATAATGTATTTAAGTGTACTTTGCTTGAATAGGGAAGTAAAATGTGCATTTGTGTACAAGAAATTGATTTCTGAATTTCATCTAAAAATTTGGTTCACTATCCATGGTGTTTATGATGAAATTATGAATAGTTTTTCCAATACAAAAATAGGTAAATCTTTGCATTTGTGTACTCTTGATTATTGATATTAATTTGCTTGATTAGACTAGAGTGGTTACAAGTCTATGGTTGTGTAAGAAATTTGATTTTGGAATTTCACCAAATGTCATTCAATACACTATGCATTGGGGTATATGATGAAACTATGAATAATTTTTTTTAGTACAAAATTAGATAAATCTGTGCATTTATGCATGCTTGATTATTCACATTATTGTTCTTGATTAGACTAGAGTGGTTACAAGTCCATGGTTGTGCAAGAAATTTGATTTTGGAATTTCACCAAAATGTCGATTCACTATGCATTGGGGTCTATGATGAAACTATGAATAATTTTTTTTCAGTACAAAATTAGATAAATCTGTGCATTTACGCATGCTTGATTATTCACATTATTGTTCTTGATAAGAATAGAATGGTTACAAGTCCATGGTTGTGCAAGAAATTTGATTTTGGAATTTCACCAAAATGTCGATCCCGGCACTATGCATAGGGGTCTATGATGAAAGTATGAATAATTTTTTTTCAGTACAAAATTAGATAAATCTGTTCATTTATGTATGCTTGATTATTCACATTATTGTTCTCGATAAGACTAGAATGGTTGCAAGTCCATGGTTGTGCAAGAAATTTGATTTTGGAATTTCACCAAAATGTCGATTCACTATGCATAGGGGTCTATGATGAAACCATGAATAATTTTTTTTCAGTGCAAAATTAGATTATTTCTGTGCATTTATGTATGCTTGATTATTAAGATTATTGTTCTTGATTAGACTAGAGTGGTTACAAGTCTATGGTTGTGTAAGAAATTTGATTTTGGAATCTCACCAAATGTCAATTCACTGTGCATGGCGGTCTATAAGTGTGTGCGTACATTGTTGGTGATTTCCTATTCAGGAAATATCACACGGACAATCAAAGTTTTGGCCATAATATCAGATTCTGTCAAAAGTGACCCTCCCTCCAAGATAGGTTTAAAAAAGTGACCCTCCCCCTTGAACTGTTTTCTAAAAAGTTACCCTCCCTCCAATTCCCCCGGCCCACCCCCCTGTAATTACTGAAGGCTCCCTAAAATACGAATGGTTTCACTTGAAAACATTTTGCAGTGTCACTGTGTGTGTGAGTGACGTTGTTTGAGTGTATCAGCTGAGGGGCGAATAACTCTATAGGTTAAGTAATATCCATCCGCCGACCCAAGAATTTACTTGCTCGACGAAGTTACCAACGTGTGTAATTTTGGAACACATGTAATAATAACAGAACTCCATGACCTTGCCCTGACGTTTGTGTGGTACGGAAGTTATTTTCACGAGTGATGCGGTGTATCCTGCGGCCGTATTTTCACGAGCGAAGCGAGTGAAAATACAGCAAGGATACACCGCATCACGAGACACCGCATCGCTTCGCTCGTGAAAAATACGGCCGCAGGATACACCGCATCACACGTGAAAATAACTTCCGTACCACACAAACGTCAAGGCAAGGTCATGGAGTTCTGTTATGATATGTTCTAGAGCATCAATAATACTATACGAAGGCAACTCTACGTAACCTACTTTGTTGATGGCAAGTCTTCAATCATTGTCCAAGCGTGCTGCATGACTGGAGTTTGGGGACGAGAAACGCTAAGATTAAAGAGTTAAAAGTATGTAAATTCAGCCTGACCACCTCTGTCAACGATAGGGACATAGCACTTAGTGCGAGGTATCTGGTTTCCTTCCATCGAAGGTGTTCTTTTGCGATCATACTATGTCAATAACAAACTTCTTCCACAGTGATGACAAACCTTTCCGTTGATAGTTCGACGGCGTGCAGCATATCAGGGACGACTCCAGGGATTGAGAATCAGGGCAAGTAGTCTTACGACCTCCGAGTTGTGATTGTATCTTTGCGAGCCGTTCTACCTTTTCGTTCACGGTCACACTGTCGTTGTTGTTACCATATTTTGTCATGTGTGACTACCCTTTCGCTAAGGTATGCAGATATGCAAAGAGTGTGCAGCGTATATTAGAGTTCCACACATCGATGACAAAGGGTGTTCAATGATCCCTATTAAAGTGAACCTGAAAAGATTTATCATTCAGATTCCCTTGGCAGCAAAATATGGTTAATGTACAAGGGGGAACTTCTTCACCATTCAGAAACACATTGTTCATGTAGGTCGCGCTGACCTCAGATATTGCTTATTCATTGCCTATACCAGTCGGTCTGCTTGGAGACAGTATTGGGCAAACGGTTGTGTATAGCTGTTATTGAGAATGGCACAGAAACAGTCAGACGGAGTCGTGCAGACGACAACAAATGTAGAGGCGCCAACTTTCGGTATTGAGGCAAAAGACGGTGGTTGCGTCGGGTGGCTAGTTGTCCTTGGCGCCCATATATGCCAGCTATTCGTATTCGGATCGCATCAAGCCATTGGCCCACTGTTCGTCGTCATTCAAAGACATTTCGAAGAAACTTCGGCCCGAACCTCATGGATTATTGCATTCTTGTTTTTGTCACGATGGGATTAGGTAAGTAAAATAATGTTCGTCTTGGAAGTGCACTACATTTTCTGCCAGGCAATTTCACTGTCCATCAAGACATCGTCCTCTATCACCTGCATTGCTTGGAAGACGTCGGTAGAAATTCTACATCCCCATGTATGTAACACGTATGCAAATTTTGTTGACAATCAGTGTGATCAGTGCACGCAAAGCGAGAATAGACAAGAAAAAAATCAGTATATTCCCGTTCGGATTCACACTCACACTGAACCTACGTATACGCACCCAGTTACCTAGCGAAGACATCACCAGTCAAAACCACTCGGCTAAATCCAAAAATGCAAACACGGCGGTTCAACAATAGACGTAAGTTGTCCCAATTTTCTGACCGCTAATTGCACACTAATTCAATCAAAGCAATAAATTCGCCGCTAAACTAGGCTTCGGATAGCCTCCGGAATAATTCTCCTAGCGAAGACATCAGCGACCAGAAAGCGCTCATACATGCCTCTAAAAAGGATGGCTTAAAAGATAACCAATGAAGCCGTTGAAGCACGTTCAATGTTAATATCTAGAAGGCAGGAGAAACAGCCTACATGTAGGTCCAGTTGGTACGAATCTATCTCTTACACCGCACATCACACACTGCATGGGCTGAATTGGCAAGTCTGTAAATCTACGTGCAAAGTGCTTTATAGTCAAAGTCCATAACATTTCACAATCAATATAATGTCTTTTTGAGAAACAATAGGAGGGGAAACCAATCGGTTTCAAAGGAAACATTTAAAAGAAACTGAGGTAAAATTAAGTGTCGAAATTAAATTTTTCAATATATCCATACATACACACATGTTTAAGTTATCAGACCAACATACATAGTATGTGTTCGTATGTTCTGATGCATATACTTCAAAATAACATTTTACTCTAAACATTCTCTCTCTCTCTCTCTCTCTCTCTCTCTCTCTCTCTCTCTCTCTCTCTCTCTCTCTCTCTAGCACCCCTTTCAAATGTATGCATAAAGAAGATCGGTTTCCGAATGACAGTGCTGGTCGGAACGACAATTTCATCAATTGGCTACTTCATGAGCGCATTTGCTCACCGAATAGAAATCCTTTACTTGACCATTGGGCTTGCGGTGGGTAGGTAATTCTGACCCTCCGGCAAGACTTTTCAGTCTCTTATACCGTCATCGAAAGAGATTTATTCCATACCTTAGATATGATGTACTCCCTTTCCGGCCCATAACTGACGAAAGCAAACTTTGCACGACATAATGTACCGGTTGAAGTACATTAAGGAGTGCAAAGTTTGCTTTCGTCCGATTATGGGCTGGGAAAGGGTACATAATTGCTATTAATTTATAGTTTCGGCGATGCCAGTGAATTTGTAGAGGTAGATAAACATATGCGACCACAATTCTAGATAATCGGATACATTATCAGTAATAATCTGAGGGTATGAAGTCACAAATTCACTGGTATTGACAAAGTTATGATATATCATATATAATATAAGAAAATATAAAATGGCGGATTCACGGAATGCCACAATCCTCGATATACAAATAACTTCGCTGTTTATCTTCCCATGAAATAATGGTAAGAGCTGGACAAATATTTCTTTAAATGCAACAAAGTGAATCATTCTCTTACGTGAGTGTACTTAATATGAGTATCATTGTAATAATGATTATTCCCAAACAAAAATTCAAAGAAACAGGAATTAATACAGTAATTTGAAGTACATGAAAGACGGTAAATTTTCGATCGGGTTCGTACTCATAATGTATACGTACGACACCAAGTCACCTAGCAGAGAGGATAGCAACTAATCGAGTCTACCTCCAGACACGTTGATAATCCATCTTTTGAAAATTCTGGGCAAGTTGTCCTTCGCTAACATGCATACAATCACTAGAGAGAAAAAAAGAAAACAAATTATGAGAAATACAGTATCATTAACAGAGCTATGTTACAAAATTTGCATCAAAGGAGACAAAACGTAAAATGGAAATTAAAGAGAATGGTAAAGATTCTAAACAGACTGATTCGGATTTAAAATGGGCTCTACTTGTTATGTTCCGTATGACGTTCGCGTTCGGTATGCTATTCCCAGCCTTTGTCTCTGCGTATTTTACTGTAAATTTACCCACTAGATGCTTTGCTTTACGTGAATCAGGGCAAGTTCGATCTTTTTGTCGAGTGCTATATGAATACAAAATGGGGGGGGGGGGGGTAAAAAGTACTGAGAACATGCAAGTCTAGCATGGAGAGCATCATGAACAAAAACCGCAAATTGTAACTTATGCTGTTTGTAAATATGTAGTATTCCAAGTTTCTTAAAAATTTAGTGGTGCTGTGTGTGCTGTCCGTTCACTGACACTGGGTATGAATCACCTCCTTTTGAATTATAAGGATTCCAGTTAAATACGTTGAATGGGTGTTACCCCATACCTCAAGACAGTACGTAAGGTGGGGGAGAATAAAGGCATTATATAAAATACAAGTGTCGATTGCGGCATTACGTAACGTAATTTGTAAAAATGCAGAAGTTAATTAGCTAATTTTCATATGATGAATCTAGTCGATATGCTGTTTCAAAGAAAGACTACTATCGATAACTACCCCCACACACCTTCCAAAAAACGAAGCACAATCGACAGTATGGATGAATTGACTTTTCACTTGAAGCATTACACTCTACTTTTTTCTACAACTTTTCATGATCATGTAATTTGTTTTTTTTCTAGAATTGATTGTCAGTTTGTTAGTTTGTGGCATCGCACCCGCTACTTTAATAATTTCATCGACAGTATGTTACTTTATCCGATAGTAATGACTCATCGTCAATCATGAAGAATTGAATGGTATACCTCGGCTGGTGTATCGTATAGCCACCAAGATAGGGGAATACCATTTGATTTCGGGGAGAGGGGAACGGAGGATTTTTGGAAAAAAATTGTCGGTAGGTGTAGGAGAAACAGAAAAAAATTGATCCAGTAATGTCTCGAGGAAAAAAGTGATCATAGCAGACCAATGGAAATAAATCACAAAATTTGGGAAATCGGACTGTCATTCTATAATTCTGTGGAGGTGCGCCGCCGGCTAACATTTTCAAAATACATGAGGAAGTCCAATGTTTTGCCAGTATTAGTGATATAAACACACAATAAATGTTAGGTCAAAACTTGTTCCACAAATGGTTTTAGTTGTATGCTACGTATTCTTATATATATAAGCGACTGAGGAAGAGACCGAACTGATTTCGAAACGTGGGGTCAAAGGGTCACGGTTGTCTCAGACGCGCTCGGTGACGCCCATGTCTCGCTATGGCCTATTTTAAATTAACTGCCCAGTTGTTAATTTTCACACTAACTACAAAAAAAACCAAGATGGACATAAAACACATTAAAGGATATAGAAGATAGGATGGATGATGTGTGAAACCACTTTCACTTTATTACAATGCTCACATAGAATACAAGTCATTATTTTTAGATGTGCAGTTAGAATAAATGACATGTAATTAACTCAAGAACCACATATTAAAGAAACTGGTAATCACGAAAATAAATTGCATTGCTTCCACATGTGGAAAAAAATTGATGCAGGATAGACAATAGGAAACAAATTGCTGCCACAGTGAAGGGAAAAATTGCTACCCTATCCATTTCCTCTAGCCCCCCTCCCCGAAATCAAACGGTTCTCCCTTTATATTTTCTTCTATTGTTTGATCTGGTTATTGGTCATCGAAACTTTCAGAAAAAAGTAAACATAACTTTTTCCCCTTTTTATTATTTACGCACCAAGGATTTGGCTACGCGCTGATCTTACCCATGTCGATGAGTGTCATCGCATATTTTATACAGGAGAGGTTTACGATCGCTAATTCCCTCACTGCAACGGGAGCTGGGTTGGCTGTGTTTATTTTCCCTCCTTTGCTGCAGACACTGATCGACAACTACGGCTGGAGAGGATCTTTTATAGTGTTCTCGGCCTTGAATGCCCAGATGGGAATATCTGCCGCCTTGTTCAGAGCGCCAAGAAGAGGAACTGTCAATACGGGGAGAACTTCGAAAAACAGCGTGACTGAAGCAAAGGGTCTAACAGGGTACTGGAAACGTATGGTGAACACATGTGATTTTGGACTGTTCAGGAAATATCCTACCTTCGTCATGTATATGTGTGCCAGCGCTATATCAGTTGGCATTGGCCTTCAGAGTCTACCAGCTCACATGTTAGCACGTGCAGAGAACAAACGTTTGGGGAGCAGTACAGACATTTCTTTGATTGTATCCGCCTTCGGGTTAGCGGGAATAATCGGCAGGCTTCTCGTGCCAACGATTCTGTATTTTACAAAGAAATGCACGGCGAACCTTAACGTGTACGCATTCGCCCTTTGTGTCACCGGGCTGTGCAACCTTGCGAGTGCCTTTGCAAAAGACTACGTATCGTACATGACGTATTCATCTGTTCTTGGAGTTTCAGTGGGCATTTGCATGGGAACTAAAACTGTGATAGCCCGGGACATCGTCGGTCCAGAACTATTGACAGCGGCTGTAGGTATGGTAGTATTATTAACCGCTTTTGGATCTTTAATTGGACCGCCGTTTGCAGGTAAGGTATCAAATTATTTATCCTTATCTTCCTATATATTGCTTGTAAAGGTTAGCCACAGGTAGACGTCAGAGAGGGTTGGGCCTTCGACCGCTAGTAAGGGACTGGTCAGTTTCTTCAGCCTGGGGGGGGGCGGTGGATTCATGGGGGGGGGGGGTGTCACCCTGTTTTTGACTTTGGTGATAGGGGGGGTCACCATGTTTTTGAAATGCCCAATAGGGGGGTCAGTGTGTTTTTGAATTTTGACACAGGCTCATCATTGCCTAAAATGCTATTGTCAGCCACAAAATTCATCATTCAGTTGTATTTTTCGGCGCGCCCTTCGGGCGCGTAACTTTAATAATCAGTCATATTTTTCAGCACGCCCAACTTTAACATATCAAGCATACATACATCAGAGATATCTGTATGTTCAATATTTTTCAGCGTGCTCTTCAAGCTCATTACTTTAATATATCATACATCTTTCAGCATGCCCTTCAGGTGCATGACTTTAATATACAAGGCATCTATATCAGAGATATCAGGATGTTTCATATTTTTTGGCGCGCCCTTCGGGCGCCATACTTTCAGAGATATCTTGATGTTTGCTAAGTGAAAGTGTACCATTATGAAATCTGCATTTCATATGAAAAGGATGACAAATTCCTGATACTTTTCTGTTCTCGCTGTGAGAATTCAGTATGAAAAAGCAACATGCACAAATATTTCACAATATATATTTGATACAGTGACTTATTTTAGAGATAGAAAAATGACAAGATATCTTTCCTTCTCATTGATGCAATTATTTTCCTTTGTTTCATAGGTTTTCTGTAGAAAGATGCTTTTTTATGAACAAAATAACAGTTAAAAAAGGCAGTTTTTGTCATTATTAGCTGTGCTTTTATGGTTTCAATGTTACAAAAGAAAAGGTCCTCTTAGACACTGTACACATCAGATTTGGCTAAAAAAGCTCTCTATGGCTCCTCAGTAGATTTAATTGGATGGTTGGCAAGTCTTAACACCCATCAAAGTTTTTGATTCACTGCTTTTTCCTCTTTGATATTAATGATTGACATCCATTTCTGTACAACAGTTCAGGACATCTGGTTAAGCAGAGAAAGTGTGAAATACATTCACAGCTCATTCAAAATACAGCTCATTCAAAATGTACTGTATTTAAACTTTAAGATTGACACTTTGAAATTCCTATCTTACAACTGACATGTCAACAATTTCACTAAACATAGAATGACTATTAAAATATAAATATATGTAAAATGTAAAATATAATATATATATATATATATATATATATATATATATATATATATATATATATATATATATATATATATATATATATATATAATTTATGTCCATCTTTTGTTTTACCTTTGTCGCGCCGGGGGGGGGTCACCCTGTTTTAGAAATTTGGAATAGGGGGGGTCAGCCACTTTTTGACGTCGGCAAAAAATAATCCACCGCCCCCCCCCCCCCCCAGGCCGAAGAAACTGACCAGTCCCTAAGGTAGAACGCGCTTCGGGGACAGATATTCGGACTCTCAAATTTATACAATTTTTTTCTGATCTTCAACTTGTTGGGGCTCATTTTAAAGCTCTTGGGGAAAGAAAAACTTTCACCGTCTTAGTTTTTCGAAAATCCAAAATTCAATTTTTACCCCATAGAGTTAACACAGGGATGGCGGCCATTTTGAATTTCTAATATCGGTAAATCTTGGGTTATTTGTTTCTCCAGTTCCAAAATTTGCACGGTGACTCCCTATTTTTATTCTTGATTTTCAAAGAGAATGGTTGAAAGATTCCTGAGGAAAGTTTGAGCAAAAGTTTAAGTCTTTCACTTTCGAGGCCCATGTCACCTTAAATAAATATTATATTAAAAGTGTGACAACAAAAGAGTGAGGCGCATTCTACCTTAACAAACACTGCTGATACTGTCTTGATGATACAGTCTACAAAACAGTTTTCAAAACAGTGACTTTAAAATTTGTCGTCGATGCCTAGGTTATTTAAAATCACTACTTTGGCATCAATTCTTATTTTTCTGTATTGAGTCATATCGACATCGTGACGAAGGCTTGGCGAACAAACTTCGTTATTTATTCAAAACGCCTTGCATGTTAATTTGATTGATGTTGCTCACATGGCACCAAATGTGAAATTTGTAAACCACGGAACAAGGATCGATGAAGTCAAGGCGCAGATTACAGTACCATAGTCCTTTCTACGGATACGGATAGATAGTGACGTTCATAAGGTCTGCTTAAATATTGACACTATGGGCTTCCAGGTACATGTGAAATTCTGTCCTCTCGTGAAGTTTGAAATAAAGGAAAGAAGTAAACTTTCATGACTTTTGTTAACTTCAAATAGAAACTGGAGGACAAAAAAGTGTTCGAAATGCAGTGAGAACTTCGTTAGCAATGGGGAAACGTAGAGTTTGATAGACTCTTTCATGCTTAAATTTAACAATAAACAATCTTACATGACAAAAGTAAAAAGTAAAAGTCTCTCATACATTAATTCAATATGTCTTCTCCTTAAAAAGGATATATATACGACATCACTGGCGACTACAACAACTCCTTTTACTTCTACGGAAGCATGCTCACCACTGGAGGTACGATGATATTCGTATTGGAACCTTACACGACGAGGCTGCAGAGAACCACAGGCGACGCCACGAGTGTGACCTTGGCTGACCCCCGGCGGTACGAAGAGTGTGTCGTTGAGGCAGCAACGCAAACCGGAGTTTGAATTGCACTGTGATCGAGTATGTGTAGTCGGGGACTATAATTTTGAAGTCATTAGGGTTTACGTATAGTGGCCGAACGGAATGATCAGGGAATGGCTGACGTTTTTCAGGGAAATCGTTTCATTTTTCGTACCAGAATTTTTGGGGAAAGGGCATAACTTTTCGTCCTGGCATAAACTTTATCAAAGATGACAAGAAATAGTGTTGTTCTAATAATATGGCCAAAATTGTGTTGCAGTTTGAAATTTTGCCCTGAAACGTAGGAATATAAAATCCATGCATATCGCCCTTCTATGCAATCAAGGCTTTGGCTCACGGCTATCCAATACATATATTTGTACCAATCATTTGTTTTTCAAATAAAACTTCAACGTTTAATTATGCTTATGTAAAATAACTTGTCTTTCGAGTATAATACTGCGATTAAAGAAAGACGCACTGGACTAACACTTTGCTGAACTACAGGGTAGAATATTTGCATTTATGAAATGCATTGCGTCCTACGTGTTTTGTGCGGCTGACTCGCAGCGTGTTTGCAAGGTTATGTCTGATTGGTCGATTGTCACTATTCACAGCAACTTAGGGAGTTTATTTGTATTATTTCATTATAACGGTAAGATTCTGCCAACCAATTGGATAACAGCTTCGAAATCGCTGCGAGTCGGCCCCGTGTTTTGTGTAAGCACAGGTGAATGAACTTTGAATTGTAAACATGTTTGAAATTATGTCGTCACACTGTTCAAACGAAAACACGTTTACTCAACGGAGAACAACCAGCTCGCACAGGTAGATAATAGAGTCCTTTGTATTTCGAGAATTACCAGCGCTAGTTTGAAAATTACTTGGGGAGGGGGTTAGAACTACCACAGGATAATTGCAGTCCTATTCAAACTTGATCATATGATTGTTATATTAGAGGGGCAAAGTCGCTCTTTTTTGAGCTTTTCCGTGAATGATACGAAAAGTAGTTTGTGTTGCTTGACTTCTTAAAATATGCTGGAATATAGTAGTCAACTGTGCACAATATCAAGTCTGCCTGCAGCCAGACAAGATTACACTTTCAGTGAAACATTTTACAGTCTGTACAAAAAACAATCAAGTTAGTGCTCGACTCTCATCATGCATACTGAAATGAAATATTAATTATGGGTACTTTCGCAAAGATAGGGATAGCAGTTTTCCCTTACATTTTGGCAATGTTTATTTTGTCGCAGGAAAGCAAATCGACAAAGGAGAAAATCCATTTTGTCTAGAGGTCATTGAATCATCAAAGCAAAGGGGCAATTTTTGATACGTTTGCGGTTTTGTACCACTGTCATTTTGTACACATTGACTCAGTCGTCCATTTGCAATGGAAGCCTTACTCGATCAGGTCGTCTGATATTTTTATGAGAGTCACTGTTAACTGGCGTATCGTTTGAAAGTCAGGGAGACCAGCTTCCTTGCAAAGACGCACTGTCACGGCCAGCATCGTGACCCAATTTTGCAAAACCAGCATGGTGCCGTAGATTTTGTCATAAGACCGAGATGGCAACTATCATCAGGTCTCTTTGATTGACGACGACCGCTAAATGTGCATATGCGTGAACGATGTTTGAGTCATGAAAGAGGAAGAAGAAGGGGAGTGCAATCGTTAAAATCGCCTGTGGTGTCGTGTAATTATCAATGATACGTGCCATATTTTGCACTGGCAAATCCGTTTCCATGGTTAAGTCAAGACGTCATTGTAAATTTGGGAAACTGCATCACGCGAAAAACGTGTTTCAATACGTTTCGTATGTGCACGAAAGTTCGATATTTTGTCATACCGTACAGCGACGGTCCAATGTGCGCGTAGCTAAATATTCTTCTTGCCTTCGATACTCTTGTTTCGTTCCTTTCACAATTTACAATATTGCATATAATGTTTTTACACGTTTAATTGACGTAGAATATTTTTTGAAGTCTTATTCGAACACTAATTCATTAACCTGGGGAGTTTCGCATCATTATCTGCCATAAGTTAGATTTATTTTGACATAATGATATTCCGATTCTGCAACCATTGATGACGAAATTGTTTTGTGATTCAAATTTCCTGATTTGTTAATGTGAACACTTTTGCATTATTTGGTGTTCGTGATAAACAAGGATACCATGCCGCAATTGTCCGCCGAGGATTGTTTGCAAAAGAACAACATCCACCTGGTGGTTTTCGATTTTCACTCACATTCGACCAGCGAACATGGAGAATTCGAAACGGACCACCACGTCGGTGTTGGTGGTTCTCCATCACAGAGCAGCTGCCGCGGTTTTATGCTGTGCATTAAATCTCATCGAATAGGGAACATAATCAGTCTACAGGGCCTGTTGTTACAAAAACACAGTGGCAATACCAGTCTGACTTCGTATTGTGTCCAGTCTCATAACAATGGCTTTGAAAAGATCAAACTACCGACTGACCTTGTGTAAAATGAGGATTGTACACGTATCAATTTACATTGCAACATAAACCCAGCATAGAGTCCTCAGTGAACTCAATGGTTTCCTTTGGCAAACGTGGGATGTAAATATTGTCTTCTTTCACTTTGTCGGTTCCAACGAAGAACTTACATTTTCAAGTTATTAAACACAAACTTCTGTGAAGGTCTATGGTTTAATTACAGTCCTGGGAATGGCATCAAGTGTCAATCGATCATTAATTAGACGTTTTTGCCAGTCTATTCCACAATATCCTGCCTTAGCAATGCTCTTGAACACGCGGCAAATGTGCGTATGTCGTTCATTATGAATGACACATTTTCGTCAAAATTCGATGTAAACGTTACGTGCACGCATCTCAGTTCATGGAGTCAAGAAACCCATTGCAAAGAAAAAACATACGACCTTGTCCTTGACAGTTCATGCTAAAAAGTTCATGCATAAATATGCTAGAAAGGCACCGCGGTCCCATTCCTAGCAAGACAGGTGTTCGTTTTCGCTCAAATGCTTGGTCGTAGCCTATACATAATGTTTATTTATGGTTCCAGCAAAAACTAAAAGGAAGGACACTTTGTCGTGGACATGGTCCTTCATATAGTTGTGAACATGCTCCTGAAAGATCCATCGATTGAGGGCGCTCCCAACGCTCCCTTTCTTGAGCGTAGAGAGCGCCCTCGAGCGACGGATCTTTCAGTCTATGTCCTTCGACCTTCACAGTGAATATGGCAAATTTCAACAACTAGAATCAAGTTAATTCAGATATATATCCCTAATTGGGAAAGTTCATTAAATATGCAAATTCGGAATTGGCTGAAGTAAAAATGCTTAATGACTTTCAAAAATGTTGTATCATAGTGGCTTCAATACATGTAGCAAGTTTCATCAACTTTGGTCCAGTCATTTCAAATATATATTCCTAATTAACAAAGTTCATGAAATATGCAAATCAGGAATTGGCTGAAGTTAAAACGCTTAATGACTTTCAATAATGTTAAATCATAGTATCTTTAATATACATACCAAGTTTGGTTAACTTTGATCGAGGCAAATCAGACATATATCCCTAGTTAGGAAAGTTCATTAAATATGCAAATTAGCATTTATCTCTCATGTCACCCCTTAATGGTTCCCACTGCTGATATATCTTGGTGTGATCACCATTTGTAGCAAATCTCATCAAATTGTGTGTAGTCATTTTTAATATATATGTTTTTTTCTAAAATCATTAATTATGCAAAAGAGCAAAAAGTATGCAAGCCACACCCACCAAAAACTAATTAGTTCTTGCCATTTGCTAACTGAATATATGTACCAGATTTGATTCTGATCTGATAAGCCGTTTTTGAGATATCGGACCAACAGACAGACAGACAGACACACGGACGGACAGACAGACAGACAGACAGACAGACAGACTGACAGACATCGCTGCGACATATGCTCACGTGTGTAAACACGTGAGCAAAAAAGGTAAGGGGGACTGGAGGAATTCCGGGGCAATCGAAAATTTTGGGGGTAGTTATGCTCTGCCTATAGGGGGACCTGAAATGTTTTGGTTCACTTTAACTTTTTTTACAAGTTCCGATTCTAAGATTTGGTTAGTCTCGGTTACCAAGACTGCTCTGAGGGGCTCTCTTCCGGCCGCCCCATGGCGGCGCAGGCGGCAGAAGTCACCGAATTGTTCTCACGTTAGTAATAATTAAACAAAGTCTAGAACCACATTTTGTCACCTTTCATGATTATCTCGAAACATTTATGATTTTTCATAAAGGAAACAAGCGGGCATAGTAACAGGACAGAAGCTGCGACTCTTGATAATTTTTCTTTCAATATTTATAAGCAATATATCAAATACAGCTTCTTGCTGTCTCACTACAGCATGTTGAAATACACAATTAGCCTGTATATATAAATAGTGGGTGATAATTCAATTGGAGTCAAGACTGAAAGTCACTTGTCAACGATACAAATGCTCAGTACACATACACAGGCTGTATTGGCAAGCTGAATACGGCTCAGTTCAACACGTTGCAGGGACTAGAACAAGGACGGAGTTGTATAAGCTAAACAAAAATATTGACAAAATTATCAAGTTAATACTGCTACTGCCTTGCTACAGGTCACTGTCGCTGCATACCGGTAGTGACAGAGATAGCTCTGACTTTGATGTAGTTGAATAAGAGTTTGGGTCAAATGACGCTCATGACAGTGAAACGTAATTGTACACAAGATCAGGCCGGAGCACAACACATGGAAGACCAGGAGACTTGAAAGTAACCAGGGATTTTTGAATTCTGGCATATGAAAAAAAATCAAATATTAAAGAAAAAAGATGAGGTCAACATGCTTGATTTTCTAAACGTTCACATTCTCATGGCAAAATAACACAAAAGTAAAACCTTGAACAGTAAAGACTAATTTAAATGTAAAAATGTGTGACTAAGTGGAATTATTCATTTTTCACCAAATTTGCCATTATTACACCAAAACTTTCAAAGATTAAAACGTTTATTTAATGGAATGTTTTAACCTTACCGAATTGTCAATTGTGCGTACCATCTAAGTCACATATGTCTTGTATTTTGGTTTAATTTAGCCAGGAATAAGATTTATGACTAATTACAAAACTTCATAAAATATGCAAATGAGCTATTTATTAACTTGACACTGCCCAATGCTTCTAAGTACAATTAGATATCATATCAACATTTATTGCATGTATAAATCAAATTTGGTGCAGGAATTTCAGAGTTATTTCACTAATTACAAAAGTTCATTAAATATACAAATGAGCAGATAATTGACATGACACTCACAGTATCATCATAATCTCCTGAGATTGTTATCTGTGAAAACTTTCATGAAATTTTGTGCAGCATTTCTTTATATATGACGACACTGACATTACTGTCTCCATAGGAAAACCATGATACGAACAAAAATAACATTGCAATACTTCATTAATATGCAAGCCACACTAACCAAAATATAATCACTTCTTGCAAGTAGCATATGGTACCTGTCTACCAAATCTTACTTGAATCTGTTCAAGCGTTTTTCAGTCATCGTGTAACAAAACAAAGTGATATAACTCCTGCACCAAACTTGATGACACGTGCAACAAATATTGATCTTATATATATATATATATATATATATATATATATATATATATATATATATATATATATATATATATATATATATATATATATAAAGTATCTTTTCAAGCATAATTTAATTTTGTAACTGAATTTTCATACTATTGCCTAATTTGACTTTTATATGGACGCTCAAGTCCGAAATAAAGATATAATAATATATATATATATATATAATATATATATATATATATATATATATATATATATATATATATATATACATATATATATATATATATATAGATAATTATTCTTAGAAGCATTGGGCAGTGTCAGGTAAATAAATAGCTCATTTGCATATATTATGAAGTTTTGTAATAAGTCATATAACTCCTATATAACTGCACCAAATGTGATGAAATCTGCTGCAGGTACTGATCCGACTGATATCTAACTGTGGTGTAAAGCCTTTTTTCGTGTGGCGTTAATTAAGGGTTAATTTGCATATTTCATGAACTTTGTAATTAGGTATATAACTCTGAAAGTACGGCACCCAAATCAGTGAAATCTGGTACAGATATTGATCTGATAAATATCTAATAGTACTGAGAAACATTTGGCAATGTGAAGTTAATAAATAGCTCATTTGCATATTTTATGAAGTTTATAATTAGTCATATAACTCCGACATAACTGCATTAAATGTGATGAAAACTGCTGCATATTCTGATCTGACAGATATCTGACTGTGTTGTAAAGCATTTAGTAGTGTGAAGTTAATTAAGGGTTCATTTGCATATTTAATAAACTTTGTAATTAGGTATATAACTCTGAAATTACGGCACCAAATTTGATGAAACCTGCTACAGATATTGATCTGATAAATATTTAATTGTGCTATTATACTCATGACGGAAAGGCTACATTAAAAACTGTGCCTGCTTTTCAGCGCTCGGATATCAGCAAATTATCAGGGGATTATATCTCATATCTTGATAGTGGTCATCTACACTATCTATAGAGTACACAGTTCTCTCAAGGACCGGACTATTTTCAAGGTGATTATCTGTGACTCACTCACATCCTGTACACTGGTGTGCCATTGTGTCACTAGAGATGTAGTGGAGGGACAGTGATCTCCTAAATCAATCTTTTCAGTATGACAAAAGAACTACTGCTTAGGTTCTCCTTTCACAGTGAGAATACCAATCAACACATTCTCCGTGCAACAAAAGACCAAGCATGTGCTTCATTTTAAGCCATGTTTATTTCAATTCATTAAAACATGCAACTTTGAAATTGTTGCAAAATTTGACTTGAGTACTGAAAATCCTGAATCCAAAATAGCGATAGAGTTTTGGTTGTTAAATACTGAATATTCAGAGTACAAAAATGGCAGTTTGTCAGTTGTTAAATACTGAAAATGCTGAGTAAAAGGTAATTTTATGTTAACCACTGAAAATCTTCAGTTAAACAAAGGAACAGCTTGTTGCTTGTTATGTACTGACAAAGAAGAGTACAAAAGACAGCATATCAGTTGTTACATATTAAAAATGCCGAGTTAAAAAGGGAGGCATTTTTTAGTGTCAAGCATTGAAAATCCTGAGTTAAGAAAGAGGTAGCTGATTGTTAAGCACTGAAAATGCTGAGAACAAAATTTAGGTGGTTTACCTTGATAGCACTAAGCTGTGAATGTGAATCACTTTAATTGTACATTCAAAATCTGTAAATTTTACGCAGAAGACGTTGATCAAGTTAAAAAATTGGGACTTTGACAATATAGGAAAATAGAACTAACTTTTAGACTACAAAAGCCACTAAACCTCAACCAATCTACACCTACATCAGAACTGCTGAAAAGATAGCAAAATTACAGCAGTCTTCTAGCCTTAGGTATCAAAATTAAAATCAGGAAAATAAATGTAAGAACATGTTTGGTGATGATGATGTAGAAATACAATGCAAACATGTTAGACAAAATAGTAATGACAATGTTGATCATTAATGTTCAACAAATAATATTAAAAATACATCCTAAAATGGATATGAAAAATAATGAAGTGTTACAAAATACAACACACCCTGTAACACTCCCAAAAAGCACACTGAACAATGAACGAAGAAACAAAACCTTAGATTTAAAACCTGAGATAAATTGCACAAACAAGAGTAAATAATACTTTGAAATAGAAGCAGACTGCATAGTACAATCTCGCTATATTACTTAGTGCTATCAAGTTAAAACAGTGTAGGCAACATAACTGGTAAGCACACAAAGCATGTCTTTTATATTGTACAGAAACATTGGCGTGATAAAATTGTCAAATTTTGAAAAGGTGTGTGCTTCCATGTTGCTACCATAACTGAATTGTTCCTTTTTTGCTATCATACCACTCAATCATTTAAAACTTATATTTGAAATGTTTTTCTTGTACATTGGAGAGCTATCCATATTGTACTTTTTTTAAGATGCATGAACTCCTAACAAATATGGAGAAGTTTTTATCAGTTTCTACTTGCAAAGCTGCTATTACATTCTTCCATTCATCTTTCTTGATTTCCGCAGCAATATTGTGTTTGCTGTTAGCAGTTGTATGATGATAAAGCAACTGTTGACTCTGGAGTTGTGATGGTAGACGTTATCCAGAACAGGAAGGGTCATCTTTCCCGGTCTTGATACTATTACATGGAATGTAATTCCTACCGTAGTGTAGAGCTTGCCACACTTGATCACTGTGCCATTTTCATTGATTACTGCCTCCAAGATTAGACCATCTTGGATGACCTCTGTGACCTCAGGAAACTGATTTGCAATGTTCTTCCATACAGCTCTGTGCTTGGAAAAACATCAGATGCTTTCTTTTGGGTCAGTTGCTCCGCAGTAACTGCAAATTGTAAAGTGTACAGAAATTGTTATTGATCATAAACAATTAGAATTGTACGGTCATACAGTATGTAAGCCAGTATTGCAAGTACTATAGGTGTTTATTTTCATAAATATCAAACACAGAGATTAATATGGAGTGATGTTCTGGGTCATTCTATCAACAAGCAAGTCTAGTACTCTACATGTCGGGTCTGAAAAACTTGCCACCAGTACATATTGCTCCGACAAGTATGCTCTTCATGTATACAGGTAGTGTATATGTTTGTTTCATCAAGACAAAAGTTTTCAGGTCAACTTAGCGAGGGCTGGTGCAGTTCCACTAAGATATATAGGTATAGCATAAAAGGTAAAAATTTATGATGAAATATTGTAATGTTTGATGAGAATGACTAATTATGCAATAATAACGCCCCCCCCCAAAAAAAAAAAAGAGGTGACTCAAAGTAATTTATAGTAAATTGAATCATACCAGTTAGAAATAAGCTTATATGAAATTAAACACATCCCCTCCCAGAAATTTTAACCACCTCCAGCCTCTAAGAAAATGGTACTAGCCCACTGTTGAACGTCAAACTACCATTGAATAAATAAGATTGCCAACACATTCTTTACATTGTCACTACACTTACGGCAGTCAGTTTGGGGATGAAGGTTTTCTACTTAGGTCAAGAATACTGTGATTAAAATAACCAGTATATGAGTTTTGAAAGGCAAACTGCAACCGCTAGGCGCAAAATTCAACATTGCCACACTGATTACATAACTAGTCAAACATCAATGCTTAGGATCAACACACTAGGCGAAAACTGTAGGCAATTTTGCATTTCAATACTTACTACATTTACTAACCAGCCGTGTATCTTTGTAAACATGCACAATCCTACCAGGCAAGGTTTGATGTGATTACAGTCACAAAGCAGGCTACTAATACTATTGTCAGGGTCAGCTTTAGTCAGCTGGGGTCGAGTGAATGTCCCATCCACATGTTGGTGTCAGATAAATCAACACGAAAATACAAAAAATACAGAAATATATACTTACTGTCGGAAATACTGCAATGGTTGTTTGTAGAACCATGTCTGGAGAAAGCGCAAGGTTTAACTTGTTGCTCCAGCCAGGAAACGTTACATAAATATCTCTTCTGTCATTTGTTAGGTCCAAAACTCGAGCAACCTGCCATCGATAAGCATGATCGATTGCCTCGATCATTTCCCCTCGTAAGTATATGTGAAAGTGGCCATACTGGTATAGTTGACGAAAACACTAGCAATAAATGCGTTGTAAGGGAGACTAAACAATATTTTGCGAAGAGTATAAGTGAGTGTGCCTTCTGTTAAGACACACTTGGTAACTGGCTGCCCATGCTGTTGTATTTGAAGCTGAATTACAAGTGGTCAAAGGTCAAATATGTATAACTATGCGCAGTGAAGAGGTCGATCACCAGAGTGTGAAGATTATCATACATCAAAATTATCATCATGCTATATTCCCTATAATTGCCATTGATTAATAATACACAATTATTTTAAGAAAGATGACTTATTTTTATATCATTTAGGCCAATTTTCTGCCCAACCCAGGGTGTATAGTTCTCTGTGCAAGCTTTTGCATGAGTGATTAGTCACAGGCATCAGTTCGTATCCCACAATATCTTGATTAGGACTGATCAAGTGTACACAGATTAGTAGATCAAACGTCAATATTTAATACCCGAGACCGACAAAGAGCTGGTCGGGTTTAGCAAGGTACATGAATTAGCGTAGCCTTTCCGTAATGTTAGAAACATTGAACAGTGTCAAGTTAATTAAGGGCTCATTTGCATATTTAATGAATTTTGTAATTGGTGATATTACTCTAAAATTACAGCATTACAAATGTTGATCTGATGGATATCTAATTGTCCCATGAAGCATTGAGCAGTGTCAATATAATTAACAGCTCATTTGCATATTCAATAAAGTTTTGTAAATAGTGATTTAACTCTTAGAGTACTGTGAGAAGTTGATAAAACCATAGACCCTCGAGAAAAACCTGCTACATATAGTGATATAATTGTTCTGTGAAGCGTACTACTATTAATGAACCTGTTGTATAACACATGAGCACATTCAGTTCACATCTACAGTCACCATCCTAATCTTCATTCACTAGGCTTTCTTTCACTCAATTCTGCACTGAATATACCGTTCTCATCGTTCTGTATTCAGGAATACAGTCCTTCGTAGTCCGTCGTAGTCGTTCGTAGTCCTTCGGTTTACCCTGATACAAGGTTGGTGTACCGACGAATTTCATTCTCGGACGGTTGTACACAAAGCTTGACCTATATACATAATTAAAGGGACGGTTTCCGGCAGTACCACATTTTTCACTGTGTGGACAATTTTGATGCACACGGATACTATGTACAAATGGGGACTGATATCATGCGATTGAAGGCCAAAGTTGTCACTTGATTGTTTGTCTGCGACATGGAGGCCCGGGGGGGGGTACCTGTTCAGAGAAGTGGTAGGGGTGTGCGGCCGCAGGTATAAAACCAAGGGCCCATTTTAGACCTAACATCCCGTTATTTTAGGACCCCATTTTAGACCTTTATGACCTTTGACCCAGGTCAAAAGTCAAAGCGTCAAAATTTTTAAAATGGAAAAAGCAAGTATTTGCCCCGGCAAAGCCTACCACTGTACCGCGTTTAGGACTATGTTGTTGCTGGCCAAACCATGATTTCCAAAAGGAAATACCAAAAAAATTTGATGAAAGAAAATTTTGTCTTTCACCCTCACCGAATTTTGGTCAAGCTTCTACAAATTATCAATTATCTGCAGTTACAGTCTAACTAGTGGGTTTTTTGAAATTGCAATTCACAACAAACCTCGCTGTTTATCGGTAAAGCAACACTACTTAATGTGGCCATGGTTGACCTGTCTGTCATGATCAATACTAGGAGCCACTTTGTTTGGGTATTTTCTATTGGGCAAAAATCTTCCATATATGGAGTTCTGACCAATCAGTGACAGTGTTTGACAACCAAGTCGATATTTACTTTGGCGTAAGCCAGGGGGTCTCTTTAATGGTTCCCCTGCCACAGAAAAAGATATCGATGCTTATAAAGTGCAGCTCAGAACCCTGCGAGCGAGACGGGAACAGACGGTTGAAATTTGTTCTTGTGTGGCACTCAAAAATCAACCCCATTTTAGACCTTGGTTTACAGTGGAATTGATACCCCCATTTTAGACCAAGTTGCTGAAATACCCACCCCATTGGGCGGCACGTATACATATAGGCAAGTAATGGAAGTGACCCCCCGGGCATGGAGGCTTCACTATCAACAGGAAACGTGGCGACCGATGCGGAAGGTCCCGCTTCCGATGGCCAGACCAGAGACGGTGGCTGTATTGGATGGTTGGTTGTTCTTGGCTCTCACGTATGCAATCTGTTCGTATTTGGCGTCAGCCAAGCCATAGGCCCGCTGTTTGTTGTTGTTCAAAGGCATTTCGGAGAGAGTTCGGCCCGTACCTCATGGATACTAGCATTTCTCATCTCTGTTCAATTTCTCTTAGGTAAGTTATAGCGCCTTGTTTTGCCATTATTCTGGTCGCCATTTTTAAAAGTATTTCTTTAGTAAGCCTTACATAGAATTGGTACAAAATATCCTATGTAGCTAAAATAGCCTAAAAATATCTTATGTAAATACCCCTGTACAAAATAATACAATGGCCAGTCATCAATCCATATAACAGAATTCAAAAAAATCCCAAGGACAGGGAGCATTCGAGGACAAATAGGTACAACTATGCTGTTATTCAATGTGGCATCGCCATTAAGCTCTTTGAAAATGTGTCCCTCACCTTTATTTTCTGACCTCGTTACCTGACCCTTTAGAAAAACAAGACGTGGTTCGCGAATTTGAGCAAGAATCGTTAAAAGCAGAAGATATTCAAAGAAGTGTGAAAAGAATGATTCGAAATTTTGTTTTGCAAATTAATATTTCAAGCCAGGTCGAGTTCAAAAGCAATATTTTCTAAGACTTGTGCTGTTTAATACAAATATTGTTCGAATGATCAGGTAACATAGCACACGTTAACTATCAAAGCGTACAATTTATGATCTCTCTCTCTCTCTCTCTCTCTCTCTCTCTCTCTCTCTCTCTCTCTCTCTCTCTCGTTCGCTCGCTCAGGTCCACTGTCAAATGTGTGCGTGAAGAAGATTGGCTTCAGAATGACTGTAATGTTGGGAACAATTATCTCGTCGACTGGTTACTTCTTGAGTGCATTCGCCAATGAAATTGAAATCCTCTATTTCAGTTTGGGTCTTGTAGTTGGTAGGTGTCTTTATGGATAAGGGAGCTTTCGTTTTTTCTTACAGGGAGGAGGTCGGTGGAAAAAAGGGGGTTGACTTGAACAAAATCTTTTTAGGGGGTCAATTTTTAAAATCAATGATTGGTGAGGTCAAATTTTACGAAGGTTTGTATGGACTTATGGCAAATAGAAAAGAGCATTTCGTTTAAAAAACTAAAATCTTCAAGTTGACCAAGAGAAACAAGTATCATGCCATGCCATGTTCATGGTATAACTTTTATAACTCTTTGAAAACTGGGAAAAATAGCTCCAATTTTGGAAAAATGGTGTTCGATAGATTTTCAACTTACTACTCGGTTCTGATGAGCCATTTTGACTGATGGATGGTAAGCCAGTCTATTTTCTGTCAATTATTCATTCACCAGTCGGGGGACAATGGTGTGCCAGTGACTGTATATAAGTATAAGATGAGATATTGGCACCGTGTAGATGTTCATAAATTTGTTTTTGGAATTTCGCCGAAATATTGATTCACTGTACATAGTAGTCTATGAGGAAACTATGAATATTTTTTAAAATACAAAACTACCCAAATCTGTGCATTTAAAGACGCTCAATTATTGATATTTATGTACTTAATTAGACTAGGGTGGTTACAAGTGCATGTGTGTCCAAGAAGTTTGATTTTGGAATTTTACCGAAATGATGATTCATTATACATTGTAGTCTATGGAGAAACTATGAATGATATTTTTACAATACAAAACTTGCTAAATTTGTGCTTTTATTAAATGTTTGACAATTGATATAATGTACTGATGACAATAGGGTCTCTGAAAGAGCAGATGTGACCATCAAATATGATATTGGAATTTCACCCAAGTTATTATTTGTAAAGGTAAAAAGCATTCTTTGAAAAATAATCATAATCATAGCCATCCGGACTCCAATAATACCACGTCAAATTCGTTTGAAACTCAAATGAGAAATTACATGTCAATTAAGATATCATTTTTTGGGCAAGAAAATTGGAAAGGGTCATTCATTTTCCTCCGAACACTTTTGAAGGGTCACTATGTTTCGTGAAGCGTCATTTTGAAAAACACCGACTCTTCCCCCAGGGGACAATCTTTGATCTTTTCAGAATCAGAAGTCCTGTCACATGGTACTTCCAAATGTCAACTCCACCCCAGGGCCATTGGGTGAAAAGGTTAATCAATCAAATCAGATGAAAGAGTGGGGGTCACATTTTACAATTGATCTATTGGGGGCTAAATTTTAGAAATTCAATTTGGAAGGGGTCGCTTTTTGAATTTGATTTGTAGCTTAAGTTCCAACCCCCCCCCCCCCCTTCCCCTTAAAAACGAATGCTCCATAACTTTCATTTTCAATTATCCCGATGTGATCGTACCTGCGTGTTACTTGGATGGAGTTACTGTTGAATTATTGTCATTATGTGTCTAGACTGCTACTCAGTAAGACTGCCACATCTATTATGTAAAGTTATTCACGAAATACCGGAATTTATGTCAGAGTACACACTGGCAGTACAGTTAAGGTGAGACACAGAGGGTCCAGGACAATACCGAAGCCTACGATGTACAAGGACATAAATCCTGGTATTTTGTAAATAACCTTGTTTTATTATACTCCTTTTTTAGTCAAATTTTACTAGAAAAAGTCGAAGATGAAGCGTTTTCAGTGCCGTGCGCGATCGCGAAAAGTCTGGAAACGCGCTCAGCGCGTCCTCCAAGTGCACAGGACGAAACTTCAACCAGTGCGGCGCAGTGACGTGGTAGAAAGTGCAGTTAAGCAACATAATTTCACCCACATTCACAGGTTTTGATCTGACCATCACTCCGTGAAGCACTAAATATTTAAATAGGGACTATATGAATTATATTTTTCGTAACAAATGTAAAACCCTCTCTTTTTCCCTCGTATTGACTTAAAGGCGTTATGAAAACAAAGGTCAAATAGCGTCCAATACATCCTTAGTGAATCTCGCGAAGTCACCAGAAATAAAGGGAAATTTGGTGCCGAAAAACACAATATGAGGTTATCCCTTGATATCACCTCTTGGTGGGGTCGTATTGCTGCGAGTGTGGTTGTGGGCCGCATCACACGTGTCGAAGACGAGTGTGATGCGGCCCACAACCGCACGAGCAGCAATACGACCCCACCAAGAGGTGATATCGAGGGATAACCTCTTTATCATATACCTATGCCCACGTTATTGAATGAATCAATCTCGTATATTAAAATATTATACGTTTCACTGTGGTTTTTCTTGATGGACTACATTTGTTTGCGTCATCTTGCTAAGGCGGATTGATATACTAGCGTCTGACGTAATCTATCAGCTGGCTCAATGACAATTATTTTACGGTTGAGCAGAGAAATGCTTGAACTCTGTCATCAAACATGTAGGATATCTACCGAATCGGTACGGTACATGCAAGTGTTGTGTTTGGTATTATTTTCCAGAACGCATTTACCATGAATACATGATATTTTTGAAAGTTGTGCTTTTGAATTTGCCGGTCCTCCGACATGTCCGATAGCACTTTTACTTGTCGTCTGCGCGTCTGTGCTTATGCACGGACGGAACAGCTGGTCTGTCATCGATCTGTCAGTGCCCGTACGGTGTGATGCTCTGCTCTTTAATTTGTTCAAATTGGTAGCACTACTAGCAGGTTAATCCGATATCGACACATGTGTTTTATTTAGATACCCCGCATTTCCAAATGCTTCAAAACCCTGCCACTTTTTGAGATCGGACTTGATATCGTAGTCAAAGTCAAAATAATAGACGGGCAATAGATGGTTTGTTTTGATTAGGGCGCCACCATGTAAGTAGTCCGGTATGCAAATCAACAGGCCGTATCAGGCTTTGTTATGTAAATCAACAGGTCGTATCACTTTTTCATGTGCAAATATTCAGTTGAATAAAAGAAAGACGCGCTGATCATTCCTTTCATATGCAAATCAACAAGGCGTATCACTTTTTTGACATGCAAATCAACATGATAAATCATGTCACTGAACTCAGTACAGACACAATACAGGGCATAGGTATATGATAATTTCTAATTATTACGCACAAAAAAAGGAAATGTGAAATGAATGCGAACAACTGGTAATTCATAGGCCTTGCGGGGGTAAGTGTTTGTGTGCATGTACGATTTAAGACTGCACTAGTTCATCTTTCAGAGAAATCTGCACTTGGTCCGATTTTGTGAGTAGCGAGTGACGGGTACTTGATCCCGCGTTCTTCCTGACAGTAGCGCTGTCAATAAGGTGGGCGGCCCGCAGGACCAACTCACACGTCCGTGCCAAAAGTTATTTCATGAATGTCTGAATTTCATTCTTAATGAAACTCAGAAACACTTACCCCAGCAAGTGCCATGAAATTACATAGCTGTCTCTGTTTGTAACATACGTCTTCATTTCATACTTTGGCCATTTTTGCGTGAAAAATAGCTAGCTATTTTCCGCACCAAATTTCCCAAAGTTCTTAGCGTCTTTGCGAGATTCGCAAAGGCTGTTTAGCAACTTTACTCCGCGTCAAAGTTATTGCGCTCTGCGCCCTTTCATACCGAAACTTACTGTACGACGTAACCCAGGTGTATAATAAGATTATGTATGGTGTCACTGACATGTCCTGGTTAATACTTATCTCCAATATGTTATTTTGTTCGATCGAAAACGAGATTTAGATTCTTGCATTGGATGTTGTAACGTCATCACATTCCCATGATACATTCTTACTGAACTATTTTCTTTCCACTAGGGTTCGGTTATGCACTTATCACACCTGCATGCGTTGGCATCATTGCATTTTTCATACGAAAAAAAATCGCAGTTGCAAATGTGCTTGCTGGATGCGGAGCTGGACTGGCCGTGTTCATTTTCCCTCCGTTGTTGCAAGCATTGATCGACAACTACGGCTGGAGAGGATCTGTCATTGTGTTCTCCGCCTTGAATGCCCAGATGGGAATATCTGCCGCCTTGTTCAGAGCTCCAGAAGAGGAAAATAGCAAAAGTGATGAATCAGAACAGACACCTGGTGAATCCAAAGGTTTAAAATTGCTCTTGTCACGCACCGCAGACATCTGTGATTTGAGGCTATTTAAACTGTACCCCACCTTCGTCCTGTTTAATTTTGCTATCACCATATCAATTGGAATGGGCTATAATGGTCTACCAGCACACCTTGTGGCACGTGCAGAAGATAAAAATTTGGGAAGCGGTGGAGATATTTCCTTGATTGTCTCAGTGATGGGTTTGGCGGGAATAATCGGAAGACTTTTGATTCCAGTGATTCTACATTTCACGAAAAGGTGCATGTCAACGGTTAAAGTGTACGCTCTCACTTTGTGTTTTGCCGGGGTGTGTAACCTGGCAAGTCCCTTGGCAAAGACCTACGTCTCCTACATGGTCTACGCATCCGTTCTTGGAATTCCTGTCGGCACATTTTTCGGACTGATGCCACAAGTAATCCTAGATATCGTTGGTCCTGACTTCTTAACAGCAGGTGCTGGCATAGCGTCAGTTTTCGCCGCCATCGGATCATTGATTGGACCGCCATGTGGAGGTAAAGTATCGGAACTACAATAAATTGTCTCATGCTCTGTTTTTAATTCCATTCTACTTGTACTTGAGAAAGCCTCTTGGTGTCTACTCCCAAACATTGTGGATCACTTTAAAGAAAATTTAGAATTACAAAAATGTCCGATCTATTTTGAATACAATCATATTTATTATTATTATTATTATCAATTATCATTCAACACGTCTGTAAATGTAGAGTTTATCAGAAAGACACAAATGTGACTTCGATTTTAGCTGATTTCCTCACTTTCAAGAGAAAATTGATCAGAACACTATCTGAATGACTTTACAGACAACCGAAAGCTATTCAAACCGAGTCAAAACTGAGTTCATTGACAATCGATTTTACATTAAATGTTCGTAAGTAAATCGAGATAAAACTTTTTCGATTGTCTGGGTCATTCCTAACACGAGGTAAGAGTCTGCACTTTTTTCAGTCGAACATATTTGCCCGTATTTTCAAAAAGGCGTAAGATACGATTTCTTCTCAAGTCGCCGTACATCATTAGAACACGCGTCTGTATGTCATTAATTTCGTTGTGTTGGAACTTCTTTTATATCTACCTGCTATATGGCTGGTAGATTTCGAGAAATAGCATCGGAGAGTATTTCTCCCGCTACCGAAATTGAAGTCTGACTGACATGAAGGTTTCGCAAAAAATAGTAACAATGTCCTCCATGATAAAGCGGATTTGAAAGTCAATTTCAATACTTGGAAAATGAGTCAACTGAATTTCTGAAATCAATGCGAGAATGGCCGATTTTCCATAAGTTGCCGTGAACGGGAGGCATACCACTCGCGATCGCGACCACCATCAAATGATGTGTGATAACATGCCGATGGTGTATTGATATCAGGACAAATGTAGTTTATATTGTTTGACATGTTGAAAGATAACTGAATGAATGGGTGACCATGCATATATTCAACACTGGTTTTAGACACGCGACATGAAACCAACACGGGAAAGAATTGATGGTCATGACCATTAATTCATTTTCGTGATGGTTTCATTTAATTTGACTAAAACCAGGCTCGAATATATGCATGGTCACCCATTCATTCAGCATCTTTCAAAATGTCAAGCAACATAAATAGTATCTCGTATCAAACAAAACTCATGAAAAAATGGGCGACTTTATCCTTTTAAGCAACGCGATGTCGCTAGAGTAAACTTAATTTATATAACAAAGAGTCGTGAATCCTTGCATTAAAGTGATTAATGTTGTTTTTAGCAGGGAAAATATAAGTGACGTAACGATCACGCCACTATCCACAGTACAATGAATTACCCACAATTCTCTTTGATTTGTATCCTTGAAGGTTACTTTTCTAAAAACTTTTTCAGGCCTGCATGTAAGCACTCAGAATGTGCAGCATAAGAATAATTTTTAAATAATATCTAGTAAAAGTACGTTTAGATATTTAAGTGAAAGTTTGAAAATAACCACTAAACAACCATAAAAGTCACATTCTTTAGGTACTACAAATGCCACGCTTTTTGGGCAGCAAGTTGTGACGAACTGAAGGGGTCATTCTCTGAGAAAACTTAGCATGCAAATTTCTTTTGTCACTTCCATTGCAAAAAATCAATATCCTTTTGTTTCATAAAACAGGTGCAACTAGTCTCCCTACTTTCCATCACATTATTCTGTATGGCTGATGACACAATCTCTGGCAAATTTTACAAAAATGCTATCTCCTCTCTCAATTATGCATAATTTTCCAAATTATTCAAAATGAGAATTAAGAAGAATTGTGTGCATAAACGTACGTTTTCAAAAATTTTATAAATAGTCTGTGAATTTGTCTACACATGGGAGACATGGTAGACTTCACTCAGGGATCTCCGAGGATACAAATCATAATGAATTAAGGGAAATCTACAGTACTGTGCTATCTGTTACTTGCTGGGATGAATGAAGAGGAGGCGAGAAGGATTACGTAGCTGACTTAGCAAAATTGTTTTCCTTGTTTGCGTCCTTTAGGTTACATATATGACGTCACTACCGACTACAACAACTCGTTTTATTTCTATGGAAGTCTCATTACTGTTGGAGGGTTGATGATAATCATATTAGAGCCTTACACAACAAGACGCCAACGGAAAGCTGAGAGCACTACAAGACAGACCTTGGGTAACCTTGACCTGGACAAAGTATGTGTCGCCGAGGTGGCAACACAAACTGGTGTGAATTCCTGATTGTTCTGTGCTGTTTGCAGTTGCTATTGTCCGCAATTTTATTTCTGCACACTTTAGAACATTCTTCAAATTTCAGATGTTCGTATAAACTTGTTTCTTTTCCTGTACATCGTCTGTTATTCAGTCTGTACTAACCAAACATGTATGCAGAATTTCAACCGAACCTTCTACATGGCAAGGACAATGGGCAACTTAAGGTAGCGGTAAAGGCTATTTTTGCACCAATTCTTTTCTCAGAGTTAATGTCAAGTTTCAAGTGTTAGAATCAAGATATTTAGTTCAAATTTTCAGGATAACTCCCTTAGTTAATACTTTCTCCAAAAATATAAAAACTGTATATTTGTAGCCATGATTTTGAAATATGACACCAGTCAATATTAAAATTTAATTTTTCATATTTTTTTTTACATATTTGAATTTAATAATAATTGGATAGTATTAATATTACCAAATTAGTTATAAATATGTTGACACTATTAATTGTAAGATTTGTACGGCAGGATTTGTAAATAAAATTTGTTTTTATGATTTTACATTGGTTTACATATCAAAAAATTATTAAAAATTCTTAGAAATTTCAAAATGTGATTTTTCAAAAAGTACTTCAAATACAGGAAAAAGTGCCGTACAAATCTTATCTGTAACCTTGTTAATAGACTGTAAAAATTCCATGTCCATGTCTCATTTTAAAGGTTGGATTAAATTGGTATAAAATTATGTAGGAAAACTGTTATCCTGTCAAAAATGTTGAAAACAAGTCATATTTGCACCCCTCTTTTGAAGTCACAGGCAGTCTTTTTCGTTAATCTCACTTTTGACACCTCTTTGATACTCAAAGAATCTAAAAATGCATTTATAATAGCAGCAACGCATTCTGAATGCAAGCACTGCCTTGTCAAACTATCCTGAAAAACAGTAAAAAGTGACTTTCCCTTTTCAAACATTTTTTTGAAAGCTAGGGGACCTCTACCATAGTTAATACACTAAGGACTCCCCAACTTCCTCTTATTTGGTCATGAGTTTTTCAGAAGTTTCAACGGGCTATAACTCTGCAATGCTATGACCCCAAATGTCTAGTTTTTTATTCCACAGAGAATGTTGACTACTTTTATATTTTAATAGTTTTATTGAAGTTTATAACTGACGCTCTAGCCTTTACCGCTACCTTAATTCATTGCACCTGTGCCAAAGTCAGTCAATGTTACTCTGATTGCCATTTGATTGTTAGCTTTATAATTTTATTTTTTCAGTGTGTGTAAAGTCGATAATACACGTGTTTGAATAACGTTTATGCATTACAGCGACGGCTTCCAGTAAACATCTCTCATTCAGCTCAATTATTTATGGCCAAACGGTATATGGCTCCGTAATAGGTTCAGGAACATTTGAAATGAACAAACAGTTCTTTGCGTGGGGAACTTACAGTTTTTACACCAGGCAAAACCCAGGGGTTATCTGAAATTGGAAAAGTGCCAGAGTAAGTAAGACTTCTTCACATAGTACAGATGAGCCTTGTTTATTGAACAATGAGGTTTCTCTACATGTTTTAGATCTCTGAAGTCGGTACACTAACGTCCGATAAACGTTTAATATTTACTTTCTTCCAGCATCTTGTCTCGGGAAGTAAACAAACTCTGCCTTAACGTAGCTTTAATCATAGACAGTAGTTTCTCTACTGTCTACGCTTTAATCAGCAAAGCGGAAATGACAGGTTGCATGTTTTGGCTGAAGATAGGCATACTAACAGCTGTACCATTGCTGTACTCTTCTAATGTGCACCTGTTATTCAAGAAATATATTTACAAAACTTTCATTTGGAAATAAAAACGGGGAAATTACTAGAAAGTATCTGTGGCTCGCTTTTATATTATCTATTATTAGTGTTATATAAATGTGATGAATTGGAAAAGTAAGTATGTTTTTCTGTTGCAACCTTCTTTAAATGAATATTAAATGAAGAAGTATATTGTAATATCACCGTGCAGCGGCCAGAGTGACCCCCTCTCTGATTCAAAAGTAGGAAACTTTATTACTTTTGAAATGACTGCAATAGTGTGTCCCTGAGCGGGACAATTTCAATTCTCGTAGTGCCACCATGACCCTAGGTGAGGCACCTGGACGTAGGCAGATCCTAAATTAATCTTACACTGTAGAAACTTTGGTTCAATCGGATTGCACTTTTCGACAATAAACCGTTTTTATGTACAATGCAAAGGTTTATTTTTAAATGATTCAAATTGGCAATAAAGCGCGGAATTCTGTAGATATTGGTAAATATAGTGACCAAAGGAATATACCAAGTATGTACACTATCTCTGATTGGATGATAAACAGCCTTTCGTTCCACGCAAAATATTATCCAATGGCACGATGAGTAACACAAGGACTGGAACTACAAGGCAAGCAGGTCAGAGTACACGGGCAGACGACCGTGAGCGTTGTCGATTTTGGATAATGTTGTACATCGTTGGTGACAGACTCACAAAAAACGGTTGAATTTTCAAGCTAACTGGTGAACATACGCCACTTGGAACATATAGTAGCCATTTTCTTGGTGGAATATCTCGTCCGTAGCAGAAGTTGAAGTATCGGTAGTGGAACTCGCCACGGAGCTCGCGTTAGTGACACGGAATACTAGATGGCCACGAAGTAGGATACACTGTAGCGAATTTGGTTCAATCGGATTACACTTTTCGACAATAAACCGTTTTTTATGTACAATGCAAAGGTTTACTTTAAAATGACTCAACTTGGCATTAAAGCGCAGAATTCTGTAGATATGAGTAAATATAGTGACCAAAGAATATACCAAGTATTTCATTTTTACATAATGTCTACAGAAAACCGAGGAAACAGGTATAAACAAGTAAATCATTTCGAAACTGTACAAAAAACCCCCGACGATGACATATTCACAGCGCGAGATGTAATCTTAAAAACAATATACTGTACGGAACAATTGCACAACGAACTTTAAAGACACACACACGTAGAGCTTCTGGCCGTATAGTCACAAGGGACCACATTTTGCAAACCGCTCAATGAAGGCAGTTTCCAAAGCCATAAAGTCGTTCTTTATAGCATCAGACAAGCGTTGATAGTATTTATCGGCGTCGCCGTCTAAATACAGATCAGTCCCGTTTGCTTTCTTGTCAGCTGGCCAGCCTCGGCAATCAACGAAGACGTTTCATCGCTGCCACTGTCGCCCTATGTTCTCACATTCTTGGTCACTGGGAGTGTGGGATCGACGATGTTGGAAAAATCTATCCCACACTCTCAGAAATCGTCCCACGCTGCAGTATATATTACACGATCTCTGATTGGCTGATAAACAGCCATTCTTTCCACGCAAAATATTATCCAATGGCACGATGAGTAACACAAGGACTGAACTACAAAGCAAGCAGGTCAGAGTACACGGGCAGACGACCGTGAGTGTTGTCGCGATTTTGGATAATGTTGTACATCGTTGCTGACAGACTCACAAAGAACGACCGAATTTTCAAACTAACTGGTGAACATACGCCACATATTTTGTCATTCCGTACAGCGACGGTGAAAATGTGTGAAGGTAAATATTCTTCTTGCCTTTGATACTCTTGTTTCATTCTTTCACAATTTACAACATTCCATGTACTATTCGTTTTTTACTGGGTTGATTGACGTAGAATATTTTTTGAAGTCTTATCCGAACACTAATTCCCAAACCTGGGCAGTTACGCATCATTATCTGCCATAAGTTTGATTTATTTCGATAGAGGGGTATTCCAATTCTGCACGGTTACCATTGATGACGAAATTGTTTTGTGATCCAAATTTCCTGATCCGTTTATGTGAACATTTTTGCACTATTTGGTGTTTGTGATAGACAAGGCTCCCTCGCCACGGTGTTATAGTCCGTCGAGGATGGCAGTTTAAGCAAGAGAACAACATTCCACCGTGATCTGGTGGTTTTCGATTTCCACTCACATCCGACCAGCGAACAGGGGAGAGTCGAAACGTACCACCATCTCGGTGGTAGTGGTTCTCCACCACAGAGCAGCTTCGAGGTTTTAGGGAGCGTTCAGTTATTACGGCCGGGGATGGGCCGGCAAAATCCAGGGGGGGTGGGTCACCTTAAATTTTAAAACCGCAAAGAGAGTGGGGGTCATGTATTTTTCAAACAGCTCAGAGGGGGGTCACTTAATTTTCATAAGTATCCGTCCCGTCAAAAAGCAGCTTCAGTGTTCAGAAATATTCTGAGAGATGGAAATGATTCGCTGCATGATTTCATTCTCTGAAGTCATTTGACTGTAAATCTGAACAAAATATAATTATCTGTCACAATCATCTTGACTAGGGAACTCTGAGGCTTGTCTTATTGTAAATCGAGCTCACTGAAGGCAATGAACAATTCGGAATTATTCCTATTACTTACATGTTAGAGATATAGCAAGTTTTGTCAGGGACATTATTAAACAGTTACCTGTAGACTACTAGGACCATGGAAAGTGAAATTATACTTTTAGGTGAAATTCCAATATCATAATTGTTGTCCACATCTGAACTTTCAAATACACTGTTTGAATCAAGTACATTTGTATCAATTATCAAACACCTATAAAAGCACAAATTAATTTAGTCTAGCGTTGTAAAAAAAATTATTCATAGTTTTCTCATAGACTCCAATGTATAGCGAATCAACATTTTGGTGAAATTCCAAAATCCAATTTCTTGCACAAATATCCATTTGTAACCACACTAGTCTAATCAAGTACATTAATATTAATAATCGACAGTTCATAAATACACAGATTTACCCATTTTTTTGTATTTGAAAAAATCATTCATAGTTTCCTCACAGACTGCCATGTATAGTGGATGGACATTTTCAGTGAAATTCCAAAATCAGATTTCTTGTATGCATAATATGCACCTTTAACTATCATATTCTAATCACGTACAATAATGTTAATTATTCAACGTCTGTCTAAGCACAAATATAGCAAGTTTTTCATTCTCTACAATCTGCTAATAACAGGTATTGTCCAACATCTGCGGGCAGAGCTGCCCAATATATGTTTATATTTCTTCCTTGCCATATGCTGTGGAGGGGACTCGAAAAATTTTGATCATATGGACGGGGGACTTGAAAACATTTTGAGGGTATGAGGAGGGATATGAAAAAATAAGATTTCAATCGCCATTCCTTCGGGCCCCCTCACCTTTATTTGTGAACGCAGTCTAACAACGTTGTCATTCGCCCTATTTTGCAGTGAAAGTATGTCACCCACCTGTGTAGTGAAAATATTGCCATTTTGTACGGATAATACAGTCCGCCATCGTATTCTTCACGCTTTACGCTCTCTTTCACTCAATTCTGCACTGAAAATACCGTACTCGTCCTTTTTGTATTCAGGAATTATATCGCACTTCGTATTCCTTCCAACTGTCATTCAGTTAAGCCTCATCAAAGTTGACGATGACTGCCATCCCCTAAGGGTGGTATGCAAAGTTTGACATAATGAAAGTGACGGCTTCCGGCAGTACCAAATGTTCCACTGTATGGACCATGTAAGAAGCACACAGATACATATGCAAATAAGGACTCAAAGCATGCGATTGAAGGTCAAAGTTGTCACTTCTTTGTCAGCGGCATGATGGCTTCGCTGTCGACAAGAGACGTTGCGACTGATACGGAAGATCCCGCTTTCGATGGCCAGACCAGAGACGGTGGCTGTATTGGATGGTTGGTTGTTCTCGGCTCTCACGTATGCAATCTATTCGTATTTGGTGTTATCCAAGCTATAGGCCCGCTTTTTGTTGTAGTTCAAAGGCATTTCGAAGAGAGCTCGGCCCGTACATCATGGATACTCGCATTTCTCATCTCTGTTCAATTTCTCTTAGGTAAGTTAAGGCGCCTCGTTTTGCCAATATTCTGGTCGCCATTTTAAAAATGTTTCTAAGGTTTACATAGAGTTGGTACAAAAAACTATCTGATGTATCTAAAATAGCTAAAAATATCCTATGTAATGCTCACGCACCAATACAATGGCCAGCCATCAATCGATCCATAAGCTTATCATACAATCACAAAGAATGGGAGCATCCGAGAACTAAAGGTATAGACATTATGCAATGCGGTATCGCCATTAAGCTCTTTGAAATAGACATCAAATCAGGTCCAATAATCGTTATCATTCAAGGTAAACTGTGAAATTTACCAGGTCCAAGGAACATATAGATGATGACAAAGGCAATGGGGCCATCTTGAACCACGAAATAGTGGTGGTACCAGGTGTCCGGAATGGGTAAGCGTACCCTGCCAGCTAGCCGCACCCGTCAAGATTGACCCAAAGCGACAAATTCATTGTTTTTTGGTGAATTCACCAAAATACTTTTGTGAGTCAAAATTTGGTATGCTGTCACTCATCATTTGAGAAACAGACAGGTCATATTTTGATACAACATCTCCGTATCTACCGTAGAACTTCTTAAATGATTTCACTAATCTACTTTCTGAGAATCATTGCCTCAATAACTTTTGAGCTAATAGGCTGTGTCTAACTCGAAAGTCTTCATATGAATGGCATGCTCTACTGTATCTGAGGAGTTGTGAAATATACACAACATAAGCTGGAGATGATGGTATATTGCTCGACAAAAAGGGAAAGTTTATGATTTCAAAATTGAAATCGTCTCTTTTGTCATACAGCTTAGTATATAGTGTATTGTGTCTAATTTCAAACAATACATCTAGGTATGATGCCGAGTCCACACTTTCAGTTGTTTCTTTTATTTCTAAATCATCTGGGTAGATGTGGTGTAGATAATTGGATATACCAGGATTGTTAAACTGATGAGATCATCAATATATCTGTGGGTGTTGTTAAATCGCTTGGCAATCCTTTTACACCCAGATTTCTGAAGTGATTGCACGAACTCTGCTTCATACGAATACAAAAGTAAGTCTGCAAGAAGTGGGGCGCAGTTTGTGCCCATGAAAGTGTGCCCCTCTCCATTATTCCCTGACCGCCTTACCTGGCCCTTTCGTTAAACGGACGTGGTTCGCAAACTTGGAGCACGAATCGTTAAAAGCAGACAATATTCCAAGAACTACATGTATAATGAAAATAATGATTCTAAATTTTGTTTTGCTAATTGAAATGAATATTTCAAGTCAGGATGAGCTCAAAAATCATATTTTATAGGACTTATACAATTTAATACGAATACCGTAAGAATGACCAGGTAAAATAGCATACTTTAACTATCAAAACGTACAATTAATTCTCTCTCTCTCTCTCTCTCTCTCTCTCTCTCTTTCTCTCTCTCTCTCTCTCTCTCTCTCTCTCTCTCTCTCTCTCTCTCTCTCTCTCTCGCTCAGGTCCACTGTCAAATGTATGCGTGAAGAAGATTGGCTTCAGAATGACTGTAATGTTGGGTACAATCATCTCGTCGACTGGTTACTTCTTGAGTGCATTCGCCAATCGAATTGAAATCCTCTATTTCAGTTTGGGTCTTGCAGTTGGTAGGTGTCTTTATGGATAAGGGAGCTTTCGTTTTTTACAGGGAGATGGTGGGTTGAAATCACGGAGGTTGACTTGTACAAACCTTTTTAGGGGGATCACATTTTACAATCAATGATTGGTGGTGTCAAATTTTACGAATGTTTGTATAGAGTTATGGCACAAAACTCAACAGAATTGACAAAAAGAATATAAAACAGAATACGAACATGGTTTTATTCTGTCTGAAAAGGTGATAACAAGCAGAAAAGAGCACTTTTGTTCACAAAAATAAAATTTTTAAGTTGACCAAGAGAAATAAGTGTCGTGCCATGTTCATAATATAACTTTTATAACACTTTGAATACTGGGAAAATAGCTCCAATTTTTGAAAATACTGTGTTGAGAAGATTTCTAACTTTGACTGACTGTCAGGTATTGACTGATGGATGGTAAGCCAGTCTATATTCTGTCAACTCTTCATCCACTAGTCGGAGGACAATGATGTGCCAGTGACTGTATATCAGTGTAAGATGAGATATTGGCACCATGTACATGCTCATAAATTTGATTTAAAAATTTCACCGAAATGTTGATTCACTATACATTATAGTCTCTGAGTATAAACTAACAATTTTTTCCAATACAAAATTAGCCAAAACTGTGCATTTAAAGACGCTTGCTTATTGATATTAATGTACTTGATTAGACTAGGGTGTTAAAAATGCATATGTGTGCAAGAAATTTGATTTTGGAATTTCACCGCGATGGTGATTCACTATACCTCGTAGTCTATGAAGAAACTATGATTTTTTTTACAGTACAAAACTTGATAAATCTGTGCTTTAATAAACGTTTGAGTATATGTGAACAACAAATATGATATTGGAATTTCATCAAAGTGATTATTTGTAAAGGTTAAAAAGTATTCTTTGAAAATAATCACAATCATACCCATCCGGAACCCAATACTGCAAGGTCAAAATTCGCAATACATAAAAGTTCAAAGATCAAATGAGAAATTATATGTCAATTTAGGTAACACCCCCGCCCCCTCTAACGTTTTGGACGTCACTCCATGAAGTACTGAATGTTTAAATATATACTTTTTGTAAAATATGTAAAATCCTCTCTTTTTCCCCCCATATTGACGTAAAGGTGGTATGAGGTCAAAGGTCAAATAGAGTCCAAGTCATACTTTGCGAATCTCGCGAAGTTTCTAGGGATCGAGGAAATATGGAAAGACACCAGACAATTTCTAATTCGCAGGCAAAAATAACCGAAATGTGAAGTGAATGCGAACAACTGGTACGTCATAGGCCTTGCTGGGTTTAGTGTTAGTGTGTACGATTTAAAACTGTACTCGTTCATCTTTCAGTGAAATCTGCACTCGGTCGAAATAGTGTGAGTAGCGAGTGATGCATACTGGAGCGTCCGGCCTTCCTGACAGTAGCGCTCCTAATATGGTGGGCGGCTGCCATGGTACTACGAGGACCAACTCGCACATCCGTGCCAAAAGTTATTTCATGAGTGCCTGCATTGCGTTCTAAATCATACACACAAAAATTTACCCCAGCAAGTGCAATGAATGTACCTGGTGATTTCTCTTTGGAAAGATATTTTGGTCATTTTCACATTTTGGTCATTTTTGCCTGAAAATAGGAGTCGCCTAGCGATTTTTCGCACCAACTTTCCCCATGATTCCTAGCGTATTTGCGAGATTCGCCAAGGGTGTATAGCAACTTTGATCCGCATCAAAGTAATTGGACCTTGTGTCCTCTAATACCGAAACTTAAATATGAAGTAAATCAGCTTTTTAATAATAGATTATGTTTGGTGTCACTGACATGACCTGCTGGTTAATACATGTGATTATGTTCGATCGAAAACGAGATTCAGATTCTTGCATTGGATGTTGTAACGTCATCACATAACTATGATACATTCTTTCTGAACTATTTTCTTTCCTCTAGGGTTCGGTTATGCACTTATCACACCTGCATGCATTGGCATCATTGCATATTTCATACGTAAAAGATTCGCAGTTGCAAATGTGCTTGCTGGATGCGGAGCTGGACTGGCTGTGTTCATCTTCCCTCCGTTGTTACAAATACTGATCGACAACTACGGCTGGAGAGGATCTGTCATTGTGTTCTCCGCCTTGAATGCCCAGATGGGAATATCTGCCGCCTTGTTCAGAGCTCCAGAAGAGGAAAATAGCAAGAGTGATGAACCAGAACAGACACCTGGTGAAGCAAAAAGCCTTAAATTACTCTTGTCATGCACCGCAGACACCTGTGATTTTGGAATATTTAAAATGTACCCTACCTTCGTCCTGTTTACTGTTGCCAGCACCATATCAATTGGAATAGGTTATTATGGACTACCGGCACATCTTGTGGCACGTGCAGAGAATAAAAAGTTTGGTAGCGGTGCAGATATTGCCCTTATTGTTTCAGTGATGGGTTTGGCGGGAATAATCGGAAGACTTGTGATTCCACTGATTTTACATTTCACACAAAAGTGCATGTCAACGGTTAAAGTGTACGCGCTCACCTTGTGTTTTGCCGGGTTGTGTAACCTTGCAAGTCCCTTGGCGAAGAATTACGTCTCCTACATGATCTACGCATCCGTTCTGGGAATTCCTGTCGGCACATTTTTCGGACTGATACCACAAGTAATCCGAGATATCGTCGGTTCTGACTTCTTAACAGCAGGTGCTGGCATAACAACATTTTTCGTCGCCATCGGATCACTGATTGGACCGCCATGTGGAGGTAAGTATCAGAATAACAATAGTTTGTCTCATATTGTGTATTTGATAAACCCTGTTAGTGTCTACTCCGGTACATGGTGTATCACTTTAAAGAAAAACAAAAAAATGTACGATCTATTTTTAATACAATCATATTTATTATTATTATTTTACATTGAACGCGCATGTAAACGATGTAAACGTAAAATTTAACAGAAAGACTTTTATGTGACTTCAATTTTACCTGATTTACACACTTTGAAGAGAAACAACCCAAAGCTATTCAAACCGAGTCAAAACTGAGTTTAATGACAATCTATTTTACATTCAATATTAATATTCTTAATAACTCGAGAAAAAAAATTTCGATGGTCTAACGAGTCATTCCTAACACGAGGTACGAGTCCGAACGTTTTTTCAGTCGAACATATTGCCCGTATTTTAGAAAGGACGTAAGATACGTCGCCGTACATCATTGGAACACGCGTCTGTATGTCATTAATTTCGTTGTGTTGGAAGTGCTTTACACCTATCTGCTCTTGGGCTTGTACTTTTTAATAAATAGTATTGGAGAGTATTTCACCCACTACCGAAATTGAAGTCTGACTAACGTGAGGGTTTCACAAAAAATAGTAACAATGTCCGTCCAGTGTTTCATTTTTGTCCTCCTTGATAACGCGGATTTGAACGCCGATTTCAATACTTGGAAAATGAGTCAACTGAATTTCTGAAATCAATGCGCACGTGAGACTTGCCGATTTTCCATAAGTTGCCGTGGACGTGCGGCATGCCACTCGCGATCACGACTTACACCTTGAAATGATAACGTACCGATGGCGTATTGATATCAGGACAAATGTAGTTCAGGTTTTAAGCAACGCGATGTCGCTAGAGTAAACTTAATTTATTTGACAAAGAATCGTCAATTCTTGCATTAAAATAAATGATTAACGTTCTTTTCAGCAGTGAAAATAAAACTGACGTGACGATCACGGCACTGTCTGTTACTTGCTGGGATGAATGAAGAAGAGAATAGAAAGATAGGTAACTGACTTTAATAGCAAAATCCTTTTCCTTGTTTGCGTCCTTTAGGTTACATATATGACGTCACTACCGACTACAACAACTCGTTTTATTTCTACGGAAGTCTCCTCACTGTTGGATGGGTTGTTGATAATCGTATTTGAGCATTACACAACAAGACGCCAACGAAAAGCTGAGAGCACTACAAGACTGACCTTGGGTAACCTTGACCTGGACAAAGTAAGTGTCGCCGAGGTGGCAACACAAACTGACGTAAATTCTTAATTGCTCTGTGCTGTATGCTATTGACCGCAATTTTATTGCTGCACTCTCTAGAACATTCTTCAAATTCCAGATGTTCTTATAAGTTGGTTTCTTTTCCTATACATTGTGTTTTATTCAGTCTGTACAAACAAATTATGTATGCAGAATTTCAACCGAACCTTCTACATGGCAAGGAAAATGGGCAACTTTAATTAATTTCACCAGTGCAAAAGTCAGTTATTGTTACTCTGATTGCCATTAGAATGTTAATTAGGGGCCCAAACCTACCGGCTTGGGCCCCTATTGGTTTTACTGGAGTTCAATATTCTTCTTTTTCAATGTTCAAAATCCTTCTTTGGGTAAAAAATACAAAATACTTTCCAAGGCTCAAATTTTGCACATAATATCATCAGTGCTAGAACTTGAAACCATGTTAATCGCTTCGGCCCCGCCAATGCTGCTTGCAGCTTTAATTTTATACTTATTCAGTGTGTGTAAAGTCGATAATACACGTGTTTGAATAACGTTTATGCATTACAGCGACGGCTTCCAGTAAACATCTCTCATTCAGCTCAATTAATTATGGCCAAACGGTATATGGCTCCGTAATAGGTTCAGGAACATTTGAAATGAACAAACAGTTCTTTGCGTAGGGAACTTACAGTTTTTACACCAGGCAAAACCCAGGGGTTATCTGAAAAGTGCCAGCGTAAGTAAAACTTCTATACATTGTACAGATGAGCCTTTAACGTAGCTTTAAACGGAAATGACAGGTTGCATGTTTTGGCTGAAGATAGGCATACTAACAACTGTACCATCGCTGTACTCTTCTAATGTGCACCTGTTCTTCAAGAAATATATTTACAAAACTTTCATTTGGAAATAAAAACGGGGAAATTACTAGAAAGTATCTGTGGCTCGCTTTTATATTATCTATTATTAGCTTTATATAAATGTGATGAATTGATGAAATAAGTATGTTTTTCTGTTGCAACCTTCTTTAAATGAATATTAAATGAAGAATTATATTGTAATATATCACCGTGCAGCGGCCAGAGTGATCCCTTCTCTGATTTAATAGTAGGAAACTTTATTACTTTTGAATGACTGCAATAGTGTCCCAGAGCGGGATAAGTTCAATTCTCGTTGTTCCACCATGACTCTGTATCACCCCTATTTGTAACAATCAACCCTATTTGTAACAAAACTTAATTTTCAAAAAACCTTTGCCGTATTTGTTGAAATATTAATAAAATATGCATATTTGTATGTTTTGGGGCAATCTCTTATTTTTTCCTTGTCAAAACTCATTTTTACTAAACTGCTTTTGTTACAAATAGGGTTGATTGTTACAAATAGGGTGACATGTCAACCTATTTGTAACAATCAACCCTATTTGTAACAAAACCTAATTTTCAAAAAAACTTGGCCGTATTTGATGAAATCTTGATGAAATATACATATTTATATGTTTGGCGGCAATTTTTTTTTCCTTGTTGAAACTCATATTTTTCCAAAAATGCTCGTTAGATTAAATTTCGTTGTGCAGGTTCCTAGAGATAAGAGGCCTTCTCGTAAGATACAATCAAGTCGTGGAGATACATGCAAAAAGTTTTTTTCGGGGCAATTTTCACCAATTTCTGTCAAAAATGTTAAGGAATCTTGTTTTCTGACCGAAATCTACTTAACCTATATGGGGTAAACTTTTGTTACAAATTGGGTTGATTGTTACAAATAGGGGTGACGTGTCAACCCTATTTGTAACAATCAACCCAATTTGTAACAATCAACCCTATTTGTAATAAAATTTAACCAATTTGTAACAAAACCTAATTTTCAAAAAAACTTGGACGTATTTGATGAAATCTTGGTGAAATATACATATAAGTATATTTGGGGACGATTTTCTTTGTTTTCCTTGTCGAAACTCGTTTTTCCGAAAATGCTCGTGAGATTAAATTGCGCTGTGCAGGTTCTTAGAGATAAGAGACCTTCTCGTAAGATATAACCCAGTCGTGCAGATACATGCCAAAAGTTTGTTTTGGGGCAATTTTTACCAATTTCGGTCAAAAATGTTGAGAAATCTTGATTTCTGACCGAAGTCTTACTACACCTATATGGAGTTAACTTTTGTTACAAATTTGGTTGGTTGTTACAAATAGGGGTGACGTGTCAACCCTATTTGTAACAATCAACCCTATTTGTAACAATCAACCCTATTTGTAACAATCAAGCCTATTTGTAACAAAACCTATTTTTCAAAAAAACTTGAATTTCAACAAGGAAAACAAAGAAAATTGCCCCTAAACATACTAATATGTATATTTCATCAAGATTTCATCAAATACGGCCACGTTTTTTTGAAAATTAGGTTTTGTTACAAATTGGTTAAATTTTGTTACAAATAGGGTTGATTGTTACAAATAGGGTTGATTGTTACAAATAAGGTTGACATGTCACCCCTATTTGTAACAATCAACCCAATTTGTAACAAAAGCAGTTTCGTAAAAATGAGTTTTGACAACGAAAAACAAAAGAAAATTGCCCAAAAACATACAAATATGCATATTTTTTTAATATTTCAACAAATACGGCAAAGTTTTTTTGAAAATTAAGTTTTGTTACAAATAGGGTTGATTGTTACAAATAGGGATGTTACAGACCCTAGGTGAGGCACCTGGACGTAGGCGGATCCTAAATTAATCTTATATTGTAGCAACTTTGGTTCAATCGGATTACACTTTTCGACAATAAACTGTTTTTATGTACAATGCAAAGGTTTATTTTTAAATGATTCAAATTGGCAATAAAGCGCGGAATTCTGTAGATATTGGTAAATATAGTGACCAAAGGAATATACCAAGTATGTACACTATCTCTGATTGGATGATAAACAGCCTTTCGTTCCACGCAAAATATTATCCAATGGCACGATGAGTAACACAAGGACTGGAACTACAAGGCAAGCAGGTCAGAGTACACGGGCAGACGACCGTGAGCGTTGTCGATTTTGGATAATGTTGTACATCGTTGCTGACAGACTCACAAAAAACGGTTGTATTTTCAAACTTACTGGTGAACATACGCCACTTGGAACATATAGTAGCCATTTTCTTGGTGGAATATCTCGTCCGTAGCAGAAGTTGAAGTATCGGTAGTGGAACTCGCCACGGAGCTCGCGTTAGTGACACGGAATACTAGATGGCCACGAAGTAGGATACACTGTAGCGAATTTGGTTCAATCGGATTGCACTTTTCGACAATAAACCGTATTTTATGTACAATGCAAAGGTTTACTTTTAAATGACTAAAATTGGCAATAAAGCGCAGAATTCTGTAGATATGGGTAAATATAGTGACAAAAGAATATACCAAGTATTTCATTTTTACATAATGTCTACAGAAAACCGAGGAAACAGGCAGAAACAAGTAAATCATTTCGAAACTGTACAAAAACACCCGACGATGACATATCACAGCACGAGATGTAATCTTGAAAAGAATATACTGTACGGAACAATTGCACAACGAACTTCAAAGACACACACACGTAGAGTTTCTGGCCGTATAGTCACTAAGGACCACATTTTGCAAACCGATCAATGAAGGCAGTTTCCAAAGCCATAAAGTCGTTCTTTATAGCATCAGACAAGCGTTGATAGTATTTGTCGGCGTCGCCGTCTAAATACAGATCAGTCCCGTTTGCTTTCTTGTCAGCTGGCCAGCCTCGGCAATCAACGAAGACGTTTCATCGCTGCCACTGTCGTCTTATGTTCTCACATTCTTGGTCACTGGGAGTGTGGGATCGACGATGTTGGAAAAATCTATCCCACACTCTCAGAAATCGTCCAGACTCTGTAGTATATATTAGCGAGCGGCAGACACACCCATTTTTCACATTTAGTGTACCCACCTTACATACGGCGCAATCATACATCATTTTAAAGCTTATTATCTCTACTTCAAGAAAAATGACGATGTGGAGCTGCCAAGTAGGGCCGTAACCCCCTAATTTGCATAATTATCACCGGTACCCAATTTGCATAAATCCCATATAAAATTAAAAATTTCTTTGTTAACTACTGTAAACATACTTCAAAAATATCTAGTGATATATCAAATGAAAGGTATTTGCATGGAGAACACGAAATTGATATACATACAGATGTTAAAAGTGATTTTACTGAAACAGTTACATATTTATATTGAAAAAGAATATTTCCACTTTTGAATAGCGGTACTTTAAAATTTTAACAAATGCAGCCACATCATACAGTCACATCATATGCCATTTGAAAGCTTGTTACCTCTACTTTAAGAAAATCGATGATGTGGACCTATCAAATTAGACCGTAGCCCCCTATTTTGCATAATTCGCACTGTACCCAAATTGCATAAAATTTATATAAATTTCATTAAACTACTCTAAATACATTTTTTATCTTTTTAAACTATTGGGTGATATATCAAATGAAAGGCATTTGCATGTAAAACACAAATTTGATGTCCAAAGACATATTCAAAGTGAGCTTATTGAAATATGTTCATATTTATATTGAAAAAAAATATTTTTCCCTATTGAATAGCAGTTTTTCAAAAATTTTAACACGTACAGCCACATCATACAGTCACATCATACGTCATTTGAAAGCTTGTGATCTGTACTTCAAGAAAATTGACAATGAGGAGTAGCAAAATTGGGCCGTAACCCCCTACTTTGCATAATTCACACTGGTACCCAATTTGCATAAATCAAATATAAAATTACAAAATCAATGCTTAACTACCCTGAACATATTCGTAAACTGTTGCATGATACATCAAATGAGAGGTATTTGCATGTAAAATAGAACTATGAACTCAAAACGTGCATTGAAAATGTTGTTATTGAATATTTAAATCGTGAATATCTTGACTTATTTTCAATATTCATTAAAGTTGTGCACAAAATGCAAATATTGCCCACTTTATGGAGAAGAAATATCTGAACTTTGTTTTGCAATTGATATTTGTTTTTTGAGGATACGCATAGTTTGACCTTTCCGCGTCAAATTCCAATTTAATTGACAAAAAGGAACATAATAGCTGTGTGTTGGATAACCCTTGTGCATTATTAATGTCTTTTTAGTTTGAATTTCTCTAGAAATCTTGTTCTGATTGATAATAAGTTGTTACCGCATTTGTGTAACATCGACCGTTTCAGTTCAAATATTTTTTTATGTTGATGGAAGGCACTATATTTCATCTCATCGCATTAATTGCTGTCTAGAATGTACATGTATATATCCAAATTGATTTCGATTAAGATAAACACATTGCTTGGGTTAGTACTTCATGGTGAATACTTTGAATAACTTACTTCTCTTTGTTTTAAAAAAGACGTAACTATGGCAGAAAAAGTCAGCCCACTGAAGCTTTCAAAGAGAAAACGACTTTCTCTAAAGTTTGGCAAATGCTATATTTGTCAAGAAAATATTAAAAGTTAGAAACTGTCAAAAGCGACAGATTCTGGACGAAGTTCTGTGTTGTCCGCATCATTGGCGAGGGCTGATGATCTGCATCGAAGGTTGACAGATGAGTTTGACAGTTTAGAAGATGAGCCACAAATAACGTATCACAGAAGCTGCTTTCAGAGATATACAAGTAAATCGAATTTGGCCCATATTAGAGATGTACGGTGCTTTTCGAAAGACAACGCGGAGCAGGCCATGCCACATTCCAGTACTACCGTAACTACAAGGGCAAGTGTGCCAGCCACAGATTGGTCATGCTGCATCATTTGTTGGAAAAAAAAAACACAAGCAGGATAAAAAACTCTGTAAAATAGAAACATTTACAAGAGTCGCCAATCTAAGGGATTCGGCAGAATTAAGAAAAGATGAAAGTATGCTGAGGAGAATATTAGATGAAGACCTCATAGCCAAGGATGCGGTTTATCACAGAGACTGTCTTTCGACATACTTAAGTAAATCAAATCTTCGGGCAATGAGGCAATCCTCCACCTCGGCTGCAACAGCAGAGTCCTGTCATGATAATGCATTTCATCGTTTGATTGAGAAGATAAATGACGATCTTATGCACAATAAGCGAGCACTCTTACTTTCAACATTGCTACTGCAATACAAAACACTACTTCCTCCAGATGTAGATTCCGAAAGCTACACCAGCAATAAATTAAAAGCACGGCTGGAGAAATACTATGGTTCTGCTATTTCATTTCATGCACAACATGGACAAGGTAAATCTACTTTTGTTATCTGCAGTACAATTATATTGGCATATGCTATGCACGCTGCAAATGAACTTAAACAAGAACTACATTCATCAGCACAGATGGTGGATATTTTGAAAGTCGGTGATGAGACTCAAACTGCAGAAATGGTGTTGTACAATGCTGCTACGATTCTTCGTGGCGAAATAGCTAAAATGAAACTCTCTGATGATTATCCAAATCCAGAAGAAATCAGTTTAGAAATTTCCGATTCACTTGTACCCAGGTTACTACAACAGCTACTCCTTTGGTTGATTGATACCAAAGCTTATAATACCGGTAACAACGAGTACACTCCCGAAGTAGACATACACAGACGATGTCTTGCAATTGCTGAGAGTATAATATTCAACAGTTCCAAAATGATCACCCCGCTCCACATGGGTCTTGCTGCCCAGTTGCACCATGAGTTTGGATCGCGTCACTTATTGATACTCTGCATCAACATGGTTTTTGCATTGGGTATGATGAACTTAGACGTTTTCTAACTGCTACTGCTAAAGCTGAAATAAGCAGACTACAAGGAGGAGATGTATTCATTCCAAATGGTATCGTACCACGTGCTGAGAACGGGAGACTAATTCAAGAAGGAGATGATAATGCAGACATTAACGCAGAAACAATTGATGGGAAGAATACCTTCCATTCAATGGCTAGAGTGGTGTTCCAGGAACAGCCCATTGGTTTACAGACATCAACACAACGCATGTCAGTAAAGCGTGGAGCAGAAAAGTCGCTTACTTTTCAAGGATTATCTGAGTCACTCATGCAATGCATACCATTTGAAAAACCACAGAAACGCCCAGAACCAACACGCCAAAATGATGTACTCCAGACAAACTCGTGCTTGTTAGATGAAAGCTGTGCGAGATATTTCATGGTGCCTTTTGCGACTACTTCCTCGTGATATACTACCAATACCAATTGATATTGATATCGTGCACATTCAGGTGGTTCCATTTTGGATTGGGTTCAATCACAAACTGGCCAATAAGAAGAACACTTATACAGCAGTTTCATATGCACCGATCATTGATGCTAAACCTTCTGATATGACTACAGTCTATACCACCATGGTGAAATGTAAGAAAATGTCCACTGCTTTAGGCCAACGCAATTCTGTACAAATCATGGATCAACAGCTGTATGCAATAGCACAACAAGTTAAATGGTCTCATCCAGGTGAACTTGATGACACTGTGCTTCGTCTGGGAGGCTTTCACAGCCTTTGTTGCTTCATTTCGTGTATTGGCAAATTCTGGGGAGAAGCAGGGTTGCTAGATCTACTTGTTGATTCTGATGTTTATGCAGCAGCCACAGCAGAACAAATGCTTGCTGGAAAGCAGTTCAACCGTGCTGTCCGTGGTTTAACCCTAGTCTTTGAAGCACAGACAGCTGTGAAGTTATCCTCATTTATTAAATGGTGTGATCGTGATGGAAGTGATCACATCATTCCTACCACTGTTTGGTAGTTGCTGGCTGATGCACAGAAAGCAATGCAATATAAACAAGGTGAAGCCTTACAACAAACCCTTTAGAATGTGGATCGTGCAATTACAGACAATATACTACCATTATTACAAGATTTCAACGCATGGGGACATTCTGAATCTCCTATATTCAAATTTTGGGATCACTTTCTGCAGGCCGTGCAAATACTCCTGTTAAATGTCCGTGCAGAGCGAGAAGGAGATTGGAAACTTCACCTACATACACAGCGATCCATGCTCCCATACTTCTTTGCAGGAAATAAAGTAAACTATTCCAGATGGACACCCATCTACATCAGTGATATGCTAAACCTCCCACATGATGTTCAAAGTGCCTTTGAATCAGGTCAGTTTGCTGTACGTCAATCCCTGGATCCTTTAATGGGATTTGGAGCGATATGGGAGTAGAAAAGACTGTAATCAAAGACACCAAAGGTAGCAGTGGCATTGTTGGGCTAACAAGAAAGAAGCCAGCACTAATCAGATGGACACTTACTAGACATGTGATGAGCAAATATGCCAAAGCCTTGGCTGAAAGAAGTGGGCTTTCAAGTATTTCGGAAGATAAATTACACAAACAGGAGTTTGCATCTGTGTTGCAAAGGGATGAAGAGCATGTGAGAACCCTCACCAGTCATGTCATCAATAACATGACGAATCCATTTGATACTGAAACACACCCACAAGTGCTTATCAACATATCTACAGGATTACATGCAGAACCTGAAATACAAGAGTCCCTTCTGAAAGTAACCAGTATTGGTGAAGAACAGATAGATAACTTTGTAAAGGCTACCCTACAATGTGGTGGAACCCGCAGCGTTTTAGTCCAATCAAGAAATCTGGTGTAAAAACCTTTGGTGACATGGCAAAGAAGACAAAACCAAGTCCAGCAAGGCTGGGACAATAACAGTTGCAGTAAGTCCGGAAATGGTGTTCCACAGAGCCCTATCATTAGCAAGCTAAAGAGATAATGTGTCGATGGCCACAATTCTCAGTCATCCAATAGGACCAGTGCCAGCATCACTTTTCCATGTGGATATATGGCACAATGAGGAAAACAAATAAAGCGGAATTAGCACACCAACTTGAAGCTCAAGTTGAAGTGATCAGCAATCTACCTGAAAGTAACAAAAGCCAAACCATATACATACGAGATGCCATGGCTGTAATTCAAATGATGGCAGGCGACAAATTCCATACATTTGATGATTTGGCTGCTGCATACCTAAGGCAGGTGCTGAGAGGCTTTGTGAAAGCCATGACGGTAGTTGAGGCGTTCGACAGGTATGATAGCAGTATGTCTGTCAAAACTGCTGAGAGACAACGAAGAACAGGACATGGGGTAGGGAACAAGCAGTACAAAGTGATTGGTGGACGTCCTGTACCTCCATGGAAAAAGTTCCTTAATGTTATAGCTAACAAACAGGCTCTTATAACATTTCTCTGTGAGTATATGGTTAAACATACAAGGCAACATGTTCCTGCGCATTGCAAACTTATTCTTGCTGGCGGCTTCTCAAATGGTGAAATAACAATGTCTATAACTGATGATGGCGTTGAGGAAAACCATAATCTATTCAGTAGTCAGGAAGAGGCGGACACCAGAATGCTATTGCATGCTACAGCTGCCAATGATGATTTTAGATCACTCGATGTTAGTGGTACCATCTTAATCAAGTCAGCTGATACAGACGTCTCCACTATTTCCCAAAAATGGAAAACGTAGAACATTTGTGGATTGAAACAGGAATCATAACCAGTACAACTAACAAGCGCTGCTTTATTCCTGTCCATGCGATTTGCAGGTCTATTACGACAGATTTTTGTAATATATTACCTGCAGTACATGCACTAACTGGATGTGACTCTGTCTCGTCTTTCTTTGGTGTTGGAAAGAAGTCTGTATTCAGTTTTGTGAAATCTAAGGGAGATAAGCGCTTTTTAAATCTCATTAAACTTTGGGACTGCAGTGATAATCAGGTCACCACTTCAGCTGCAAGATCATTGGTAGCTATAATGTACGACCAGAAAGAAAAAATGAAAGATAGCCATGGGGATCTTAACCAACTGTGTCTAAAGCTAGTGAGCAGTAAGGATAGGTCATTGACTAAGCTACCACTATATGAAGCCAGTTTCGATGAGCATGTGAAGAGAGCATCGTGACAGACAAAGATATGGATGTCTTCTCATATTGGTATGCCAGATATTGGCTCGCCACTGCAGCACGGATGGCATAAAGAAGGTGATCAAATACGGCCAATTTATTTCAAGGGTCCAATGGCACCGTGACCTGAACTAATGCAAGACCTGATATGCAAATGTTCCAGTAGAAATCACTGTGTCAACAATTATGTCTACTGTCAAATTAATCTTCCCTGCACACACTTGTTTTCCTGCCAAGGAAGAGATAACGGTGGCAACCCCTTTACTCACGGCGATGCTACTGAAGAAGAGGATGAATTACAGGAATTGCTAGAATTACTCGAAATGAATGATGCTGTATTGCCATGAGTTATAAGTATCATGAATCACACCATTCTTTGACTGCAGCTTACTCTGACACATTATTTCGGCTACAGAGTTATTTTTCACTGCTATAATAGTGTGATTCATGTGGATCTTTCTTTTTGTCTGAAAGTACTAGTAATTGGTGATGTTTCCAAACACATTTTCGAGAACAAATGTTGGTGTTAAAATCATTTACATGTTAAAAATCAATATCAAAAGGCTTATATTGTTTTGCTTATGTTGCCATGGTTACTATATTACAAGATAGTGTTAATATTCTGAAGTGTCATTAATAGGTTTTCATTTGCTCTGAATGGGTATATCACACTACTAAAATTAGGTATGTTTTGGAGAAATAGCCTCTGACCTATACAAACCAGACATCGATATATGATAATATTGCAAACAAGAGGAGATAGCTGTTCATATGTTGTAAAATATGTATTCATCAAAAGAAATATCCGTTTTAAAAATTCATTTCAGCTATTGGTTCTCCATATGGTGAGCAATTTTTTATATCACAATGCTTGTGGATGCATTGATCTTTCTGTTCAAATTTTTTAAAAACCATTATTCTAAAGGGGAAACATTTTGTTTTAATAAAAATATGAAAATTTTTCATTAATATCACTTTAAATGTCTCTTTGAATATCAATTTTGTATTCTGGATGCAAATACCTTTCATTTGATATATCATTTGATAGTATAAAAGTGTGTTCAGAGTGGTTAATATGCATTTTCTCATTTATAGCGCATTTATGCAAATTTGGTACCTGTGTGAATTATGCTAATTAGGCACCATAGCCCTACTTAGCAGTTCCACATCGTCAATTTTCTTGAAGTAGAGATAACAAGCTTTCAAATGATGTATGATGTGGCTGTATGATTTGGCTGTATGTGTTAAAATTTTAAAATACCGGTTTATTAAAGGGAAAATATGTTTTTCAATATAAATATGAAAATATTTTGCAAAATCATTTTTTAATATCTTTTTCGATATGATTTTTGTGTTTTGCATGCAAATACCTTTCATTTGATATATCATTTGATATATCACTACATAAACTATGTTTAGAATAGTTAACAATAAATTTTCTAATTTTATATTGGATTTATGCAAATTGGGTACCGATGATAATTATGCAAATTAGGGGTTACGGCCCTACTTGGCAGCTCCACATCGTCAATTTTCTTGAAGTAGAGATAATAAGCTTTCAAATGATGTATGATGTGGCCGTATGTAAGGTGGGTACATTAAACTCCTAAAATAAGGCCCTTTTTGTTGGTTTGCCGCTCGCCTAATAGTACATGATCTCTGATTGGGTGATAAACAGCCTTTCGTTCCACGCAAAATATTATCCAATGGCACGATGAGTAACACAAGGACTGGAACTACAAGGCAAGCAGGTCAGAGTACACGGGCAGACGACCGTGAGCGTTGTCGATTTTGGATAATGTTGTACATCGTTGCTGACAGACTCACAAAAAACGGTTGAATTTTCAAGCTAACTGGTGAACATACGCCACTTGGAACATATAGTAGCCATTTTCTTGGTGGAATATCTCGTCCGTAGCAGAAGTTGAAGTATCGGTAGTGGAACTCGCCACGGAGCTCGCGTTAGTGGCACGGAATACTAGATGGCCACGAAGTAGGATACACTGTAGCGAATTTGGTTCAATCGGATTACACTTTTCGACAATAAACCGTTTTTTATGTACAATGCAAAGGTTTACTTTAAAATGACTCAACTTGGCATTAAAGCGCAGAATTCTGTAGAAATGAGTAAATATAGTGACCAAAGAATATACCAAGTATTTCATTTTTACATAATGTCTACAGAAAACCGAGGAAACGGGCAGAAACGAGTAAATCATTTCGAAACTGTACAGAAACCCGACGATGACGTATCACAGCTCGAGATGTAATCTTGAAAAGAATATACTGTACGGAACAATTGCACAACGAACTTCAAAGACACACACACGTAGAGCTTCTGGCCGTATAGTCACAAGGGACCACATGTTGCAAATCGATCAATGAAGGCAGTTTCCAAAGCCATAAAGTCGTTCTTTATAGCATCAGACAAGCGTTGATAGTATTTGTCGGCGTCGACGGCTAAATACATATCTGTCCCTTTTGCTTTCTTGTCAGCTGGCCAGCCTCGGCAATCAGCGAAGACGTTTCATCGCTGCCACTGTCGTCTTATCAGGTGCCGCCAACTGGTAAATTTCATGAATTTCGCAAAATCATCACAAAACATGTTTTGAAGGCTGATATACCGATTTTTCGTATTTTTGACCTTGATCCAAAATTTGGAGGGGAAAGTAGAGCTGTTCGTAACTGCCCTCCCACTGGCATACACGGAAAATATGCCCTCCCACTGAATTTTGATGCCCGCTGCCCTCCAGTATCTATAGTCTGCCCGCTCCCCACTCCCCGCAACATTTCAAGCTCCCCTCTGCCCTCTCCCCACTACTGAAATTTCCCATTGCCAACTAGATGCCTACTAGGCAACCCAGATCAACGCAAACCGTGGGAACAGCTGGCAGTATAGCTTGGAACACTGCTCCCCTCTAAGTTAGGCGCTAAATCTCCCCTCAAGTTCTATCAACCACGCCGCTTTCCCCTCCCTCTACGTATCTTCCGGTGCCCACTGTCAAAAATTTTCTCCCCGCCCACTGAAAATTGTGAAATTTCTTCCCCGCCCACAGTAAATATAGATTTTTTCTCCCCGCCCGCTGATTAGTTTTGAAATTTGCCCGCCCGCTGAAAAACTTCGCACGAACACCTTTTTGCACGAACAGCTTAGTTGGCGGCACCTGTCTTATGTTCTCACATTCTTGGTCACTGGGAGTGTGGGATCGACGATGTTGGAAAAATCTATCCAACACTCTCAAAAATCGTCCCACACACTGTAGTATATATAGTACACGATCTCTGATTGGATGATAAACAGCCTTACGTTCCACGCAAAATATTATCCAATGGCACGATGAGTAACACAAGGACTGAACTACAAAGCAAGCAGGTCAGAGTACACGGGCAGAAGACCGTGAGCGTTGTCGATTTTGGATAATGTTGTACATCGTTGTTGACAGACTCACAAAAAACGGCCGAATTTTCAAACTACCTGGTGAACATACGCCACTTGGAACATATAGCCATTTTCTTGGTGGAATATCTCGTCCGTAGTATTAGTTGAAGTATCGGCAGTGGAACTCGCCACGGAGCTCGCGTTAGAGGCACGGAATACTTGATGGCCACGAAGTAGGATAGTCGCTGATACAGTTAAACATTCAATTTTTCCAGTGTGAATTTAACGCATATTGTTGTCATGTGAGAAAAAGAATCTCACACACCAAGGACCTGGGATCAGATTTCTCACACTCGTTGGGAATATTTTGTTTCACACTCGCCTATGGCTCGTGTGAGACAAAATATCCCCAACTCGAGTGAGAAATCTGATCCCAAGTCCTTGGGGTGTGAGATTCTATTATTCTCGTCTTCTCGGCTTTTGAAAACACCTGGAGCCAACCCATCTGACGTATCTCCTCAGGCTTGACATGTCTTGCCAAGTCAATCCTCTTTGCCACTAATTTTCAGCGTTTTCTTGTCCTTCGGTCATATTTCTGTAGCTTCTTTCGCTTCTTGTTGCCATAAATAAAACAACAAGTTTGCTTTGGTTGTCCGGATGCTCCACCACAGCACTACTGATTATTTGATCGTCTTGCTAAAGGGATACCAGAGATCAACCAGAGTAGTGGCATGTAGATGTACTGGTAGATGTACTATGTCAATAACAGTCTTTCTCCCATGGTAATGACGAACCTTTCCGTGGATAGTTTGACGACTTACCGCGTCAGGGACGACACACTAGATTTCGAGGTTGAGAAGCAGGGAAAGTGGTTTTCCGACCTCGGAGTTATGATATGCATGAGCAAATTTTGATGCATGAAAAAGGAAGAAATGGGGAGATGTAATTGTTGTTAAAATCGCCCGATGGTGTTGCTTAATTATAAATGATACGTACCATTTTCGGCACAAGTGAACCTATTTTCATTAAAAAGTCAAGACTGTATTGTAAATTTGTAAAATGTGAAATTAGATCTTACTCATTTTTTTTCAATTGTTTCATTACGTCTCGTATATACATCACAATGTCACGAAGCGACTTCCTTAAAAAAGTTCGATATTTTGTCGTTCAGTTAAGCGACGGTCCAACGTGCGTTATTAATGTTCTTCTTGTCTTCGATACTCTGTTTCGTTCCTTTCGCAATATTCCACGTACTGTTCGTGTTTACTGGGTTTATTGAAGTCGAAAGTCTAGTTTGAACGCTAATTCTCAAACCCGGGCAGTTACGCATTATCTGTCATAAGTTTAGAGGTTTATTCAAATTCTGCGACCAATGTTCACGAAATGATCTTGCACTATTTCGTGTTCCTGATAAACAAGAGTTCCGCGCAACGGTGTTAGGGACTGGACGTAAATTAGCAGGGGGGGAGGGCCGGGGGGATTTGGGGGAGGGTCACAAATTTTTGAGCCTCTGTTTGGGGGAGGGTCACAATTTTTTGAGCTCCTCTAAGGGGGAGGGTCACAAATTTTTGGGCTTGTTGTCGGTGCACTAAAGGTAGAAAGCAAAATTGTTTGTATAGACAATTATGCTCACATGACATCACTCGCACACTGCCTCTTACTTTCTATTAAGTGCTCATTCCACACTGCCTCTTACTTTCTATTAAGTGCTCATTCCCAACCCTCTGTGCATCTCTTCCCCACCATTATCTTAACCCTTTCAACCCCAGTTCCCTGTATACAGGTCCAACTTTACCATAGAAAACAATGGATTTGGGACAAACCATGGTGGTTAAAGGGTTAAATAGGATTATCTCTCTTGTTGCTAGTCTTATCGCCATTAAGTTTGTAGCAAATCCAATCTATTGTTCCTCAGCTAACCCGTGGCACTCTGGCTGCCCAGTGTACATGTAGTGTGTTTCGTTAATAAACATTGGACAGTGTTTTTGCTAAGATTGGGGAACATGGGGAACCCTGGTAAAATTTCTGTTGTCCGCTAGTATGACTGCACTGATATACCAAGGCTAACCCTGGTAAAATGACTGAGGAACCCCGGTAACATTTACCTAGGTACCGCCCTTAACAAAAACACTGCTGGATATTACCACAATATCTTACATTGTTCCACTGATGTAGTCAATCTTGAACTAACTATTTGACAATATTATTTCTCATTCCACTTTTTGTTGATCAACAAAAGTTCCCTCTCTTGCATAAGCCACTTCGCTTAAAGTTTAAGGCCAAGCTCTACCCTGCATCAGTCACTTTATTAATGAATTTTAGTTTTTAGAGATACTGTTGTTTGAAGTTAAGAGTAAACTTTGGAGTGATAATTAATAATTTTGATTCCAGAAAAGTGATTTTAGTATACTTAAATATTTAGGTACAGTCATCTGATTGGTATGGCTACTTGTGGCATTTTTCTACTTTATATTGGCTTTACCATGTGGGTACTATCTTTGGAATGGATAGTGTTCATTTGTGTTGTGAAGGCAGGATATATGACATTTGTTGAAATTTAATGTGGGTAATTTATACAGTGAATCAGCCATGTTGATCACATATTCAGATTGAACTTGATTAAATACGGTGATATCCCAATGTGACGTCATTACAGAATATGGAGACTTGATTGGTCATGAAATAGTGTTTGCCACTTCTGTGTCAAATCAGGATCAGTCTATCCCCTATTATCTAGGCTGCTTTCTGTGATATGTTTAAAATGCAAAGAAACGGGGCACAAAAATTGACAAAGTATTGTCAATGTTAAAACACCATAATTTCACACTATAGCATTCAATCCATGACCATACTTTGAATTGTTTGCTTAAATTATTGCTTGAATAGGCATAGCCTTTCTGTTGACCTTTCTCCACAAACAGGGCAACATGACCAAACCTTCTCATTGTCTACTGGAACACAATAGTACATTTTGTAAAACTGGATTTGATATGAGTGCAATGAGCACATGTACAGGTATTTTCAGTTCTCTGACTACACAGATCTATCAGAATATTATAAAATCCAGTGAATAATGTGGTCATGCACACATGTAGTTCTATATCTGTACCAGGAACACATTTTAAACATATGTTGTACTTTCCCATATTTGCTCCCCATGTAGAGATTGAACTGCTCAATACATTGTACATGACCATATATCATTGTTATGAAGATCAGTGTCACATTTGATTGTGTTTCCAGTATTCCCTCAATTGTCAATGTGATACATTCCGAAATTATGAATTTCACTGATATTTTGATAAATATTAAATTATAATTCCTTAGAAAAAATGGCAGGCACATGCATTTGCATTAATATAAAAGAAAACATTTGAAGAGCATACTTATCACAATCACTCTTAATGGAGTATAAGTGTGCTCTATCCCATTATGAGCCATTTGGGCATTCATTATTGGAATTATTGGATATTCTGTTGAATCATAACATTCCACATCTGCAGTTCAAAGCCAAAGTGAAAGGGTACATATTTACTGCCTACTTGACATGATATATGCCATTGACTTGGTGTAGCAGTCTAAGCCCTACGAGAATGGTAAGAGTATTCAGCTATTGGCTGCTTTGATTGCCTCCAACAACGGCATACTCATCACACAGGTGCAACCACAGTCGCAACGCGAAGGCCTATGCACCCGGTAGAGAGAGAGCTCTTTGGGGTAAGGTAGTCTTTGCGTAGCGACGGTGGTACACATATCCTCCTAGCGTAGGGCAATATTGCCGTTGTACCTCAATATTTGGACTGCTGTTTAGGTAGGACGTCAACTTGATCAAACCCTAAAATCTAAAAGCTTAAACTCGAAAGCAGGCAAACCCTTCAGTTTCGGAACTGCAGCTACATAAAGCAATATATGATACTACGGTACTACCAAAGAGTGTAGTAGCTCCTAGCTTTGCATGGCAGGACTGTACCAGCGTTATACGGCCTGTGGTAGGAGGCCGTATAACGCACGCTGGTAACACACAGCCCTGCCATGCAGAGCTAGGTCCATGGTGATACTGATACACTCCTGCTTGGGAAAACAACACCGAGACTTGTGAATTGCAATATCACCATCCTTCTGATCCTTAATACAACCATTTTCAGTAATAGAGCGCGAAGCCACTGCAGTGAACTGCAATAAAACTGATCACACTAATTAGTTTCAGCTGTAGCCAGCTGGCAAAGTCGACAACATTGTATTTCCCATGCAGACAGTTTGTCTGGGGAAATTGAAATAAAAAAGATTTGTGCATGGTAATGTTACATTGTATCTTAATCTTGAACACAGGGTGCCAATCGTAAACTCTCATTTACAACTCGAGCCTCAGACAGAGCTAGTTTTGCCTTTGTACAAGCAGACTTTTTGGTCTTTATCAAGCAGTAGCCTTGTTCAACACCAAAGTGGCTACGGCTACAGCTGAAACTAATTAATGTAAGCAGTTTTATTGCAGTTCACTGCAGTGGCTTCGCGCTCTATTACTGAAAATGGTTGTATATTTTTCATAAGCCAATAAGTCAATCATTTAAACATACAGACCTTTATTTCCTGAAAATGATAGGCTAAAATGTACAGTGTACGTCCAGAGAACTTCTTGGTACAGCGCGAAACTTGTAAACAAACTTGTATGCGTTGAAGGTATTTGAATATTTTTAGAATGATGTTCACAGTCACACTTGGAAGTAGTGACAATTTAGTCAAGTTGTAAGTGAAACATATTTGTGAAAATCATCATTAAATTAAGTACTTTCAATACTTAGACCTCAATTTTGACAGTCAGGAAGAACGGACAGAAATAATTGAGAGAAATTAATGAATTACATGATGGATCTCTGACTTAAAATGACGTCAAGTGCAGAGGGTCAAGTTTGATGTGAAATAGGCCCAGAAGAAAGTTTTTAAATAGCTTTGAAACAAGTGGACTGCCAATCTTGTTTAGTGGTCATCTACGGTAGTACCAAGACTTTAACTCTTTCACATAATGCTATGCTTGGTGTCTACCTCCATGGTGTACAACATACCGGTACATGATTCAACACTCAGCAGAGGACTGCACTTTCATATTGGAAATATTTGTGAGTTCACATGGTGGTGTAATCTTACATCCCTGTTCAGAAATGGCTAATATTATGATACTTTGGACAAAGCTATTTTGTCAACATTTTACAGTACTATCTTGTCAATGCAACAATTATAAAAATATTCATTGCCACCATTTTAATACTTCAACAGTGCAATGGTCATGCTGCTTGACACTTGAATTAAAAGAATCTCTACTAGATATGTACTAAGTTAAAGGGACAAAGTTGCTCATTATTGACATTATTTTGCCATTTACATTTCTCACTGAATTCTCACTGAAATATGCTCACTCTCTGGTTATTGCAATTCAATTCTCACTTTTTATAAGGCACATTAACATGTGAAATTTACTGTGACAATTTTTGGTACATACCTTAAATTAAATTATTAAGTGACCACATGTTATATCCATGCATGCATATGAGTTGAGCTGTGACAACCAGAGATTGCAATTAAGCCCATTTCAGTGAGCAGCAGAAAAGCATATATATTCAACGGAAATTAAAATGACCAAAATTTTGTCAAAAATGAGTGACTTTGTCCCTTTAATGGCCAATGAAATGGCTAAATTCCATGTTTGCTGTTTTGTTAGTTTTGCCTGTCAGTCACTGTAATTTGAAACAATGGTGTATGGACAAGATGTTAGGTTTGTTGTTTACTTTGCAGGTCAGAGTTATATAAATTCATAAGATTTCAGAATTTTTCAGTATTAGCTGCTGTATTTTAGCATGATATGCTCTGTATTGATTCAGTTTGTCAGCCTAGCTTGATGACACTTGAGCAGTGGTGTCATTTTTTTGTGTCCAGTGAAGTCTTAAACTGTTTTTTGTGGTTTGTTCCACATTTACAAGTGTGCTGACAAAGTGGAAAATAGAGCATTTCATCAAACTTGTGCAGAAAATCAAACAATGAATTAATTTAATCATAGAGTTATCCTATGGTGTTCCCCAGAACAATCCACCCATACCACACTGGAAACAAGAATACCAGTACTCCTTTATCTGGTGATTGGTTTACTAAGTTAAAAAGTGTATAAAGAGTTAAACAGTATATTAAACCATTATCATAACAATCAAAATGCATATTGTGTAGGCAGAGAAATCAGGGGTTTCCCTTTTATTAAAAGTACTGAAAAATCTGTAGCATAGAATTATCGAGATTTTTTCTACAAGATTAGTTTTACCCATGCTGGTCAAAGGGGAATGACACGATGTCATTGAAAGTATTCTTAGGTAACACTGACATCCATATCTAGACTTGTTCTTGTCACAAGTAGAAGCAAATAAAAAATTTGCACACATCCCTTGCTGGTATCCATCTATATTGCCCTGTGTTGTAAATCCCTACCTCAATTTTTGATTGTTGAAGATTCGATCAATTTGTAATATTCTATTTTTTTGAAACTGGGGGAGGGTCACAAACTTTTCAGCCTTGCTTTGGGGGAGGGTCATAAATTTTTCAGCCTTACTTTGGGGGAGGGTCATAAATTTTTGGTCACTCTCTTACGAAATCCCCCGGCCCTCCCCCCCTGCTAATTTACGTCCAGTCCCTTACAGTCCGTAGAGGATGGCAGTTGATTTCCACTCGTATTCAACCTGCGACCCTTGGTGATTCGAAATCGACCACCATCTCGATCTGTTTCGGTGGTTCTCCGCCATATACAGAGCAGCAGGTATGCCGAGTATGATTTTATGTATGTATATGTATGCATACATATGTATGACCAATGTGTATATATATATATATATATATTATATATATATATATATATATATATATATATATATATATATATATATATATATATAATGTATATATATATATATACAATGTATATATATATATATATATATATATATATATATATATATATATATATATATTAAAAATTCCTCTCTATATACATTTCCTAGCTGTTCTGTCTCTGAAATAAGGGTGATTGCGTAAATTAATTTTTTTACATTTGGCGCCTCGTAGGGTGGCTTGCCAACTTCTTTTAATATGACCTGTGTATTGTAGGCAGGGGGATATATTTACAAGATTCGCCATAGGTAGGGTAAAAATAAATTTACGTTGGAATAAATTCATTACAAATGCCACACCAACCGAAGTAGTCTTTAATTAAAGCGAGTGTTAGACGGCCTTAATTCCCGTGTCCGCCGTTTTCGCAAATCAACTACTCGTTCCTATCAGCATCATTCGACTGCGTTTCCGCTCTCGCTATACGAAAGCGTATCGTTCGAAAGCCAGGGAGACCGGCATCCTTGCAAAGAGACACTGTCACGGCCAGCATCATGACCCAATTTTGCAAAACCAGCATGGTGCCGTAGATTTTGTCATAAGACCGAGATGGTGCCGCCAACTAAGCTGTTCGTGCAAAAAGGTGTTCGTGCGAAGTTTTCAGCTGGCGGGCAAATTTCAAAACTAATCAGTGGGCGGGGAGAAAATATCGATATTTACTGTGGGCGGGGAAGAAATTTCAATATTTTCAATGGGCGGGGAGAAAAATTTTGACAGTGGGCACCGAAAAATACGTAGAGGGAGGGGAAAGCGGCGTGCCTGATAGAACTTGAGAAATAAGCGCCTAACTCAGAGGGGAGCAATGTTCCAAGTATACTGCTAACTGCTCGCACGGTTTTGCAATGTTCTGGGGTGCCTAGTGGGCATCTAGTTGGCAATGGGAAATTTCAGTAGTGGGGAGAGAGGCAGCGGGGAGCCTTAATTGTTGTGGGGAGTGGGGAGCGGGCAGACTGTAGATACCGGAGGGCAGTGGGCATAAAAATTTAGTGGGAGACATATTTTCAGCGTATGCCAGTGGGAGGGCAGTTACGAACAGCTCTCACTTTCCCCTCCAAATTTTAGGTCAGGGTCAAAAATAAGAAAATTCGGTATATCACCTTCAAACATGGTTTGTGATGATTTTGCGAAATTGATGAAATTCACCAGTTGGCGGCACCTTGACCGAGATGGCGACTATCATCAGGTCTCTTTGATTTACGCCGACCGCTAAACATTTGTAAGCATGAACGATCATGTTTGATTCATGAAAGGGGAAGAAGTGCCGGGCATTTGCAATTGTTAAAATGTGCCGATCGTGTCTCGTAATTGTCAATGATACGTACTATTTTTGGCACAAGCAAACCCATTTCCATGGTAAAGTCAAGACGTCATTGTAAATTTGTGAAATTGCATCATGTGCAAAGTTTTCACGTGTTTCATACGATTCGTATGTACATAGTTATATCACGAAAGTTCGATATTTTGTCATTCCGTACAACGACGGTGCAAATGTGTGTAGGTAAATATTCTTCTTGCCTTTGATACTCTTGTTTCGTTCTTTCACAATTTACAATATTCCATGTACTATTCGTTTTTTACAGGGTTAATTGACGTAGAATATTTTTGAAGTCTTATCCGAACACTAATTCCCAAACCTGCCATAAGTTTGATGGGGTATTTCAATTCTGCAACGGTTACCATTGATGACGAAATTATTTTGTGATCCAAATTTCCTGATCCCTTTATGTGAACACTTTTGCACTATTTGGTGTTTGTGATAGACAAGGCTCCCTCGCCACGGTGTTATAGTCCGTCGATGATGGCAGATTAAGCAAGAGAACAACATTCCACCGTGATCTGGTGGTTTTCGATTTCCACTCACATCCGACCAGCGAATATATATATATATATATATATATATATATATATATATATATATATAATATATATATATATATTGAAGCTACACATTATCAATACTGATAAATCTACGAACGCTTTGAGTTGGTTTTAAAATGTCGCCACCAAAACAAATATTAATTATCAAATTTCAACACCAAGTAAAACACGATACAATAGTTCGTCCAAACCATAGATTAAGTAAGTCAAGACCTCCTGAAATTTGTTTTGGCCTGAGGATTGCAGGATGCATGAAACTATATATATATATATATATATATATATATATATATATATATATATATATATATATATATATATATATATATATATATATATATATATATATATATAATTACTTAAATTACTCTTAGTACAAGGTAATAATACCTTTTACTTAAGTTTTATGCATCCTGCAATCTTCACGCAGAAGTGAAATGATTCTTTGCAACACTGTCATTTAGATGTTTTGTCATCTATATGTTTTGTGGGTGGTTTTAAAATTTGATAAATGATATTTGTTTTGGTGGCGACATTTAAAACCAACTCAGAGCGTTTGTTTAACGGTGTAGATTTGTCAGCATTGATAATGTGCAGTTTTTTTGATATACAAAGATTACATCGCTTCCTTATATTCGAGTAGACTTGATTCGAGTTGTTGAATTTAAAAAAAATAAAATCATTTGTAATCGTTTTCCTTGTGTCCCTCCTATTTCATACAAACAAACCTATTTGGAAGTTGACAGCCCAGGCCAGGTTTTCCCAGCGATTGAACGCATTAACTTTGTGCAAGTAGTGAGTTAGTTGCTGCCGGATTCACCGAATAGGACTCCTTGCACTGTACCGGCGGCGAGACGGACTGTGTACACAGTGACGTTAAGCAAATACAAAGTGATTGACAGCCCTCCCCGGTTATTCTGGCCGATAAGATGATCGCAGTCAATTTGACATCGAGTACGTTACACACTTAGCAAATACGACACAAAGTTGGCACATCGACAGCGTTTTAAAACTGATAGGTTGACCATCGCAAATCATACGAGGGAGCGTTCAGTTATTACGGCCGGGGATGGGCCTGCAAAATCCAGCGGGGGTCACCTTAAATTTGGAAACTGCAAAGGGGGGTCATGTATTTTTTAAACAGCTCGGGGGGGGGGGTCACTTAATTTTCAAAAGTATCCGTCCCGTCAAAAAGCAGTTTCAGTGTTCAGAAATATTTTGGGAGATAAAAATGATTCGCTGCATGATTTAATTCTCTGAAGTCACATAACTATAAATCTGAACAAAAGTATAATTATCTGTCAAATGAACATCTTTACTTGGCAACTTTAAGGCTTGTCTTATTGTAAATTGAGCTCACTGAGGGCAATGAACAATTCCTCTTCCTTACATATGTTAGGAAAATTGTTTAACAGTTACCTGTAGACTACTAGTACCATGAAAAGTTAAATGACACTTTTAGGTGAAATTCCAATATCATTATTGTTGTCAACATCTGAACTTTCAAATACCCTATTTGAATCAAGTACATCAATTATCAAACATCTATAAAAGCACAAATTAATTTAGTTTAGGATTGTAAAAAAATTATTCATAGTTTTCTCATAGACTCCAATGTAAAGTGAATCCGAGATCCCATTTCTTGCACACATATCATCCTTTAACTATTCTAGTCTAACTAAGTACTTTAAAATGAATTATCAAATGTCTATAAATACACAGATTTAGATAGTTTTGTATTGGAAAAAAAATATTCATAGTTTCCACATAGACTACCATGTATAGCAAATCAGCAATTCGGTGAAATTCTAAAATCCAATTTCTTGCACACATATCCATTTGTAGCTACCCTAGTCTAATCGAGTACATTAATATTAATAATCGATAGTACATAAATACATAGATTTACCTATTTTTGTACTAGAAAAAAATTATTCACAGTTTCCTACTCCAATGTACAGTGAATCTACATTTCGATGAAATTCCAAAATCAAATTTCTGGCCAACACATCCATTTGTTACCACCTTAGTCTAATCAAGTACATTGATATTAATAATCAAGAGTACATAAATACACAGGTTTACCTATTTTTGTATTGGAAAAAAATTATTCAGTTTCCTCATAGATTCCAATGTATAATGGACGAAAATTTTCAGTGAAATTCCATAATATAACATAATATGCACCTTTAACCATCATATTCTAATCAAGTACAATTGTGTTAATTATTCAACATCTGTATATCCACAAGTATAGCAAGTTTTTCATTGAAAAAAAAAATATTCACAATTTTATCATAGACTTCCATGTATAATGGATGAACATTTTTGGTGAAATTCTAAAGTCAAATTTTTTGTCCACATATCAGTTGTAACAACTCTATTCCAATTAATACATTTATGTCAATTATCAAATGTCTATAATGCATAGATATAATTTTGTATTGAAAAAGTATTACATAGTTTTCTCATACACTAGCTTGTATAGTGAATCAACATTATCAACAGCTGATTATCAATTAAGTCCAAATATAAATTTTGTACACACACGCTTGCTCAAAAATATTGCGAACCACCAGTCCTGTAATTTCTGTCAAATCCATTTGAGGGGTAATTTCAGCATTATAGCAAATTAGAAGGGGAAATTTGAACATTAACACTTTGTGAGTTTGTAAGGAGAGTCGTTTAAAAAAATCTGAGAATCTTTTTTGGGATTGTATCCCTCGAGGTGTTTGTGTGTGCAGCTTTACTCAAGGAATGGGGGGGGGTCATGATTTTTTTTCATCTTAAAAGGGGGTCATCATTTTTTTGGTGCAATGGGTAGGGGGTTCACTTATTTTGTCTGATGCGCAGGAAAAATTGCCGGCCCACCCCCGGCCATAATAACTGAACGCTCCCTTACCAGAGAAAAGTTGTCGAGAGTTATATTCAGGGAAAATATCTCTTTGTCTGCGCACCAACTGGCAGCGGTAAATCACTGACATACGTAGTCGCCCAAAAGTGTTCTGATTTTCATCACTTCAGACAAAACTGTACTGATTAAAATCACCCTAATAGAGGAGCAAGCCTGGAAGTTGAACGAAAGAGGACTGAATAGCTGTGTACATCAGCTACCAGAAAAAAGATATGACCGGCGTAGTAAGAGACTAGTTCAATTACAATTTCGGCGATGAACAGAGGTCGTGCTGACTTTGGTGGGAGTGACTGCACTCGACAATTCATCAACAACGCCATGTGCGAGTTATGCACATGGCTTTGGAATCGAGAGGTAACTCTTCCCAATAATACGATGATGTCATCTTATGAATAATAGGTCAGTAAATACAAACATCATCTCGTCAATAATTTATGGCAATCCAGATCGTGCAAGAAAGCCAAGTCTGTTGCCCTCCCTAATCCCCTTCATTAAGCTACTACCTTCACCCCACTCATCGCGCTCACCCCACTCACACATTTCACCACTTGGTATGGCAAGCAATATTGGTCTAGAAGTTATGAATATGATCAATAAATGCCATGTATTAAACTTTTTTTCATTATGCAAGCCTTACTTGTGTCTAGTGTGTGCCCATTACTTTACCCTAGCTTTCTCTGTATAGTATTTCAAAGAAAACAGTCCATATCTCTTAATTGCCCTCCCTAATCCCCTTCATTAAGCTACTACCTTATGAGCTGCTCGACAATATAAAAACTCGATGTGCACTGAAAGTGCTCACCTGGTTTACAACAAGTTCATTACATACAAGTACGCTTCACAGAACAGTCAGATATCTGTCATATCATTATATGTAGTTTCATCAACTTTCGCACAGTACTCTAGGAGTTAAATCACTAATTACGAAACTTCATGTTACTTGCAATATGAGATGTTTATTAACTTAACACTGCTCAATACTTCATGGGACAATAAGATATCTATCAGATCAACATCTGTAGCACGTTTCATCAAATTTAATTCTCTAATTTTGGCATATCACCGATTACAAAGTTAATTTAATACACAAATGAACTTAACCCCTAATTAACTTGATACTGCTCAGTGCTCGTGCGACAATTAGATATTTATCAGGTGGATATCTGTAGCAGGTTTCAGAAAAATTGGTGCCACAAGTTAAGAGTTAAATAATTAACTACAAAGTTCTTTAAATATGCAAATGAACCCTTAATTAACTTCATACTATTAAATGCTTTACAACACAGTCAGACATCAGTCCAATCAGTATTTGCAGCAGATTTCACCAATTTTGGTGCTGTTATTTCGGAGTTATATGACTAATTACAAAACTTCAGAAAACATGCAAGTGAGTTACCTATTAACTTGACACAGCCCGATGTTTCTCAGTACAATTAGATATCTATCAGATCAATATTTGTAGCAGATATCATCAAATTTGGTGTGGGAATTTTGGAGTTATATCAGTAATTACAAACTTCATTACATACACAAATGAGCAGATAATTGACATGACACTCACAGTATCATCATAATAATGTTCTGAGATTGTCATCAGTGGAACGTTTCATGAAATTTTGTGCAGAATTTCTTGATATATGGCGACACTGTCTCCATAGGAAACCTTATATATAAAAATATTGCAAGCCGCACTTAAAAAACTAATCAGTTCTTGCCATTAGCGTATGGTAGTACCTGTCTACACAATCTCACTTGAATCCGTTCAGGCGTTTTGGGTTATCGTGTAAACAGACAGACAGACAGGCAGACGCTCACACACACACATACACGGACATACAGAGAGACATCGCTACGACAGTAGCTTACGTGTGTTAAGACGTGATCTAAAAAGCCACAGATACTTTTTGGTAATTTTCCCGTTTTACATCCAAATGTAAGTTTTATAACATGTGCTATAACACATTAATAGTATGCCTATGGTACAGCTATTAGTATGCCTATCTTCAGCCAAAACATAAACCTGTCATTTCCACTTTGCTGATTAAAGCTGCGTTCATGCAAGTCTTTTCTTGCTCGCTGAGACAAGATACGAAAAGACAGAAAATGAATTTATTCAGATCGTAGTGTATTTACTTCAGAGAATCAAAACATGTAGAGAATCCCCTGTATTGAGAGACATTTACAGGAAACCGTCGCTTTAGTTGATGAACATTATCCAAACAGGTGTATAAATGACTTTACACAGGCTGAGAAAGTTTTAACTAAATATTCTAACAGAGTAACATTGATTGACTTTGGCACTACTGGTGAAATGAAATAAAGTTGTCTATTTGTCTTGCCACGCAGGTCTAGTTAAAATTCTGAACACAAGCATGGTTGGCACAGACTGAACAAAGTACAATGTAATGGAAAAGAAACAAACTTATACGAACATTCGGCTCTTGAGCGTGTAGCAATAAAATCACGGACGACACCATCGGCAAACAACGAACAGCAATCAAGAATTCATGTCAGTTTGTGTTGCCACCTCGGCGACGCATACTTTGTCCAGGTCAAGGTTACTCAAGGTCAGTCTTGTAGTGCTCTCAGCAATTCGTCGGCGTCTTGTTGTGTAAGGCTCTAATATCATTATCATACAGCCTCCAACTGTAAGGAGGCTTCCGTAGAAATAAAACGAGTTGTTGTAGTCGGTAGTGACGTCGTATATGTAACCTAAAGGACGCAAACAAGACAATTGACCTTTAAAAAATCGCATTTACATATCCCTCTATCCTCTTCTTCGTTCATCTCATTAAAGTAACAAAAGAGTGACGTGCTCGTTAGGTCACTAATATTTTCCCTGCTAAACAGAGAAAAAAGGGTGTAATATAATTATTTTAACCACGAATTCACGGCTCTTTGTTGCATGAATTAACTTTACTCTATAACGACAACTTAACACCTGAACTACATTTGTCCTGATATCAATACGATATCTGTACGTTATCACACATCATTTCAAGGTGTGGGTTGCGATAGCGAGTGACCTGATACACGCCCACGGCAACTTATGGACGATTGACCAGCCTCGATACCAGAAATTCAGTTGACTCTGTTTATTTTCCAAGTAAAATCGGAGTCCAAATTCGCGTACTCACGGTCGACAAAAATGAAAGCCGAGACGGACGTTGTTATTACTATTAACCTTCACGTTCGTTAGACTCAATTTCGGTTGCGGAGGAGTACTAATCTCACATGCCAAGTAGCAGGAAGGTGTAAACGAAGTTCCAACACAACGAAATTAATGACATACAGACACGTGCTCTATTGATGTATAGCGACTTGAGTAGCAATCGTATTTTTTGTCCACAGTTGAAAGCTTAGTTGATACTTATGGAAATATATATTGTTTTTACTGCTTACTACCATTGGTTGTTTGTTATAGTCCTTCAAATACTATCCTTCATCGATTTTCTCTTGAAAGTGTGGAAATCAGGTAAAGTCAAAGTCTCATATGTGTCTTCCTGTAAAATTCTTCATTTAGAGTTGCATTGAATGTAAACATTAAAAATAAATATGATTGCATTAAAAATAGATCCGATGTTTTTTAATTTTTCTTTAAAGTGATACACTTTGTACGGGAGTAGACCCGAAGATTGTTTATCAAGAAACACAACATGAGACAAGGTATTGTAACTCTGATACTTAACCTCCACATGGCGGTCCAATCAGTGATCCGATGGCGATGAAAAATGTTCCTATGCCAGCACCAGCTGTTAAGAAGTCAGACCCAACAATATCTCTGATTACTTGTGGTATCAGTCCGAAAAATGTGCCGACAGGAATTCCAAGAATGGATGCGTAGACCATGTAGGAGACGTACGTCTTTGCCAAGGGACTTGCAAGGTTACACACCCCGGCAAAACACAAAGTGAGCCCGTACACTTTAACCGTTGACATGTACTTTTTCGTGAAATGCAGGATCACTGGAATCACAAGTCTTCCGATTATTCCCGCCAAACCCATCACTGAGACAATCAATGAAATGTCTGCACCGCTACCCATATTTTTATTCTCTGCACGCGCCACAAGATGTGCCGGTAGTCCATAATAACCTATTCCAATTGATATAGTGCTGGCAACAGTAAACAGGACGAATGTAGGATAAATTTTAAATAGCCCAAAATCACAGGTGTCTGCGGTGCGTGACAAGAACAATTTCAGACCTTTAGCTTCACTAGACATCTGTTCTGATCGATTATTTTCGTTATTTTCCGGATCCTCTTCTGGAGCTCTGAACAAGGCGGCGGATACTGCCATCTGGGCATTCAAGGCGGAGAACACTATGACAGATCCTCTCCAGCCGTAGTTGTCGATCAATGCTTGCAACAACGGAGGGAAAATGAACACAGCCAGCCCAGCTCCGCACGCTGCAAGCACGTTTGCAAGTGCAAATCTTTTCCGTATGAAAAAAGCTATGATGCCAATGCATGCAGGCGTGATAATTGCATAACCGAATCCTAGAGGAAAGACCAGATATGAACTGAAAATGCTCACGTGTTTCATTATATATTGCATTTATGTGCAAGTTTGAACCTTTGCTACATGCTTTGCTACATTTAAAGTGTTATGATCAACACAATGAATTTCACCACAGATCAATTCTAAAGGTCATTAAGTATTCAAATATGTAATTAGCTGAAATAAAAATAATTAATTTCTTTGAGTACTGTCATTGTATCACAATATAGCATGTGTAATTACCTTTGGTCAAGTCCTTCAAGCTCTATATGCCAAACCGTGAAAGCTTGTTAGCTATTTATGCAAATTATGAATTAGCTGACATGAAAATGCAAAATGACTTTCAATACTGTTATAACCTGGTATAATGATCAATGTACACAGCATGTTTCGCCAAATTTTATCAAGTAAATGCCAGTATATATCCCTAATTTGGAAGGTTCATTAAATATGCATATTGGGAATTGGCTGAAAAAAATGTCAAATGACTTTCAATAATCTTGTATCATAGTATCTTTAATGTACATAGCAAGTTTTGCCAACTTTGGTCAAGTCAAAACAGATAAATATCGCTAATAAATGCGGGATATCGGACCGCAGGCGGGCGAAGGTTGCATTATAAGCGCGCCAACCCAAACTCACTGCATGGACATCACATTTACGAAATCGAAGTCCAAAGTCAACTACGTCATTGTTAGAATAAGAGAGGTTTTCCATCACACGGGAGCATACCACCACAAATTTTGCACAGATGGCGTTGCACTGGCATTGAAAAAGGGTGCATGGGAGCATGGGAACGCGGGCAGTTTCCCTCGCTATGGGTAGGAAATGCATTGAGCAAGACACACTTCCGGGTTCGCAAAAAAACGAGGATCCCATTTACGGGGCGCTCAAATATAACTATTTGCTGTGATACATAGCAGAGGCGTATATGTTTGTGATGCTGAGAATAACATCAGTAAATAAATGACGGGTTTTAAAAGTTGATGTTTTTTGCGATGAAACAGACTTCTGAAGGTAGCTCGCTTGGGGAACACGTCATTCCGGCCGCTGTCCGCTTTGACCCCAGTAATTCACACTGGTTTTGGTCGGCCCCAGGTACCCAAGTCACTTCGACCCCGTCACACTTTTGCCTACATGTCCACGGAGACGATTCAACATGTTCCACAACAAAGCCAAGACAAAATTGAAAATATCAATAAAATGGCTTCACAAAGGCTGAAATACATGATACTCGATGAAGTATGAAGTTTATGAAATGAAATCAAAATTGACAACACAAGTGTTTGTCTCGGGTAATACCACTTGAAGTTGAACTATTCTACAGACTGTTTTTTCCATACAGTGCAGTATTTGTCAGTGACAATTAATCTTTGCAATACATTTTTTACGATGAGCTGGAAATTTGATTAATATCGAGTTAATGTACATAAATATTCCGTTATTTACTGGGACACGTTTATTTTCTCGATCCGCTATCTGCGGACTACGTGCTGAAGTACATTGACTGTTCATGTCAACGATCGTTTCTCCCTCTGCAGAGTTTCTGTATCCCGTTCAACAATGCTGTACCTCGATCACACGATAGTGACGCTATGTAGCTGTGCAGTATTGAAACTTATCATAAAATGGCCACCTCGTCTAACAGTAACACGTATTGTCGGGATTATCGTACGGAAAAAAGACTGCAAAAGTAAGACTTATGAATCTTCATCAGAATTGAACACATCATGATTGTACACGAGTATCAACCGTGAATGCACGTTGAGCTCGGCAGTTACACAAGCATGGTACGCTACATGCATAGCCCTACGAGTATGGCGACAGTGTCCGGCTTTGGCTACGCGGCCTACCGGAGGTGGGAGGCGGCGTAGCCAAAGCCGGACACTCTCGTCATACTCGTAGGGCTAGCTACATGCACTGCCGCGATGCCGATCGTATGCATTCCAAGGCCTATCCCGGAATTTGTTTCACAAACAACCTCAAAGGAGAGCAAACATACTTCTATGGACAATGACGAACACGTTTCTTGGCGAAGCAAATTCAAAACAGTGCAGAAGTACATGAAGTAGTCATGGCCTTGGACTCTGTGCACGAACCTGATTGGACACTTCAATACCTTTGACCCAAAGTTATTATTCATCAGCACTTCCATGCCATGAGGCTAGGTAGAGAACGTATGTACTCATTTCTGGCGATCGAGCAGCGAGGGAAACAATCAATTACCAAGGATAAAGCTAATTTGCTAAACGATATTTTATCTTGAATAGTGAGTTGAATGAGTAATATTTTTAATGTTCAATACGAGGTTGAAACACGGAGGGACCGTGGTTGAAACCAGTGCTATCCAGCTGTAGCAAACCTGGACAAGCACATTTCACAGCGCCCTGAAACAGTCGATTGTTTTCACTTGTCATACGCGGCGTAACAGAAAAATTAAAACTTTCATAACTTCATTAATATCCAAGCCACGCCCACCAAAACCTTTTCAGTTCTAGCCATTTGAATTCTGAAGATGTCTACCAAATTTGACTGAAATACGTTCAGCCGTTTTGAGAAAATGGACCAACAGACAGACAGACAGACACACAGACAGACAGACATCGCTGCGACATATGCTCACGTGTTCACACGTGAGCAAAAAATAGTTCAGGAAGAATATGACATGGTTATAATGACGGTACAGCATCCAATGTAAGAATTTGAATTTCGCGTTTTTGATAGAACAACATCACATCATCACATATCACGGCATTCGCAAACAACTTTGGAGGGGTTTGCAGGAGAGATGCCGGAGAAGGGGGGGAGGGCTACCTGAAAATAACAAGTGTATGTTGGGGGACTTAAAAGGGGAGGGAATCGACTCAAAACTGTCTCTGATTGATATGAAATATGTGTTCGGATGTCAATTTAAGCCATAAAGTTTGCCTTATCTTTGGGTGGTTTTTGTTTTGTGTATCAACTGAAGTTTCTTTTTCAACTCCCTGAAGCGTGATGAAAAGTCAAGAACAGCCACATGTATAAAGTCAGATTGTTATTGTTAAAAATTGAATTCAAATCCGGACTAGAATTCAATTGTCATCATTGAGAATGATTAGGGTTTTTAAAAAGTGCATATACAGAGAGTTTGCGAAACAGAATTTTATTATTTTAGTATATTGTTGGAGTACAGCAAGATGCTGCAGTCGATACACAGAACAAAACATACTTTATAGGCCAAAAGGAACAACCGAAGGTCCCTTTTATACAAATATTTTAATTGTGTCCAGTTTTCCTGGCAGGGAGGTAAGTCATGTTTCGAAACCTTTCACATGTGATCGCAAAAGGGACAATAGCAATAATGTTTACCTTCATTTATTGTTTCGCTCGATATTGTACAGAGAGCAAATTATTGTTTATCGAGAAACTTATTACAGCCTAAATGTCAATATTTAATGATACTTAAATACATACATATATACTTACATATTAGAAAAATATTGAATAGTTTTCGTATAGACTACTATGACAAGTGAAATGATAATTTTGGGATAAAATTCCAGTACACGTATCATATTTGTACTACATCGAAACTTTCAAACGCACTATTTGAATCAAGTACATTTGTATCAATTGTCAAACACCTATAAAAACACCGAGTTAGTTAAATATTGTTAAAAATATTCATATAGTTTTCTCATTGACTCAAATGTATAGTGAATCAACATTTTTGGTGAAATTCCAAATTCAAATTTCTCTTACTTCCACTTGTAACCAACCTATTCTAATCATGTACAGTTATATCAATTATCCAACGTCTATATATGCACAACTATTGCTAGTTTTATATAGGGAAAACTTATTCATAGTTTCTCCTACAGACTCCTTTGTATAGTGGATCAACATTTTTGGCGAAATTCTAAAATCAAATTTCTTGTACGCATATGCACTTGTAACACTCTACACTAATTAAGTATATTTATGTCAATAATCAAACGTCTATAAATGCACTTAAAAACTATCCACTGTTGATTGACCAATCAGAGTGCTCAATTCAGGGTGTTTTATTTACAGGTAAAGCCCTGGTCACCAAATTCCAGAAACGAATGACAGCGCCGTAGTAAAGTACTGTCCAATCAAAAGTGAACATGTCATATTCTGTAGACATCTGGTACGTTTTAATATACAAAATTGGCAATACAGCGGAAACCAGCTGCAACACAAAATCTGCTGTGCCCTAGGGCATTATATAATGTGCCCTAGGGCATTTATAGGATGTTCCATTACATTGGAAGGCTATTTCACAAATAAAAAGTTTTAATTCATATCCTAAACATGTTACATTGACAAAGGGGACGGTTGACGTAAATACATTGAAAACGAAAATATATCAGTTAGGGGCGATAGTTTTTAAGTCGGATAAAACCCTCATACTCGGGCTCTTCTGGTATATAAAGTCCAACCCTACGATAAAATGTCTCGGCCTGCGGCCTCGACATTTTATCGTTGGGTTGGACTTTATATACCAGAAGAGCCCTCGTACTTGGGCTTTATCCTATACTTAAAAACTATCTACTGTTGATTGACCAATCAGAGTGCTCAATTCAGGGTGTTTTATTTACTCGTAAAGCCCATGGTCACCAAATGCCAGAAACGAATGACAGCGCCGTAGTAAAGTACTGTCCAATCAAAAGTGAACATGTCATATTCTGTAGACATCTGGTACGTTTTAATATTCAAATTTGGTAACACAGCGGAAACCAGCTGCAACACAAAATCTGCTGTGCCCTAGGGCATTTATATAATGTGCCTTAGGGCATTTATAGGATGTTCCATTACATTGGAAGGCTATTTCACAAATAAAAGTTTTAATTGATATCCTAAACATGTTACATTGACAAATGGGACGGTTGACATAAACACATTGAAAACGAAAATATATCAGTTAGGGGCGATAGTTTTTAAGTCGGATAAAACCCTCGTACTCGGGCTCTTCTGGTATATAAAGTCCAACCCTACGATAAAATGTCTCGGCCTGCGGCCTCGACATTTTATCGTTGGGTTGGACTTTATATACCAGAAGAGCCCTCGTACTCAGGCTCGCTAGTTTTATATTGGAAAAATTGTTAACAGTTTTCTCATGGACTATACCATGTGCAGTGAATCAACATTATCGATGAAATCCGAAAATCAAATCTTTGTACACATGTCACATACACTTTTTACCTGCCACTTCAAGCAAAGTACATTATATGACATGAATTATCAAACATAAATAAATCTAGAGATATAGCTTGGTTTTAATGGTAAAATGTTGATAGTTTGCCCAATAGACTCCCATGTATTATGATTTGATATTTATGGACGAAGCACTATATCGGCAACATTTTGCCTTCCTTTTGGGGGACTTAAAATTGTAGCAAGTCAGAAGGGGGATTTGAACGTATTGTGAATTTGTTAGGGGCATTAGAAAAAATCTGAGCGCTTTTTTGGGACCCCCAGGTTTTTTTAATGCAGCCTTAGAGGTATGTATTGACTAAGTAATGTCATTGGCACCAAACATAATCTTTTATTTTACACCTCGGTCTGTAACCAATGGAGTTTCGTCGTACAGTACGTTTCTGCATCAGAGGACGCGGACTCCAATAACGTGCTAATTGACGCTATTTGACCTCTGACCTCTTAACACCTTTGCGTCAATACATTTTTTACAAAAAATATGTATTCAAAAAGTCAGTACTTCACGCAGTGAATAATGGTCAGTCTAAAACCTGTAAATTTGGATGAAATTATGCTACTAAACTACAATTTCCACCAAGCGCACCGTGCTGCCCTAGTTGAAGTTTCGTACTCTGCACTTAGCGGACATGATGAACGCATTCCTAGTCTTTTCGCTGTCGTGGTATACACTGCCAGTTCTACAGAAAAGACCGGGATTTATTTGCTTGTACACAGTACTCTGTGGTATTGTCCTTAACGCTGTGCGTCTCGGACAATCACGATGTACACTGACATAAATTAGTCTAAGCGAGTGACAGTCTAACTGATTAGGAGTCTAGACACATAATGACAACAATTCAACAGTAACTCCATGGATGTAACACAAAGGCACGACCACATTCGGATATTGAAAATAAAGGTCATTTATAAATACACCTACCAACTGCAAGACCCAAACTAATATAGAGGATTTCGATTCGATTGGCGAATGCACTCAAGAAGTAACCAGTCGACGAGATGATTGTTCCCAACATTACAGTCATTCTGTAGCCAATCTTCTTCACGCATACATTTGACAGTGGACCTGAGAGAGAGAGAGAGAGAGAGAGAGAGAGAGAGAGAGAGAGAGAGAGAGAGAGAGAGAGCAAATTGTACGTTTTGATAGTTAAAGTATGCTATTTTACCTGTTCATTATTACGGTATTCGTATTAAATAGTACAAGTCCTAGAAAATAGGAGCTCATCCCGACTTGAAATATCAATTTAAAATAGCAAAATCAAAATTTATAATCATTATTTGTATGTTACAGCTTGGAATATCGTCTGCCATTAACGATTCGTGCTCAACATATGCGAACTACGTTCCTTTTCCGAAGGGTCCAGGTAAGAAGGTCAGGAAATAAAACAGGGGCACATTTTCAGCATATATGCTGTTATAGGTACACCCTTTTGTCTTCAAATGCTCCCTATCTTTCTGAGTTTTTGAATTCCATGATATGGATCAGTGGCTGGCAACTGTATTTATGAATGAGTATTTACATAGGATATTTTAGGATATTTTAGATACATCGCAGCTACCAACTATATGTAAGCCTTAGATACATTTTTTTAATGGTGACCAGAATAATGGACTTGAAAAACGAGGCACCATAACTTACCTAAGAGAAATTCAACAGAGGTCAGAAATGCGAGTATCCATGAAGTACGGGCCGAGCTCTCCTCGAAATGCCTTTGGACAACAACAAACAGCGGGCCTATGGCTTGGCTGACACCAAATACGAATAGATTGCATACGTGAGAGCCGAGAACAACCAGCCATCCAATACAGCCACCGTCTCTGGACTGGCCATTGAAAGCGGGATCTTCCGTATCAGTCGCCACGTCTCTTGTCGACATCGAAGCCTTCATGCCGCGGACAAACAAATGACAAGTTTGACCTTCAACCGCATGCTTTGACTCGTTATTTGCATATGTATCCGTGTGCTTCTTACATGGTCTACACAGTGGAAAATTTGGTACTGCCGGAAACCGTCACTTTAATTATGTTAATAGATGACACTTTGTGTGCAACATATGTTTGTAGTCTGCTCTCGTTTTTTACTGGCCTTCCTTGCGGCTTGGGCCCCTATTGGTTTTACTAGAGTTCAATGTTCTTCTTCTTCTTCGTCTTCTGTTTTGTCACTCTTGATCTCAGAAACGGCTGCACGTAAACTTCTCAAACTTGCAGGGCTAACAATACTTATGAGTAGTCGTGCAAATTATCCTCAAAATTTTGATTGGTCAAGTGACCTGGCGGCCATATTCGATTTTCCGAAAACCTAAAAATGGCTTCTTCTAATGACCTAGGGGTCTAGTCAATTTGATTTTTTTTCACATAACAAGCATGCACTGATAGCTTAAGAATTTCCAAATAAAATCGCGTACGGTCTCGTAACCTTGGCCGCCATATCGGATTTACGATTGGCAATTTAATCTTTAAAAATCTTCTTCTCCAGAACCAACACACCAGTTGAACTAAAATTTCGCAAGTATCATCTTAAGTGTGATTGCGATAGGCATCTGGATCAGTCACGTGATTTGCCCGCCATATTGAATTTCCCAAAATCTCCATTTAATCTTAAAAAAATCTTTAGAAACATCACACCGATTGAACTGACATTGTTATGCAAATCGTACTTAGTTTGAGCACTTTCAAGTTTGCAAAAGGCATTTTTAATCGGTCACGTGGTTTGGCCGCCATATTTGATTATGCGAAAATCGCAATTTAATCTTTAAGGATCTTCTTCTCATGAACCAACACACTGACTGAACTGAAAATTTAGTCATATATTCCTGACTGTTAGCACTTTCAAGTTTGAGAAAGGTATTTGGATTGGTCAAGCAGTTTAGCCGCCATATTGGATTTTGTGAAAACCTATGACTATCAGCGAAACCTAGAATGCAATGAGATGATGTTCAGAATTCCTCTTTACAAGAACCAAAAGACTTTTTAAGGCTCAAATTTTACACGTAGTATCACGAATGCGAGAACTTGAAACCATGGCAACCGCTATGGCCCCGCCAACGCTGCTTGCAGCTTTAATATATATTATTGCCTATAATATAATATTATATAGGGCTCAGCCTTGGTGTCGCGCCAGGGGTTAAGATTGGCAATGTTATTTGTATTGATTCATGATAAACTGTAATTGTTACTTCATAAACGTTCATATGACAACTATGCCCAGTTTCCCTCTGATGAAAGCAGTTCACGTACTTACACGACGTCAAACCCTGCAGCAGGGCAGGTATAGATTTTCTGTAGCGCGTAAAAATTTTGGACAAGAATTGGCAAGTTTTACAATGATAACACCCTATGGCGTTAAACAAGGGACGTATTATGCAATAATTATCATTGCAATGGTAACCGCACTGCCCACCTTCCACTTGCAAGCTGAAACTATAGCGTTCCGTCTAAAAACTTGCAATTTTTGAATCTAATTATTGACACAGGGGGCGCTCTTCTATAATTCAATCCCAGCATTCTTTGCGTATGCCCCCGTTCATATGCACGACAGTTTTCTCCGTTTATCTATATCAACGATACTTTGTATCAGCGACAAGGTGTATAATAACATTTACTGGCTAATAAAAGAGGTATATTTTATAAAAGGCATGTTATATCATAGTAATTTGTTTCGTATTTGTTTATTTACGAGTACTCAAAAAAAAAACATGGCGGCGCCCAAGAAAGAAGGGTACACTTCCGGTTACTCGCATAGTATATTATGAATAAGCGCATGCGTAGTCAGTAAGCCGCTGGCGCGACTATTATACATAAGTGTCTAATTTGAAGTCGAAAACGTCGAAGGGCTTCACCGGACCGGGTAGCTATGGAGACCGGTCCGTACATCGTTCACACTGCCCACTAACTCCCCGAATATTCCTATTCAAATCAATGCACTGATTTGCACTCACATCGAAGCATGTAATAATTTGACTTACTACGGACTTTGTTCGTGTTATTCGACTTGTGTAACTTCAGAGAATGAAAGTTCTCGTCACCTGTAAGATATGCCAACCCTGTATGAGACTAAACAAAGTAAAGTGAAGGACTTTCAAGGACGGTATCTCCGAATACAGAAAGGATGGGAACAGTATTTTCCAGTGCAGAATTAAGTGAAGGAGATCGTATTGAGTTAAGATTAGGGTCACGAGCGCATAGACAGACGATCTTATCCGTACGAAATGGGTTGAAGGCTAGTATTTCCACTACACAATGGGGTATACGTAAAGAACATACGATCACTGCAAAATAGGGCAAAGAACAATGTTGTTAGTAAACACCTTTTAGCTGGTCATTTATTTTTTATTTTTTTATTTATTTACACTTTTAATGAGCGTCCGAGTTACTCAAATGAGTAATTTTCACCGGGGCTCGATAATTAACAAGTCACAAGACTGGTAAGAATAAATAAATAAGATTACAGCGGAATGTTCTTTGTTAAATATTCTTTCAGAAGCACCTTGAACTTTCCAATAGTCGAAGCTAATTAATATCATTTGGCAGTGAATTCCACAATTTAGTTACACGATAATGAAAACTCCGTTGTCCAATAAGGCAATTCAAACAGAATACGTAACGCTCTCTTCTCGAGATTTTTTGCTGTGGTATTTCCCCATACAACACAACAATAGTCAATTGTGCTCTGAATTAATCCATTATACAAAACAAGACGATGGTTAATCTGAATAAAAGGACGTAATCTTAACAAAAGACTTATTCTCTTACTAATAGTCTTACAAAGAAATTCTATATGGTCGTTCCATGATAAGCATTCATCATATTTACTCCTAATATTTTTCATTAATACAAATAGACAACGATTTAAACAATTCAACTTGTGAGAAGTCGTTACCAATAGATACTTTGTTTTGTTGATATTAATGCGCATTGAATTTGCCGTTATCCAATAGGAAATTGGCCAAACTGAATTGTTCATTTTTTTCAATAACATCATCAATAGATTTTCCTCTTGCAGTAAATTTTGATCATCTACATACATTTGTATAGATTGACCCTTGTGGGACGCCAGATTACGTTTCTCTGATTAACAACCTAGATAACTGACTAATTGCTGGCGATTAGAAAGGTAAGACGTACACCAGGCAACAACAGTTTCTGCTAAACCATAACAAGACAGTTTCTTTAATAAAATATTGTGGTTGATACGGTCAAAAGCCTTAGATAAATAAAGTAAAAGAAGACTGTTCATATACCCCTTGTCCATATTCTGCAAGATTTCATCCGTGAGACGTATTAACGCCGTTTGACAGGAAAAGTTATGTACATGTCTCTCAAGAATTTTAGAAAGGGCCGGTAAACTGAAATCGGCCGATAATTTAACATGTTACTAACATTACCTCCACCTTTGTATAAAGTTAATAAATAAGAAAAAACAAAACCTTTTTGATAAGTGGAATTTTAAATCTTGGAATATGAGTCAACTCTTCTTTGACAAAAGTCATAAGTTGTTCAAAGCTAACAGGAATTGACGGGTTATCAGAACTACCAATGCCAGTAAGATGCTGATTGAAAGCATTTGCAATATCAATATTACTTTTAAGGAAAACATCACCACAAAAGTGGGACTGCGTGACACATTAGGATTCATTACTCTATCATAAATGTGCCATATTGTCGCAGGGTCAGACTGCTTCTCTGTATAAAGAGTATTCGTAAAATACAATTTCTTTTATTTTTATTCATGGGGACTGCAGTGTCCAGTCATTACCCCGACGCTATTCTCTTCGGTTACGGCCTCGGGGTATAGCTATGGTGTTTCTGGTAACACACGAGGGCATATAAGATGAGTGCTATAACCCGATCAAAGACCAGGTTATAGGTGTCCTATAATACATCAAATGCCCATGTTGCTATTATCGTCTTTATGTGTTAATAATGTAATTTTGCATTAACATGTCATGGAATTTTACAGTAATTAGTTTACCCTAGTTGCTGATTCGTGTTTGCTCATTACAATTTACATGCTTTTCCCCAGTGGTATTGAACGATCTAGAGCAGACGATGGCATAATTTTGTTAATGTCCTCCTTTGTTATCGGCCCTTTGTGTTGAGTCCCTCCGTTTCCCTCAGCTTTTGGTTTCACAGCATTCCAGAAAACATGATGTCGATGCCAAAATATCTCAGGAAGCATCTATCGGCTATACTGAATAGTTATCATGGACTTTTAAAATATTGTCATGCGTTACTCTGCCGAACAATCGCACAAAAAGTCCAAAGAACGAACATACTTTGTGGGCGATTTCTCTTCGCCATAAAAGAAAAATGTCCTTAATATAGGATAACATCCTTGGTTGCACTTAAATCTTTGTTTTTAATGAGTTGCATTAGTTCCTGTGCAGGTAGAGTGCAAAATTTTGCCCATTTAGCCAAAGGCTCGTCGCCTTGACCATCCGGGATTTTTCAAAAAGTGCAGAAGACATGTCGATCATAGTCACGTGCCCAGGCATTTTTTGCCAAACTATTTCCCTAGGATATATTTTTTTGGGAAAAAAATATCCTCTGATGTCACATTTTAGCGAAAGTTGGCAGTAGGCGTCTTTAAAGTTCGTTGTGCAATTGTTCAGTACAGTATGTTCTTTTCAAGATTACATCCCGAGCTGTGATATGTCATCGTCGGGTTTTTTTTACAGTTTCGAAATGATTTACTTGTTTCTACCTGTTTTCCTGGTTTTCTGTAGACATTATGTATAATTGAAATACTTGTATATCCTTTGGTAACTGTATTTACCCTTACTTACCAAAGTCTACACTTCATTGCCACTTAGGGTCATTTAAAGTTAAACTTTTGCATTGTACATAAAATATTTTATTGTAGAAATTTAAAGTGCAATCTGATTGAACCAAGTTGCTACAGTGTAAGGTCAGTTTAAGATCTGCGTACGTCAAGGTACCTTGCCTATCATCTAGGGCCATGGTGAAACAAAGAGAATTGAAATTGTCGCGCTCAGGGACACACTATTGCAGTCATTCCAAAGTAATAAAGTTTCCTACTATAGCGTTGATCGCGATTTCGGGTTTGTTACTAAATATAGCTACACGCGCGCGACTTTCGGACAAATATGCTGAAATTCGGACAAATTTTGTCGTTGTATGCGCGGCTGTTGTTGCAGCTTGTAGTCTCAGTCATCAATTCATACGAATAAGTGTGACGCTAAATAGCCTTTCTAACGCTCGCAGGTTTTATTTTCGTCGTTTATGCGGAAAATGCGGACAAATGTTTATTTATGCATATTAATGAGAGAGAACAGTGACGTCATTTGCGATCAGCGCTATTAAATCAGGTGGGGGTAATAGTCGCGCCAGCGGCTTACTGACTACTCATGCGCATATTCATAATATACTTTGCGAGTATCAGGAAGTGTTCCCTACTTTCATGGGCGCCGCCATGTTTTTTGAGTACTCGTAAATAAACAAATACGAAACGTGCAAATTATTATCTTATAACATGCCATTTATAAAATATATCTGTTTTATTAGCCAGTAAGTGTTATTACCCACCTTGTCGCTGATACAAAATAACGTTAATATCACGCATAAAAACTGGAAAAAGGGAGAAAACTGTCGTGCATATGAACGGGGGGGGGGCATATGCAAAGAATGCTGGGATTGAATTTTAGAAAAGCGCCCCTGTGTCAATATCTAGATTCGAAAATTGCCAGTTTTTTGGGGAACGCTATAGTTTTCAGCTTGCAAGTGGAAGGTGGGCAGTGCGGTTACCATTGCAATGATAAGATTAATGATGGCATAATACGTCCCTTGCTTAACACAATAGGCTATTATCAGGGTAAAAATTGCCAATTTTTGTCCAACATATTTACACATTACAGAAAATCTATACCTACACAGCTCACAGTCACTCGTGAGCTATTCAGCTCTGGGATTATTCGCCCATAGACGTGTGTACATAAGCAGACGTTGGTAAGTAAGGGTAAATACACACGTCTATGGGGTGAATAGCTCACGAGTGACTGTGCACTGCTTCAGGGTTTGACGTCGTGTACGTACGTGAACTGCTTTCATCAGAGGGAAACTGGGCATAGTTGACGTACAAACGTATATTAAGTAACAATTAATTCTATTTTATCATGAATCAATACAAATAACATTGCCAATCTTAACCCCTGGCGCGACACCAAGGGCTGAGCCCTATATAATACTAATAGATAATATAACCAGATATGAACTGTAAATGCTCACGTGTTTCATTATATATTGCAATTATGTGTAAATTTGAACCTTTGCCACATGTTTGCAACTTCATTGAAATAATTATGATCAACATAATAAACAATATTCACCACAGATTAACTCTATAGGTCATTAAGTATTCAAATATGTAATTAGCTGAAATAAAAACACTTGATTTCTTTGACTGCTATCATTGTATCACCACTTTATATAGCAAGTGTAATTAAGTCCTTCAAACTATATATTCCAAACTTTGAAAGCTCATTAGATATGCAAACTATAAATTAGCTGACATGAAAATTTAAGTGCGAAATGATTCCAATATTGGTATAACCAGGTATAATCATCGATGTACATAGCATGTTATGCCAACTTTGATCAAATAAATCCAAGTATATATCCCTAATTAGGAAAGTTAATTAAATACACACATTAGGAATTGGCTGAAGCAAAAATGCTTAATGCTTTTCAATAATGTTAGCCTACATAATAGTATCTTTAACGTACATAGCAAGTTTCATCAATTTTGGTTATGTAAATTCAAATATATATCCCTAATTTCAAAAATTCATTAAATATGCAAATTAGGAGCTGGATGAAGTAAAAATGCTTAATGACTTTCAATAATGTCGTATCGTAGCATCTTTAATGTACATAGCAAGTTTTGTCAACTTTGGTTTAGTCAATACAGATAAATATCCCTGATTATGAAAGTTCATTAAATATGCAAATAAGGAATTAGCTGAAGTTTAAATGCTTAGTGACTTTCAATAATGTTCTATCATAATATCTTTAATGTGCATAGCCAGTTTCATCAACTTTGGTCTCGTCAAATCAGATAAATACCCCTAATTAGGAAAGTTCATAAAATATGCAAATTAGGAATTGGCTGATGTAAAAAATGCTGAATTACATTTAATAATGTTCTATCATAGTATCTTCAATGCACATAGCAAGTTTAATCAATTTTGGTCATGTAACTTCAAATATATATCCTTAATTTCAAAAATTCATTAAATATGCAAATTGGGATTTGGATGATGTAAAAATGCTTAATGACTTTCAATAAGGTTAAATCATAGTATCTTCAATATGCATACCAAGTTTCGTCAATTTTGATCGAGTAAATTCAGATATATACCCCTAATTAGGAAATTTCATTAAACATGCAAATTAGTAATTATCTTTCACGTCACCCCTTAATATCTTTCAAAGATGATATATCTTGGTGTGATCAACATTTGTAGCGAATCTCATCAAATTGTGTATGGTCGTTGTCAATATATATCAGTTTTTTCTAAAATCATTAATTATGCAAATGAGCAAAAAGTAAGCAAGCCACCCCCCAAAAACTAATCAGTTCTTGCCATTTGCAAACTAAATCTATGTACAAGATTTGATTCTGATCTGATGAGCCGTTTTTTGCTCACGTGTGAACACGTGAGCATATGTCGCAGCGATGTCTGTCTGTCTGTGTGTCTGTCTGTCTGTCTGTTGGTCCATTTTCTCAAAACGGCTGAACGTATTTCAGTCAAATTTGGTAGACATCTTCAGAATTCAAATGGCTAGAACTGAAAAGGTTTTGGTGGGCGTGGCTTGGATATTAATGAAGTTATGAAAGTTTTAATTTTTCTGTTACGCCGCGTATGACAAGCACAATCGACTGTTTGAGGGCGCTGTGAAATGTGCTTGTCCAGGTTGGCTACAGCTGGATAGCTCTGGTTTCAACCACGGTCCCTCCGTGTTTCAACCTCGTATTGAACATTAAAAATATGATATTTTATTACTCATTCAACTCACTATTCAAGATAAAATATCGTTTAGCAAATTAGCTTTATCCTTGGTAATTGATGGTTTCCCTCGCTGCTCGATCGCCAGAAATGAGTACATACGTTCTCTACCTAGCCTCATGGCATGGAAGTGCTGATGAATAATAACTTTGGGTCAAAGGTATTGAAGTGTCCAATCAGGTTCGTGCACAGAGTCCAGGCCATGACCTACTTCATGTACTTCTGCACTGTTTTGATTTTGCTTCGCCAAGAAACGTGTTCGTCATTGTCCATAGAAGTATGTTTGCTCTCCTTTGAGGTTGTTTGTGAAACAAATTCCGGGATAGGCCTTGGAATGCATACGATCGGCATCGCGGCAGTGCATGTAGCTAGCCCTACGAGTATGACGAGAGTGTCCGGCTTTGGCTACACCGCCTCCCACCTCCGGTAGGCGGCGTAGCCAAAGCCGGACACTGTCGCCATACTCGTAGGGCTATGCATGTAGCGTACCATGCTTGTGTAACTGCCGAGCTCAACGTGCATTCACGGTTGATACTCGTGTACAATCATGATGTGTTCAATTCTGATGAAGATTCATAAGTCTTACTTTTGCAGTCTTTTTTCCGTACGATAATCCCGACAATACGTGTTACTGTTAGACGAGGTGGCCATTTTATGATAAGTTTCAATACTGCACAGCTACATAGCGTCACTATCGTGTGATCGAGGTACAGCGTTGTTGAACGGGATACAGAAACTCTGCAGAGGGAGAAACGATCGTTGACATGAACAGTCAATGTATTTCAGCACGTAGTCCGCAGATAGCGGATCGAGAAAATAAACGTGTCCCAGTAAATAACGGAATATTTATGTACATTAACTCGATATTAATCAAATTTCCAGCTCATCGCAAAAAAATGTATTGCAAAGATTAATTTGTCACTGACAAATACTGCACTGTATGGAAAAAACAGTCTGTAGAATAGTTCAACTTCAAGTGGTATTACCCGAGACAAACACTTGTGTTGTCAATTTTGATTTCATTTCATAAACTTCATACTTCATCGAGTATCGTATATTTCAGCCTTTGTGAAGCCATTTTATTGATATTTTCAATTTTTGTCTTGGCTTTGTTGTGGAACATGTTGAATCGTCTCCGTGGACATGTAGGCAAAAGTGTGACGGGGTCGAAGTGACTTGGGTACCTGGGGCCGACCAAAACCAGTGTGAATTACTGGGGTCAAAGCGGTCAGCGGCCGGGATGACATGTTCCCAAGCAAGCTACCTTCAGAAGTCTGTTTCATCGCAAAAAACGTCAACTTTTAAAACCCGTCATTTATTTACTGATGTTATTCTCAGCATCACAAACATATACGCCTCTGCTATGTATCACAGCAAATAGTTATATTTGAGCGCCCCGTAAATGGGATCCTCGTTTTTTTGCGAACCCGGAAGTGTGTCTTGCTCAATGCATTTCCTACCCATAGCGAGGGAAACTGCCCGCGTTCCCATGCTCCCATGCACCCTTTTTCAATGCCAGTGCAACGCCATCTGTGCAAAATTTGTGGTGGTATGCTCCCGTGTGATGGAAAACCTCTCTTATTCTAACAATGACGTAGTTGACTTTGGACTTCGATTTCGTAATGTGATGTCCATGCAGTGAGTTTGGGTTGGCGCGCTTATAATGCAATCTTCGCCCGCCTGCGGTCCGATATCCCGCATTTATTAGCGATATTTATCTGTTTTGACTTGACCAAAGTTGGCAAAACTTGCTATGTACATTAAAGATACTATGATACAAGATTATTGAAAGTCATTTAACATTTTTTTCAGCCAATTCCCAATATGCATATTTAATGAACCTTCCAAATTAGGGATATATACTGGCATTTACTTGATAAAATTTGGCGAAACATGCTGTGTACATTGATCATTATACCAGGTTATAACAGTATTGAAAGTCATTTTGCATTTTCATGTCAGCTAATTCATAATTTGCATAAATAGCTAACAAGCTTTCACGGTTGGCATATAGAGCTTGAAGACTTGACCAAAGGTAATTACACATGCTATATTGTGATACAATGACAGTACTCAAAGAAATTAATTATTTTTATTTCAGCTAATTACATATTTGAATACTTAATGACCTTTAGAATTGATCTGTGGTGAAATTCATTGTGTTGATCATAACACTTTAAATGTAGCAAAGCATGTAGCAAAGGTTCAAACTTGCACATAAATGCAATATATAATGAAACACGTGAGCATTTTCAGTTCATATCTGGTTGAGATATTGAGTACACAGACAGACAGACAGACATCGCTGTGACATATGCCCACGTGTGTCAACACGTGAGCAAAAAACGAGCACAGAAATGTTCTAATATTTTCCCGTTTTTATTTCCCAACGTAAGTTTTGTTAATATTCTTGAATAACAGGTGTACTATGTGAAAAAGCTATACTTACTCCGGCACTTTTCCAATTTCAGAAAACCCCTGGGTTTTGCCCGGTGTAATAACTGGAGGTTCCCCAGGCAAAGAATGTTTTGTTCATCTCTAATTTATGTCTTCCTGAACCTATTACGGAGCCATAGACCTTGTGGCCATTATTGAGCTGAATGAGAGATGTTTACAGAAAGGTGTCTCTGTAGTTGATAAACGTTATTCAAACAGTTGTATTATCGACTTTACACAAACTGAATAAGTATTAACTGAACAGTCTAATGGCAATCAGAGTAACATTGACTGTCTTTGGCACTACAGGTGAAATGAATTAAAATTTCAATTTTTCTTGCCATGCGGAAGGTCTGGTTGAAATTCTGCATACATAATTGGTTTGTACAGACTGAATAAAACACAATGTATAGGAAAAGAAACCAACTTATAAGAACATCTGGAATTTGAAGAATGTTCTGAAGTGTGCAGAAATAAAATTGCGGACAATAGCAACTGCAAACAGCACAGAACAATCAGGAATTCACACCAGTTTGTGTTGCCACCTCGGCGACACATACTTTGTCCAGGTCAAGGTTACTCAAGGTCAGTCTTGTAGTGCTCTCAGCTTTTCGTTGGCGTCTTGTTGTGTAAGGCTCCAATACGATTATCATCAATCCTCCAACAGTAAGGAGACTTCCGTAGAAATAAAACGAGTTGTTGTAGTCGGTAGTGACGTCATATATGTAACCTAAAGGACGCAAACAAGGAAAACGATTTTGCTAAGTCAGTTACCTATCTTTCTATTCTCTTCTTCATTCATCCCAGCAAGTAATAGACAGTGCCGTGATCGTCACGTCAGTTTTATTTTCACTGCTGAAAAGAACGTTAATCATTTATTTTAATGCAAGAATTGAGGACTCTTTGTCAAATAAGTTAAGTTTACTCTAGCGACATCGCGTTGCTTAACACCTGAACTACATTTGTCCTGATATCAATACGCCATCGGTACGTTATCATTTCAAGGTGCAAGTCGCGATCGCGAGTGGCATGCCGCACGTCCACGGCAACTTATGGAAAATCGGCCAGTCTCACGTGCGCATTGATTTCAGAAATTCAGTTGACTCATTTCCGAAGTATTGAAATCGGCGTTCAAATCCGCGTTATCATGGAGAACAAAAATGAAACACTAGACGGACATTGTTATTTTTTTTTGGTGAAACCCTAACGTTAGTCAGACTTCAATTTCGGTAGCGTACTCTCCAATGCTATTTATTGAAAACTACAAGCCCAAGGGCAGATAGGTCAGGTGTAAAGCAGTTTCAACACAACGAAATTAATGACATACAGACGCGTGTTCCAATGATGTACGGCGACGTATCTTACGTCCTTTTCTAAAATACGGGCAATATGTTCGACTGAAAAAAGTTCAGACTCGTACCTCGTGTTAGGAATGACTCATGAGACCATCGAAATTTTTTTTCTCGAGTTGTTAAGAATATTAATATTGAATGTAAAGTAGATTGTCATTAAACTTAGTTTTGACTCGGTTTGAATAGCTTTGGGTTGTTTCTCTTCAAAGTGTGTAAATCAGGTAAAATCGAAGTCACATAAAAGTCTTTCTGTTAAATTTTACGTTTACATCGTTTACATGCGCGTTCAATGTAAAATAGTAATAATAAATATGATTGTATTAAAAATAGATCGTACATTTTTTTTGTTTTTCTTTAAAGTGATACACCATGTACCGGAGTAGACACTAACAGGGTTTATCAAATACACAACATGAGACAAACTATTGTTATTCTGATACTTTACCTCCACATGGCGGTCCAATCAGTGATCCGATGGCGACGCAAAATGATGTCATGCCAGCACCTGCTGTTAAGAAGTCAGAACCAACGATATCTCGGACTACTTGTGGCACCAGTCCGAAAAATGTGCCGACAGGAATTCCCAGAACGGATGCGTAGATCATGTAGGAGACGTAATTCTTTGCCAAGGGACTTGCAAGGTTACACAACCCGGCAAAACACAAGGTGAGCGCGTACACTTTAACCGTTGACATGCACTTTTGTGTGAAATGTAAAATCAGTGGAATCACAAGTCTTCCGATTATTCCCGCCAACCCCATCAATGAGACAATCAAGGCAATATCTGCACCGCTACCTAAATTTTTATTCTCTGCACGTGCCACAAGATGTGCCGGTAGTCCATAATAACCTATTCCAATTGATATAGTGCTGGCAACAGTAAACAGGACGAAGGTAGGGTACATTTTAAATAGCCAAAAATCACAGGTGTCTGCGGTGCGTGACAAGAGTAATTTAAGGCCTTTTGCTTCACCAGATGTCTGTTCTGATTCATCACTTTTGCTGTTTACCTCTTCTGGAGCTCTGAACAAGGCGGCGGATATTGCCATCTGGGCATTCAAGGCGGAGAACACAATGACAGATCCTCTCCAACCGTAGTTGTCGATCAATGCTTGCAACAACGGAGGGAAGATGAACACGGCCAGTCCAGCTCCGCATCCAGCAAGCACATTTGCAACTGCGAATTTTTTTCGTATGAAGAATGCAACGATGCCAATGCATGCAGGTGTGATAAGTGCATAACCGAACCCTAGTGGAAAGAAGATAGTTCAGGAAGAATGTATCATAGTTATGTGATGACGTTACAACATCCAATGCAAGAACATGAATTTCGTTTTCGATCGAACATAATCACATGTATTAACCAGCAGGTCATGTCAGTGACACCAAACATAATCTATTCTTAAAAACCTGAGTTACTTCATATAGTAAGTTTCGGTATCAGAGGACGCAAGGTACAATACCTTTGATGCAGAGTAAAGTTGCTATACACCCTTGGCGAATCTCGCAAAGACGCTAGGAATCATGGGAAAAGTTGGTGCGAAAAATCGCTATTTTCAGGCAAAAATGACCAAAATGTGAAAATGACCAAAATATCTGTTCCAAACAGAAATCACCAGGTAATTCATGGCACTTGCTGGGGCTAGTGTTTGTGTGTATGATTTAGAACGAAATGCAGGCACTCATGAAATAACTTTTGGCACGGATGTGCGAGTTGGTCCTCGTAGTACCGCCTGCCCACCATATTAGGAGCGCTACTGTCAGGAAGGCCGGACGCTCCAGTACGCATCACTCGTAGGCTACTCACACTATTTCGACCAAGTGCAGATTTCACTGAAAGATGAACGAGTACAGTTTTTAATCGTACACACTAAGACTTACCCCAGCAAGGCCTATGACGTACCAGTTGTTCGCATTCACTTCACATTTCGATTATTTTGCCTAGAAATTAGAAATTGTCTGGTGCCTTTCCATGTTTCCTCGATCCCTAGCAACTTCGCGAGATTCAAGTTCGCAAAGTATGTATTGGACTCTATTTGAACGGATGGGTATGATTGTGATTATTTTTCAAAGGATACTTTTTAACCTTTACAAATAATCACTTGGGTGAAATTCCAATATCATATTTGTTGTTCACATCTACTCAAACGTTTATTAAAGCACAGATTTATCAAGTTTTGTACTGTAAAAAAAATCATAGTTTCTTCATAGACTACAAGGTATAGTGAATCACCATTGCGGTGAAATTCCAAAATCAAATTTCTTGCAAACATATGCATTTTAACACCCTTGTCTAATCAAGTACATTAATATCAATAATCAAGCGTCTTTAAATGCACAGTTTTGACTTATTTCGTATTGGAAAAAATTTGTAGTTTACTCAGAGACTATAATGTATAGTGAATCAACATTTCGGTGAAATTTTTAAATCAAATTTATGAGCATGTACATGGTGCCAATATCTCATCTTATACTGATATACAGTCACTGGCACATCATTGTCCTCCGACTAGTGGATGAATAGTTGACAGAATATAGACTGGCTTACCATCCATCAGTCAATACCTGACAGTCTGTCAAAGTTAGAAATCTTCTCAACACAGTATTTTCAAAAATTGGAGCTATTTTCCCAGTATTCAAAGTGTTATAAAAGTTATTTATGAACATGGCACGACACTTATTTCTCTTGGTCAACTAAATTTTTTTTTTTTTTTTTTTTGTGAACAAAAGTGCTCTTTTCTGCTTGTTATCACCTGTTCAGACAGAATAAAACCATGTTCGTATTCTGTTTTATATACTTTTGTCAATTCTGTTGAGTTTTTTGCCATAACTCCATACAAACATTCATAAAATTTGACACAGCCAAACATTGATTTTAAAATTTGATCCCCCTAAAAAGGTTTGTACAAGTCAACCTCCGTAATTTTAACCAACCACCTCCCTGTAAAAAACGAAAGCTCCCTTATTCATAAAGACACCTACCCACTACAAGACCCAAACTGAAATAGAGGATTTCAATTCGATTGGCGAATGCACTCAGGAAGTAACCAGTCGACGAGATGATTGTTCCCAACATTACAGTCATTCTGAAGCCAATCTTCTTCACGCAAACATTTGACAGTGGACCTGAGAGAGAGAGAGAGAGAGAGAGAGAGAGAGAGAGAGAGAGAGAGAGAGAGAGAGCATTAATTTGTGCACTTTGATAGTTAACGTATGCTATTTTTCCTAGTCATTCGTACGGTATTCGTATTAAATTGTACAAGACCTAGAAAATATGACTATTGAGCTCATCCTGACTTGAAATATTAATTTAAATTAGCAAAACAAAATTTAGAATCATTATTTTTATTAACCTCTTGGAATATAGTCTGCTTTTAACGATTCGTGCTCCAAATTTGCGAACCACGTCCGTTTTCGAAAGGGCCAGGTACGGAGGTCAGGGATAATGGAAAAGGGCACACTTTCAAAGAGCTTAATGGCGATACCGCACTGAATAATGTTTATACCTTTAGTTCTCGGATGCTCCCTATCCTTGTGATTCCATGACATGGATCGATTGGTGGCTGGCCATTGTATTGGTGCGTGAGCATTACATAGGATATTTTTAGCTATTTTAGATACATCAGATAGTTTTTGTACCAACTCTATGTAAGCCTTAGAAACATTTTTTAATGGCGACCAGAATAATGCTTGGCAAAACGAGGCGCCTTAACTTACCTAAGAGAAATTGAACAGAGATGAGAAATGCGAGTATCCATGATGTACGGGCCGAACTCTCTTCGAAATGCCTTTGAACAACAACAAACAGCGGGCCTATGGCTTGGCTGACACCAAATACGAATAGATTGCATACGTGAGAGCCGAGAACAACCAGCCATCCAATACAGCCACCGTCTCTGGACTGGCCATTGAATACGGGATCTTCAGTATCAGTCGCCACGTCTCTTGTCGACAGCGACTCGGAAGCCTTCATGTCGCAGACAAACAATCGTATGCTTTGAGTCCTTATTTGCATATCTATCTGTGTGATACTTACATGGTCCACACAGTGGAACATTTGGTACTGCCCTAAACAGTCACTTCATTATGTATGTAGGTCAAAATTTGCATACAACCCTGCGCAGTCATCGTCAATTTTGATGAAGCTTAACCGAATGACAGTGAAGGACTACGAAGTGCGATGTAATTCCTAAATACAAAAAGGACGAGTACGGTATTTTCAGTGCAGAATTGAGTGAAAGAGAGCGTAAAGCGTGAAGATTACAATGGCGGACTGTATTATCCGCACAAAATGGCAATATTTTCACTACACGGTTGGGTTAATGACATACTTTCACTGCAAAATAGGGCGAATGACAATGTTGTTAGACTGCGTTCACAAATAACGGTGAGGGGGGGCTGAAGGAATGGCGATTGAAATCTTATTTTTTCATATCCCCCTCATACCCTCAAAATGTTTTCAAGTCCCCCGTCCATATGATCAAAATTTTTCGAGTCCCCTCCACACCATACATGGCAAGGAAGAAATATAAACATATATTTGGCAGCTCTGCCCGCAGATGTTGGACAATATCTGTTATTAGCAGATTGTAGAGCCATATTCCTGAGGCAAGTTCTTAAATTGCTTTATTTTTAAAATCATCAGTTGGCTTTTTGATTTGTCAGTCTAAACCGACTTGAGTTAATACAACTCTGGCCAGGTCAATTGCTCCTGCGAAGAGCACAAAAAATGACGATCATGAGAGAGTAGGCAAATTGTGAATTCTGGCTCATTGCCATGTTGTAAAACTGAGCACAGTGACCTACCAAAAATTTTGTTTCAAAAGTACAAGACATATATGAATTTGCTAAATGTACAAATACTGAAAGGTAAAATATTCCATCAAAAAAATTTAATTTCTTAGATTTTCGGTGTAATGTTGGCAAATTTGGTAAAAGTGAATAATTCCATTTACACACATTTTTTTCCATTCTAATTAGTGCTTACTGTTCAAAGTTTTACTTTTGTGTTATTTTAGGATGAGAATGTGGAATTTAGAAAATCAATCATGTTGACTTCATCTTTTTTTCTGTAATATTTGATTATTCTCATATGCCTGAATTCAAAAATCCCCGTTAAGTCTCCTGGTCTCCCATGTGTTGCTCTCTGGCCTGATCTTTTGTACAAGTACGTTTCACAGTCATGAGCGTCATTTGACCAAAACTCTTCTTCAACTAGATCAGAGTCAGAGCTATCTCTGAAACTGTTGGTATGCAGTGACCGTGACACTGCCCGTCGGCAGTAGCAGGGCCGCAGTAACTTTTTCAACTTTTATAATTTGACATTATCTTGTTCAGTGTATACAACAGTGTTCTTGTTCTAGTCCCTACAGCACGTTGAACTGTCCAGCATTCAGCTTTCCAATACAACGTATGTATGTGTACCGAGCATGTGTATCATTGACAAATGACTTTTAGTCTCGACTCTCATTCAATTATCACCCAATGTATATTTAAATAATAACATATGACATGTATATACACAGGCTATATTTAAATAAGAACACATGACAGACTGCTACTTGGGTATCGTCAATATTTCAGTCAGGAGCACCAGCCCGAGGGCAGGCCACAAATCGTGATATTGCCCGATTACACCAAACATTTGAAATCATCAAAAAATCCAGTATTTGTACTGTGCGCATCGAACGACAGGATGAAATGACACGCAAATTTTCGAATTACCCATTCTCTACGCTCAAGAGGGGGAGCGTTGAGAGCGCCCTCGAGCGACGGATCTTTCAGTCACCGAAGGGCCACGTTCACAAAGAAATAGGATGAAGGACTGTATTTCGACTACAAAGTATGCTAAAAGGACAATATTTTCACTGTACAAGTGGGTGAAGGAAAATGTCATCAGTGCAAAATATGGGGAAGGCTAGTATTTTCACTGTATAAGTGGGAGAAGGACAATGCCATTAGTGCAGAATATGGGGAAGGGCAGTATTTCCACTGCCGAGAAGCACGGAAAATGTTATCCTTCGCCTAAACTGTTTTGCCGCTAAATTAGATTTTCTTTCGTCCTTCACGATCCATAGCTTTCTTTCTCTGCCCTTCCTATCAGTTTTTGCTCGAACCATAATTGAAAGTTTTCGTACATGCTACAACCAAACAATTGAGCGAAAACGAACACGTCTCTTCGCCAGGAATTCATCGTCGTAAACCATGTGCCTCTTTACGGCAACAGCTTAGCGCTACCCGTCAAGAGACCGTGGTTGATTACGCTGGTTTCCAGCGCTGGCTGAACGGAGCCAATCAGAAAGTAGGTCTCATAAACGCGCATAAATTATTGTAATTAGCAATACAAAACGACGCGGCTGATCTTGGTGCTCACCACCGCACCACGCTCACTGTCGACGAAGAACGCGCAATGTGTAAATGTGTAATGTTTTTGGACTCAACCGCTCTATCCACACCAAACAGACGTCATTGATAATTATTTTACAAGGAAAAGACGGGTTTCTTTACACGAGGACCAGCGGTGGCAAGTCTGTATGCTACCAGGCAGGCCGTCCCCATCGTGTTTCACGAGCGTTATATCGAAGGGTATCGCATAACTTGACCAGCCGGCGGCCCCATCCCTGCAGACTGATATGAAACTGAAAGAACCGCTGGTCCACCTGCAGAAACACGGCGGTCAGTTTATCCGCCGAAAACAGCCGATTTTGAATCCAAAACTTGCATTGATCTTCGTTTTCGAGCACACCCACCTCGCCTGGGTACACGATGTGCCCAGCCGCGCTTGTAAACTTACGCAAAGCCTAATTTTCTCTCTCTATGCCAGGCGAGGGAAGCATTCGTAACCGCCGCCATTGTTATTGTCATTCAACCCATGAGCACTCGGGCGAAAACCAGCCTTGCTAACAAAAGAGCATCGCGCGATATAGAGCTTCTAAAGTCGACGTTCTGAGAGGAGTGGAACAAGAGAAAATTGTGAAATATATAAAATCCTGAAGAGAAAAAAAGAAAATTATTTTGTCAACAGAAAATGATCATCGTAGATTGTACATAGCTGAGTGGTGGTTAGAAATGATATTTATTACAGTGTGCAACATCGCGATGCTCTTTTGTTAGCAAGGCTGGTTTTCGCCCGAGTGCTCATGGGTTGAATGACAATAACAATGGCGGCGGTTACGAATGCTTCCCTCGCATAGAGAGAGAAAATTAGGCTTTGCGTAAGTTTACAAGCGCGGCTGGGCACATCGTGTACCCAGGCGAGGTGGGTGTGCTCGAAAACGAAGATCAATGCAAGTTTTGGATTCAAAATCGGCTGTTTTCGGCGGATAAACTGCCCGCCGTGTTTCTGCAGGTGGACCAGCGGTTCTTTCTATATCAGTCTGCAGGGCTGTGGTGGGAGGCCGTGTAACGCCGGTAACAAACAGCCCACAGTAAGTGAGGCTACCCACAATTCCCGTCGATTTGGTCACTCAGACATTTTTGCTAAAGGCTTTTTCAATTTTATCAGTTTCTTAACATTTTTAACTTAGAATTTAAGTTCAGGATTATTTGTTAAAACTGTGTTCCAAAATTATTGATTATGTTTAAAATTCAAGAGTAAATTGAATAAGAAGTCGATGTTTGGAGGTGCTAAAAATTGCACACTTGTCAAGATAAAGTTATCAGCAACTAAGATGGTCTCATCATACCACCTGGCAGACATGCAAATTTCCTTTGTTACGAACATTAAAAAAATCAATACTCTTTCTTTCGCCAACACATGCAACTTATTCCCTTAGTTTCCTTGAAAATATTGTGTATGGCTGTCAAAAATCTATGTCGACAAAATTACAAAATTGCTATCTCCTCCGCGGAAAAGGGGTTGATCTTCTCATTATTCACAGTGGGAAATCAGAAATTTATGATTATCAGAACTATGTTGCCAGAATTTTGAAATATGGACCGAGTTGTTCTGTGTACAGAAGAAATTTGCTTCAGTTCAGTGAGTGATCTCCGTGTGTACAGATCATGGAGAATTGTGGGAAGCCTCACTTACTGTGCAGCCCTGCCATGCAGAGCTAGTATACATGGAGCTAGAAACATATGAATGGTATAAATACTGGGGCCCTTTCATTCGAGCAAGTGCATCTACTCCGCTGTACAAATGTAGGCTAGGCTCCTGATTGTCTCTAAACCCGAAATCACAGTCCTCGGCAAATTGCACAGTTGTTCAAGTCCGATTATGTTTCATTAATTCATCACAAAAGTTACGCTAACGACGGAATCAAACCAGGAGGTTTAGGCTGCGTTCACAAATAATGATTAGGGGGGGCTGGAGGAATCTCGATTGAAATCTTATTTTTTTTCAGATCCCCCCCCTAAGTACCCTAAAAAATTTTCAAATGCCCCCCCTCTATATGGTCAAATTTTTTCAAGTCCCCCCCCAACTATCACAGGCCCGCATATTTGTAAAGGATGTGAGCGCAGAAAAAATAAACATGTATTGTGCCGTTCTGCTCACAGGTGTTCAACACTACCTGTATTAGCACTTTGTGTAGTCATATTCCCAAGGCAAGTTCTTTAAATGCATCAGTTAATTTTTTAGATTTATTGGTCTAAAAGCCAACTTGAGTTAGTCCACAGTCCCTCTATCCATAGAGGATAGAGGGACTGTGGTTAGTCCAACTCTGGCCAGGTCAATAGACCATGTTCCGAACCGCGCGAGACATTCCGAGATATCGCGAGAATATGTGGTTCGCAGTGGACTTGTTCTCGCAACACAGGACAAACTGCGTAAAACAGGACAGGTCGCTAATTACGTTAAACACTGCATAAAATATATGAAGTTGCAATCTTTGCTCAGTTCTGCACTTTTGCTAGTTCCATACAAAGTTTGACTTGTGTTACTAAGCTTGAAACCTGTTTTCTACGGCATGTATTAAAGTCTCGCGAGATCTCGCAATCAGCGGAACATCGTCTATTGCTCCTGTTGAAGAGCACACAAAATGCAATCATGAGAGAGTAGGAAAATTGTGAATTCTTGCTAATTGCCGTATTGCACAGTGACCTACCAAAGATTGTTTCAAAACTACAAGACCTATATGAATTAGATGCTACTCAAAATTGACAATACGGGAGGTTAAAATATTCCATCAAATAAATGTTTTAATCTCTGAAATTTGGGTGTGATAATTGCAAATTTGGTTAAAAAATAAATAATTCCATTTGGTCACATATTTTTCTTTTAGTCTTTACTATTCAAAGTTTTACTTCTGTATCATTTTATATAAGAGTGTGAAAATTTAGAAAATCAAGCATGGTGACCCCATCTTTTTTCTTTAATATTTGATTATTCTCATATGCCAGAATTCAAACATTTCTATGTTTTCTTCCATGTGTTGCTCTCTGGCCTGATCTTGTGTACAAGTGAGTTTCACTGTCATGAGTGTCATTTGACCAAAACTCTTCTTCAACTACCATGTACATCAGAGTCAGAGCTATCTCTATCACTGCTCAGGTATGCAGTGACAGTGACACTGCAGTAGCAGGGCAGTATCTGATAGTGACACTGCCCGTAGGCAGTAGCTGTATTAACTTTGATAATTTTGGCAATATTTTTGTTCAGTTTTACAACTGCGTTCTTGTTCTACTCTTACAGCATGTTGAATTGTCCAGCTTGCTATCACGGCCTATGTATGTGTACCATGCATTTGTATCACTGACAACTGACTGTCAGTCTGGACTCCAATTAAATTATCACCAAATACATATTTATATTTATATATACAGGCTTTGTCGACAAACTAAATATTGTGTGTTTGAGCATGCTGTAGGGAGATAGCAAGAAACTGTAGTTGCTATATTGCATAGAAATATTGCAGAAATCATTAACAGTTGCAGCTTCTGCCCTGTTACGAGGCTCAAGTTTGTTTTTACGACAAATAACACGTTAAGATTTTTTCGAGATAAAAGTCATTAAATGTGACAAAATGGTTCTACATTTGTTAAATTATTACTAACATTACAACATTTTGATGACATAAAAATGGTATTCATTTTTCATTGAATAACTACAAAAACTTGGAATTGGAAAATGTAAAACTCAAAAGGGACCCAAAAATTTTCAAGTCCCCCCTACAGGTAGAGCAAAATTTTCAAGTCCCCCCTCCACTACCCCAAAAATTTTCGAATCCCCCCTGAATTCCTCCAGCCCCCCCCCCCCCAACCGTTTTTTTGTGAACGCAGCCTTAGTTTGTTCCATGGGTTTGCAGTTCGCAGCCGGGTGCGTACACGTATATACGCATACGGGAAAACGTTGAAGTCGGACCGGGCCTGATTGCTGCAGGCCGACGTTTCTTGTGTCCATACCGAAGCCATAGTATTCACATGGTGTCGCCGCTGCTCTCGATCATGACAGAAAAACTGTCAAAATTTTGAAAGCTGTCGGATTTAGGGAGCCTTCAGTAATTACAGGGGGTGGGCCGGGGGAATTTCGCAAACACCTGTACCGTAAAATGTGACCCTCCCCCTATCCTCCTGTCTAAAATGTGACCCTCCCCCTTGTCGGACATTCTAAAACTTGACCCTCCCCCCCCCCAACCACTGCGGTATTCTCCCCAGGAATAACTGAAATAGTATCAGCTAATTTACATAACAATTGGTTCAATTGTTATGTTAGGGACAAATTACAGAGGGGAGGGCTGGTGTTTTTGGAGGGACAGTCGCAATTTATCACGCAAGAATTTTTGAAGAGATATGGTATTTCATACATTTGAGGGAGGGTCACCATATTTTGTGCAACTATAAGAAGGTAAGATGTAGCTGATTTAGTGCTTCATCCAAAAATATCAAATCATAATACATGGAGTCTATCAGGCAAATTATTGACAATTTACCCCCACAAAACATGCTATATCTGTATTTTATATATGTTTGATAATGTATTTAAATGTACTTTGCTTGAATAGGGAAGTAAAATTAACATTTGTGTACAAGAAATTGATTTTATGAATTTCATCTAAAAAGTTGGTTCACCATCCATGGTGTTTATGATGAAATTATGAATTGTTTTTTCCAATACAAAAATAGGTAAATCTTTGCATTTTTAATTTTCTTGATTAGACTAGAGTGGTTACAAGTCTATGGTTGTGTAAGAAATTTGATTTTGGAATTTCACCAAAATGTCATTCAATACACTATGCATTGGGGTCTATGATGAAACTATGAATAATTTTTTTTTCAGTACAAAATTAGATGAATCTGTGCATTTATGCATGCTTGATTATTTAGATTATTGTTCTTTATTAGACTACAGTGGTTACAAGTCTATGGTTGTTCAAGAAATATGATTTCGGAATTTCACCAAAATGTCCATACACTAGGATTGGGGTCTGTGATGAAAAAATGAATAATTTTTTTTCAGTACAAAATTAGATAAATCTGTGCATTTATGTATGCTTGATTATTAAGATTATTGTTCTTGATAAGACTAGAGTGGTTACAAGTCCATGGTTGTGCAAGAAATTTGATTTTGGAATTTCACAAAATTGTCGATTCACTATGCATTGGGGTCTATGATGAAACTATGCATAATTTTTTTTCAGTACAAAATTAGATAAATCTGTGCATTTATGCATGCTTGATTATTAAGATTATCGTTCTTGATAAGACTAGAGTGGTTACAAGTCCATGGTTGTGCAAGAAATTTGATTTTGTAATTTCACCAAAATGTCGATTCACTATGCATTGGGGTCTATGATGAAACTATGCATAATTTTTTTCAGTACAAAATTAGATAAATCTGTGCATTTATGTATGCTTGATTATTAAGATTATTGTTCTTGATAAGACTAGAGTGGTTACAAGTCCATGGTTGTGCAAGAAATTTGATTTTGGAATTTCACCAAAATGTCATTCAATACACTATGCATTGGGGTCTATGATGAAACTATGAATAATTTTTTTTCAGTACAAAATTAGATAAATCTGTGCATTTATGCATGCTTGATTATTTAGATTATTGTTCTTGATTAGACTACAGTGGTTACAAGTCTATGGTTGTTCAAGAAATATGATTTCGGAATTTCACCAAAATGTCCATACACTATGCATTGGGGTCTGTGATGAAAAAATGAATAATTTTTTTTCAGTACAAAATTAGATAAATCTGTGCATTTATGTATGCTTGATTATTAAGATTATTGTTCTTGATAAGACTAGAGTGGTTACAAGTCCATGGTTGTGCAAGAAATTTGATTTTGGAATTTCACAAAAATGTCGATTCACTATGCATTGGGGTCTATGATGAAACTATGCATAATTTTTTTTCAGTACAAAATTAGATAAATCTGTGCATTTATGCATGCTTGATTATTAAGATTATCGTTCTTGATAAGACTAGAGTGGTTACAAGTCCATGGTTGTGCAAGAAATTTGATTTTGTAATTTCACCAAATGTCGATTCACTATGCATTGGGGTCTATGATGAAACTATGAATAATTTTTTTTCAGTACAAAATTAGATAAATCTGTGCATTTATGCATGCTTGATTATTAAGATTATTGTTCTTGATAAGACTAGAGTGGTTACAAGTCCATGGTTGTGCAAGAAATTTGATTTTGGAATTTCACCAAAATGTCGATTCACTATGCATTGGGGTCTATGATGAAACTATGAATAATTTTTTTTCAGTACAAAATTAGATAAATCTGTGCATTTATGCATGCTTGATTATTAAGATTATTGTTCTTGATAAGACTAGAGTGGTTACAAGTCCATGGTTGTGCAAGAAATTTGATTTTGGAATTTCACCAAAATGTCGATTCACTATGCATTGGGGTCTATGATGAAACTATGAATAATTTTTTTTCAGTACAAAATTAGATAAATCTGTGCATTTATGTATGCTTGATTATTAAGATTATTGTTCTTGATAAGACTAGAGTGGTTACAAGTCCATGGTTGTGCAAGAAATTTGATTTTGGAATTTCACCAAAATGTCATTCAATACACTATGCATTGGGGTCTATGATGAAACTATGAATAATTTTTTTTCAGTACAAAATTAGATAAATCTGTGCATTTATGTATGCTTGATTATTAAGATATTGTTCTTGATAAGACTAGAGTGGTACAAGTCTATGGTTGTGTAAGAATTGGACTTTTGGAATTTCACCAAATGTCAATTCACTATGCATGGCGGTCTATAAGTGTGTGCGTATTTTGTTGGTGATTTCCTATTCAGGAAATATCACACGGACAATCAAAGTTTTGGCCATAATATCAGCTTCTGTCAAAAGTGACTCTCCCCCAAGATAGGTTTATAAAAAGTGACCCTCCCCCTGAACTGTTTTCTAAAAAGTGACCCTCCCCCCAATTCCCCCGGCCCACCCCCCTGTAATTACTGAAGGCTCCCTTAATGCAACGGAACCAGAGGATCTCAGAGCCTGAAAGTTCGATCCGTGTACACACAGACATGGAGGTAGCAGAGAACAACGAGGACCTTGTCTGTGGTTTACGACCCGACGTGACTTTGTAAAACAGATTCATGATTGGCTAACTCTGATGACATATTTTATGAATAATAGCGTTGATCGCTATTTCGGGTTTGCCACTAAATATAGCTGCACGCGCGCGACTTTCGGACAAATATGCTGAAATTCGGACAAATTTTGTCGTTGTATGCGCGGTAGTCTCAGTCATCAATTCATATGAATAAGTGTGACGCTAAATAGCCATTCTAACACTTGCAGGTTTTATTTTCGTGGTTTATGCGGAAAATGCGGACAAATGTTTATTTATGCATATTAATGAGAGAGAACAGTGACGTCATTTGCGATCAGCGCTATTCATTAACCCCCATTCACACTTCCGCGGTTTCCTACCGTAATCTGCCAGAGCTTGATTTTTGCGTAGGTCACGGAGCGGAAATATTGCTCTGGCTCGCGAGAATGTAGAAATTGGACTGCGGTGCTATTATGCATTGGCTTTTAATATGAGCGGTCAAGGACAAGGACGTGTGTTTTCTGGGCAATGGGTTTCTAGACGCCTCGAACAGAGACACATGCACGAAGTGGAACAGAATATCGTTTACATCGAATTTTGACGAAAATGTGTCGCTCACACTTAACGACATGCGCAGTCGACTCCTGCCGTGTGTTCAAGAGCATTGCTAAGGCAGAATATTGGGGAATAGACTGGCGAAAACGTCTAATTAAGTTCATTGATAGACTGGATGCCCTTCCAATGACTGTAATTAAACCATAGACCTTCACACAAGTTTGTGTTTAATAATCTGAAAATGCAAGTTCCTCGTTAGAACCGACAAAGTGAAAGAAGACAATATTTACATCCCACGTTTGCCAAAGGAAACCATTGAGTTCACTGAGGACTCTATGCTGGGTTTATGTTGCAATGTAAATTGATACGTGTACAATCCTCATTTTACACAAGGTCAGTCGGTAGTTTGACCTTTTCAAAGCCATAGTTATGAGACTTGACACAATACGAAGTCAGACTGGTATTGTCACTGTGTTGTTATAACCACAGGCCCTGTAGACAGATTATGTTCCCAATTCGATAGGATTCAATGCACAACATAAGGGAGCGTTCAGTTATTATGGCCGGGGGTTGGCCGGCAAATTCTTTCTGTGCATCAGTCAAAATAAGTTAACCCCGCCTACCCATTGCACCAAAAAATTGATCCCCCCTTTTAAGATGACAAAAATTTCATGAACCCCCCCCCCCCCCCCATATTGCTTGAGTAAAGCTGCACAGACATGCACCTCTGGGAGGGCGATAGAATCCCCAAAAAAGATTCAGATCTTTTCAAATGACTATCTTACAAAGTCACAGGGTGTTAATGTTCAAAGTTTCCCTTCTGACTTGCTATAATTTTGAAATTGCCCCTCAAAGGGATTGGACAGAAATTACACGTGGATTGCAATATTTTTGCGCAAGCGTGTGTGTACAAAATTTTGATATTTGGATTTAATTGATAATCAGCTGTTGATAATGTTGATTCACTATACATAGTAGTCTGTGAGAAAACTATGTAATACTTTTTCAATACAAAACTATATCTATGCATTTACAGATATTTAATAATTCACATAAAAGTACTCAATTGGAATAGGGTTGTTACAACTGGTATGTGGACAAAAAAATTGACTTTAGAATTTCACCAAATATGTTCATCCATTATACATGGGAGACAATGATAAAATTGTGAATAATTTTTTTCAATGAAAAACTTGCTATATTTGTGCATATACAGACGTTGAATAATTAACATTACTGTACTTGATTAGAATATGATGGTTAAAGGTGCATATTATGTATACAAGAAATCTGATTTTGGAATTTCACTGAAAATGTCCATCCACTATACATGGCAGTCTATGAGGAAACTATGAATGATTTTTTCAAATACAAAAAATAGGTAAATCTGTGTATTATGTACTCTCGATTATTAATATTAATGTACTTGATTACACTAGTGTGGTTACAAACGGATATTTGTGCAAGAAATTGGATTTTGGAATTTCACCAAAATGTTGATTCACTATACATTGGAGTCTATGAGAAAACTATGAATAATTTGTTTACAACGCTAGACTAAATCAATTTGTGCTTTTATAGGTGTTTGATAATTGATACAAATGTACTTGATTCAAACAGTGTATTTGAAAGTTCAGATGTTGACAACAATTATGATATTGGAATTTCACCTAAAAGTATAATTTCACTTTTCATGGTACTAGTAGTCTACAGGTAACTGTTAAATAATGTCCCTGACAAAACTTGCTATATCTCTAACATGTAAGTAATAGGAATAATTCCGAATTGTTCATTGCCTTCAGTGAGCTCGATTTACAATAAGACAAGCCTCAGAGTTCCCTAGTCAAGATGATTATATGTGACAGATAATTATACTTTGTTCAGATTTACAGTCAAATGACTTCAGAGAATGAAATCATGCAGCAAATCATTTCCATCTCTCAGAATATTTCTGAACACTGAAGCTGCTTTTTGACGGGACGGATACTTATGAAAATTAAGTGACCCCCCCTGAGCTGTTTGAAAAATACATGACACCCCCCCCCATTCGTTGCAGTTTTAAATTTTAAAGTGACCCCAGCCCCCCCCCCCTCCGGATTTTGCCGGCCCACCCCCGCCCGTAATAACTGAACGCTCACTAAAACGAAGCTGCTCTGTGGTGGAGAACCACTACCACCGAGATGATGGTATGTTTCGACTCTCCCCTGTTATATATATATATATATATATATATATATATATATATATATATATATATATATATATATGTATGTATGTATGTATAAAGTCACTGGTAATAAATTTACAATGTTTAATAGCGACCGTCAACATTCGATGATTACACGTAAATTTATCCAAGCGTATAAAACGATACATGGGGAAAATGTTGCAACCATTTTTTTGTCCAACTGTTGAATTCACTTGGGACAAAATAAAGGTATTTCAGTTTCCTTCAATATGCCTTCATGATTTATTATAGGTCGGCCCGGAACTTTTTATATTTTGCATACTTAATTAGGTGCAACTATCAAAAACCCTAAACATTGTGCAAAATCACGTGTCATTTTATACAAATTTGGAAGAAAGTTTAGGATCTGAGGGATTTAAATAGACTGGGTTGGGTTACCTGAAACATACAATCATATTCTTGTTTGTTTAGCCTGACCTGGACTTGGTCTCGCCACATATCTTAAATTAAAACAATGTGTTTGTTGCCCCTGTTCAGACTATACCTGTTGACCCAATTTCAATAAGTAAACACTTGTACGTTGGCTTACCAGTATTTTGCGTGCTTCTTTGTGCTTACCTGCACTTACGTATTGTCCATTTGGAATTTACGGATTCATTCCTGGCAGCTGTATTCATCCTGTATAACTTTTGTTTGTTTACAACATGACGAGTTCACAGCCGAGAGGAGATGAGGCAGCTGCCGCTGATTCAGGAGTTCCCAAGCTCGGTGAGCATAGCAAAGACGGTGGGTGCGTCGGGTGGCTTGTCGTTCTCGGCGCCCATGTATGCCAACTATTCGTTTTCGGTGTATTCCAATCCATAGGCCCGCTGTTCGTTGTCATTCAGAGGTATTTCGAGGAGACCTCAGCCCGCACTTCATGGATAATTGCGCTTCTTGCTGCTGTAGAAAGCGGATTAGGTAAGGTATGGCATTGTGATGCATTCACATTATTTTCATTCCAGGCCCTCAATGTCAATAGGACAATCATTCCGTTTATCTGAGATCGTTTTTTACAGTGTTATTGGAAAGAGATCGCAATTGAGACACACTTCATTTTTTAAAATGCCCTACGAGCTGAATAAAAGTAGCGATTGTAAATCATTTGATAATGATATGAGGTTATCGAGTTACAGATAATGGCCCACATTTGACATCTGACACAACAACAACTTAAATGCTTGACGTACACGATAGAAATACATCAAGACATCGCCCTCGTTTGTTTCGGAGCCGATGGTGAGGAACCGTTCGAATTCCGTAATTACGACGGAGCTGGTAGAGGGAATTCAGGGTTTACCTGAGATTGACGTGTGAACATCCTCTATTAATTCTTCTAAAACATGAGTATTGAGTCAGACCTCACTTCATTTCCGTAAACCAAAACCTGACTTCCTTCGTTATTGAACAAGGAAGCTCCGAACTTATCGCATGCAAGACAAATATCTCATAATGTTTTGTCAATATAACCATCAACAGTCGCTTCTTGAACCATTTTACTTCCTTTGTCGCTCCTTAGATGAAGAATATCAGTATCATCATCACTGTCATTATCGCAAGTGGCATTGAAATATTTTCATCTTGACAGATTTACCCATTCCATAGCAATCACCTCCAGGCTTTGTAAAACTTTGTGGCATTTGAAGCATACTGTACTTGCGTCTATTTTACTATTTATTTATCCATTCATCATATTATTTCCAGTATTCATTATTCGTCAGCTCATTATTTGTTTGTTTGTTGTTTGACCCTTGATCGGCGACTTTAAAGTGATACTTGCAAGTGACGTAGGCAAATAAAAATAATGAGAAAATGCACTATTCTCGATCAGAAACCGTTACAACTTTCAATTATTTCAATTCAGATGTTCTAAGACGTGTGACATCCAAGGAACTGTCAGGTATATCAAAACAAATAATGTTATAAAGATGTAATCTCTCTCTCTCTCTCTCTCTCTCTCTCTCTCTCTCTCTCTCTCTCTCTCTCTCTCTCTCTCTCTCTCTCTCTCTCTGTACACTCGTACACACACGCACACGTACATACATACATAGCACCATTGTCAAATGTTTTCGTGAAGAAAATCGGTTTTCGGAAGACAGTGCTGCTGGGAACAATAATCTCATCTATTGGTTACTTCGTCAGTGCATTTGCCGATCGAATCGAAATTCTTTATTTCAGTATTGGACTTGTTGTAGGTACGTGTATTTGCAAAGTCCCGTCATTTAACACAATGCCTCGGTATCAGACGAAAACGCATTGCATATGAATTAAAGGATATCTTTGCCAATTGCATGTGTTGGTTGCTGTGTTTGTTGCTACCCCTTATGCTACCCAAGTCTTAAGTGCATTCGCTACTTGAATCGAGTTCATTTTGTCAGTGTCACCAGACTAGCAGTATGCAGATGCATTCGTGAATTGCTTTTTTAAATACAATCTCTCCATTTAAGGCGGAAATTTGTCTTTCCATCCACCCATCAATCTATCTATATGCATATCTCTGCAATTATCATGCCTGCATGCATTGTGGATGCATCATGCATGGGCGGTGGCTAGAGCAGTGGACGCACGATCACAGGATGGTGAGTTCGAGCCCTGGCATGGCTATGGTGTTGTGTCCTTGAGCAAGGCACTTTATTCCTCATTGCTTCTCAGCACCCAGGAGTGATGGGTACCTGGTAGGACAGTGGCTGTAATGTGTACGTTTAGCTCTGCTGCGTTTTTTGGCTGCACATATGAGCTGTTGTTTGCTCCGCAGGGAGTTGAGTGGTATCATATTAGGTCCAGTGGCCAGGGGTAATAATAATTGTAAAGCGCCTTGATCACATGTACTTGCGGATATGTGCGCTATATATTATTATTATTATTATTATTATTATTATTATTATTATTATTATATCTGGGTGCGTTTCATTCTTTCTTGTACTTACACAATATCTTACTCTACTCGATCGTATATAAGTTTCAGACTCTTCCACTAATGCCGTAATCTCGTCACATAACAATGATATTGTCTTTCTGTATTACATTCATTTCTCTAGGATTCGGTTATGCAATTATCATGCCTGCATGCATTGGCGTCATAGCATTTTTCATACGGAAAAGATTCGCACTTGCAAACGTGCTTGCAGGGTGCGGAGCAGGGCTGGCTGTGTTTATCTTCCCTCCGTTGTTACAAATACTGATCGAAAACTACGGCTGGAGAGGATCTGTCATAGTGTTCTCGGCCTTGAATGCCCAGATGGGAATATCTGCCGCCTTGTTCAGAGCTCCAGAAGAGGATCCGGAAAATAACAAAAATAATCGATCAGAGCAGACGTCTGGTGAAGCTAAATGTCTGAAATTGTTCTTGTCACGCACCACAGATACCTGTGATTTTGGGCTATTTAAAATTTATCCTACCTTCGTCCTGTTTACCGTTGCCAGTACTATATCAATTGGAATAGGTTATTATGGACTACCGGCACATCTTGTGGCGCGTGCAGAGGATAAAAATTTGGGTAGTGGTGCAGATATATCCTTAATTGTCTCATTGATGGGTTTGGCGGGAATAATCGGAAAGCTTGTGATTCCAGTGATTCTGCATTTCACGCAAAGATGCGTTTCAACCTTTAAACTGTACGCGCTCACTTTGTGTTTTGCCGGGGTGTGTAACCTGGCAAGTCCCTTGGCAAAGACCTACGTCTCCTACATGGTCTACGCATCCATTCTTGGAATTCCTGTCGGCACATTTTTCGGACTGATGCCACAAGTAGTACGAGATATCGTTGGTCCTGACTTCTTAACAGCAGGTATTGGCATAGGAACATTTTTCATCGCCATCGGATCACTGATTGGACCGCCATGTGGAGGTTAAGTATCAGATTTACAATGTCTCGTCTTATGTGTTGCTATTTCAATTGCTACTTGATAAACCCTTGTCTTGTCTACTCCTATAGAAAGTGAATCACTTTTAACAAAAAAGTCAAAGTTCGAATTACTTTTTTAATATAATTATATTTATTTCATTTTATGACATTCAATGAGACTATAAACGAATTATTTTACAGGAAGATACATATCCGACTTCGCACTTTCAAGAGAAAGTGATTAAGGATAATAATTGAAGGGCTTTAAAAACTACCTAAGTTTATTCAAACCCTGTCAAAATTTAAGTTCATCTACAAACGATTTTAAAATTAATATTCGCAAGTAACCTGAGATAATAGTCTTTCGATTGTCTTATAGTCATTCCTAACACGGGGTAAGAGTCCGCACACCATGCTATCAAACCATGATACGAATCGAATATACAGTATTTTTCCGTATTGTAAAAAGGTACTGAAGCAATATTTTCTTCTGGTAGTAAGTCATAAAAAAATATATTTCTATAAGAGCAAACAAAGCTTTCAACCTGGACGAAAAATACGATTTCTACTCAAGTTGCTATACATCAATAGAACATTGCGTCTGCATTCTATTAATTTCGTTGTGTTGGAACTTCTTTTATAACTACCTGCTGGGTCTGTAGTTTTAAAGAAATAGCATTTTAAGAGTACTATTTCACCCGCATCTGAAATTGGCGTCTAACGAATGTGAAGGTTTGGCAAAATTAGTAACAATGTCGCCTTGGGTTTCATTTTTGTCGTCCATGAGTACGCGGATTTGGACGCCGATTTGCTTGGAAAATAGCTTCAACTGAGTCAACTGAATTTCTGAAATCGATGCGCACTGGACACTGGCCAATTGTCCATAAGTTGCCGTGGGCGTGTATCAGGCCAGTCGCTATCGCTACCCACACCTTGAAATGATGTGTGATAAAGTGCCGATGGCGTATTGATACCAGGATAAATGTAGTTCAGGTGTAAAGCAACGCGATGTAGCTAGAGTGAACTTAATTCATGAAACAATGAGCAGTGAATTTTTGCGTTAAAATACTTATATTACTCTCTTTTGTTTCTTTTTAGCACAGAAAATATTAGTGAAGTTACGATCGCGTCACTCTTTGTTACTTTGCTCGGAGATGAACGAAGAGAATAGAGGGATACATAAATGGGATTTTTTTAAAATCGGGATTTTTTTGTTTACGTCCTTCAGGTTACATATACGACATCACTACCGACTACAACTACTCATTTTATTTCTATGGAAGCCTCTTTACAGTTGGAGGGTTGATGATAATCATATTTGAGCCTTACACAACAAGACGCCAATTAATAAATAGCTGAGAGCGCTACAGGACAGACCTTGGGTAACCTGGACCTGGATAAACTATGCGTTGCTGAAGTGGCAACACAAACTGACATGAATTATTGGTTGCTCTTCGTTGTTTGCGGTTACTATTGTCCGTGATTTTATTGCTACACGCTGAAGTACATTCTTTAAATTTCAAATGTTTGTGTAAGTTGGTTTCTTTTGCACTGCACTGTGTTTTGTTCAGTCTGTACTAACCAATCATGCACGCAGAATATCAACCAGACCTACATTGCAGGGAATATAGAGCACTTTAATTCATTTCACCAGTTATTGCCAGAGTAGACCAATGTTACTTCATTAGAATGTAAAGTTAAAACTGTCTCAGTCTGTGTAAAGTCAATTCTTTACTATCAACCACGTGACCTGAACATTCGATCCACAATATGGTTGTTACCAAGTGACGGGCAAAACAACATGGTATCAGATGCGGACAGGTTGACAAGCCTTTTTCCACGTCGAAGTCTACTCTCAACGTTCTTGATTTTTCACTCTTGTGTACAACTCCCTTCGGTATCTTAAAAAATGTTTTTCAAACTTCCCTCTTTGATCGATTTATTATAGCCATACACGCACACATGTAAGACACGGAATGGCATTGTCGTATACACTGTAGTACGGCATACTGCACGCGGAACGCGCACGTTGCCCGTCAGCTGGAAATTGAAATATGCGCATGACGTCATTTGATAGCAAAGAACAATACACCTGTTAGAATAACGTGTATCAACTACCGCGGCGGCTTTCCATAAATATCTCTCATTAGAGGGGGTTCGCTACAAGGTTTGATTCTCTGAAGTCAGCACACTGCGGTCTGCATAAACTTTAGTATCTGTCTTTAGTATCTTTTCTAAGCAAGTAAATAAAGGCACGCATTAAGGCAGTTTTAATCAGCAAAGTGGAAATGATATGTTTATGTTTTGGCCGAAGATGGGCATACAAACAGCTGTACTATAGGCATACTCGGAGAACAGCGTAAGGACCAACCAGCTGATTGTAATTGCAGGGTTAAGTCGGCATGCCCCTTGAAGGGTAACTGTCAAGTCAAAGGCGTGGTGTACAAGGCCAAAGTATCAACGGAGGACAACGGAGAGAGGGTTTATATCGGCCTCACTGATAACACCTTCAAGACGCGCTACACTAATCACATGAAATCGTTCCGGTAACGAGAGATACAAAAACGACACCGAGTTGTCAAAATTTGTATGGAATTTAAGAAATAAGGGCCAAGTCTTTGACATTTCATGGTCAATCATTGATAAAGCATTGAGCTACTCTAACATGAACAAACGATGTAATCTTTATATTTTGTCACGTAACATCTTCTGATAACAATCAGCACTAACCTTGTAGAAGTTACGTGTCTTGTCGGCAGGGACAAAAATCTTCCCCGATTTCTTGATTTCACGGATGTCAGATTTGAGTTTTCTTTGGAAGCTGTCTTGTCACTGTAATTTCCCACGAGGACATCTGTATACTTCGATATTACGGGCTCCTGATTTTATTGGTTGAGCACTCTTGTCTGCCTGGGATCTACATCAAGTATGGAGAGAATTAGCTTCGACTACTCTATGAAGAGCATACCAATGCCATCGATCAAAGCCTACATGACACAGTTTATTGCGATGGTTGATAGCTTTTTTGGAAATATTAGGTGGGCTTATATTAACAAGAACAAGAAGGATGATAGTGACGACCAGCGGAGTTTTGATGGCAAATATGGATTTAGATCGAGAAAGCAACCACCGCAGGTCGAGGAGTTGAAACCCTTTGAGGAGGCTGTGTTAAATTTGGTGGATAATATCAAATTCAGGAAGGTGAATGACAGCTTCCAAAGAAAACTCAAATCTGACATCCGTGAAATCAAGAAATCGGGGAAGATTTTTGTCCCTGCCGACAAGACACGTAACTTCTACAAGGTTAGTGCTGATTGTTATCAGAAGATGTTACGTGACAACATAACAAAGTCATACAAGTTAGCGAACAACAGCGTTTACAACGAAATTAATAGTGAGGCGAAGGAAATAGCAAGTGAACTCAATATTGCAGAAAGGATGGACACACTCGCTAAGCGCCAGGCCTTCATTACCTTAAAACACCACAAAGACAACTTCATGAACAATCCAACATGTAGACTTATTAACCCGACCAAAAGCGAGATGGGCAAAGTAAGTAAACAATTACTTGACACAATCAACAATGATATTAGATCACGTACGTGTGTGAACCAATGGAGGAATTCATCAGCTGTCATTGACTGGTTCAAGGGGATACGAGGTAAATTAAAATGTAGATTCATTACATTTGACATTGTCAACTTCTATCCATCCATTTCAGAAGATCTCTTGCGTAAATCGCTTGATTTTGCGAGAGAATATACTTCAATTTCTGATGAGTGATGAAGTGGTTGATATCATAATGCACTCGAGGAAGACCCTCCTCTTTGACGACATAACACCCTGGATTAAAAGAGAGAATAAGGATTTATTCGATGTGGCGATGGGCAGCTTCGATGGTGCTGAAATATGCGAACTGGTGGGTCTGTATATACTTGGCACACTCGCCAAAAAGTATGATAAGAATCATATCGGCTTATACCGGGATGACGGGCTTGGTGTACTCAGCAAGGCGGATAAGATCAGAAAGGAAATCACAAAGATATTTCGTGACATTGGCCTGAAAATCACGATCGAGACAAACCAGAAGATTACAAACTTCTTGGATGTGACATTTAATCTGAACGACGGCAAGTTCTACCCGTATCGTAAACCAAACGACCAAACAATGTATGTCCGTAAGCAGTCTAATCACCCGCCAATCATTATTAATCACATACCTGACGCAATAAGCAAACGCATCTCAACAATATCTAGTGATAAGGGCATCTTTGGTAAATATAAAGGTCAATACAATACGGCGCTAAAGGCAAGCGGTTACACCGAGCAAATTGAATTCACCAGGACCAACCAATCAGCGAGGAGAAGCAATAACAGGAAGCGTCATATCACGTGGTTCAATCCCCCTTTCAGCAAGAACGTGGAAACTAACATCGGCAGGAAATTTCTCCAACTTGTTGACAAATATTTTCCAAAGGGGTCTAAACTTCACAAGACCTTCAACAGAAACACAATTAAAGTGAGTTATAGCTCTATGAAGAATATGGCAAGTATAATCAAATCTCATAAAAAGAGGGTAATCTCAAGAGAATAGTGTAAGGATCAACAAGCTGATTGTATGCCCCTTGAAGGGTAACTGTCAAGTCAAAGGCGTGGTGTACAAGGCCAAAGTATCAACGGAGGACAACGGAGAGAGGGTTTATATCGGCCTCACTGATAACACCTTCAAGACGCTCTACACTAATCACATGAAATCGTTCCGTAACGAGAGATACAAAAACGACACCGAGTTGTCAAAATTTGTATGGAAATAAGGGCCAAGTCTTTGACATTTCATGGTCAATCATTGATAAAGCATTGAGCCACTCTAACATGAACAAGCGATGTAATCTTTGTATATCAGAAAAGCTGCACATTATCAATGCTGACAAATCTACACCGTTAAACAAACGCTCTGAGTTGGTTTCAAAATGTCGCCACCAAAACAAATATTATTTATCGAATTTTAACACCACCTACAAATAGAATGGTTCGTCCCAATCATATATGTAAGAGTGTCGAGCTAGTAATCCTTTCACTCTATCTGAGGATTGCCAGATGCATGAAACTTAAGTAATAGATTCCATTACTTTGTACTTGAAGTAATCTGTTTATATATATATATATATATATTATATATATATATATATATATATATATATATATATTATTATATATATAAAATATAGAGATATATATATTTCTCATCTGTATATGGCTTATCCGTATATGATATATATATATATATATATATTATATATATGTATATATGTATATGCTTATCTCTATACAGCCTGTATATAGCCTGTATATAGCCTGTGTATATATAATATATATATATATATATATATATAATATATATATATATATATATATATATATATATATATATATATATATATATATATATATATAAAACCACTACTAATAATTGTACAGTGCCGAGTGTTCGGCATTTGCTGATCACGCGTAAATTTTATGCAAGTGAAAAAAACAATGGGGAAAATTTTTATCCGCCTGTTAAATTCACTTGGGACAAAATAAATTTATTTATGTTTCCTTCAATATGCCTTCATAAAATATAGTAGGTCGGTCGGGAACGAATTTGTAAATATTTTTCATATTTAATGAGGTGAAACCTATCGAAACTCCAACAATATTTCGCAAAACCATGCGTCAGTTTTTTAAAGAGGGATGAAAGTTGAGGGTCTGAGGGATTTAAATCGGGTAGGTTGGCTTACCTGAAACACGCATATTCTTTTATTTGGCCTGACCTGGACCCATAGTCTCTCCACATACCTTAAAACAATGTGTTTGTCACCCCTGGTTAGACTATCTCTTGACCCAATTTAAATAAGTAAACACCCCTACGTGGGCTTATCAGTGTTTCCCGTGCCATTTTATGCTTACCTGGCAGCACTTACGTATTGTCCATTTCGGAATTGACGGACACATGTATTTGAAGCCTCCTTTCTTCGATTGAATTCAACAGTTGTCGACTCATTCCTGGCAGCTGTGTTCATTCTGTATAACTTTTTTTATTGTCTACAACATGACGAGTTCGCAGCCGAGAGGAGATGAGGCGACTGCCGCTGATACCGAAGTTCCCACGCGAGGTGAGCGTAGCAAAGACGGTGGGTGCCTCGGATGGCTTGTCGTTCTCGGCGCCCACATATGCAATCTATTCGTATTCGGTGCATACCAAGCCATAGGCCCACTGTTCGTTGTCATTCAGAGACATTTCGAGGAGACCTCAGCCCGAACTTCATGGATAATTGCACTTCTCGCAGCTGTAGAAAACGGATTAGGTAAGATATAATGGTATTATGATGCATCCACACCATTTTCATTCCGGACCCTAAAATATAATTAGGATAATCATTCCGTTTATCTCGTTTTTTCACAGTGTTATGGGAAAGAGATCGTAATTGAGGCACACTCTATTTTTAAAAATGCTCTAAGGGCTGAATAAAAGTAGCAATTGTAAAACATTTGATAATGGTGTGAGGTTATCGAGTTACAGATAACGGTCCTCCTTTGACAATGGACACGACATAACACTTGAAGGCTTGTCGCACAGAATAGAAATACACCAATAAATCGCTAAGGCGTGTTAGGGCCCCGGATGGTGAGGAAACATTTCAAAGGAGCTGGTATGAGGAAGTCGGAGTTTACGAGAGATTGACGTGTGAATACTGAGTCGGGCTATATTTCATTTCCGAAAAACAAAACCTGGCCTCCTTTGGGATTGAACAAAGGAGCTCCGAACTTGTCACCTATATAAGACACATATTACCATCAGCTGTCGCCTACAGTATCATTTTACTTCATTTAATTTGTCACTCCTTAGATGAAGAACATCAATATCATCATTACTGTCATCATCACAAGTGGCATTGAAATATCTCCATCCCGACAGATTTATCTATTCCCTAGCAACCATATCCAGGCTTTAACAGTTGAACAAACTTTGTGACATTTTATGATATCTTTGACGCTCACTATAATTTATATCCTACGCATTGTTCCCATGCCGTATATGCGTCTGTTTCATTATTTATTCATCCATTCATCACATTATTTACATTATGCGTTACTCTTCAGTTCTTTCTTCGTTTGTTTGTTTTCGACCCTTGATTGGCGACTTTATGGCGATCCTTGCAAGGCACAGAGGCAAATAACAAATATTGATAAAAATGATTCATTCTCGATCAGATATTTTACAAACATTTCAGTTCAGATTTTATACGACGTGTGACACCCTAGGCACTGTCAAGTATATCAAAACAACTAATATTATAAAGATGTAATATAACTAACTCTCTCTCTCTCTCTCTCTCTCTCTCTCTCTCTCTCTCTCTCTCTCTCTCTCTCTCTCTCTCTCTCTCTCTCACACACACATACAAACACATATATACACACACACAAACACGCACGCACACGTACATACACATAGCACCATTGTCAAATGTTTTCGTGAAGAAAATTGGTTTTCGGAAGACAGTGCTGCTGGGAACAATAATCTCATCTATTGGTTACTTCGTCAGTGCATTTGCCGATCGAATCGAAATTCTTTATTTCAGTATTGGACTTGTTGTAGGTATGTGTATTTGCAAAGTCCCGTCATTTAACACAATATCTTGGCATTGGACGAAAACACATTGACGATAGATTGAGGGACATGTTTGTCAATTGCATGTGTTTGTTGATGTGTTTGTTGCTATCTCTTACGCTACTTCTTAAAGTGCATTCGCTAATCGCATCTAATTTATCGTGTCAGTGTCACGAGACAAGCAGTATGCAGATGTACTCGCGAATTGCTTTTGTTCTAATTACTATCTCTCAAAGCGGAAAATTGTCAATCCATTCACCCATCAATCTATCTATATGTATATCTGGGTGTGTTTCGTTATTCATGGCACTTAAACAATATCTTATTCTTTCGATCGTATACATGCTTCAGACTCTTCCACTAAATGCCGTAACCTTGTCACACAACAATGATATTGTCTTTCTGCATTACTCCTCTAGGATTCGGTTATGCACTTATCATACCTGCATGCATTGGTATCCTTCCGTTCTTCGTACGGAAAAGATTCGCACTTGCAAATGTGATCGCAGCGAGCGGAGCTGGGCTCGCGATATTCATCTTCCCTCAGTTACTGCAGGCACTGATCGACAAATACGGCTGGCAAGGAGCCATCATAGTGTTCTCGGCCCTGAATGCGCAGATGGCGATATCAGCCGCCCTGTTCAGAGCGCCGCGACAGAATATTCGGGAAAATGATGCAACCGAAGAGAAGTGCGCTGAAGCTAAAGGTCTTAAAAGGCACTGGACTCGTATTGCAGACGTCTGTGATTTGGAAATATTTACAAATTACCCTACTTTCGTCTTGTTTCTACTTGCCTGCGCCATATCTATTGGAATGGGGTATTCCAGTCTACCTGTACATTTGCTCGCACGAGCGGAGAGTAAAAACCTTGGTAGCAGCACGGAAATTGCCTTGATTGTCTCAGTTATGGGCTTGGCGGGAATAATCGGAAGACTCATAATTCCATCGATTCTGTATGTAACGAAAAAGTACGTCGCAAGCATCAAAGTGTTCGCGTTCGCCCTGTGTTTTACTGGAGTGTGTAACCTGGCCAGCCCGCTAGCAACGGACTACATCTCCTACATTACCTACTCATTCATTCTTGGAATTCCTGTCGGCGTCTTTTCCGGACTGATGCCACAAGTTGCCAAAGATATTCTTGGCCCTAAACTGTTGACAGCCGGTGTTGGCGTAACAACACTGTTCGTCGCTTTGGGATCATTGGTTGGACCACCTTGCGGAGGTTAGCTATAATGATACATTTCTTGAACATCAGACCGTTTTATAGACAGTTTACTACACGCATGTAAAATCATTGACGAAACTGCATCCCGATTGTAAAACCATGTTGGACTTAAGTTTCTCAACATTTGAATTACGGCATGAAATACGAATATAAATATGAAAATTTAATCACAAAGGTGTTTTAAGCTCATCACCTGATTCCAATACATGAATATACAGGACCTTCATGCGGTATCGTATGGGTTTTTCATATATACGGAGTGGGTCGTCCCGACGTCTGCGGCTGCGCGACTTTCTTGTTGATAAACATTGCCTCTTCCTAGTAATTGGCGATGAATGTTTAGCAAATGTGAAGAAAAGTCAGCAGTTGATGCGTATTCATAGTTCATCAGTTTTGTATCTTTCTAATCACTGCAAGACTTTACTAAATCGACGTTGGTTGCGTCCCTTTGTTCATAGGAAGCTGCTTTGGCGGCCGTCACCAGGCTCGACAGAGTATTATTTTGATATGCACAAAGAAATATACTCTGCAAAGCAATATACCCGTCGTATGGTTTCTATCCGCACAGCCGCAGACGGGACGACCCCTCCCTTAGATGTCTTTTCATTACTTCAAGTTAATCAGCCAGCAGACGGTGTGGGGGTTTTCAAACCGATTATTGATAATTTTTTGATTAAAATTTCTATGTTCCGATGAAGAGTGTTCGTTGTCGTAATGTTGCTATCGTTGTAGTAATTAATAACTAAAGCTATGATCAGCAGCATAATGTGCACCAGAAAAAGGGTAGTGTGTTTCACTTGATAAATTCAGTTAAAGCCATAGAAAATAAACGCAAAACCGAAATCGACTAAATTAGCAGGATGCAAGTTTTTCAGAAAGAATATATATAAATAAAGTCGGATAAAATGCAAATTTAATGCAAGTTTAAACATACTTTTTGGTATCTTATTTAGGGCTTGATTGGCTGGTAATAAGGAAAAACTATATTCAGTGAAAGTTCTTGTAGAAAGAATAAAGAAACGACAGTTTCTGGTAACATTACACAGCTTCGTATCAGTATGTAACAGCGACTGCGTTTGTTTGCGTTTGGAAAACACATGTTCAAATATAGCATAAAAATATTTTCCTAAGATGACTTGTTTCTTGCTTTTTTCACAGGTTACATTTACGACGTCACTCAAGATTACAATTACACATTTTATTTCTACGGAAGTCTCCTTACATTTGGAGGGTTGCTGATATTTGTTTTGGAACCTTGCACGTCGAGACGTCAACGAGCTGCTGAGAGCACTACGAAAGAAAAGACCTCAGATGACCCCGAATTGCAAAATATGTATGTGGCAGAGGCGGCAACGTTGACTTCAAGAAATTCTAGATAACTGTTTGTCACAGATGTCATCTTCCATGTATAAATTGCTTTGCAAGAATGTGTCAATCAAAAAGAAAGATGATGTAGAATACGTCTTTTCTATATTGTCTGTTTCTGAGTCATCCAATTAACGAACCGTTTAACAATTAAAGGGAGGGAGTTGTCCCGTTTGCGGCCGTGCGTATTGGATTCATATGACGTGAGTTTTGCTAAGCAAGGGAGTCCCAACCTCCCTTGCGCCTGTCAAAACTTTAGAAATGGCCGCTTTAATGAAATTAATGACCACGACCGAAGCAGTTTCATATAAATGAAGGGACGCAGCCAAAGTTTATTTCACAAAGTCTTTCAATTATTGGAAAGCTACAAAGCTGGTGAACAATCAAATGCTGAAGTTGCTTCTTATTTGCTCTTTTACTAGAAGGGGCAGGGGCAATGTCTATCAACAGGAAAGACGCTCAGACAGAGGCGGGACGAACCGCTCCCTTTTAAAGACGGAAAAATACATACATACATACATACATACATACATACATACATACATACATACATACATACATACATACATACATACATACATACATACATACATACATACATACATACATACATACATACATACATACATACATACATACATATACTGTGCGTGCGTGCGTGCGTACGTGCGTACCTATGTAAGATTGCTATACATGCATGCGTGCATTTGTTAGGTTTAGAGCACGTTTTAAGAAATATTTAGACATCTCTTTACATTAGTTGGCCGTAAAGACCTTGAACTCTCAGTTCAGAGGCTGAAAATTTAGATAGGTTCGTTTGATCTCTTTTGATTCATGTATAATGTAAGCGTTTGAGATTTTGACTTTTACAACTGAATTCGAGTTATCGTATTTTGACTAGAATGAATGATGATAATTGTTTTCGTATATCTAACAGTTAAAATATAATAAAAAGAATATAATCTTAGTCTCTTGCGTCAATGTTGTATTTGTGTCCTCTAGCCATACAAATGCATACAGTGGCCACACATAAACATGAATGGTGTAAAGTCACCAAGTAAAACAGAGACAGTACTGCCAGCTATAGTTTGGTTTGAACCTTCAGTTCACTTTCACCGATCTTGTTATTACCGGAGCAAGGTCAAAAGTTTTCAATTCAGAATACGAGAGCCCATTTTGCGCCGTTTACAATTTTCACCGGTCAGCAATGACGAATTTACAGTCATCAAACTAGGTGTAAACTGTCAATTTTGGAGATCCTTAACACAATGCATGTGGCCATACGAGGTATGATGATGTCATCGGCTAGCTTGTTGTTTGCGGATCTTTGTGCGCCTCGTAGAGAGTTTTCAGAAATTACAGGGGGTGGGCCTGGGAATTCCGTGCGCACCTGTATTGTAAAATGTTACCCTACCCCCTAACCTCTTGTCTAAAATGCGACCCTCCCCCTTGTCCGACAATCTAAAACTTGACCTTCCCAAGCAGTATTCATTCTGGAATAACTGAACCAGTATCAGCTGATCTACATATATTAACAATTGGTTTTATGCTTATGTCAGTTAGGTACAAAAATTACACGAGGGGGGAGGGTCGCAATTTATCACGCAAGCATTTTTGAAGAATCATACATTTGCCGGAGGGTCACTATATTATGCGCAACTAAAAGAAGGCAAGATGTAACTGATATAGTGATCCACCTAAAAATATCAAATCGTAATACATGGGAGTCTATCGGGCAAACTATTGACAATTTTCCCGTACAAAACAAGTTCTATCTGTACAATTATATATGTTTTATAATACATGTAAATGTACTTTGCTAGAAGCGTGAAGTAAAACATGCATGTGTGTACAAGAAATTGGATTTCGGAATTCCACTGAAATGTTGATTCATTATATATGGTAGTCAATGAGGAAACTATGAATATTTTTTCCAATACAAAACTAGGTCAATCTGCTTATTTATGTACTCTTGATTATAGATATTTAAGTACTTTATTAGACTAGGGTGGTTACAAGTTGATGTGTGCTCAAGAAGTTGGATTTTGGAATTTCACCGAAATATTGATTCACTATACTATACATGGTTGTCTATGGAGAAACTATGAATATTTCTTTCTAATACAAATCTGGGTAAATCTGCGTATTTATGTATTCTTGATTATTGACATAATGTGCTTAATGCGACTAGGGTGGTTTCACGTGGATGTGTGTGCAAGAAATTGGACTTTGGAATTTCACTGAAATGGTGAATTAACTGTACAAGGTAGTCTATAAAAGACCTATGACGAATTGTTGTCCAATATAAAACTTACAATATCTGTGCATTTATAGACATTTGATCATTGATATGCACCTGTCCCACATGTTTTTCTCTTGTCTCTCATCCGTTTTAACTGTTCAAGGTATTTAATGTAGGATACCGATGCATCTTCTTTGCTTGCAAAGCTTGTCGATAATGTGTATGTATTTAAAAGAATCGATGTATTTTGTCGGTGATTTCCTATTGAGGAACTATCATACAACCGCGGCAAAGCCAGTGAATAGATAACTGATTGTAATACAAACAGAAACTACAATAGCAACAAGTACTGGAAAACCTTAAAGTATAGAAGCGGCACCTTTATTTTACTGATAAAGAGCTAATAAACCACGGGGTGCTTGGTTTAGATATGAGAAGTCTCCTTGCCAAACGTAAATATAAGAATTCAACTTGGCATGGACTTCCTGAAGACAGTACCATTTAACGCCACCCTGCTGAGATTTCTTACTGACAGCGACAAAGTATAGATAAACAAGGCGCAGTTAGACTACATATTAATTACTATTAGTGTTTGTATTACAATCAGTTACCTATGCACTGGCTTTGCCGCGGTTGTATGAACAATCGAAGGTTTGGCCGTAAAATCAGCTTCTGTTAAAAGTGACCCTCTCCCATGGTAGTTTTATAAAAGATGAACCCCCGGACAGTTTTCCAAAATGTGACCACCCTCCCGTCCCCAGCCCACCCCATCTGTAATTACTGAAGGCTCCCTTATTCTTCGGAGGATCTTACCAAGCCACTGGCAAGCTATCTGTTGTCACGTGATTCAAAGCCTCTTCGACGAGATGTCAGCGCGGACCTAATGGATAATCGCATGCGCATTTCTCGATTTCATGATGAATTTTGATAAACTATGGCACGCTTTGCTGTTTTTCGATTAAATTATTTCGCTGCAGATTGCAGTTAAAAGGACGTTGACCCTTTGCACTGACCAAAAAACTCAAGAATAAACGGAGCCATTCAAATGTTGGCGCGTTATGAATGAAATCATGTGATTTGTGAAATTCAATGTGTAATGCTTCCATTGATATACAATGGACAATGTTTCATTGCATTTTGTTTATTTTGGGGGCAAACCAATCTGTTGACCTTGGCATTCTGATGCCGACTTTTGAAAATAAACGACTGTAAAAGAATGCAGGTAACTTGTGCAGCCTAACTACAACAGCCGCTATAGTAACCAAGGTCTCTAACAAGACTTCCATTCAGTTTGAACTTTGTCCAGCCATTCTTGAACCAGCAGTCGGGCAAAATAAACAGCATTTGGAAACTGGCAGATATGGCGTAGATTAAAATCTAAGTCACGTGACTAGGTTAAGAGAATCGGGCCATGCAAACGCCGTCGCGTTCGGACTCAGTGTCAATATTGGAATCATTTGCTTATGGCTTATAGAGTGCATTGGTAATATGAATCATTTAAATCGTTAACAGATAAGTAACCTTCGCAATCATTCACGCTCCTTCGTGGCAGATTTTAAATGGATACGGCCACTAAGATTGCGTTCCAGGGACAGATATTCAGACTCTCAAATTTGTATCGGTACCAAAATGTGTAGGTGACCATTCCGTCCCCACACTGATTTTTAAGCTGGATTTTAAAAGAAAATTATTTGTATAAATATATTTCAATGAAAAATTATATAAATATTAGCCACGGTAAGGCGCATACTACCTGACTCTTGTTGACGTGATATCGTACGCTACAACACCGTATGACAATGTGATGTATTGCATAATTGAATTCATAGGCAGACAGGCGGAAGGAAAGACACATGTGCAGTGGGCAGGTACAAAGTACAAAGTGGTACTATAATAAACAAGTTTGGTCAATTGTGCATTATAATACGAGTGGGCGTAGACCCCCGAGTGTTTGACACATAACAGCCCAAGCTCGTTCATTGTGGCACTTATCATACTGCCGTAACAATAGCAATTTGAATACAATCCGACTCTCACTTTGTCAAGTGGCAAGCCAAAATTAAGTTAAGTGTTTGTTTAGTTTATTGTTGTGTTGGCACTTGGTGTAAACACTTTAAGTTGAGCAAAGGCAGTGATTGAGTGTAGATCGCGGGGCCCTATTATATACCGCGAGACGTCTTTCAATCTCGGGTTCTTCGAGTCGAACGAAGTCACAGTAACGCCGCTAGATTCGATTTCATCTCAGCAACTGTGTGAAAATGAGAGGATAGATAATTGACAATTCTGAAACGATTTAAAGCCTTGACAGAATACCAACATCAGCAAAGTCTCAGTGAAAGATAGCTGAACGAACAAAGCATGCAAACAGAACAGTTGGGCTGGGTCAACATGATTTGGCTGTTTGGAGACAAGTTCAACTTCACAGTGTTAGAGACCATCATTTGCTAATACCTAGCTTTGAACCTGGTTTACTGTAGTCCCTAGATTATTGGTTAGAGCGAAAAGATGGTACGCAATATCCTCGAAATATATTGACGAATATAGCTGCTGTACTGCAACGACGCTTGGTCGACGTCTGTGATCGTCGGGATGTCCACGTGTTAAATAAGACTGGTGCAACTTTCAGAACATTTCAAAATGCATTAGAAAACGTAAGGAAGAGGTTAGGGACCGTTCAGTTTTTACGGCCGGGGGGGGGGGTGGCGCAAAATCCAGGGGGGGGGGGTCATCGTAATTTTGGAATCCGCAAAGGGGGGGGGGGAGGGGTCATCGCTTTTTCACTGGTAGGAAACCAACCCACTATAATAAGCAGCGGGCTGCCTTCGGCGGCCAACTCATTTTACAGTAGTATCTGGTTAAGTGCCTATCTTATCTTTGAAAGACCATTTACATGCTCGCGACCCTGAATGGTAGCACTGAGACAAAAAGGGGAATTTGCATAACAGTGTGATGCACATAAGTTTTCTATGGAAATGAAGTTAAAATTGCCTTACAGTTGTCCTAATTAACAGACGTTTGCATGGATGTAGCTAAGAAGTTTGTGCACTGGCATCTCTGCTACACGGATAAAGCGCACCGCGTACCGGAGTTCAAATCCAAACCGTGTGAGTAAATTTGACATATGGGTTTTTGGTTATTTTTTCCGCCGGGGGGGGTCATCAAATGTTTTCGTCTGACAAAGGGGGGTCATCTTTTTTCACAAAAAATGCAGGGGGGGTCTATATTTTTTTGAAAACCGGCGACAAGATTTTGCCGCCCCCCCCCCGGCCGTAAAAACTGAACGGTCCCTTACTGTTTTCTGAGGGTGTAGGCACTGTCGTCAAGGAAGCAGATCCTGTGACGGAAAATGATAAGCAGCAGACGACAGACTATGGTGACGTGGCGTTTTAAACATATAGACAGTACGAGGGCCGTCATATATAGTCTTTGTTTATAACTGCAAAGTGTTTGGATTGGGAACTGCAAAGTGTTCATATTTTGACAGCTATGGATGGTCATGTCAATCCGGATGTGCCAGTCAGTTTCATGTAGCATTTGATGAGAAGGGGAGAATGTTTTAGCAGTTTGGAGGTCAAACTAAGACTTGTACCGGTGACATTGACAGCAAATTAATCAAAAGTGAAGGGAATCAGACAGTATTCCGTCTAGTCAGCGATGTGTTGTCCCTGGTAATAAAAAACGTCTTCACCTCATAGGTATATCAGGACGAATTTATGCATGGCAAATATCAACGTGTATGGCGTCGCTCTCTCATTTTCGCAAAAATATGCATCCCTTAGGAAATGTGTACGTGACCATCCCCCCTCCTGATTTTTATCCATAATTTTGAAAAGAAAATTGTTTGTATAAATATATTTTAATATTTAATATGTATAAATATAATAAGCAAAGGTAAGGCGCACACTACCTGACTCTTGCTAACGTGATATCGTATGCGTACAACTCTGTATGACAATATGACGTATTGCATAGGCAGTGGATAATAAAAGTGACAAGTTTGATCAATTGTGTGTTATAACGCGAGGGGGCGTAGACCCCTTGGTGCTTGGCGCATGATAGTCCAAACTCGTTCATTGTGGCACTTGTCACACTGCCGCAACAATAGAATTTGAATACAATCTGACTCTCACTTTGTCAAGTGACATTTGTTTAGTTTATTTTTGTGTTGGACACCATGTTTCACCGGCGTAGGCTACTTACTTGCAAGTGCTAAGACTAAAAAAATTCGGATCTGAAGTGATAATACATCACTTCTTGTCTAAGCTTTTGGCGTGGCGACAATGATGGGAAGGCTCGTAATTCCCATGATACTGTGCGTGACGGAGAAATGCATGGCAAATATCAAGGTGTATTGCGTCGCCCTCTCATTTTCGCTGGAATGTGTATCCCTTCGGGTCTTTCGCAATAAACTACGAATTCCCCTATGTATATCTGTACAGGATTTTCGTCGATGTATTCCTATGAATGCATTCCCTGATAGTCCGTGATGTTATCGACCCCGAAGTGGTTACGACAGCTGTTAGCATACTGATATTTTTTATGGCCATTGGACCATCACTAATCGGACAACCTTTCGGAGGTAAAACGTCATCTTTTTGACATTATTAAGTTCGGTTGCAATTGCAACTTATAACTTCCCACTTATTGTTAAAAAAAACGCTTTAACAAAGTAGACCTGAAAGGACTAGTTACTATTATGATTAATGTAAACCGTTCTTTCTCGTTTTGCTCCCCGAAGCATTTTCAGCATGTCAGTTCACTGTTTGTGTGTTTACCGCATCGTTAATGTTGACAAGTGAATCCTGGTACGGACTGGAATCGAAATGTAAACAATAACAATGCATTTTACACGTACAGACGCAGTTTTGGCAGGCTGCATGGCAGGTGTTTCAACACGCTTTTGGAGTGGAGCAAACACTTGCGATGGGCACAAAAAACATAAATAGTAAACACATCATGAAGAGTGTAGCTGCTGCCCTTTGAGGTAGAACGCGCCTCGGAGACATAAATTTGGACTCTCAAACTTTTACAATTCTTTTCTGATATACCACTTGTGGGGTTCATTTTAAAGCTTTTGGTGTAAGAAAACTTTTTACCGGCGTAAATTTCGAAATTCGAAAAATTTATTTTTTTCCTTCATAGATTTAACACAGCGATAGCGGCCATTTTGAATTTTATATCGATAAATCTTGGGTTATCTGTTTCCCTAGTACCAAAATTTGCACGGTGACCCCCGATTTTTATTCTTGATTTCGAAAGACAATGGTTGAAAGATTCTTTACGGAAAGTTTGAGCAAAAGTTTCAAGTCTTTCACTTTCGAGGCGCGAATTACCTTAAGGTGGTATGTGCCTCTAAATGAAAAGCATCAAACTTTTGCTCACATTTTCCTACAGTTAACTTTTAGCCATTTTCTGTCAAAATCGAGAATGAAAAACGGGGGGGGGGGGTCACCGTACAAATCTTGTTGCTAACGAACCAAATTACCTTATATTAACCGATATTTGAAATTCAAACTGGCCGCCATTCCTGTGTTATCTCGAAATTAAAATTTCAGATTTTCACAAAACTGAGCTGGAAAAAATTAAATTTACCCCACAAGCTTCGAAACGAGCCCCCACAAGTGGTAAGCCGAAAGACTATAATAATTGTAAAAGTTTGAGAGTGCGACTGACTGTCCCCAAGGCGACTCTGTCAATTTGAACTTTCCTTGAACTCGGCCAAATCTCGATGAGATCATCCCTAGAGATAAAAAAAAACTGAATATGAAAGCAATCAGACCAGCTGCCTTTTGAACAAGGCGGGTGCGGCGTCGGACGACAATCCTACCATCTCATATTTCGTCACGGTAAGCTCCGAGTCATGGACGGCGCTCGGAAACAAACCTAGAAGTCATTCCACAGGAAAGTTTTGCAGCACTTGTAACTTTGAATCAAATGATGTCGAAAGCGACTGATGTGATACATCTCCAATACCGTCTTTATTTAGAACGAACATTTTATTGATGGCCGACCACAGTCTGTGACTGTTATTTTGGTACTAATTTTTAAGGTTGAAACAAACAAAAAATATACCATTGTAGACGTAGATATCCCAAAGAAAGTAAAGATTTTCAACCAATTCCATTGTTTCCTTCTTTTTTAAAAGTAATGTATGACGTCATCGGCCAATATGATAACTCGTCTCATTTCTAAGTCTGCCTTTTCTTCGGAGATTTGTCACAGTAATGGAACCTTACACGACAACAAGGCAACAAACGGTAGAGGGCGCTACAAATGTGACCTTGGCTTAACCGTGCCGGGACCATGTGTTGACACAAAACGAAAAATCTCTATGAACCACAGGGCACAGAAATCAGTCCCCTGGAGTGGGAAAGTGGTGGGGAGGGGTGGTTTTATGTGCAACCGTACGGTTTACTTTATTTGATTTTATTAATTTTGACTGTGGTATTTCAAATAAAGATTTCGACTCCACACCGTCTGACTGCTTTATATATTACCGACAAGTCCATATCTCCTCTCCAAATTGTGTATACACCACTGTAATTGCTCCGAAAACATTGCCAACTTGCTAATCCGCTGTCCGTATCAGCGGATTAATTGATTTTTTAATTGATTTCAATTTTAATTTATTTTACTGCGTTTTGGTCGGCTTAGCAAAGTTGGCAGTGTTTTCGGAGCAATTACAGTGATTTAACACAGATTTGAGAGGACTTGTAGTAATAAGGAAGGCAGTCATACGGTTTGGAGTCGAAATCGTTATTTGAAATACCACAGTCGAAATTAATAAAATTACTTGTAGTAATAAAGAAAGCAGTCAGACGGTTTGGAGTTGAACTCTTTATTTGAAATATCACAGTCAAAATTAATAAAATCAAATAAAGTAAACCGTTGCACAAAAACCTCCCTCCCCACCCCAGGGGACATATTTCTTTCCTCTGTGTATGAACTCTATATGGATGTGCCAAGATGCAATTGTTATGAATTCCTGACCTTTGCTTGTTTAGCTCTTCAGCAGACTCGGACGCGTAACAAATGGTGACCTTGTGAAACAAAGGCTGTGTTAGTGTCAGACTATACAGTATTAAGGGACTGGACATAAATTACAGAGGGGGGGTTCGGTGTTTTTTCGAAACACCGCTGCATCAAAAATAGTGACCCTTTAAAAGTTCATGCACAAAAATTAGTAACCCTCCCCCTTATCCGTGCATGAAAATAAGTGACCCTCCCCTGTTACTCAATCCCCCCCCAAAAAAAACCAAACCCGCAATGTGTTCAAGACCTCCTTCTGACTTGCTATACTTTTGAAGTCCCCTCCCAAAAGGAAGGCAAAATGCGGCCGATATAACGCTTTGTCCAAAAAATATCAAATCATATGTGTGTGATAATTCATGTAAATGTACTTTGCTTTAAGTTGCAGGTAAAAAGTGCATGCATGTACAAAAAATGTAATTTTTAGATTTCATCGATAATGTCGATTCACTATGCATGGTAGCCTATGATGAAACTATGAATATTTTTTTCCAATACAAAACTAGGTAAATCTGTGCATTTATGTACACCTAATTATTAGTACTAATGTTCATGACTAGACTACAGTGGTTTCAAGTCTATGGTTGTGCAAGAAATTTAATTTTGGAATTTCACTGAAATATCCATTCACTATGCATGGCAGCCTATGATGAAACTATGAATATTTTTTTCCAATACAAAACTAGGTAAATCTGTGCATTTATGTACACCTAATTATTAAAATTAATGTTCATGATTAGACTAGAGTGGTTTCAAGTCCATGGCTGTGCAAGAAATTTGATTTTGGAATTTCACTGAAATGTCCATTCACTATGCATGGCAGCCTATGATGAAACTATGAATAATTTTTTTCCAATACAAAACTTGGTAAATCTGTGCATTTATGTACACCTAATTATTAGTATTAATGTTCATGATTAGACTAGAGTGGTTTCAAGTCCATGGTTGTGCAAGAAATTTGATTTTGGAATTTCACCAAATGTTGATTCACTATACATTGTAGGCTATGAGGAAACTACAAATAACTCATAGGTTATCTGATCCTAAATTGTTATTCAAAAGTTGTTCGATCTGAAGCTTCCAGTTGTTATTGATGACATTTTGCACTATTCTGAATAGTTTGTATTCTGTCAATGTCCTCAAAAAATGAAAAATGTCCATACAGCTTCATGAACATTTGACACCGACCTATACCCAATGTATTGTCAATGGGAGAATGATATCAAATAAGTGATCTCCCAAATTGTTATTGAAAGCGTCATTATAGGGGACAGTTTATATGTACTTTAGAGGAGTTGGATAAGTAGAAATCATGACAACTTAAATCAATGTGGCTGCTTGGATCATCAATACATTGTTTATTATACTCTTAAACTTGTCCCCGAAGGGCGCGCCGAGAATGGAAATGACAGAAAATGAAAGTGCCAGGAGGCATTTTTTCTTTTTTCAGTATTCCATATTCTTTAATACGTGCACATGCAATTTCAGCTTTGATGTACAAAAAAGGTGACCCTCCCTCATAGACTTGCACAAAATTTTACGACCCTTCAAAAATGCTTGCGCGAAAAATAGCAACCCACCCCCAAAAAAACACCGGCCCACCCACCCCCTGTAATTTGTGTCCAGTCCCTAATAACTTAGACTTATTTTGCCTTTCACCTTTCAGTCTGTTTTGAATTCTAAGGCTTAAGAACGAACATCTTCAATATTGCTGTTCTTGTGTGCTTCATCTACCGAGGTGTTGGGGGAGTGCCGGCCCGGGCGAGGGATCTATGGGGTACAAATTATGCCATACAAACGCAAGGAAGGGTGGCGTCCTACTTGCAGCTAGTCATTGGCGGGAGAGGATACACCTTGAAACTTTGAACGCCGTATAAAGTGCGGATATTTTGGCTGATTATAATAGGCGAAATCACGAAACGGCGAAATGGTGAAATAGCGAAATGAAGAAATAGAGGAACTGAATAATAAATTGATATATAAATAAAGAAATAAAGAAACTGAAATAAGATTAAATAAATCCGACAAGCAGCAAACCAGACGGCCCATTCGATGTATTACTTGCACCACTCGCTCTCCATTGTCCTGTTATTACAGCAGCCGTGAGTGAGTAAGAGTAGGGGAGAAATTAAACGAAGGGAGGGCAGGCATTTTGACATAGAAATTAGAGAGAGCTTCTTTTTTCTTGCAAACACTTTCTAAGGGTTATTATTTTTTGCAGAGTCATTTTGAAAACCACCAGCCTTCCCTCCCGTTAATTTCTGTCCAGTACCTTAGGGACTGGTCAGTTTCTTCGGCCTGGGGGGCGGTGGATTAGTTTTTGCCGACGACAAACAAAGGCGACCCCCATTCAAACTTTCGAAAATAGGGTGACCCCTCCACGCGAGAGAAAGGTAAAACAAAAGGTGAAATATAATTTCAATAATTCATATATATATATATATATATATATATATATATATATATATATATATATATATATATATATATATATATATATATATAATTTTGGGGTATATTTTAAACATTCTGACATTTTCTGTTAACTGATTGTTGTCATGTCAGTTGTAAGATAGGAAGTTAGAAGTGTCAATTCTAAAGTTTGAATACAGTACTTTATATGAGCTGTGAATGTATTCCACTATGCATAACCAATTGCCCAAAACTCTTGTAAGAAAAAATGTAATTGTGTAAATATTAGAGCATGTTGCTTTCTAATACTGAATTCTCGGAACATGTTGCTTTCCAATACTGAATTCTCGTAGAGAAACAGAAAAGTATCAGGAACTTGTCATGCTTTCCATACGAACTGCAGATTTCATAATGTTCAGTACACTTTGCAAAAAAGACTTTCAATTTACATACATCAGGATATACCTGACAAATATCTCTGATATATTAAAGTACCGCGCCCGGAGGGCGTTCCGAAAAAAAAAGGGAATGAAGGGCATGCTGAGAAATATGTTTGATATTTTAACACGCCGAAAAATTTTAAACATACTGATATATCTGATGTATATATGTCTGATATATTAAATTTCGCGCTTGGAGGGGGTCTGAAAAATATGTCTTATTATTATTAAAGTTATGCCCCCAAAGGGCACGCCGTAAAATGCAGGTGAATGATGAAATTTGTTGCAGGCCCGATGCATTTTAGGCAAGTATGAGCCCGTGTCGAAATTCAAAAACACACTAACCCCCCCAACCCTATTTTGCATTTCAAAAACATTGTGACCCCTCTATCACCAAAGTAAAAAAGGGTGACCCCCAATGAATCCACCCAGGCCGAAGAAACTCATCGCTATTTCGCTATTTTCGCTATTTCTCCATTTCACCTTCTCGCGATTTCGAAGATTATAATTAGGAACTGGACACAAATTACAGGGGTTGGGTGGGCCGGTGTTGTTTGGGGGTGGGTCACCCTTTTTTGCGCAAGCATTTTTGAAGGGTCATAAAATTTTGTGCAAGCCTATGGGGAGGGTCACCTTTTTTATGCATCAAAGCTGAAATTGCATGTGCACGTATTAAAGAATATGGAATACTGAAAAAAAGAAAAAATACCTCCTGGCACTTTCATTTTTCTGTCATTTCCATTCTCGGCGCGCCCTTCGGGCGCAAGTTTAAGGGTATAATAAACAATGTATTGATGATCCAAGCAGCCACGTTGATTTAAGTTGTCATGATTTCTACTTATCCAACTCCTCTATTGTGCATACAAACTGTCCCCTATAATGACGCTTTCAATAACAATTTGGGAGATCACTTATCTGATATCATTATCTCATTGACAAAACATTGGGTATTGGTCGGTGTCAAATGATCACGTAGCTGTATGTACATTTTTAGTCCTTTGTGCCCTGTGGGCACAAAGTACTAATGTGATGACGCGGCCTCTGTTGTCGCATACAGTGGGCCGTATGCTGTGGACGCAGGTATCTCAGAAACGCTTCAGTAACTTTTTCTGAAATTTGGTCTAGTGGTCACTTGGGCATGTATCTCAAACGGTCTTTTTGTTTTTTTGATTGAATCATTTTAAAGTCACTTTTTTAGCTTTTTTGTGAAAACCACTATTTTCAATTTTTCCTCAAAACCACTGATGTGATTATTGTGATATTTGGCATGGGTGTTCGTATAGTTGAAATGCCGTCAGAAATGTTCAAAATTCGGTGATACATGCCTTGTATTATTTTTAAACAATATTTTTATCCATTTTTTTTAATATTTACTTGATTTTGACTCACTTTCGCTAAAGCTACCGTCTGCGCATGCGCACAACTGTAGGACAAAATCTGAGTTGAAGAATCGAAACGGACGCCATCTTGTTTCTCGGTCTGGGCATATTTTTTACGTTGTTAAACGTTTCACTGTGTATTTCAATATGTTCTATAGTTATGAAGTTGACAGTGATGCACTTTTGCGGCTGTCGTGTATTTTTTGGTACGAAGTGCGCATTTGATCAACTGAAGAATGATGGTCTCCGTAGGCGATAAACACCGGTACCGGCAGGCATATTAGTTCTGCTGAGGAAGTAATCCAATGGCCTGTATAGGTCAGGGGCTCACTATAGTTACTTTAAATTGTCACCAGGTGAAATAAAAGAAAAAAATTAAGCCTGTAATGGCTTCAGAAAAAAAATTCTCAAAACCCAAAATGACGATCACGAGAGAGTGCGCAAATCGTGAATTCTTAGGCTTTGCCATAAGGTAAAAAACTAAGCAGGGTGGCCTTAAAGAGAAAATTTTCTACGAACAGTTCGAGACATATATATCCTAGATACTACTTTAAAAAGTTTTACAAAATTGAAAATACTGAAGGGTTGCTAGTCCTTCAAATATATAACTTAAATCTCTAAAATTTTGGGTGTAATAATAAATATTTCGTTGAAAATGAAAATGTCCCCTAATTATTTCATTTAAATTAGAATCTTTACTGTTATATGATTGGAATGGGAACGTTTCATTCACTGCATGTACTTTAAATGAATGGCTTTATATGATGTGATTTTTGTGGGAAAACTTTCACAGTACATTTCTAGGAAATCAAGCATGGTGACCCATCTGTTTTCTTATTGATTTTTAGCTCACATGTATAAACACGTGGGCTAATGTCATAGCGATGTCTGTCTGTCTGTCTGTCTGTCTGTCTGTTTACACGATAACTCAAAAACGCCTTTACGCATTCAAGTCAGATTTAGTACACAGGTACCATATGCTACTTGCAAGAACTGATTAGATTTTGGTTAGTGTGGCTTCCATATTAATGAAGTTATGCAATATCGTTTTTTTCCGTACAATGGTTTCTCTATGGAGACGGTAATGACAATGTAGACATATATCAAGAAATACTGCACAAAATTTCATGAAACTTTTCACAGATGACAATCTAGGAACATTATGATGATACTGTTAGTATTATGTCAATTATCTTCTCATTTGCATATTTAATGAACTTTTGTTATTAGTGAGATAACTCTGAAATTCCTGCACCAAACTTGATGATACTTGCAACACATATTGATGTGATATATATCATATATATCTAATTATACGTAGAAGCATAAGGCAGTGTCAAGTTAATAAATAGCTCATTTGCATATTTTATGAAGGTTTGTAATTAGTCATATAACTCCTATATAACTTCACCAAATGTGATGAAATCTGCTGCACATACTGATCCGACTGATATCTAACTGTAGTGTAAAGCATTTAGTAGTGTGAAATTAATTAAGGGTTCATTTGCATATTTAATGAACTTTGTAATAAGGTATATAACTCTGAAATTACGGCATCCAAGTCAGTGAAATTGGGAACAGATATTGTTTTGATAAATATCTAATTGTACTGAGAAGCATTTGGCAGTGTCAAGTTAATAAAAAGGTTATTTGCATATTTTATGAATTTTTGTAATTTGCGATAACACTCCAAAATAACTGCACCAAATGTGATGAAATCTGCTGCACATACTGATCCGACAGATATCTAATTGTGGTGTAGAGCATTAAGTTATGTAAAGTTAATTAAGGGTTCATTTGCATATTTAATGAACTTTGTAATTAGTGATATTACTCAAAAATTACAGCATTAAATTTGATGAAACTTGCTACAGATGTTGATCTGATAAATATCCAATTGTACTGTGAAGCATTGAGCAGTGTCAAGTTAATAATAAGCTCATTTGCATATTTCATGAAGTCTTATAATTAGTCATATAACTCCAAAATAACTGAAATAACTGTATCAAATGTGTTGAAAACTGTTGCACATACTGATACGACAGATATCTAACTGTGTTGTAAAGCATTTAGTAGTGTAAAGATAATTAAGGGTTCGTTTGCATTTTTAATAAACTTTGCAATAGGTATATAACTCTGAAATTTCGGCACAAAATTTTGTGAAACGTGCTACAGATATTGATTTGATAATTATTTAATTGTGCTATGAATCATTGAACAGTGTCAAGTTCATTTAGGCTTTATTTGCATATTTAATGAGCTTTGTAATTAGTGACATTACTCTAAAATTACAGCATTAAATTAAATAAAACGTGCTTCAAATGTTGATCTGATGGATATCTAATTGTCCCATAAAGCATTGAGCAGTGTCAAGTTAATTAACAGCTCATTTGCATATTAAATAAAAGTTTTGTAATTAGTGACTAAACTCTGAGGGTAATGTGCGAAGTTGAAAAAACACCTGCTACATATAGTGATAACATATATCTCATTGTTCTGTGAAGCAAACTACTATTAATGAACCTGTTGTAAAACACGTGAGCATATTCAGTTCATATCTGGTTGCTTATTCTAATATACCCGATTTCAGAAATCCCTAATGTAAAAGTTTAACAGTAACTACAATTTTTCTGATCATACACCCTTAAACAAACAGTATTACAAAGATAAAATTTGATACTTTTTTGTATTTTTGCCTATGTATTAACTTCAATCTCGTTTTCCATCTTATTATGTTGAAGAAGTTATTATTCAGCCTATTAACACAATCTGCATATGTGGTATCTATAAATATATGGCTGCGAGTTGCATTTAATATACATCGAAATGTCAAAATGCCCTAAGACTGCTGCATACTATTAGTATTGATAATTAGGTATATCAATACTCAGGCTGTATTTGTACATTGCATGAAGTATAGAAAAAATTATCAACAGTTGCAGCTTTTGCCCCGTTACAAGGCTTACTTGTTTTTCTTATACAAATTCAAGGGCATTCATACATTTTTAATTTTTTTCGAAATAGAAGTCATGAAAGGCGACAAAATGTTCTAGATTTTGTTTAATTATAACTAGCATTAGAACTCCTGGATGGCATAAAAATGTTTTTTATTAAATTACCTACCAAACTATGAAGTCTGAAAATTCAAAAAAGACATAGGGAACCAAAATATTTTTAGGTCTCCCCTCATAAACAGGCAAAACTTTCAAGTCCACCCTCTACTACCCCTAAAATTTTCGAATCCCCCTGAATTCCTCCATCCAACCAACCCCCTACCAGTATTTGTGAACGCAGCCTTCGTCCGTTCACACTACCTGATGCAAATCAGTAACCATGTCGAAATTATAAGGTATAAAGCAGTTGGTCAACGTCTTGCGAATTTACTAATGACCTGAAATATAGAAAGGGGTGAAGCACTAAAAACCTGTGTCAGAGCACGTCCATAAAGTAGATGGACGCTAATTATTCACATATATGTGACTAAACACGAAAGGAAACGCTACCAATATTCGAAAATAAACTATATAAATGAAAGACTCGGAGCCATGGACTGCCTCCTCATAGCTATGTTTGAGACATCCTTGCTCGACCTCATAAAGTACGTTTTGAATGCACAATGTGAACCGATGAAACTTTGACAACAAAAGTTTATGTAGACATCAGTGTGTTTGCCTTTGTTAGTGGTGCGTACTGCTGGAGACCTAATGCGTACATACACAAAACACTGCTTTAGAAATATCATGACGCGTTGACCCTATCAGACAACCTTTCACTCTTACTTTTCGTTCCGTCAATATATCAGTCATGCTAAAGGTCAGTATAGTTTACACACTGTAAAGCTAAAACCACATCCCTTTGCTCTATTGGCCGTGCATATTTTAGTACAAGAAAGGAAAATTACCTAAGATTTGCCCGCCGGTGCCTGAAATGACCGCCATCTTTCTGTTAACTGTATAAGCACATCAAATGAAAAACGTAGTTAGGTCAACTCCTGGAGCTTCAAAATGAGTCCCCCTCAATCGGTAAACCAACAATTTATTGTTAAAGTTTGAGAGTCGAGTCGGAATATTTGTCCCAGAGGCGCATTCTACCTTAACAAAAAACTATTTGAAATTAAACTTGAACCTCAAGAGTACTTTATCTTTATAACTTTAGCAATAATTTGACTAACGTTAACTTACTGATACCTTACCGGGGACCACAAACTGATTAGATATACAGGGCACTTAAGAATCAGGCAATAGCCCTGACGGCGAACTCAGGTGTCGTTGATAATTAAAACAAGCTTTTGGCAACTGGAACCTATTCCGAGTGTGTGCCAGGACAAACCCTCCCTCCTCTCTTGAACAGAATTTTGAAAATACGCAAAATTTCGACGATGAAAGTATACTTTTTAGGATAAATTACTTCCTTGTCTACTTTGAATGCAAAGGCTTCTGAACGTCTTCAATATATACTGTTCGCGTGTTCTTCATCTACCGAGGTGCCGCGAGATCTATTGGGTACAATGTCATGTCAGTGCGGCAAGGATGGCGCCCTATTTGAAGCTTGTCATTTTCGAGAGACGAGACACCTTGATGAATACCGTGTAGGAGTGCGGATATTTCGAAAGATAATCAAGTGGCAGGAAGCAGACAATCTGTTGATTGTTTGTTTGTTTCGGGAAAGGGACAGCACAGGCTGAACACACACGAGGAGTCATTACAAATGTTATATGGCGCGTAATCAAGGCCGAAATTCGAACTCCATTTTGATTCGTAGTCACATTTTTAACTTTCGAACTCTCATATTTTGACTAAAACCCTTTTTGGATTCGTAATAAAATTTTCAACTTCCGAATGTTCATTTTCACTAACTCCCATTTTGGACTCGAAGTCGTATTTTCCACTAACTCATACAGGTCCTACAGCACATTAGCTAGCGAACACAAGCCAAAAATGAGCATACGCATAGTCAAAGTTTTAACGCGACTTGCAAAATTTTCGTATTTCAGGAAGTTAATCATCACTTTGTTGAGAAGTCCCAAATACGTGGTGACCCTGAAGTTAAATTTTGAACATGGACCACATTAAGTTTGTTAGTGTCAGCAGTTTGTCAAGGTAGCTACAAGCTCTTGTCCAGCCTGACAGACGAAGGAGATGTGTCACATAGGTGTGACTGTCTTGCTGGACTTTTGTATTGAGCATGTCGTTTAGCTGGTGCAATTTTTTCCGGTGGACCCTCTAGAGTATCACACAGGAATAACTCGAATAATCCGATAACGTCATTGGACGTGTCTATGGCGCGTTCGTGGCTAACTATACAATGGAGCTACTTAAAAGGGATTTTTACACAAATGCTAAAGACCACTTAGAAAAACGTCGATGGTGCGACTTTCAATCCAAAATGGGAGTTTGAAAATTGTGGGTACGAAAGTTATAAATGCGACTAAGAGTCCAAAATGGAAGTTAGTCGAAAATGGAAGTTAGTCAAAAAAGAGTTTGAAAGTTGAAAATTCTATTACGCATCCGAAATTGAGTTAGTCAAAAATTAGAGTTCAAAAGTTGGAAATGCGACCACGAATCAAAAATGGTGGTTTGAATTTTGGCCTTGATACAGGGCCATAGCTCTTACATTCACTAGCACTTCCTTAGGATAAAAGAGACTCATCCATTTGGCGGCGTTCTGTCACAGCGGCACCCTTTCAACCTCACACTACACAAGGCTGAATCTAAGTACAACGACCCTAAACTCGGAATATCAATAGCATGTAGGCGTTGAATTGGCATTCTGCTGGGTCATCCCAGACTATCAACATAAGTAGAAACCGACAAAAGGGTCGTCGACAGAGACACTTTTCCAATGCAGGACACTGTACCGAATGATCTGTAGATTGCTTTTTCAGAGCAGTAAAGCAGTATTCATAGACTTTGAGAGCCCGCACTTTCCGTCACCGGTCAACTTTGAAAAACTGAAGCAGGTTGATCAAAAATCTTGGCTTCGATTTTGGTGTTTTACCGATGGGCAGTAAAATAGTGTGACGGAGACGAGTATTTATGGTAAGCTTATTTGAATTTCCCGTAGAAAAAATGCTGTTTTCAGAATAACGTGTATTTTCAGATAACGTGTATTCTTGTTAAATAAAGATTTAGATTTGAGGTTTATTTTAGGCTTTATTCACAACACATGCAGTTTGTTTTATCTGTATCGAAATGTAATTGAAACTGTGTTACAAACACGATGAGTTTAAGCGTCTGACGTCATTCACTTTGACCAGGTTATATCCTTGCCATAGCTATTACAATACTATCACTCTAGATGCAGGTCATGCATCACGGACTGCTTAATCTTTGAAGACTGTAAAAGCACGTCACGTCGGTCTTGGTTAGAAAACAAACAGAACACATTATTCTTGATATCCTGCTCTTAAAACCAACGAGACGGTGTGTGTATGGTTCTTCAGAAACAGTTCAAGTGCTTTCCGTGAATCACTAGCTGACGCTATCAAGGAACGGCAGACACTCAATCGCCCTTGATGCTTTCATCACTCTACCAGTAGGTAGAATGCGCCTAGGGGACAGAATCGGGCTCTCAAACATTTTACATTTCTTTTCTGATCTATATACGCGATTGTGCATTACCTTACATTGAAAGCTTTAATAGTCAAAGTTTAGTGTATGTATATATCAAAGAGAGCTTATATGGTAAGTCTGTGCCCAGACTGTCGATAGTCCTTTGTGCCTTTTCTTTGCTATTATTGGTATAGTCTCTCGCACATACAGGGGTGGGGGTCGGGGTTCACAAGGCGCTGGTCGGGAATGCTGGAGGCATGACTGCGAGTTGCAGTACACATCGGCCCTTTACTCACCAGCCCGCGTCCAGTGCTACTGATTGATTGAGGTAGGTGGTACCTCTGTCACAGATCCATCTCTTATTGCTGATGCTTTTAACTGCTATTTCTCGAAGATTTCCAGAAAGATGAATGTTCAGTAGACTGCAATCCTGATATTTCTTCTTTGTCTGAGCATCTCAACAATAAACTCAGAGGTTCAGTCTTCAAGATTCCACATCTTTCTGTTGATTTTGTCAAAAAAACTTTACGTAGTTCGTACTCTCTCTGGTCTCCATCTAATCAAATGTGAGCAAATTGTCATTGACGCTATTTTTAATACTTCTTCTAAGCAGTGGCAATGACGGATTTACAATCATCAAAGGAGGTGACAACTGCCCATTCACAAGATTCTACACTCACTGCACATGGCAAGACCAGGGATGGCGGTGTCATCGGCTGGCTAGTTGTTTTTGGCTCTCACATATGTCACTTATTCTTTGGAGGAGCTTACCAAGCCATAGGTCCGCTATTTGTCGTCATTCAACGTCATTTTGACGAGACCTCAGCTCGCACCTCGTGGATAATTGCGTTTCTCGCCTCCGTAGAATTCGGGTTAGGTATGTTAATGATATACTTATGTAACAAAATTTGAACTTCCAACTTTACACCAGTGTCGTACAGATGTGATTAACGAATGGCAAACCTGGCAGGCTCTTTTCATACGTACAGGTTTTGTATAAGTCAAACACTGGGGGTAATTTTGCTTAGATTTGAGCGCAAAATTACAGTTTTGAGTGCCGTGTTCTAGCACCGTGCGTGTTCCTAATACGTGGAATTAAAAAATGTAAATGATAGCTTGCTGCACAAGTACATACTTAATAACATCCGGTGAATAAGCAGAGTGAAAGCGTTCCCTTTCCAACGTGTGTCATGGTCCACATGCTCTTCATAATAATTGACCTCCTCCATGCAACGAGTGAACGTCGCAGGAGCAGAAAAGTATGCGTCCTGAAATGAAACCAACGACCCCCTCAAGGTTATTGTTGAAGATGTCAAGGCATAGATTAGGAGATGTAACAACTTCAAGGGTTAACTTTGCTAAATGAATAGTACTGTTAATAGCGTACAGGATTATATGAAATTTACCAGTGGTCATGTCAAATGTTAATGATGCTGATGTGGACGCGTGTGGATATATTTTCGTGATCACGGACGCATTTATAATTTAATATAATTATTATTGCTACTGGGTTCTTTGTTTTCGCCCACTTGATGTATGGAAATGAAGATTCTTCTAACAATGTTACGTTTTTGTAGCTGTTTAGGTCTTATATTGCGGTTTGATGCAAGAACAGATATTCGTTCATCGAGGTAGTTCATGCCTGAAAAGTAAAATATTTACATTTTTGCTAAAACTTCCCTCATCGAGACCTTCAACCATCGTCTTACCAAATCAAGGATAGAAATCAGGGGTCACTGTTCAAAATTATGTAATAGAGAAATGAATTGCCTAATATCTACCAATATTTGAAATTCCAAAATGGCCGCCATCCCTATGTTCATTCACTGAGGAAAAAATTCAATTTTTAGAAATTAAGACGGTGAAAATTAGCTTTACTAGTCTAAGAAACCCTTTAAAATAAACTAACAAGAATAGTGAACCAGAAAGGTATTAAAAATATTTGAGCGCCCCTGAGGCACCTTGTAATTATGTACCTAAACTCATGATGAATAGCTATCCTTTCTCTAATGATTTACTTTTTTTTGTTTATTCTGCTTTGGAATCTGATGTCTTATCCCATCGATTATCATTCCTGTCCATTTTCTTTTTTACTTCATTTTTTTTCTCTATCTAAGGTCCACTGTCAAATGTTTCTGTAAAGAAGATTGGTTTCCGGATGACAGTGCTGATGGGAACGATAATTTCATCTGCTGGTTACTTCTTTAGTGCATTCGCTCCCACCATAGAGTTTCTGTACCTCAGCATCGGCCTTGCAGTAGGTAGGTAATCTGCACAGATGATTGAACTGTTCGATTCTTGCGTTGTACTTAGTCTAACTATAGGCAATATTGTCTTTGGTCTAACGTTTATTTCATTCAAAATAAACCAAGGATTAGTAATAGAATCTTTTTCTGTCTGAGGCGGAGGACCGCGATGTATGTATTGTCAACACTAATTTGCCACAGTATGCTATCGTTTTAAATTGCGCTCTTGCTCCCATAGCAGAGAAAATAACCACACAAGTACAGTAAACACAAACACCGCATTTTAATACAGTGATACATGTTCACTGACGGTGGATTCTAAATTGATTTGTTCACTGCCTTTACATAGTTTCAAATAAAAAAAGACTCATGCTATACCATTCAAAGTATGACTGTGCGCCGAACTGTGTCATGGACGGCCTTACTATAATGTGGCTAGGTCTATTCAACTCCCTTCGGTAGAGATACTGAATACAATCGGAGAGAAAAATGGATGGATAAGTTAATTGACAGACAGAAAGGCATTTAGACAAGCAACAGGAATAGTCCTTGGACTAGAAAGCGTCTACGTGTATCCCCCCACAGGATAACAAACCTGTATTTTTCAGAAGTCTTGGGATCCCTAGAAAACAAAATGGAATTTTAATAGAAAAAATATAGGGATGCACTTGCTGTTACGGTCATGTTTTGAAGGGTTCCGCAAAGCATGATTTTGCGGCCAACGTACATTTTTGTGAAAGCTATCTTCTTGTAAGTTATCTGTTGAGCTTATTATTTATGATAATCTGAATTGTTTTGTATCATTAAACAGGCAATTTATTCTTCTTTAAGATGACTTATTCTAATATGCGATATCTGGTACATTTTTTATGAAATATGACCAAAGCTGACCCCGTACCCCAAAGTTTTACATGGCAAATTACAGTTAATCTCCAATTCTATCAATTTTTTAGCTATACTTAGTAAAAAAGGCAGTGCTTTGTATGAAATCTCTTTTATTTGGTTCACAAATATGTCAGATACATGCGATAGACTTGTAACATAAAAATATACGGATTATATAGTTTTAATAGTCATATTGTGAAGGGTATCGCAAAATCACAGTATTGCCGACTCGCGTGCGATTTTGCTAAACCTGTCTTCTTATAAGTCGCCTGCTGAGCTTGCTTTTAAATATACTCTAGTTTGATTGGTATCTTTAGAAGGGTAATCCAGGCCACTGCACTTTAAAATGACATATAATAATATGCAATGTCTTGAACAGTTTTCATGAAATATGACCAAACCTTACCCTATACCTCAAAGTTTATTCTGTCATAGCTAACGTCAAATTCTACCAATTTTTAAGCTACCTATAATGAAAATAGGGCAATTTTTGTATGAAGTCTGTTTTATTCGCTAGAGAACACGTCTATAATATGAAATAGACTTTTAACATAAAAATATTGGGATTAAATAGCTCTAACAGTAATAGTTTGAAGGGTATCGCAAAATCACATTACCGCAGACTGGAACCTTTTTTTGAATGATTCTTCTTGTAAGTCATCTGCTTAGCTTACTTTTTAACATTACCTGGCTTGCTTGAAATCATTAGAAATGCAATTAATCAGTTTTTAAAATGACATATTGTAATATGCAATATCCTCTTAAGTTTTCATTGAATGTGACCAAAGCTTACTCCGTACCGCAAAATGTACATAATAAATTACAGCCACTCTCAAACTCTAGCGACTTTTATAATTTTTTAACTTTTTATACAAAAGGCAATGCGCGCGGTACCCTTCAAAATATGACTGTAAAAGCTATAGAATCCCAAATTTTTTTTCTGTTAAAAGTCTATTTCATATTTCTGACATTTCTTTGTAGCAAATAAAACAGATTTCATACAAAGCAGCGCTTTTTTATTATGTTTAGCTAAAAAAATTGGCAGAACTTGAGATTAACTGTAATTTACTATATAAAACATAGGGGTATGGGGTAGCGTTTGGTCATATTTAATGAAAACTGTGTGGTAAATTAGAGGAATAAATTGCCTGTCTAATGATACCAAACAAGCCAGGTCATCTTAAATAATAAGCTCATCAGATAACTTACAAGAAGACAGGTTTGACAAAAATGCACGTCGGCCGCGAAATCATTATTTTGCGGTATCCTTCAAAACATGACCGTAACAGGTATTTCATCCCTATATTTTTTCTATAAAAATTCCATTTCGGCTTGTAGGGATCCCAAGGCTTCTGAAAAATACAGGTTTGTTATACTGTTGCGGTGCACGTAGACCCCCCTCTAGCCCCATACGTTTGTCACAGACAGATTGTCAACGGACATGTTATAAGACAGAGAGGTGGCTCTTTATATTAGTGTCATCGATTCATAGATTACAAATTGCAGTTCATTATTTTCCTTAGTATAGTGTGCGGCCTAGTAAGGTTGAATTCCTATATAGCTATGAGCACAACGCGCATAAGATAATTGTGATAATATTTTATTCCAAAAAGGTATTGGTTATGCGCTCATCTTGCCTGCATCCATTGGAATCATACCACACTTCGTCAAGAAGAGCTTTACCGTTGCTAGTGTTCTTGCAGCGTCCGGAGTCGGTGTTGGGTTGTTCATCTTCCCTCCCTTGTTACAAATACTGATCGACAACTACGGCTGGAGAGGATCTGTCATTGTGTTCTCGGCCTTGAATGCCCACATGGGAATATCTGCCGCCTTGTTCAGAGCGCCGGAAGAGGAAATTCCAAGTAATGTTCCATTGGAAGAGAAGGCCGGTAACGCCAATAATCTAAAAATGAACTGGATATGTATTAAGGATACATGCGATCTAAGGCTAATGACAAAATATCCAACATACGCAGTTTTTGTGTTCGCAACTACTATCGCAGTTGGGATAGGATATCAGAGTTCGCCAGCTCACTTGCTAGCACGTGCCGAAACCAAGCAGTTCGCATCTATAACAGCCATTTCGCTTCTTGTCTCGATTTTCGGATTAGCGACCATGATAGGAAGGCTTCTAATTCCAATAGTTCTACTACTTACAAAAAAATTCACAACAAGTATCAAAACCTACGCATTTGCACTCTTTCTCTCAGGGTTATGTAATCTATTCAGTCCCTTGGCTATGAATTATGAAACATACACTGCCTACGCATTCTTTTATGGAATTTTCATCGGTTTACATCTGGGAATGCAACCACAAATCGCCCTTGATGTCCTCGGTCCTGAAATGGTTACAGCTGGCACCGGGATACTGACATTTTTCATGGCTATCGGAGCACTGATTGGACCACCCATTGGAGGTAAAACACTGCATCATTTATTTCATTTTGAAGTTCGATTGGAATATTTGTTGTCGACCTAATAGTTGACAAAGACAATACCAAAAATTCATCTCTGAGGAATTTTCCAATGTTTGAAATTTCGAAACGATTTGACCAAACCTTAATGAGATCATCCACGGGGGTCTATAAAAGAATCTATGTAGGGAACTATCAAGACAAGACAGTTGGCCTGATGCCAGTCGAAGACTTACCATCTCGGACCATTTTACAGTCCCTAATTGTCGATACAACGAATTTGAAACCTGTCGAGTTAGTAATCTGGCACACTCGTCACTATGATCAACATGGTGTTTACAGACAGAGACTGGAATGCATGTCCAAAAGATAGTCGATTGATGACAAAATCTGATTTCGGCTCTAATATGTAAATCATTACAATTTACTGTAACGGAAAACACACATTGACATGCCATTAACAAAATAGTAACACGAAATAACACGATACACGATATCAACGGTATTTAAAATAATCCCCTTTTTGGCTTTCATTTTTAAGGTTACATATATGACGTCACTGGTAACTACGATAACTCATTTTATTTCTACGGAAGTCTGCTTTGCTTTGGAGGGTTGGTGATGTTTGTTTCGGAACCGTTCACAAATAGACTTCAGCGAAAGGCAGAGGGAGCTACAAGTGTGACCATGGACGACCTCGGCTGTTCGGAAGTATACCTTGTTGAGGTGGCAACACAAACTGGCGTAATTTCTTGATAATTTATGTTACTCACTGCGACACCTTCCGTGGTCATTCTGCATGTCTGAAATGTGCAAACTGATTCAGGGAACATCTGTTTGCAATTTATTTTAAATAAACTTTCTTTGCATGGCAGTTCTTTTATTTTCATGTCAGTGCGACCAACAGTGCCACAATTATGCCCGTCTCATCACAAAAACAAGGAAAAGGGATCACATTACACCAATCCTGAAGGAACTTCACTGGCTCCCCGTGTCTTACAGAATTCAGTTCAAAATCCTACTTCTCACATATAAATCAATACATGGACTCGCTCCTTCATACCTGGCTGAACTCATTGAAGTCAACACCCCTAGCAGATCTCTCCGATCAAGTCTACAAACCACACTTAAAGTTCCACGAACTCGGTTAAAATCATACGGTGACAGATCCTTCTCCTATTCCTCATCAATTCTATGGAACAAACTGCCAGCTCCTCTTCGATCAGCCCCGGACATTCGCACTTTCAGATCTCTGCTTAAGACTCATTTCTTCAAGAGAGCTTACCTGTGACCTAGTGTAAAGCGCCAGTGAACATTGCTGATGGATACTAGGCGCTATATATAAATTATTTATCCTATCCTATCCTAAGTATGTCGGCGGCCCGGTGAAGTTTCTCTCCTGTCTTCGCATATGTAGATCGGGCAGTATGAAAAAGCCGAAGACTATAAATTATACATTTAGCTTTTTGTGTTTTTGAGGTTTTTCAAATAAGTAAAGAAGTTACAACGTACCTCCAAAATGCTTATCTACAATATAGTAGCATTGGAAGGAGTACGGAACGTGATTTTTTTCTCCTTTACTTTCTTGTATGTGCCCGAAGAAAATAAATAGTATCTAAATAGTATCTGTCCTTCAAATTCATCATTTGCATGATGATTTCATGATTACTTGACATTTACCTGTTTAAGGGTGAACAGCTGCTCTTTATTTTTACATTTCCATCCACAAGTCTTAAGGCTTGGCAAATTGATACAGATTCGCCATGGTTTTACGATCAGTTGTCTGAAATGTTAAACATTATTGATCGTCATCCCCCCCCCTTTGTCAGTTATGCAAATAAATCATCAAGTGTACTAATATAATGTTGGAAAGTTGCTGTTTATTAACTTTGTTGGTGTACTATAATAAGAGTCACTTTCACACAATCTCTGTTTTAAGTTTTTAATATTTTATGTATGTTCCTGAAAGCGTTCATTAGATCATCATGATATTACATGATCTTGGTTCAGAGAGCCACGTACTTTATAATCATCACGCACTTTATCTCATCTTCATCGCTGCTGGCGTGTTCCATTTGAATGTGAACCTTAGTAATCTTACAACTGCCTTCAATATTAGGCTGCTGACATTCAATACGGACAAAAACAGCAGTTTAGGAATCCGATTATAGTTTAATGGACACACGATCAGTCAACGTTAACAAGGTAGGTTTTGCTTTCGATGTCTTTATGGGAGGCGCGTCTTAGCTGGTATGGAAAAGAATGAATCAATAATAAACATTTGTCGACAGTGATTTTGTCATCAATAAAGCTATCATCTCCTCTTATTATAACGTAGGGAACGGCCCGAAAAGAAAGATATTTCCAATAAAGAAATGTATTTTTTTATTATTGGTCTATGTACTTTAATTTGGAACCCCTGATCACTTGACCACACTCTGCCGTATGTCCTTAAATACTGCCTGATGCAAATGAGATACCTTGTTGAAATTATCAGGGGATTAAATTAATCGGTCAATGAACTATGACCTGAAAGAAAGAGAGAGGCAAGTTATAAACATTTTTATCTACAGGACCATCAATGCATCGCCATTGCCCTCATATAAGGGTGAAGGAAGCGCAGGTGCTTGCAATGCGGCGTAGCTGGCATAGTCGATCGAATGCAGAGCATCGAAGTGTCGGGCAATTCTCTGCATTAACCGACCCCTGTCTGTCATTGAGATGTGCGTTTTCACTCCCACGATCCTTTGTAAATGAATGATCTCCGAGTGAAACGGTGAATGCGGAGATAGTCCAACAGTGAATTTAGCCTGAATTTGGCAAGTATCAGTCAAATGCAGTTATCAGAGTAGAGATTTGAACTTTTAAAGATATTTCCGCCTGTCCGATGTTATTTTGAGGAGCAGTTGTTTTGTCTTAGTTTTGGACTTCTCGCGGATTTGTCATGTCATACCTTTTATAATTATTCCTAACACTTCTACCGAGGTTCAGCCTTCGGCCCCAGACTTCGATGTCCGAGCCTTCGATCGACAATCCAAGCTACGTGGCAAGCACCTGTAGAAGGAAGTATGAGAGAAAGTCGAATTTAGGCTATGTGGCCACCTAGCGGCGAGATTTGAACCACATGGACCGAGAGGCAATCATTCGTCCAGGAAGATATACGCTTGAGAATTGTTTATACGTGATACGTGTATGCTGTTCTAGGTGTGCCCAGTACTGCCCTTTTACGTTCAATGAAGATCCCAGAAGATCCTAAGCCAGGTGGGCAGACCAGGGATGGCGGCGTCATCGGCTGGCTGGTTGTGTTTGGCTCCCACATATGTCACTTGTTCTTTGCAGGAGCGTACCAAGCCATTGGTCCACTATTTGTTTCTATTCAGAGCCATTTCGACGAGACCTCAGCCCGAACCTCATGGATAATAGCGTTTCTCGTCTCTGTAGAATTTGCATTAGGTATGTTAATGAATATATATATTGTATAAAAAGCTTTTTGCTGCCAATTTTACGCATAAAGATTTCCTACTACGGGCATCTATGTACAAATAAAAGGAAGCTAGGCAGTGAGATTAGCAAATAAGTAAATGTTTGAAGCTTACAGCTTTAGCGTTATCTGATGAGAAAGGGATTAGTAAAATAAGAAGATTGACGGATAATTTGTCTGAAAATGTTTTGTTTATCAAAATGCATTGTGTGAACTTGAAAGTGGGTCAGTCGGTTGGAAGTTTCTTAGTGACTGACCCAACAGTCTAGGAATTGCTTTAATTATGACAACTACGTACGAAGCATCACGACGACATGCAGCTTTGCGGGTCAGGGCTAACCCTACGATTGGCATGCTACGGTACAGTGCGTCCCCCCCTGGGTCATGATCGTCAAAAGCGTAAATGATACCTTGGTGAAAGATACTGTTTCACACTTTGGCCATAAACATAGTGAAAAGTGCACTTCTCGACGCTGGGACATGGTAGACTTGTTTTCATACATCAGCTGACCTAAAAAGGGGTATATATGTAAGGACAGGTTGGTATCGTAAAATAACAATGACTACCCTTTGTGGTTGTCTAGGTCAGAAGTCACCGGCTGCAATGTATTGGTAAGACTAAAAGAATACATTGCTCATACTGTTAAACTTATGCAAATCAAGATAATCCTAGATCGAGGGTACAGTTGCTTCACAAAGCTCCCGGGTACCCCTATGTAACAAATTCATTTTAAAGGAAAGTCTGGGCCCCGTTTTCTTCAGGTTAGCTACTGCCTTAGCTTGATACACACTCTTTATAATGTTTGAAACTTAACGGTGATCAAAATAAGTGTATCATTACTGGACAGACCCCCTAAAATAGTGTGTGTTTGCGTACATTGTCATTGTCTTACACACTTAAGTGTGTGTGTTTCAACATCCAGTTTTATTCCGAATACTTACTGCAGCTACGAGTGTGGTGGCCAATCCATGCCAAAATTACTACTTTCTATTTTACTGTTCTGAATTCAATTTTAACAACTCAACATTCTATTTTCAATTTGACAACTCAACATTCCGTATAGAATAGTATCACAGAAAGTCGAGAGAAATGTCGAGTTGTAAAGTTAATGTTGAATTGTGAAATTGAATTCAGAATAGTAAATAGGAAAGTAGTATAGATTGGGCACCATGCTACGAGCGTATACTTTCTACGTGCTATTTTCACGTAAACTCCATAGTACTTGTATCACCTCTGCATAACATGTTTTACCAATGTCTTAATTAAGGGGTAATTGCAATATTAGAAAAGATGTACATTGCGAAACTGGAATATTGTATGAAACAAACCTAGCACAAGCGATAATTAATGTTCCATATCCTTTGTACACAGCTTGTGGACACATTTTCTCGTTTTATTTCTGGAAGCCTTCACATGAACTAATAATTTAGGTCAATCGAAGTTTCTGTGCAAAGAGTCAGGAATGGCTTAAGTTGATGTAGACTGTTTAATGCTATATTAGTTGCACTATTGGCATGTTTATAACATTGTATTAACTTCAATCTACAAGTTAAGTCTTAAACACTTAAGGCTGCTTTAGATTTTATTTTGTCGGGGTCCAGATGAATATGATAGGATATGAAGCGGAAATGTAATCTGCTAACAACAATTTCTTGTCGAGCGATTAAAGACAGACTTTGTTTAGAAATTTCGGTTTTTGCAAAAAAATATTTCTTATATCTGGTCCATCTAAATAACGTAGTGGTCAGCTGTATAAGTCACTTGCACTTTCAAAGATAACAATCTGAATTCATGAATGATAACTACGTCATCTCTCTAAGGAATTTCTTGTCTCATTTGTCCTATTATTGTGCATCTGAATTTTGTCTCTTTTCTTTTCTTTCATCACACATCAATTTCATTAATTTTACTTCTATTTCTTATCTATCCGAGCTCCTCTGTCAAATGTCTGTGTAAAGAAGATGGGTTTCCGAATGACTGTGATGTTGGGAACAATAATCTCATCGGCTGGTTATTTCGTCAGTGCATTTGCCCCTACCATAGAGTTTCTGTACCTCAGCGTTGGTGTTGCAATAGGTAAGTAATTCTTAGGAGTTCGCCACACTTTTGTCTTTGACTTTAATAGGCCGGGAAACTTTAAAGAGCCAGTAATACTAAATTGTGGTGTTTTTTCACTATTTTTGTTGTGGGTATCAACCATAGTTCTTCTCCAGAAAGCATGTTGATATACTCAGTACTAAGCTTGTCAACTCAGAATTTACTTGTGTAAACTGCGTTGTTATCGTTGACAAGTGGATTCTGGTCCGGACAAGAATTCAAATGTAACAATAATAGTGCATTTCACACGTATAGATGCTATGTTGATATGCTAACTAGGAGTTTTAACATTATTTAGGGAATAGAATATGTTACCTGAATATTTACAGCAACATACAATACCCATTGTCTCCAGTAAACGGATATTAGCAGCAAAAAATGAAAGTCAACTGCCATTATTATATCCTGTAGTTTGCATCTTGTCACCGCCGATAGGATGGGCTATTCTCTGTTCAAGGCCCCCACTTGCTCAATTGTAATAGTACTTTACAACCTGAGGTTGCAAATAGTTAGTGTACAAGCACTCGTATCCCATTTTCATTGCTACGTTTGCATTAAAGGTGTACGCCGCCAAAACTTTGTAACAATCGTAAATCTTGATGGGAAAGTGCTTGAATTAGCTTATTTGAGATGGATGGTTTAAACAATATATCTCGGTGTATCTTTCTTTCTCACTTGATCGAAAAAGAGCACCTCATGACCAAAAAAATGATAGTCATCTTAAACTTCATTCAGTTCACAAAATGTACAGAGTCTATTTATTTATTTATTTATTTATTTATTTATTTATTTATTTATTTATTTATTTATTTATTTATTTATTTATGAACCAACCGGTTGCCCCATTTACAGGTTCATTTCATAAAGGAAAGAGAAAGATAAAAATGACAAAGAAAAACAAGAAAATCTAACACGACAGAAATGGACAATGAAAACAAAATATAAACATAAGAAAAAAAAACAAGTAAAACAGGTTACACCGTGTATAAATCAGTCAATAGCTGAAGTAAATTGCGTCTAAATGGAATAGAATTACCAAAAATGTCTAAATTTTGTTCATTAAAAATAGTATTAGAAAAGTTTTGGCTCCGTGATGAAAAAGAATATTTTAATATATTCGTACGATAAGAAGCAGGTCTAAAAAGAAGTGTACGACGCAGAGCTATAGGAGGAGTATAAAATTAATCTGTGCAAGTACATCAGATATCTTGTAATTAGAGTTTACAATTTTGTACAGGAATGTAGTATCTAAAAATGCCCGTCTGCTCTCCAATGTGGGCAGCTGAATTTTTTTACAAAGGTTGTTGTACATTTCATTAGAATATGGTTGTGAGGATCGGTAGCAAAGATGTTTTATAAATTTTTTCTGGACTCTCTCCATTTTCACAATTAAGTACGTTTGGTGAGGAGACCAAACTTGAGAGCAATATTCCAGATGGCTTCTGATGAGAGACCCGTACAAAATTATTAACACATTGGTACTATTAAAATGTTAACATGTTCGTTTAAAAGACCCAAGCATTTTGAACGCCTTGGTTACAATGTGATTGATATGTGTGCCCCAGTGAATTTTACTCGTCAAGAAGACACCGAGATCCTTCACACAATGTATACAACTTATGGTTGTGCGCTTGTTGAATCTATATTGAAAGGTGATGGGGGTCCGTTTCGTGGTAAAAGAAATCACAGAACATTAATTGTTACTTTCCAATTTTCCATCCACTTAACAACACGGGTGTTGCCACGTTGCAAATTAACACAAGATGAGCTATCTTTCACATGCATGAAAACTTTTGAGTCATCAGCATATAGTGATAGTATTAAATGGTTCAGACACTCGGACATGTCGTTTACATAAAGTATAAATAACAGAGGGCCTAAAGTGGACCCTTGAGGTACACCCAAAGTGACATGTCCCCAAGTTGACATTTCCCTAGCATAAATCTGAATCAGTTACAAGCGTTGAAAACGTGCGAGCATTTGCACATGCATAGTATATCTTCACACAAAGTAGCCTTTTTTTTTCTCCTTGACAGTGTCACGTACGGCGCGCCAAATGTTTCAAAAATATTTATCGATTCGCTGCAAAAATAAAATGTCTTTCTCGATTGAAATAAAAATTAGGTGTCATTACGGAAGAAAATAAGTAAGAAAAGTATAATTAAAAACCAAAAGACAGAAATGTCATTTAATACTTCATTTAACTTGAGAATATTCTTTAAAGCGTAATTAGGAAATAAACAATTTTCAACGATTTGAAAAAGTCATAGGGGGACATCCATACCTATCGACATACATACACGTATAATAGTTCGCGTAAAAGGTGCAATTAGTGCTGATTTTACAAAAAAAAGTATAAGATGTTTACAGTGGTAAGTACACAAAAATCACAGGAAAATCACTAAAAAACAACTACTACCACGCGGAAAAAATATTACAAAAAATCAAAATGTGAACCACATACAGAAAATCATTATAAAAGAATCAGACAAAAAAAGCCATGCATACATAACATTATTTATGTACTTAAGGAAATTAAAAAGCAGTACGTCTCATAAAAAACGTATTGTAGATAATCAAAAATATAATATGAACCACCAGCCGCTTTAACAGTAAAGAGAGAAAATCACAGAAAAAATTCGGCAGTGATGACTAGACAAAAGTGGACATCACCTACTAAAAAAAAATAAATAAAATAAATAAATAAAAATAAAAAAATAAAAAATGCCATGGACGCAGCAAATACAAAAAAACGCGTGGGCCTGTGGAAAGAAAAAACAAATGAGCACTCGCCACAGCAAAAAAAAAAGAAAAAAAAAAAAGAAAAAAACGAGCACTTGCCACACAAAAAAACCCAAACGCGCGAAATTACAATTAATTTATTCAAAAAACTCATGGTTCACGTTTCCTGCGATCGATGAACCCAACAGCCGGGAATCCGATCACCACATACTCAAATGTTTGACGAAATATTAATTGAGCATTTCAGTGATAACTTTGACATCTTGAATCCTAGCTCTGTTTGGCTGGGCCCTGCCAAGTAGAGCTACTTGAAACCGTACTTGATGAAGTGAAGTGCAATATCACCTAAAGAACGTCCAGGTAATAACAGTGAATAGTTCCAGAGAGTCAAGTTAACTGAGCCAATTTGAGAGAGTCCACAGTTCAGATCACGAGCGAGACGTACAACCCATGTCCCTTTATAGCAACACTGCGAACATATGGATGCCTTAGGTGCGGTACGGCAGGGGGCTCACATGCAGGCCTTGCACCGAGCCGCTCTGTCATTGCCGTTATATGATTTCTACACGGTTACGTGTGGTTCGATACATAGCGGCCGGCGGCCACAGCGTGGTATGCATACAATGCGGCGGCCGCTATGTATCGAACCACATGTAACTGTGGATTTCTACGATGGAATGAATTCAAATACCATGGTAATAAACCACCTGGTTGTTTGATAATTACTTGTCTATCCTCAAAGATCACCCAAATCATTAAAAATGAATAGTTTTGAAGAAATCTGCCGCGTGTTGAGAGAACGTCCATCGTTTTCCGTGATCGACAAGACGAGCGACGCAACTATAAACACGCACTATGATGCAACCGCGATCCCTCAGGACCGGCACAAGCCTAACGAGTATGGCGAGAGTGTCCGGCCTTCGCAACGCCAGACACTCTCATTATACTCGCAGGGCTAGACCGGCACATACACGACATGTCGATCCCCATTGCAGAAAGCTTTATTTCCACACAGTCCAATATATGGAGCTACGATATTTATGCAGTTCCCAGACACTTCGCACCAAAACCACTTCGCACCATACCATCTCGTCCCATACCATTTCGCACTAAAACCACTTCGCACCAAAACAACCTCGTACCAAAACCTCTTCGCCCCAAAATTCACGTCGCCTAAAACCATTGCGACCCGAAAAAAAACACGACTTAACTCCCCAATTTATCAGTAACCGTTAAAAGCTGAAAATAACCAACCACTGCCAGTGCCAGTGAAGTTTTAATCACCTTTCTACCATCCCAGGACTGAAATCTTGAAATTGTACACATTTCGAGAAAATGACATCGCATCGTGCAATACCGCGCACGGCACCTGAAATGTACCATTTAGTAGTTTGTGTGTTTCTTTTTTCTAATATATGGTATGGTTTCATGGAAGAATAAATGGTTCATGGTAGCCAAGATACATCGTGACATCGATGTTTTAGGACGAGTTGCGGTAAGCGAAGTGGTTTTAGTACGAGGTGGTACTTGGGGCGAAGTGGCGTTGGACGAGGTAGTACTTGGGACGAGGTGGTTTTGGTGCGAAATGGTTTTGGGACGAAGTTGTGTGGGGCGAACTGGTTCTGGTGCGAAGTGTCTGGACCCCGCCTACACTGTAGCTCTGGGTGCCTGGGCGGTGAGTTACCGGCGTTATACGGTCTGGCCGTGTAACACCGGTAACTCACAGCCTTGCCACCCAAAGCTACATTAATCAGTATATAGAGAAATAGCGGCTGCTTGATCAGTGTTTGTCAAGTTGGGCGCGTTCGCGTTCTACATGTACTACTGAAAACGTTGCCTCGAATGTAAACGGAGTGTTTTAGCCTGAGTATTTTTTCCTTTGCCACACTCCGTTTAGAGGCTAAACCTACGGTTACGTGTGGTTCGATACATAGCGGCCGCCGCGTGGTATGCAATTTTACTATGCATACCCACACGGCGGCCGCTATGTATCGAATCACACACGTAACCGTGGGCTAGCGGCTAGCCATCGTTTTGTTGGGGTAGGACTCCATGGTTTTGGCACAGACTGTCTATGGTTTGGGAGAGGCGGCCCTACACTGTACAGCGAGGGGATCGCTGGTCGCCGGCGCGGCGTGTACTGTACTAGCGACGGGACCGCCGGCCGCTGGCTTACCACCTCCAGGGGGTACATTGAGGCACGCCATGAGCGAGGGGACCGCTGGCAGCCGACGAACCACCACGAATGTTTTGTCCACTTGTAACTGTTTAATATAGAATGGGACGTATCGGTAACTTGGACGTCCATGAGATGATATTGAAGACTAGAAGCTGAGAGTTCTCGCTGAAATTCCCAAAATATCTTGTCCAACATCTGAGTGTGATGATCCAAAACCCTCTGGCACTAAACTCTAACAATCAGATTGAGAATTATTTAATTTACATGTTGGGCTTTTTCTGCGGGGTATCCCACTCTGTTTTCTTTTCTCGGACGGGCCTCTTTTTTTCTGCTGGTTTTTTTTTTTTTTTTTTTTTTTTTTTGGTACCCTCATTTTCGTTTTTTTTTTTTTTTTTGTAACCTCGTTTTGGTTTTTATTCAAGCTGACCTCGTTTTGGTTTCTTTTCAGCCTCAACGCCAGCGCGATCTCGGTCGACTTTTCAGTTGTGATTTTCTTTCTTTTTATAGTCAGACCTGATGGTGGTTCGCTTTGTTGTTTTTTTTTGTAGTAGTGAAAGTACTGTTTTTGGCTTTGTTTTTAAGCATTTCAATATTTTTTTTGTGTGTGCTTGATTTTTTTTTTTTTTTTGCTTTTTTCCCTTATAGGCCTAATCAGCATTCATTGCACCTTTATATCAAATACACGTGTATGTACTTCAATAAGTATGGGATTGTGGTATTTTCAAATTTTTGCAAACAGTTAATCTTCTCATTACGGTTTAAAGGGTATTTTACAATAAAGTATTGCATAACATTCTTCCCTTTTTTGCAATAATACTTGTCTCCTTTATTTTCTTCCGTAATTCCATCGAACTTTTATTTCAATCGAGAACGACGGTTGCACGTCATCTTTATCTGTACAGACACATTCAAATATTTAATGACACATATTTTCAAATGAATGTTATTTTTGCGAAAAAAGTACATTATTAAAATACAATGATATTGACGAAAGAAATTTTTTCTATATTATTCATACACGTTTAATACTTTATTTAGAAAGAAAATTTGACAGTTTATTTTTACTCTATGACGATAAATATTTTTGAAACATTTGGCGCGCCGTAGTCACGTCAATGTATGATTTTCCATATTGCCCAGTGTGAGTCTACGGCGCGCCAAATGTTTCAAAAATATTTATCGATTCAGTGCAAAAATAAACTGTCTTTCTCGATTGAAATAAAAATTAGGTGTCATTACGGAAGGAAATAAGTAAGAAAAGTATAATTCAAAACCAAAAGACAGAAATGTCATTTAATACTTCATTTTAACTTGAGAATATTCTTTAAAGTGTAATGAGGAAATAAACAATTTTCAACGATTTGAAAAAGTTGACCATACATCCATACCTACCGACATACATACACGTATAATAGTTCGCGTAAAAGGTGCAATTAGTGCTGATTTTACGAAAAAAGTTTAAGATGTTTACAGTGGTACGTACACAAAAATCACAGGAAAATTACTAAAAAACCACTAGTACCACTCGGAAAAAAAATTACAAAAAATTAAAATGTGAACCACATACAGAAAATCATTATAAAAGAATCAGACAAAAAAGCCATGCATACATAAAATTATTTATGTACCTAAGAAAATTAAAAAGCAGTACGTCTCATAAAAAACGTATTGTAGATAATCAAAAATATAATATGAACCACCAGCCGCTTTTAACAGTAAAGAGAGAAAATCACAGAAAAAATTCGGCAGTGATGACTAGACGAAAGTGGACATCACCTACTAAAAAAAAATAAATAAAATAAATAAATAAAAATAAAAAAATAAAAAATGCCATGGACGCAGCAAATACAAAAAAACGCGTGGGCCTGTGGAAAGAAAAAACAAATGAGCACTCGCCACAGCAAAAAAAAAAGAAAAAAAGAAAAAAAAAAGAAAATAACGAGCACTCACACACTCGCCACACAAAAAAACCCAAACGCGCGAAATTACAATTAATTTATTCAAAAAACTCATGGTTCACGTTTCCTGCGATCGATGAACCCAACAGCCGGGAATCCGATCACCACATACTCAAATGTTTGACTAAATATTAATTGAGCATTTCAGTGATAACTTTGACATCTTGAATCCTAGCTCTGTTTGGCTGGGCCCTGCCAAGCAGAGCTACTTGAAACCGTACTTGATGAAGTGAAGTGCAATGTCACCTAAAGAACGTCCAGGTTAACTGTGAATAGTTCCAGAGATTCAAGATAACTGAGCCAATTTGAGACAGTCCACAGTTCAGATCACGAGCGAGACGTACAACCCATGTCCCTTTATAGCAACACTGCGAACATATGGATGCCTTAGGTGCAGTACGGTAGGGGGCTCACATGCAGGCCTTGCACTGAGCCGCTCTGTCATCGCCGTTATATGATTTCTACACGGTTACGTGAGGTTCGATACATAGTGGCCGGCGTGTTGAGAGAACGTCCATCGTTTTCCATGTTCGACAAGACGAGCGACGCAACTATAAACAGTGTCACGCACTATGATGCAACCGCGATCCCTCAGGACCGGCACAAGCCTAACGAGTATGGCGAGAGTGTCCGGCCTTCGCAACGCCAGACACTCTCATTATACTCGCAGGGCTAGACCGGCACATACACAACATGTCGATCCCCACTGCAGAAAGCTTTATTTCCACAAAGTCCAATATATGGAGCTACGATATTTGTGCAGTAGCTTATACATAGCTCAGGGTGCCAGGGCGGTGAGTTACCGGCGTTTATATACGGTCTGGCCGTGTAACGCCAGTAACTCACAGCCCTGCCACCCACAGCTACATTAATCAGTTATACAGAGAAATAGGGGCTGCTTGATCAGTGTTTGTCAAGTCGGGCGGGATCGCGTTCTACATGTACTACTGAAAACGTTGCCTCGAATCTAAACGGAGTGTTTTAGCCTGAGTATTTTTTCCTTTGCCACACTCCGTTTAGAGGCTAAACCCACGGTTACACGTGGTTCGATACATAGCGGCCGCCGCGTGCAATTTTACTATGCGAGTATGCATACCCACACGGCGGCCGCTTTGTATCGAATCACACACGTAACCGTGGGCTAGCGGCCAGCCATCGTTTTATTGGGGTAGGACTCCATGGCTTTGGCACAGACTGTCTATGGTTTGGGAGAGGCGGCCCTACACTGTACAGCGAGGGGATCGCTGGTCGCCGGCGCGGCGTGTACTGTACTAGCGACGGGACCGCCGGCCGCTAGCTTACCATCTCAAGGGGGTACATTGAGGCACGCCATGAGCGAGGGGACCGCTGGCAGCCGACGAACCACCACGAATGTTTTGTCCACTTGTAACTGTTTAATATAGAATGGGACGTGTCGGTAACTTGGACGTCCATGAGATGATATTGAAGACTAGAAGCTGAGAGTCATCGCTGAAATACCCAAAATATCTTGTCCAACATCCGAGTGTGATGATCCAAAACCCTCTGGCACTAAACTCTAACAATCAGATTGAGAATTATTCAATTTACATGTTGGGGTTTTTCTGCAGGGTGTCCCACTCTATTTCTTTTCTCGAACGGGCCTCTTTTTTTCTGCTGGTTTTTTTTTTTTTTTTTTTTTTTTTTTTTTTTTTTTTTTTTTTTTTTTTTTTTGGTAACCTCGTTTTCGGGTTTTTTTTGTTTTTTTTGGGGGGGTAACCTCGTTTTGGTTTCTTTCAAGCTGACCTCGTTTTGGTTTCTTTTCAGCCTCAACGCCAGCGCGATCTCGGTTGACTTTTCAGTTGTGATTTTCTTTCTTTCTTCAGTCAGACCTGATGGTGGTTCCCTTTGTTTTTTTGTAGCAGTGAAAGTACTATTTTTGGTTTTGTTTTTAAGCATTTCAATATTTTTTTGTGTGTGCTTGATTTTTTTCTACTTTTTTCCTTTATAATCAGCATTCATTGCACCTTTATATCAAATACACGTGTATGTACGTCAATAAGTATGGGATTGTGGTATTTTTAAATTTTTGCAAACAGTTTACCTTCTCATTACGGTTTAAAGGGTATTTTACAATTACGTATTACATAACATTCTCCCCTTTTTTGCAATAATGACGTGTGAGGGCGCTGACGCAGCATGACGTGTCTTAGCTCTGCTCCGTAAAGCCACAGCAAATTTCGAGGTATTTTGTATGAATCCACCAGAAAATAGGTGTGAGACCTAAACCAGCCTGAAGGGAAGTCACGTAGGTCATGTCTGACGAGGTAAGAAAGTGGAAAGAACCAAGAAATCCCGATTTTGCGAACGAAGACGACGGACGACAATCAGCAATGGAACAACAAGTAATAAGAGGACGATCGATCGGCGTCTTTCAGTCCTGGAATGAATGCCATCGTAGTGTCGACAAATATCCAAGTGCTCTGTTCAAAGGATTTCACAATAAAGAAGATGCTGACCGTTTCTTTGGATCGCTGAGCTCTACGATACAAGGCGACCCTGTCGCCGAACATGACAATGAAACTGAAAGTGAAAGTAGTGAACGACGCCATCTTGATTGCGCATTCCCAACGCACAACGCCGATGACGTTACTTGCAGGCTTCATGGATCAACGGAGATAGAAACCAAATTATGTGAACTTTATTCGGACAGTGAAACAATCGAGGAAACGGAGGAATCTACAAATGAGGCAAGTAACTTTGAGAAATCATTACATGAGGCGATACAGAGTACAAGTAACAGAAATGCGAAAACAACAGCGCAGACTATGATTGCCGAACACTTGAAAAAAGTAGAAGAAAAAACACAAATATATGACAGTAGTATACAGCTTATTGAAGATAAATACACCCAGCTGGTGGATTCCAGAAGTGAGGAAAACCAAATCATAGACCAAAATGCTCAAGATATTAAGAAATTGAAAGAAAATACACAATCTATCTGTGAAAATGTGGATGAATTATCTGACGAATGCCACAACTGCAGAAACTACAGAGAAGGTGTACTTAAATCAATGGACAATAAAATAATTGCGATGCAGACAGCTTTTGAATTGCAACTCAGAGACCGTATAGACAAAGTGGAGTTTATGATGAACAATAAAATAAAAGAAATAGAAGACATCAATCAAAGAAACACAATAAAGAAACTAACTGAACTAGAAAATAAATATCAGATACAGATAGATATACACCGTATTCAGTGTGAACAAAAAAATGAAGAAACTACTAAACAACTAAACGATCTGAAGAGCATACTATCACCAGTGATTGATAACGATGACTGGAACTTCCAGAAACCCAAGAAAAGCAACACCATGAAACGACCTGATAGAGAGCCACCGGCTGTACCGAGACAAAGTGAGATAGAACTTCATAACAGTTTCCCTGCTGACTTTGCTGAAGACCCAACTGATGATTCTTTAAGAGAGCTACAGATAGATATCCAAGATGGCACCAATGACTCAGCAAATGGTGTTAATAAACAGCCAAACACCACAGATCAAAAGAACAGAATACCAGCAGTGCAAACTCCTCAAATGCCTCAACCAATGGGAACAACAAGCAAAATGGAAGCAAACACACGTCGTGTTCCAATAAATTACGTAACACAAGCGAGTAAACTAGTGATCGGGGACTCTATAACAAAACATTTATCGGTAAGACGCATGTTTCCACGTACACCAGCAGACCACCTTAGGATTCCAACAGTCGATGAAGCTGTCACAACTTTGTCAGGAGTACGCTCTAATACAGTCGATACCGTTGTGTGCCATCTCGGCATAAACAATCTAAGAAATGAGACTCCCCAGAATGTGTATCGACAAAACTTCCAAGCTAGTTAATGCAATAAAAACTAACATGCCAAATACAGAAATAATTCTGTCAGAAGTACTACTCTGTCCTGCGGACACCAAATTGGGAGAGAAAATCAGAGAGTTCAACAGCCTACTGCACACCCTAGCAGAGAACAACAAATACATAATTATAGTTCAACATGGTGAACTGTCCAATTCTAGAAGACTATATACTGAAGATGGGATACACATCAACCGATACGGCACTGCCAAACTGGTGGGTGATATCAAGCAGTCAATACGTAAGCAGAATGAACCACAGCAAAGGGACTCGGAATCAACCACCATTGTACCACCCAGACCACCATATAGGAATTCCCGGTTCAACAATTACAGAGAGGGGACCAGCTGGAAACAAGGAGAACAGACGTGGAATGCAGGACATAACCCAAGTTATATAGACAGTAACCAGTATCAGCACAGAGCCCACTATCAACAACGAAGATCCCGGTACGCCCTTAGAGACTTTAGAGAACGACCGATATCCAATGAGTATACCAATAATTTAGCTGATTCAGCTAATTTATTTACTAAGTTAATTGATTTTGTAAAGTATATGAATTATTGAAACCACTGCAAAAATATATACATATATAAACTTGATAAATTCATAATAATTGAATCATAGAAATAGAGGGTCTGGCTCTGCCAACCGCTTCAGCAAACTTTTTTTTTTTTTTTTTTTTTTTTTTTTTTTTTTTTTTTTTTTTTTTTTTTTTCCCCCTGAACTCATAACCTTCACTCATATGAACAATTGGAATTCACTTCTGGTACAATTTACCTCAAAATTTAAACAAAAGTTTTGACTAAAACTTTAATCTACATAAAGCGGCAATAGAACTTTGACCGAAGTCACAATATAACGATTTTTGCTGCATTGACTCTCGCAATTATAGTGAGCGTACTTTGAATCACTTTTTTTTTTACTTACCCGCTTGTTAGGTTTCTAATTCAAAGGAAAAGTAATCCAATTTATATTGTTGTTAGTATCTTTTTTCCCTTTTTTCACTTTTTTGACCTTTTTCTAATTTGATATATCAGTGCAATCTAACTCATGAAAACCAGGACAAATAATAGATCCCATAATGATTTAAAGCAACAAACCTCATTCAAATTTGGTAGTTGGAATGTAAATGGCCTATATAACAATTGTATGAAGATGAGTTTATTGACTATATGCTCTCCCATGATGTTGTTTGTATTCAAGAAACATGGTTAAATGATAATTTTAAGGATATAATATTACCAAGTAAACTGGATCAGTTTGAAATCATAAGAAAAGACCGAACCAAAAGGAATAAGTGCAACCGTAAGAGAGGTGGTGTTGCGATAGTTTACAATATCAAACTAAAGCCTTTTATTTCCACAGAAAAGTTAAAATCTAACAATTTTCTGTGGTGTAAAATAGACAAAAAAATTATAAATAAGCCAACCCAAAGGATCTCTACATTGGATGTATATATATCCCCCCGGATAATTCCGTAATACACAAAAATAATATAGATCCATTCGACCAACTTGAACAGGATATTTTATTTTTCTCCTCGAAAGGAGATATAATACTACTTGGTGACTTTAATGCCAGAATTGGTCAGCTTGATGACATAATTGACGACACAAACAACCAGTATATCCCTATCCACCTAACTATACAAATGACAATTTTAATACAAGAAATAATTATGATATTTTATCAAAATGTAGTGTAAACAAATTTGGTAAAAAACTGATAGAGGTATGCTTAAATTGTAATTTACTTATTCTAAATGGGCGTACCATAGGAGACTCTATGGGAAAGTATACCTACTACTCTCACAATGGAAGCAGTACAATTGACTTCGGAATCATATCAAAATCACTTAATGAAGCAGTACAGTATTTCAAAGTTAATAACCTAACACATATGTCAGACCATTGTTCTATTTCCCTTGCTATTTCAGCCATGATAATAGAAAATAAAGCACCTGAGCCCCAACATATTCTTAGTCCCCTCCCAACTAAATATCTTTGGAATGAAGAAACCAAAAGAGATTATGTTTCATGTTTACAGGCAGACATAAATAAAATAAACAAGTTTGTCGAAAATAAGTATACTGATGCAAATGAAGCAGCAGCAGAGTTTGATGCAATGCTGAACAGTATAGCAGGAAAAATGCGTAAAAACAACCTCGTCTGCACCTAGAAAACGGAAAAAACAAAAGGTTTATAAAAAATGGTTCGACAAAGATTGTCTCCAACTCCGGAAAGAACTCCAAAACGTTACTAAAATACTTCAACAATTCCCTCTTGACCCTATAATACGAGGAAAATTCTTTACTTTGAAAAAACTGTATAACAAAACCATTAGACAGAAAAAGAAAGAACTTAAATTGGCCCAGATAAAACAATTGGAATTCTCAAAAGATGAGCCTGCACAATTTTGGAAAATACTGAAAGAAATGAATGACATCCCATCTTCCAGCCCAACTTCCGATACAATACACCCTAATGAATGGCTCCTCTATTTTAAAAATCTCCTCAATAATAAATACCCCATGACAGATATTGATAATAGTAGAGATACTTTAGATACTCAGGAACCAATCCCCAACCCATCTGAAAATAACTTTATAAATGATAAAATACAGGAAAGCGAAATCAGAAAAGCTATCAGTCAACTTAAAAATAACAAGGCCTCAGCAGAAGACAAATTATGTAATGAAATGTTTAAATGTGGAAGTTATTATTTGATAAAAGCTATACAAAAATTATTTAATATTGTTTTTGAATCTGGCAAAATACCACGGAAATGGAATACTGGGTTAATAGTACCAATATTTAAATCCGGGTCTAAAACAGACACTTCAAATTACAGAGGCATTGCAATATCTAGCTGCCTTGGTAAATTGTTCACCAGTGTGTTGAATGCTAGGCTAGTATCTTTTTTAAACATGAATAATCTAATGACTAACAAACAATTCGGTTTCAGGAAAGACTGTCGAACAACAGACAACTTGTTTATACTGAAAACAATTATCAACAAATATTTACATAGTAAACACACCAAGGATGGTAAAGGTCCAAAATCAAATAAATTGTATGCCTGTTTCATTGATTTAAGGAAAGCCTTTGACAGTGTTTGGCATGAGGGTCTTTATCAAAAGTTAAACAATAATAATATTGGCGGTCATATGTTTAATATCATAACAAATATGTACAATAATTTAAATTACAGGATAAAAACGAGTGAGGGATTAACAGAAACCTTTCAGTCCACAACAGGAGTAAAACAAGGATGTAACTTACGCCCAACCCTTTTTAATATTTTCATAAATGATCTTCCAAATATTTTTGTAAATGACAGCTCTGACTCTCCTACATTGCTTGATACAGTAGTTAGCTGTCTACTTTATGCGGATGATGTAGTAATTCTATCAAAATCAAAGACAGGCCTTCAAAATTGTTTAGACAAATTATCAACATATACCCAAAAGTGGAAATTACATGTCAATACAGACAAGTCCAAAGTAATGATTTTTAATAAGACAAATCGGCTTCTATGTAGCAACATATTTTTTTTTTGAGGGAAGGGAACTTAATGTTGTGAATCAGTTTAATTACCTGGGAGTCACGATAACACCAAATGGTAAATTTAAAACAGGCATAAATATATTAAAGAAAAAAGGTATGAAGGCTCTCCTTGCTCTTAAGGGAAAAATAGGCCCGGGTATCAACTTAAGCATTCCCCTACAACTCAGTTTATTCGACAAATTGATCAGACCGATTCTTACATATGGTAGTGATATATGGGCTGATGAAAGTAAATACAATATGTCTATTGAAGATGTGCACATAAGTTTTTGCCGGTTTATTTTAAAAATTCCAAGGCATACCCCTAAGATGGCAATATACAGTGAACTAGGGAGATACCCAATTGAAACTTTTGTACAAACTCAACTGATCAAATATTATAATAGAGTGCTAAATAGCCAAAATCCATTGATAAAAGAAGCCGTGATAGTGAATAAAAATAGCAAAAGCAACTGGTACACTAAAATTGAGTCACTCTTAACTAAAATGGAAGAATCACAAATATTAAATTCCCACGACATCTGTACAGATAGTAAATTATCAATTATTAAAAACAAGTTGTGTAATATCTTTAAGTCCAAATGGAAAGAAGATATATTTTGTGACACCTGAAAATAAAAAAGGAAATGGAAACAAGTTAAGAACATATAGAATATTCAAGAAGGATATAGCACTTGAAAAATACCTTATAGAAATAAAAAACCCACAACTGAGAGACACATTAACAAAATTCAGGCTCAGTAACCATAAACTCCACATAGAACTGGAAGACAATCTAAAACCCCTATCAACGAAAGAATTTGCAAAAGATGTACACATAATAATATTGAAGATGAGACTCATTTCCTATTTATTTGTGAATACTATAAATCAGAACGAGATACATTATACAATACTATTCAATCAGTACACCCAACATTCCGATCATTATCACATAACAGTCAACTAGAATTCATGATGAATAACAAGAAATTATACATTCCCATAGCAATGTACATTAACAAGTGTCTACTTCTGAGAGATCAATAACAAACAAGTACGATGAAAAACAAATATTCTTTCCAGTTTATGTTCCATTTATGTATGTACCTTTATTTACTTATTTATTTATTTCTGATTTTGACTTTTTTTGGCAACTTATTGTATTGCTTCTTTGAAGTCTCTATGTATGACGATGTTTACCCTTTCCTTAGGGTAAAGTGTGTCAATAAAGCAGTAAAGCAATAATACTTTTCTCGTTTTTTTTCTTCCGTAATTCCATCTAATTTTTATTTCAATCGAGGACGACGGTTGCACGTCATCTTTATCTGTACAGACACATTCAAATATTTATTGACACATATTTTCAAATGAATGTTATTTTTGTGAAAAAGTACATTAATAAAATAAAATGATATGGACGAAAGATTTTTTTTCTTTATTATTCATACACGTTTAAGACACTATTTAGAAAGAAAAATTGACAGTTTATTTTTACTCTATGATGATAAATATTTTTGAAACATTTGGCGCGCCGTAGTGAGTCTTACAGACTATCTAGGTGGCGTTATAGGTCTGACCCACTAGCAGGGTTGGAAAAACCTGCATATAACCCAAAAATAAACAGTAGTGAATAAGCCAAATGCCTCGATAGCCATCACTCTTATTCATTAATTGATTCTCTTGTGAAAATTTGAATCAATAAATAAAGATCCATTGACTGCAAATAGCTGATATGATTCCTATAGGCCTGGCTTTTACGAGATTTGAAGAGTGACTCCGCACAGATAGGCAATTGGTCCTAATTTTCATTTTTTCAATTCATGTAATCGTTCTATGCGTATTTCATAAAGGTATTCTTGAATTCCATACAGTGTCGTCAGCTCAGTTTTCTGACTCGAATTATTTTCTTTGTTTCTCAAAAAGGACTTGGTTACGCACTGATCTTCCCATCAGCCATTGGAATCATGGCACATTTCATCAAAAAGAGATTTACCATCGCCAGTGTTCTTGCAGCGTCCGGGGTCGGACTCGGAGTGTTTATTTTCCCTCCGTTGCTGCAAACACTGATCGACAACTACGGCTGGAGAGGATCTTTTATAGTGTTCTCGGCCTTGAATGCCCAGATGGGTATATCTGCCGCCTTGTTCAGAGCTCCAGAAGAGGAAATTCGAAATAAAGCTGCACCAGAACAGACGCTTAATAACGCAAAAGGTTTAAAACTATATTGGATACGCATCAGAGATGTCTGCGATTTTGGCCTTATAACAGCATATCCAACACACACACTATATGTGTTTGCGACAGTAATATCAGTTGGTATTGGTTACCAAAGTTCACCAGCACATATGCTTGCACGTGCAGAGACTAAACAGTTCGGATCTAGCGAAGAAATCTCTCTTATTGTCTCGATTTTCGGACTAGCGTCGATGATTGGGCGACTTATGATTCCAATAATACTACATGTCACAAAACGATTCACTACAAGTGTAAAAATTTACGCCTTCGCGCTCCTTTCCTCTGGAATCTGTAATCTCTTCAGTCCTTTGGCAATGAACTATGCAACGTATATTACCTACGCCTTTGTCTGTGGTATTTTCGTCGGAATTTTCTTTGGAATACAACCACAAATCGCCCTGGATATCCTTGGCCCTAAAATGGTCACGGCTGGCACCGGCATACTTTTATTATTCATGACTATTGGAGCGTTACTCGGACCACCTACTGGAGGTAAACTACCAAGCCTTCTGTGTTTTTGAATTTAGATGTAAAGCTTCAGGCAGTACGCGCCTCGAAACTGAAATACTTTAACTTTTCATCGGACTGATGATCTACCAGCGTTTGGAATACAAAATTAATGACCGCCATCCTTGTGTTGAACTCGATGACTACAAATAAATTTTTTAAGTTTTACAAAATGAGCCGATGAAAACTTACTCCTAAGTTACTCCTAAAGCTTCAAAATAAGCCCCCGCAAGCGGTACACCACACACATACATTGTAGAACTTTGAGAGTCTTAATACCTGTTCCCGGGGCGCATTCTACCTTAACACTTGACATATCTTCTAATTACAAAACAATTTGAAACCAAACTTGAACTTACGGTAGTTCGCGCCTTAAAATAAAAGAATAAAACTTTTGCTTAAACTTTCCTCAAAAAAATTTACACCATTCTCTTTTAAAATCAAGAATAAAAATCGGGGGTTAGCGTGCAAATATTAGTACTAGAGAATCAAATATGCTAATATTTACCCATATTCGATAATCAAAATGGCCGCCAACCCTGTGTTAATAACATTTTTATATTTTCGAAAAACTAAAACGTTGAGAAGTTTTCTCACTCGAAGAGCTTTAAATTGAGCACCAACAAGTGGTACATTAGAAAAGTATTGAAGAAGTTTTAGTGTCCGAGTATCTGTCCTCGAGGCGCATTCTAAGAAAACTTTATAAGTTTCGCAATAATTTAACTAAATTACTGATACCTTACCTAGGGACCTACAAAGTGATTAGATACAAGGGGAAATTGAAAATCAGGCAACAGACCTGACGGCGAACTCAGGTATCGTTGATAATTGAAAAAAGCTTATGGCAAATGGGACCTATTCCGAATGCGTACAAAGACAAACCCTCTTCCGACCCCTCAACAAAATTTTGAAAGCGCAAAATTTCGACGACGAAATTAGACTTTTTACGATAAATTACTGAAATGGGCCAGTGGCGTTTTCAAATGCTGACAGTGTTTTTGAACATCTAATATTTAAAACCATATGTGCACGATAATGTATACGTAGAGTATCACGCATATATGCAATTTCCATGACGTTTAAGTGGCATATAGTAAGCACTATAACACCTTCTCTCTTCTAAGGGAGCTTTCAGTAATAACAGGGGGTGGGCCGGAGGGATTGGAAGGAGGGTCACTTTTTGAAAACTGTCCGGGGGGGCATTTTTTAAAAACCCATCTTGGGCGGAGGGTATTTTAACAGAAGCTGATGTTACGGCCAAACCTTCGATTTTCCATGTGATATTTCCTCAATTGGAAATCACAGACGAAATACATTGATTCTTTTTAATACATACACATCGACAAGCTTCACAAGCAAAGGAGTTGCAGTGGTATCCTACATTAAACACCTTGAACAGTTAAAACTGATGAAATACAAGAGACAAAAGCATATGAATCGGGTTGCAAAGTGTATATCAATTATTAAACATCTAGAAATGCATACTGTTAGTTTATGTTTTATGTTGGAAAAAATGTTCATAGTTCTCTCATAAACTACAGTGTACATGATAGAAAATTAACATTTCGGTGAAATTCCAAAATCTAACTTCTTCCGCTCACATCCACTTGTAACCACTTTAGTCTAATCAAGTACATCAAAATCAATAATAATGAGTACATAGATTTACACAGATTTACCTAGTTTGGTACCCGAAAAAAATTATTCATACTTTCCTCGTAAACTACCATGTATAGTGAATTAGCATTTCGGTAAAAGTCCAACATTCAATTTCCTGCACACACATCCTCATGTAACCACCCTAACACAGATTTACCCAGTTTTGTATTGTAAAAAAAATTATTCATAGTTTCACCATAGACTACCATGTATAGTCAATCAACATTTTCAGTGAAATTCAAAAATCAAATTTCTTGTACACACACGCACGTTTTACTTCCCACTTCAAGCATATTAGATACACATACATTATCAAACATTTATAAATGTAGAGATATAGCTTGTTTTGCAGGGAAAATTGTCAAAAGTTTGCCTGACAGAGTTCCGTGTATTATGATATGATACTTTTGGATGAAGCATTGTATCAGCCACATCTTGCGTTCTTTTAGTTGCACAAATGGTGACTCTCCCGCAAAAGTATGGCCCTCCTAAAATTCTTGCATGATAAATTGCGACCCTCCCTCCCAAAATGCCAGCCCCCACCCCGTAATTTATAATTTACATAACAACCAATGATAGTTATGTAAAATAGCTGGTACTGGTTCAGTTATTCGTGGGGATAATACTGCAGTGATGGGGTGACGGTCAAGTTTTAGAACGTCAGACAAGAGGGAGGGTCACATTTTAGACAAGGCGTTAGGGTGAGGGTCACATTTTACAGTACAGATGCGCACGAAATTCCCCGGCCCACCCCAATGTAATTACTGAAGGCTCCCTAGATGCATTCTACACGCAACTAGTATCGCTTGTCACACTCGTGTTTTCGTTCTCCACGGTCCCTGAGAGAGGTATTCTGAGACAGTTCATTTCTCATTTCAAAAGCTTCAACACGTCGACGTATCAGTTACTCACGTAAAGGTGAACCACTCTCTTACAAAATCAAGAATACAACCAGAGTTTAGTGTCGAAATTTTGGAGCTAGAGAGAGACATTTACCAATATATGTAATCCAAAATTGTCGCTATTTCAGTGTTAACCATACAGGGGAAAATCAAATTGTCGAAGTTACACAAAAAAGGTGAAATGTTCTTATACTCTTAGAGCTTCAAATGAGTCCATAGGGGAAGTTGTCCAGAAAAGTACTGGACAATTTTCAAATCTGATCTCTCCTCCCAAGATGCATTCTACCTTAGCAATGAAAAGCACGAAAATAAAATTTATGCATTTCGAAATAATTCTTCTTCTTTCCTTTATAAGGTTACATATACGACGTCACTGGCAACTACGATAACTCATTTTATTTCTACGGAAGTCTCCTCTGCTTTGGTGGATTGATGATATTTGTTTTGGAACCTTACACGAGGAGACTTAAGCGAACGCCAGAGGGTACTACAAGTGTAATAATGGAAGATCCCGGCTGTTCGGAAGTATACTTTGTTGAGGTGGCAACACAAACTGGCACAATTTCTTTATAACTTTCTGTTACCTACTGCGTCGTCTTCCGTTAATGGTCTGCTCTGCATGTGTGATTTGTGCCATTTGGAAAGCAACCATTTTGCATAAGGGTAGTAATTTTGTCAAATGTTGTGTAACAAATTTGATTTTCATACTCAGAAAAATGATTGCAAGTATAGCAATAGGTTTTGTTTTTCATCTGGTGACAATCTGCTAAAACAACCCAACATAATACATTAACTCATATCATTGGTAAGCGAAATGAACACAGGTTGTCCAATACCATGATGATTTGAAAATATGAGTTTGCTGTCGTTTTTGGTTTACAAATGCGGTGGATTGTTTGTTGTTAAGTTTCATTTGATCGTGCTTTCTTTAAGTATGGAAAGGTCGCGTTTTAATAAGATTTTCGTTTTCATCAAATGACAGTTTGTCACGTATGTGATACGTGTTTTCCTCATCTGACAGGTTGCTCTTTTTTCGTCTCGGACTGTTGATCTTACTCGATGCATGTTGATTTGCATCGGAATCACCAAAAAATTGAAAGTCTACGTCAAAATATTTAATTTTGTATACTTTAAAGTTTTGTCAACATTTACCAAAATGTTCGAGAGTAGTAGAGAAAAAAGGGGTTAAGAAAACTAGAACACTTAGCTTCATCAACTGACGATTATACTATTATACTACTCCAAACTCTGAGAATTTATCAGAAATCAGGTGCACAAAATTCAATACGTGAATCCAAATTTACCAATTAAAAATTATTAACATCAGTAATAAGTAACAAAATAAATGTTTAATATTTTCAAGGGACGTTTTTATGTTCATTTTGGATACTAACAACATAATCCATGAGTGATGTGAAGAGATTTGGAATCATAATTTTCTTTCAAGATATGAGTCAGGGTTGACCAATTTTTGACTCGGTTTTATGTAATAAGTTTTTTAAGTTCACATTGCAAATGCAAGGAGGGATATATATATATATATATATATATATATATATATATATATATATATATATATATATATATATATATATATATATATATATATATATACAAGGTAATGATATATGTTACTGTTATATGTTACTTAAGTTTCATGCATCCTGCAATCATCAGACAGAATAAGTGATATATCTATCTATCTGTGTGTGTATATATATATATATATATATATATATATATATATATATATATATATTATAGTTCGATTATTAAACATGTATAATACATGTAATATATAATATTTACTATACTCCTTTAAGATGATGATTGTAATATTCGAGAAATTCAGGAAATGCGAAACTATTATTCATATTGCCAGAGGAAAACAACACTGTTCCTCGGTATTTCGCTACAGCTACAGAGGTGCCGAGCGAATTTTTATCATGAACCAACAAATCTTCAAGCAGTTACAGTAATACTTCCAATTATCTTTCTCTGTCGGATTTTCGAGCAAAGTTTGTATCGATGTAGCCGTCATCATCGAAGATAGGTAAACGGACAATGATCTAGTGTGTTTAAAATGATAGTCTATTATTTTATTTGAAAGTAAAGTGATAACGTCAACAAATGCTTCCAATTCTATCCTCGCCTTGCTGTACAAAGACGCGTTTATACTTTAAATCGTGCCAAAATCACGACTTCAATTGCAATTTATCAATAAAACTACCATTCAACTGTACTTAAAACCAATCGTTCTTGTCGATTATGCAACCAGAGTGCACATGTAAAGATGAAAGAGAAAGAAACGTTTAAATATTTGCCATTTAACATTCTCTGTATTTTGGGAGCAAATGACCTCACTAACATTATTTTCATTTAGTTTTAAATTTTAAGGCAAAATAACCATCTTCCTCACTTCACCTTAATTTGTCACCTTGCTGAATAAATTTCCTAAGTTTTCTAAACATTTTATATCATGCATATTCACCAACTTATCTCTAATCAAAATTTTGGTAAATGATCTTGTATATATTAAATACAAAAAAGTATAAGAATGCTGGTTAAAGGCCAATTTTTCTGTGATTTGCAAGTTCAGATTGTGTGATAATGACCTACCGAGGCACTTGCTTTGACTGAGTGACCCCAACCAAGACGTTCCCTGAATAATGCGAGCTGAAGAAATCGCCCACGGTCTTATGCTTTTGTGTAACCAACTGATGATTACTCTACATTGTTTACATGCTGGATTAGATGCTCCTTCCCGGTAGGTATTGCGAGTGTCACTAACGTCATTTGTTCATTTCATCAGTCTCGTTGACGACCAGAAATCGAAATCTCCACAATCACGGTTAAAGGGAGTGGGAGTTCGTCCCGCCTCTGTGATATGTGACCCACGCGACGGGTCCGTATACTATACACGACACACCTTGTTCATGTCCAAAATTGTAAAACGGAGACTGTACTGAAACCGGTAACCGCTTCATATAAACAAAGGAACGCGGCAAAAGCTTATTTGGCGAAGTATTGCATTGATTTGAAAGCCACAAAACTGGTGAACTATTATCCTGTATAAAATGCTGAATATTCTTCACATTGTTCTACGTTCACCGCCAATGTTTATCAACAAGAAAGTCGCACAGCCGAAGACGGGACGACCCTCCCTCCTAGATTGCCTCCTTCCTATTTGGAAATTGTTGCAGACTCATTGTTACTAAATTTTATGTTTTTCATAGTAAAGAGTATATATATATATAAAGATGGTATATAAGTAGATCTACAAGAGTTTAATGGTGAGCCAGCAAAAGATATAATATGTAAGGTGTTGATAAAGTGTGGAAAGAGATGAAAACGTAGGGGTCTTTTAATCATGTTTTAAAATCGATGATAAAAGAGTTGTCTGAAGCAACACAAATGATTGGTGCAAAATCGGCCAGACCTTTTGATAGTGGGAAAGGTTAATGAATGCCTTCGTATCGGAAGTCATTATCCACCCATCATAAAATTAATTGTGTGGCATCTTGACTTTGAGAAGAGGAAGCAAGATACGAAAGATTATTATATTGTCCGATTAATACTTTCTTCAACGTTCCATGTATATTAGATTCGAACGTGAAAATCGAACGTTCTGAACTGTGCATTTGGCGCCATTTAAGCTGCTATTATAATATTATTACGATTGGAACTAATTTGGGATAATTGGATGGTGAAGTAATGTCGGTTTAATCTGGAAATGTAAGCTCATCTGCTTTTGTTTTGAAGTTATACACTTGTTTTTAGGAACCGAGCACAATTAACGGCAGGGGGGCGGAAGAGAAAATGGGGGTGGGAGAGGCACGAAAAAATGAGTATTCTTGGGGTGGGCCATGAAAATTCCAGGGAAGGTAAAGGGTGGGCCACCAAAATTTTTTACACCATGACAGACAGAGAATATTTTTTCATCATTTTTGTTTATTGTTGAAGCTGGAGTTCCTTGTTAAACTTCTTGTAGCATGATGAAATACCAAGTCTCAAACCTCACAATGCAGTTGTTATGTGTAAAATTAGCAATATTATTATTGAAAATTGACTTGAGCTTGTTAGACTAACTTGCAGATGTGCAGTGAACACTGTCATCAATAAAAATAATTTATGTCTAAATCAATGCTTCACTATAACAACTATAACTGCACTGAATGAACTTGTAGATTGTTTATAAGGTATTTGGTACTTTCATTATTCTTTGAGATTAAAATAGCACAACACAATACTGAAAAGTAGCTGTAGGTGTTACAAGTAGTAAAGCTTGAACATATGTTATTTTGTTTGTTTATTATTTATATATTTATTTGTTTATTATTTATTTCAAGAATGCAAGAATGTTGTTTTCACTAAAGCATACATTAAAAGTTATAAGGATTATATATATGTGTACAACTTTGTACCTATGTAATCTTTCTTTTTTGGGGGAGGGGGGCTACAAAAATTTTGTTGCCGGTGATGGGGGGCCACTAAAATTTTTGCTGGTGTTAGGGGGCCTGTAAAAAATATATGCACCACATATTTTCTCTTCCAGCCCCCCCCCCCCCCACCCCCTCGCCGTTAATTGTGCTCGTTCCCTTTTGAGTAATTTGTAATATTGGAACATTCAGCTAAAGGGCACCTAACACTTTTGAGAAATTTGAAAAAAATATGAAGATCCAATTATCCCAAACTAGTTCATATCGTGTTAATACTAATTCGCTGAATTTATTTCAACAAACTTTATCAATTTTATTCTTTCTTTCATGGTCTATCAAACAGTGTTGCTGTAGTTTGCAACACGTATGGTGAAGTGGTATGGGTCGTGATTTCTTTCAGTTCAGAGGAGACACAGCTTTCATAGAATGATGGATTTTATGATTAGAAGTTTAATAGTGTTTATCTCATTTCAAGAATATATAGAGGCGTCCGTTTCGATGTGATTTACGGCAAATGACGTCTCTTTGCTTTGTTGATGACATGGGCCCGCGTGAGTCACGAGTCAAGCTCGCCATACCGCCACCTATAGTTCCGAACGAACAGAACGCTCACCGGGGATTGGCTTATCGTTTCCGGAGAAAACATGAAAGTTGGTGATTCGTGACAACAAGAGCGATGTTTATGTGGTTCGGCTTGCGACATACCGCTGACAATGACCAATTCACAATCATCAAAAGATGTGACCGCTGCAGATTCGGAGGATTCGACACCCGATTCCCAGACCAGGGACGGCGGTGTCGTCGGATGGTTGGTTGTCCTGGGTTCTCTCATATGTCACATTTTCGTCGGTGGAGCGTTCCAGGCCATAGGTCCGCTATTTGTCGTCATTCAGAGTCATTTTGACGAGACCTCAGCTCGCACTTCATGGATAATTGCCTTTCTCGTGTCTGTAGAATTTGGGTTAGGTATGTCGACGACTTATCTACATAACGTAAATCCAGCTCCCAACAGTCTCCGATCACACGCAGGTATAAACTAGAGCAAAACATACGACCAGGGGTTAAGTGAGTATCTCGTTGAAACTGAATTGTTATAAACAAGAAGTATGAGAATGCTTTCAATCGGGCGGACCTGCGCATACCGTCAATTGCTCCAGCGTAAATCTGATCAGCAGACATTTAAGAGCTTAAATGTGAGATACGCAGCTAATATTGTAGTAAGTTATTCGCTATAATATATGCAATGGGCACAGTCGTTCAAGGATAACTACAGGCGGCTTTGAGCGAGAGTACGCGTCGGCTTTAATGCTGGGGCAAAAACAAGGGCATACAGCTTGTTGTTGCACAGCTACACCCGGAGTGCCGCCGAGATCTCGCGTGAAAGTTATGTTCGTAAACGATAGTTTGTTGTGTCGTTTTTTTAATGGCAAGTCTTCCACAACATGTAATTGAAGAGAGTGTGGTTGTGTTTGTTAAAGAGTACTGTTTTTTGTCTGTTACGATTCAGTTTGGCCCCAAAGTGGGTCACCAGCTGTGATCCTCTGTCACAACAGCTGACCTCAGTGCAAGCACTAGGTACTGCTGGAGCAGAAAGGTTAATAGCTCCTTGAAGTTGAAAGTGGCCTAATCTAAATTACCTTTTGAAGATTTATTCACTGTTGATGTTTTACATGTCAACCATATTTTTAAGTTCTAGTTCCGAGAGTAAGTTGAGATACACAGTATTCAGCATGTAAACTCATCTTGCACATGTGTAAACTGCACTGTTATTGTTGACGAGTGAATTCTTGTGCGGACTAGAATTCAAATGTAAACAACAGTGTATTTTACATGGTGTATAGACACTTTGTTGATGAACGACAGGCTTATGTATAGAACAAGAAATTGCAATTGATATAAAAAGAAAAAAATCATCGAAAGTTACAGCTACACTACTATACTGGTCCTTCCTTACCCTGATCAAATACAACCATTCCCATACAGAGGTGTTCTGTGGGCCCCTTTAAGTAGGTCACTATATAGCTGTGATTGTCTGTCATATATAGGGGCTTTGCGAATGCACTGTTATTCATCCTTGAATAAATAAAACAATGTTTAACTCCTCAGATTTATATGACCCAGTTCGCATGTAAACGAAGTTCCTGCGATTTTGGAACTTCAACACTTGAAATGAATAGCAGCGTTGATTCGGCCCCTGGTTTCTTTACAGCAAAACCTTCTGCCATCTCCTAGGAGTAAGCTTAATAAGTTTTTGAAAAGCCGCTTCTAGAATACAACCAGTGAAGACTTTGCTTCGGAAGCGTCTTGAAATTGTTTGTTGTGATACAAGGATTACTCATTCGTTTGGGAATATCGTCTACCAATCCTGATCTGTGTATGAGACAAACAAATCCAATTCAAATTCAATCCAAAACAGATCAAAGTTGGTAAAAGGACATAGCACTTGGCATGAAGAGAGTGTACTCTGGCAGAGAGTTGCATTGGGTCAAATAATGATAGTGTCCTTGTAGCGTTCCTTATGACATCCACATTACGTTTGTAACAAAAACAACACAAGTTATGTTCGTTAAATTTTATTGGTCAACAATAACAACATAAACACCACAAATAAACATATATAACAATACAAACAACAACAACAGCCAGACCTCTGGGTACCCTGTGCTACTACAGTCGCCTGAACGAAGCTCACAAATTTGGTACCATCCATATCAAACCGTAGCAGTTGACTAATCTGAGGAATCAGCGGCGAAAAGAAAGTTTTACAGGAATGTGTGACACTAACAATAATGTCATGTTTTGTGTTATTATTCTTATGCGCTGCTTCCATGTATTTAATAATGTTGTAATAATATTAATCCGAGCGCGAAAAGAATAGGCCAAACCCGGAATTCGAATCGACCACGGTACAAACAAAGCCATGTGCGCAAACGCGCATAGACGTACGTGTATTTCCATACGCGTTAGTACACATGTGGGTTTGTTTGTACCGGCATCACGTGATTATTTGGGCGTACTGAGTCCGTAGAACGCATCGCGTCCTTTTTATTCCGGGCAGTAAAAGAATTCAAAATAGCTTCTTATCGTTGCGGTAAAGTGTTCTCATTACAATGGTCGTACCAGTCATCATCAGCTCGTATTTCATTTCGTGTTTTCATAGTTGTTAAATCTCTCTCTCTCTCTCTCTCTCTCTCTCTCTCTCTCTCTCTCTCAGCACCAATCTCAAATGTTTTCGTGAAGAAAATTGGCTTCCGGATGACAGTGCTGCTAGGAACAATAATCTCATCGACTGGTTATTTCATCAGTGCATTTGCTCCTACCATAGAGTTTCTGTACCTCAGCATCGGCCTCGCAATTGGTGCGTAACTGCTATCTCGGAAATTTGAGTACCTATGAGTATGTTAGCTTTGGTTTATAAGATTGGGTATATTGTTCCTATTAAGTATAACACCTGCACTGCTTGCAGATATTGACAAAGTTAAAGATAGATTTTCCAATATCCTTCAACTCCCTATGATATGATGAATATTGTCGATATTGTCATTATATATATATATATATATATATATATATATATATATATATATATATATATATTATCATTATCTGTCTCTGTGTCTATCTGTGAGTTTCTCTGTCAGTGCCTTTCTGTGTGTATGTATGTAATATACAGAGGGGTAGATCCATAGAGAAGAGCTGGCGATTCCTTAATAAATTTGTTTAAGATATTGCATGATATAAATATTAACTACATGAAAGTCAACTCAAAGGTACTAACCATGTTTACCATGTTTCATACAGGACTGGGCTACGCTATTATATTACCTGCATGCATTGGAATCAAGGCATTTTTCATCAAGAAAAGATTCCCCATTGCCAACGTGCTTGCAGGGTCTGGAGCTGGTCTTGGAGTGTTCATTTTTCCTCCGTTGTTGCAAACACTGATCGACAACTACGGGTGGAAAGGAGCTGTCATAGTCTTCTCCGCCTTGAATGCACAAATGGGGATAGCTGCTGCCCTGTTCAGAGCACCGGAAGAGCATAATCGAAGTGCTTCGAAGTCGGAAGAAGATGTGAAAATTGCAAAAAGTTCACGGACGTGCTTGACAAGCGCTGTCGATACCTGCGATTTCTGGCTACTGAAGAAGTTTCCCACATTCGCGATTTTCGTGCTGGCAACCGGAATATCGGATGGCATCGGATACCAGGGTTCGCCCTCACACATGCTGGCACGCGCAAAGACTAAACATATCGGATCCATCACAGACATTTCGCTGCTCGTCTCGATTTTCGGATTGGCAACAATCATCGGAAGGCTTGTAATTCCTATTCTTTTATATCTGACGGGAAAGTACACGACGAGCCTAAAATTGTACTCTGTCGCAATTGTCCTCTCCGGGACGTGCAATTTGTTCAGTCCTTTGGCGAGTAATTATGGAGGGTACAGCACCTATGCATTCATTTATGGACTTTTCATGGGCATAGTAATGGGCATAAGACCTCAAATTGCACGTGACATTCTTGGCCCTGAAAAGGTTACAGCAGGCATCGGTCTCATGAAGTTTTGCATCGCTTTTGGAGCTTTAATAGGACCGCCTACTGGAGGTATAGAATTGTATTCTCTGTATCATTTGCAAGTTGGGTTGATCATTTCAGATGGACTATCCCTGGAGTGTCAAATGTTGACTACGCAATATTTAAAATGTCCTTCGAGTTTCAAAGCATAACCATATTGGGAAATTATTACAGTTCTTTCGGGAAAAGGGCAAATTCAGCAGATCACATCTCTAGAATTTTTTTTATATCAAAGGAAAGAAAAATATAAAGTATACAACTATGCAAGGGAAAAAATAAAGGGCCAGTAACTGTTACTTTTTCGTGATTGTTCCTTCAGTCTCTTGTTCTACTCCGTAAAGTGTGTTGACATACACAATCTTCAGCTTGTCAACCCAGCCTGTACGTGTATAGACTGCATCATCGTTGTTGACAAATGAATTCTAGTCCGCACTATAGAATTTAAATGTAAACAATAATGAACAATAACGATGTGTCGATAAGCTAAATGATGAGTGTTTCAACATGTTCTGGGGAGTAGAACATGCGATTGACATACACGACAAAATTAATTTACAAAAATAATTAAAAGTTAGTGCTACTGACCCTGCTCACGCTCGTACACTCTCCATCACGCTTCGCACACAAGCAATATTAACGCTTCATACACAACTTATTAACGTTTGCGCGAAATACACTGTAAGATAACACAATTGTATTCTTTCTCTTTAAGGTTACATATATGACGTCACTGACGAATACGATAACTCCTTTTATTTCTACGGAAGTCTTCTTGTCTTTGGCGGATTGATGATACTTGTGTTGGAACCTCTCACAACCAGAAGGCAAAGAACGTTAGAGGGCGTTACAAATGTGATCGTTGATGAGCCTTGCCGATACAGTGTGTCATTTCTTGAGGTGGCGACACAAACTGGGGAAAAGCATTGAACTCTATGTGTGTCATCTACGGACATACCCCGCTGCAAATTGTATCAAAGATGAGGGGCGGTGTTACTTTACATCAACATGAATAAATTTCGTATAGAAAATCTGTCATATGAGGTTGTGTGTGGAATTTCAAGGTGATCGGACATAACTTCTTTCCTAGTTTTCCCTTTAAATGGGAATGCAACAGCGCTTGAGAAAAGGACTCTCTTCGCGGAGTTTGACGGGTTGATTGCTTCGCTTTTTTTTCTTTTTTGTTTCCTTTTTTTCATCGGTGCTCATAATGCCAATGGTGAATGAGAACTTCATTTGTTCTGCTCTGCAGGAATTCTGATTTTATACAGTGTATGTTTATGTACAGGGTGCAGTTGCTTCTGCTTCAGATGAGGGGGCCTGTCTGTCATTAGAAGGGAAAACTGAATAATACTTGGACTATCCTAGGCTGCTGGACAATTTAACTTGATCTGAAGGAGTATGTTTGAACTGAATAATCTTTTGAGGCACCCTCACACAAGCTTTATTTTCTTGTACCATTAGTTCCCTTTCCTCACAGCGATGAGATGTTTCGCCTAATATAGTAGTGTGGGAGTCGAAGGTACCTCAAATAAGCGCATGTGTAAGGGAGCGTTCAGTTATTATGGCCGCGGTGGGCCGGCAAAATCCAGAAGGGGTCACCTCAAATTTGAAAACTGCAAAGGGGGGTCATGTATTTTTCAAACAGCTCAGAGGGGGTCATTTAATTTTCATAAGTATCCGTCCCGTTAAAAAGCAGTTTCAGTGTTCAGAAATATTCTGGGAGATAAAAATGATTCGTTGCATGATTTCATTCTCTGAAGTTATTCACCTGTAAATCTGAACAAAAGTATAATTATTTGTCACATTAACGTCTTGACTTGACAACTTTGAGGCTTGTCTTATTGTAAATCAAGCTCGCTGCACTGAAGGCGATGAACAATTCCTATTACTTACATATTAGAGATATAGCAAGTTTTGTCAGGGAAATTATTTAACAGTTACCTGTACTGAGACTACTAGTACCATAAAAAGTTAAATAATACTTTTAGGTGAAATTCCAATATCATAATTTTATAATACCCTATTTGAATCAAGTACATTTGTATCAATTATCAAACACCTATAAAAGCACAAATTAATTTAGTTTAGCATTGTAAAAATATTATTTTTAGTTTTCTCATAGACTCCAATGTATAGTGAATCAACATTTCGGTGAAATTCCAAAATCCAATTTCTTGCACACATATCAACCTTTAACCATCCTAGGCTAACTAAGTACTTTAAAATGAATTATCAAATGTCTATAAATACACAGATTTTGATAGTTTTGTATTGGAAAAAAATTATTCTATTTCCTCATAGACTCCCATGTACAGTGAATCTACATTTTGGTATAATTCCAAAATCCAATTTCTGGCGAACACATCCGTTTGTTACCACCCTAATCTAATCAAGTACATTGATATCAATAATCGAGAGTACATAAATACATGAGTTTACCTATTTTTGTATTGGAAAAAAATTATTCATACTTTCCTCATAGACTCCCATGTATAGTGGATGAACATTTTCAGTGAAGTTCCATAATCAGATTTCTTGTACACATAATATGCACCTTTAACCATCATATTCTAATCAAGTAAAATTATGTTAATTATTGAACATCTGTATATGCACAAGTATACCAAGTTTTTCATTGGAAAAAAAATTATTCACAATTTCATCATTGGCTCCCATGTATAGTGGATGAACATTTTTGGTGAAATTCTAAGGTCAAATATCTATAAATGCACAGATATGATTTTGTATTAAAAAAGTATTCCATAGATTTCTCATACATGTATGAGAAAATATATGTATACCATGTATGGTGAATCAACATTATCAACAGCTAATTTTGTAGGCACACGCTTGCGCAAAAATATTGCGATCCACCAGTAATGTCTGTCCAACCCCTTTGAGGGGTAATTTCAAAATTATAGCAAGTCAGAAGGGGAAATCTGAGCATTAACACCTTTGAGTTTTGTAAGGAAGGTCACTTGAAAAAATCTAAGCTCTTTTTTGGGGGGATTTTATTGCTCCATACCCCCGAGGTGTTTGTGTGTGCAGCTTTACTCAAGCAATGTGGGGGGGGGGGTCATGAAATTTTTGTCATCTGGATAGGGGGGATCATCAATTTTTTGGTACAAAGGGTAGGGGGGTTCACTTATTTTGACTGATGCGCAGGAAGAATTTGCCGGCCCACCCCCGGCCATAATAACTGAACGCTCCCTAAGAGTGGGCTCTTCACGATACCATTGCTTGGATGGGCGGGTGGGTGGATGGTGTGCCCGCGCCGTATGATGGTATACCTAGGCTCTCATATAATCCTATTTTATATTCATATTCATAGTCCCTCTAACCAATTACAATACACAGTGGAGATTTAGCGGGATGTTGTCCAGTGTCTTCCAAATGTGCCCATCGAAAATTTGATATAAAACAGGTAGCGTGGACCGCGTCCGTATGATTGCTCACCTTGAACAAAAGATGCAGAACACTATCACGGTGAAGCCAAATAATCTCATCACCTGTAACGGTGCATGCAAGCACCAAGTTTCAAAAAGTGCGACGCTGTTTTGGAATAGAAGATTGCAAGAAGCCTTCGCGTCTAACTCATAGTTAGGCATCCTGTCATGGTTTTCTGTCACGAAATACATAATCATAACATCAACTAAAATTTCCTTAACGACTCTGCTCGTTTATTTTGTAATTTCTTCGACTTTCTCAGGGCATGAACATAAATTACAACGGTCGTTTTTGTTCACCTCGTCATCTTTCTATTGTCCTGGGCGGCCCCTTTATGTAAAAAAAGTGCGGATAGGTTCGCTTTTAAATGACCCCCATGAAAGGTAAACTGTACTGACTTTACTGTCATCGATGACGTCGTTGTTTTCTTTCGAATAGGAGCTCGGCTTTTGGGTCGCGTGATTGTCTGTGATGATGGTTCACAAACAAAGTCGGTACTGGTACAAGGAACGGATGATTGGAAAAAGATTAAGTGCGAGTAGACGGCCACACAAAATCTGCTCGGTACTAGGCGAGAAAGTATAAACTAGGGTCACTGGACGTTAAAATGTCATCATCAGGTTCGCTCGCTTGATGAGGTCGTCGTAGCACAGTCTCCCCCTCTGCCGAAGAGACACCCTTTGCTGGCGAAGCTGACCTGAAGTCGAACGTCTTCAAGACTTCTGTTCGTCAAACGTGGGTTGCCAGCGGTTTATCAACTGTACCACTTCACCTCAGGTATCTTGAGAAATTACAACAAATTGAAATATAAAAGGATTGAAAAATACAAAGGTTTATGAAGAAAATTCTTGCCACAAGTTTCATAACAATTCTCATTTTAACGTCGTTTCATATAATATGTCCTTTTCCCTTGAAATGCTGCTACAAAGGTGAATATTACCATAGTGACAACCCTACTACGCAATTGCCAATCCAATAACCTTTGCTTGTATTGCTATAGGGTGAATACGATGACCTCGGTTGACCTGTATTGTATGTCGTATTTTCCAAGCGTTCGCCCATGACGACCTACATTTAGATATATTCTCTTATCTCTTTTGTTTGAAAACATTTACGTATCTCGTGTTTGAGGTCAACATCTTCATGACGTGTTTCCGGTATTTGCAACGCGACGTATTCCCTGACGTTGGAAGTCTCCATGTGACCTAAGCGTATATACAGCTGTAGTCACGGTTTGAGCAAGTATGGCGTCCGACTTGAGTCCAGTCATAGCGGAGCGATATAAAACCTTGAACGCGCTGTATGAATCCGGAGATTACAAAGGTGTGGCTGCGTGCTACACGTCGGACTGTCAAATCTTGGCGCCAGGAAAAGGTATACAGACGGGACACGACGGTAAGTTGAAACTGTATATTAAACCGTGTATTTCATATTAAATATGAATCTAACCACGTGTATGCCTATATCCGTAAGTGTAAGAGTACTACATGTAGTCACTGATACAGGTGATTTTCTGCCTGTTTTTCTTCAGTAGGCCGTCGAGACCGCGGCTGGTCACTTCTAGCGCGAACAAATTAGAATGTTGGGCACGATGTTCACAGAAAAGAACAAAATTGGAATATGAATGTCGGCGGCAGAGTTAACCTATTAGGCCTATCTGTAGGCCTATTATGATACAGTATTAAAGCTTTGAGGAAGAGCACATTTTGCTGTTTACGACAGTAGTTCCAGCAGCGTACAGTTGAGGTCGGTCAAAATGACATCGAGACAAACTGTTTTAAAATATCGCTGGCGTCGGATACAGACACTGCTTATATGGTAGACGGAGAAGCCCAAGCGCTGGGGTCAGGCTTGAACTCCGTACTGTTGCCAAGGCAAGGCCTCGCGTCACGTGACGCTATAGCAGATGCAAGGGTGGCGCCAGAAGTCCCTGACACCTCCCACGGAGTCAGTCATAAAATTTTCGAATATAAACATTGTTGGTTGAAAGAATAAGGTTGACATAATGACGGTTTTCAATGAAATAGGAATACAAACAGACACCTTTTTTAAATTTAATCTTCCTGAATCATATACCATCCAAAAAATGTTCAAAATGCAACACAAAAAAACGAATTTTCGTCGTTCCTGTTTCAGTACATCGTGCATGTACATGTTTCATGACCACACAGTACAATGTTTGTTAAAACTTTCAAGAGCAAATATCCTGTGATCAATCTTGTTTACATGCATGTCATCAAACTAAACATGGATAAATCAGAATTTCATGTGGTAAAGTTTGGACTGCGAATATCAATAAACACTTCAAGTTTTCTGTAGAACAATTTTGATCAGTCGCTTCAGGTTTTATAGTGTTCAGCACATACTCTACTTCTATGTTGTCATTTAATATGACAATTTGATAAGGGTAGCTAGGTGTTACGAAGGGATCGGACTGTTCACCTCTATATTGTTCAGAACAACGGCGAGACAATAAAAATAGACAGTCTGGAAAAATATACAAAATATAGAAAATATAAAAATATCACCAGGTTCCTACCCCTATTTTGAAAAGCAAGTATTCAGAATCACTCCATTCTTTTTGTTTGGTCACGCTACTTTTTTGAAAAGATATAAAAGATATTCTCATATATCCTGTTCTTGACGGGCCGTGTAAGACCCAGAAAAAATATTGTGAGTTTCAGTTAACATGCCTTTAGGAAATAGAATCGGTCGCTCAGGAACTTTTTTTATTTTTTAATGTCAGTAGGGTAGGATGAAACAAACACCAGAAAATGTGGCAAATCACAAGGGATTCTTAAAAATGCTATGACAAAGTTTAGAGTCGAACGGTTTAATGTCTTCGATATCAATCACGTTATCTTGACGTGTTGAACGACACACGAATGCAAAGTGACGGGCAAAGCACGCCGTCGTCTGCATAGTGCAGTGCACGCGTCGCAGCCCGTCAGCTGGAAATTCGAATACGCACATGACCAGCTATGACATCATTTGATAGAAAAGAATAGGGTAGGTCGGGTTACCGAAAACGCTAATATTTTTAGCTCACATTTGGTATACCAATGTGAAGTTATCGTATAAGCTTAAGTCGGTGGCGTATGTGTGTCTGTATGTATATATATATATATATATATATATATATATATATATATATATATATATATATATATATATATATATATATATATATATATATATATGTATATATATATATGTATGTATGTATGTATGTATGTATGTATGTATGTATGTATGTATGAATGCATGTATGTACGTACGTACGTACAGTCTGTCCGTCAACATCAAAAACACGCGAACCGCTACACTTTTAAGCTTGGTATTTGGTGTGTGGATGCATCCTGGGCTACAGATGGGATTTTGTTCAAATAAAGTTGCATTTCCCAAGTTATGCTAAAGAGCTTTAAAATGTGAAAATGGTCAAAAATAGATAACTTCAGAACCGCTGTTTTGATTACTTTGAAAATTAGTGTGCAATTACCTTATATCAACCTTATACAGCTTTATGTATATCGTAAAGATATCTTGAATTTTGTATTTTTGCTTAATTTTTTTGTTATTTTCCTCATTTTAAGTAAAAATTATTCTTCTCCAAAACCGCCGGCCCAATTGCTCTGAAATTTGGGTTGGATATTTGCAAGGGTGTTACCCTTCTAATTTATTGATATTACGACAAAATTTGCAAGATAACCGTTTTGGGGCAATTTTTGTTATTTTTGGTCAAAAAATTGTAAAATATCTTTTGTCTTTAAAACTGCTGGACAGACAGTTTTTATTTTTGCTATACAGATGCCCAAGGATGACAATAGTTGGGTATGTAGAAATTGTCCTGAAATATGCAAATTTGTATTTTTGTGACAATTTTGTCATTTTCGTTCAAGAAAACGTATTTTTAAGACAATTTTGTCAGTTTTGATTAAGGAAATTTGTTCTGATAAACTACTTGCCTGAAAACTTTCAAATTGTAATTTTGTATAAAAGTCCCGAAGGATGTTATTAGTTAGATAAATCTTCTGCTCAATGAAACTCCAAAATTTGTATAATTTAGGTAAGTTTTCTCAGTCTGTGACCTTAAATGACCTACACCAACCCAGGATATGTTGTGAGACAGTGGTGAAGGCTGTGAACACAATTTTGTCATATTTGGTATCAATTTGTAGTGAAATTTGATCCAGAAAACAAAGCTGGGGTTTAATTTTTCATTGCAGACCAATTTTTGCAACATTTCAATGTAAGACGCACAAGAACTGATAAGAAATTTGGATTCAGGATATTTCCAGACGTCATAATCACCCCAACAGTGGAAGGCATTTCACTATCTGTAACTAACTTACTGTAAGTGCTGTTTACATTCGAATGAACAGCACTGATAGCATTTTAACAGTTTTAAAAATTCCCAAGGTTGTTAATAGCTCACTTTACATTTCCTTTCATCTGGCATTGTAGCTCTTTATGTAAATACGGTCAATGGAAAATTTGATATCCAGGAGTAGTCTAGGAGATTGATCAAGTAGCATTAATTTTTTTTACCTGGTCCTTTGTACATTATTTTTCCCCACTCTCCCACCTTTTCTTTTTGTCAAGCCTTCTCTGGCTGTTTTTTATTGACACTTGCTAATGTATGTACGATCTCTTTCTCCCATTGCTAAAGTAGATCTCGAGTGCCTAAGTTGCACACCTTATTTGCATTTGTTATTCTTGTTTCTAGTTCTACTGTGTAGAACTCATTGTCATAACATCAACATAGAATTTTGCTGCACTGAACAGCTAGAAACAACATTCATTATTGATCAGTGGTACCAATACTAGTATGTATCAATTCTGATCAAATGTGAGCAACACCGTATCATTGGCGCTGTGACCAACCCTGACAGAATCTTTTCATGTTTTGCCTCTTTTTTTTAATTCAGCCGTCGAAGAAGCGTGCAAAGCATTGTCCAAAACTGGCATGAAGACGCTGAAGTATGAGATCAAAGATGTACGAGGCTGTTCCAGTGGAGAGTTGGCATACATGATCGCAAGTGTCAGCATGGCCAAGACCGATGGCTCCGGAAATGTGGAGGGGAAAAATCTCGTAGTCTGGAAGAAGATCGATGGCGTTTTTTACGTGGCTGTTGATATGTTCAACTAGACTAAGTGCCGACTCGAGTTGAATCCGGGCTGCCATCAGACAGGCTGAATCCGATAAGACTTGCTCAGGAGTTATTCCATGTGTTACAAGTATCTCAACTAAACTTATGATGTCATCAAAATTAGTACAGGTGCTTTGCCAACCGATGTCTGAACCACGAATTATACCATAGGATGGTGGTTCTGTCTTTCGTCTCAGCCTCCAGAATCAGAATCATCATGGAAACACAGACGTCTTAAAGGTCAAGTGACTTGCCATTTTTTTCCTTGTCGATATTCCTCATCCAAAGCTGTGGATGTTGTCTTTACACTATTTTACAATAAAGTGTATTTGTAATGCAAGTTAATGCAATAAATACGTTTGCATGGTATTTAACAACGAAATAAAACGTCAATAATTTATCTTTGAAGCAAAGATAAAAGAACTCTCTCAGTTTTCGGCGGTATATTGTACTGTATTCAGTATATCTGATAATAATCACATAATAACCGAACATAGCGAAGACTAAGACAGACAATTACAGACGATTTTCCGTTGTATCGAAAATCTAAGAAAAATTCTCATGCATCAATCTAAGAGTCTGACTTCAGCAAATAGAGATTTCGTTAGAAAACCTTCAGAGCAGGCGCAACTCTAGCAAAGGAAGAAGAATACGGATGTGGGGGAGTAAAATGACGATGAGAATCCCCCGGGGTGGGGTTCGAGATAAACTGACGTCGAAACAGAAGCGAGTGATTCGGTTTAATGTAAAAACCAAGGTTGGTTTATTACAATTCGAATCCAACAACAATAACTAGTAACACCAAAGTAGCAAGGCTTGTCCAGCCATGCAATCTATAGAGCTCTCCAAAACAAGCTAAGGGACGGACCATTAGATCTTGGGAGGGGGGTGGTCAAAAACAGAAAAAAAAAAATTTTCAGAGCAGAAAGTTAGGAAAAAAAAAATCTTCAAACTAGTTTGCAAAATAAAAAAAAATTAATAAGAAGACAAAGGCGTAAAAAAAAAATCTGCAAAAGTCTTTAAAATTTTGATTTTTTTTTAGATTTTACTGACAGAAAGCAACTTTCTGTATTTTTTAGTACATCCTCCCGGCACATTTTTAATTTTAATTTATACATTTAGAGTGACTGTATCCCTTATACTGGAAGTTGTGATTATCTTATCTTTTCAGGACTTTTGTATTCTGATCACTTGAAAATTATGAAATTATAGAACCTGTTTTCTACTTGTTTCCTGCGTACAAACCAAGCAGGTACACTAGGTAAAACATTGAAACTATGGTATGGTTGTCAAGACAGAAAAATGTATTTGCCTTTTAAGATCAAGGTAAACAGATGCAAGCCACATCAGTTTCATTTTTTCACAGCATTTTATTGCAATGATGAATGCAAGAATGGGTGAACAAGTAGAAACACGTCAATTATGATAAAACAACATATCAAGTCATTATGTATTATTTGCTTTTAAAAAGGCATTTTCAATTCTTTTTTTCTCAAAAAACAGCCTCAAAAAACAACAGCAACACATGTTTTAACATTGAACAATACACTACGTAGAATGCCACCTATCCAACAAATCCCAACACAAAAACACACAAAAGGGGTTGAACTTTGAAAGTTTCTCGATAGCAAATACTGAATAAATCTGCATGAATAATCGTTTTTGTGTAGCAAATTTCAAAGAAATTGGACAAGCCCTTTCAGAGAATACAGATTTTTTGACCATGAATGGCATAAATAATTGCCCTAAAAAGACAAATATTGAAATTTCAACACATCTATACACATCCAATCAATTTGGACATACTGCTACAGAGAAATAGATGTTTTGATCAAAAAAGAGCAAAAATTGCTCTAAAAACACAAATATGCAAATTTAACTATATTATTTAGCTTATTTTAGCTTCTCAGCTTGTCAAAATAAATTAGAAATCATGAGATATGCATGATGTTTGGTTGGATGAATGTAGGCATTTCACCAATCAGTAGAAAGGGAAGCCAGGAAACCAAAATAGTCAATTTTCAAAACTATAGGAAGCTACTGAGGAGCAAGAAGACCATGTTTCAGAGGAAGATGTGTAATCCGAAAAAAATGCTCCCAAAGTGCCACCAAATAACACCATTTTTATCTCTATTTTTCAAAAGCTCCAACAGCAGGAGGGGGGACACCCCCCTCCTGACTACCCCCCGAAAAAATACTCCCAAAGTGCCACCAAATAACACCATTTTAATCTCTATTTTTCAAAAGCTCCAATGGCAGGAGGGGGACACCCCCTCCTGACCACCCCCCCCCGGCAAAAATACTCCCCAAGTGCCACCAAATAACACCATTTTAATCTCTATTTTTCAAAAGCTCCAACAGCAGGAGGGGGGACACCCCCCTCCTGAACTCCCCTCGCAAAAATACTCCCAAAGTACCACCAAATAACACCATTTTAATCTCTTTTTTTCAAAAGCTCCAACGGCAGGAGGGGGGACACCCCCTCCTGACCACCCCCCACAAAAATACTCCCCAAGTGCCACCAAATAACACCATTTTAATCTCTATTTTTCAAAAGCTCCAACAGCAGCAGGGTGACACCCCTCTCCTGACCTCCCCCCCCTTGACCGCTTGCGTGGCCGCTTTATCTTCAGACAGCGACGAACTAAAAAAAAAATTATAAATCTGAAAATTTACTCTGAAAAAAAAAATTTGCACAGCTAATCTCAATTGGAAAAAAAAAATTTCAGAAATTTACAATAGTAAAAAAAAAATTTTCACAATTTCATTGTGACCACCCCCCCTCCCAAGGTCTAATGGTCCATCCCTAAACTAGAAGCGTGGCAAGTTCCTATTCTACCTCGTGACGTCGACCATGAACGTTGGAGAAAACATCAGGAAAAGTAGCAAAGTAATTTGAGCGGGAAATATACCAAAGTCTGATTGGATAAACTAAATGTCTATGATTGGCTGAGAGTTTCTATCTCAGGATCCTAGTGTCTGTAATGAATAAATTTTAAATTACGTTCTACACTTCTCCAAAACGGACACTCTAAATTTGCTAACCTTACTTGAATCAGCCACTTGACAGTTACTCAGCATGCAACGCTTTATAAGCGTTTCATGGAGAGAAGAAACTGGTTGACTGATTTAGGGACCGGTTCACATATCAAAGGTCCTCACTGTTAGTGTAGAGCCGCTGACGGTCAGGTCTTGTGTTAAAGAGATCCAAAACGCACCATGTAACCAAGATATCTATTGATCGAGAGCAAATCTGTTGATGTGACGTTTACCAACTGGCAAAGGGCCTATTCGCCTTACAGACTCTAACAAATATCTGCCAAGCATTTTAAAAGGCCCAAACAGTTGACTCAGCTGAAATATTATTCGTCTTATTTGTACTGCGGCTGGCAATTTTGTTCAGCTTTTGTGTTGAAAAAAAATTCTCACTGGGGATTTTACTTGAGGGATCTTCGAATTTGACAGAATAAGAAATCCGTTGGGCAAACTCTCGTGTTTTCGTTTAGCCTGTTTTCGATGTAGCATGTCCGTTCATGTAGTGGCAGGCTGCAGGTGTGACGTACCTCTGTTGTGCATGTACTGTCCGTCTTACATTTGAACTTTGAACTCGGTCGACCGATTGTAAGACGGGCGTAAATGAATATATCTCATGTTTCCCTATTATTTTGTAATCTGCACGTTTTCCGTTGAAGAGCGTTACTTGCCGTACACGTATTTATTTTTAATATTATTTTTCATTGATTTGGTTGACCCAATATCTTGTTCTTCTTCCTAAAACCGATATGTCCCGTCCGCTAAAATCACGGTCAGATAGTTACGTCCGACTAGTTTACAAAGTCCCCTTTGAATAATTTTGATTACATATATTCTTAAACGTTGAATGAATAAATTGAGGTATAAATGTATGAAAGATTTATGCATTGTCACGTGATAGTACCCAACCCTTAGAGTATATGGCGATACAGCGTGATGGCGATATGACTTTGGTCTCTTAGCACCTGCTGCTGGACTAGTATGTTTGTTTTATGTTGTTTGATCTGCAATTCAGGAACTGCCATGTTTGTTTACGTCAGCAATGATTTGAGGAGTAAACAATCAGAAGACAAAGCGGCCATTGTGTACTTTGGCAGAAAACAAAGCGGTCATCGTGTACTTTGGCATTGCGATTCGGTTTAGGGTCGCGTCTCGGAGTTGTTTGGACAAGAAATCGCGGTTCGCTACGATATAACGAATATTTTGCGTGTAACGTAGGCAACTGTTTTTGTTCGGTTTTGTTCTTCTTAATGTTAGTCTTCGGCACACTTGAAAGTGAAACGTAATGATGGGTGTTTACCCATGCCGGATGGAGGAGGTCTTTCAAATTTGTTTAAAAACGACCGGTGATATTTTAAATGAATAAAGAATTTGTGGTCACGATGCGAATATGTGATATTCATGAAAACGTCCGTTCCATAGTATTATGAAACGACATGTTTGTCCATAGGGAAAACCGGTAAGTCCCCTGGGGTGGGGAGGGATCGGGATCTTTGTGCAGCGGTTTACTTTATTTATTAATTTTGACCATGATATTTCAAATAAAGATTTCAACTCCAAACCGTCTGACTGCTTTCTTTATTACTGTACAAGTTCAAAATATCTCCTCTCCAACCTGTATACACACCACTGTAATTGCTCAGCACACGTGTGGGACGGCTGTGATGTTGGCTCACTCAATAACCCGCTGAAACGGACAGCCGATTAGCAATGTTTGCAATGTTTGCTGAGCAATTACAGTGGTGTGATCGTCTTATTTTATGTGTTTGTAAATTTGTAAATGTAATCCTTAATCTGCAATCAACAAAGCAAGTGTTATTGTTCGTCAGCTGTATAGACAGGAAAATACACGTACGTCGTTGGTCTTGTCAAAATCTCTATATCACAGCCATGTTACCGCCATGATATGCAGTTCAGACCTGACGACACAAAAAATCCCAACTGATGTTGCTTCTTGTACACGAGAAAGTAGTCAATCTTAGACGAGTCAATCTGATTCTCTCAACAGTCAACAAGTTACCAAATCTCACGGCGAGGTTCGATTCAATAACACGACAGCAATGCTGATAACATTATATCGATGGCATGACTCAATCATAGCGGTAAAAAGAGGTTTAATGGTAGAATGCTTCTTGGGGACAGTTATTCTGACTTCTGACTTTCCATTTTTTCAATACTTTTCTGGTCTCCCACATGCTTGCCCTCACGTAAAGGTTTTGCAGTAAGACATGTTTTTACTGTTTTCCGAAAATCGAAAGGTTTATTTTTCCCTTGAGTGAACTCACAAAATGGCGGCCATCACAAATATTGGTAAATGATAGGTTCTCTCTTGTACTTAGCTTTGCACAGTGACCGTTGATTTTTATTCTTGATTTGGTAAGTTTCATCGAGGAAACTTTGAGCAAATGTCTAAGTCTTTAACTTTCGATTTGTAAACTGCCTCATTCTGTTGGTTGATCTGAAAGTACGCCGCCGGAGCAAATGGAAAATTCATACGGCACGTGTGCATAATTTTAATTATATGACGTCACTCACGACCAATAACAGTCGCGTGTCTTTCTTTGAGCATCCTAAAAGCCTTTCTTGTTTGATTTGTACACAGCCAACAGGTATCCTTTCAAACTTGAGTATTACATTAGTCCTTCTGTTTTGGTTCAAAAGTTGCCATAAAATACAACATAGTCATTTTATTTGTCATCGCCATATCGTCTGTTCCATGTTACACGATTTATTTCAATTCCAATTGTCACGTGAATAGAATATGACTTAGAATATGTCCTTCTTGCAGTGGAATTCCAAAAGTTAGCATTTCTCTATCACTACATCCGTGAACACGGGTCTAGTGCCAATAATAAAGTGACTGCACCACCTATAGCTGTTAAATCTGAAATACATATTCTCTAGCCTCTGACCAGAACTTCCCGTGGAGTAAACTTTGCAGGCCCGCAGGGTGATAAATAGCCGTCCGGTGTAAGCGGTCCACGTTAAAGGCCTGTGCTGGCGTTAGATTGTCTCGCAGGGAAATCTACTTATTAGAGTACAATTTCGATGGAAAACAAAAGGCTATGGTACTCCATAATTCTCTTAAAGACTACAACAAACTTGATCCCGGGGATCAAGTCCCTGGCCTTTAAAGACGACATACCGCCTGAAGATATTTCTGCGATGCAAACGAAGGTTTGTTTCATCTCTGATTGCAAAGAGACACTCCCTCTCTCTCTCTCTCTCTCTCTCTCTCTCTCTCTCTCTCTCTCTCTCTCTCTCTCTCTCTCTCTCTCTCTCTCTCTCTCTCTCTCTCTCTCTCTCTCAGTGCACAGATATTTAAAGATAAACGCAGCTTAATTCAAAGGTGTCGTATTGTCAACTTCTCGGCTGATTATGAACTTGAATTGATCAATAAACATTGTGTAGGATTTTCTTTCTTCGCAAACGTTGCAAATTACTTTAAATTCGTCACTTCAGTTCTGAATTTGAAAATCGAAAGTTGTATGCCTGAAAACAATTTGAGCAGTCCGTCGACGTGATAAAGTACTGCCTTAAAGGTTCATTGTCTTACATTGTGTTGAGGTCGCGAAAACCTTTTGCAGGGTTCATTGTGTTTGGTGACGACATCACTGACGTTTAGCTATTGCAACTTGATATCAAGATCAAATGAAATTCGCCATTGAATGAAGCATTATTACAGTACCTCAAATACGTTTTATTGTGTCATGGAACCTCTTACGATAATGTTTTACCTTGCGCAATATATGCCCCTCTATTATTTGTGACCGAAAACCCTCTGTAAATATTGGAGGCGTGTTCGTTCATATACTCTGACTCGGCCAGTTACTCGACATCCCCATTCAACGTTTTCGCGTCCACAGTTTGTTACCATTCTGTCTTTGGCGTACACCGTCTCTGCAGCGCAATTAAGAAATCGAAAATGGCAGCCGAGCTGAAGGCAAGATTCACAAAAATGATTGATACTTTCAACGCTGGTGACTTCAAAACTGTGGTTTCCATGTACACCACAGACTGCAAGGCGGTGCAGTCAGGAAAGCCCGTAGAAGTTGGACGTGACGGTGAGTATCAGAACCATCGACGGTTTTCTATACCATACGTGAGTCGCACACATTTCATTTTAATATCATTTCAGACGTTGTATAACAAATGCCAGATTTAAAGGCCTGTTTTGCAGTCTGAAAGGAGGGTACTTCATTTGCATGCATAATTAGGGATTTAGTTCAAATTCGAACAGCGCCCTCTAGCCAGTGAGTGACGGTTATGGCATTTTTCGCCAGAATTTTATCCGCAGATATCTCAGCCTTCGTTTAGCATCCGTCCTGTTTCCAGTTAGCGGCTGAATTGTACTCTTAGTTAGTGTTCGCCGATGATTTTTTATGGGGTTTCATCGATTCGTTTTTGCGTTAGCCTTATTTTCATGGTTTTCGAGCGACCGAAAATGCCGTTCACTAAACACTGCCGCAAAAGCATATCCAAAGTCAAATTTCCATGAGAAGTAGGGAGGGGACGTATCTTGAGTAGGTCCATACGATCTGAAAAAATCTCAGTGGCTTAAGCCTCCGTTTTTGAAATAAGTCTCGTTGAAGTTGACTATGCAGCGACGTTCATGTGTTAAATCTAACATGGCGACCTACAGCGCAGCGTGAGTGTACAGGTAAACTCTTTCAGCTCTTTCTCGGTCCTCACCGGCTAACTTGGCAGATTTTTTCGGTTCTGTTTATGTTTTCAATGATTGTGACGAGGAAGAAAGACTGCAAGCTTGTGTTACCTCACTGGCCAACACAATCGCCTGGCTGGCTTCTCGGTAAAGTCGTGGACAGTGCAAATGGAAAAAAACACTACGGTGACAGAAGGGCTACGTTTATCACTGTCTGCGGCCGTACACGTAGTATAGTGGTAGACAGCCGTCGTACTGACTAGCAGTGCTGTTTCGTTTAGGAGTGATTTTTTCCGTTTTCGCATTCTAGTAGCTAGCAAGCATACAAAAACTGTAGGAAATAACATCGACTGCAAAAAATCTCCGTGGATAAATACGGCTACTCTGTATCCCGCACACGAGTACTTGAATATAGATGCGGCTAGAATGATTGCCGGTAAACAGCTGCGCGTTGCGGCCATCCCTGCTAGCATTACCGTGCGTGCTCGAACTAGACTGGCACATTTTATAACTCATGTAACTAGCAAAAATTTTTTTAAGTATTGATGGTCATAATGTGACATTAATTAAATACTTTATTTATATATAACATCAGTGACCCGAGATTATAGGAGTAAACTTTGAAAAAAATGAAAGATTAATCGTGTAACACCCGCGCCGTGTGAACGACAAGTGGTTTGGTCGCGGTAAACAGCGTGGAGTGTACGTAGCGTAACGGGTGTTCGTATACTCATAGACCCTCGAGATCTACGTATACAGCGATATGGTAACTGCATGCCAACATTCAACACTGCCGCAAATACATGTCCATGGTCGCACGGTCATGAAAATTTCACCAAATGTTGATATAGTTAAATGAATATTTTCTGAAATTTCGGCTTGGCTTAAGACCTCTAAGGTCATTATCGAGCTGTTTTACGAAAAAGGTGAAGTTTACTTCCGCATTTGGCGGGTCGACCTCGCCACCCACTTTGTAGCGATTTAAATAAAATCTTCTCAACTTTTGTGAGTTTACCCGAGGAAAACAGATCATTAGTATGTATGCTACAACTGAAAGCAAAAATTATAGTTCTAGCTATTGTACGTTTTGCTGCACGTCGATATTTAAAGACCACCCTTTCGCCGTATTTTATCCCTCACTGCAGTGGCGGTCAGCGTAACGAAAACGAGGCTCTCTAACACGAACTTTTATGCAAATTTCATAGGCTCCTTTCAGCCTGTTTTGGCGCCAGATTGTCTCAGAGTGGCATTGATGTCGACCACAAAAGTGTTGCATTGATTTTTCAAGACCTTGAGTGCGCCCCGATTGACCCCATTGCTGAAGACAAATACAAGCAAAGACGTGTATAGGCCTATATGGTGACCCTAGCGCACAGTGCAGTGACATGTGAATTTGCTGTTGTTTCTAGTCATAATACTCCCTCGGAAAATACAAAATATCGCCTGTAATTCAGCTTTCGTGTCGTGCTAGCTGTGATATCGCAGCGGTACTTGTGGCGTATCGGACGCGCTCGGGTCATTGGGGTCATCGCAGACTGTGGCGATGACCCCAATGACCCGAGCGCGTCCGATACGCCACAGGTACCGCTGCGATATCACAGCTAGTGTCGTGCATGACATGAAGTGCAGGCCTACGCATCCAATAGAATAGGCGACGACGTGGTTGCGGTTCACAGTCTTATGTTCGTGTTTTGATAGCGGTAAAGTTTTGAAAGCAGAACTTGAATATCACTATAATATCAATGACGGAATCATGGAAAGTTCCAGCTTTAGCATTGTGTAGGTACGATCGCAATGAAACGCAATCGTTAAATTTGATCACCGCATATTTTCATTGGAACAAACACGTCAAATTCTGAGTCAAGCAAACCTGTGGGTGACAAATCGACAGAAGACGGAGAGCAGTCGAGCACATCACAAGCTGACAAATACCATAAGGCCGAACAAATAAAACTGTGCTGTTCCGATAACCCGACCTACCCTATTTTTTAGCTGCCGACCCTAAACTTTTTAGAGCTACTTAAACACGGAAGTATAAAAAGAAAGAAAACCCCGTAAAATCACGCGTTCGTTACTTGGCATTTGATTTTTGCTTAAACGAGGATGTCTAATATATGGGTTTTTTTCCCTTTGATATGTATGATACATTTTTCTGGAAATGTGGTCAGTGTTTGACCGCCCTGAACCCCTGAAAAATGCATATTCAAAAATAAAAATATTTTGGGGAAAAATTCCTGCCGACCTACCTACCCTATTTTTGAAAACCATGTTATCGGAACAGCACAATTTGGTTTTTTTTTGCCTAATGCCGACGATAGTACGGGTGCGATATGCGATAATGCGATAATAGACGACGCAACTAAACTTGGTGACGATCGTAATAATACTGGGGAAACGCTTCCTAGGAAGGCGAAATCAAGATCAACACTGCCCCCTAAAATGTCAAGTCTGCCCCCTAATTTTGATGAATTGGGCACAAAGTGCCCCTTTCAATGAACGTGCAGAGAAAACACTGATGTTATAACACTGAGAGGAAACACTAGCATCATACGTCGAGACAGTCATTGAGTGACATAACAGCAGATCGCTTACATCTAGCCTCACTGACAACTAGTCTGGTTCCCTGACCCGTTTTCAAGCCCGGTAGAGGGCGTTGGGACAACGGGTCAGACTAACTGACGACGGGCTGCGGCCCATCGATTATACTCAGATTGAGCAATGATCGATTCATTGAACTTGTTCAGACGTTTCCGCGCCCATAAATGTAGTCTAACGTGCAATGCATTTAATAACAACGATAATTTCATTTTTTAATAATTTTTAAATTAAACTATTTAAATTAAAACCTGAAAGCAGCCCGTCTAAATACAGACAAAGAGCGACATGAGGCTGTATGGGAGTGTGTGTAAGGTACAAAATGGTAGCAGAAATATTGTGTTTGCTCTATCATTGAGACTGAATATCTTGCCCATTTCCCTTAACCTTTTTAGGGCCAAAGTCAAATTTTTATTGCCTCTTTAAAATATAACTCGGGCAATTTTTGTCAGGTCCAAAAATTTATCTGATTTTCCCAAAAATGTTGATCAAACACTGTAGGAAAAATAACAGTAAGCTTACTCAAAGGGTTAACAACATAGACTTTATGTCATGAGCAATGCCGCGAATTGATTCATCAGAAATGTAAACTTCTTACAGTGAAAACAACAAAATGTATGTTGATGAAATGTACACATGCATATCCGCTCTGTATGTGATCACGTGGATGAAACTTTTACATTTCCTTTGATAATTCTGAGATGAGTCTGCTTGTCCGAAAAAAAACAAACCATTCTAGGAAAGAAGTACTTCGCCGCACCGTTAAAGCTTGTGCCGAAGCAGTACCCTATTGCCGGATCTCTAGCTTCCGTTGTCTAAGGTTGTTCATGAATCTGAGAGTATGTTTTCTCCCCAACATTCTTTTACGTCGATTTTGTAAAACATATCCCATTAAAAAAATTGATCTCTTGTTGTCATTTTCAGCGATGCTGAAAGGGTGTGAGGAAATCAAAGCATCAGGCATGAAGATGACAAATTATGAAATCCTGCACGTTGACGTGTCACCTGACGGTGAGATGGCTTACATGGTGGTCCGAATGGAAATCAAAATGGCCGATGGTTCCACTCCAGGCCACCACAACACTCTCATTTGGAAGAAAGTTGATGGCGTGTTTGAAATATGTCTCGATAGTATGTGCTAAGACAGCCGGTGATTGCAGCAAGCTGACTGTACCGTTGATGTCGTCTTTTCATATCAGTCTTTGTGAGTTGAAAGAAAGCATGATTTGCTTTTTACATATATGACGTGTCATGTAATTGAGAATGAATCATCTTTGCATTGAATCTCCTCCGGTAGGTGAAGCGATAATCGACTTTATTTGACAGTGGCATTGAACCTTCTCAAGCGAACAACATGGTCACGACCCAATTTAGCGAATAAAAATTGCTTACAAAATGCAGTCTGTATTTTCCTAGTTTATACTGATATTTATGGTCAGTTATATTACATTCATTCATTCCTTCGTTCACTCGTTCATTTATTCATTCCATTTGAATAGGGAAGTAAAACGATTAAGAAAGCCAGGTCCTACTTCGAGGTGGCTAATAGCAGCTAATAAGGTCCTGTGAAAATCACAATAGCTTGCAATTGAATAGCCTAGAAGAGCTAAAAGTAAGCTATTAGTAAGCTTTTAGATCTGTATTTTGTTGTCACTTTGAATTTCATTATGTTGGTTTCACCTTTTTCTACCGTCATGAGATAACCAACAATATTCAAGCAGGGTACACAATGTACAAGGATTTGAAAGGTCTTTACTATTGCTGTACATGTATTTTGTAAATTTTCTAAGTAGGGTGGGGGGCAGAGGGTTAGTCAAAATTTCTGAGTTAGAGAGGGGGGTTAATCAAATTCATCATGGTTGGCGGGGGGTTTACTCGAAATTTCAGAGTTTCTGATGAAATTCCTCCCAACCCCTAGGCCGTAAATAATGACGGCTCTCTAACAGTTAGTGTCGAACATCTGCGAATATAACTGCCCAATACATGTCTAGTTTTTCTTTGCGTGCATCCGTAATAAGTATGCGGCTAAGCTTATATGATGATTGGAGGGGGATTATGAATTTTGATCATATACACGAAAGGGACTTGAAATATTTTGAGGGTATATACCGAGGGGGGGTCAGAAAAAATAAGATTTCAGTCGCGATTCCTCCAGCACCCCCTCCACCGTTATTTTTGAACGCAGCCTAAAATCAGAAATGCGAACTCTTCATAGGGGCCTATTGTTGCAACGAGAAGCAGTAGTCTATGTAGCCACATAGAGAAAGATAGATAGAGTGGCAACGGGTATTGTTTAAGGCGTGAAGCGGTTACGTAACCCATCCATGTTCGCCTCGCCTCAGGTTGCTCTCGCCTCGCATTTCCGAAGAGTGCCGACCATGAATCCTTCGGTAATTGTCGGATTTTCGCCAATTGTTAAGTGAAAGTGTGTTCGGCAAAGTTTGTGTTGTTGTTGTCGTGTGGTGCTGAGCAGAATTGACGTGCTGGCGAAAACGGGAGTGTTTTGAGCTTCAGGAAAATGAGTTTTACCGTTTTAAAAATTCCTCTCATATTTTTATGAATATATAATGAGTGTATTTGAACCAAATTTGAAAGTCTTTTATCGATACTGTCTGGTTTTACTCAATGGTTTACGGTCAGTCATACCCTCTTTTACACGTGCGTCAAGGAAGGACATGTTTATGAAACTGCTGGCGTGTTATGTTTTGATTGGCGTGAAGCAGTATTTCTGGCCTGAGAGCTCACAAAGTAACTATGGTTGCTACGCGACTGGCATTACGATGCCATCTCGTCGTATTTTTCGCATAATCTCGTGTAATTATCAACCACAAACAAAGCCTCCAAAAAGTTTAACACCTTTGAAGCTCATTTTAATATGAAAAGCCAATAGTCTACCGAGACGACCATGGAACAAAAGGCATGCAAGTGTTGCCACTCTGCCTATATGTTTCTCTGTGGTAGCCACTATAACGAAAGTGAGTTGCACGTTATACGTCACAAATACCTGCCACGCGAGGGCGTTTAGGACGTTCGTTCGGTCTAGGCTCGGTCCGCTCAGACAGAGTGTTGCGGATATAAGTTTGTCCATACACTGGCTCTCAGGCCGGCAACAGCGTCTCTGATCTGAAACGTTCAAGGACCACTAAGTATCACTCAGGATCAATTTTTATGCCAGTATTTGACCTGAGACGTTTCAATTGACCACGTGTGAACACGGGAATACGTATGTATTAAATGTACTGATTTTCACAGGTGGAATACATTTGTTGGCGTCATCTTCGTGTGCTCAATACAATTCAGCGAGTGTGCAAACTTAGTTATGGAAAAGTCGCATTTGTAACTTTGATTATCATAGAGACATCAGGCCTAGGGTTGGTGATATTGGTATTGCCACCTTACATGACGACGAAACGACAACAAAAGGTGGAGGGAGTGACATAGGAACTTGTAACCCTGGATGAGCATTGTTTGCCTGTGCCATTACAAAGCTATCATGTTCTCCCCCTAAAGATGCTTAAATTGTTTATTAGAAGTTTATATTTGTGAGAATTTTTTAACAACAAATAAATTATAAACAAAACCTGAGGGTAATTTAGTATCACGCACATGTTTTCATGTCGCAACTGTGGCATATAGTGCGACGTCGTGCACGATAATCGAAATAGCATCAAATCTCTTGACGGTATCCCACTAATCGCGACGACTTGCGCATTTAAAGGTATACTGTCACCGGTTCCAATTTTGCCGGTTACCATGGATAGAGAAACTCTAACCAATCACAGATTTTAAGCGGGTAGCCGCTTTTTAAAAAAAGCATCGTCACATGAGCATTTTGAATACCAAGGAACGCCCCTTTGACCATATATGGGCATATTTAGATTACAGGTGACTGTATACCTTTAAATGGGCTGGTTTAATCAGCCGTAGCCACTGACTGTATAATTCCTTCCCGGAACAAAATGATCAGATCGTGAGAGATTTGAACACAGTACATAACATCAAAATCCACATTCACATAAATAATAGTTTATAATAAATACAACGAACATTTATTACATATACGCACAATAGTAAAATGCATATTGTTAGATAGCATTTTCCAGTGGAAAAGCAGATACATAAAATTATGAGGATATGATTATCCCTGTGCAACTGATTTTCGACTGGCTTGTGTACTTTGTCATTAATATGTAATGCAATGTTTGTTTAGGAATGATTTTAAGAATAGCATGATCATATGGAAACAAATCACTCTTTGTGTACACTGTAACTAAGTCCGATCAATAATGTTGGCCTTTCCAACACAAGCTTTAATTATGTCTAAGCTATTTGCACACAACAACGCTGCTAGCGCAATGTATTAATAAAAAAAACGTTATTTGGCGGCTTTGCGCATGCCCTTCCAAGTGTTTAACTTTTTTGCCCGAGGCACTCAAAATTATGTTGCAGAATTTTTCAGCCCTTAAAGCCCCAGTATTTGTAACTTTTAACCTTTTTTTATGTTCGAAATTACATGTTATTCTCTCACATCCATCGTGAAATGTTGTTCAGTAAAGAAATAAGCCAAATTTGTGCGCCTGTAGTGACATACAAACGCTAAATATTGCCCGATCGAGTTGGATTGCCGCGCGGGTTTGTTGACAACTTGTAGGCTGTGCACGTGACCGAGAACGCCGATACTGATGACATCATCAAGCCTGCAACATTCCTGGGGCCTTGCCATGCCACGCAACACTGCCTGGGTAAAAGAAAGCTGTAATCGTGACCAAAAAACGACGTAGGTCGCCCAACGTCAGACGGGAGTGACGTTGGGCGACCTACGTCGTTTTTTGGTCACGATTACAGTTTTCTTTTACAATTATCTTCAACATCGACAAACAACAGCAAGGAATGACACATTGTTTTTTAATATTTTTTATTATCGTCGTCATCATCATCATCATCATCATCACCATTAACAACAACAACAACAACAACAACAACAAGATTACTCAATTCCCTGTGGGTTTATGTGAATGAGTTTCTCATCGAGCTGCGTCTATAATTGTCCCGGGCATTGTCCATGCAAATTTGGGGCCTGCCTTATCTCCCTCCGATCGTCTGTAGACTACAGCCAAAATCACAGTCCTAAGCAAATTGTACAGTTGTGAAAGTCAAATATATATCTCATGAATTTTATACAAAAATATGTAAACAACAGAATCAAACCAAGAAGTTAGTTTGCTGTTGGGCCGGGTGTGCACGGGGACGACTTTGCATGCAGTGAAGCCGGGATCTCTCTTGTGTTCGAACTTCTACCATGCCTGGAGCTCCATCGCATCGCAGCTAGCCGATAATTGTCCTACTGTAGATCCTTGTGAGAATTAGATGCCCGTTACGTTCGATATCATTAGGAAATACTTTTAAATTTAATAAGTAAGACTTTTTTACTGCATTCAAGATATAATTTTTCCTTTCTGAGCGTTTTCAATTACGGCAACGATATGCGAAGTTGATAGGCTGTGTTGCCTGCAGTGTAGCCTGGCCGTACACAAAACTTCGTCTGAGTAGACGGAGCAGAATCGGTCCCGTCATTTATTTTCAACGACATTTTCATTATATTCCATAATGGAAGAAACGACTAGTTCAATGATTACGATGGTGTAGTGTTGAATTTTTATTCATATATGTTTTTCTCTCTCAATTCATTCAGCAAACTTGATCTCCGTACCGTCGGTCACAACTTGCAATGCCTTGCATGCATGAAGCTTACTATCGACTGCCTCCGCCGTTAGTTTAACTGTTCAAGACGTTTGTTTGCACGGCTCATTATAGTCGGAACAATCTGTAAAAACTTACATATTTATATCTTTCCGGTATTTCACCCAACTTTCGCGCGTTTTTAGCTGAGTCTCCAGTTTCGATGGACCAGACCTTTTCGAAGAGCGTATAGTTTCTACGGACGCCACAGTAAAACTTGCGTAGATGTGGGTGAGCATGCGCAGTGGTGTGATTACGTTTCGTTTCGTGTGTCAACAAAGCTGACTTCTGGTCCGGACAAGAAGTCATTTTTCACTCCTTTTACTGTTAATCGTGAGGCGGGCTGGGCATGCAAACCACTTGATTCAGTATAAATTATGGTCTACTTTTGCATACTGAGGATGTCATTTTAATCAAAAATATGAAAAAAATTGTTAAAAGTTACAAATACTGGGGCTTTAACATATCTGAATCTTGGTTATATGTACTCTGATCGCCCATGAGTATCGTCATCTTAAAAAACCTTTTTAACGAAATCTCCCATGCAGTACTGGTATTGTTACTGACATACGGTGTAAATGAATTTTGAAAAGACGCTGTACTAATCGTGTTACATGTAGTGTTTGCAGTGCGAAAACAATAAACTTACAGTTTCCGTCAATGAATGGTATTCCACAAGTCAACAAAAACTTCAAAACCTTACAAATTATGTTCAATAATATGTAATACGGTATTCAATGTTTTCTATAATAATGTAACATCGAGCCGAACTTATATATTAGAGATTCTAGCGACACCAACCGTGATTTACTTTATATTCGTCGATAGGACAGGCCAATTGACATTAATGCTCCAAAATTCTGTCATTAAACCTTGTCTCTGCCGTTCTCAAAGACCCTGTTCACACCTCAGCATGCATTCAATAGTGTTGTCAGTGTGCCCAAGACACACAATTTACAATCTCGTGAGTAAGGCACATGGTTTAATTCAATATTCTCTCCTCAGCATACAGTTTGTTTGATCTCAAATCAAAGTCAGATCAGGGGCAACCGACGTTGGGAAGATATAAAAGGAATAAATTTTTGTGTTACAAATACACTATTTTATGACGTTATGAAGAAAGTTAAAATTTGAAAAGGTAATTGGAACTCTTCCAAATCACCGCTGGGCTGCGATATGAAAAGCCACCATGTCCCCCAACTCCCAAATCTTCACTTACTCCTCGCCTCATATCTCACTGCGTTTACCTTGCCACATTATATTGCTCTCCCCATATACAAACTTAAGCCTCTGAAAATATCGCCATCTTACTCTCTGCCTGCCCACTGATTTATTGTCCAACCACTAACACTAGAACTTTGCCAAAGTGGAATTTCCCGCCACCTGATGCGAGATACAGAACTCCTCGTCCGTCCACCTGGCAAATACAGCTTTTCGCAAGATCAGATTCAATAATCCAATTCACTATATAAAGGGCGACCTCAAAAGTTCAGTGTCCGATAAAAAACTTAATTCTTTAAGGTTTTGCACCCCCCTCCCCGCCATGAAACTTAATTATTGAATGTTGATCAGAGTTTCCGATTATTTCCTTACTGTGATACTTCCAATCATACTTAAACATACTCAGGATGGGTGATATTGTTACAGACAACATTATTTCAATGAAAAACACCTTTGTTTCATTCAAAAAACTCCTCGGTCTGTCACTGTAAATATAACACTAATATCAAAGTATCTGCTTCGGACAACAATAACAACAGTGCAAAAACAGCATGCGTACACTTCCTCTCGACCTCGTCCGCGGCCTAGGTTACTAGTTGTTTTGGATCACGATCGACTTTGCCGCAAAAGGAGCGAAAATGCGTAATTACGACACAATTTTATAGAATTTCTTACCCAAACCAAAGTACGATATCGTTATATTGTTTCTGTCTAATAGAACACTTTTTTGGGTTCACCCCCCCCCCCACCCCTGACTTAAAGAATTGACATTTTTATCAGAGATCGATCTTTTGACGTATCCCTAATATCCGATGGTGATAAGAACGACATGCAGGAATCAAGTTTTAAACTAGAATGCATTTTATATACATCGGAGGCGTACGTGGAAAAATCAATATGGCAAGAGAAAAACGTGTATAGTTTACCAACCTTGGGCCAACAGTATTTACAATCAATTACTTCGAGTGTCTTTGTTTGAGCATTCTGGAACCTTTCCTGTTTGTTTTTTACGTAACTCCACTCGCATGGCCTGGAGCAATGCGCTCTTCAAAGTCGACCTTTATATATGAATGTATCATTATTGGGACTGATGGCATGAACCATCATTGCAGTTTGTATAATCTAATCATGGAGGTAAAAAGAGGTTTAATGGTAGAATGCTTCTTGAGGACAAGTATTCTGACTTACAATTTTTTTTTTCAATACTTTCTGGTCTACTGCTTGTTTTCGCTCATTTAAAACTCTTGCAGTAACCGCATTTTTACAGTGTTAGTTTTTTCGAAAATTTATTTTTCCCCGGAGTGAACACAGGGATGGTGGCCATTTTGAATTTCGAATATCGGGTAATTATTGTGTAATTCGTTTCTCTAGTACACATGAGACCATTACCATTGCATGGGTCTACCAATATTGACCATTACAAAAGTGACTTCACTTAGCTGTTAAATCTGAAATACATATTCTCTAGCCTCTGACTAGAACTTCAAGAATAAATGTACCGTGGAGTAAACTTCGCAGGCCAGCTTGGTGATAAATTGCCGTCCGAGTAAGTGGTCGACATTAAAGATGACATACCGCCTGAAGATACTTCTGCGACGCAAACGAAGGTTATACGTTTCTATTGAGGTCACGAAAATCTTTTGCGGGGGTCACTGTGTTTAGTGACATCATTGGCGTTTAGCCATTTCAATTCGATATCATAAAATTCGCCACTGAATGAAGCATTACTGTTACTCAAATACATTTTATTCTGTTATGGAACCTCTTACGCTAGTGTTTTACCTTTCGCAATATATGCCCATCTATTATTTCTGATCGACAACCCTCTGTAAATATTGGAGGCGTCGGCATTCTTAATGAACTCTGAGTGAGCCGGTTCTCAACATCCCCATTCAAAGTTTAATGTCGATCGTTTACCCTTCGCCGCGTCCCCAGTTTGCTACCATTCTGTCTTTGGTGTACACGTCTCTGCATTGCGACTAAGAAATCCGAAATGGCGGCCGAGCTGAAGGCAAGATTCAAAAAAGTGGTTGACACGTTCAACGCTGGTGACTTCAAAACAATGGTTTCAATGTACGCCACAGACTGCAAGGCGGTGCAGCCAGGAAAACGCATAGAAGTTGGACGTGACGGTGAGTATCCGAACCATCGAAGGTTTACTATACCGTACGTGAGTCGCACATATTTCATTTTAATATCATTTCAGACGTTGTTTTTGGCGCCAGATTGTCTCATCAGAAAATTAATTACTAGATTGCAATTTATCCTAACCATCGAAGGTTAAATATACCGTACGTGAGTCGCACACATACCATTTTAATATCACTTCAGACGTTTTATAACACATGTCAGATTTAAGGGTGTACGGTCATCGTCCTAAGGTTTTTGTCATGTTATTAATGTCGGCATTGCGAAGTGAAGCGTCTGCAACACTCTTGCATAGGCATCGTCTGGCCACTGACGATATAACACCTGTAGATGGATCCCTTGCGTTACAACTACAATTGAGTCAACGTGTCTACAAATGCGCTAACAAATTAACAGAAATTTCCGTAGTTGAACGTTCTGTGGGTCGGTTTCGTTGACATCGCTCCATGCTTGAAAACACTCCCCCTCAGTCCATGTTTATCCGGCCCGTCCAGAAAATGCTAGGTAAAGCCAATGGAGGGAAAATGACACCTAAACAAGTCATCGTTGATGACACAGTCCCCGCTCGCTCCATTAATTGACATGCACATGTACACTACAATACAGTGTCTGTGTGCCAAGTCTGAACGAAAATCGGTTTAGGGGTAGTTGAGTTATGGTTCAAAAAAATCGCAACAAAATGGCAAGTTATGGTTCAAAAACATGAAAAAATCGCAACAAAATGGATATTGCGAAATAAATCGACATGCATATGTATGCAACAGTATTTTATCCTTACGAACAGTTTAAAAAAATCGACTCTGGGGTGACAAACGGCTGCTGACGGACGGACGGACGGACGGGACCCAATCTATAAGTCCCCGTCGGAATGCATCCGCGGGGACTAAAAATGCATGCAGTTTTGTTACAACGTACCTGGAAAACAGGGTGACGTAGCAAAATATCAGTGTCATTTATAAAGTCGACCACAAAAGTGTTTCATTGATATTCGAGACCTCGAGTTGCATAATACCATTGTAAGCCATTGTTCTTCTCAGTGTTGTTTGCAGTCGAAGACCAACACAAGTGTTTGAGGTACTCTGTGCTGAATGCATAGAGTATTAAAACACGTTTAAGGTATTATTTTACCCTATACGAGTGCGGTGTTAATGTTATCCGTCCCGAATGTAATATTTCTTCATTTATTTTTTACCTGCCTCCATGCCAAATATCAATACTTGACTAAATACCGAATTTGTCGTTGAGATCAAGATAAGCCAAATTGGCGATGCAAAATTTAAGGAGATACCAAAATATTGCTATGTGACGTGCAGGTACGGTCGTGGTTAACAATGAAATTAAACTTGGCACAAGAACGATATGCATTTCATTATACCGACTTTAATTGATGTGAGAAATTTATTTTGAAAACAAAGAACATGGGTAAATAAATGACTGTGAGAATTGAAGCACGATTGTTGCAATAACATATAATTAGGTATAAATGGTTGTAAATCGTCTTCATAGGGCTATGCTGTGGCACTTCCTGTCAAATTTTTACCTTTTCGCGCCAAATTTGCAGTGATATCATAACACTTGGAGGAAACACTAGTATCATACATCGACATTGACTCATTGACTGATTGACTGATATATCAGCAGATCATTAACAGACAGACTGTAAAGCCTCACTGACGCTTTGTTGCCGGTGGTCTATTGTGACTGAGCAACGATCAATTCATTGAACTTGTTCAGACCTTTTCGTGTTTGACAAGGACATCCATGGCCAATAGTCAAGAATTCTGCACCTTTTACATTTTTTTACATTTATCCGTGCACGAAATACATTCTTTACATTCTTTACATTTAATAAATGTATTAAATGTAATGAATTTATTTATTGCTGACCTTTCGTGTAAAAAATGTAAAAAATGTAAAAAATGTATTAAATGTAAAGAATGTATTTCGTGCAGACCTTTCGTGTAAAAAATGTATTAAATGTAAAGAATGTATTTCGTGCAAGCCCAGCTAAACCTGACCCGAGCATAGAATGTATTTCGTGCAGACCTTTCCTGTCATATATGTAAAGAATGTATTAAATGTAAAGAATGTATTTCGTGCAGACCTTTCGTGTAAAAAATGTATTAAATGTAAAGAATGTATTTCGTGCAGACCTTTCGTGTAAAAAATGTAAAAAATGTATTAAATGTAAAGAATGTATTTCGTGTAGACCTTTCGTGTCATAAATGTAAAAAATGTTAAATCGGCAACTATTGGCCATAGCTCGACAAGGAGCGGTGTGATGTTGTAGGGTAGTGTGTAACGTATGATATGTTAGCAGAAATATTGTGTTTGCTCCATTTCTGAGACTGAATATCTCACACACATTTCCATAACCCTGTGAGTGCCGGAGTGATTTTGTCGCCTTCATGAAATATAGCCCAGGAAAAAATTTCAGATTTTTCCAAAATCATTGTCAAAATTGTAAAAATGTTGCAATAAAAATTTTGGTGGGAAAAATTACACTACACAAAGGGTGTTATGTAATGAGCCATGCCGCCGCAAATCGATTCATCAGAAATGTAAACACCGTTAAGTGGAAACAACAATGAACACATACATAATACATGCTCTGTACGTGATCACATGAATAAGACGGTTGGCATTCCTGTTGACAATCTTTTGATGGTCTTGCTAACCCATAAAAGCAAACCATTCTAGGAAAGAAGTACCAGTACTTTGCCTTTCCTTACAGAATAGACTGTAGAGGGGAAGCTATACAACCCTGTCGCCGGATCTTTGAATTCCGTTCTCTTATGGGTCGTTCATAAAAGTGATGTTACCCCTTTAAAATGATCTTTTCCTTCATTTCCAGCGATGATTAAAGGGTGCGAGGAAGCCAAAGCGTCAGGCATGAAGATGACGAATCATGAAATCCTGCATGTCGACGTGTCTCGTGACGGTGAGATGGCCTACATGGTGGTTCGAATGGAGGTCAAAATGGCCGATGGTTCCACTCCAGGACCTTATCACAACACTTTTATCTGGAAGAAAGTTGATGGCGTTTTCGAATTATGTCTCGATACAATGTGTTAAGACAGCTTGTGATTGCAGTCACGCTGACTGTTGGAGTAGTTTTTTCCTGTCGGTTTTTATGATTCGAAAGATACGAGTAGCCTGATTCGCAGTGCCATACAACGGAGAGCGGACGATCGTTATTAGGAAGGTTGATATTCGGCTGATGAAGCGGTTCGATTTTATTCGATAGTCTTCAAGTTATCGAACCTTGTCGAACGAACAATAGTCACGACCAATTTTAGACAATAAAAATTGGAAATAAAAATGAAGTCAGTATTTCCTAGTTTACGCTTGTATGTCTGGTTGATTCATTCAATCATTCACCAATAGTCATTTCATTCCTTCGTTTCCCATTCGTTCATTCATTCATTCCATATGAGTGCGGAAGTACAACGATTAAGAAAGCGTTGCTATTTATAAAAAGGGGAAAGACTAGACCTACTTTGATGTAAAATTTAGGAACTAAAACGGCAGCAAAGCGCAACCAACGAGTTTGTAAGAATGGTGTGTCTAGAAAATAAAAAAAGAAATTGATGGTAAGATTTGTGTCTGTCAGTGAATGGCTTCAATTACCTTTCCATCACTCCTGTGCATTATTCGTATGAGAACTAAAGGCGCAAAGTTGCTCTTTTTGAGCTTTTGTAGCTCCGGAGTCAACGACGATGTACATAGCAGGTTTCGTCGACTTTGATGAAGTCAATCAAGATGTATCCCTAACTAGAAAAATTCGTTGAATATGCAATTAATTAATAAGATGTTTTACAAAATCAAAACTGACTCTTGGTAATATTATATCATAGTATCCACAATATATCACGTTTTGTCAATTTTGTTCAAGTTAATCAAGCAAGATATATATCCCTAATTAGGAAAGATCATTGAATATGCAAATTAGGAATTGGCTGAAGTGAAAATGCTTATAATAATAATTTTCAGTAATTTTAACTCATAGTATCTTCAATATACATACAAAGTTTTGTCAAGTTTGATTGTGTCAATTTAGGTATATATCCCTGATTAGGAAAGTTCATTAAATATGCAAATTAGAAATTAATTTTCATGTCACACTTTTATGTCTAAGCCCTGCACTTTGCCAGGGCAGAGCCTCGCATCACGTGACGTTCAGCGGCTATAGCTCAGATGCAGGACTGGCACCGGAAGTCCCCGACATCTACACGAATACAGTCATAATATTTTCGAGATAAACATCGTCAGTAGAAATAAGGTTGAAACGATAACGTTTATCAATGAAATAGGAATACAAATAGACACCTTTTTTTAAATTTAATCTTTCTTAACCACATACCATCCAAAAATTGTTTTTAAAATGAACTCAACAGAACCCAGTAATTTTCCATCGAAAACGTTTAAGAGCAAAGAGTAGTATCACGTGATCATTCTTACTTACATATATGTCATCAACCTAACATGGATAAATCATAATTTCATCTGGTAAATTTTGGACGGTGGACAGCAGCAAACAGTTGAAGTTTTCTATGGAAGAATTTTGATCAGTCACTTTGGATCTTATGATGTTCAAACACATACATTACACTTTAATTAACATGGCAATCTGATAAGGATATCGATGTCTAAGATGTTGCGTGGAGACTTTTCGCCTCTATATTGTTCAGAACAACGGCGAGACAATCAAGACAGTTTGGAAAAATATTAAAAGATATAGAAAATATAAAAAAGATCCCCACTTTCCTACCCTTTTTAAAAGCATATGATCAGAACCACTCCATGTTTTTATTTGGGCTCGATACGTTTTATTTTAATATTCTCATGTACCCTGTTCTGTTCAAGACGGGTCTAATATGGCCGAGAAAAAAGTATTGTGAGTTTCAATGTACTTGCTTTTAGGAAATAGGATAGGTCAGTTGGGAATTATTTTAATTTTAATGTCAGTGAGGTAGAATCTATCGAACACCAGAAAATGGGAGGAAATTACGCTTCATTTTTAAATATATGAAGAAAAAGTTTAGGGTCGAAGGGTTTAAATAGGGTAAATCGGGTTACCGGAAACGCACTTATTTTTTTATTAGGCTCAAACACTCCAGGCCCGGCAGTTATACAGGTATATGATCAACCCTGGCAGCTGAAGCTTTTCACGTTTTGCCTCCGTTAGAAGCCGTCGAAGAAGCGTGCAAAGCATTGTCCAAATCTGGCATGAAGACGCTGAAGTTGGCATACATGATCGCCAGTGTCAGCATGGCCAAGGCCGATGGCTCCGGCAATGTGGAGGGGAAAAATCTCGTAGTCTGGAAGAAGATCGACGGTTTTCACTACTTGGCCGTTGATATGTTCAACTAGACTAAGTGCCGACTCGAGTTGAATCCGGGCTGCCACCAGACAGGCTGAATCCGATATGAATTGCTCAGGGATTATTTCATGTGTTACAAGTATCTAAACTAAACTTATGTTGTCACCGACCGACGAACCAACAATTGTAACATAGGATGGTGGTTCTGTTGTTTCGTCTCAGCGTCCAGGATAAGAACCATCATGGAAACACAGACGTCCTAAAGGCCAAGTCACTTGCCATTTCTTTCTTTAATTTCCTAATCCAGAGCTGTGGATGTTGCCTTTACACCGTGTTACAATACTTGTAATGCAAGTTCTGTTGTACATTAAATGTGTTTGCATGGGTTGTGAATGACTCAAAAGTACTGAGCACAATGACATTGCATATCGTATATAACAACTGAATAAAACGTCAATAATTTATCATTGAAGCAAATATAATTGAAAACTCTCTCTCTCTCTCTCTCTCTCTCTCTCTCTCTCTCTCTCTCTCTCTCTCTCTCTCTCTCTCTCTCTCTCTCTCTCTCTCTCTCTCTCTCTCTCTCTCTCTCTCTCTCTCTCTCTCTCTCAGTTTTCGGCATTATTATTATATTGTACTGTATCCAGTTTATCTAATAATAACCGAACATAGCGAAGATAAAGACAGACAACTACATTAGATGATTTTCAGAAAAATTCTCATGCGCCAAATCTAAGAGCCATACTTCAGCAAAGAGCGATTTCATTAGAAAATCAAAATCTTCAAAGCAGGGACAAGTCTGGCAAAGGAAGAATAAGGACGCTAAATTTGTATTCAGTCCGTTACTTGAATCAGCCGCTTGACAGTTACTCAGCATGCAACGCTTTACAAGCGTTTGACGGAGAGAAGAAACTGGTTGACTGATTCAGGGACCGGTTCACATATCAAAGGTCCTCATTGTTAGTGTAGAGCCGCTGACGGTCAGGTCTTGTGTTGAAGAGATCCCAAACGCACCACGTAACCAAGATATCTATTAGATGTGATGTTTACCAACTGACAAAGGGCCCATTCGCCTAACAAATGTTTGCCACGCGTCTTAAAAGGCCCCAGACAGGTGACACAGCTAAGATATTATTCAGCTAAATTTGTTCTGCGGCTGGTAAATTTGTTCAACTTTTGTTGTGAACATACAGTTCTCAACGGGGAATTTCACTTGAGGGATCTTCAAATTTGAATGAATACGAAAAGAAATCTTTTTGTCAAACTCGTGCTTTCGTTTATTCTGTTTTCAATATAGCTTGTCCCTTCATTTAGTGGCAGGTGTGACGTACCTCCGTTGTACCTGTACTGTCCGTCTTACATTTGAACTTTGAACTCTGTCCACCGATTGTAAGACTAGCATAAATGAATATATCTCATGATGTTTCCCTATAATTTTGTAACCTGCACATTTTCTGGTGAAGAGCGTTATTGGCCGATGTACATGACCGTATATTTTCCTGTATGTTTAATTGTTTTGGCTGACCTAATATCTTTTTCTTCTTCCCCAAGTCAACATTTGCCCCAAAAATCACCGTCAGATAGGTACGTCCGACTATTTTTGCTAATAATTTTGATCACATAAATTCTTAAACGTTGAATGAATAAATTGAGGTATAAATGCGTGGAATATTTATGTATAGCAAAGTGATGTACAACCCATATAGAAGAAAATATTACTTTGATCTCTTAGCACCTGCTGCTAGACTAGTATGTTTGTTTTATAATTGATGTGTGACTTATTTGATCTGCAATTCAGGAACTGTCATGTTTGTTTACGTCAGCAATGATTTGAGAAGTAAACAGAATCAGAAGACAAAGCGGTCATTGTGTACTTTGGCATTTCGATTCCCGTTTGTCTTGATCACCACGGTTTAGGGTCGCGTTTGGGAGTTGTTTGGACAAGAAATCGCGCGGCTAGCTACAGTATAATGAATATCTGGCTTTTTACATGTTTCGTCTAGTTCTTCTGAACGTCAACTTTCCGCATCCTTGAAAGCAAGACGTAAATGAGATGCATTTAACCATGCCGAATAGATGTCGTTCAAATTCGTTTAAAAACTACTGGCGATATTTTTTAATGAAAGAAGAATTTGTGGTCACGATGCAAATATGTGATATTCACTAACACGTCTGAAGCATTTCTACAGTATTTTGTGAATATATTTGTCATGACAAGACAACGCATTTCACAGGATAGCATCTGCATGTCGTTAGACATTTCACGGTATAAAATCTGTTTCATATTTCATACTATTATCGCCTAATTTTATATGTTTGTAAAGTATTTGATGAAATGTCAGACAAGTGATCTTATCCTTAATCTGCTACCAACAAACAGAACAAAGCAAGTGTTATTATTCGTTAGCTGCAGAGACAGGGAAATACATTGTATGTCGTTGGTCTTGTCAAAACCTCTACATCACAGCTATGTTAAATCCAAGATATGCAGTTTAGACCTGACGACATAAAATCACAACCGATGTTGCTTATCTATACGAGAAAGTAGTTACGCTTTGGACGAGTCAATCTGATTCTATCAACAGTCAACAAGTTACCAAATCTCACCGCGAGGTTCGATTCAATAACACGACAGCACTTATGATAATATTATATCCGAATGATAAAGGATGGCATGAACTATCCGTTGCAGTTTGTATAATTTAAACATGGAGGTAAAAAGAGGTTTAATGGCAGAATGCTTCTTGGGGACCGTTGACGACTTGACAACTTATCGTCTGATTATGAACTTGAATTAATCAATAAACACAGTGCAGAATTTTCTTTTGTTGCAAAAATTGCAAATTACTTTAAAATTCGTCATTTCAGTTCTTAATTTGAAAAACGAAAGTTGTATGGCTGAAAACAATTTGAACAGTCCTCCCACGTGATACAGTACTTCCTTCAAGGTTCGGTGTCTTACATCCTGTTGAGGTCACGTAAACTTTTTGCAGGGGGTTACTGTGTTTGGTGACGACATCACTGACGTTTAGCTATTGCAATTCGATATCAAGATCAAAATGAAATTCGCCAATGAATGAATCATTATTTTTCCTCAATGCATGTTATGGTGTCATGGAACCTCTTACGCGAGTGTTTTACCTTGCGCAATATATGCCCCTCTATGATTTCTGACCGACAACCCTCTAAATATTGGAGGCGTCTAAGATCATTATGTACTCTGACTGAGCCAGTTCCCGACATCCCCATTCAGCGTTAAATATCGATTATTCTCCCTTCGCGTCCACAGTTTGTTACCATTCTGTCTTTGGTGTACACCGTCTCTACATCGCGATTAAGAAATCGAAAATGGCGGACGAGGTGAAGGCAAGATTCAAAAAAGTGTCTGACGCTTTCGACGCTGGTGACTACAAAACTGTGGTTTCCATGTACACCAAAGACTGCAGGGCGGTGCAGCCAGGCAAACCCATAGAAGTTGGACGTGACGGTGAGTATCCGAACCATCGAAGGTTTACTATACCGTACGTGAGTCGCACACATACCATTTTAATATTATTTTACTCGTTTCATAACAGAAGGATGTACTGTTCGGTCAAAGTCCTACGGTTTTGGCCATGTTGTTGATGTCTGCGTTGCTAAGTGACGGGCAAAGCGTCAATAACACTCTTGCATAGCCATCGTCTGGCCACTGATGATATAATACCTGTTCATGGATCCCTTGCATTGTATGATTACAGCTGCAATTGAGTCAACGTGTCTGCAATGCGCTAACAATTTAACAGAAGTCGAGACGTTCTGTGGGTCGGTTCCGTTGACACCATGCTTGAAAACACTCCCTCTGAGATGATATTTATTCGGCCCGTGCAGAAAATGCTGGGTATAAAACCACCGAAGAGAAAATGACACCCAGAACATGCAAGCAGTACTAGTTTTGTTACAACGTACCTGGAACACAGGATGATGCAGCAAAATATCACAGTGTCAATCTATAAAGTCGACAACAAAAGAGTTTCATTGATTTTTCGAGACCTTAAGCACGTCATACCACTGGAAGCCATTGTTCGCTTTAGCGCTGTTCGCAGTCGAAGACCAACACAAGTGGTTGTAATACTCTATGCTGAATGCATAGAGTATTACAAACAAGTTTGAGATACTGCTCTACCCTATACGAGTGCGGTGTTAATTTTATCCGTCCCGAATGTAATATTTATTGACTTATTGTTTTACACTGCCCCCATGCCAAATATCAATATTCGACTTAATATCATGTTTGTCGTGGAGATCTGGATAAGCAAAATTGGCGATTCAAAATTTAAAGAGATACCAAAATATCGATAGCTATGTGACGTACGGTGGTTGACAATTAAAATGAAACTTGGCACAAGAGCAATATGCATTTCATTATACCAGCTTTAATTGATGTGAGAAATTTATTTTGATAAAAAAAAACAGAACAAGGGGTAAATAAATGACTGTGAGAATGGAAGCTCAATTGTTCCAATAATATATAATTAAGTATGAATGATTGTTTTAATTATCGTCTTCAAATGGTCATGACAGTGAGTCTAAAGTTTTTTCATGTCGTGGCACTTCCAGTCAAATTTTTATCTTTTCGCGCCAAATTTGCAGGGATATCATAACGCTTGGAGGAAACACTAGTATCATGCATCGACATTGACTGATTGACTTATATATCAGCAGATCATTTACAAACAGACTGTAAAGCCTCACTGACGCCCTGCTGCCGGCGGTCTATTCTAACTGAAAAATGATTAATTCTTTTAACTTGTTCAGACCTATTCGTGCTTGTAAATGTTATTTAACATTTAATGCATTTAATAATAATAATAATAATAATAATAATAATAATAATAATAATAACAATAATAATAATAATAATAATAATAATAATAATAATAATAATAATAATAATAATTTATTTTTATCAATTTTTATTAAAATAATTTAAAGCAACCTATTCAAATAGACAAAGAGCGGTATGATGCTATAGGGTAGTGTGTGTACGGTATGAAATGATCTGGCAGAAATATTGTGTTTGCTCATTTTCTGAGACTGAATATCTCACACTCATTTCCATAACCCTGTGAGCGCCAGAGTGAATTTTATCGCCTTTATAATACATAACCCAGATAATTTTTGTCCGGTCAAAAAAAAAATTCAGATTTTTCCGAAAAATATTGATCAGAAACTGTAGGCTTTGAAAAGTGTTGTCTATTTGCTCCTAAATAATAAAAAAGAACCACTGAAAAAATCATAAAAATTGTCAAAATATTGAACTTAAATTTTGTTTGGAAAATTTTAATACCCAAAGTCATGAGCCATTGCGCAAAGCGATTCATCAGTAATGTAAACACCGTATAGCTGAAACAACAAAATGTGTGTTTACGTAATGTACATATACATACGTGATCACATGAATAAGTCGTTGGCATTCCCGTTGACAAGATGATACTGCGGAAGAAGTACTATATCTTTGCCGTTCCTTACACTGCTCACAGCATAGGCAGCAAAGATGAAGATAGACGACCCTGCCACCGGACCTTAGTATTGAATTCCGTTGTCTTATGGGTCGTTCCTAAAAGTGACGGAATGTTTTCTCCCCAAGAATCTTTCATGTCGATTTAATAAAAAAAAACACATCCCTATCAAAATGATTTTTCTTCATTTTCAGCGATGATGAAAGGGTGCGAGGAAGCCAAAGCATCAGGCATGAAGATGACGAGTCATGAAATCCTGCACGTCGACGTGTCACCTGACGGTGAGATGGCCTACATGGTGGTTCGAATGGAGATCAAAATGGGCGATGGTTCCACTCCAGGACCTTTTCACAACACTCTTATTTGGAAGAAAGTTGATGGCGTTTTTGAAGTATGTCTCGATACAGTGTCTTAAGACAGCTGGTGACTGCAGGCACGCTGACGTTGGAGTAGTTTTTTTCCTGTCGGTCTTTATGATTCGAAAGATACCAGTAGTTTGATTTGCAGTCACATCTTGAGGTGCCATACAACGGAGAGACTGAGTACGATCGTTTTTAGGAAGGTTAATATTCGGCATGTGAAGCGTTCGATTTGATTCGATATTCTTATCTGGCCTTGTGGAACGAACAATAGTGACGACCCATTTTAGAGAATAAAAATTGCAAATAAAAATGAAATCTGGTTGATTCATTCAATCATTCACCCCTGGTTCATTCATTCCTTGGTTTGTCATTCGTTCATTCATTCCTTCGTTTGTCATTCGTTCATTCATTCATTCCATTTGAGTGTGGAAGTACAACGATTAAGAAATCGTTGCTTTTTATGAAAAAAGGGGGAAAGACTAGACCTGCTCTGGTGTAAAATTTAGAAACTACACATGTTGAACTAAAACGGAAGCCAAATGCAACCAACGAGTTTGTAACTGAGAATGATGTGTCTAGAAAATAAAAGAGAAATTGATGGTAAGATTTGTGTCTGTCAGTGAATGGCTTCAATTACCTTTCCATTACTCCTGTGCATTGTTCGTATGAGAACTAAAGGCGCAAAGTCGCCCTGTTTTAGCTTTTGTAGCTCTGCTGTGTCAACGACCCAGAGCTTGGGTTGATTGTCCGTCGCCATCCGTCCTCCGTTTGTTGTCCGTCGTCCATTGTCCGTCAATGTTCGTTCATCTTCTTCTCAGAAATCGCTGGTTCTATTGCCCTGAAATTTAGCGTGCAGGTTCTTAGGGGTGACCTGAGAGACACCAACTGTGATTTGCAAACACGGAGGATTAATAATTTTAGTCCGCGTGTGTACTCACAGATAAAGTTAGTAAGTCTTTGCTTTTGATTTTTAGACTGTTTAATGCGCCCTCTCCTTATGTATATTGATGGCTTCGACACACAGTATTGCCAGATGGTTAGCATGAATGATGTCGTTGTGGCTTAATTGTCTTTGGTTTTGAGACAGTTCCTCGAAGAAAATGCCTCGAGATTCTACCCTTACCACTTTGTCTACTATATCTACAGCTACCTTGTATCAGAGTTTCAGCGACTTGATTTTCCAGGGGCACTGCCTAATGTTCAACTATTTTTTTAGGGAACCTTCAGTAATTACACGTGTAAATGTAACTTTCTCCCCTATCCGCGTGTCTAAAGTGTGACCCTCCACTCTATCCGACATTCTAAAACTTGACCCCCTCCAAAAAAAAACACCGCAGTATTCTCCCCAAGAATTTCTGAAACAGTATCAACTAATTAATTGTTATGTAAGTTAGGGACAGAAATTACATGGTCGACGGCTGGCGTTTTGGGTGGGGCGCAATTTATCATGCAAGCATTTCTTGAAGGGACATCACATTTCATGCATTTGCAGGAGGGTCATATATTTTGCCCAACTGCAGTTATAAGAAGGCACGATGTGGCTGATATAGTGCTTCACCCAAAAATATCAAATCGTAATCCATGGGAGTCTATCAGGCAAACTCTTGACAAATTTCCCATATTTTTTTTCTATTGCCTTTCATCAGTGTTAACTGTTCAAGGCGTTTAATGTAGGATATCACTGCATCTTCTTTGTTTGTGAAGCTTGTGGATAACATGTATGTATTTTTAAAAATCTGTGTATTTCGTGGGTGATTTCCTATTCAGGAAATATTTTACATGGACAATCGAAATCAGCTTCTGTTAAAAGTTACCCTCCCCTCCCACAAGATAGGTTTATAGAAAGTGGCCCTCCCCTTAAACATTTTCTAAAAAGTGACCCCTCCCCCATCCCCTGTAATTATTGAAGGCTCCCTTTATAAGAAACATGGCTCTCCTGCATGTTCGGTTCAGCCACGGTCCGGACCGTGGTTCAGCATTGGTTGGATGCTTTCGTCTCAGCAGACTAGAATCAGTAATTTGACCTCTTAATGGGACCTATTTTTGCCCCGAGATGCAATAGAAAGCCACTATAATGCAGAAGTCAGAGAAGCCGCCATAAAGAAAGTAAGAGGCATATTAACGTCATAAATACCTGCCGCGTGAGGAGTCCCAGGTCGAGCCGGCAATTATGTAGTACGTCTCACAGTTACGTGTAGTTCGATACATAGCGGCCGCCGCGTGACATGCATAGATTTTAGGAGATACTGTGAACACAAACGTTGAATGACTGTAAAGAAAGAAATAAAGGGCGACGCGCTGACCATTAACGTTATGGGGCACGGGCAAGAGGAAAGCCAAAAATTAAAGGGCGAGGCTTGCCAAGCCCGTTAATTTTGGCTTTCCTCGAGCCCGTACCCATAAATAAACGTTAATAAATAAACGTTAATGGCCAGGGTAGAGTCTGTTATTTCAATTGTATTATCAACGAACCCCGAAAACCGTCAAAATTTACGAAAATTTCCCGTGCGAACGACAACGGGGCCCCAGGACCTGTCAGTGAGTAGTGCGCGCGCTGCAAAAATTTTGCAAATTCGGAGATTTTTTTTGAATTTTTGAAAACAAGCGTCGAAACTTTGCCCACAAATGCTCCATTTTATTTTGTGGTTGATTATAATCTTTGTTCAAATCACAATTTTCGTTTTAGCCGTAAAGTTAATATGTTTACGATATTATTCATATTCACGGGCATGAAAACAAACCATTATTGTGTATATGTGGGCAGTCACGTGGTTCAGCTCGATCAAAGTGCGACGGGCAGGGAATGGTAATATAATGTCTTCTTCGACAGGATAGGCCAAGGAAATATGACATTGATGCGCCCAAGTAGACTTGCTCAAAGTCTGTCGGAAAATTAATATCAAAACAGAATAAATTGAAGGAATAAACTTCAGCAGATTGTCGCGTTAGTTGTAGGCTGTTGTAGATCCTTGGGTGAACGCGTTGGCCCACAACCAGTAACTGCTACAGAGAAAAGTCAAACGACTTGGTGCCAATCAAGCTACAAAGTTCTGTCTTCAAATCTTGTCTCTGGCGTGCCACATGACCCTGATAACACTTTAGCATGCATTCAATATTGTTGTCAGTGTGCCCAAGACATACAACTTACAAGATACCAGATAATCTTGCACGTAAGACACGTGATATAATTTAATATTCTCTCCACAGTAGAGAGTTCGTTTGTCATGATCTCAAATCAAGGTATGATCAGGAGCAACCGACACTGAGAAGATGTAAGAGAAATAATTTTTCGTGTCACAAATAAAATTAAAATTTGGATCAAAGGAAATTGGAAGTTCTTCCCAATCGCCCCACTGCTAACGATTTGAAAAATCCTCCCTCTCCCACACTCGAAAAATGTTCACTTGTCCCTCGCCTCATATCTCGCTGCGCTTTCCTTGCCTCATTAATATGCACTCCCCATTACAAACTTGAGCCTCTGGTCGGAAAACCATCAGAATCTCACTCTCCGCCTGCCCACTGATTTAAAACATTAAAATTTGTCCAACCACCGACACTAGAACTTTGCCCCAGAGGAATATTTCGCGTCCGCTGATGCGAGACAAAGAACCCCGCTTCTGTCCACCTGGCAAACACAGCTTTTTGCAAGACCAGATTCAATAATTCAATACTATCATGGTGATAAGAATGCCAGGGAATCAAGCAGCTCACTTTTCAAACTAGAATGCATTTTATATACATCGGAGGTGTACATGGGCAAAATCAATATGGCAAGAGAAAAACGTGTATAGTTTACCAACCTTGGGCCAACAGTATTTACAATCAATTACTTCGAGTGTCTTTGTTTGAACATTCTGAAACCTTTTCTGTTTGATTTTTACGTAACTCCATTCGCATGCTTTGGAGCAAGGTGCTCTTCAAATTCCACTTCCACAAAATTCCATAGATACCCCTCCGTGGCACAAGCTGTCATCATTACAGACTAAAGCGCGCGTTTTTTTACTAAAAAGAGAGTTTTTGTCAATTCAAAGAAGATGCGGTTGAATGCTTTAATTTCGTTGTACGTACTAGACTATGTACGAGTGGAGTGCACATTCTGAAACCTTTTCTGTTTGATTTTTACGTAACTCCATTCGCATGCTTTGGAGCAAGGTGCTCTTCAAATTCCACTTCCACAAAATTCCATAGATACCCCAACCCTCCTGATTCACAGCCGCTTGTGGTTCGACACAGGGCGAAGGCCACTGTATGAATTAGCGATTTTCTTACCAAGTCTTACTAGACTGTGTCCTGATTGGATTACCATGCGCAGGTAACCTTTCCATGTTATGCAAATAAAAACGTGCTCGTGTCAGGGGACTTCGTCAAGCCTGTACACAGGAATTCCTAAAAAGCCAGAAATAAGATCCATTATGTCTTATTTTGATATCATATGAATAATAAATTATGATTGCAAAAAGCAGAAGTGTGCACTTTGTTTATCGTTTGGTGCTATCATAGAGGGGGTTCCCCTACCATCTATGGTGCTGTCGCAGCTGCTTTCGTTATACAGTGAGTATATCTCTTCATCAAAATCGATTTTTTTTTCGTCATGTGATTGTTTGTCAAGGGCGTTCACACCGAATGGGTTACGTCAACGTATCAGCTGATTCATTTTAATGAACTTGAACTTTCGAGTAAATTTTGCAGTAAATTTTGTATGAGATGTTAAGGCTTTACGCAAAAGGTAGCAAAATGTACCAAAATTCTGCAGTCAGTTCTCAGTATGGAATAAACACTAGATTTATGCCAAGTGGTTAATTAATTTGAACTGAGTATACAGGCTGAATTTTTTCTCTTTTTAGCGTGTTTGGTGTTCTCAAGGTCGCGGAACTTTTAACGGGGGTTGTTTTTGTTGACAAGACAGCTACCTGTGAGAAGAGCTTCCGTCTATTTCAAGATATATCAAGACCGTCGAAGGAAGGGAACGGTCCCGCAATGTTAACTTTTTATTTTTTGATCGATCGATTGTTTACGATTTGTAAAGTCCTCGCTAACAACCCTTCGTAAGTATTGGAAGCGTCTCTTTCCATATTCAAGATATTATAAGCTGTTTTCCTAACATCCTCTGTCATTGTTCAGTATTCCAGGTCCTGTCCCTCACCACAACAACAACGTCAGTACTTTACAGCTATGGCCAGTAGTTGGTAAAAATGCACGTTTCATATTGTTGAAGCTATCGTGCTATGGGGAGTTGTATGCCTTTGTACATTATAGAACCAAAACGTGTAAGGCAAACGTGCATGACTAAACACTGTAAAAGTCTGCACGTTAGACATTTTAGACACGTTAGGTCCGTACACGTTAGGTTTGCACGATACACGATAGGTTTGCATGATTGGCATGATAGAAATTGGAGTCATGTGGAGAACCTAAAATGACATACACGTTAGACATTTTAGACACGTTAGGTCCGTACACGTTAGGTTTGCACGATACACGATAGGTTTGCACGATTGGCATGATAGATTTTGACTCATGTTGAGAACCTAAAATGACATACACGTTAGACATTTTAGACACGATAGGTTTGCATGATTGGCATGATAGATTTTGACTCATGATGAAAACCTAAAATGACATACATGTTAGACATTTTAGACACGTTAGGTCCGTACACGTTAGGTTTGCACCATACACGATAGGTTTGCACGATTGGCATGATAGAGTTAGACCTTACCGTGTTTGTAGGCCATCACGTGAATCTTGAGACATATCGTATAAGGTGCCGACCTAAGATTTACGGAGCTAACGTGTCTAAAATGTCTAAGGTGTATGTCATTTTAGGTTGTCCACAAGTCAAAGTCTATCATGCCAATCGTGCAAACTTATCGTGTATCGTACATATACCTAACGAGTACGGATCTAATGTGTCTAAAATGTCTAATGTGTATGTCATTTTAGGGTCTCCAGATAAGTTGAATGGTACAGTCATGATATACACGTTTAGACATTTTAGACACGTTAGGTCCGTACACGTTAGGTTTGCACCATACACGATAGGTTTGCACGATTGGCATGATAGATTTTGACTCATGATGAAAACCTAAAATGACATACACGTTAGACATTTTAGACACGTTAGGTCCGTACACGTTAGGTTTGCACCATACACGATAGGTTTGCACGATTGGCATGATAGATTTTGACTCATGATGAAAACCTAAAATGACATACACGTTAGACATTTTAGACACGTTAGGTCCGTAGACGTTAGGTTTGCACGATACACGATAGGTTTGCACGATTGGCATGATAGATTTTGACTCATGTTGAGAACCTAAAATGACATACACGTTAGACATTTTAGACACGTTAGGTCCGTACACGTTAGGTCTGCACGATACACGATAGGTTTGCACGATTGGCATGATAGAGTTAGACCTTACCGTGTTTGTAGGCCATCACGTGAATCTTGAGACATATTGTATAACGTGCCGACCTAAGATTTACGGAGCTAACGTGTCTAAAATGTCTAAGGTGTACGTCATTTTAGGTTGTCCACGAGTCAAAGTCTACCATGCCAATCGTGCAAACTTATCGTGTATCGTACATATACCTAACGAGTACGGATCTAACGTGTCTAAAATGTCTAACGTGTATGTCATTTTAGGGTCTCCAGATAAGTTGAATGGTACAGTCATGATATACACGTTAGACATTTTAGACACGTTAGGTCCGTACACGTTAGGTTTGCACCATACACGATAGGTTTGCACGATTGGCATGATAGATTTTGACCCATGTGGAGAACCTAAAATGACATGCACGTTAGACATTTTAGACAGGTTAGGTCCGTACACGTTAGGTTCTCCACATGAGTCAAAATCTATCATGCCAATCATGCAAACCTATCGTGTATCGTGCAAACCTAACGTGTATGGACCTATCGTGTCTAAAATGTCTAACGTGTATGTCATTTTAGGTTCTCAACATGAGTCAAAATCTATCATGCCAATCGTGCAAACTTATCGTGTAACGTGCTGACCCAACGTGTACGGACCTAACGTGTATGTCCAGGTAAGTCGAATGGTACCGTATGTCAATCGTACAGTCATGATATACACGTTAGACACTTTAGACACGATAGGTGCATCCATGTTTGGCGTGCACGATACACGATAGGTTTGCACGATTGGCTTTTTTGGTCACGTTAGTTCCGACCTAACATGTCAAACATGCACTACTAAAATGTAAAAATGTCTAAAATGAAAAAACCCGACTTCTGGCCATGGATGGTACTTTACAGTCATTCTGTCTGGGGCATAAGTTTGCTGTCACTGTAGCAATCGAAAATGGCGTCCGATCCGAAAGCCGAACTGGCAGCGAGATACAAGATTCTAATGGACGCTTTCAAAGCTGGCGATATCGAAACTTTGCTCGGCTTGTACACTAAAGACTGCAAGTCAGTAGAGCCAAAAAAACCTGTTGGAGTTGGGCTTGATGGTGAGTAGGCAAACAATCGCAACTATCAGGAAAAGTACAGACCTAGGTGTGAATCTAAAAGATAGAGTTTTTGTTCTTTGTAAACGTTGCCAAAAAGACATATATTAGGCGACATTGTTCATAGTTTTGGCTGTGGACAGCTATCTCATTGCAGCGGCTAGGTGTCACTGAACACCTGGTTCAAAGGAAAGAAAATTGCTAGAGACAGACCAATGCCCTTGCGGCGACAATTAAATCATGGAGGTACAAGTTAGACCTTCATGGTTGAGTCTAAAAGTCTGCAGACTCGCGTAAAATTCAGCAACGACATTCTATGATGAACCATTCTTATTTTAGCTCCGTCTTCTTGGTGGTAAAATTCTGTACGGTCCATTCATAAAGAAAACCGCTGTTTAACCAACGCCACACTCATTCAGTTTTGTACAATACGGTAAGATAAACAAATTTAAAAGCTTTAGTGAACTATAGAATCATGAGAATGGTGCATGACACGTTATTATGTCACAAGCTCAGTGAACAGACAATGACGCAATAGAGATCATTGCTGTCTCCAAAAATCGAAAACAAACGGATCCTTTTGGAGGGCCCATAGTTGTCCTCAGCGACTACCTTCGCACAAGCTGTCATCATTACAGACTAGAGCGCGCGTTTTTTACTAAAAGACAGTTTTTGTCAATTTAAAGAAGATGACTGTTGAGCGTTTTTATTTCGTTGTACGTATTTGACGAGTGGAGTGCAATCGTTCAGATACTGAACGACGCGAGGGTTGAAGGTCCGAGTTGAGTTCAAAATCCGAAAGATTTATTAACCCTTTGGATGCTGTTATTTTCCCGCCTAAATTTTAGTGCCACATTTTACCAATATTTATGAATTTTTCAATAATTAATTTAATAATTGTTGACCAAAGGCACACAAGTTTTAATTTCTTACAGTTTTTGAACAAAATTTAAGTAAAAAATCTTTATAAAACAAATTGTCTGGATCTGAAAAATTTTGTCTGCGTTATATTCTATGAAGGTGACATTGACTTTTGCACTCAAAGGGTTTAGAGAAACATATTATCTGACTTACAATTAGATTTCTCTGAGTTCAATGGGGGGTACTCCAATAGAAAGGTGTACGATTATGTGCCACTCCAATGGGTCACATTTTCATGAAAAAACCCTAAACATGGGTCACTTTTCCTTAAAAAGAAACTAAATATGAGTCAGTAACAAGGGAAATGTCCCCACACTTTAGGACAGTTTCACATACAATAAAATAACGTTAAAAATTGCCAAACGTTGTCAAGGAAATCCCTAACAATGGTTCATGTTTATGATGGTAGATATTTTCAACTCAGGCGGCACACATCTGCATGAAAATATTGGGAGTACCCGGCCCTGGGAGTTCACAAGTGCCCTAAACCATGAATTTTCACCCCACTTGCAAGCAGGAAACCTCAACATTTCCCCTCTACCGAGACGAAAAACTTTCTACTTTCCTTGTCTTTATGTCAGCTATCGGAAACTCCCGATAACAACCGATTGCACTTCCTGCACATGCAAATTTGCCTTTTGTGAAGTTCCCTGCTGGGCTAAAGAATGAAAATTCAAATTGCTGGCAACATTACAAATAGAATAAGGGTTTTTTTTGCTGCAACATGTTTATCAGATGTGCCAGATTTCCTGTGAATCTGTTTCGATTTGTCTCGCTTGTAATTTTGAATGGAGGAAGAACATTCCGGGAAAATACTTTCCAGAATTTCCACTTGTTGTACTATGGATGGATCTTGTCCTATTTGTTTCAGAAGGCCAAGTGTTTAATATTCTCCAAGAATCTGTCGACTAATTTCCCGATACCAATCTACACAGTCCAGTAAAAGACATCTATTTCGATCCCTAGATCTGTTATACGAATATACAACACAATAACTGTAAAATTCCTCAGCTATTATCTGAATTGACACAACCAAAGTTGACGAAACTTACCATGTACACTGAAGATAACATTATTGAAAGTCATTAAACATTTTTTCTTCAGCAAATTCCTAATTGATTGACTCAACCAAAGTTGAGTAAACTTGCTGTGTACATTGAAGATACTTCGATATCACATTATTCAAAGTCATCAATCATTTTTATTTTAGCCAATTCCCAATTTGCGTATTTAATGAACTTTCTTAATTAAGGATATGGGATTTACTTTATCAAAGTTGACAAAACATACTATGTACATTGCTAGGTACATTGATGATACCGGTTTAAAACAATATTGACAGTCATTTTTGCATTTTCATGTTAGCTAATTTATAATTTGCATATCTAATGAGCCTTCACAGTTTGGCATACATAGCTTGAAGGACTTGAACAAAGGCAATTAGACTTGCTAAGTAAGCGGTGATACAATGACAGCAGTCAGGGAAATTTATTATTTTTATTTCAGCTAATTACATATTTGTATAGTTAGTGGCCTTTATAATTAATCTGTGGTGAATATCGTTCATTATATTGATCATAACACTTTCAAAGAAGTTGAAAACATGTGGTAAAAGTTTAAATTTACTTATAACTGCAATATATAATGAAACATGTGAGCATTTTAAGTTCATATCTGGTATGTATATGAATGTGCCATTAATGGGACTGATGTCACCATGCACAAGTAGAGCCACACAAATGATTGGCCGTGACCTCTTATCGATTTTCAGCAATCATAATGAAAGAAACTATAGCGACTTTCATGATATGAAGATGATTGTTTTCAACGTGATTTGTTTTCAATTTTTTTCATATCAGCGATGCGGAAAGGATGCGAGGAAGCGATGGCAACCGGTATGAAGATGGTGAAGTATGAAATTTTGCACACAGACCTGTCGAGTGACGGTGAGATGGCCTACATGGTGATCCAAATGGAAATTGAAGGCCCTGACGGCTCCAAAATCGGCAATGTGCACAACACTATCATCTGGAAGAAAGTCGATGGCGTTTATTACGCCTGCCTCGATACCGTCTGCTATTAGACCTCTGTCGGTTGGAATAACACTCGCTTCACCGTAACAGAGCACTCTTCTCAATCCTTGTGACTCGGAGGATAGAAAGACTGAATGCGAACACAGAGAGACGCCGTATAAAGCTTAACGGAAGGTCGTTATGAAGATCAAGTTCAGCAACTGGAGCACTTCGACTTTCATCAAAACTACTGATATTCATTTCCCTTTCGGCGAATAAAAATACCCATGAAAGTGAAACCTTTGTTGACTAGTTTATTCTCGTTCATTTCGTTCATTCATTTATTTATTCATTCATTCGTTCGTTCTATCCGGTCTTAACTCACTCACTCATAGGCTCAGTCGTTTGTTCGGTCGTTCATTGATTGATTGATTGATTCATTGATTGATTGATTCATTCATTCATTCATTCATTCATTCATTCATTGGTTGATTGATTGATTGATTTGTTGATTAATTGATTGATTGATTCGTTCATTAATTAATTTACTAATTCATTCATTCATTTATCCATCCTTCCATTCATTCATTCACTCATCTATCCATACATCTACATATTCGCTTGTTAGTTTTACAGTCCTTTCATTTACATATATAAACATTCATAAAGGGGATAAGAAGGCCGTTTAACCAGCGCTCTTTGCCTTCTGATGATCTTTATTTAAAATTATACAGAGCTTTCAGTAACAAGTTGCCTTCACAAGTCCAGGGTAAAAGCTGACAAACACAATCGGGTTAATAAATGACGTCATTTATGACTCATCTGTGCCATGATCCTGGTGTGTGTTCCCACACTCTGCGTTTAGCTTCTATGGTTATGTTTAAACTGACTCTTTTTAGAACTTTCTCCTGAACATTCGTTTAGGCCCACTCATAGTGCGTTCGTTCATCCATACACCCATTTATGCAACATTCATTTCTTATTTTACTTCGAATCCTTCAATCCCCACTCATTCATCCATCCATTCATTGATTCGTTCGTTCATTCATTGATCAGTGTCTATATCCATCCATCCACTTATTCATTGATGGCATGTGTGTATTCATTCCATCGGAGTCTAAAAGTAAAAGAGCTACTCAAAAATATTCCCCCGTTTGTTGGGGAAAGAATCACAAATGTCATGACGTTCATTCTGCCGTGTTGTGACGCTTGTAAGTTGCAACCACTGAGCTGTGTCGAATGACTATGTCGTGTTCGAAACCAGGCGGTTGTGTGCGGATATTCGCTAAATGCCACATATACCTTCCCGGAACCTGACAACGCTATGAATAATGAAACATAAATTTACAAATGAAATAAACGTGATCCGATTAATCTATTAAAACCCGATGAAATTACTCTTCCGAGTAACTCTGCCGCTCATAAAAGTATAAATGAAAAAAGTAGGTAAATAAATAAAATACAAGGTGCCCTTTGAAAACGTATGGTTGGAAACCAAGATTTGTTCATTGGATTGAATTGGATCATGTTTATTTCACTGGTACATTTATGTTTTAATATCTATAGCTTTGTCAGGTTTTCGCGAAAGTCGTTCGCAAGTTATTTTCAAAGTGGATGAGTCCATACTAATTTCATTAAAGAAGAAGCTCCCCTATAAATACCGTAAGTCTATGCAAATGCAAGAAAGTCACGCTTCTGATCGGACACGTTGTGTTTGGTCCGAGAATCCCGTAATTTTGTCATGTTCAGGTGTGTATTGTCATCGAGCCTTGCATATGATATCTGTGAATATATATCGACTAAACTTGAGTCGAAAATAAACTGAAAAAATGTTCTTCTTCTGTAAGAGAACACATTTGTTTCAAAGATGTGTTCCTGTACGATCGTTTGACCCCCATTTGCAAATGTCACGAAAGTGCCGATCATGATCATATTTATGGTATGCATTAGAAATACATCGCCGAGTTCGGAGAACTCGGCGATACGTGCCTATAGCGCCGTTTCCAAACTTCCTACTTTTCTGATGCATACCACAGTGGCAATGCTGTGTATCGAACCATAAGCGACCGTGCCGATGCCGACAGTCAATTGATTCATGACAAATTTTACAAGCGATTGCCGATGAGTAGGGTGTAATACGCATCTGACTTTTCCTTTATCACAGTGTCGAAAGCCTTTCGAGTAGCTCCGAATTTTCGTCATCAGATAAGAGTAGAAGGCAAAAACAGCACAAACAGACAAGCGTCTTTCCAGGGTATCTAGGCTATTCTTAATCGTGAGGTATCGAGTCACTCGCGGCTTCTTGTGTTACATCGAGGTGAAAACTACCTATCGAAGTTCGGATTTATCATCCACTTCTCCAATATTTAAAGTTTCAGTATGCATGAGTGACACAACTTTTAGTTCTGCTTTTTTTCACATAATATCTGTATTATTCTTTGCTCTCCTGTATCGCATGCAATCAGGGTTCACCTCGCTACATACATGTCATCAATAACCATAAATGTAACATCCGTGATAGCACCTCAATGACATCATCCTGCGGCCAATACAATACAATATGTATACTTGCTGTCACTTCTGTGGCCGGCGTCGGGTCACCTTGGCACAATATGCCATCTTGCGGCAGATTTTCGGACGCTGCCAGAACTGTCTGTGTCGCCAAATAGCAAGCGAAAATGTTGTCTATGATTCATTCATTCAATTTAGCAACTAAACTGGGAATAAATCAAACTACCATCATCCTGTAGTATAATGAAGCTGTAGTCCAACTCGGTTTTCGCACTGACTGTTCGTCCGGTGGAGGGGATTTCGGTCCCCCCCCCTCCCCCGGCCACGGAATATGATTGATTTTGATATTCAGAAGATGACAGAAGCAGGTGTGCTCGTTAGCTGGGCAGTCTGCTAAATCGATCGATTTTGTGCTCGATCTATAGATCCCGTGGTCGATATGCCCGCCACTGCAACCTAAATACTCACTGGACTCGAGCATTGGACCCGTTGACTGGGCTCATGGACTGGACTCGTGAGTATTTAGGTTGGAGTGGTGGGCATATCAACTACGGGATCGATAGATCGAGCAGAAAACCGATCGATTTAGCAGACTACCCAGCTAACGAGTGCCTGTGAACAGAAGGTAATACTTGGATGCTCCAAACACCCCGCCCAGTGTGTCACAGATAGTATGACAACCCTGATAAACCATCGTTTACATGAGAATCCAAAACCGTCCCGCCCAGTGTATGCAAATAGATGTGTCATCAGTAATCCCCATTGTGCGCCCAGAACCCCGTATCTTCCCGTTTAAGTAGACGTAGCCAGTTTGAACTAGTGCTACCGTTATCAGACGGGATTTTTTTTAACTTCTACGTCTCAACCAGTTTGCACGTCGGACAAGCAGAAGAAAATTATGCCCATCTCGCTAATTTGCCTGATTTAAGGGATTGTGGAATGATTGTACAGTGACGAAAGTTAGAAAGAAAACTTTAAGCCTCTCTTACGAAAAAAATCATCAACAAGTTTAAAGTCTTTCAATTTCGTTCTACCTTAAGTTAAAGGTGCAGGTCATTTATAAGCTTTATCTAAAAGGCAATTGGCCAACACTATGAAAAATTCAAAACAACGGGCTAACACCATGCAAATACTCAATGTAAACAACAACTAATGCGAGACCGGGGATCGAGAAATGCCCCTTTAAATAAGTTAAGTTGAAGGAACGAAATGTTTGAAAAGACGGTCAGAAAGAAAAGAAACAAAAGAAGTTCAATACTATTCAAATGAGTCTATCATTGCCTTTACTAGTCGTTAAACCCTATTAACAGTGAAGTCAGCATCAGATTTGAAATGCCAAAGGAGAGAGTGGACAATTGAAATTGGGAAGGTTTAGCATTTATTTTGAATAAGATCAAGTAGACAAAACAGTTCTGTCGGGGCATCTCATTCTATCATTGAAGTGGGCAAGTTACAAGCTAACATGACAGTGTATTTGTATTGTTAATTCGCCTTGCGTCTGGTCATTCAGTGTTTTCAATTTTCTGTCAGCTCCAGGCATTGTGACTGTTGTCTTATTGTAATAACTAACACCCGTACATGAATACATACATGAATTACGACAATCACACATCCCTATGTCCTCCGCTTCTCTAATTTCATACAAATTCTTTGGCACTTTCTGGCACTAGTTTCTACGAAGAATCTCAAATTCCTGTTGTGAGACGCAGCTTTTAGGACGTGCCTTCTGAGCATGCGTCCGGTTATTTGTAATCTTCTCACATTCGCAGCAAATCGATTTATCATAAATGCATAAGGGAGCCTTCAGTAATTACGGGGGTGGGCCGGGGGAATTTCGCGAACACCTGTACCGTAAAATGTGACCCTCCCCCCAATCCTCTTGTCTAAAATGTGACCCCCCCCCCTTGTCCAACATTCTAAAACTTGACCCTCCCCCCCCAACTCCCCGGGAATAACTAAAACAGTATCAGCTTATTTACATAACAATTGGTTCAATTGTTATGTTAGGGACAAATTACAGAGTGGAGGGCTGGTTTTTTTTGGAGGGACAGTCGCAATTTATTACGCAAGCATGATGAAACTATGAATAATTTTTTTTCAGTACAAAATTAGATAAATCTGTGCATTTATGTATGCTTGATTATTCACATTATTGTTCTTGATAAGACTAGAATGGTTACAAGTCCATAGTTGTGCAAGAAATTTGATTTTGGAATTTCACCAAAATGTCAATTCACTATGCATTGGGGTCTATGATGAAACTATAAATAATTTCTTTTCAGTCCAAAATAAGATAAATCTGTGCATTTATGTATGCTTGATTATTCACATTATTGTTCTTGATAAGACTAGAATGGTTACAAGTCCATGGTTGTGCAAGAAATTTGATTTTGGAATTTCACCAAAATGTCAATTCACTATGCATTGGGGTCTATGATGAAACTATGAATATTTTTTTTTCAGTACAAAATTAGATAAATCTGTGCATTTATGTATGCTTGATTATTCACGTTATTGTTCTTGATAAGACTAGAATGGTAACAAGTCTATGGTTGTGTAAGAAATTTGACTTTGGAATTTCACCAAAATGTCAATACACTATGCATTGGGGTCTATGATGAAACAAGTCTATGGTTGTGTAAGAAATTTGATTTTGGAATTTCACCAAAATGTAAATTCACTATCCATTGCGGTCTATAAGTGTGTGCGTATTTTGTTGGTGACTTCCTATTCAGGAAATATCACATGGACATTCAAAGTTTTGGCCATAATATCAGCTTCTGTCAAAAGTGACCCTCCCCCCAAGATAGGTTTATAAAAAGTGACCCTCCCCCCAATTCCCCCGGCCCACACCCCCTGTAATTACTGAAGGCTCCCAAACTGGAAACGATTGTTTGCCACACATTTGCTACAATTCTAACACAATTACCTCCCAGAATACGAAACTGTCTTTAAGATGGATTACCGTAAATACTACCATTAATAATTAAATAGTGTGTTGTTATATCTTTATGACAAGCACAGTGCCAATATAAAGCCCCCTAAAGCATACAAAAATATCAAAGAATTTCCCCTTGTTCAGTTGCGCATGCGTGATTTTGTGACAATGAAAACGTAGGTTCCGTGACTGTCAACAGAAAGCTCATTTACTGTCAAAATGGCTTCAAAGCATGGAAGACAACATGGTCCGTTCGTGGAAGTTGAATTGAGCGTCTCAGCAAGGTAACGTTTACACATGTTAGAGATTTGACGCCCCTCCACCATTAAGTGTTTGTGTCATTGTTTACGAACAATCCGTTCAATAAGTCTCTAGTATTTGACTCGGTGGACCTGTGGAGCAAGAACAGGTTCCGTTTCTAGTTCCATGGTTGACTAAATTGGTCCATTCAAACAGCGCGTTTGAACTGTCCTTACTTTAATGTGTCACTGTCGATAGTGCCTATAAAGCTGATACCGCCACTATACATACTGCCTTCCGTATGTGCAGTTCAGTTCCAAAAGTAAAAAGTCTTGTGTATACCTTGCGACTCCGTGTGGCCGGACCGCAAACTGAAATCTACTTACCCGGATCTCTCCCGGATCTTCCCATGATGTAACTGAAAGATGAATCGAACAGTGCAGTTCAAGGACAACGCGGTATTATAACCGTTCTGGAGGTCCATATATCTTATTATACTGCATTATGTGTGCCGGTACTTTGTTCACAGTCTGTATTAAGCTCTGCCGTAAAGTGTTGCGTTGTGCAGTGCAGTGCTGTGTTTGTCATATACAATAACTATGTAATATTGCGTTGTACCTTTGATTTTTGAAGAACTGATGGGTGTGATTGTTATTGATCGAAAGTCGGTCGATCAGACCAGATTCGTCCATCTCGACGCATTCATTTGATATGCCAATACATTTGCTTTGTCGTTTCGCTCCACTATATATGCCCAAACAAAAGCAAAGTCCTGCCTCTCAAAGCCTGCCCTTACTGAATGACCACAGCTAGCCCACAGAATACAAACCACAAAACAAATAAGTTTTATAGGTCTCGTCTGAATGCCCTTCCCATCAGCAAACTCTTAAACCGAATCTCCCTCACTACCTGCCCGCTGTTTTTCTCCCAAGCTGCCCATGCACTTAGATACAGAACATCTATCCGTGATGACAAGGTAAAAATGCCCGCCTGCCCTGTCTCGGCCTGCTACACGAGAACAAACACCATCCCGCCAGTCAGGAAAAGACTTTGTCGGCTATTTTGTGTTCCAGTCATGACCCCACAGAATATTGTACTATTTTACAATTTCCATCAATCGGATAATTTTTGTTATTGCTCACATAAGTTAGAGCCCCATATCATACAGGTACATTTAGAGACCGTATCCTCAGATGAAATTGTGTAACGCCGTACAGATGTCAGATATTGACTCAATATTTCACACATTTGTTTTTGCATCACAGAAAAATCCGGAACAGAGATCTGCTATCTATATCAGACCCAAGTAAGTATAATCTCAGTTTAATAGCGAGAAGCCCATCGTGGAGCGGACGTGCAGCGTCAGCAAAGTTCCTTTATTTGCGTATAGAAAATGCAATGATATTACTGCTGTTGCTGTCATTGTTCAAACTCTCACAACCTCTGTCTTGGAGAGAAGCCACATGTACTTACTGTATGTTATCTTCGAACTTGATGTCATTGTGCTTGACGCCGAGATAAAGTCCTCAGATTATTTACTCCTTAACAAATACAATTTTCTATCTTCTTTGATTGAAAAAACTTGTCTTGAAATAATATTATAGGAAAAGCGTAGAATTAGAAGTCTAAGCCGACGAGTCATGATAATTCTTCAACGGGGTACCCTAGTCCCCTCAAAAATTCTTCAACGACTAAAGTTATCATAAAAAGTAATAATCTTTGGGTTATCTAAAACATTAACTTCTCTACTTGTCGTCTTGTCAACAAACTGTGCAATTGTAAAAATGGTAATATTTGTAATTGTGGCAAGTCGTCCACATTTATTCATATGCTTTTTGCGATATTTTCGCTTTCTTTGGCATTCGATTTGTACAGTACAGTACAGTGCAGTACAGTACAGTACAGTACAGTACAGTACAGCACAGTACAGTACAGTACAGTACAGTACAGTACAGTACAGTACAGTATAGTACAGTACAGTACAGTACAGGGCAGTAAAGTGCAGTACAGTACAGGGCAGTAAAGTGCAGTACATACAGTATATTACAGTACAATACAGTACAATACAGTACAGTAAGGTGTAGTACAGGAAAGGAAAGGACAGTGCAGTGCAGTACAGTGCAGTGCAGTACAGTACAGTACAGTACAGTACACCACACTACACTACACTACACTACACTACACTACACTACACTACACTACAGTACGACAGTACAGTACAGTACAGATAATGTACAGCGCCGATTAAACTTTAACCATTTGGAGTACAGTATGCTTGTCAGAATCACGTTTAAAGCAAGGTATAAATATTAACTCAAAGCACTCACGATAACAACGTTGTCTTCATTTGAACAGTGTGCATCATGTACACCAAGAGACCCTGTTCAGACGTCTTCGTTGAGGTAAGTTTAGTTAACAGTACGTCACAAGTTGGTTCACAGATACATTCTAAATCATAGTCGCCAACAGAAATGAACTTCATAGCTAGGTTTAGTGTTGCATTAATTTGTTGTTTTTTTATTAATATTATTATTTAATTTTCTCTACATAATGTTTTAGAGGAACATATTATTAATAGATGCATGTGACAATTGTGGAACAACATTTTATTTATATCCAGGTATATAGATTGCAGCTTTCTGTGTGTACAGAGAAAATTGTATACGTTTGTATGGACTTAATAGTCGAAGAATTGTGGTAATCGATTGAGCAAAAAAGTTAAACTTCATCAATTTGTTGCAGAATTTAGTATTGTTTTTATTCATTGATGTGTGTACGAGGCGGCAGAGAAAAGGAAGGTTTCGTCGATCAGATCAAGGTATTTTGTGTGAATGCGGTGAATTTAAAGGGGAGGGGTGTGTCGTCGGAACTCTGCTCAAAGGTTGCAAGGGTCCCCTACGACCGATGTAAACACTGTATGTAGGGTACGTTGGCAATTGATGAAAGTTAAAACATGTTTGTTAACAATGCATATTTTAACATTTAAATGTTGACCTGGTGCATCTAGACATCACACATTGAAATACATTGTTTGTAAACAAGAGAGTCGCACACGAGCAGTTCCGACGGACACCCTCCCTTTAAACATGGCGGTGTGATTTGTGTGTATGACAATGGTTTCGTGTTGTTTCTTCGTTTCAGCACGGGAGGACCGAATCCGTGAAAGATGACATTGACCCCGACTTTGTCACGAAATTGAAAATTGACTATTTCCACAAGGAAAAACAAATACTTAAATTCGAATTGTGAGTACAGTGGCTGGACACTATCTTTGCAGAAATGATGTCATTGAACTTGCAATTAGGTAACAACATGAATGAACACTGAATGTTTAATCTTGTCTGCTGCAAGGAGAGCTGACGCTGTTTCAGCATGTCTCAATAAGTCGAACAACATGAACTCCTTTTCATATCAAACAACATTAATGAAAACAAAATCAAAAAAGAGGGCGACTTTGTCCACATTAAGCGATAATGATATATTAAATCATTGTAGTTGAAAGCAGCAAATTCGTCAAGGTTAAGCTGGTTGAGCACTCAGGCTGGAATACGCAGCCACATGCACGAAATGTACCCTGGGACACGTGAGCATTACATCCAGCTCTTTGTTAATTGCATTCGCGAATATTTGTTTAGGGACTAAAGTGTTCTGTTGTTTGTTGAAAGTAAAATAATAATGGTGTAGTTCATACAGGATTGGGAGTTTCTACAAGTTAATTTTTCTCTCAGATTATAACGGCATAAAACGTCGCGTCAGTTCAAGAAGGTGGTAACTAACATTTTGGCAAAAATCACTCTGCGGAAAATGATCTGAAATGACTTGTTACATTGGTTTCAATTCAAAAAATATGTAAAAAATCTTTGAGTAGATATATATTATTCAATATTTATCAGAAAATGTTTTGCATTCAGATTGTGGATTCTAGTATAAATGCAGATTGACTTTTTCTTGCACACCTGTTAAATTCTGAAATTTGCAAATGCGACCTTACCGTACTGACGCGACGAAAATACAAACTTCAATGGATTCATTAATGTGCTTGAGTTTTTTGATCACATAATAATCGATCCTGACACGTTGGGCAGACTGAACAAAAATGGAGTTCTGTTTGAAGCCTACTTAACCGACACATTTTACATCTTCTGTTTTCTCTAGCAATATTCTCTGCCCGTCCGCTTTCAATTCGCCGGCTATGATTTTAATCATAATTTAACGCCCCATTATTGCTTTTGGGGGTTTGCTTGTATTCCATTCTTTGCAAGCAATAACCTACATGTACTACGTGCACAATAAGATACATCGTCTCTTTCCTTTTTTTTCGTTTTTCCATTAGGTATGACAAAGATTCACCGAGTGGAGACCTGAGGCGGCACGTAAGTAACATTTTCATGCTGACCGTGACGTAGCTGCGTGTTACAATATTTTTACGACTTTATTATTACAACGTGATAAATTCTTGATTTGTACTCCGACAGGTGAATATTAAAAGCAACCATACCAGTACATTGATAACGCATATACTGCGATCCGATTGGTCGAGATGTGAAAATAGCCGTGCTATGTTCGCAATGTAACACAGTTGGAACAGACACGGACTCTCAGCAAGAGAAAAAATCCATTTGACGTTTCACGCCAGAATTTCAATTTCGTATTATCATATAATAGCAAAAGCCACCTCAGCAATGGGCATACCACGAGATTTTGACCGGTTTACTTCATATGTGCACTCGCTGTCGCTCGTGCATATGTCGTGGACTGGTCAAAATATCGTGGTATGCCGTCGCTGGGCGTGATTTGTTAGTCCCCACGGACACCGTCCGGGGGGACTTATAGGTTTGGTCATGTCCGTGCGTGCGTCCGTCCGTCCGTCCGTCCGTCCGTCCATCCGTTCACGCAGATATCTCAGATATGCCTGGAGCGATTTCATTCAAACTTGGTACATAGATTACTTTATATGTCATACATATGCACGTCGATTTGTTTTTTGATACGATCCAATATGGCCGCCAGGCGGCCATTTTATTACGATTTTTTCATGTACAGAGCCATAACTCAGGCATATCTAAACCGATTTTATTCAAATTTGGTACAAGGACATCGACCTATGTCATACATATGCACGTCGATTTGTTTTGTGATACGATCCAATATGGCCCCAGGCGGCCATTTTATTACGATTTTTTCATGTACAGAGCCATAACTCAGGCATATCTCAACTGATTTTATTCAAAGTTGGTATAAGGACATTGACCAATGTCATACATATGCTTGTTGATCTGTTTTGTGATACGATCCAATATGGTCGCCAGGCGGCCATTTTGTTATGATTTTTTCATGTAAAGAGCCATAACTCAGACATGTTTCAACCAATTTTATTCAAAGTTGGTACAAGGACATTGACCAATGTCATAGACATGCACGTCAATTTGGTTTGTGATACGATCCAATATGGCCGCCAGGCGGCCATTTTGTTACGATTTTTTCATGTACAGAGCCATAACTCAGGCATATCTCAATTGATTTTATTCAAAGTTGATACAAGGACATTGACCTATGTAATACACATGCAATTGATTTGTTTTGTAATACGATCCAATATGGTTGCTGTGTGGCCATTTTGCTACTTTTTTTTCATGTACAGAACCATAACTCAGACATGTATCAAGTAAATTTATTCAAAGTCGGTACAAGGAGATTGACTTATGTCATACATATGCACGTCAATTTCTTTTGTGATACGATCCAATATGGCTGCCGTGTGGCCATTTTGTTATGATTTTTTCATGTACAGAGCCATAACTCAGGCATATCTCAACCGATTTTATTCAAAGTTGGTACAAGGACATTAACCTATGTAATACATATGTACGTCAATTTGTTTTATGATATGATCCAATATGGCTGCATGGCAGCCATTTTGTTACAATTGTTTCATGTCCTTAGCCAAACTCGGGCACGTCTCAACCGATTTTATTCACCGATTTTATTCAAACTTAGGACATCACAGACCAAATTCATCATGAAGAGGACTCTATCCTCTCTGAGGACTTGTAATTAAAGTACCCGTTAACAAGTGGGGACTGTGTCATCTACGATGACTTGTTGCTTAAACATTCTACTGCACATAGTAAACGTGTGTAACCCAACAGTATTATGAAAAAGAAATTTATTCGCGTCGGTGAAGATTTTTGAACTTCGAGCGATTTTGGCAGCTTTCTATGACGTAACAAATTGTTCCTTTTTCACACGATAACGATTTTAGCGCTACGTTTGCGTTATCATATATCAATTGATCATTGCGTATCAGATTTTGACAACATGTAGAAGTTCCAGACCAAGAGACTAAAATTATGGTATACAGAGGGGCATTAACGCTACCTGCGTCCACAAAAATTATAAAAATTAAGGTAGAATGCGCCTCAAAACTGAAAGACTTATTCTTTTGCTCAAACTCTCCTCCTGGGAACCTTACAATCTCTTTCAAAATCGATAATACAATGCAGGGGGCACATTGCAAAATTTGGTACTAGAGAAACAAATTACCTTAAATTTACCGAAATTCAAAATGGCTGCTATCCCTTTTTAAGCTATGAAGAAAATTTCGTTTTCAATTTTCATAAATATAAGATAATGTAAGTAATGTAAAATGATGGAAAACGTTAGTCAAATAGTTTAAAACTTCATTTGCTCCATAAGTTTCAACGTCAGTTAACACAGGAGTAGACTAGAAGGGTGTTTAATATAGTGTGGATATCTGCACCAAGGCGTATCTACCTCAGTAGAGCAGAAATTAAAAGAAAATAGAAAGCCTATCGTAAGGGTAATCTGTTATCACTTCGAGTCCTTACAAATAACTACCAATTGTCAACACTATTGTCGTTTTCAAGGATTATCTCGGTCACGTGATATGCACCCTGGAAGACATCGTTGAAAACAAGAGAATCGAACGACCGATTGAGTAAGGAACTCATCATCGGTATTGCATTGGCATCTATTAATTAAAGGCTAATTATGTCACAACACATCTTAATCTGGGCAAAGTACAAATATCGTCAATGATTCTGTCACTTAAAAGCATCACCGTCAAAAGTAACGTGTCATCGTCATGGTAATTGCTGTTTTCAATTAAAACACGTGACATGCTTCATAGTCATCCTTGAAACTGGCCTCATGGAGTCCATTGAGTGGTTTGCTCCATATTTAACATGCTTCAAATAATGCTTGTGGTTGTAATGGATTGCCGGCGCACTAATGTATCCATGGTCCCCGTCGTCACAGACACACCCTGAAAAATAAGTGCGGGTAATGTGACGATGTTTTGTTAAGCTCTAGCATGCTCTACAGAGAAAAAATGCGGTGTCAAAGTGGTAATCTGCAAACTTAGGCTGATAGCGGTTCCTTCGCCCTGCTAAGTACTGCCATGCAGAAGGAATATTTTGCTATGAACCCAACAAGAAACAATGAGAAAATCTTTCCTCTTTTTTAACAGATACAAAACAATACTTGACCGAAAAGGCGGTGGTACCTTGATATTGTCAGCAGACGAGGTTGGAGAGCGTAATGTAAGATTATATTTATAACTAATAAATATTTTTGTGAGAAATATGATATCTATAGTAAGGAAGACTGTGCACTTAAAGGGGCAGTGTTTCGGACACTCGGATTTAACAATATTTTATGGTCTGGAGGCTTGAGTTTACCCATTTTGAACCCTGTGTCGAGTATGCATATTAAGCTTTAACCGTCCTTTTTTGTGAAAATTAAACATTTTCCCCTATTGTATTAACTTGTTTCAATCTGTAATCCCAAACTTCGCACGGTGACCTGATCATGCCGGCTGGAGGATTTTGCCAAGACAATGTTACTATTCATAAAATTTATGCTGTGTCAACGTTCCTTTTTTCTAGGACATCGTGACGTTGCAGTTCAGGGCAGAAGATCTGGATAAAATGGATTGGTTTGGAAAAGCGGATCCCTACCTTGTCTTTTACCGAACTAATCCAGATAAAAGGTTTGATAACATAGGAAATTTTGTGACTGGGCTAAGAAATAATATTAAAAACTATTGACACAATTAAATTCGAGAATTAATTTGCTAAGTGCTGAAAACGTGTCAAAAAGTGTTAAATTACCAATTTACGCCAGAATAAAATGACCTCATATTTTATTTCTCAATTATATATTTACAAACTTTATGCATGTATTTATTATGCATGTACATAGCATTAACTTGTTTAGGAAGCCGTCATTATTTACGGTCTTGGGGTCGGAGGAATGTGAGGGGTCACTCGAAAAATTCAAAGTTGACAACTTCAAGGGGATTGCTCAAAGTGTGGAGAGGAAGAAGGGGGTTTAGTCAATTTTTTGTGCGAAATAAATTGAAACACCTCTCCGATTGCATCTTTTCACACACCAATTTCTCAAATTTTTCGATGCGAGAGGGGGACACCCCCCCCCCTCTCATGCTCTCCCCTTTGGGGTGTTCTAACAGTTTACGTAGTAAAAAAATCAACTCTCAGATTGCACCAGGCTGTACCATTGCACACATGTCTAAAATTTGTCCATGCAAGATAGGGGACAGCCCCCTCTGACACTTTCCCACTCAGCCTCTTGCGTGTTCTCCCCCTGTACTATCAAATTCTGCCCAGTCAGATATTCAAGTGAAAGCCCTGCCATGATACCCATCCAAATGAAACAATACTATATGATTGGATACTGGTTATGAGGTGAGCTTTTATGTCTGTATTTTGTTGTCACTTTGAATTTCATTTTGTTGGTTTCACCTTTTTCAACCGTCATGAGATAACCGATGATAATCTAGCAGGGTACATCAGGATTTGAAAGGTCTTTACTATTGCTGTACATGTATTTTGTAAATTTTACAATTATTTGTATTTAAGGTAGCGGTAAAGGCTATTTTTGCACAAATTCTTTTCTCAGAGTTAATGTCAAGTTTCAAGTGTTTGAATCAAGATATTTAGTTCAAATTTTCAGGATAACTCCCTTAGTTAATACTTTCTCCAAAGAATATAAAAATTGTATGTTTGTACCATGATTTTGAAATATGACACCAATCAATATTAAAATTTAATTTTTCATATTTTTTTACATCTTTGAATTTAATAATAAATTAATATTACCAAATTACAAATATTATAAATATGTTGACACTATTAATTGTAAGATTTGTACGGCAGGATTTGTAAATAAAATTTGTTTTTATGATTTTACATGGGTTTACATATCAAAAAATTATTAAAAATTCTTTCAAATTTCAAAATGTGATTTTTCAAAAAGTACTTCAAATACAGGAAAGTATGCCGTACAAATCTTATCTGTAACCTTGTTAATAGGCTGTAAAAATTCCATGTCCATATCTCATTTCAAAGGTTGGATTTAATTGGTATAAAATTATGTAGGAAAACTGTTATTTTGTCAAATTGTTGAAAACAAGCCATATTTGCACCCTCTTTTGAAGTCAAAGAGCAGTCTTTTTGGTTAATCTCACTTTTGACACCTCTTTGACACTCAAAGAATCTAAAAATGCATTTATAATAGCAGTCACGCATTCTGAATGCAAGCACTGCCTTGTCAAACTTTCCTAAAAAACAGTAAAAAATGACTTTCCCTTTCAAACATTTTTTAAAAGCTAGGGGACCTCTACCATAGTTAATACACTAAGGACTCCCCAACTTCCTCTTATTTGGTCAGTTTTTCAGAAGTTTCAATGGGCTATAACTCTGCAATGCTTATGACCCCAAATGTCTAGTTTTTTTTATTCCACAGAGAATGTTGACTTCTTTCATGTTTTAATAGTTTTATTGAAGTTTATATCTGACGCTCTAGCCTTTACCGCTACCTTAACTTGTGTGTGTGTTTTGTGAGAGAGAGGGGTCAGTACAAATTTCTGAGTTAGAGAGAGGGTTACTGAATTTCATCATGGTTGTCAGGGGTTACTCGAAATTTCGGAGTTTCCGGTGAAATTCCTCCGACCCCCCCCCCCTCAGGCCGTAAATAATAACGGCTCCTTTAGCATGTACCATTAAGCATGCACATGCAAGCAAGCATGCAAGAATCAGACCATCCAACAGCCCACCCCACCTCACAAGATACGTACATACACATCTCTCCTGACCTAACTCCACAGTTTGTCTGAGCAACATTCATTTAATTACAGCACTACAATCGTTCACCGTACTGAAATTTTACTGAAGACCTTAAACCCCACCTGGGAGCCGTTCAGGTTGCCCTTGCGAACCCTCTGTGCCGAAGACTTTGACAGCACCATCTACATCAGTTGCTGGGACTGGAACCAACGAACAAGGTAGTACGCTCTTTTCACAAGGTTAAAGCATGAATGTAATTTGTTTTACATCCATGGTTAAAGTAACGACATTGTTGACATACTTGCATATAAAAAATGTATAGTGCTTTTACCGACTTTCGCACGAGGTGCAGAATTTTTTCACTCGAAATTTGCACTATGTATTTTTTTCTCGTTTTCAAAAACTTCTCGGGGCTTACACATCGTAGACCTTCTTGATCACACGCACCGAAATTCACTTTGCGAAAGCCCTGTTTTGCTGCTATGTGCACAAAGAGCGCAAAATTGAAATAGCTTGTCAATTACCTTTAGAAGATGAAAAAGTACAGAGAGCTCCTCCCAGTCTTGGAAGTGTGTATGGACATCTAGTCAAATATTTATAATGCATATTTTGATATACAGGACCCACAGAGACAAAACAGTATTAAGACTCCCAAAATCAGTTGGCAGTTGCATTCTATTTGAGTACGCTCAAGCTCTGTGCCCTCATGACGTGAACTGGACCTCATGTACTTTGGCAAATGTGAGCTGTCTTTTGAGTTCAAGGTTACCTTGAGCTCGGGGAGTCTTAAGTTTGAAACACAATTTTAGATTGCTATTTACACGTGATTAGAATCCCTGAAAGCAAAGTTCACCTATTGTTAAAGGAAATTTTAAAGCCCTCCTCGGAGGATTAGAAAATATAAAGTTGTGATGGTGCGTTGCTCACAACTTGAAGAAGATGACAACTGCCATTGTTTGCGCTTGCGCATTACAGAGATGTCTGCATTGGCCGGTGCGAGATGACCTTGAGTGAACTCAAGCAACGAAGACAGAGTTCTACAAATTTCTACAAGGTAAAAGACAATCAAAGTTTCAACAATTCATTTCTTTGTGGTCTGCGGTTGCATGTCAAACCTCGTAGGTAATTTCTCTTTTTACGGACAAGTATAGGTCGAACCAAGTTTAGCCATTGTGCAATTGTGTGTGCTGAAAAACTGAGTCTGTAAATCTGTTTTACAACAACTTTCATTGCTACATTCCAGTTTCTGTGACTGACTTTGATTACCTGTTAATTGATTCGAAATTTAGAAAGGCATGAGCTTCATCCTTGGTTCAGTCCCGTGTAGCACCAGGAGGTATTTACCAACAAAAACTTGAAGCATGTTCCATGATGAAATAACGAGTTCAATGTCTAACAGGTGTCATTTTCCACCACTCATACCCGCAGCTTATCAATTTTGAAAAGAAAGAAACTTCGACCAAGTACGACAATTCAGGAAAACTTTTTCCTGTTAGTTACACAATTGAGAAAAGGTATTCTCTCCAGGATTACGTCAAGAGTGGGCTGAGGATACATTTCACTGTAGCTTTACATGTCGCCTCTGTCAACGGTAGGTATATCCATGGAGGTAGGGTTTCTACCTCCATGGTATATCCAATGCAGTGTTGTGGTCTTGCGAGCAGAGTATTTGTACGTCGCATGAGACTTGAAAGGGTTTGAAAGGTAGTAGACTGGACTATTCAGTCGTGTGAGGGCGCTCGGGTATGACACGACCGTGGGTCTGATGTTTAGGAATACCGCTCCCAGAAATCAAGCCTTTGCAGTTTAGTGAGGTAGTATTTCGTAGTACGGCAAATTACGGTACATCTACGTACTATGTCCGGGACTGTATACCGGTGATTACCTTAGAATAAACTATGTATATCTCATAATCTCTCCTTATAGTAATTCATAAAAGTCGGAAAGTTCCCATAGCATTCGACTTAACTTTTCCATTTTGACCAAAATGCTTACATGCACGATGTACAGACATTGAAATGCCTCAAGATAAATATACTATTCACACAAAATATACACTGAATTCCTACGTTAGTCTTGACAAATCCTAATCATAGAATCTCTCTGGGAAAACCACACTTGATGCATTTCACAGAAGCGTAGACTATCTTTTCTAATATTACCAGCATTTACTAATTTTGTTTTTTGTTCAGGAAGCGAGATGCGTTACGAGAAGGTTCTGACCGCATTACGACAGTCTATCGAGTACTTCGATAAAACACGGAGCATCCGGACCCTTGGCTTTGGAGCAACAAATCAAGACCACAAGGAACCTGATGTATTCTTCTTGGTGAGTACCCTGTATTAAAATTGCAAAAACAAACACAAACAAACCTCTCTCTCTCTCTCTCTCTCTCTCTCTCTCTCTCTCTTTCTCTCTCTCTCTCTCTCTCTCTCTCTCTCTCTCTCTCTCTCTCTCTCTCTCTCTCTCTCTCTCTCGTGTGTGTGTGTGTGTGTGTGTGTGTGTGTGTGGTGTGTGGTGTGTGAGTGAATGAGCACACATAGATGTGTGTGTCAATGTTTCCTAACGGCTCTGTCATTTTATCTTAGAATGGAGCGACGAATCCATGCTGCGAAGATGTCAGTGGAGTTATAGCCTCATACAGACAGACCTTAGCAAGTTACACAGCTACAGGGGAAGCGGACGTTGCGCCCGTCTTAAAATATGTAGAAAAGTAAGTGTACTACTGTCGCTTAAAATGTGAAGGATGCGATATTCTCTGCTTAGGGACAGGTCAGTTTCTTCGGCCGGGGGGGGGGGCGGTGGATTATTTTTTGCCGACGTCAAAAAGTGGCTGACCCCCCTATTCCAAATTTTGAAAACAGGGTGACCCCCCCCCTATTCCAAATTTCTAAAACAGGGTGACCCCCCGGGCGCGACAAAGGTAAAACAAAACATGGACATAAATTATATATATATATATATATATATATATATATATATATATATATATATATATATATATATATATATATATATATATATATATATATATATATTATATTTTACATTTTACATATATTTATATTTTAAATAGTCATTCTATGTTTTAGTGACATTGTTGACATGTCAGTTGTAAGATAGGAATTTCAAAGTGTCAATCTTAAAGTTTAAATACAGTACATTTTGAATGAGCTGTATTTTGAATGAGCTGTGAATGTATTTCACACTTTCTCTGCTTAACCAGATGTCCTGAACTGTTGTACAGAAATGGATGTCAATCATTAATATCAAAGAGGAAAAAGCAGTGAATCAAAAACTTTGATGGGTGTTAAGACTTGCCAACCATCCAATTAAATCTACTGAGGAGCCATAGAGAGCTTTTTTAGCCAAATCTGATGTGTACAGTGTCTGAGAGGACCTTTTCTTGTGTAACATTGAAACCATAAAAGCACAGCTAATAATGACAAAAACTGCCTTTTTTAACTGTTATTTTGTTCATTAAAAAGCATCTTTCTACAGAAAACCTATGAAACAAAGGAAAATAATTGCATCAATGAGAAGGAAAGATATCTTGTCATTTTTCTATCTCTAAAATAAGTCACTGTATCAAATATATATTGTGAAATATTTGTGCATGTTGCTTTCTCATACTGAATTCTCACAGAGAGAACAGAAAAGTATCAGGAATTTGTCATCCTTTACATATGAAATGCAGATTTCATAATGGTACACTTTCACTTAGCAAACATCAAGATATCTCTGAAAGTATGGCGCCCGAAGGGCGCGCCAAAAAATATGAAACATCCTGATATCTCTGATATATATGTCTGTATATTAAAGTCATGCACCTGAAGGGCATGCTGAAAGATGTATGATATATTAAAGTAATGAGCTTGAAGAGCACGCTGAAAAATATTGAACATACAGATATCTCTGATGTATGTATGCTTGATATGTTAAAGTTGGGCGTGCTGAAAAATATGACTGATTATTAAAGTTACGCGCCGAAGGGCGCGCCGAAAAATACAACTGAATGATGAATTTTGTGGCTGACACTAGCATTTTAGGCAATGATGAGCCTGTGTCAAAATTCAAAAACACACTGACCCCCCCTATTGGGCATTTCAAAAACATGGTGACCCCCCCCTATCACCAAAGTCAAAAACAGGGTGACCCCCCCCCCCATGAATCCACCGCCCCCCCCCCCCAGGCTGAAGAAACTGACCAGTCCCTTAGAAAATTTATCTACACGGTGTTGAACTTTCCTTTATTTACACAAATAATGCCCTTTATGAATGGTTCTTGAAAAGTTACCACTGGATACCTAGTCACCGGACACTTAGTAAATGCCCGGATTGTGAATTGTTTAGGGGTTAGCCGCTCTGATACCACACGAAATGTGCCATCAGATTAATCAGGTATTTTGTTTTTCTTGTGACGAGTATACGAATACACAAAACAGAGTTGCAATTCGACAGAAAGTTATGTAGTTAGTGATGACTTGGTATTGATATGCCTAACCGTGGACATGGTACACCACATTTGCACTGTGATTAAGCTCTCATTGTCATCATGTTTTGTTCGATTATCGACTGGCATACCCTAACTGCTGTTACTGTTTTAAATGTCAAGATTTGCCAGAGATCACAACGATGACAACACCTATTTTGTAGCGATCATTCTGATTGCACATGTAGACACAACCACGCCATCAAGGGTCAAAGAAGCTATTAAACAGGTGAGCATTTCAACATATTCTGTGTAATGGCCAACATCACAGGCACGTCAAAAATGTTTCATATGACGTACATATTACCATTCAAAGTTTGGGTCAATGTCACATGTAACATCTACTTCGGGACAGGCAGGCACTTGTAGTGATTTGTCAAGATGTAATGGTCAAGGCGTCAAATAGATAGAAACCCTTGCTTTGTGTATCATATTTTGATGAGATGAGCGTGAAATAGATCATATAATTTCTTTTCGATTTTTACTTTATGCCTGGATAGGTGTCCCCTCAGCCAATATCCATTATAATCGTTGCGGTAGGAAATGACAATGACGACATAGCAGGTGAGACTCAACGGTCACTAAACACTGTTAGCAATGCAGCGTCCCTCTTCGGCAAGGATCGCTATTGCTTCGTATATCTTTAAGGTATACTGTCACCTGTTCCAATTTTGCCACTGTTACCGTTGAAAGAAAAAAAATCTAACCAATCACAGATTTTAAGCGGGTGGCCGCTTTTTAAAAGCAGCGCCCTCACACGTGCATTTTGAATATCAAGGAACGCCCCTTTGACCATATATGGGCATATTTAGATTACAGGTGACTGTATACCTTTAACACAAGTCATCACACCAGTGCACCAGCCTTATGTTTTAGGGATTCACTCACAGTTTGTGCAACTGACCTGGCGCTGCGCTAGCATGCTAAAAACGATTTAGCCGTAAAAAGGCAACTTTGCCAGTTTCAAGAACGTGTAAATGTATAACACTACATTATCGGCAAGGCAGCCGTGTTGCACATAGTATGTTACTGTGGAAGCTTTCAACTGCGAAGATCTACATTAAAACAAAGATTTTGCATTTGCATTTTTTTTCGAAAACGAAAGAGAAAATACAAAAGAAATGCGATCTTCGCACGGCTGCTGTCGTGTAATTTGAAACGCCATAAAAACATTTTGAATTGATTCGCAGGTTTATTGAAAGAAATCGAAGCCGAAGATGACCGACCAAACTCCGAAGGAGAGAGACCGGCAAAGCATGTTATCAACGTGAGTAATTCATGAAAAGGACGACAGGCGTAGCCTTTGGTGACATTTTAATTCCCTGTTGTTCTAAAATAAAACAAGAATCTTTTCTTATTCGCGTCCATGAAATATTTTGAAAACACAAAGTGTTAGGTTAGCCTTGCCGACACGCCGCATTGTATATAGTGTTCAATGTTGCTGTTGACGAATGAGTTCTAGTCTAGACTGCAATTTATCTGTTAACAACAAACCTATGCGCTTCACACATACATGTACATAGTGTGTTGACAAGTAAACCCGTGGTATTTCAGCGTGATTTCGGGAGTAGAACAAGAAATTGTTCACGACAGGAAAAAAAATCGAAATCGAAAATACACGTTTCGAATTCTACTTGAATTCTTTGTAATGCACAATGGTTTCTGCGCAGCTTTTAGTAAGCTAAAACTATTAATATTGAAATCCATGCTACCTTACACAGTTTATTTCTCTTCTTGAATTATCAGTTTGTGTGCCTGCAAGATTTCTTGGATGAAAAGGGTGACGTTTTCAGCGAGGACAGACTAGCAAGGGAGGTCTTCCGGAAAATGCCGGACCAGTGCCTTCATTGGATGACCGAGAACCAGATCAAGCCACGCTATGCATAAACATGCAAAGTCGGTCAGGATTGAACCGTGGATAGGTCTTCAGATAACCGTGATAAATCGTCGTCGTCAGACGATGTTATTCCCGCTAATTTTTAAAAGGATCGTGTGCAATTACCGTTACCGAACCCCCCCCGGGTCATACATTTGGTCACGTAGAGACAATTACACCTTAATTCCAATTCGATACAGTTATTTCCGCCATAGTATCCACAGATAATGCGCCATGCTCCAAATGAAATGGGGAAATTGGTCATTTAGTACATTTGAAATTGTCCGAGGGAAATTTGGATGGCCGCAAAGTGCCATCCTCACAGCAGTATATACAAATTTCTTATATTTCAATCTCAGACCAAGGCTTTTAAAATTTAAAAATGGGCCTAAAAGTTAATCACTAAGATTATAACACCATTTGAAAATTGAAAATTAGCTCAATTTCGATTTTCTTTTTCGAAGGTGCAAATTGGTTTATTGGTTGGCTGAAATGTGCCACGGATTGAACACCCATCATCCGTTGTATCTACATAATAACGGTCGCTGTCCTCCGTATCAAAATCTTAGACGGAAATAATCAACAAAATAAGTAAAGTGTATTTCAATACACTTTACAATCTCAATTATAACAAGAAAGATGAAGCCAAGACATTTTGCCCTCCCTGGTCTCAGCCAGAAATGGTTATACCTTACAGAGTTTTTTCCCACGGAATGAAAACAAATGTACTTGGGCTGAGGCCCAAGTATGACAAGTTTAGATATTTATCTCGTTTTATCTCCAATGTATTTCTTATCACTACTTTGCATAAAATCATTAAATTCGTTTTGAAAGAGGCTTGATATTCGTTGGAATACCATTTCAACTCTGACCCAGCATAACACTGCATGACGAGGTTTTTGACACAAGAAACTAAAATCCTTTCTTTTGACAGGGTACACTTTTCTGGTACCGATTAAGTATCAATGTATCTGAACTCCGCCATTTACTGACATCCAATCATATTACTCGCCTTCAATACATCTCTCTCTCTCTCTCTCTCTCTCTCTCTCTCTCTCTCTCTCTCTCTCTCTCTCTCTCTCTCTCTCTCTCTCTCTCTCTCTCTCTCTCTCTCTCTCTCTGGATGTGCTGATAAGTTGAACCCTGCGCAATTCGGAACGATTTTGTCAGCAAGAGAATAGAGCTTTAACAGGACTGATGTATATAAACTTAACCTTTTTAATAAAGGTGCTTTGCGCCACAACAATAGAAGTAGTCTCATTTGTGAAGCGTAAAAGCTGTTGTTTCTGATGCAAGCGACTTTTGATCGAAGAGAGGTATTCTGGTCTACTTCAAGAAAAGTAGTGAACAATGAATGATTGCTGTGAGATGCATGTCCAGAATTCGGCGCTCTTTTCATGTAAACTGCTTCACTGTGACGCTTTCAATTAACACTGAGTATAGTACAAACCTATCACGTGATACTTTGCTATGTAATGATGTCAGCGATGTTCTCTGTACATGTTGTCCTTCGCAGTTATACATGTTTCGTAATATAAACATAATAACGACCAAATCACAAGAAATCACGTTAGATTCAACAGTTAGGCTTTATTCAACTTGCCTGGAAAGCTATAGGCATTAAAGGAAATGTGGTGTATCAATACTCAGAATGCGATCAATTCGCTGTGACCTCGATATCAGAAGCACATAAATGGCAGGTACACACATCAGACACGATTTCGAATTTTAGTTGAACATGTCAACGCAGGCAAAGTATTCACCGTCGACTTTCTTCCAGATGAGCAGGTTGTTGGCAATGCCGGCGCTGGAACCGTCGGCCTTGAACATACTGACACGGGCTATCAGGTAGGCCAACTCCCCGTCGGGTGATGAGGTCAGATGCTCGATCTTATATTCCAAGGTCTTCGCATCGGAGTCCAGGAATTCCTGACAGACCTTTCTACAAGCTGTCAAAAATAAAACAATTCAGAAATGGTTAAGAACAGATCAATTGGCTGCTACGTTGCAAAGAATGCTCAATTATTTATTAATTACTTATTTTCCGGCTTGTGACTGACCGGGGTAATGTTTACCTGGCATGAGGTCACCCGCTCTCTTTTTCCTCCGGCGTCAACAAGTGGCACCTTTCAGATGCAAATGCACGATATGGTGGTGCTTTTGCAGCAAATTGCAAGAATCGGTTCGATGGCGGTGGGCCATTTATTTTAGTCGATCAGTGGGCGGGAAAGAGAGAATCTCCCTTATGTCAGTGTGCGGGAATATTGTCAGTGTTTTATTTTCACAGTATGCAACTTGAAAAAACGAACAGTGGGTAAGGCGGATATAATCGGATGCGGGCACGTCTCAGATAAACATCACTTCATCAACTTGTTTCAGCTAGCAAAAACTGAACTCATAAATATACGTCGCCAGTCAAAGTTTATTGCGAACTAGTATTTTCGGTCAACCTAAAAAATTCTGACGAACCTGAAAGACGGCAAGAGAGCACAGTTCAATAAGAAGCACAAAACCATGTGTTGATTATTAGGAGACCGTAGGAAACTTGGTTTTCTAAGAGTTAGGGGCACTGGAGAGTTCTTATTTTTTGGTCTGGAGAGAGGCACAATGGGAGTTTTGATAGTGAAGAGGGGAGAGGGGAAACTGGGGGTTGGGAAAGTTTTTCAAAGGACAGTTGCGAGCAGCTTTTACTTTCCCCGCCAAAATTTTATTTCGCCCGAAATTTTTTCAAATGCTATATTTACACTCAACAACACTGAAAACGCCTTTGGTTACAGTTTCTTGTAACATAGGCTGGTTGACTAAATCTACATGTACGCCACCATTTGCCAGGTTCAGTCACTTGTTGACTGCCTGACGCCTTCAGGCGTACCTTTGGTCGACGGACTTGGCATGTAACGGACTTTGCGCCTGCTACTGACTGTAACCGTGGAGACCTGTGCGCTACCTCCATGCCGAGATGTGTCTTCCCGGCCAGTCAGCACCGGATCGCGTGATATCGAAGGCCCGTTGCACAGGCGCCCAGCAGCTACAGACGCTCGGTTAAGCTAGCCGACATGTACAGTAATATCACGTACCGTTATTCTTTATTAGATAGTCAAGTCATGTAGACATTCTACTCATTGATGATTATGCAGTGCGTTCGCCTGGCCCGAGCCAGGCAGCCATAGCAATTCGCCAGTCAACATGTAGGCCTATAGGCCTACACTAATATCTCACGTACGGTGATTCTTTTTCTGAATAATCAAGTCGTATATAGACATTCTACATATTAAATACGATTATTATCCCAGCAATGTGCCAAGCGCCTGTGGCCCGTTGGGGGGGGGGGGGTGGGGAATGAGCATGAGCTGACAGGACACCCTGACCCTGTTAACCTCAATTTGAGTCCCTTGTATTTGCTGGCGTGTGCACAATGTCGTTCATCAGTAATTGGCTTTCAGCAGCGACGGTCGGCTGCTGCATGCATAAAACGTGCCGTGTTTGTTTGTCTGCAACGTGGGCGGCAGACATTGAAAAATGACATTTTATACAACGAGTTTTGAAAGAAACTTACAGACGACACGATCTGTTGAAATGTTTTGACGTTTATACACAATGAGTGCCAGCTTCACCAGTGCACGGCTGCACTGTCACTTCTATGTTGGAATAACAACTTTTGAGATGCCTTACAGGGTCGCGCATCCTAGCACAGTAAGCTATTGAGGAACCGCCATCTTTACCATGTTTGCTTTTCTCATGTTTAAATTTTTGACAGACATATTTGTCATTGATTTCCGTACGGGCCAAACATCACACTGTCAGCATCGGACCGCCACTTGCTATTACGTCCCTGGCAAAATGTGAATTGCCTTTGATTACATTGAGTCGTTTCCTGTGTATTGATGGAGAAAAAGATTGCATACTCAGAGCGAAAGGAATCTGGTTTTTTTGTCTCTTTTTTGCGTCTGGGAACGGCGTTTTCTTCAGACAAAAGAGCAATATGATGTTTACGTCTTTCTTAATGAAGCTGCTCTTCAGTAAAAGTGAAATATTGGATGCCTGAACTAATCTTTACTTGATGCACATATCAAAATTAAATTGCAGTTGTTACGCCCAAACAGAATTCAACAATTATAATAGGATTTCTATCAGGTGCAGCCAACGAACAATTTTACTTTTAAAGGGGTCCTTACTATGATAAGACATATTGTGTATGGCAAGCAATGTGAACTGACTAATTTTAAGTCAAGGGGGTAATTAATTAGCTGTTCATAATTTGCCCTCCCACTAAAATTTTTCGACCTACCCTCCCGCACTCAAACTTCATTTTTACCCACTACCCACTTATTTTTTGCCGTTTTCCCCTCCCCACTGTGAAGTTTTAAAGCTCCCCTGCCCTGTGGCGAAAAAACTTGCCGATTTCCCCTGCCCTTGAAAAAATCCCCTCAAAATTTTGTCATTCCACTTCCCCTGCAGACATAAAAGTTATAAGTACTTGCCCTGTGTCCCCATCCCCGGAAACACCATGGCTCAACTTCCCCGTCCCCGTTTAAGAGTAGCTTCCCCTCTTTTCGTTTTCGCCAAGCCCTGTCCCCAGGACAATCAACCGATATCTGCCCTGCCCTACAAAAAAACGAAAATTTGCTCCCCTGTCACTTAAAACATGTCCCCTGCCAGAGCAAAATAAAATTTCCCCTGCCCTCAAAACTTGCTCCTGGAACAGCTTTTTCGATGAATAGCTCCGTTGGCTGCACCTGTTCTATCCAGGGACTGCTCACTGATGGATAAGCGCCGAAAGAATGGTACATATGGGGTTGACCTACTTTTCTATGTTCAGTGGATAAGCGTTTTTTTCTGTGTAGCCGCTGGCTATGTATGAGAATTCCCATCTAAATTTCGCATGATAGACCAATGATTCCCGTGACTGACCTTCGTGCCCGATGGTGATGTCTTTCTTAGCTGCCACACACTGACAATCGGTCGTGTAACAGTCAGATACGCCCTTGAAGTCCCCGGCGTTGTAAGCATCCATCAGCACCTTGAATCTTGCTTCAACCTGTGACTTGACATCAGTTGCCATGTTGCTAGACCTGTTTTTTTTTTTTTAGCTGACCTGGAACGTCAAGGAAACGAAATCTGGACCGCGGCAACTTGAGACAGCCTGAGATAACTACTGTACTGCTCGGATTCTTGGCTGTTAAGCAAGTGATGGATTCTGGGAGATCATTGGTTGTTTGCCTCTGAACTATGTAAAGTGCAAGCTATATAGGTTATGGGAGCGTGACCTCTTTGACATTGGGCATTGATATTATAAATTCCATCATGCCATTTAAGGTTCATAGAAATAACTTTTTATACTTATGCTGCTATCGATTTCGCTCGGGCCTTCCAATTCAAAGGCAACTCATTGAACGCCGGTAATTACTTTTTCTGTGCAGACATCATCATCATGAAAAAAAAAGTCACGGGAAAATGTGTAAATCTACCTATTCAAATTGAGAACCCAGAAAAGAAAATTATTTTTTTTTATTTCTGTACCTCCTTCCAAATATTTACCGCATATACTCGTTTCCGTTACATGTTATTGCAATCTATGCAATGTTTTTTTTTCTAATGCTCCCCGTTGGTTACTCTTATGTTTGACCTGAATTATTAGAGACAGGCGTTTTGGTCAAGTTTTTTGCATTTACTTAGGGCACTTGTCAAACGGTTGTAGACATATAGGATGCCACAGATTATTTCCAATTTTACCGCAAGGTAATACGCACCTTGAAATATTTTGGACATGTTGGGCATGTTTTTCATATGGTGTTTGTGTGGGAGGAGACACAGCCATCTCTCTTGCAAGCTTGCAAATCAGGGTTACTCAAGAAAAAAAAAGGCTTGTCTCTACATTCAAACGCTTTTTTGTCTTGGACTGAAAGATAACCAAATTGTCACTGATGCCATCGGAAACTTTTGTCTGTGGATTAAAAACCCCAATATTTTTACTTACAGGTTGGTATGTGTCGGGTGCCAACTATTTTCGTAGCATTTTTACCGGAGGTCTATACATTTTCCTTCTATGGATTTGACTTTTTCGTTGTGTGTACCGGTACTTGTTCGTTGTCTATTAGTGCTGTGCTGTTTGTGTTTGTCACGTTGATTTTGTACATCATGGAACTTATTATGACTATGATTTTACTGAAACTTTCCTCAAGCAAAGTTCACATCTTTCTCTTTCATAATAAAGAATAAACATCAAGGTCACGGTGCAAGGATATAGATTAGAGAAATAACTTTATATAAGAAGCATTCCAATGAATGATACATGAGTCTAGCTGTAAACATTCTACTGTGAATGGTTTTACACATGTATATAAGGGCTCAAGTTATCATAATGATCGGCTAAAACTTCAGAAATCGCAGCAAACAAAGAAATTTTCCGCAGCTGACTCTACGTCATATACACGAGAATCCCCGATACACTAGCACTATAACCAGGGAGAGAAAAATCAACTGTCTGGAGGTCATTTGCAGTCTTTGCTTCCATGGTAACCGTCCATCATTCCCGCTTCCAAGGCCCAGCTTATTTGTCGCCGGCCTTTGAGATACGGGAATTTGAGACCTGCGTCCCCTGCCTCATTTCGCCACAAGGGGTGGCCTAATGTAAAAAGGCCCCGTCTGGTGAAAATTGTCCGTCGTCGGTGGATCAGTCACCCAATAACCTTAGTAGTATGAGAGAAACATTCCTGTCGGATTGTATCATTAGTATTTTTGGATAAAGAGGATTCAGAGCACACTATGTCAATGTGATCATAAAAGTACTGAATAAACGTTTCGTTTCGTCAATTGAGTCCATCAGAAATATCAAAGGAAACTAATTTTTGTTTCGCCTGGAATACATCAGATGTTAAGATGTGGATTTGGATGTACAGAATGAAAGGTTTAAACATTCAGGGAAGGCCAATCAACCTGCAGTTAAGTTAAGAGGTTTGACATACCATCATTCGAATTACACTTTCATTAAGGTAGTATGCGCCTCGAAAGTGAAAGACTTACACTTTTGCCTCAACTTTTCTTAATGGAGCTTTCACCATTCTCTGGCAAAATCAAAAATAAAAATATGGGTCATCGCGCAAAATCGGAGCTGGAGAAACAAATTACCAAACATTTAGCGATATTAAATTCAAAATGGCCGCTATCCCTGTGTTAACGATCTGGGGAAAAATAAAATGTTCGATTTAAAAAAATATGACGATGAAACTTTTTCTTACTCCAAGAGATTTAAATTGAGCTTCTTCGAGTAATAGAGCAGAAAGCATTGACAAAATTTGAGAGTTCGATTTTTTTGTCGAGGTGTGTACCACCTGTACATGAAATCGAATGATCAAAGTGGAAATGAGTTCACTCAACGACCAGCAAATGACTGCAAAAATAAAAGACTGTAAACTTGCACTCATGTTACGGAGATAGCGTGGATCTGTTTTCCGAAATTTTTGATACATCCTTTCATTCAGTAATGTTGGAATAATTTTGAGACTGATAGCGATCAACTTTTCTTAATTCATAAAAATTACAATTTTAAGGAAAACGGATTAAAGTTCATTTTCATTTAATTAACCTCCATGACTTTACATTCTTCAAGTATTGTCGTTAACTTGTTTTGGACATCATAAAAATGAGCACAACAATCATTTGGCAATTTTTGGCAAAATAAAGAAAATTAATCTATCTTTACAAAAATCACAAGCTTCTTATCAATAACGTAACGATTTCTGACCACAGATATACGTTCGCCGTATTTTGACTCAAAAACAAACTAATAAACAACAATTCTCCATAGTTCTCTAATTTGACATATCAACACATATTTTGTAATCTCCATCGTCCACTTTCTTCCACACAATCAAATTGTTCTTGCTTTTTACAACTGATCCGTCTCCTTTAATTTGGTCGACGTGTAGAATCTGATAGATCATGTAGCCGTCGGGGGAGGCGTGGAACTCTCTGACGTCACATCTATAGGCCTTAGGGCCAGCGACCTTTACGCCTTCTACACATTCTTGTACAAGAGCTGAAAAAGAGTCACCAAGCAGGATGTGAGTGCGCATGCGTAAGAAACGAGAAACTGCAGTTAAAAGTGTAGGTTTGAGAAGCTGTTCAAGAGCAGGATCTCCCCGAAATTTCAAATCTCGCCAAATTCACAAAACGCACTATGTCAAAGTTTGATTAGTTTTTATTTTGATTTTTGGTGTTTATGTCTCTTAGTGCGATTTTGTACTTTTTCCTGTCCTTTTTTTCCGACTCAACTTTGGCAAATGTTTTTCCTTTTAAAATGTCTATTTTGTTTTATAGTCATGTATTTTTTTCATGTGTTTGGCAATTTCATTTTGCTCTCTTAAATCAAAATTAGAGCTAAGAAAGTTATTATTGTTGTTGTTGTTGTTGTTGTTGTTGTTGTTGTTGTTGTTATTTTGTTGTTGTTGTTTGTATAGTTGATTGGCCTATGCGAAACAAGTTTACCAGCAAATATGTGCTGCTGACTTTGTTTGTTATGATTGGTGAAACAAGTGAGCTCCTGAGCTAAAAGCTTCTAAGATCACGTCGTCAGTAAGGGTTTTGATCGAAAACGAAAACTTATCAAAACAGAATGAAACATTAGGGTTTCCTAAATGAGTCACGACCTTTCGATGTTGAAGATGCTGCTTGCGTTGAACGTACAATTAGCTAAATATTTTTTTTCAAGCATAACAAAATGGCAACTGTCCACGGGCTGACCTCATTTCATGTCAACTTTATGTAAACATTCTAAGCAGAACTGTCAAGGAGACGGAGCGAGGTGAAGCAAACTCAACTCGAACTTTGCACCCTTTTCTCCATTAAATTATAAGTATAAGCATACAACATGATACCGTGAGTATCGACGAAGCCACCTCTTGTACTGACAGTCAGCGAGAAACAGAAGTACAACGAACGACGGGCAGGCAAACAAACAATGAAACACATGTATTTATCGATGCACATGATCACCTTCCCTGTATCAACTAACTCACCTTCTCGTCCAATTATGACACCTTTGTCCGGCACCACAATCTGGCAGTCTTCCGAGTAGAACTGCGCTAATTCTCGGAACATGCCGGCGTTGAATGTGTCTTCTACCTGGCGGATTCGTTGAGCAAGGACAGTTTTCAAATCAGAAGTCATCTTGGGCGATGTTGGTGGGGGGGAGATCAAATGACGCTTGTCGGGAATCTAGTAACTATCACGATATCCGATATCAATCATACTATACAGTTCATCGGGTGCAAAACGTCACATTTTTTACTTCCGTTTGCGCCCTATCGGCTCGGGCTGCGCAACTCCAAATAGTAGTCGCACCTATTTTTTAAGGTAGTAGGCCGTATGCGCCTCGAAAGTGAAAGACTTAAACTTTTGCTCAAATGTCCCTCAAGTAATCTTTCAACCATTCAGTTTCAAAATCAAGAACAAAAATCGGTGGTCAACGTGCAAATTATGGTATACCTGAGAGACAAATTACCGACGATTTACTGATATTTGAAATTCAAAATGGCCACTATCCCGGTGTTAAATCTGTGTATTAAAAATAAATTTTAGATTTTCGAAAAACTAAGACGGTGAAAACTTTTCTTTCATCAAAAGCTTTAAAATGAACCCCAACAAGTGGTATATCAGAAGAGAATTGGTAAAATTTGAAAGCCCGAATTTCTGTCCCCGAGGCGCGTTCTACCTTAAAAGAAACAGTACCTTCTCTGTCACCAACATTGACATCGACACGAATTTTTAAAGAAATCTTTCACTCTGTCACAAACTTTGACATCGACGTCTCTACTTGTCCTATAGGCCTAATGTATAAGTTTGGTAGTGTTCTCAATGTAAAAATCACATGATTTCCGCTAGTATAGGGTCGAAGGAAGTCGTTCCTAACTCACGCCGCCCTTATGGGCCATAATCCCAGCAACTAGATCAAAAAGTGATACATGTATATACGCTGTCAGGTCATGATCTAAACTCGTGCATCAATATTATCAGTACTGTACTTCAATGGAGAAAAATGTGTATTCGTTATAATGGCCCATAGAACTACGTCATCGCCAAGCGACTCTTTGCAGTCCTTCTGTTACATGTAAATACTTGAAATTTTTATTCCTTCGATTGTTGAGAACATAATATGGCGCAAAACGACAAAGCTTATTCCTTTCTAAATATTTGAATCTTGGAAACTTGAAAATGCATCAGTCACTTTCAGTGCTAGACTTTCCTGGAAACCAACGTCGCACTTTTTTCGACGGGGGGGGGGGGAGATACAGAATGATGACCCAAAACCCTAAGACTAAATCATAAAAATGCAACAAAATCATGGGTCACATGGTTTCATGAAAAGTTTTTTTCTTCTCGCAATCAACATCAGGATGTCCCAACATGCAGTGAATGTCTTATGTGAATTACATTTGTATTTTCCCACTCAGTCTACATTGAAATTATTCTGGACCTTGACAACACCAAGAACAGTTTCTCGTATTCCCCATGCATGTATCCAACATGCTAAATTTGAACTGGAACCCAATGAAGGATCTTAAGTTGAGATCTGTACACAGTGTTCGTATGGTTGTTCAGAAATATTTTAAGCATCCAAAATAATTTATTTGGAAACGTCATCTTAATAAACATAAATTCACAATATTACCAGATAGGTAGCTAATTCTCCAGGACATTTGTACATTGAGGTATTAAGGGGCGCAAGACAGAAAGTGAAAAAGGTTTGCTTAAGTTTCTTCAGGACAAGTTTTAATCACTCTCTTTCCTAATAAACGACAACAATCAAGAATCGTCGTACAACACTTGGCATTAGAGAAACAAACTAATTACATGTCTACAAGTTACCGATATTTGAAACTCAAAATTGCTGCTATACCCTGTGTTATCGCCTCTCCAACTCCCAAGGCACAGAAAAAATTCCAAATCACACGAAGGTGCCCCTGAATTTTCTTCTCAGGTATCTGTACAACCGACATGAATCTGTGAATATTGGCTGCACGATCAATTAAACATATCACAGCAAGCGTAATAGACGCCATCAATTTTCTTAAAGACGATTAAATTGGACCAAAGGCCCATGCTCGATCCATCGGCCTTGACCAGATCAACACGGGCCAACACATAAGCCATCTCTCCGTCGGGCGATACATGCAGGTGATCAATTCGGTCGTACGTCATCAAATTCGCACCAGACTCTTTGAAATCCTTGCTGATAGTTAGGAGAGCTGGGAAAAGAATTAAAAATTATACGTCAATTACACTATGTATGTATGTATGTATGTATGTATGTATGTATGTATGTATGTATGTATGTATGTATGTATGTATGTATGTATGTATGTATGTATGTATGTGTGTGTATCTATGTATGTATCTGTGTATCTATGTATCTATGTATCTATGTATTTATGTATGTATCCATGTATCTGTGTATCTAAGTATATGTGTATATGTGTGTCTATATGCACCCATGCATGTATGCATGCAGGCATGCAGAAGAATACACAATGGAAGATATACGTTAGGCTCCTTAACAAGCCGTTGAAAATGTTGTTCCTTGGAGGGAAACTTCATTATTCTAGGTTTTGCTCGTTTTGATCAAAAAAGCGCATTGTCAGTGGTAATGTTAGAATTACATTTAAATCGCACAATATTCAGGGTCGATTATTTTAAAGTACGACGTATCAGGTCATCATACAAAGTTAATTGTTTTCCGCCTAAGCACAAACTCATCCCTGCAATACACATTGCTCATTTACATACTTGAACAATTATCGAGTAGCTTTCGCTACAATCTCAGAAATGACAGGTGCACAAACCAACAAATAAACGTGACCGTGCAGCACGATCAGCCGTCAATCTCCTGCACTGGTGCAGGCAATAATAGTTCGGTCAGTTATATCTATCAAAACTGATATGTGCTTCATGTATTACCCATTCCGGGAACTTAATTAGATAAGGTTACAGCAATGAATAGAAATTTGGTGGTTGAGTTTACCAAAGGGAAGGAATAGCTCGGCCATTGCCCTTCCTCGTATACGCAAATATTAAAAAAAGATATACAAATATTCATAGGACACCAAAAATACATAACATATTACAAATTATATCATACCAGTATATTGATGGTGCAAATGCAGCGCTCTGATTGGTCGAGACGCGAAAAGAACCGTGGTATATTGGCGATATACCACGGCTGGCATACGCGCGAGCTCTCAGCTTGAGCAAAAATCCATTTTTGACGTTCCAAGCCAGAATTTCAATATACTGTTATGATGTAATGGCAATGAAGCACACCCAGCGACGGTATACCACTCGATTTTGACCAGTTCACTCCTGGGTGTGCTTTATTGCTTAAATAACTGTACTACAATGTTTTCCCCTTTCAAAAAATTAGCTAAAATAATCCTGTAAATGTGTCACACAATTTTGCCGTTTTTACAGTGAGGGTCAACCAATCCCCATAAAGCAGTTTACAAAACGACAACAAATATTGTACTTAAAGACCTCCTATTCAATCACGTACGCTTCCTTTCACAAGAACTTTTCTTTGAAGAAAGGGCAGTGTCTGAGCTTTCCAAACATATCGGTTTCATGTTATTTCATGCTTTTTACTTCATCAGGGAGCCGTTATGCTACACATGCCTTTGTTTGCCACAAAGTTGTAATACACACAAATAAAAACTGGCTTCAAGGAAGTAGTCAATCACATATTATATCATGCCAGAATATTGATGACGCAAATCTGATTGGTCGAGACACGAAAAAACCGTGGTATATTGGTTATATACCACGGCTGACATACGCGCGAGCTGTCAGCTTGAGCAAAAATCCGTTTTTGACGTTCCATGCCAGAATTTCAATATACTGTTATGATATAATAGCAATAAATCACACCCAGCGACGGTATACCACTCATTTTGACCAGTTCTCGTGCGTATATGCCGTGAACTGGTCAAAATCTCGTGGCATTCCGTCGCTGGATGTGCTTTATTGCTGAAATATCCAATGTTAATATCATCTTCCTTGTTTCGGATCGGAGGTTAAACTCAATGAAGTAAACCCTGAATTAATCTCTCAACTTTACAAATATGGGATGTGGCGAATTACAAAATTACAACAAAAAAATTCATTTAAAATCCACTCGTTCGAGTTATATGCCAATGGGTTTTTCCAACACTAAATGCCCATTTTAGAAACATCAGTATCTCAGCTTTCCAAAACTGTTTTAAAGTATTTCATCGTCGTTCAGATCTTTTATTATAAAAAGTAGACAATTAAAAGTACCGGTAGCATGGCCAATACAACCATTTTCACCATAAGGCTATGCGTGCTAGTCAAAATTGGTTCCAGAGAGGCATTACATCCAAAAATTTCTAATAGTATCAGTTTTTGAATGTTTAGCAGAATATTAAAGCAAAAAAAGATATCCTCGCCGTAGATTTATGATTGGCATGGACGGTGGGTCCCTCTAGTCAATAGACAGTACTGTGGGCTATCGCGTATCCTGCGTATTGGACAAATACCGCGCTTAAAATGTTGCGGAAAATTCACAGTAGAAGCACTTGCAGCAGCTTTTAACGATTAACGGACTCAAAAGTGGAATGAAAAAGCCTTGTGACTGACTTGCTTTGACATATATTGCGTCTTCGCCCCCAATTTTTGAAACAGGGGCGCTGACCTGAATGACCTTATATCCTGGGTGACCTTGCAAAGATTTTAGTGCGACCGGTCCTGGACAATTTTAGTGCGACCTAAATCGTCAAAGAGAATGGTAAACCCACCTTATACACTATGACATTCAAATCATGTGAAAAAGATAAGCGAAATTTCGCGACTAACTACCTTCTCGTCCAATTACTATGGGTTTTTTTGGTCCAACCGCCTGACAGTCGTCGGTGTAACAGTCTACTAATCTCTGCAAGTCTCCAGAGTTGTAAGCATCCATCAGCTCTTTGAATCTCGCCGCCACGACAGATTTCGCATCACACGAGGCCATCTTGTTTGTTCTGCTTCTAACTATCAGACAACCTTGGGCCTTGACGGTGAAAACACAATCGACACTGCGAAAAGTGAAGTCAGACTTTGATCGCGACGAATTCTAGTCTTTACATCTAAAGGCAGGTTAGCATATGAGAGGACTGGTAATATCTCAGAGGGGCTCAAAGTTTACATACATACATGCATACATGCATACATGCATGTATGCATACATACATACATACATACATACATACATACATACATACATACATACATACATACATACATACATACATACACACACACACACACACACACACACACATACATACATACATACATACATACATACATACATACATACATACATACATACATAGACAAACAGACAGGCAGACAGACAGACGTTGACCCTTGTACAAACAGACATATGTAAACTGCCCATATCATAAGTATTAACACCCCTGTCGTATATAATTTTTGTTGAATTTTCAGCGGAGCACTTCTCTTCAGCCTAGGGTATTACAACAAACGTACACGGAGTGACCTTGGTTCAAAATATAGATCATGCACTATCGTTGTGTGCATTGAGACGAGAGAAAACTTTCGAACAAAAATTACCGTCAAGGCCTACATTATGAGGCGAAATGGTTGACATTCGCATGTATGCTAATAATCAATATCTAAGTTGATACCTAATAGGCCGGTGGTCTAATGTTGATGGTCACGTAATGTGTGAGAGCCCGCTGGATCAAACGCGTAGCAATGGTTCTACTCCAGAATAAAATGGACGCCAGTGAATGGACGTACCGTATGGACGCGATTATGTTCCGCAGACTCAGTACGCCCAAAGATCACGTGATACCGGCACAGATAAACCCACGTGTATATATAATATACGTAGGAGTACGACAGGGAAGCTAGAAATCTGGTTGTTGTTGTTGTTGTTGTTGTTGTTGTTGTTGTTGTTTGTATTGTTGTTATGTTTATATTAGTCATTTTGATGTTGTTGTTGTTGACCATTAAAATTCAACAAACGTAATGATTATGTTGTTGTTGTTGTTGTTGTTGTTGTTGTTGTTGTTGTTGTTGTTGTTACAAAACAAACGTAGATGTCATAAGAAACTCTATACGGACACAATCATCATTTGACCCAGTGCAACTCTCCCCTGAACTACACTCTCTCCTTTTACAGCCGCCATCCAGCTCATGTATCCGTGTTCGTCATTCTCGCGAGCAAGAGTTTCCGCTCCGCTGGACCTACGCAAAAATCAAGCCTCTTTAACGGGTAGCGCTAAGCTGTTACGGTAAAGAGGCATGTGGTTTACTATGATGGTGTTCGTTGAATTTTACTGGTGATAGATTGGGAGAGGAGACAGATACGTCGATAGATGAGAGAGTTGCATCGGATCAAATGATGATATTGTCCTAGTAGTGTTTCTTATGACATCTACATTACGTTATGTTCGTTGAATTTTATTGGTCAATAACAAAATGACTAATATAATACTTATAAATAATAACACAAATTGCTTCAAGTAAAAAGTAATAATATCTGTTACGTAAGTTTCATGCATCCTGCAATCTTTAGACAGAAGTGTATAGTAGGATTCTTAGCTGTATACTTGCATTTACCGTATATGTTTTGGACGTACCATTCTATTTGTAGGTGGTTTTAACATTTCTGTAAGAATATTATTAAGATGTAATAGCCTTTATTTTCATCGAACTTGTAATCAAGTAAGTAAATTTCCTGGCAAGACATCTGGCGCCTGACACAGGCCTTTACAACCTGGTCCCAGGAGAGGTCAGAGGTGACCGGCATGTTCCCCTGACAAAGGAGCGCTGCAATACCCGCGATCCCTAAGTTAAAACTAAATTTTCGATTTTCACGAAAATAATGAAGTGAAAACTTTACTTTCTCCACAAGTTTCAAACTGAGTCCAACTAGCATACCGACAAAGCGTTGAGAACAATTTAAGGGTCTGAATATTTGTCCACTTGTGCGAAGGAATAAAATACATGCGGTTTGCGACATCTATCTAGACTGACATTTTCGTTGATACCATGAGATATCCAGTTGCCCAGATTCCTCCTATTTTTACCTACATTTCAATATTACGGCATGTATATTGTGTAAAACCCGGATTATATTGAATGACAAGCAAGTTTTACAAAAGTACTTTGGTATAGGTCATTATTGACATGAGTGTGCAATGTGTTCACAAAGTAGCAAATAAGGGATGGTAAGAAATCGATAACGAATGAATACGCGCGAAATCAGTTATATGATGCGAACAGCCATTACAAAATTATATTGTTCTTTGTGTTTACTCGTCATTTCAAATAAACTCGGACAGTAACAGTTGGGCTGCGCTATTTCTGACTCAACTGTACTCTTTGACAATAAATAAAAACTGAATAAAAGCATTTAAGTCCCTTACATTTTTTTCGAATGAATGTGCAAGCTTATATTCCAGGGGCGGACGACACGTGTGTGGATGATCAGTATTAAAGCTAGCTTTAAAAAACATACAATGTGATATTTGCTGACTAAAAATAGGATCTAGTTATTTTTTTACAGGTAACATGATATGTCTTGCTTTGTAAGGATGGTTTGAATTAATATTTAATCGTTCATATAGCATTTTAATTGGCAGCATTGAGAACTACGAAATTATTGTTCACGCGCATGCTCTGATCTCGCAAAACAAGTTTTAGGCTATTCATCAATTATGAATATTTATATGGGCATTGCTACCTATGTGACATAATTCACTCTTCCGCGCCTAGACGAAATGATGAAAATTGGCTGTCTTACTTTCAACCCGAACTAAATTTCCGGTAAAACGATACACTATAATCTGTGCGTAGCTTCCGTAGGTACGTCAAATTCTGAACGATCAACACTTTTTTTCACCCCAAATTGCGTGCGAAACTACCAATCGGTCATGTCTGAAGTGGAAGTTTACAAGGCGATAGAAGAGAGAGTTGCAATGTTCGTGTCGGCCTACAACTCGGGCGATACCGACTCGCTGAAACAACTTTTCACGGGTAACTGCAAACTGATGGCCCCGGGCCAGGCGGTAACATCTGGGCGTGAAGGTACGTAATTTCGCTCTTTCTATTAACTGACAGCCTTAATTTGTTGAAAATTGTCCATGTCGACTTTCCTTTGTTTGTGTCATAATACGGAAATTAAGTTTCAACCAGTACCCGTCGCTGTCATTACGTTGTAACTTTAGGTCCTCTCTTAGTTGTGCCACACTTCTACAACTGGTGTTATCGATCCACCCGACCTTTGAGCGAAGTACTGACGACTACGTTAGGTGCTCTCTTCAGATGATGATGCCTTAATCTTTGATACATATCATAGACCGCTTTAAATTATGAAATAAGGGGCCAAAGATGGCCTGGGCGCTAAAATAATTTGACGAACGGTCAAAACACTTATAAATATGAGTATTCCCACTCATGCGGCTGAAAACGTGCCCCATATTGCCCTGTAAGCGACAATGTATACTGCAGTGAAGGTACTACATATATCCTTTCACTTGTTGTTCAGGGGTGGAAAAGATGAGAGACGCCATGATAGCGATGGGTTACATCGGTGTAAAAATCTCCGTTTCCGGAAGCGATGTTCTCAACGATGGCGACAGGCTCTGTACCCCGATGATCTTCACTCTAGGAAAGCAAGACGGAACCGAGCTTTCTGGGAAAGGGGTCTACATCTGGAAGATGATCGACGGAAAATACTACATCGACACGGATCTGTGGAACTACGATGAGGAACTCTGAAATGTAACTGTGGCTCAGCCTGGATACCTACTGTAGAATAGCAGTGTTACGTATTACAGATAGCAGCTAAAATTGTACACTTGTAAAACTTTAAAGGGATATGTCTCGATTGCTTACAATTGTTCAGTTGGGTAACGTATCCTGGATTCGCAGAGTTACACCAGAGCGAGAAAGTAACTGCCCAGTTACTCTCGCAACCAATTGAATATCGTGTAAGAACTGTCAGACCAATACAAATAAAAAACTGTTAGATTCTGTTTTTAAGCTCTTTGGTAGGGAGTTTGGACGGGATTTTGCAAGAAAAAAGGGATGCAAAAGACGGTAGTACATACTCCGTTCGGGCACGTATGTGTAACCATAGAACAAAAGAGGAGGAGGAGAAGGAGGAGGAGACAGAGGCAAAAAGATGGATTTGTTTCATTGAACCAAACAAGCTCGACGTTATTGTGTTGCAATATTGTAACTTTTACGACAAACTTTCCTGAACTATATGTATGGACCGTTTGCAGTCGCTAAAACTCCAATGTTCTATCGCTCTTTGTGAAACTCGATTATCAGAACCGGCGTGTTGATTAAAATACAATTCAGCTACTGATGTTCCATTTTAAAACAAAAGGAAAAAATTCACGTTCACTTACGACAAACAAGACATGTTTACTGACATCGACAGTGATTATGGTACATCAGTTTACCACTATTTGATGCAGGCATTGGCAGTGAAAGTGAAGCTTGAAGTTGGCCGAAATTTAATTAACTCAAGAGTAAACAATAGTATATACATTTATGATCAACTTTGGCGTCACAGTTCTTGATGATGTAACTTTCTATGAGGTATGGCACTCAGATGAAATTAACAGTATATTTGTTTTAGATTATCCGCATCACATTGACAAGCATGTATTGATACTAATAAACGTCGGTTGATATTACTTTTTCTATCATACCAGTACATTGACGGCGGAAATACAAAGATCTGCGGGTGTTTAAATATCATCGTGAATATGTCAAAGGTTAGAACTTTCCTCCGATAGACAGAGTAAGATTTTATCTTTCATTCAATCAAGTAGTAAACTTACACGATGAATTTTTTCCAGTAAAGTAATTTAGATTTCGAGTTACATCGTATATACAAAAACGCCAAGTTTTGGAGTAGGGACTTTGCCGGCCTCGATCACACGTGCTTCCAATAAACTGTGCATTTATTCCATACGAAATTCTCCCTATGGCCATACCTCAGAGAAGCTACCAACAGTGCATAAAAGTGGTAACACGTGGTGAAGAATTCTGGTACCAGTGTAGATAGCTAAAATATTGAAAACTGAAGAATTAAGGTGATTTCAGACACGTGATCGTCATCTCACTATTGTCACAAATATGCGCCTTAGATTTGTCAAAAGGTTTTCATCAGCCCACAATCAACACTTAGTCTAATCATCGTTGTTACTGGTTACTCACGACTGCTAAAGTTGCCACACTTTATTTCTTGAAACAGAAAAATTTCAAAATAAACTGGCCTTTGTTCATTCCTCATTTATAGGGCTAATCATGATAGTAAAATAAGGTGTCGGACAGAGAGTGATGTCAAAGGATTCTGTAAAACTGAAGTTCAGCTTGTAAGAAGGATGTATCTGGAATGTTCATGTAGAAATCACCGCTCCCAGATCTTCAAGTCTCCAACACACTTTTGCAGGGCTTATGTTTAGTTGTACATGTCAACGCACACTTTATAAACGCCGTCCACTTTCTTCCACATGATCATGTTCGATCCAGTGCCCAGGCTCGAACCATCGGCTTTGGTCACGTCGACACGCGCCAACAGGTAGGCCAGCTCTCCATCCGGGGATTCGTGAACGTGCTGAACTTCGTACGATGACAACTTATATCCAGATGCGTGAAATTTTTTGCACGTTGTTACGAAAACTGCAACATTAAGAAAAGACAAAGGAATCATGACATTTGAAATGATTCTTCATAAATTATTGTTGCGCAACTCAAACAATGCAACTTGCAACGACTGGCGTACCACAATAGAAGTCCTGAAGTAGTATAGTAGCGCTTTAAGGTAGAATGCGACATTTTAAAGTTCTTGGTGTAAGACAATTTTCACCGGCTTTTACTTTTACAAAAATCGAAAGTTTTACTCTTCCCCACAGAGTTAACACAAGGATGGCGGCCATTTTGAATTTCAATTATCGGTGAATTTAAGGTAATTTTTTTCTCTGCTATTAAAAATTGAAGTGTGACCAGCCGATTTTCATTCTTGATTTTGAAAGCGAATGGTTGAAAATTTCACTTGGGAAAGTTTAGCAAACGTTTAATTATTTCACCACGCATACTACCTTAATAAAGTGATGCAATTATTTCATTCACGATGCTAAGCGTATCTTAATATTTCGATGAGACACTGTGTGCAAAAGAGCGAACAAATCCGACAGGAAAGGTCAAGTGCAAAAAGGTCGCAGATTTGTTATCTTGACTGAAATTCAAATACCGCAATGTCTTTTGTAGAACTATTATTCAGTATTTATTACAACATGTTTTGCATTCCAGATTTTGGATTCAAGTATTTACAAATTGACTTTCAGGCGCACCTGTCAAATTCTGAAATTGGCACTTTCGATATTACTGCACTAACTTTGGCATATGTAAGGTGTAACTCTGATGGGTTTCCCTTAACACATCTCCCAGTCATTGATGTCACACGCGATTCTAAATTTACAAAATGGGCTTGTCTCAGAATACGACAAAACTATTTTGAACTGTAATCTAGGAGAATTGTCGTAGGGCTGACGCACCGTCCTCCTCAGCCAATCAGTTTCGGCGATAAAAAAAACAGTATATACAACTTTGCACAGGGTGCACACGTGCACCTGGTGTGGAAATTTTGAAAATTTGAATAAAACACGACGGTCCAGAACGAGTACAACATTTGATGGAAAAACGGAAACACGTGCATTGATTTTTATCACTAGTTCGAGAAGAAGAACTGGTTTCTTGTCTACTACTCTTTTGGAAAGCGATCGACCATGGGTGTTTTCACGCAAAAACCGTCCTTTACATTTAGCTCAAGGTCAAAACGACAAGAGCCATACTTAGTACACCAAGGTTGTGTCATTGTGTGGAACGTAGTATGCTCTGACGAGCACGATTCGATATTTGTACGGATAACTGAATGTCAACGCATGTGCACAAGTTTCAATCATGGTGGTTTCTCAGGTTTTGAAAGTTCGAGGTTTCACATGTCAAAATGGTCACCAGTTGTCCTCGTTTGAATTAAACTGAAGAATGGGCAATTATGACCACATCTCCAACATTACTTCGACAAATAAATAACTTTATTTCGGGTAAGCCAGTTAACGGCATTTATCAAACATTGTATCGATCGTCTTTTAAGCATGCAAACACTAAGCGAATATGACATTGAACGTTCAAAAATCATAGTATCAAATATTCAAACGTGATTTAGTTTTCAAATAGTCGCGTTGCCATTGTAATTCCTGTATGCGTAAGGTGAGTTTTTCATGGCTAAATGTATTTTTAGATTGTCCCTTTCACATTCTGCTCGCTTAATTTAAATACTAAGTACCTCTGGAAAGAAAGCGGGTCTGTGCTGAATACGCTTATTCATCTTTAGAAGAGGTAACCTGGCACTGGTCTGTGACCGGGTCAATGAAGGTCGTCCGGAATGTGGCGTGAGGCTCTACCATCAATACTTCAGCATACTCAATTAAAATTTCGTTTTGCCAATCCGATAGTATGAACATAGTAGAAAATCCGCAGCTGTTCACACAGGGAGTGTTGTTGTACCTTGTCATTGAAATGCGTGATTCTAATCAACAATTTGTTGTCTACGTGGTGCTTGACAGTCATGCCCCTAATTAGCCATAACACAACTACCTGTTTTAGAATATATCGTACTCCTGCTGTAAAATCGTCCATTGACGAAAGCCTATCGCGTGAACCTCACCACGAAATCATCGAAAAGGTGAGACTAAAACTGTTGACTTGCCTTCCCGACCGATTTCTATCGGTTTTTCTGGCGCGACATATTGGCAATCTTCAGTGTAAGCTTCAGATACACCCTTGAAATCCCCCGTATTGTAAATGTCCACTAATTCCTGGTATAGCTTCGTCAAGATGGCTTTGAGATCGGATGCCATATTTGTTTGTTGTAAGGATCTGGAAAGTTGGACACTTGGGACAAAGACGTATGCCTACACCGACGGCGCCAATTGACTTACAATTTCTGCACTCTGGTGGCTTGTGCGCTAAAGATGTATTCTGGGAGAAATCTAGGTTAAGGTCATAGGGACGCGTTATATTCCCAGTTCTGTCACGCGCGGGCGCTGCAACCTCTGACGACTTTGGGTACTGTGAATAGTTGTACCCACACTCTCATAACAAAGTAAAGAACAGGTCAATGGGTCAGGCCGATTAGGTGAGGGAGGGGCCAATCGGTGATGAGTCAGTTGTCCAATGACAGCTGCCGCTTGAATTTGATTGACGTACAGAGCAGTTTTCTTTCAGGTGTCCGGTTTGTGTCCACCCTTGGTACTTTATATAAGAACAGCGGCAATACACTTAATCTTGAAAATACTATTTTTACCACCAGACTGATATAAAAACTCTAAATAATAATTGATATGCTATTATGAACACGCAAACGTCGAAAACAACTCTCGGAAAAAAAACCCTTCCATAGTGCTCGAAAGTGAGTACTCATATTCATAGTACCAACGTTCGGCATCATTCACGTATCGTCATATCTGCGTATATCACGGGCACTCTGTTGATCTGAAGGGATAGTCCGTATCGAGTTTTGATGATTCTGTCTAAGAAGGGTTATTCAAATCAACATAAGCATGAAAATAAACTCCACAATAATGCAAACTCAGATGCTGACAGATCATTGTGTGAGAAGACTGATAACTATGTGTTGTACAGCCTTAAATACCAAAACGAGATGGCGATAGAGGCTTGTGAGAGTGTCTGCTGTCTTTTACTTGAGCGCCACCAGCGGCCACATCGGCCGAACGCGCCGCGGAGCCTGTAATGTATGCGTGCGCGCTTGCAGAACCTTTGTCGCGTCTCCCGCCGCGCCGTGCTCCATAGGTCGTCTCACGTAATGATATATATATACAAGGGTATGCAAATCATTTCTGGACGATGTGTATTTACCGAATATAGAAGTAATCGATACTTGTGTCAAAATTTCTTTACAAACATCATGAAAACTATAAATTCGATAGATATGGATCTTAAGTCTCGGTATTTATTAAAATTAACTCATTTGCTAAGCGTTTAATAATTGCTTTCTTCAGTTTAAGTGAATTATATCATTTTTATTTATTTATAACGACGCTATTTTAACGTCCGTTTCCATGGAAACGAGCGTGGTGACCCCCATTTTTTATTTCATTTTTGCACTTGCAAAACTTCCAAGAATATCTGTGCAAAGTTTCAAGAAAATGACACCACAACTTAATTTTGACGTAATTCAATCGTGCGGAACCAGTGGCGTAAGAGGTACGACATAAGGGAGCTGTCATTATTTACAGCCTGGGGGTCGGAGGAATGTGAGGGGGTCACTCAAAAATACCGCAATGATACGGTGTCGCTCACATTTGATCAGAATTGGTACATACCAGTATGGGTACCAAAGATCAACAATAATTGTTGTTTCTATCTGTTCAGTGCAGGAAAATTCTACTTTGATGTTATGACAATGATTTCTGCAAAGTACAACCAGAAAAACGACAAGAAATATTTAAACCAGAAATACAAGAATGACAAAAGTAAATAAGGTCTGAAACTTTAGGTACTGGAGGTCAACTTTAGCAACATGCATAGCAGAAACAGCTAGTCCCCCTTAGTTTGAGCAGGTCTGTTAATATGTAACAGTTCATAAACAATGACAGGAAATGACTCAAGGTCAGTGGGGTAGCCTGTTTCAGTCACTGGCATGCCACCACTCCTACACATTTGCAGGATTTCCCTTTTTCTTACCTCATTTGACACTGACATGTTCATTTGAACAACGTCACATCTCGACCCCTGCATCTACCTGTACACCAAATACTGAGATGGTAGCTTTGGCGTTATGGGAGCTTTTGCGTGTGACGGACATACATCCGCACATACATACATACCCACATACATGCATACAGACATACAGACGCCACCGACTTACCATATAAGCTCTTTTGGTATTTATATACATACCAAATATGAGCTAAAAATTGAAATCTGCAAAGGGGTTGCTCAAAATGTGGAGAGGAAGAAGGGGGTTGCTAATTTTTTTTGTGCGAAATAAATTGAAATGCCTCTCAGATTGCACCATTGCACACTTCAATTTCTCAAAATTTTCGATGCGAGAGGGGGCACATCCGCCTCTCGTGCTCTCCCCATTGAGGTGTTCTTTACTAGTAAAAAACAAATTGAAAACACCTCTCATATTGCATATACATCTATTTCTCAAAATTTTCCACGCAGGCAAGGAGACACCCCCTCTGACACTTTCCCCGTCAGCCTGTCGCGTGTTCTCCCCCTTGTACTTTCAAATTCTGCCCAGTAAGATATTCTAGTGAAAACCTGCCATAATACCCATCCAAATTAAACAATACTAAACGGTTGGATACTGGTTATAGCACAGGGGGCTCGTACTCATTGTTTATTTGTGTCTGTGTTTGTTTGTGTGTATGTGTTTGTGTTTGTTTATTTGTTATTTTTAATAAAATAACAGCGAAAAGCTGTTTTGTTAATATTTGTCAATAAAGAGCAGTTTATTTATTTGTTTGTTTGTTTATTTGTTTGTTGATATGTATTTCCGATGGTTAGGCTTAGGCTTAGGCTTAAGTTAGGGTTAGGGTTAGGGTTAGGATTAGACTTATTCACTCCCTCTATATATTCTCAATATATAGAGGGAGTGAATAAGTCTAACCCTAACCCTAACCCTAACTTAAGCCTAACCCTAACCCTAACCCTAACCCTAACTTAAGCCTAACCCTAACCCTAACCCTAACCCTAACTTAAGCCTAACCCTAACCCTAACCCTAACTTAAGTCTAAGTCTAACCCTAACCATCGGAAATACATATCAACAAACAAACAAACAAACAAACAAATAAATAAATAAACTGCTCTTTTTTGACAAATATTAACAAAACAGCTTTCCGCTATTATTTTATTAAAAATAACAAATAAACAAACATAAACACATACACACAAACAAACACAGACACGAATAAACAAGGAGTACGAGCCCCCTGTGGTTATAGCGTGAGCTTTAATATCTGTATTTTGTTGTCACTTTAAATTTCATTTTGTTGGTTTTACCTTTTTCAACCGTCATGAGATAACCGATGATAATCTAGCAGGGTACATCAGGATTTGAAAGGTCTTTCGTCTTGCTGTATATGTGTAAATTTTAGAAACACATGCATTGGTATTTAACTTTTCTAATGCGGGGGAGGGGGTGGTCAAAAAATGCGTTCATGCGTTCACGGCGATGATGGCGCACTATCACCAGCAATTTTAAACTGGCCGACATTGTAAGAATGCTGCGACCATTATTTCAACTCAAGGAATAAGCAATATATCTCTGAATTTGAAAATAAATATAGTCAGTTTAGAAAAAATAACGTCCTTTGCATCTCCTCCCATACATACCAAGTAGCACTACACAAATATTGTTCTTCATTTGAATGCTTCCATTTCAATGGAATACAAACTCGTATTTTCGCGGAAATGGGCGATGCTTGCAAGAGTAACTATTAATTCCAATTCCACAATTTTTAACCTCAATCATTGCTGTTCCATCGACGACAGTGAAGGGAGTTGATGCTACTCACTCTATAAATAGACAGAAAAAAATTATTTTTCTTTTTGTCTGCCCTCTACGACAACGATGACCTATCCCGTTTTGTGGATGACATAAGTGGGGAACACGATTGGGACTAATTTGAGATGATTAGATGGTGAAGTAATGTCGATTTAGTCTGCAAGTGTAATCTCATCTGCTTTTCCTTTCAAGTTACACACTTGTTTTTTATGAGTAATTTGTAAAATTGCAACATTCAGCTATAGGGCACCGAACACTTTTGAGAAATTTGAAAAATATATAGATCCTATTATCCCAAATGAGTTCCAATCGGCACAATACCTGCAGCTGTGTCATTTGATGATGTTATCATTGTTTTTGTAACGTAACATTTCCTTATCTTTATCACGAAAATGATGAAGTATAAACTATTCGCCCTCATTGTTTGCGATATCATGCAATGCTGGTGTTAACAAAGGAATTATGCTCAAAACTAAAACAGTTGTAACAGTAACTCTGGCCATTACACACGTACAGGCTGTGGTGGCAAGTTGAACATGGCATTTCGGCATGATTTCGGGAGCAGAGCCCGAAACTCTCTTTCTGTTTGACAAACAGAACAAAAAATACAGGAAACTCTGATCGTTAAAAGTTACTTGATTCGGCTACGTCGGCAAAGTCCCAAAAACCATTCGAACTAATTTGGGATCATTGGATCTCTATATTTTTCAAATTTGTCAAAAGTGTTTGGTCCCCTCTGGATGAATTTCCCTCATAAAACCAAGAGCATTACTTAAATAGAAGAGCAGATGAGCTTATATTTGCAGATTAAACCGACGTTAGTTCATTATCCAATTATCCTAAATTAGTTCGAATCGTGTACCTCACTTAATCAGTGAAGCTGATTTTAGGGTATGGGCATTTAGGCCTACTCTATTCGTACGCGCCTCGAAATAGAAAGTCTTAAGGTTTTGCTCAAACCTTCCGTAGAGAAACATGAAACCAGTCCCTTTGGTTTAATCCAGAGTAAGAATCATTGTTCACCGTGAAAAATTTGGTCCTAGCAAAACAAATTGAGCAATATTGACCGACGCTTGAAATTCAAAATGGCCCCATCACTGTGTTAATTCGAAGTTCGATTTTCACAAAAATAACTCGATGAATACTTAATATACTCCGTGAGCTTGTCCCGACAAGTGGTGGACCAAGACAGAATTGTAAAAGTTTGAGAGTCCGCCTTTAGGTGCTTTCTGCCTTTAATATCACTCATTTGTAATCAAGGGACGGCTAATGTTCAGGCTGGGATTCGTAAATTTGAGGGGAAAAGAATTATTTAAAAGTCGCTCACTGCCATATAAAAGATTTACCGCAAATTCATGTAACACTCAGACACTAATCAATAAAAGGATTTGTTAACTCTTTTAATTAAAACCTTTGGGTGTCAACCCATCTCAAAGGAAATCGATACCAATATTATCATGTGCATGAAAAGACTTTATCTTGTGATATACAAAGTTAAAATTCAAACTCTGGTTGGGTCGGGCTAAGTGGTTTCAGGGAAAAGAATGGTCCTATGATGAGGACAAAGCCTCCGTGTATATGATTTTCCGATAATATCCCAACATTTCAGACTGTGTCTTCTTGAATGCTGTCGGCTGAGGACTATATTAGGCTCAGTTCATCATATCGACGCACACCTGATAGACACCATCTACCTTCCTCCATACAGTTAGATTGGTCACAGTGCCAATTTTCGAACCATCAGCTTTGGTCATATCGACACTGGCCAACAGATAGGCTAACTCGCCGTCCGGGGATCCGTACACATGCTGGATATCGAAGGCTGGTAGCTTGCAACCGGAGCCTTCCAACTCTGTACAAACTGATATCACAGCTACAACATAATAAGAAATAATAAATAATTTAACTCAGACTGATGTAAGGTTACACACAAGTTGACCAAGAAAATATGACCGCACGGGAGAAAACATCCAGCTTTAACTACAGTGATATATTTCATCTTTATCAAATGAGATGTAATTATAACAAGAGGAACATATCTGAAGCTAGAAGAAGTGACATCGTACGCTACACAGAGGCGGGTACCTCTGGGTCAAGCTGGTGTAGATTTTCATTCAAGGCTTAAAGAATTTTAAATGTTATAGTTTACGACTCTACTCATATGTATATCAAACAAATAACCATTCCTGATATGATAACGTTCTCCAGAACATATCCATAGTTTTAGTAGACCTATATTAATTAAGTTTGGGGAAAAATAGCGAAACTATGCTGAGGTTCCGGACAACTGATGACTATATGTAGTGGGATCTCGTGCAAACCGTCAAATACAGATCTCGTCCAAACCGTGTTGACTAATTGACGACATATATGCACAAGCGATAGCGAGTGCATATATGAAGTGGGCTGGTCAAAATCGAGTGGTATGCCGTCGCTGGGTGTGCTTTATTGCTATTATATCAACAGTATATTGAAATTCTGGGATAAAACGTCAAAAAAGGATTTTTGCACTTGCCAAGAGTTCGCGCGTGTGCCAACCGTGGTATATCGCGAATGTACCATGGTATCAACTTGCAACACCATGCACCATAAGAAAGGATGCCGGGACTGAAAAATAGTCGCACGGGAGTACAGTCGTTACCAATCAAGTGAAAAACCTTCCACCAGTTTAAGGTTCCAAGGCAAGAAATTGGCCTTTTTAAGCTAACAATTCTGTAGTGGTTAATAAGCTCAGAACCCCTGTAAATTATACAGACGTAGACAAACTGAGCACGTCACGGCAGTACGCGCCTCGAAAGTGAAAGACTTAAACTTTGCTCAAACTTTGTTCCTCAAGGAATCGTTCAACAATTCTTTTTCAAAATCAAGAAATTACTCAAGATTTACCGAATTTGAAATTTGCCGATTTGAAATTCAAAATGGCAGTCATCCCTATGGTGAAAAATAAGATTTTCGATTTTCGAAAGAATAAGACGTTGTAGATTTTCTTACACCAAGATCTTTAAAATGAATCTCTACAAGTGGAAGATAAGAAAAGAATTGTAAAAGTTTGAGAGACAGAATGTCCAGGCCTGAAGAATATTTATCCCCGAGGCGCATTCTACCACAACTGAAAAATCTGGTGAAGAATCTTGGTAAATATTTCAGCCCAGTGTTTACTGGTCATATGTTGCAAGAATTCGATATTCATAAAAATTTCAAAGTTGAAAGCTCATTGGTGAACATCTTATCTTTATGAGAAATTAGAGCTTTAATCCATAAATTTGTTTTAAAGACCAAGGATAAATCATAAGAATATTTTATACGTTAAACTCGTTATACAACCCAAAAGACAATGTCAAAACAGCATTAAACTCCTCGTTTAGAGAAAGTGTGCAACTTAACTAAGCAGAGTGGTCTACTGGAGATGCGACACAGTAAGAAATGTGCGTTATAAAGACAATTCAAAATATTGCTACCCTGTCATCACTTAATTAACCTTTGAAAGAATTCACTGTTGTATATTGAATGCCTAAGTCCTTGCACTGCGCCTGGTGACCTATTTATTGTAAAGACACAGTAAAGTCTGTACTGTTGCATGACTCACCAACTGGTTCACTCTTGACTGAACCCTGGTAAAGTAGTTCGGACGCGATGAAAGTAGGGGAAAATGCATGTATAGGCATCGAAGTATGGTCGCCTAATTCAAATGTTTTACTCCAGACTGGTTAAAATGGGATGTATATGCTACCTAACCAGAATACAGATATAGCTTACAGATAGCCAATAGTTGCCTAGATGTGAGATAACCAAATTTCTAAAAATTATAAAGGAAAACAGAGTGTAATGAACAATGCAGTTTACAAATTCCAAGCTCAGAATATAAGGTCGAAATGATCCATATATGACTTGCCTTCGCGTCCGATTCTTATAGGTTTTCCTTTTACTGCACATTGACAATCTTCAGTATAGTATTCTGATAAGCGCTTAAAGTCTTCAGCGTTGTAAACATCCATTATTTCATGGTATCGCTTGGTCAAAATAGTTTTCAGATCAGCTGCCATGTTTGCTTGCTATACGGAGGTTGAATGTCGCGTTGAATACTTTGCAGACCACAACTATAATGTCTGCTGGCCGGCTGTACTTGATACTACTTATGTCGCTGTGCTCAGGATCTTTGCACTGCTAAGGATTCTGGGAGCGCTCCGACTTAACAATGCGTCCATTCGGAACACCAAGCATACCAGCTGTCACATGTCAATGCAATGACCCCATGACATGGAGGTGAGAATTGGAACTCATACACAGTTCTGCTACTACGCACTGCTCCGATTACTTTCCCTGGTATTATGAGTGCGTATACTGACGGAAATATATACACCCGCACTTACAAATAAAACTTGGCCCTATTCGAAATGTGTGTCAATCGTTTCACTTCAATTGTATAGGCCAACAGTTTACGGGTAAAAACTAGCGTAGTCCGATATTGAATGAATGGCAGGTATTTGAAAGTCTGCATAGTTCGTGGTCATCTTCCGTCTTACCTCTGTCTTTTACGAAAAATGATGAGTAGGAAGAACTTTAGGTATTAAGTGATCAAAAATTCTATTCAGAGAGACACAAAATTTGAGATTTTTCAAAGTTTTTGGTGATTTAACATATTTAATCATCATAATGGATCGAGTACAGTAAATATCATTTTTATGATGTCGAGAGAACATGCTCTGAGGTATATTTTAAAATTCCAAATGCATATGACAGGCGGCTAGGTCAAGGGGTGAACTTAATGCACAGAGTTCACTTCCTGCCTTGATTAACATTTGCAACATCTGCCATTGAAATGTCTAAAAGGTATCAGGCACGAAGAGAGGTTATGTGTAAACATGTACGGGTAAACGGAATTTGCCCCCTCCAGTAATTATTCGAGATCTCTCCGACTCCACGACATTTTATGTGAACGATGTGAATATTAAAGTTAACGTTGACTTAATCTTTGTGAAACTCAAGGATTTTGATAACGATAAAGTGATAATATTACTGAAGTGAACGGAATTTTCTTACGATTTCAGGAAAACCTCTGTTTCTCTGTTGCGTCAGAGCAATTTTAGATCATTCCCGGTCACTTTGCTTCATGGATTTGACAGGAAAGTGGCTAAAAGTGGATTGGACGAAACAGCTCAATCAACACCTTGATGCTTCAGTCTGTCTGCGGAAACAACGACAATTTAACGTCACTTACGAAGAATATTTTGGCTGCCATCGGCTAGTTGAGAAACTTGTCTTTGAGGCTGTCAATAGTCTGTGAGAGTAGTAGAGTAAGCGTGGACAACTGGGATTAAGTAAGAATTTTACACCCCATTTTATTCATTTATCTACATGAAGCGAAGGAAAAATTAACCATCCATGTAACTAAAGTATAACCCTGACCTATATACGAACTCACGCACGCGCAACAGTGCATTGTCCTGAACTAAGCGGGGAAATTCCCTGCTGAGCATGTTTATACATGTACGGGAAATTCCGTGTGAGTCATCACCATCAAACTAGCCTATATAAAGGACCCCCGTTGTCAGTCCGGCCGGCCGGTCGCGGAGTCTAGCTGATGTTGAACACGAAGTTCCTATCGGTGCGAACTAACTTTCATATCCATTCAATCCATAATGTCTTAGGTATCGCTCCAGCGGCGGACTAAATCCTTCTTGTTTTTGAATTTCTAGCGCCTGATGAAATATGTTCTGAATAAGTTCTGACTCCGGAGCCTCCTCGTTCCGAAGGGTTGCACCTTTTTCTTGTATTTGTGTAAGCAGCTGTTTATATTGAACGTAATAATGTTTATATTTCTCTCGCCTCTTTGATACTCCCGTTTTCCCTTGTATTACATCAATAACGACACCTGGTATAGGAGTTAAGGCTAACAGTACCGGAACTGTTGGAATTGCCGCTATTACAGCAGAGCTTACAAGAATTCCCTTAGTAATATTGAGAGCCATATCAATTCGACCCATTAATTTATAACTTCGTCGATATGCAGCACTTGTTCTTTCTATGTAATCAGCCAATTGTTCAACGCTTTCAACAACTGAGATGTGCATTTTTACTGTATATGTAAGGGGGATAAAAAATAATTGTAGTAATATAGAAATACAATATGGCAGAAGGAGGAGAAGATATACCACTCCAGGATTTCAATGATTCAAATTTGAATGATGATGATTGACGCTACTGCTGAAACATTCTTTATAGACGATGATAATGCTCTTGCAGAAGTCGATCCTTACCGGGTTAGCCCAAAGGTTGATCGTTTGACTGAACTAAAGCAGATAAAAAATTAAGAATGGTTAATAAATTCTTAGATGAGAATAAAATTACTGATCCGGATGCACTAAATGTATTGGCTATGGAATCTGAGGTTAGGGATGGAAAGCTGTATTATAAAAACCTCAAGCTGTCTAAAGATAGAGGAGGTGGATTTTATAAGCTGTCCACATTAATGAGTTTAAAAGGAGGACATGAATTTATTAGAAAAGTATTAGCAGAGCCCGAATATGTGAAACGTACATTGCATTCTGAAGATGTGAAAAACGATAAAATACCGGCTGAGAAGATGTCACCAAAAGACATGGGTATATACAAAGATAAACTGACAGAGTTACGGCAAGATGCTTCTGGTAATGCACACAAAATACAAGCTTTTGAAAATAAAATCGAACAATGGAACAATCTAAACCCAGAATATAGAGCTTTTGTTGATGAATTAAAGATAGCAAATATGCGTCTTGATGAGCTTTACAGTGAAAGAGAAAATCTGTTAGAGCAGACAGAACTTACACCCGAACTCAGAACAAGACTAGCTAAAATTGATGATCGAATGAAGTACAACTTGATATGATCAGTGGGGCACGTGAAAGACTGGCGTCGACTAGGTCTCTTCGTGATGTAATTTCCGATCCAGAATTGTCACTCAGGCTGAAGCTGACAGAGTTATTTAAACGAAATGGTATTACAATAGCTGCAATACTGACTGCCCTTGGAATGACAATATCAACAATTGCCCTGGCTGTGACTAGAGGAGGGGGAGCAGGGGGAGCAGGGGGAGGAGGAGCAGGAACTGGCGGGTCTGGTTCAGGTCCACCCAAAGTATATACAAAAGCGAAAGAAATTGTAAAGCAATTTGGCGAATGGTTAAAAACATTGGCTGCAAAAAGTGCTGCTGCAATACCAGGTTTAATCGGCTCCCTCGTCAGTTTTCTATTAAAAACAGCAGGATCGGTTGTTGGATTTGTTGGAGAACAGCTATGGATATTTTTAACTGGTTTAACATTAGTCATTATAAATAAAATTATGTATTAATATGGCATCAACATGTTTGGTGAAAAGAATATTGCAAAGTTTCTTTCTAAAAATAAAGACCTGTTGGTTTCTCTGTCGAATTGGAATGGTGCAAACTCCGGCGGGGTAAATCGACATATCCTTCGAGCAAATCCAGGTGTCCGACTAAAGGATGATAATCTGTATCATAACATATTAGCTTTCGTGAAGGAATGTCAAAAGACTAACTTCTTTAAGCGACTAGAATTCATAAACGTCTTTCAGGAGATTGACAATGATGATATGGAAGTCCAACATTTACAAGAATATTGGGTCCTTCGATTGATTCGCGACACAGGCAATCGATTTATCTTTCAGGCAGACGGAAATATTTATGTAAAGATGTGATTTGAATTTTTTCTTCTAAGTTATTATATACACGAAGTGAAATGTAAGATGTGATTTATTTTCTTTTTTTCTTCTACTATATACATTACACGAAAATGGGGTACGATAGAACATTATCACCGACTTTCACCAACCGAATACCGAATGGAACGAAGTCAGAAAGAACTCATCATGTGATTGCTAATAATCCAAGTGAGGCAGATCCAGGCCAGACACTTATAATACGATGTCCGAAGTTAGAAAGCGGAGTACTCTTAGTTCCAGATACTTTCGACCTGGTTTTTGATCTCGAAGTAATGGGAGGTGGAACTACCCGTGTAGTACAAAATGTTGCAAAAAATTTGGTGGAGAGTATGAAACTCACATTTGAGGGCCAGGCACTTTCCGATTTGAGTAAATATAACCTCATTGAATGCTATCGTGATCTCTTCAAACATAAAAGGAGAGATCGAACATGACACTGTACGGAATTCAGAACGAAAATCTAAGAAAATTGAGAAGTGGCGCGGCCGATGCAGATGCCGACGTCGTGGGCGATAATTTACTTTTCGACACATATAAAACAAAATATGCTATTCGTCTCACTCATCCCCTCATAACAGGCCATGGAGTTGCATATCCAAAAGCGTTAGGGAGTCATATTGAATGGGAAATTACGTTGGCACCCGCCCCCCAATTACTTGTCAGTAATAAACTGATTACAACCAATTATAAATTAAAAAACATTCAAATGGAATACGAGACGATTTCTGACCTCGATCTCGCGAGGTCAACTGCTGGTTATTACAACGGTGGAAAAAGTTACCTTTACGAGCATATACATTATTTTAGAAAAATCCCATTCAAAGAATCGGACACGGTTATCAATGAAAATATAAATGTACCACGACGTAGCATTAGAGGTATCGCTATACTCTTCACTAAAAATCAGAATCAGTCAGAACTGAACAGTGAACTTTTCTTTAACCCATCCATTGAATCTGTGTCTGTAATGATTGAAGGCATTGCAAATAAAGTGTACGCTCAGAAGATGATACAAGACAATTTTGGCGAGAGGTGCGACGGTATTTTGCTGAAGATAAAGATTGGTGTGAAATTGATATAGATGAGGCCGATTATTTGAAGAATAAATTCTGTCTGTTTATCGATCTGCGTAGTTTTAAAGATATTGAGTTTCATGGAAATGGTTTAAAAGTAATGAACACAAAGGACGGAATTCAACTTGAGATCCTGAAGAAAGATACCGCGTGGGTGGCGATGACGCTCACAATGATAATATATTTGCCCACATTTATGTTATCAGTGATGCCCTGGTCTCTATTGAAAATAGTAGATTAAAGTCTTTACAATTTTAAACCATGACCCGTCGTCCGTCCTATCGGCCATGTTTCTGCCAGCCATTCGCCTGTGTCTGGATTGTATAGCTGCACACGTTTGATATCATTTGGCGCCATCATGATTTTACTACGCTTTTCACTACGGATTTCTCCAGCCTTTTTCCGTACAAACTGTACAAACTGTGCCCGCTCGGGCTTCTTCCAGTTTCAAACAGATCTTTATAATCTTCAAAGTTCAAATGTTTTCTAACACAAACATCTTTCACCCCTTTATTTTTTTTCGTCTCCGAAGTTGGAGTTCGAAAAGCATACACTTTCGAGCGTATGCCGACAAAATCAAGAATAGGTTCACCATTCAACTCATCTTTAAATTTACCTATCACTTTTTTATTAATCTTCGGAAAGTTGGGGGCGGAGCTCATCCCACTAGTATCATATATAGACTTCTCACCATTCTTTTCAACATCTTCCCGGACTATATCATTGAAAGTTACGTCCGGGGAGGCGTTCGGGATCGGTACACTGTAAACAAAACTGTCAGTATCCATGTAGGCTAATCGTATTCCAGGGAACTGTTTTCGAAAGTAATTGTAATGCGTCTCATACATAAGCAGCTTAGAAAGTTCCAGTACTGCGGCGCCAATGAAAACTGGTTTTACATATCTATGCTCATCCGTTTTCAGTTCCAGTAGGGCACTGTCGCAGGAATCACCATCCTCTTCGGAAGTTATGAAAGTTATATGTTTCATCTTTGGATTATACTTCTGAATCTTTTTACGACCACTATCCGTACCGTTCCAGTCCGAAACAAATTTAAAGTCTCTGTACTTTCGAACATCTTCTATTGTCTTACCAACATTGCATTATTCATCAGCTTATAGAAATTCTTTTCGAAATCTGTCCTCCCCTTTGCCCTCATTTTAGTGTTAAAGTCAATATATTTCGCGAGACATGGAGCTTCATCGAAAGCAAGCACCCGATAAATCTTTTTCAACCGCATTCCCATCCGAAGATAGAATTCCAGCAACTTGTAGTGTAAGACATAGGACTCTCTATCCATCACACTTGTAATCAGTCGACCGCCCTGCCTCGGAAATTCATAGTGATGTGGTGCTAATGGCAAATCGCTGTGTTCTTCATGTAATTCGGCTGGGTATTCTAAGTCTACTTCTAGAAAACTTGGTGGAAAGGTGGAACCAGGTCCCCACGCTCCGCCGGCTCCGCCCCCCGCTCCGCCGGCTCCGCCTTCCCATTCCTCCCACTCTTCCATCGTCATCCAATGAAGTCCGCCCGTAGGCATTGCCTGACTCATTGCCCAGCCGTAGAGATTGTTTGCATCGAGATATTTTATTTCGGTCACCGGCTTCTCTGGATCGTAATTCCCGCCGGCGGGGCCAGCGTAAGCAGGATGATTTGTCTGTAAGTAATGAATATTACACTGGCTGATACCGCCTCGAATTCCCCTCTGTACGAAAGTCATCTGCTCAGCATCTTGAATGAGCCCAAATTTATTACCCGTGTAAAGTAACATAGCATCCCATGTCAAGCCAGGCGCTGACATGTAATGGGCCGGATCTAACTTATATGCTTCTAAACATGTGTCGCGAAAATTTTCAAATATATTTGCAAGAAGTAGAACGTCAGTCTCACAATAGAATTCCATATAATCACGAATCGTTTTACATCCAACTTCGTCCCATACTCTTAATGCATGTTCGTAATCGGACTCTGAAATCCCCTCTTCCGTCAATTCGCTATAAAATTCCCCCCTCTCCGGGAGCTCACCCTCTCCCAGTCTGTCAACCGAGTCTAAATATTCGTAGGGGAAGAAACCTTTCGCCCTTTGAATGTCCGGGTACGTAAGTGGCACTGCCGTCCATCCGTGGTCCGGCACAGTTTTTGCCAACTTCGCCAATGACCCCACTATCAGCTGAGCACTGTCCATAAACTTATAGAAAAGAAACGTTTCTTTATCTCCCTCTTCCCTCCGGCAACAACAATTGAGGCGTGAAAAATAAATGTTTTCGAGAGACCCATAATTCCTCCATTGCTCGTCTTAGCTATAATTTTAGGCTCTGGTCCCCCTCCGGCGTCGATTTCATGTAATTCTTTCAAAATAAAAGAACCATCGTATCCCTTGAGGTTGTGAAAGTAGATAGGAATGGTTCTCGACGGCCGGCATCCTTCGCAATAGAAGGTCGCCTCCTCCTTCACTACTCGGTATCCTGCCGGCTCTCCACATGCAATACAGACTGGATCACATCCGTCGCGCCGGTAATTAGAAGGATCCCTCATCGGTATTATTTTCCAATAATACGATTAGAATAATACTCTGCCCGTTCTTTCATATCCTTAGAAAGTCTGTAACACAGGAGAGACCTGTGAATGTTCTTTTACCATAAACAGTGGGTCGGCCCGGACCTCGTTCCGAAGGTCCCCACCCCCGTTCCACCATAACATACGAAAGACAAATTGGAATGTGTCGGCCGGTCCCCTTCTCAATAATTGCCTCAGTATCTGCATAGACGACGTAGGGAGAAGGACCTTCTTCCGATGTCCTTCAAATTGACACACTTCCTTAGGAAAATCTGGCTGGGCAGTGTCTGTTCCACAGTATACCTGATGTTTTTCTAATTCTTCTGTTGACTTAAAACCTCTTTTACAAACCATACAAATACACTTCCGTCTGCGCTCATTCTTTCGATTAGTACGAGAATTACGAAGGCGATTTTCCGCAGTAATTGGTACGAAGTGAGAACGGCCGCCGTCTTCGCCAACTATCAGTAAGATATTTGCTATTTGATTCCTATCGGCTTCGCCTTCGGAACTGGCACTATATAACACAGTTATGTCGGACGGGGGAGCGGGATCATTTTCGTAGATCTGAAATACTTGAAGTTTGATGCCTGGATTTTGCTGCTCGAAGCGCCTGAATACAGTCATATCGGCGGGCGTGGGCGTGGGTATTCCCTCCCAACAGTAGTCAGCCATAAATGGGGCGTACGTATTCCATTTTCTCCTTACCTGACCACCCCTCTTTTCACGAAACTCGGGGTCGGTCAACTTTAAACTTGCTACGATGGCGTATTGAAAACAGTTCTCGCTGCCCGAAGGTAGCACCAGATCGCTAACACAATGCTTATTTTTTAACCATCTGGGAAGTTGGACTGCGCCAGCCCCCGGGCCAGCCCCGAGTAAAACTTCTACTAGAATTACTTCAAAATTAAGTATCTCCTCGAGAACGAGACCAGAACCCTCAACATTTTCAATTGTATCAAGCATACGATCGTAGCGATCTATTAATTGTTGCCCCACATCCGATCCCGATCCTCTTACATCTTTTGTGTATGTATCATTTAATTTAACATACAATGAACGCGGTTGTGTATTACCAGTTTTCGGATCCGATAATTTGACTTCCATTTCGGTATAAACAGAGTACATCTTTCCCCCTTTGACCATACCTTCAATATCCACCAGCTCCCCGATATCCTTGACTCGCTTGATTTCAGGAAATTCTTTTCGTAAAACTGCTCCCTTGAATGCTGTATGTAATCGACGGGCCATCTTTATGATATATACTATCCTAAAAATTTTTAAAATGAAAAAATAATTATTCTATGATAGGTCATCAAAATCCACTATAATATTTTTGTCAGCATTTATTTGTTTATATATCTCACCTAATCTTTCTAAGTCGACTAGTTCTTCCGCATCTTGAATTTCTGGTTTATTAGGTGCAGCACAAAATATTAATCTCTCAACAGTGAAAGAAAGGGCACGTTTATTTAAGCGCGGTTTAAATGCTAAGAATTCTATCTTACTACCTTTCCTGATATTACGAGGTACAATAGCAGGATTTTCTCGGACTGGCAATGGGCTCACTGTTTTAAAAGCACAGTCAATTTCTTGAACCATATCAATACATGTAGCGAAATCGTGAGCCCCTCCCCCTCTTTTAAACCGAAATTTAAAATACGCAACTGGCTGCGCCCCGCTCCCTCGCTTCTGATACACTTTAGATGGATTGTAAAATCTGCAGGTCGTTCCGATAGGATTCCCTTCGGTGACGTTCCGATAGTATTCTTGGAGTGAGCGGCCAGGCTTGCAGCATAACTTTTAGCAGTGTTTGCATCGAAACTTTCCCCTAAGGTACGGAATACTATCAGATCGGTAAACTTTTGAAGACTTTGTTGCCAACGGACACACATTTCATCACATGTAGCTGGATCTCCTCCCGAACCGTACTTAGGTCCGATATTGAAAACCACTTCTAGCTCACTGTCTACATATATAATAGGATCTACATATTCACCAAATACTAATTTGCCTCCATCATCAATTTTGATGTTTTCTCCGGTTTCAAGTATTTTTATTGCATCTGAAATAGAAAGGATTGTCATTGTCTTATCGTATATATCTTATAAAAAAAAAATTTAAAAAAAATTTCTATGATATAGTATCCCCAAAATGTCATACATATTCATAAATGGACCAACTGGAAGTGGTAAGAGTTACGATGCAGTAAATTTGGATCCGTATCACGTACCAGAATTTGACACTAGTTTTTCCAGCAACATTGCCGACTTTTATAATGAGCGCCACGTTTCGATTGCCGATTTTCAGAACCAGTTTATAGAACATACGCTTAGTTTACAATGTCAGGCTGGGAGGAGGAGGGAGGTTTCCCTCCCTTCAGAACAATACATTATTTGTGACTCTTCCATAATTCAACATCTGACTTTTTCTCGAATCCGGGGCGTGGCAACGGAAGAAAAAAGATTGTTTCTAGAGCATTTGACCATTTACCCAGTTTCATTATCATATTCAAAGATATGCCTTGGGATTATTGCAGGCGGAATGTGTTGACTCGAGCCAGGTCGTACGAAATAGCCGCCTTAGAAGAACTAGAAGAGATTCACAATAAGTTCAAACAGACTTTCTTAGAAATTTGCCACGACTACAGACTTCCATGTTTGGTAATTCGGAACGCTCTTACCCCCCTCGTTCTCAAGAATATACTTAATCCAACAATTGATACCGAGACAGTCGGACCAGTAGATTTTCCACAAGCTTTTGACTTTGGAATTGCATGGAGCGGCGGCAGCCAGGGATTTTTAATAGACGGTTTCAAGGAGGAGGAACTTGAAAAAGCGTACTTCCCACCTGGTCAAGAACAACTAGAACAACCTCGAGTCTCACTAAAGAACCTACACAAACTTCTTAACGCTTGTGAATCTGTGTGTGCTTATAATGCTTCGTTTGACCTACGAGCACTTGACATTATGAAAAGTGGGGACTTTGAAGTTACTTGTCTATGGCTTATGTCAGTTGTGTACATTATACTTCAACCAGAACTTATCGATAAAGCTGAACAAGGGGGACTCGAAAGAACGGACTGTGGTAACATGAGAAGTCGTTTTGAAGATCTTGCAAACTTAATATGTTCAGGAACCGAGTTACCACCTCATCCACATACGGCCGAAAAAGATGCAGTAAGTGAACATTACTTACGACAGTACATGATAAATACTTGGCCAGGTGGGGGGTGGAAGTGGGGTGGTAAACTGACACTTTCGGCTTTCAAGAAATTAAGACTTTTTCCATGGTACTTATTGAATAACTTTCGTAAATACTTACGATTAGTACTTACGTAGTACTTGACAAGTACCATGGACAGGAACTTACGTAGTACTTACGTAGTACCAGCACAGGAACTTACGAAGTACTTACGAAGTTCTAATAACATTTTCCTCCGGCTCCCAACTATTGAAACTTTCTGGATAACCTTTCCATTTTATCAGATAATATTTCTTTCCTCTAATTTTTTTCGTCTTCAAATTCGTTCTACTCTGTACAGCTCGTCGGCTCCCCGGGCGCTCTGAAGTTCATCAGAATAGAAAGTGCCGAGTATTTCCTCTCCATTCAGATCTTTTATTTGTAAACTGTGGTGTTCCCAAGCCAGCTGCGTACACAACTTTTGAAACTACGAAAATCTCCTCTGTCCAATTGGTAAATATCCTTTCTTAAAAGTGGTCTTGTATTTTGTAATTCGGACACGTTCTCCCGGCTTGAATTCAGGGTTGGCTCCCCCGGCTGCCAACTCAGGACCGAATAGTGTATAAAATGCCTGCCAATCGTTCTCCTCTGTTACGTCCCTGGGTTTCATTTTGATACTTCCGTGAACGGTGTTATTGTAATTCTCGAGAAGTTCTGGTAGAATGGGGAGCCAGGAACGTGTCTGTTTATATGTAAAGTATTTCCACATCATCGTCTTAAGAGTCCGATTAAAACGTTCAACAACGCTAGCTTTTTGTCACTGTAGGTGTGAAACCAGTGAATGCCTGACTCCTCAACCATTTCTGCATTTTTCGGTTCGTAAATTCCCGCCCCTCATCTGTCTGAAGTTTGTCGGGCCTTCTCCCAGATTTCTTAATCACGTCTTGTAGCGCCTGTAATGTATCATCAGCCGTTTTTGACTGTATCGGCCTGGCCCATGCGTATTTACTGAGTACATCGATTACTGTTAGCATGTATCGAATTTACGGTTCTCTTTTGCGAACGGGGGAGGGAATTCCACGAGATCCGCTTGCCATTGAGAGTCTATCGATGTTACAAAAACGCGCCGGCCGCCCGTAGCACGAGTACGAGGTACCGGTTTATGTAGATTATAAGTTAGCTGAGTTTTTAACCAGTCCTGCACCTCTTTCTTGGTCACTTTCAGTCCGCTGGCCCGTGCTGCGTCATACAATTTTTGTACACCTCCAAAACCAGTTTTCGGGTTGTAATATAATTCTCTAAGAGTACCTTCGGCTTCAGCTTCCATAATTGTTATATTATACGAATAATTTATGTCGTACGGAGGGCATCTATATAGTACCAAAATCGGCGGCCACCGGACCCTCTATAAATCTCATACTATACGGATGCCGTAAACGAAATACTAGTTTACTGAATGGCCTACTTTTCAATTGCTTGATTAGACCCACGGCTTCCCGTTCTGACACCTCCATTCCATATTCTTTTATAATAGTTTTGTTGTCTATCTTGTTCGGTGTGTAAAATAGTACTAACATCTGTATGTTTTCCCTGAATGGTTTACTAATACTAGTATATTGTTGAGTCAGAACCCAGACAGATAATCCGTCGTGCTTGCGCTGAAACCAAGTTGGACTAAAACGTTACTGCGCTTCTTCATATCTTTGGACGAGGCGCAGTCGTCGAGGATTATTAAAGTGTTCGTGCCGGCCCATTCTTTATGCACGTAGGTTAATGTATCATCCACTGCATCGAGTCCGACTGGAAATATAAACACATTATCATCGGTGAAAATGAATCTTCTATTATACGCTTTATTATTCATGAATGTTGGGCAAATGAATATCACATATTCGAATTTCCTTAAGTACGGACCGGTGAGGAGGTCCAACATAAATTCTGTTTTGCCAGAATATGTCGGTCCAGTTATAATCATGTTGAATGGTGGGGTTACGTATATTGACATTTCCTCTGGATCTATATACTGTAAATTAATGAATCTCTTCTAGTTCTTTTAAGTTACTGGTTCGAGTTAGATGAAACCCAGTCACATCGACAGCATCTGAATGAACTTATAGTTAGTGACTTTATTCCAGTACCTACAATAGTAATGAATATTGCTAAAGATAACAAACCAATTTTACCATATTCGTGAATAGGGTCTGCAGATGCTGCCCGTTCCGGGGAGGGGAGGGGAGGGGACCGAATCCGAGTCGTGTCATTGTGAGGTGACTCTCCGGGCTCGTCCTGCCACTTCACAGGATCCCCCCCCTCCTCCCCTCCTTCCATCTCGTGTACAGCACTTTCTCGAACTTCCGTGTTTATATCACCGTTCACCCCGAAGGACATAGATTCTGTAGCGTATTGCAATTCATTATTATAACCCGAGATTGCCGGGCCCGAAAGAATAACCATCTCAGACGGTAGAGAAGTAAATTTGGCGAGACTGCCATATCAAGTTTGACACCAGTATTCATTATTGTGTCTTGGTATCGTCGATAACTGATTACTTTGTCGGTATTACGAATTTCATCTTCGAGGAGAACACCGAATTCTTTTCGGACTTGCTCTGCACTGCCAGTATCGCCCACTATGGTACTACGAATATTTGCTTGTGCGCCGAGTATGCAATATACGTAGGCTTCAAGGCTTTCATTGAGGCGAGCGAGACCGGCCTTTGTTAGTCCCGAGTCTCCCTTCAGAGGAATGAAACTATTATATTGTACCTCCGATCCATCATTTCGGAAGAAATAGTAGTGCGGTCGTTCTTTGTCGGACAGTACATGTTTTTCTTTCCAAAAATGGTATGTGTATAGAAAACGCCTCCGTCGGAGGAGAGGAAAAAGTCATGACCGTTGTATATCGCTTTTGGCTGTCGAACAGGCCCACGATTAGTGTAATATTCATATCCATAACCAAGACCTTTATTTTGACCTTTTCGATATCGAAAGTCGGACTTCGTTGGACTTATATTTCCAAATTCTGTACATAGAAGTTCATATTGGACGAGATTGTACGGATTGTCGCCCGCTTTGAAGGTGGGGGTATCGTCTGGAAGTGCAACGCCCATTTCGTGAAGGATACGACGTATTGTAAAATATACATGGAAACGGCAGAATGATCGTATTTGCGGAGGAAAATCCCCCCCTTCGGAACCAAAGAGATGGGCGAATGATATACCGCAACCAGTAGTGCTGCACCATACGGCGAAATTTAATTGCTGGTCCCAGTATTTCATGTTTGGACCGCCCAGCCAGACATTACTTTCTTTAGCTGTTCGATGAGTGATTACGTTATCTTTAAATATATCCCGAGGATGAAAAGTAAATTTATCTGTCGGCGTTACATATATTTCTAAGTCCATGAGAATAGGTTTTACTCCCCCATCCGGTTTGGAAGGAATATCAGCATGCTGTACTGTCGGTACGCTCGTCTTATTCAATTGAAAAGCAACTGGGAATAGGTCTGTACTCATTATTCGTGTTTCTATATACATATAGATTTAAATGGAGGAGAATTTTCCCGAAATCCTGTCGGAATCCCTATCGGTACGGTTCTGTTAGGGGTACTAACATTCCAGACTATGTTAATACTTTATTTCGGATTCAGGTTTAAACGAATTTTTATTTTTACTAAGAATAGATAACATACTGCAAACAATGGAGAATTTAATAAAGTCATCGGCAGCGGCAAATATGGCAGCGCATTCCGAAGGGGCTTCGGCGCCTTCAGCGCCTTCGGACAATAATCAATCCATAATAGAGACAAAACGTGAAAAAATACTCTGTGTCATCGCAAGTGGTCAAAGTAAGTTATTTTTTGGTAAGGAGATTTCAGTTGCTGACGTAGAAAAATGGAAAGATGAAACGGTGGTTAAAGCCTTCAAAATGTACGAAGCGAAATACAGTTCTCTTATAAGTGATACCATCACTCAAAGTTTCATAGATCTAGGAGCCCGCGCAATCAGTCAGGTAGTTCCAATCGATGATCGAGATAACTATGCCACTGATCTTAAAAAGGATTTTATTAAACAGTGAAATAAAACGATTATCAGGGCGGATAGGGTACACGTGGGGGCCCCTGATTGCACTAATTTCCACCGGTTTAATTACGGGTAAACATTTAAATTTTAAAAAAATCGGTTTTAATATAGTACCTGAAATAAATGGATTCAACTTCGCCGACTCAGCAAACGACTCCGTCAGAAGCCCCGCCGACGACCCCCCACACCGCAAACGGCTCCGCCGACTCCGACACAGCGCAACATAGAGAAAATGACGTTACCGACGAAGAATCCAGGGAGAGTTGCTGCGGGCAAGCGACTAGCGGAATGGAACAGGCAAAACAGGGAGAAGAAACTAAAAGCAATGGAGGGGGGGGAGAGGGGGGAGCGATGCGGTAGCAGACCTACCGCCTACAATGAAAGAACAGTGTGATAATAATTCACGCTGGTATAATAAATGTTATCTTGTTTTAGGAATTGTGGGAGTTTCATTGACTGCATTAGGACTATATTGGGGGCGTGCTCGACATACCCCCTGTTCCGTCCGGAAAGATCCTCCCCAGAAAGCGAAAAAAACAGAGCACGTAGCAGCTCCCTCCGGAACAGTTCCGACAGGGGAGGGGGAGGGGGAGGGAGAGGTTTCCAGCTCCTCTACATTGTATGAGATGGATTAACTCCCCATATTTTTTATTTTTATTTTTTATTTTATATACTAGTCAGCAATCATGGATATTAAAACAGTTGTAAACACAATGTACGATGGTATTGTAATCGCAGGACTTGCGATGGGTATCTTATGATCTCCAGCAAATTTCTGAAAATAGAGGTTGGCGATCCAAGTCGTCCAAATTTGACTCGATTGGCAAAATTAGGCGGTGCTACTGCTGCTGCGGTTGCGACCAAAGATCTCCTTGAACAGAAAAATATTATTCCTGCAGAACCTTATACTGTGTAATGGGCACCTTCGGAATAATAATAATATTCATCGAACACTTATACTTAGTAATATATACAACGTACAACGATGATCATTTGGATTGAAAGCCAAACAGGTGAACCAGTCACTGTTAATTTTTACCCTTGCATTGACACGACACAGTTTACGAAGATAAGACTGCTAGAGTGCGGACTATACAATTCATGGCATAACATAACATCAACGAATAATGTAATAAAATATCAAGAAGGTGACCACCGAAGAAGACTAAATCAATACGTCCAGGTAACTACAATATCGATACGTTAAACAAAGCAATCGGGTTGAAGCAAAAAATTAATTTTGAAAAACATCTGCCGACAAACCATGTTCTTCTAACTTTGGCTAAAGATGTTAAAGTTTATTTCAATGCTACAGGTAGCTTCGCCAACGTCGTTGGCTTTTCAGATAAGCCAGAGGACAACCCAGTTATAAAAAGTACTATGAGTCCGAAGAAAGTGGATTTCTTAACAGTCACTAAATATATAGTTCATTCAGATGTAGTCGATGTTACTGGAAATTATGTTTCATTTGGTTCGGGTGCCTCCGGAGGATACATACAGGGTAAAGTATCGAACTGTTTACAAATACTTCCCATCCGGGATACGAGAGAAATAAGTGAAAAGGTTACTTACGATTTTAAAAACGGAGCAATTTCTATGCCATTGAGAAAAGGGGGAGATTACATGAATTCAATGCGTATCTGGATAACAGATCAGGATGGGAACATGATCGATTTCAATAACTGGCCAATTAGCTTTTGTATTGAATTGCTGTAGTCGTTCTGAAGCGTTCCGAAGGAGCCCCCTACCGGTGTAACCTATCGGAAGATAAACCATCCCACGACTAATCCTCCAGCAATATAGATCATCTCATATTTCTTTGCTCAGGGCTGGGTTGATAATAATCTGAGAATTGAACTGGACTTGACGTAGAGTTGCTTTGCACCGCTTCTGCTTCTTCCAGGATTTCTGCATCTGTATCTCTTAATTCTGCCGCAGCATGCGCATCCTTTGCTTGATTTTCTCTTTCCCAGTCAGCCTGTAGTAATCTTTTTTCTGACCAGACGTTGCGATCATGTTCAAATTTTTCTAATGCTTTATCATGTCGAACTTTCTCTTCAATAAGAGCCTCACCATTCCCAGAAAGCTTTTGTCCGATAATATTTCCTCCTGTGAATGCCGTTGCATTTAATACAGCACCGAGAACTGTCATTCCTATAGCTGAAGCCATGACTGTGTATTGTATATTACAAGGTATTATTTTAATTTTCACTGTATATAACATAATTATGTCTGATCCAAGTGGCTTCGGTCTAGGTACAATTCGTATGCAAAATCTTGAGCTTGAAGATCTGAGTGATGTTAAAGTTAACAATAATACTAAGATGGCTGCTAATCATAATAAGGATTACGTCCTTCGTTATAAAGACCGCGAAAAATATTTCGTTTTAGCCAATGCCGCGGCGCCACCCCACGAACATGCTGTAGAATTTTCCGAACTTAAAGACATTGATGAAACTGTAATTGACGCCACAAAGGCTTCGAATGATCCTACTCCTTTTGCTCTGACATGGGATGGGGATAGTCAGAAATTCATGCCTTATAATGTGCCGCGTAACATCTTAGATATATTGGATAGTGAAATTGCAGGAGGTGTTGCTGAACCACCAGGAACTCCGAATGTGATTTATTTTGATAGCAATGTAAACAAATATAAATTGTTAGATTTTCGTAGTTGGCTTACTCCTACGAATCCATACATTGCACTTCTTGGTATACCAATTCATCTTAAAATTAGTCCTCTTAATACAATAATGAAGGCAGATAATACACTAAGAAGGTGGATAAACGAGGGGGAGAATTATTGCTCGTATACAGCTAGCGGAGTTCCAGTAAGATTATTTTGGGACACAACTTTAAAGAAACTGGGTCTTAAAAGTGTCGGTGATGAGGCAGCTGAATTAACTTTACAGACAGTAAATCAACAGATGACTGATAATATGAAATACTTCAACATGGTACAGTTCTCATTAGATGTGTAAAGTTAGCTACAGGAGACGAGTTTGACGATTTGGTTGGATATTATGCTATGAAAACAGATAACAGAACAACTTGTGATATTATCATAAGTATCGATAAAGATCGGGGAGGGGAAATGAGTATTGAATGTTTTGTTGGTGGGAATAGAATAGAGAACGACTTAGGAACTACATTTGTACGTAGAGATAAAAGAGTGAACACTTTAGATATCAGTACCATTCATCTGAAACGTCTCATATTATTTGAAGTAATGGTCTTCCGTCATATTTTAAGTTCAGAGGAAATTACTAAAATTTTATCTATCGGGTGAACAAGTTCGCCCCGATAGGAACTTCGTGTTCAACATCAGCTAGACTCCGCGACCGGCCGGCCGGACTGACAACGGGGGTCCTTTATATAGGCTAGTTTGATGGTGATGACTCACACGGAATTTCCCGTACATGTATAAACATGCTCAGCAGGGAATTTCCCCGCTTAGTTCAGGACAATGCACTGTTGCGCGTGCGTGAGTTCGTATATAGGTCAGGGTTATACTTTAGTTACATGGATGGTTAATTTTTCCTTCGCTTCATGTAGATAAATGAATAAAATGGGGTGTAAAATTCTTACTTAATCCCAGTTGTCCACGCTTACTCTACTACTTGCGAGACTTCACAGGAACACAGTCCCTCTATCCACGGGACTGTGACAGGAATAAGAACACCACACAGAAACCGCAACCTTCGACAGTTTTTGGTTTCTTTTCGCTGGATGGAGAAGAAATATCTTTGGACACTGCTCCAAACGAAACATTGCAATACTTTGTGTTAGTCTTGTTAGGCAGATAGAACTAGGTTCAAGCAGGTCAGTGTAATATAGTGAGAAATTTTCTATGGCTCAGCAAAACAAGAGGGATTAACATCGTATTACCTTCATCGCAAATTGGTCTGCCCCGGGTCTGCCCCGACGAAAGACTTAAACGTGTGTATTTGCTCAAGATTTCCTCAAGGAAACTTTAAACAACTCTATTTTAAAATCCCGAATAAAAAGCAGAAGTCATCCTGCATATTTTGATACCAGAGAAATTTTCCGACATTTGAAAATAAAAATGGCCTCTATCCTTGTGGAAAAAATGCAACTTCGGTTTTCATTAACATAAGACGGTAAAAATTTTGTTTACTCAACACGATTAGAACTTACTTGGGATAATGGGATATTCATATTTTTTAAATTTCTCAAAAATGTTAGGTGCCCTATAGCTGAATTTTGCAATATTACGAATCACTCATAAAAACAAGTGTATAACTTGAAAAAAAAGCAGATGAGCTTACATTTGCAGATTAAACAGACATCACTTTACCGTCTAATCATCCCAAATCAGTTCCAATCGTGTTACTCTAAGATGTTTCAAAATGAGTCCACAATAGTTCAGAAAGGTGTCGGAAAAATTGAGAGTCTGAATATCTGTTCTTGAAGCGCATTGTACCATTATGTCAATTGGACACATTACATCAAGAGTTTTAGGACCTCAAGCACTAATAACTGAATATTCTCTATAACTTTTCATGTTTTACGTCATTTTTATGCTGTTTGGAAAATAACGTTTCTTACTGTTTCCGAATCATGTTAAAACGCATAGCATTCAGCTTGTCCATGCAGCCTGTTTATTTAATGTCCAACACCAGAGCCTACAACAGAATTTTAGTCAGGATGAAAATGCTTTTTTCAATGACAATATTGAATACTTTACAATTTGTGCCATACGCTCATTCTGTGCTCATTCGCCGTAGCACGTGTCGAGATAATATATACTTCTAGTTCCGACTGGCTTGAAAAAAGTGACAAACATAAGAGGTATTTTTATCAAAGACCCGGTCACATGATCATACGCTCAGTGTTGTCTGCATTTTTGAAACAACGGTAGGTTGTTAGAGCGTGATGAGCGCCAAGGATAACCGACAAACCTATGACAAAAACAGCAAGATCTTGCATTCTTACAGCCCAGGAACTTGATGACCTTAGGCTGGCTTCACTAATACCTCGGGGGAAGGGGTCGGGAGATTTCCGGGGACTTACAACATGCTGGAGGGATCTGAAAAAAATTGACATTGCAAGGGGGGGGGGCTTGAAAATTTATTGAATATCAAATTCCTTTTCAAATACCTTCTGGCACTTATATTTCCTGCCATTTCCGTTTTTGGAGCGCCATTCAGGCGCAAGTTTTAGAGTATATTAAACGATTTAATGATGATCTAAGCAGCCACCTTGAGGCAAAAGATTTAGGTTGTCGTGATTTCTACTTACCAAACCCCTCTGTTGTGCAAAACTGTCCTCTATAATGACTAAAAGTTTCAACATAATCTTTCAATAACAATTTGGGAGATAACATACTTGATAACATTCTCCCATTGACAATACATTGGGTCTTGGTCAATGTCAAACATTCATGTCGCAATATGTACATTTTTATGATTTTAGGACTTTGATAGAATACAGATTTTTAGAATAGTGCATAGTGTCATCTGAACTGGAAGCTTCAGGTCAAACAATCTCTGAATAACAATTTGGGAGATGATAACACATGTGTTATTCACAGTTGCCTCATTGACTACAATGTATAGTGAATCAACATTTTCAGTGATATTCTAAAATCAAATTTCTTGCACACACATGCACTTGTAACCACATAAATCTAATCAAGTACATCAATATAGAAATAACGGACGACGCGCTGACCATTAACGTTTATTTATGGGCAAGGGCAAGAGGAAAGCCAAAAATTAACGGGCGAGGCTTTTCTCTCGCCCGCGCCTATATATAAACGTTAATTGTCAGCGCGGAGTCTGTTATTTCCATTATATTATCAAAGAAACCCGAAAAAACTATCAAAATTTACGAAAATTTCCCGTGCGAACGACAACAGGGCCCCAGAACCTGTCAGTGAGTAGTGCGCACGCTGCAAAAATTTTGCAAATCCGGAGATTTGTTGGTAAATAGCGTCTAAACTTGGCCCACAAATGCTCCATTTTATTTTGTGGTTGATTATGATCTTTGTACAAATCTAAATATTCATTTTAGCTGTAAAGTTACTATGTGTACGATATTATTCATATTCACGGACATGAAAACAAACCATTACTGTGTATTTGTGGGCAGTCACGTGGTTCAGCTCGACCAATTAAAACGTAATGGACAGGGCATGGTAATATAATGTCAATTATTAAACGTCTGTTAATTAATAGATTTAGCAAATTCTGTATTGTAAAAAAATTATTCAGTTTCCTCATAGACTACAATGTATAGAGGATCAACATTTCTGTGAAACTCCAAAATCAACTTTCATGCACAAACATGCACTTGCAACCACCTAAGTCTAATCAAGTACATCGATATCAATTATCAAGTATATATAAATACACAGATTTAGACTACCATGTATAGTGAATCAACATTATCGATGAATCCAAAAATATAATTTTTTGTACACACACACACACACTTTACCTGCCACTTCAAGCAAAGTACATTTACATGCATTATCATACACAAATAAATGTAGAGATAAAGCTTGGTTTGATGGGGAAAATGTTAATAGTTTGCCCAATAGACTCAAATGTATTTTGATTTGATATTTTTGGACGAAGCACTGTATCGGCAACATTTTGCCTTCCTTTGGGTGTGGGGGACTTTAAATTATAGCAAGTTAGAAGGGGTACTTAAACACATTGTGAGTTTGTTAGGGGGGTATTTGAAAAAATCTGAGAACTTTTTTAGGGTGACCATAGAGAGCGCTCTGGAGTGATGGATCTTTTAGTCTACATTAGCTTGTGGCATGTTATAAAACACCTATTACATGGTCTTTATTTGGGCTATAGTGCCCGTTTATGATCACTTTTGGTCTTGCATGACCAGAAACACCTCCAGATACCCCTTAGCCTATGGCCTGGGGAAATGTTAATGCATTATTGGTAACGCACCGCCAAAAGGGACCATTAACAAGGGCTATAGCCCTAATAACCATGTGTTCACTGTGCACTTCTCATGCAAGTTTTATGTATTGTTTTTCGGCATACTTTGGAGAGTACAATTAGAGGAAAGTTCTTTTTTACAGAACAAAAAGTAATGTATATATTACCATAAGTTACGGCTACTGTTGCTCTAAGGTAGAATGCAACTTGGGGACCAACATTCGGACTCTTAAAACTTTTATAATACTTTCTCGGTCTAGCACCTTTGGGGTTCATTTTAAAACTTGTTGAGTGAACATCTTTTTATTTGCTTCTTTTTGTAGAATCAAAATTGAAAGTTGAATTTTTTCCCCTTGGGTTAAACACAAAAATGAATTTTCAAGTGTTAGGGAAATATCCGGTAATTATTTTTTTCCCTGGTACCAAAGAGGAAGTGCCTCCTAATTTTTGTTCTCGATTTCAAAAAGGAATGATTTAAAATTCCTGTACAGAAAGTTTGGCCAAACGTACTCAGATGTAATAAGACATATAATAAAACTTTTTTGATAACTCCAATAAAAAAAATACCGTCAATGACGCTGTACCTTCTCTAATGTGTGGCCAGGTCAGGTAATTGGTTGTTGGCATAGAGTTGTTGGTAAATAGTTGATGATGTAGGGGCATGAGGTGGGATATGGACCCAAAGAACCCAAAAGATGATAAATACATCAATCAAAAAAATTCTAAGCTACAGTATAAACTGCCTAAAGATAGTTCAAAGTGTAAAAAAGTTAAACAATTCAGAAATAAGAATTAACAGTCCAAAATAGTAATGACGCACTTCCTTACTGACCTGAGTGCATGTGAAATACACAACCTGGCATCTGTAAATTAAATGTATACCAAGTGATCATTTCCAGTCACTTTTAACTGTTTTTAATGGATTTTCCAAAGAGTCCTGTGGAAATGATGAAAAACGCTTATCTGGTCTTTTGTTTGTATAACCTCATGGCTGATAATTGTCATAGTATTGAAAAAAAATTGAAAGTGAAGAAATTACTGTTTTTAATAGGCATATTTCCTTGAAATACATGACCGTGTAAAGAATATATGCTAAAAGTGTTTAAGAGTAAATTTCTTTTCAAAAAATAATTTAATTTGTGACCAAAGGATTTTATTCTTTGAGTTTACAAATTCAAACATTGCAATTTGTTCAATCATCTTGTGCAGTGCAAAATTTATAAAATGACTGAAAAACAAAAAAAAAATGGCAGAATTACAGTCTTTGTGATGTAAAATTATGGGTTGACATCACGATAACTGTTAATCTGTTTGAAGTACTAATATACTATAATTTAAAAAGAAAAATTCATGCAGAAACGGTAAAATATATTGTCAGCAATGTAGTGTTAATTTTGACTTTACATCAAAATATGCCTTTGCTGGATACCAAATATATAGAGCGAAATATCAGCCATGTTCAGCAAAATCCACACAACAGCATTGATCCTTTTCTAATTTGATTTGATTTGCTTATGTTATCCTTGTATGACAGTCAGTACAATATGGAACTTGAACACAACACAGTGAATAAGTATGCTGTAAATGAAATGGTGTGGCTGCATCCACATGCAGCAATAGGAGAGCCTTTGTCTCTCACCCCTCATTTCCAACCTGTCCCATCCCTGAAAAAATAGTTTGGTCTTATATTTATAATGTTAATAATTTCTGATTTGTTAAAATGTGCGCATCTCAAAAACTTTTGATCATAAACATTTTCATTGTTTTTTATAGCTGACCAATCAGTTAACCTGTTTATTTTGAATATTTGCGCATTTTTCCTCAGTATTTGACATTTTCTGAATACCTTCTTATTCAGTTTGTCATTTTCTAAAAGTTTAAATGCTCCATTGTGTGGTCGACGGTCAAGCTTTCCACAAGCATCAAATGTGGTACTTCATATAGGAGGGTCTGCCTCTAGAGGGCGGGCATCATGAACACTCCTGTGTTTGTTGGTTAATTCCTCCACGTAAACTTCTGATTGTACTGTAAACATTGAACATGGCCGACGTCCGATTTTCCTGTCTAAAACTTTCACTCATTTTCGTTCATACGACTCTGAAACTCCAGGAAACGATTGGGAAGAAAGGGTTATCTTGAAATATTGAGGTACTCGCCGATATTTTGCAAAATTAAATGAGAAAAAATGCAAGGAAATGCCGACAGGCTTACACAATGACAGTTTTCAGACTCGGAGGCATATGATCATCTCTGCAGATTATGCAACAGGCCCAGATCACGTGAGGCCATGAGGGGATATCCACGCAACTCAGTACCAAACACTAGCGCTCACAGAGTGAGCAAACACAAAGTGAGTACCCTAACGTCAGCTCAGTAGTCTGTAATAGATTGTAGTCAACTAAGAAACCTTGGAGAAAGGCTTAACACTGTGGCTATGCCGCTAAGTCCCTTTTGGTTTTTGTCATAGCTCAAAATCGTTCTCCCACACCTCAACCTGAGCCATGAACACCCCCACCAGTTTATGATATGACCCATCACAATGGCATGACGTCAACGGATCTTGACAGACGGAAGTCTTGACAGACGGAAGTTCTTGACAGCAGCATATTGGTTTTCAACTCTAATACCTTCTCTGTCTATAAATAGACACGAGAAGGTAAAAACAGAGCAAATGTTTGAGTCCTTCAATTTCAAAGTGCACACTACCTAAACATTTACAGAAAGATGAAGGAGCGTGAAAATGAAAAAAAAATCTGAAAAATTATTTTTCAATCAGTCATCATAATTCTTTATTTCCAAACATCGTTCCATTCCATCAGAAAAATGAATTACAGAAGTCCATAGTTGTGTAGTTGGAAAACTGTGACAAGGCAAATCATTCAGGGATAATGTCTGACACACATAGGGCTGATGGACATTGGGGGTTACAGAGATGTGATTTGCACCCTTTCAAAGGTACTTGTCATAGATTCTGTTATGAATACACATCTAAAACTCCGTTACTCACACAGTACAAAATCATCATTTCTTTTCCATAATAATTCCGTTGCATGACTGCAAGGACTCGTAGTGAGAAAATTTTTGTAGTTAGGTGTGAATTTCAAGAACAGAAGCTAAACCACACAACCAAAAACTTTACAGCTGGTTATAAGGAACTCTGGTATCTGGAAATATACATCTATGCACCATGCAAAACAACCTATTGTGGAAATGGAAAATATACATTTAGACTAGTGAAATGATAGATGATCCCACACTTAACATACTTTCAAAGAATGCGCGGTAAACAAAAAACTTGAAAATTTATAAATGGCTTAACATTGTGATAGAGAGAGGAATTTCAGCTATTTAGAAATTAGCAAGCAAAACGTAAAACTGTAGATTTCGTTTGTGTACTCATTCTCAACCAGTTGGATTTCATTGCATATTCATGAGATCAAATGTGTGCCTTCGCATACATGCTTCTAAAGAAATTATACTAATATAAATTACAAGTGTCATAAAACTTTGATGTCTCCTAGTTTTATGATAAAATCATCCATTTTAAAAATGACTTCCAGTACCTGTATGATCAGATAAATTGCTTTTCTGTTTTCTTTTTCGCAGATACTTCGTTTAAGTTAAGAGTTTTACAGTAGGTAAAATATGGCCAAGTTTTCATGACATAAGACACACAACTGTTTCATTAAGATGATTGGCTCAGACCATAGACAGTTGAGAAACTGTCTATGCTCAAACTAAGATGAAAACAATACCAAGTCGTATGAATACATATTACATACATGAACCAAATGACTACCATGAGTCTATAAAATAGTTATAAATCATAGAAATTTAGTTCCAAGCATAAAGAATGATTTACAAAATATTCATTGATGATTTAAGTCTTTTGCGGGTGTTTCTGAACATCTATTGTGCATGTTTTGTTTTGATGATGAAAGGTCCGTGACTTGGTACTAGTACGAGTGCAACCGAATCATGCTGCAAATGAACATTGCATAAGACTGGTGCCAATGATCTATGCAAACTAACATGAAATAGAACAATATACCTCAGCTTACTTTTGGACGATGGAAAGTTGCAAGTAAGACTGCAACTTTAAATTTACCACCTGATTATCATGAAAATCAGTGAAACTGTACATGAAATAAAAATCAAGGTATCACCCAGTTAAAATTTAATCTGCCTGTGATTACAGCGTAAGTTTCCTACAGTAAAAGTTGCTTTCGAAATCATCATTTTAGTTTAGTCATTTCAATTATAGTCAATCATTCATGATAGTGATCACTTCAATATAAAATCAAGTAAATAATTGTCTTCCTTTTTTTGTTTTTCTCTGGTTTCAAAAAATACACGTTAAAATCTTCTAAAAACCCTAAACCCCACTTTTTGTACTGCTGCTATACTATATACTGGTATGGTGTGACTTTTCCACTGTTGAAGTTGGGTGCTGAGAATGGTGAAAACCAGCTGAGTGAGAACTGATTCCCAAATGTCGATTTCAGCGCAAGCCACGTCGATTTCTTGTTCCAAGTTGGTGTCTGTTTCTTAAGCTGTTCAATACCCTGTGCGGAAAAAGCAAAGTTGAATCTCAGTATTTACGGGGATTGACCAATACAGGGGATGCGTCTGTCACCTTTTGACGTGATACGATGACTATTGTAGTCGAAAGTTAGAGGTGATTTCTGCTTATTTGAATATGATACTTGGTATTACAATTTCTGGATATCTCAAAAAATTAAATAGTCAAAATATCTAAGTCAATTAAGAAGGAAGCTTTCGAGCACACTCGTGATGACTTCAGAATGAGCAGTTACTGTGTACAGAAAGAAATAAAGCACCTCCTACAGAATACAAAACATGGAAATAGAATATGACATATATGTAATCCAATGAAAGCATGTATCTTAAATAGCGCCCTCAGAGACCAAAATCATCACATCATGACAATCCTTTTCTAATGATGATATACAACTGCGGTTCCACTTCACCTTATGCTTTCATAAAGACAGATTTTTAATCAGAGAATTGAGATGCAAGTGGTAGGGTTCCTAAGAAATAGGCCGAATCAAACTGAAAAAGTTCTCATCCAACGTATAAATTGAGCATCCTGTTCATATACAGTCATTTGAGTAGGAAATTCAACCATGAACATTGCACTGTCCAGACTCAAGCTACAAACAGCGAACTGAAAATAAATATTCTTTCAGAAATTTGCGTCTATCTGAGTAACTATTGCACAATAATTTCTGACAAATTTACATTATATATATGAATATTTGATGTATAATTCAAACATTAAGAATTCTGATTTTCTTTTCTGATGTCCATCTACTGTCTGGTATGCTGCTGCAGAATTATATGATGGTTTTAATTTTGAAAACACCACAGAAATTATTATTGGCACAGCATGATTACATATGAAAGATGTCTGTAAGAACATTTTTTCAAGGGTTTGTAATATATCAATCATAAGATACATATGTACCTTTACATGCAAATAATAAAAGTTGCACCAAAGTGTTTTTGACAACAAATATTGTACATTGCAGTGGCTTCTAACTCATTAGCATGAAAACCTACTTTCTCTGTACAACAGGTTTGGCTGTAATATAAAGCCTTAAAAACTTCGACATAATTGTTTTTTCTTCAGCAAAGATTAATCATAGAAAGAATCCCTAGAGCAGGCAGATGCTGGATGAGCAAAATATAGCTGATCTTGAAATGTCATCAAAATCTGCCCGGCATCCCTGGTACTTACGGTTTCGTCCGTACAGATAGCGTGGATTTGTGTACCGCACATTATTGTTGTAAATAATGCAAAAAGCACGCCTTCAAAGATGGTGAAGATCAGAAGGATTACGGTGGCTGGAGGTGAGTATCTGCTGCACTCTGTGGGGAGGGCAAAACATGAATGGGGAGGACAATAGTATTAGGTACCAAACACTGATATGTTATGCCATGGGGGTAAATATACATGGAACTACTGTTTTTTTTATGAATGAAAACATGTTCATTTCTATGACAAAGATCAAATTCTACATTGCCCTGAGATAAAGCATTAATAAGACTGCCTTGCCATGACAAAAAAGTCTTGTTGCACTGTACAGTCCATTGAGAAAGGCAGGATTGTCGCACTATTCAAATCCTCGCTGGGATTAAAATACAGTCATGCAAAAAAAGGCCAGAATGTCAAATATTACGCTCTCTTGTTAAGTCCTAAAATCCTGCATCTGGGCATTCTCCAGAGTATTGAGTACAGTACAGTACAATAATAAGAAATAAAGTACAAAACTACAAAACAGAGAGTAGGCATAGAAAATGTTCAAGTTCTGGGGAAACTTGGAAGCTTGGATTATCACTGAAAGACAGAATCACACTGCAAGTCATATACTGCCATATATCATGTCATTTTGTGTGCGGCTGGTTCTCCCGTCACACTGAATACATCTTATTGCTCACTTTTGGGTGTTTTCAGCATTTCCATTTTAAAAAAAGGGGCATGGGAACTTCATTGACAGCAATGAATCACCACAGAGAGAAATATGTATGAAAAGTTGATAGTGTCTTAATACTTACGGTTCCACTGAGAGTTGACGCATGATACAAAATGCGTGATTCCTAAAATTAGTCCATGAATGGAGATAAGAGCTATGTACATCTGAAATGTAAAAGGAAATTTCAAACAAGAAATTTAGATGACTGATTTCACAGCTGTTTAAAAAAGGAAAGGTCATCTTCATATCAGTTATACGTTTACTGCCTTGAGATTATTTTGTTGATACAAAATGTGCAGCTTGGGTGTGACGAAGTTACACTTGTGCTGCATATTTCGCTAAACAGCACTTATTTACAAAGATCCATTCAATTTTCATTAATTTGTTAACCCAAGATGGTTGGGTTCACCTTTTAACATGACAAGTTGTCATAAGTTGGGAGAAGAAGAAATGTAAATTTATGCAAATTTAAGCAAATCATGCAATTTCCTTGCTTCTTCTTCCTCCCGTTTTCAATATTTCAAAAACATTTTAACTCCGCTCTTGACTGGCTCCAAATTTTGTAAAATGTTCACATCATATTCCTTGATTGATTTATGATAAAACGATTTTGTTTGGCAATAAATTTCTTATATTTTGAAAAAGAGTCATTTCGATTTTGCTTCTCATGATTTTAATCACTTATTTTGAATGTCAGTCTTTCAACCTCTGCCATTAAAGCATGACAATAAATAATGCAAAACAAAATTGTCGTTTTTTTCTACATATACACTCTAGTTACAAATGTTACAAATGAGATATTAAATTTCAGAGACTGCATAAAGATTTTGACTTCAATTAATTTCATTGTTAATACAAAAATTGAGGTTGTCTGACAAAAACATGTATCCCTTCATCCTCCAAGTAACCTGTCACTATAATACAAAACTGAAGATTCTCTGCTTTATGAAAATATACCGTACAGGATGAGGGGGTTTCAGGTCATCTTTGAAAAGAATTATTGCTTTGAATAAAAGTGTGTTGGTTAAGTGCAACACCAAGTTAACTGTGATATTATAAAAGAACTGCAAGCCTTTCCAACTTTTGTTTTCTCAATGGTGGCAGCGGTGGGAGTTTTCCCAATCAGTATAAGGCATCACTAGCTATTTTATGATCTGTATCTGCATACAGTCTACGCTTGTGGTAAAAAACTGAATAATTGTATCAATTTCACCTAACACTGACAAAGCATACAGCCATTTTGCAATATGCTTAAAGTGGAAACATTGGGAGGGTCTTACAAGGTCATGGGGAGACAATGTCGATAGTGTTCAAGTCAAAACAATGATTGATACTTCAGAGAAATGGAGTGTTAGAGAAGTTTCAAACACACACAGAATTAAAACTCATGCTGTCTCCGATGAATTCGTGGCTCATCTAATTAGAATGACTAAGAGGTGTGTTGATTAACAATGTGCAAGTTAAGACCCATGAGGTGTCGAAGTGAAATAATTAATAATGCAATGCATTTTTGTCACTTTATCGGAAGACTGGCACTATTAATTTAATGCAAGGGACAGTTTTGTGTTTCAGCTGTACATACATCATTTCTCACATTTTGATCAGAGGGGTAACATCATTTAAGAGTGCTGCATAAGAATTCTGACACTGTCGAACGAATTATTTGTTCAATCCATGATATAGGCTGGAGTAATTTCCTTCTTAGCCAAATTGTCAAACCATGTACGATTAGCTATAAAATCAGGAGCAATAACAGACCCATGGAGAAACTAGTGGAGTTTCAGTGATGCTTTCATGTCTGCTTGTTTCTGCTAATATTTCAAATGACTATGGTGCATGCAAATGCGTCAGTACCCTACGTCCTCGCCAATCTTCTCTAGCCCTAAAAATGACTTGATAATATCACGCATGTGCGGATTTCATCTCTTTCACATGACCTGTACCATTTCAAAACCAATTTGAACATGGAATGAACCTTGCAAAAAAATAACCCAAGTGTTAAATCCACGTCATGATAAGTCTAGGTGGCAATACAACACTGCCGTTCCATCATGGGAATGGCACGGAGTGTGAAATCCAGGGAGACTTGAAATATGAATTGTCAGCACTTGGCAACGGCAATATGTCATTGATCTGGGCTTCCTATTTACAAGACAATCTACAGGAACTATTTGCATACTAATGAAATCTGCCTTGTAGAACTTGTATCATGTTCAGTTGATTTTGAAATATTTATAAGTCTTCAGGGAATCTGGTGAAAAAATTATTTACATACAACAGTTAATTGTTCAGTTATTATATATGGTTAAAAATTTGGATTGCGGTGATTAAGCCTACTGTTTACTGCGTAACGAAAACTGTTATGGCTTCATTACATGGGAAAGAAGACTACAAAGATTTTATACAAATTACTTACTGTAAATAATACAAAATATTTCTGGTTGTTTTCACCGACACAGTTGTTCACCCATGGACAATGGTGGTCCATTTTTCTGTAATGTGATGAGATAATGATATTATCCTGTGAAATCAGACTAGTAATACACATTTATTCATAATTCACATCACAATTAAATGGGAAATTAAGTGTGAAATGCAAACAGGAGGATCACTGGCTAGGTATCTTCTACTGCATGATGATGCGCTGTAAACTTTCACACTTTCCACTTGACCCTGAGCACCATTGTTGATTTGCAAAATCTGGGTGTGGTTTCAACACTGAAGACTGCAGCAGTCTGGCAATATGGCAAATTGTGGAAAATTCTTTGCGTCAGCCCTACATCTTTACATGTCAACCAAGTTTGTACCTTCAATTTACTTATGAGAATTTCTTGGCATTTGAGTACATCCAGCTTGCACAAGATGTACATATATATGTCTGCAGTTGTTTGAAGCAACACATGTCTTGAAACACAAAGTCACAAAGTTTTCAACTTTCGCTCACATTTCACTCAAGAAGACTTAAAACCATTTCTTCTCTTTCACTATCACCGATCACCATGCAAGTTTTGATATCAGAAGCACAAATTACTAAACATTATTTACTATGATGTGTTAAACAGTATAGACAAAATTTTCAATTTTCACAAAATCAAAAGCAAAATGGTGGAAACTTCATTTGCTCTCTGGGCATCAAAATACATCTACAAAAGCGGCAGACCAGAAAAATGTAAAATTTTGAGCACACAAAAAAAAGTCTGTGAAGTCTACTCTACCTTGAGAATTCCTAGAAAGTAAGAATAAGTGTACAGTTCAGTTAAGCAGAAACTATTCTGGATTGACATTAACCCTTTCACCACCATGGTTTGGTCCAAACCCATTGATATCAATGGTGGTTGTGGACCTGTTTACAGGGAATTGGGGGTGAACAGGTTAAAGTGCTGTCATACCTTACACATCTTCTGCATACACTGCAGTGATGGGCTCTCTCTGGTTTTATACTAATGCACTTGGGACACTTGTAGACCACTTGTCCCACCTTCAGACCCAGACTGGCTATATGTTCACTGGTCGCATTTCCTAAAGGCACGGCACCCTGGGAAACAAGGCAGAAACGAAATAAGGACATGAAATACACACTTTGTAAAACGCCAACCAAATAAATTTGATCATGAATTTTTCAGTTTGTACGAAGCAGCGTCTGAAAGTAATCTGTCCAAGTGGGTTAAGAGAGATCTGGGAGAAGCTTTCAGGTTAGCATGAAAACCTGTAGAAGTAATCAAATTTTCATTATACTTGTACAATGTTTCAACTTCATTGAACTTTAAAGGGAAACCGTCGTCAGAGCTGCGCCTGTGCAAGTTTACAAACAATGTATTTTATGCACGATATCTAGATGCACCTCATCATCATAGCTGCAACATTTAAATTATGCGATGTAGATTATGACAGACATGTTTTAACTATTGTATCTCACAGTGTTTACATTGGTCGTACAGGTCCCGTACAACCTTTGAGTGCAGTTCAAACTACTGCATCCCTTTAACCACAATGTTTTTGCTGATGTATAAAACATCAACAGCAGAGAGAAAGGCTCCCTTTAAATAGATTTCATTATAAGTAATCTTTTTTTTTCCAGTAAATTAAAATTATGAGCGTCACGTTTCTTCATGATGAGCGATTCTCATTAATTTTTCAAATCCCTCAACTGGATCTGGAATAATTTTTACCGCAATGAATAATTAATTAATCTTCAAGGAAAGCTGAGGACTTCAATTTATCAGTACTCATTTCGCCCCAGAGCAGAGTTGTGATTAAACTTACATGTATTTGGCTTCAAAGTAAACTTTTTATATGTAACATCCTTTATTAAAATGTTCCTGCACTAGGTATGTGTGTGTGTATTTATAAAACAAACTTGAAAATCTTTACAAAACTCAAACTACATGTACATCACTGGAATCAATACTGGTGAAAAATAACCGTGACATTACAATCATGGTAGAATGCTGCAATGGGTATAGTTGACCGTTCCTCATCAATATCGCAGCAAGGTCCAAGAGAGAGACATCTAAATTCTTGTCAAACTTTTTTCTTGAAAAACAAGAACTTGCTGGTTGGATTCACTACAGGAAATGAATCAAGGGGGCAGTATGTCATGGAATTCTTGTTCTGGATGTTTATGTTGTACATGACAATCTATAATATGCACCTTGGAAGTAAAAGACTTAACCCCTTTGCCCAAACTTACCTCAATGAAACTTTAAACCACTGTCTCACCTAATCAAGTATAAGAATAAAAATCTGGGGGCACAGTGCAAAGTTTGGTACTAGAGAAACAAAGTACATTGCCATTACCAATATCATCATCTTAAAGGTATATCTGAAACCTGTTCCAATTTTGCCACAGTTACCATGGAAAGAGAAAATCTAACCAATCACAGATTTTACGCGGGTGGCCACTTTTTAAAAACAGCGCCCTCACATGGGCATTTTGAATACCAAGGAACACCCCTTTGACCATATATGGGCATATTTAGATTACAGGTGACTGTATACCTTTAATGTTGACACAAAATGGTACCTGCAAGGCTTTTGCTGAGGATTGGGTACAATGGGTACAGTAAATACAGGTAGGTAACTGGTTTGGGTACTTTGGGTATATGGGTAACTAGTTTGGGTACTTTGGGTACATGGGTAACTGGTTTGGGTACTTTGGGTACATGGGTAACTGGTTTGGGTACTTTGGGTACATATGGGTAACTGGTTTGGGAAACACTGGGTATGAAGGTAACTGGTTTGGGTACATTGGGTACATAGGTAACTGGTTTGGGTACGTTGAGTATTACTCTGCTATTAGATAACTGATTTAGGAACCACTGTAACATTTCTTCACACCCCTAATCTGATGGCTTTGATATCGCAGGGGAACCCCGTCCCCCATTAAAGCCATGTTAAATTCACCCGGTACTGCCTACATCAAAAAAGCTGGTACTGGCTGCTCGATCAAGGTAAAGGGAAATTTCAATGATATTAATGATGCACAAATAATTGACTTAACCTCCTTGGATTTTTCTGTGTGATGCCTTGATGTGTGTGTGTGTCAATTTGATGTATCCTAGGAGAATTTTTTCTCTCAATCTTATGCATTTTATTCAGGATTAGCAAATACCATTTACATATTGATGTCAGTCCCAGTAGTACAAGCATGTTATTGACTGATTGATACCCTATAGGTTTAACTGGTTGACTTGCTAACTTGGGGAATACTAACTTGGGATAAATATTTGAAAGATGTGTGTTCTCAAAATTTCCCTATCTTCTGCAATGCTGCAGTTTGAATGGACTCATTTTCATTGCCACAGGGAAAACTGAATTTTTTATCATGCTTACGTGTTATGTGAAAACCATCATCAGTTTTTCTTCAAAATGTTGACACACTGAATGGCTGCCATGTTTAATATCAAATAAATATTTCAGGCAATTTCGTTCTCTGATTAAAAAAAAATACGGTAGCCTCAATTTATCTCTAATGGCTTTATAAGGCTCTGAAGCAAAGTTTCCGTGAGCTATCTCTGAATAAAAGTTTAAAACTTTTCTGTTACCAGGTGCATACTACCCTGGGACAACCACAGGCCACGCTGGTGTACAGAGTAATAGAAACAAACATGTCAAGCAAACTGCCTGCTTACAGTTTGCTGCCATGCAAAAACGACATTTAAGGTTATACTGGCCTTGAAACAAAAAGTTTTAGCCTTTCATTCAATAAAATTCAAAGTCACCTTACAAAGTTTGAGATCAGAGAAACAGATTGCATACAATTTATCAATATTTTTGAATTTAAAATGGTCACTATACCCTGTGTTAATTCTATTTGGGGAAACAAAACTTTTTCAGTTTTCACAAAATTTAGTTTGCTCCACGGGTTTCAAAATGAGTCAAAATGCATGTAGATCAGAGAAGTATTATAAAAATTTGAGTGTCTTGAAAAATTGGTCCGTAAGTTTCACCGCAACAAAATGCTTCAGTCTGTGAGTGGTATGTTAATTAAAGTGTATGTACGTGTGTTTTATTGAGTACAACCCTTCATAGTTTTCTGTAATGTGAGTGGACCTACAATACAGGTATATAGGGGTGAAGAATTTGATGGATCAAATATACTATACTGTACAATGAGCCTCTTCAAAGGGTTTTAGAAAGTACATTTACAGGTATGGTTAAGCTTTTCTTTCCATTATCTACGGCTAATGACAAATTATCAGGCTAATCAGCAACACGGTACAAAGGCTGTGAAACCAAAAAGGACAGATCATTTGCTCAAGCATCTTTAATTATTCATCTTGCTCCAAACTACATATATCAATTGCATCAATTATTAACGGCCTTTTATTCATGTCTTCCGAGATCATACACACTCCAAGGCAAAGGTACCGTACACTGTACTATTCTGCCTGCAGCAAGACTATGTGTTTTTATCACATATAAAAGTTGCTTGGATAAAAATGCATCGAATTCGCAGACTCACAATGTCAGTAATCTCTATAAAAGCTGTAAATATTGAGTAACTGATGTTTCACGGATGACTTGTGAATTTTTTATACTGCGGCCTCTTATGTGTCAAATACAAAAGGGAAATCCATTAGTCCATTTCTCAAACTGAAAAGATGTCATTTGTGCCGGTTTATGAGTTCCTCTCTACAGGAAAAAGTTGCGGAAGCAAAGTTGGTGGTTGGGCATTCTGTGATGTTTTAAAATGGGTGCATGGTAAACACTTACTGACATAAAGCTCCTTGAATTGACAGATTTAGTGGAAAAAAAGCTGGAATTTCTGGACAGGTCATTGGATAAATCTTTCATCATTTTAATTTTTTGTACTGTTTTGTATTCCCAAAAACACTGCTTTTACCTAAACAGTGGATGTTTTCATGGTCTTTACCTGGGAGTTCAGCTCGAACACAGGAAGTAAATACCACAACTATTATTATGACAGTAGATAATAATTAATTTGCATAAAACACCTTGTCAAGAATTCTACACATCCATCTAGCAAGTGTTACTAAATTTAACTTAGAAAGAATATTTCGTGGCTCACTGAGCACAAGGCTGCATCAGCTTTCTAAAAACCAACTGTCGATATTAACTGAATTAATTTACTGTATTTATTTGGTCAGTAGTTGATTACATGTAATATTTTGTATACTTTATTATATTTCCAGTTATTGAACATTTTCTTATTGCATTAAGGGCTCGTGTAGACACACAATTGTTCAAGCCTAGCGTCAAAGAATATGCCAAAATGCATTTTCAGTCTTTAAGACAGAAATGTACTATAAAACGAAAATAATGCGAACAATGTTTTGATCAAAGTTAGAAATCTGGACCAAAAAATTACTTATGCAAATGTTATCATCAGTTGTACAAAAAGTCATCCTAAGGTACCTCATACGGAAGGAAAAAATCCTGAAAAAATATGATTTTCAAATTTCAAGACTAATTGTACAATGCTGAACGAGGTTATCCCTTGAAAATTTACAAAGGCAGTTTCATACTTAGTAACTACAGCCGTTCACCATATTTTAGTCGAATATAACCACTTCTTATGAGCTCTTATTGACACACAGACTGATGTGCAGACAGAATGGCAGACAGGCAGTATAAGTACATAAGCTCCAATGTGTTAACACAGGAGCTTTAATGGTAAAAATAATTTTCATACAGTGAAAGTTCATATGAGAGAGAAATAGACTGTGGCAAGTCACACATGCACTATGACAGAACTGTTTGAATATTTCTACTTTCCGTAGTATTCAGATTACTGATTACTCTGCTGTTCTGCTTGTATTTTTTGACGTAGTAATTTTCTCAATGGATTCAAATTTCATCATCACATTGAAATCTCCTCCTCCACTTTTTAATATCACATCGTGGGAACAGACCAAAATAGACTGGAAAACGTCTTCCTACACATTCAAATGTCATTTGAAAGGCCAGACAAAAATAGCTAAGACCACTTATTCAAGCTTATGCGTCAAAGGTCTGAGTTGTCTCGAATAGTCTATGTACCTGTACAGCATGTATGACACTCAAGGAGTGGATGCCTATCATGATAAACAACATCCAACTTCTTTTCCTTTTAGATGACAAACACTTTAAAGTTTGTTTTTTTTTAATTTTGTGTTAGTCTTTTAGTCTTGCCTGAAGCAAATATTAAAGAGGCACTCCCACTTGGTAACATTTTTAAAACACATTTTTTTAATGCCAACGGTCGATATTTGACGTGGCGACTGGGCGCGGATCGCGAGATATCGATAAAAACATGTCATTTCCCGAGCGTATTTTTCACATCCCGAAATTTTACGATCGTTTCTGATTTTGACCCGAAATCCCCTGAAGGTTTGTTGTTGTGCTGATTGACGATATTCTAGGGAGTCTACAATAAGTTTGAAGGACGCAATTAATTTACTTCCCACTGCAAAGACTTTATATACAGCATTATGCCATTACCTCAGGTAAGTTTTGTAAAACTTCTCCTTAGTTTTTGTCGTTTTCATTGTTCTAAATCAGTTGTACTGTATTTTTAACCAATACCACATAAACATCAGTTTTTACGTGTCAAATATTAGCCGCCTCTGATGACTACATTTTGTCGTCTGCCACACAGTACGCCGCGCGCGTGGTATGCGTCTATGCATACCACTCGGCCGCCGCTATGTATCAACTGCACGTAACTGTGCTAGTCACCTATGCGAATTCTGGTGGAATCAAACTTTGTTTTCCGTTTTTTCTCAGAGTCAGTAAGACTCGGCTTTCCCCCGGGAGCATGACCGATCATCTCTCTTTCTACCTCCATGGACCGATCACCGACGCGAGTGGTACTGTGGCGTACAGCAGCGTTAGCGTAGACTCGTACTCCATAGCTTAGTTGACAATGGCCCCAGTGCCGAACGTTCGATGTTCGGAAGCTGAATTTAGGTGGGCCACCGGAATTCAAACTTTTACTTTTTTGAGGACATGTTTTTATCGATATCTCGTGATCCGCGTGCAGTCGCCACGTCAAATATCGACCGTTGGCATTAAAAAAATGTGCTTTAAAAATGTTACCAAGTGGGAGTGCCACTTTAATAATGAGATTTTCATGCAGCCTAAAATGTAGCAATCTTACTTGAATTATAAATTTGATTAAACTGGTACATATGTAATAAAATATGGCAGAAGACTTCTGAAGAAATTGATTTTGAACAGTTTTTGTCAGCTGGCACACATCTGGTAAAACTAGCTGGAATCAATACCAACTTGGCAGTACAGGGAATATCAATATTAGACACTGATCTACGACTTGTTGCAGGGGAAGATCTATCGCTAGTACCACTGGCAAGAAATCTATACCTGTATCACTCTGAAGATCAGATATCTGCTTCAAGGTGCTCTGCTACTGACGGTAGATGATTTTTGTACGGGGTATGGTGCAGTGACCTGCCTGACACAACTTTAAAGATAGCTGTTCTGCTGTGCCATCTTCAAAACTGAATTAGCTGGCCAGATCAGATCAAAGTATCAGTGGTCTTGCCCCGGCCATGCTTAAATACCCTGTGTATGTGCATGTATATATGTTCAGTCAAACTCATGTAGAGGGACTTCAAAATTTTAACATTTTTCCTGCATGCAAACGGGAACACATCGGTCTCTCACGATCGATATAGTCATGTATTCTCACAATAAAAGGTGATGCAATAAATAAATTTACACATGGAAGGCATATCTAACGAAATTTGGAGTTGCTTAAACTTTAGCTATTCTTGATAATGTTATGCATCCAATGACACCAGCTGTCAGCTGCAGCCTGAACTCTGCAGGGCTGTCGATGGATCATCGAAAGTTGACAACAAAACAGAGTTTCTGTCAAGTGACAAAAGTTTGAAAGCATCTATCAGCGGGATATGTGTCACTGCAAACATCAAAGTCCATAAGACGTAAACATGATATATGTGTTTTGGTGTTGATGGTAAAAGATTGAAATATTAACCATTGTTATGCCAACACATTGTGTTGCTATATCATTAATATCAATATTTTACCAAAACACCATCCGTTCTGATCGCAATCATCTTATTAATATATCTGTGCAATGAGTTCACGATAATTTACTGAGAAGCCAAACAACTGCTGATAGTAATAAAGGACGCTGACCAATTTCAGTATTCTGGCCATTATTCCATTTCTTTATAGTTATGCCTATATTATATCAATTTTAAAACTGAACTGTATTCTTGGAGTTACAAACATTCAAATGTGACCAACTCGCGGAGCAGACACACTTGAAGTGTTGCACAATTAACATGCATGTACATGTGTCTGAAACTGTAAGTGTGACAAACTGAAGATATTCCCAGTAGGTACATGTTTAACAAAGCAAGCCATATGCCTTTGAATATTTTATCAAGCATTGCTGTTGACAGTTTCCTATATTCACCAAGATTCTATTAGCCGAACAACATTGCAAATATTTTGCTCGTTCACCCTAGAAAATGACATCATTGGCGGTGTCTTGTTTGTTCCCCTTGTACAAAGCCATGGAACGTCTGTGCTTGAAACATCCGTCAGGCTTTCATCGATTTTCCAGCATATATGCTCCACACAACAATATACAAAGCCCTGAATGAAACAAATTTCATGTAGTTATTTCACGTGGATATTGATCATCATCTATCTTGTCATTTCATTTCAAAAGAGAATCCGTTCACAACACTTTCTGCGGCAGACCCATATGTCAGCTAAATCTCCATCTACACCACAAACTATCGACAGACCATTTTCGGCACTACATACGACTTTCTCAGAGACAGTGTGCCCGTTGTGTTTGGAGAACATGGTCTCAGTGAGATGCAGTGCAAAGGGACACCATCTATATAGCCTGATGACTGCACAAACGATCTCTTGTTGTGGTGAACTTCACAAATATCTAACTCACTTGACACGTTCATGCGGCGCACAATGTACTATCTGTCTATGTCTTGTGTGATCTTGCAATGAGCAGAAAAGTCTTTTGCAGAGATTTCACCAACGGACCTATCTCAAGAGGGCACTTGATATCCCTTTTCACTGCTGACACCCTGCTGACTACAATCAGTCTAACCTGCTTGAAAATCATACACCGTGACAACTACAGACCATTTGCACAGGACTCTCAGTGAAAAAAACATGCAAAGAAAACTGTGTGTTTATGATTTGTGTATGTTTATGTGATTAGCGGAAATTACTGGTATATATAGTGGAAGATATACAATGATATACAAAATGACGGTGATCTGTGCATCATTATGACCAGGTATTGCCTACAATCTAAATCTCAACTGGGCTGTATAATAATAGAAGATTTTCATCTCACCTACCCAATAATTTCCAAACATTACAACAGAATCTTGCTCTCTGCATTTAACAATATTCCATGTCCGCATAATGATGGAACAAGCAGAGTTCTTCTCAGTTCATCACCTGAGTATCGATTCGGACATTTTTCATGTCACAAACAAAAGTTGCTGCCGCTAGAAATATCTTGTTGAAAGACTTTGCAGCAATAAAAATCTGTACAACAAAAACACAGCTGATAATAATTGTGGGTTTGTTACCACGCACTACATTGCCTGCTACATTTAAAAAAATTTGACTGTTTTGCACCTTTCTTGTAGTTTCTATTACAAAGTTGGCAAAAAGGAGAAACCGTTTTGATTTCCTAATTCTTGTAAATGGGAGCTCCATAAACTCGTTCTATAGTAATTAATATCTTTGCATATTAATGATTATAATTATGATATAGTTTGAAATAAGTTGTACACAAGGTGAAGATGTGTTCAAGTTAACATGGATGAGCGTGAGATGATTACTTGTAACTCATTGATTCTTTTCTTGCAATCATTACCAGTATACTAAAACATTCAAAATTTCATTTTAATTACATAAGCGACTGCACGTAGAGACACAAGTATGTCACAGACAGCAACATGGATTTGAGAATTACAGCCATCTTCAACGTATCCAGGCATCTATTGGTATCTCCATTGTTGCCGGGGAGTTGTAATTGATCAAATCCCGAGGCTCACAAACGCCCAGGTAGCAGAATGAAAAGCTTGTGAAAAACGCATCTTACATACGCATAGAAAGCACATATTGCTGGTTTGGGGGTTTATTGAATATTCTCTCAGCGTGGTACGCCGGTATATATGTTTGGTAGCCATGGGGTTCATATTAGAGGTTGTTCACTTCTAATCTTTACTGTTGTGCTAGCCAGTGGGGTTTTTTATTAGCAGTCTTTCATTTCTGAAAGCGTTCAAAAAACAACCACAGTCAACATATTACAGGGAACATATATTATCTTATACTGAGGTGTCTTGTAATACCGGTAGGCTCAATCACAGGTAATGGAATCAGAGGTTGCCTTACAACTGTTAGGTTGGCTATGTACATGCCGCATCTGTGACAGGGCAATGTTGCAATTTTGGTTGAAAAACCATTCCATTTCATGATCCTAGTAACATGAAAATGGAATATTGATGGAAAGGCATTATCATAATATTTGCACATTTAAACGATATAATTAATACCCTTTGCGTAAAGAATACCATTATGTCACGCTTCATGCATTTTGTCATAAAAGTCTAAATACCATAAACCATTGACATACAAATGTAACGTTCCAATGACTATGCATAGTGTGAGTGCATATTACCCTGTTCATCCCTGATTTCCAGTAACCAAGACCACAATCACTATTGAAAACCATGGGTCTGGGCCAAACCATGTTGGTGAAAGGGTTAAAACAAATCCGTACCATTCACTGAGGTTTGCAATGTGAAGAGGCAGTGTTTCCTTCATGCTCAAAACAATATCTCTGCAATTTGACTCAGAAGAGATTAGAATTTTTTTTCCAAGAGCAAATCCTTGATTCACTACAATGGCCTCATGTAGTATGTGAAGAACAAATATTTGCATATTCCTTATAATTTTGCAAAGATTGGCCTCCATCAATTTACTGGTATTCCCATGTCCAATTTTTCATCTATTCTTGCTGTCAGTCTAAGTTAAATCAAGTTGAAGGAAATATCTCTCAGTCTCAGATCAACTGAAGGTATCGCAATAGTAAGACACACAATCAACAAGTGGTGTGTATTTGGTATTAGGCTAATCAATACATTAGCATGGGGCCATAGTGTGATACACTGGTCCACACAGTTATGTCCAGTTTGAAGAAAGTTACCAGAGATATGCTGAGAACAGTGGCAGTTTCATGAACATTGGCAACGTCAATTCGTCGCCGATGGATATACACAGGGCATTATTTGGCATAGCAAATTTGTGTCATTCTTGCATAACAATCCACTGTATGACACAAATCAGTACGTTTCCTTGTTTTGAGTGTATATACAGTGTTTAATGTGGCCACAGCAATGCATTGTGGGATAACTGCCAAAAGGTCTATTACATTCCCTGTTTCTTTCTCTTTTCTGATGCATCACAGAGTTGAAGACGTCACTCTAGCACTCTTTCACTTTGTTTTGGAAACTGTTCACTAACTTTTCAAAGATACCAAACAAATGAAAATGCCTTAACACAAACCTTATCTCAGGAAAACAGCAAACTTCCATCATTTCCTGATAATGCCGCTCTCTCTTAAATGAAAACACAGAATAACCTGAAGGACTTCATGAATTACCTGAAAACTTTCATCAATTTCCGACTTAGCAACTGTACTTAATGAGACCCATATCTAGTCATAGCCTTCAGCACGTTGGTTATTGCGGCATTTGATTGCTGTCGTGATTTCTCAAGTTCCCTAGCTGTCTGTACACTACCGGTAAATTCTATTTGCATTCATGCAGATATATGAAGATCTATCGGTATCACTTGAGTGTGTATTGTGTATACATACCGGTACACTATAATTCTGGAAACTTGGTGCTGGTATGATGCACAATGTAATTTGTTGATTTATTTTGTGACATGTTCCAATGTGGCTACCAGGAGGCCATTTTGTCATGAAGGGATGCAGGTGATAAATTCAGCTAAACATAAAGCTGAAAAAGATATCTTTGTATTGCAAACAGTGAAATATATTAACTGCTTCTTTCTGCAATCCTCAATTTCTTCTACACAGGTTAAAGATACTTCTTTTACAAATGTCCTTCACACATAGGAAAACACTGTCAGATATTTTGGAAGGGAACTTCCTGTCTATGAAGAAGATGAGCCAGTTGACTCACTTTACCATTACAGTAACTGAAGTGTGCAAGCCTGTTTGTAAATGTGTCAACTACAAGCACTATGCAGTATCTCACATCCTACTCCATCAGTGTTGACAGAGGAAGTGGCAACTTTCTGTGCTGGATTTGGGTCTTGAGATAACCTTGTGAGTGAACTGCCAACATGTCTCAATCGTATAAAGTGTGAAGGCCATGTCATGGGATTCACTGAATGTATTAGAGGAATACAACTTCACAGAGACACAATTGTGTTCATAAAGTCGAACACTCCTTAGTTTGCACACTAAAAATCCCAGGGTCATGTTGCACTGCACAGCGGTTTGTTCAAACAAAGGCACTGATTGAATGTGGTTTCACTTTCAGACAAACACAGCCTGGCAAACCCATAGAAGGCAGAAAGAAGAAAATTTAATACACGCATACAAGAGTTACATACGAAGTGTACATATTTGTATGGATTTGCTTTGTGCTGGAAAAAGATAAACAGAACAAAATTTGGATCAGAATCAAAGAAGGGGATGAAAATTGTCATGTTCACAGGTCAAGCTCCAAGTACCGGTACACGTTTTAAAAAGACTGAAACATAATCTGTTTGAACTTCAAATGTACAGAGAATTACATTTTTAAATGCAGCTACCATGTAGCAGTCCATATCGTGTACGGAAAATTGAAGTGGGTGAGAAGAGTATTGGAATGGCGACCATAACATCTGTATACGGTATGTGGTGCCTGTTTAAATGCAGTCTTTAATTTTGACTTTAATACAAGCCCTCCTGGCTAAATTGGTTTCATTACCTGCTTTCACAATACATAAATAATGGTCTTGATGTCAGAGCTGAGCTTAGCTGAGTTGAGCCTAGTGATAATAGCCAAAACGTTAGTAAGGGGGACTCTTGCTGTAGCATGGCCGTTGGCTGAACAATTTGTAAGGTGGCCTAAGCAGCTACAAGATGACAGCCAGTTTAGGGGCTTTGCAAGACTTGGGCGTGAAATGTATTCTTCAGTCAGTGTCCCTCACGGGATGCACAGACCAATATTCCACACCATCCCACCTGTGATGATTGAAATTAATTATGCTCCAACTTCTCCATGCCAACCCCCCTATGGATATTTAAAGGCTTCGAGTAGAAATGGATGAAAACATGTCATGATCTCTGACTCCCACACCTGAATGTGGAAAAGCAGGGCGAAAAGGTTGAAATAAAAACTACTTACCGGATCTGACATCATGCATTTTGCATGCGATGACACTCCGAGGAAAACTAGAGTATTGAAAATGACGATATTGACAGAAGAGTACACAGGGGAGTATGCTGGGAGGAGGACGACGTAATTGATAACAAACTCTCCGTATGCTAGCAACAAATACGTGAAGATGGCACAGACAATCCCACACGGATCCTGAAATACAAAAAGATTTGCAAAAGCATGTCAATTTAGGGGAAAAACATCACCTAAAAGCCTTGGATATTTTCATTTGAGAAACCCTAAGTCTGGTTTGTATGATTGAGCTTGCTTTGAGCACACTTAGGGATATTGATCAACTTGACCTCTCATTATATCTATTCATTATATCAGTACACCAATGATCAAATAACTAAAACATGATATACAAATTTTATTCAAATTTCTTTTCATTATACAACTAATTGATCAAAATATCAAAAATTACTTATTCATGATCACAAAGATTCACAAAACACAGAACTTTTGCATATAATGCTTTTTGAGTATTCCATCATTTTCAATTATTGCAAAATTAATATAATTTTTCACAACAGTAATTGCATAATACCGACTTCTTCTGACAATGAATTTCCATCTCGCAAGTTTGGGGGGATCTTTGTACCTGACTTCCCTCCCAAGATCTAACAGTTACTCTGTAACTCTCAAAAGCAATTCTTAAACCCTCGTTCAACACTAGATAGAGGCAGATCAGAACAGATATTACAGTCTACTAGTCTCTGTAAAGGTGCATGTCATTGACAAATCAATCATGAATTTAATAAACCCGGAGTCAATATAAACCGGTATTACGACAACTACTCGAGAGGAAGAAAGCAAATAAATTTACAGCAGAGCAATCTATTACATATTGATAGTCAATATGTGGGTAAATCTCGCTACATGGATTTGTTCACGTCTACCAACTGCAGCAAAACTCTGAGGTATCGGTGAGTCCATTGAACTGGGCAATCAATGATCTTTTTTTTTCACGGGCATAAAAATAATCAATAGGATTGATTCTGAGCCGCGGAGGAAATCAATATTTCTGTCTTTACAGTGATAAAGCTTACTGTCTTGATTGCGCTCAGATTCGTCTGGGTGAAACCAGATTCGATGGACTGATATCTCGACAGAGAGCACAATAATGAAGTACTACAGCCCTTAAAGAGAATGTGCCGATCAATATAAATTCAAGTAGGAATCAGGTACTAGGTATATGTACGTGGCCTTTAAATCTACCGTATACAGTGGCTGCTTGCCTGAAATCTGCGGGATGCAAACAGTACATGGTATAAATTCCACAATATTACTGGTATTTGCATGTTTAATTCAAACACAAAGGTTTAAAGGAGCTGCTACACACTGTGTGCTTGCAGACAATTTCAACATACCAATGGCTTCCTGGCAGAAAAAAAGTTTTTTTTTTGTTGGCAAGCCAGTTTGGATGAGAAATTTCTCTTTTGAAATACAGTGTTTCAAGTATGGCTCAATCTCTTTGAATTTTACCACAACATCAGTGTGTGATAATGTGAGTGTAAAGATGTGAAACAAAAACACACTGAAAACGTTAAATTTAAATAAGTTAAACTGATTTGAAAAATCTTCACAGCAATGGCTTGGGTAATTTTGAGACCTGCTTACTGGGTACTGTAACTTTGATCCACACCCATTAACTTGGGACAGGAACCATTTTAAGTGAAGCAAAAACTCAAAAGTTTCATCGATTTATATGGTAGCGAGAGCAAACTCATCTAGGCCATCAAATGCATTTGATTGCAAAGAATATACGGTATACCTGCTTAAAATGCAAGCACACCAAAAAATACATGTCTGATAAAATTGTGAAAACACTTAAAATTTCTCGGCTTTATACATAAAAGACCTCTTGGGTATCACGTTTCTTTTTCAAAACCAAAACAACACAAATCTACAGTTAATTTCATTTAGCTACATAAGAAATGGATAGTTCTCTATATCAGGATAAAGTTTGAGTGTTTCTCTTATTTTTTTATGAAGACAAAATGATAGTAGAAAATACACCTAGACCACGTAAAGCCTTCTGAAGCAGCTTAATGTATCCCATTATTCAAGCATTTCTATGAAATCAGTGAGGCAACCTTGTTGAAAGATTTTGCCAATGATAAAAAGTTTCCTGCAGGGCAGTGGGTATTACTTGACAATTTAGAATTTATGCATTTTTTGGCAATAATCGAATATACGGTATAATTAAATATCACAGTCATGACAGTGCCTATTCTGTACATTTACAAGGGTAACTTCTATTATAACCAAGTTTAACAACTTTCCACATGAGACTTTTTCACCATAACTTCAACTTCCGCAGTCAGCTGTTTTGGATAATAGGCATCTTATGCCTGATGTCAACTGAAAAGATGTCATTTCCATATACTTTTATGAAAGGAATGAGATACAGGCACAGACTTCGTAGAGAAATCCCTGTAAGCATGGCTTGCTACATGTTTGGTCATTCATTAAAATTAAAAACTATCCACTGTTGATTGACCAATCAGAGTGCTCAATTCAGGGTGTTTTATTTACACGTAAAGCCCTGGTCACCAAATTCCAGAAACGAATGACAGCGCCGTAGTAAAGTACTGTCCAATCAAAAGTGAACATGTCATATTCTGTAGACATCTGGTACATTTTAATATTCAAATTTGGTAATACAGCGGAAACCAGCTGCAACACAAAATTTGCTGTGCCCTAGGGCATTTATATAATGTGCCCTAGGGCATTTATAGGATGTTCCATTACATTGGAAGGCTATTTCACAAATAAAAGTTTTAATTCATATCCTAAACATGTTACATTGACAAAGGGGACGGTTGATGTAAATACATTGAAAACGAAAATATATCAGTTAGGGGCGATAGTTTTTAAGTCGGATAAAACCTTCATACTCGGGCTCTTCTGGTATATAAAGTCCAACCCTACGATAAAATGTCGAGGCCGCAGGCCTCGACATTTTATCGTTTGGTTGGACTTTATATACCAGAAGAGCCCTCGTACTCGGGCTTTATCCTATACATAACGCAGGCTGGTAGCCATCACATTGAAAGGACGAGAAAACAAAAGCTGGAACTGCAAAGCTTTCTCGAATCAAAATTGAAATACAACAGTTGCATTTCAAAACAGGCACAAAATCTACACTTGAAGAGAGAAGTAATCTAGTTATCCTTGGACTCACACAGGGAAAGAGTAAATGGATAGATGTGCAAAGAATACTAATATGAGGGTATTATTAATTTTCAAGACATGGCTGGTATGTAGGCCAAATTGAGGTCACTCATCAAAGCCATCAAATGTGAGCTACAAGCAGATGCATTGAATATGCTTTTGTTGTAAATGCTCATTTATCTTTGTTGCCCGGGAACTATCTTCTCTTCTGTTAAATGAAACACAAAACTGCAAAAACATGACAGACTTGTCCATTTTCTGTTACCATGGTAATGGTGCATTTGGAGAGATAATGTACGACATGGGCTGCATCATTCAGCTAATTTACAAGAAGCATTTTTTTTGCACTTTTGCAACCAAGCATGTTAAATTGTTAATACATGTAGTTGTGCTTGGGGGTACCAACTACGCAATACACCAGTTGCGTGTTCAACCAAATTTCTTGTGAATTAGTCCTTCCACACTGTTGCATATTGGCGCCTAAATGATTCACGTATGGTTAAAATAATGTGCTGGTATGATGTATGTCTTCCGCCAGCACAAGAGAGACTGAATTCTGTAGGCAATTAAGTGATAAATGCTGTCATTGGTGAGATATGTTTCTTGATTATTTATTTATTAAAGCTGGATATATGTGAGAACTTCATTTTGCGAGGGAATGCACTCACCTCTATGAATCTATAACTTGTCACATATGCCATTTATATTTCCATTGTGACTGCATTTGACAGGCGTACTCATTCTGTGATTACCTTTTATGAACTCCGGGAGTTTGTCAACTCCCCTGTTTCAAAAACCAATAGATTTACTCGAATCATAATATGATTATTATACATTTGGATGGCAAAAAATTGCTTGTAATGTGTGACAGGTTGCAACTCTATTCTGTTACAAGTAATTGTTTTGAAGCAGAAGGTGTAAAGGGGAACAAAAAAACCATAGTTCTATCACAATCTTTTCCAAAATACAGAACAGCTAAGATCAAAATTTGATTGACAAACAGACTGTACAGCACTGCCCACCGGTACTTGCTGCATTGTCTACATGTACACGTGTGAATTCAAGATATGATCAGTTTTTGCTGGGTGCTCATTATAACTATTTCTTAACAAATACTTCGTAGTGGTTTATTAGTTGGTACACTTTGCATTTTAAAGCCAGTCACATATAAGCTGAACTAACAGACAACTACATATGTAATGATATGCAAAAGTTTTCATCTAGCAGTCTGCATATTGCAGCTGAGCTAAATGTGGGAAGACTTATAAAACAGTTACCCGGTACCTATAAACTGACATGTTCATTCTTATAATTCAACATTGAACAATGTTTTCATGATATGTGAAATCATCAAACAAGATGTCTGAACTTTGAGGTTACAATAATATCAGTATTGCCAGATAAATGTGTATCAAAGAATGCATCGTAATCCTTATGATCAAACTAAATGGCCATAGGATATTTACAATCTACGGTACTGATGTAATGGTAAGTATCTGTATGGTATTTTGTGCCTTTGGCTTTACATGTCTGAGTATTTCAAGATGATAATTATCACAATGCTTCTTCTTTATCTTTCCCATGGTATATGAGCTTACAATAACGCTTCTTGTGGGGGAAAAATCAGTTGTATTGCGTTCTTCAAATTTGTGCTCTTCATGGTTGGAACAGACAAAGTGAAAGAAATTACCAAAGTGGAAAGCAATGACTATCACCAGAAGGAATTATACGATGAACAGTGGACAGTGGTGATTGTAACACACCTCATCCGCAGTCTGTATTCTAATTCGCCAGTTGATAGTCACGTGGGATGCATTCTTTTTGTGCTGATCCACGTAAACGACGTCATCAGGCATCATTTGTTGGAACTGTTGCCTGCCGGGCATCAGTTCCGAAAAATGATGCCCGCTGACGTCAAAAACGACATTGACGCGTGCGCGGACCGGAATGTAAACAAAGATGTCGTCTGCGGCCGATCGAAACTATAGTCGAGAATTTTTTTGGTTTATCCTACTTTCTGAAGAAGAATTGAATGCTTTGGTTTCCAACAAGGAAGCGAATCGGACGAAAACTATAATCAAAAGTGCATTGAACGATTTGCAGAAGTATTGCGATCCTGTTAGGAAAAACGTTTTCTTACTGAACCACTCCAACATATTACGTGAGACAAGTTTTGTGTATAGTACGTTCTTATGCATGGCTACGGATGAGATGTGTTACAAAACACATATTGACTGGCCATGAGGGCAACAGCATACGTCTTTAACCCCTCGGGCCTGTGAGTCACCCCCAAAAACAGACTGTTTCCCTCGGCCTACGGCCTCGGGAAACAGTCCGTTTTTGGGGGTGACTCACAGTCCCTCGGGGTACAGACGTATGCTGTTGCCCTCATGGCCAGTCAATATGTGTATACTATCCCATCAGGAATTAGAAAAGTCCCTATTGCATTTACTTAAAATAATCACAAATGCACAAGAACAATGAAATCTTGAGATATTACATGTAATTACACAGAGTACTGCAGCATGATTAGTGTCCATGTACTGATTAATTAGATTACAAAACTGAGTCTGAACTTACAGTATATGAAAAAAGTGTGAATGATCAGTGTAAACTTGTAACATAATAGCACATAATGTAATGGTTTAAGCATTTCCTACTGAGATAAAAAGGAAAAATAGAAGTCTCTTTCTAATTCAATACATGACCTACTCTTTAACGATAGTGTGTGAATACCTTGATAAACCTTAATTTGCATGATTTAATTTTGCATTATTTATTATCGTTCCTCTTCAATCAGAACCAAATCCCCCCCTAATTTTTCAAGGAGAGGAGAGGGGACGTTCCCCTCTTGTCAGAGAAACCTTGAGTAAACACTGCCTACTTATGTACTTCTTGGTTAAGGACATGACCTTTCACAAATTCCAGAATTAAAATAAATCATTGAGTGATACAAAATTTTACTCTACATGTGCAATAGTCAGTAATCTTATATACTTCTCAAGTCTTTGCATGAACACTTTATCTCAGTGACCTTTCTCCAGTCTGACACCTTGAGAGTAAAAGGCACTTTAAAAATCCCAAAGGCTGGGCGCAGTTTAACATTTGAAGATGCCAAGTATTATCAACAGTTCAGTTACCTAAGACTAATGTTATTCTCATGTGTTAGAGATGTATACATGTAGTTCATCCCTATGTTGCCAACATTTTATTCACGGTTGATGGGTGGTAGAACAAATGAAATATTTAACAACAAGAAAATGCTGGACCCACACTGAAAAATTTTAAAAATTATTACATTCCTGGGGGGGGGGGGGGGGGACTGGTAGCCTTACAAAGCTATGGATGGGCACTCAATGAAAGCCAAGTTATTTTCATCAGTGTGATCAAGCCTAGCATTCCCTGTGTGGGGGTGCATCAGTCAACATAAATGCTACTCATGACTCTCTGATTTCAATGTTACATGAATATTGAGTACAATCTGAACGAAATATCATATACAGTTGTGCTTAATAGTTATTGAAAGCAAATCTATGGGGAATGCAAGGGACAGGGTAAAGATCGGAGAACAACTGATTGCCACATATGATTTTACTCTGACTTGAATAAGCAAAGTAGAAAAATTCTCATCATTTTTACTGCCTTTCCTTTAATACTTTTATTTCATCATCTACACAGCACTTCACACAACAAACAAATATATGACTTTGAAAATTGTGATAACATGGCAAGTGACTATCATAAGTTGAAAAGGAATAATGGGCAGAAGATAGGCATGGGGTATGAATATTTTGGAAGAATGATGTTAACAGGAATGCAAGAATTATATGACTATACAAGACATTTTATGAAGCTTTAGTCGCGCTTTTCCTGTAGAAATTGACCCTGAACAAGAAATAACATTTATGGTGTGGACAGGATCAGTAATTACTCAAAAGATAGGTTCATCAAGGATGCAATGCACAAACGTATTCAACTCCTTATACAGACATGCCGAGAACTCAATAATAGACCCTGTATAAGATTAGCTGAACAGAGGAACCAAATTGGGAGGCAACATTTCCAAGGGTCAAATTAAATTACATGAAACTGCATGTGACAAACCTTGTTTACTGCATTAAGTATTTCTGATGAACGTGCCTGACAGAATTTCAATAATGGTTACTCAGCGCCTGTTTAAAACTCTATCTAAGTACGCAACAAGAAAGTGTGGTTCTCTCTAACTCTGGGAAAGTCTCAAAGCAATGAGTACTGATACCATCTAAACGTAAATGTATCTCCGATTGTTGAATAAAAACATACAGAATCAACAAACTTTTCACATCCTACAGCTATACCGTAGACAGTACTTCAACTCTCTATGCTACAGCACAGTAACCTATACATTCATTAATTAATTCAAACAAAAACTTTTCACATTCTTGATTCCAAGTTAAATTTTTTATTTGCACTACAACAACCAGTTATCTGAATGAAAAGTGGCCAAATCTAGGCAATCAAAATGATCAATTTTCATTGTAATTATGAAATACCTGTGACAGAAATATTTGGATGCATAAACCTTGTTCATGTTCACGTAAAATCAATTTACACACTCACTCTTAACCATAACACAGTGCAGTTGCAGTTGAAAGAAATTAATGTCTCATACACACCATGTTTTTTTTTTTCAGAGGGAATCCTTATACCAGCACATGTACATTGTACTGCTACAACAAGCAGCACAAAGCAATACTAAGCCTAATGGCTGAAGATCAACACAAAAGATACAACAATTACCTGGTAGTGTCCTTGAAATTCAGTATTCTCTCATTTGCTGCAAAAGTAATTACTGTGAATATCCTAAACCACTTCAGGAGAGCCTGCAAGGGGAGATGAGGACGCAATATTACACTGCCAGTCCAGGAAATGCAATTTAAAGTAATGGGGACATCCACAGGCCATTACAGTTATCTTTGTAATGATACACCAATAGCTAACAGGGATGACACAGAGAATTTCTATGAACATCTGTCTGTACTTTGTAGTGGTATACCGGCACCGGTACGAGAAGCAGCCTACCGGTAAGTGAATGAATAAACATCATAAGAACCATGCTATTAGTGAACACTAACAGTTATAACTCCGCACAAGTCATCATGGCCATACTGTTACTGCACTAACAGTCACAGCTCCAAACAAGTCATTATGGCCATACTGTTACTGCACTAACAGTTGCAGCTCCCCATCATAAGTCATTACAGCAATACTACCGGTATTACCTAACACAAACAGTCACAGCTCCAAAGGGTCATTACAACCATATTGTTAAGGCACTAACAGTCAGTGCTCCCCACAAGTAATCACAGCCACGCTGTTACCAAAAGCTAACAGTCACAGTTCCACACAAGTAATCATAGCCATGCTGTTACTGAACACTAAAAGTCACACATTATCCATGTATGTACCCTCAGTACCGGTAGTTAATATTGTGCAGAGTTCAATTGAACTTACCATCACTACAGGTAATGTGCACATCTTATTTTCACTATGTTTAATTTGTGTGCAGACATACCCTAAAGTTCAAGAAAAAATCTGAAAAGCAATAATATTTATTAATATTAGACAGTACTGATGCAATTAGTGCACTTCATCCATACGTCACTGCCTGTCTCATGAGTAAGTCTTTTAAAGTAAGTCTTTTATGCCGACAACGTAACAGATTCTATCAAAACAATTTGAAAGTGCCCCTATCTGATCTAAAGAATGAGTCATTTCTGTTCAGAGATTGAGTCTGCTGTCTTTGACGGTAGATTTTCCCTCAGATATTGCTGGGTTTTTCTGAATCAATTTGAAAAAAAGGTGAAAAAGTAAACACAAGACAAGAGGATCACATTACTGTTACAGGTCATGCCATTCTAAATCGTATGTCTTTTTCTTTCACGAACCATTCAGATGGTACTGGGCATGATCATAAAGTATGTGCACTGGTATTTCTGGAGGCATTACGGTGCAATGGCCTGACTAACACATTCAACTACCGGTAGAAGAGGATTAAATTGTGTGTTTTATGTCAGAGAATGATCAGCATTTCGGACCCTAAATTATACAATGGTCCAATTGAAGGGCCAGTAGCTGTTACATTAGATTCATTTTTTCACCATTTTTGGTTATAAATGTTGACTACAGTTTCGTGTTCTACTCCCCATAGCATGTTAAGATACACAGTATGTAGCTTGTCAACTCAGCCTGCACAAGTGTAGACTGCAGTATTATTGTTGAAAGGTTCATTCTAGTCTGGATTGAAACAAAAATAGTGAAAAAACTCTTCAAAAGTTACAGCTGGCGGCTCTTCAAGACATTATCATGAGTATGATGTTGCCCTTGAGCCAGACACTTTTTTCTCCCTCATACAAGAGTCTAGGATACCTTACCCTGCAATTTGGCTGCAATCAACCCCTTAGATGATAAACACAATATAATAAATGAAATAAAATATAAATAAATAATAATTAAACACGTGGTCAATAAATCACTTTTAAATATCACAATACTTAAGTGAGGTTGCTCACACTGATCCTGGATGAGTGCATTAAGACACTGTTCGTGAAAGGCTAATTCCATTTTATTAATTTCCCTTTGCACCCTGACCCCCTGGTACTCTATGACGTCATCGGACATTTATGTCCGAGCCGGGTTCAAAGGGTTAATTTCCAAAACAATTTTAAACTTTGAATTAAATTTCAAGATTATTTGTAAAAAGTATGCTTCAAAATTATTGAGTATGTTTAAAATTCAAGAGTAAATCGAGTAAGAAGCTGATGTTTGTAGGTGCTACAAACTGTACACTTGTCAAGGTAAAGTTATCAGCAACTAAGATGGTCTCATCATACCACCTGTCAGACATGCAAATTTCCTTTGTCATGAACATTAAAAATAATCAGTACCCTTTCTTTTGCCAACACAGATGCAACTTATTCCCTTAGTTTCCCATTGAAACTGTCAAAATCCTCTGTGGAAAAGAGGTTGATCTTGCTGTTATTCAAAGTGGGAAATAAGAAAGAAATGATCATCAAAACAATGCTGTCAGAAAATTTGAAATACTGACCAAGCTGTTCTGAGTACAGAAGTTAAGAGAAAGTTGCTTGTGTTTCGTGAGTGATCTCAGTGTGCAGTGTTTCATCAAGGATGGCATCAACAGGGGGGATTTTCCCCCTTTACCAGAAAATTTAGGGGGGATTTCACCAGGTCATATGTTCTTCTTGTATCTCTAACATGTGACTTGCACCATTTCATGGGGGCTGGTCCGCCCTTGACAAATTACTAGGGAGAGCCAGCATGTCAACAGAGGGGGAATCCTCCCGTCGCCTTCTCTAGATGAAACACTGAGTGCGTACAGATCCTGGAGAATTGTGGGTAACATCACTTACTGTGCAGCTAGCATGGAATCAAAAGATGCCTCCTCTGACTGTACAAATCATAAAATTCAATGAATATTGGATTCTCAAACTGGCATAAAATGGCTTATACTATTCATATATTAAAGAACTCCAAGGGAGAAGGCTTACCCGGTAATTTGTAAATAGTATCCCCCTATGATAGATTCAAGTTGGTCATACATCAACATTTTTTATATTTTCAATCTGCTATTTCCTTTATTCATGTGCCATGTAATTCAGTTGTTGCAGGACCTGAGGTCATAAAAACAAGAATGACGTTTTGAATACAATCTTAAAGTTTGACTCCAGAGAAAAACTGCAAGTAGACTCCACGATTATTGAATTATTGAAGGGAAAGAGGCCCCATACTTACCAAGTACTGGTATGTATGAATAACATGTCTCTAATGAAACATAGAATGACAGAGGCAGTGAGGAAAGCTAAGACAAGGTTTTACGCAAGTTCAATGATCAAAGTAGCTGGAGAATTGGCAAAACAATTTTTCCTAGCTTCATTGATCAAACAATCAAACACCATATTAAAGGTAGGTACGGTATGTCTCTTCATCAGTGTCATTTTCAAAGTTTTACTACCGGTACATGGCTTTTTAACATTATAGGAGACAACCATGAATTTAGAATGCTGATCAGATAATATCATCTGCATATCATACTGAGCTGATTTATGCTCACAAAATCAATTGACTAGACAGACCTTTTGGAACAGTGGCTCACCTATGTTTCATTAGTCATTGATTTTGGTTTGTCAGAGTAGGTTTCTCAAAGATAAGCAAAACAAGATACCCATAAAGATACACTACATCAATGCATCAATATTCTTTGGAACAAATGCTTGTGACACCGGTATTCAAATTGTGACATTTCACATTCAGTATGGATAATCTGTGACAATTTAGAATTCAAATACACTTTTGAGGTGGTAGTTTGAATGAAAACACTCACAAAGTGAGTTAATACAAGCTAGGTTCTAAATCATTTTGAAATGCTGTTGGGGTTACTCTACACCACATCAGGTAGGGTAGGATGCACCATGCAAATACATGTACAACATACACCGTTACATCAATCACACATGTTTATGAATTATGAAATGCTTTTGATGGCTTTCAAAATCAGGTTCACTAAGCCCTGTGAATGTATTAATGCAACTAGTTCACCGGCTAGTGCATTTTTTGGCCTTGTTCCGAGCGTTTTCCATAGCAACACAGGAAAAAGTTATGAGAAGTCATGATTAGATTCAAACATCGAAACAGAACTTCTGGCTTTCAAAGAAATACAACATTTACCTTTTTTCATCAAGTTAATGTCCTTGTGAGATAAAATCACACTTCTCGGATTAGGTTCTTCTGCAAAAGCTGCCAGACTTAACAAGAAAGATGGTAGCCTACAGACACATTGACCCCAAAGGTTGTGTGCTCACATTGTACATACAGAGAACCTATTAGCCAATATAGCTTTGCTCGAACTGCAATCATCTCTCAGTCTATGTGCCTGTGTGAGTAATGACCTTATCGCAGATTGAGGGAGGAAGGCCAGAAACAGCCTCCAAACACTGACATGTTTTACACCGTAAAACAAGAAAACGACCCACCATCAATTCAGTTTGATGGATTCCATGAATTTTTCTGAATTCAGGACTCTTGTAACCTGCTTCTTTGTCGTGGTGGTTGGTTTGAACCTGACAGCGCTTATTCCTATCACCATCAGACTCTGATACAACCCCATCGTTTCAAATGGGTATCAAATGCATATACAGGGGACTCCCATGTAAAAGGGTTAAAAAATAAATGTTAACATCATTTGTCTCTCCTAAGCAATTAAACTGAATGTCTGTAGGCTACGTTAATACTGAATAAGTACAGGAAATTGTGATTGATGGCATTTGCAAATGTCACTCTGGGAATTTCAAATCTGTCACATATGAATACATTACAGGCAAGGCAGAATAAAATTATCCATTGCCATCAGATGGCTAATTATTTCAAATGGATGGAAGACTAAAGCAAAATTTACTATCGTGCTACAACAGGGCCTTGGATTATGATCACTAAAACTGGGGTATGATGGAGCTTGTAGTTGCCAATATGGGTCGTAACACTACATATAAATTCAGTCTGCTGACCACAACAACTCACTTTAGCAAAAGCACTTTGTCTTGGCTTTAAATGAAATGAAATATGCACGGATTTGACTGTGACAGGTTAAATATGGTTGTGTTGTTGATTGTAAATAACCAGTACTGTGTTGCATTCATAGACACTCCAGGGACACTTTCACAGGTTTGTTTGAATTTGAATTTCTCATATTATTTTTCAGAACTGATGTAATCAGCTCAAATGAGACTTTCTGCTAAATTTAACCCACAAAAACGGTACTGGTTTAATTATTTTATACCCACAATATCAGAATCTCCTGACAATGCAAAATCTCAACTTACATTACTAGTAGTTGAGATTAGCACTTACATTAATGGTAGGTACAACATATATGTAACACTAAAAAAAGAGTGGAAAACAGGCTAGCCGTAATCTGAAGCTTCTCAGAAAACCAAACATAAGGAATAAATTCCAATAAAGCCATGGATTTGTCCTCCTTTGGGAAAATTGTTCAGTCAACTAATTTTCAGCAAAAGCAGATCTGACATCTCCACTTTTAAATTCATAAAAAGTACAAGATTCTCGAGTCTTTGTTGACAGTACCTCCGTTGTTTCCTTACCTTAAAAGATGTATTTACCGTACTACTAGAAGTGATCATCAAAAATTCTGAAGGTACCATAGTTACAAATGACACATTCCTCCTCAACAACTGTGCATGAATTGAAAGTGAAAGGTTGAAAACAAAATGACACAAAACACAAGATACAGTCAATCTAAGCGAAAAGTATGTGGATCTGCAATCATGAATGTAACCAAAAAAGGGGATGTTAGTTGCTTCACAAAGAATGAACAAATCCTGCCCACACGTTCACATCCTATAAGCAGGACATCAATCTGTACCAGAATGTCATTCAAGGACATGGTAATATTCTGAAGACAAATGGCACTGTCTTTGAAAGTCAAAAGTCTCCACCATCATGAACGTTTCTAACAATCCTAGGCTTACACCAAGACCATGCAGTTTTCAATCTCTAATGATCATTAAGATGACTGATTAATAGTTCCTACACGTCTGACTTGAGTGATTGGACTTCATTCTTGTATAATGTCAAATACATGCCCAGTACTGGTAAATGTACACAATGGCAAAGTCAAGACTTCTTTAACCCCAACTTCCCTGTGATGCCAAGGTCAATGACAAACTTTGAACTTCTCATTTGAAAGTAAATGTGGTTGAAAAGAATGCCATTGGTTGCACTATACACAATTTTAAATTATGAACCACAAGTCATAGGGCAACCTCGCATTGCTTTTCACTAGCAATACAGTTTATCGCCTGCACACCCCCAGTGGCTGGGATTGTTGACTTGATTACATCAACGATGTCTAATGACAAATAACTCAAAGCACTTTTGCATTTTGAAAAAATTGCACATAAATTACAATGTATTTGGGTCTTGTTTCATCCAGAACAAACATCCTATGAGACTGTGTAGCTTTGAATAGAACCTTAAACTAATGTCTACTTGAATGAAAGTAAAAAACACGTCTGAACAACAACAAAGGACTTGAATTGCCCACATTCAAGATGCTTCAGCTCAGAATAACTGACCTCCTAACAAGAGACTGTTGTGTATTGGAGACAGTACAAAACTGAACCTTATTAGATCCATACGGTACAGTCTGAGTTAAAGCCAATGAATCTCTTTCATACCGATACTCTGAACACGACAGCAAGTCAGGGGGACGTTAATATTGTTGGCAAAGCTAGGCGTCATTCACAGTGTACATTTACCGTACACTGCACACTGTACACAACTGACTTTGAGCTAACGTTTTCAGGTACACGTACAGTTTGCTGTGCGTTCTCTGTTATGCACACTTGTTGAAGGCTATGGATTTTTAAAATTATATTTGTCAAATAAACACACATACCGGTAGTAGATGCATGTTCATGATCTTTGTACAGGTATACGTACATACTGGTATTTGCGCCCTAAAATATTCTTTTTAACTAAGTGGAATTTTGTTTACTACCTCTGTTGGGCTCATGGCATTTTCAAGCAGTATGGTAAATTTGATTTTGGTATTTGAGAAGCGGCCATCCACACTTCAAAATACTTATACATGGCCATCAAACAGATAATATATCACATCAAATGACTCTTTTGGAAGACAGTTTGATGTGCATGTTGATCAAAATTTGCCTAGATACATGAACTTTTTAATTGAGTTCACTCTGGTTATTTCAAAAAGTTTATACAAATATGAAGTATCCGTGACATCTAAGGGACCGTCTCAGATTGTCGCAGAAGTTCAAGAAACGAAATTTCTTCGTTTAGATCAAAACCCCCTCCCCCTAAACGAAACTTCAAAAGTGCGAAATGTTCATGTCTGCCCGAGAGTACAATGTTGCATTTTGCTATAGCTACTAAAGACGTATTCCCCTTGCCACATTACAATTAAAGTAATCGATCAGATTTGAGTACTAACAGGGCATTTTACTGCATAAAAGTTTCATTTTATTTACTTTGAATTCCCTTTTTGCATCTCTTGTACTGTTCTTTGTCTTTGTGAACACACAATTTGTACTTGGTAGGGGCGGTAAATAAGCGAGAAACTTTGACAAGGGGGCCCAGGCATGTTCAATCATATTAAAACGACTATGACCAGGTGCATAACAAGTGGGAATAAAGACATCTAGTGGTTAAAGCAGACGCTTATAAATAGCACATTTTAAAATAAATGATACTTTTGTCTTTGTATAATTTGATTGATGAAATGTTTAGGATGCATGTTCCTATCGGTAAATTGTGTTTGGGGCACAAACGAGATGGAAACAGTTACAAATTTGTTGGCACGAGTGTGCAGTTTTTCTTTAATTTAAAATAAACACACGAAAACTTGTGATCACAAAATAAAAGTGCGAAAGTGAAGTTCACTAATTGAATGGAGGTCAAACCCCCTCCCCACCCTAAACGAATGAATTTCGCCTTTTGAACTTCTGCGACAATCTGAGACGGTCCCTAAAGTGTCACTTTTGCTTTAAAGTAACACTATAGTTTCTAGTAGTCGGTCAGGATGACCGGAAGTTTGTTATACTGAAGCTGTCATTCTCCTTAAGCATGGTAAAACAAACAATTTGCTCATCACAAGGGACTCTTTATTGGCATTTACACAAGTACAATTTCTGTGAAGTTAAGAATAGACCTCTCAATATGTTAAAAACCGTCCTTTAAACTGCATGGAAAATATTCAGCTATTGACAACTCTGAGTCATATGACCGTATCTTCAATTCATGCATTCTCTATAGCAAAGCGCCATACCGTAAAATCTAGCTTCTATTAGTAAATGATTATAACCTGTTTCTTTATTGCCTCTTGTTACGTGCAGAGAAAACGAACAAAAGGGTGAACTCAGCAGTTAACGTTTAAACCAAATTTATTACAAAAATAAAACTAATTGCTAAGTCAGGGATAGAGTACAAGCTTTAAAAGTGTACAGACTACTTATCTCAGCTGGGACGGCAAAGCTCCAGTCTCAGAGTTGTAACAGTCAGTCGAATGAATGAACAGTCCTTTGGCTTGCAGGCTTGAAGCTGCACAAAGTCCACAGTATAAATCCAGCGTTGACAGTGAAGGTCTTGAAAAGTCTTGAGAATGACTACTGCTGGAGTTTAGTAACACACAAGAGACACGATCCCAAAAGTCTGACTGGAAGCTGTGCACGTCCCTTTTATAAAGGCATGTAAGAACAATCTAGAACTTTTATTGACATGCTAATTACTGTTCTAAAATTATCTCCCCTACACAACTAATCAACTTTCCAGAACATTCCAAACATGACTAATTGAATTCAAGGTTGTGAGGTCATCAAGGGCAGTGACCTTGGGAATGTTCTAGACTATTGAACTCAGGTCATGATGAGTGTGGGGGAAATGACCTACATAACACACCCCCTCTTCAAAAAAGAAATTTTTCAAAGAAAAATCTTTCTTTTACAAATGTAATCTTGAAAAGGATTTAAGTACTCAAATTTTGTTTTACTCTAAAGTAAAATTTCTTGAAAGTGAACAACAATAAAATTCTTGAAAGTGAACAACAATAATTTCTAAATACGAGAGAGACAGTCTGCAATTAAATTGTCTCTGCCTTTGATATGTCTAATGTCAAGATTAAACTCCTGTAACATTAAACTCCATCTTAGCAATCTCTGATTTTGCCTTTAAATTTCTGCAGAAAAACAAGAGGGTTGTGATCAATATAAACCACTATTGGCTGATTTGAAGAAGTAACATAAACTTCAAAATGCTGTAAGGCTAATATCAAAGATAAACACTCTTTTTCGATTGTAGAGTAGTTTCTCTGGGATTTGTTAATTTGCGTGAAAAATAGCAAACAGGATGATCTATACCATGACTATCCTCTTGCAATAAAACAGCACCAGCAGCCGTATCACTAGCATCTACAGCTAATTTGAATGGCAAAATGAAATCTGGTGCAGACAACACTGGGCACTTTGCAGTATGGCTTTAAGTGTATCAAATGCCTGTTGGCATTGCTCTGACCAAACAAACTTTACTTTCTTTTTAAGTAAGTTAGTCAAAGGCTCAGTAATTGTGGAGAAATTTGGACAGAATTTTCTGTAGTAACAGCCATACCGAGAAAGCGCATCAGTTGTCGTTTGCAGTTTGGTATGGGAAAACTTGAAATGGCACTGATTTTGGCATCAACAGGTTTTACCTCACCCTGTCCTACAGTATGTCCGAGGTAAGTTACCCTTGCCCAACCAAACTCAGATTTGGCAAGGTTGACAGTCAACATTGCTTTGCTCAGTCTCTCAAAGAACTTCCGCATGAGCTTGATGTGTTCCTCCCAGGTGTCACTATACAGGACGACGTCGTCAACGTAGGCTGCACACCCGTCTAGCCCGGATATGACGTCGTTGATCATCCGTTGGAACGTTGCCGGAGAGTTCTTCATTCCGAATGGCATCACCTTGTACTGGAACAATCCGTCTGGTGTAACAAAGGCGGATATTTCACGAGCACGATCCGTCAGAGGGACTTGCCAAAATCCCTTCAGTAGGTCAAATTTTGTCACATACTTGGCTTTTCCCACTCGGTCGATGCAGTCATCAATCCTCGGGATTGGGAAAGTGTCTGTCTTTGTTAAGGTGTTGACCTTCCTAAAGTCCGTGCACATACGATAACTGTGGTCTGATTTGGGAACAAGTATGCACGGCGAACTCCAGTTACTTTTACTGGGTTCAATAAAGTCATTGTCCAGCAGGTATTTGACTTCTTCCTGGAGATATTTCGCTTTTGTTGGATTCAGTCTGTATGGATGTTGTTTTACAGGCTTACTGTCCCCAACATCAACGTCGTGATAGATGACGTTCGTCCTCGTTGGAACATCTTGAAACAGGTGTTTATATTCGTGGAGCAGTTCTTTCACCTGTTGTTGTTGTTCTGGCTGGAGGTGTGCCAACTTTGTAGACTCCAGCTTCTCCAGGATTTCTGAGTTCTGAAGCTTGACCGAGCCCAGCTTTGAGTTTAGAGTATTTTCACTCAAGTCAGTTTCAGTATCACTATCTTCATAATGGCTTGAACTGACTGCACTGACAGGCTGAGTTATAGTAGGATTATCCCTATCCAAATATGGCTTAAGCATATTTATGTGACATAGCTGTTTTGTTTACGCCTGTCAGGTGTTATTATGATGTAATTTAAATCACTCAATTTCTTATCAATTAGATATGGCCCAAAGTAACGAGCATGGAGTGGTTTTCCAGGAATTGGAAGTAGAACAAGAACCTTTTGACCGGGTTCAAACTTCCGTTTTGAGGTGCTTTTATCATATTTGGTTTTCATTGACTGCTGAGATGACTCAAGATTTTCTCTGGCTAATTCACATGCTTTAGAGAGTTTTGTACGAAAATCTGAGACATATTGCAAAATATTCAGACAATCATCATCGTCTGATAGGAATTTCTCTTTAACGAGCTTGAGTGGCCACGGACTGTATGTCCAAATACAAGCTCAAATGGGCTAAAACCAAGAGACTCTTGAATTGACTCTCTAACAGCAAAGAGCAAAAAATGAATTCCTTCATCCCACTGCTTCTCTGTGTCAAAACAGTAGGTCCTAATCATGTTTTTCAAAGTTTGATGAAATCGCTCAAGAGCACCCTGACTTTCTGGATGATAGGCGGATGACCTATACTGTTTAATGCCTAGCTGATCCATTACTTGTTGAAAAATACCAGACATAAAGTTGGAGCCTTGATCAGACTGGACACATTTAGGGAGGCCAAATAAAGTGAAAAATTGACTAAAGCTCTCACTATAGTCTTTGTCTTTATGTTTCTCAGTGGTATGGCTTCTGGAACCGAGTTGATGTACACATAATTGATAACATGTACTCATTTCCTGATCTTGTTTTTGGTAGGGGCCCACAACACAGTCTATTAGTATCCTACTAACTGGTTCTTGAAATGCAGGAATTGCTGTAAAGGGGCCTTTGGAATGGTCTGATTCGGCTTTCCTACCATTTGACATGTGTGACAAGTTTTACAGAAATGTGCTACATCCTGCCTGAGATTAGGCCAATAAAAGTGACTGAGAATTTTATGATAAGTTTCCCTTACTCCCTAATGACCAGCCCAGGGCGTTTCATGGGCCAGGCGCAATATTTCAGCACGATAGGGCTTTGGAACCACGATTTGATGTTTTATAGCCCAATCGTCATCAACCAAAACGTCTGGAGGTCTCCATTTACGCATGAGAATACCAGATTTTGTATAATAGGAAACAGAGCTATCTGAAGTTTTACCTTCATCATCTACCCTGTCAAACAAAGACAAAATATCTGGGTCTTTGTGTTGTTCTGCAATGAGATTTGATCTAGAAAATGTCTGACTTTGGTCAGCAGAAGTTTTACTGGAAGTTTCAAATCCACGAGGGATAACGGAATGATCCGTGTCAAACACCTGACTGAGAAAGGTGTCATTAAGTCAACATCTGTGACATTATTTTTGAGAGTATTTTGATTCTCAGAAGTTTTCTTTGACATGCCTTGAGTAATGGCACATGATGGAAATAAATCAGGTATCTCTTGTTCAATTGGCTCTGGATCCTGATCTAAAGTAGGATTATCAGTCACAAGTGGATTAGTAATGACCTTGTCCCCAGCAAGGTCGTTTCCAAGAAGAAGGTGAATCCCTTCAAAAGGCAAAAAGGCCTAATACCTAAAGTCACAGGTCCAGAAACAAAGTCCGAAGACAAATAGACATTATGGAGAGGAACAGGAATGTAGTCATTACAATCTACCCCTTAATAAGAACTTTAGAACCTGAAAATGACTTTTCAGAAAACGGCAGGGTATCTGCCAACAAAAGAGACTGGGAAGCCCCGGTATCTCTTAAAATTTTGACAGGGGTAGCGGAAGAGAAATCACTAGAAAGTGATATAAAACCATTATGAATAAATGGCTCGAAAATACCCATAATGCTATCCTGAGAAGAATTGACCTTGACCTCATTAATTGGGGATAAGAGGGATTTAACCTCAGAAAATGTGTTGCACACATTATTAGACTCTAATTGAGTTGATGAAGAAATAAAGCCGGTGGGCTTAGATCCACTTTGACCACTTTGACCTTCACGTTTTCTTTTCAATTTGAAACAATCTGACATTAAATGGCCGTCTTTCTTACAATAATTACAAGAAAGTGTACCGAACTGTTTGTCAGAAGGAGATTGAGACTTGGGATCTGATGATGTGGGAGTGTTACTTGAACTCTGTGAACTGTTGTCATTTGATTTTCTACTGTCCTTTGAAAAATTCTTGGATGAAAAGAGGAGTTAAATTTACCTGCATTGTTTCTGTAGGAAAAGGACTGGGATGGTTTGCTGAGAAATGAAGATTTGTGGGTCAATGAATAATCATCGGCCAAACGTGCAGCAACCTCCAATGTATCTGCCTTTTGTTCATTGATAAACGTCTTGATGTCACTCCGGATGCACCTTTTAAATTCCTCAATCAAAACAAGTTGTCGTAATTTGTCATAATTCTGACTGACCTTTTCAGAAGAACACCAACGATCAAACAGTTGTTCTTTTGTTCGAGCAAATTCAACATAAGTTTGATCCTTCACCTTCTCACAATCCCTAAATTTCTGACGGTAAGCTTCAGGCACCAACTCATAACCCTTGAGAATTAATTCCTTCACAGAATCATAATTTGAAGCCTGCTCTACTGACAACTGAATGTAAATTTCTCTGGCTTTACCCACCAAAGCACTCTGCAAAAGCATAGACCAGGACTCCTTAGGCCAATTCAGACTCTGAGCAATTTTCTCAAAATGAAGGAAATATTTATCAACATCCTTTTCTTGGAAAGGGGGAACTAACCTGAAATGCTTAGTGATGTCAAACTTGTCTGAAGGGAAGAATTTTCCTGTCTGTCCAAGCTCTAAACGTTTCATTTCTAACTGTAGTCGATGTTCTTCCAATTCTCTCTCCTTTTCTCTCTGTCTTTCTTCCTTTGTAATTCTTCTCTCTCATTTGTAATTCTAGTTTCTTGATCTCCAAATTTGTCTGCATTTCTAATTCTAATTTTCTGAGTTCAGAGGTAGACTCGGGCTCATAATCTTTCAGGGTGGATTCCTCAAATTGGCCTAAATCAACTAGATGTTTGGCAATACGGTACTGTATTTCCCTCTTGCGCATAGATCTTTTGACTTCTACTTTAAGGAAATTGGCCAGTGTTATGAGGTTGTCTTTTCTGAGGGAATTAAATGTGTCCTGATCAAGGTCATCCATAAATTCGTCTGGTTTAAATTCCGCCATGATTAAATTTCACTGAGTTCACAGTATACAGTAGTTTTGAAAAGGCTGTCAAAATGTTGTCAAACGGCTCAAAATATTCGTCTCCCGGACGAGCCCCCAATTTTGTTACGTGCAGAGAAAACGAACAAAAGGGTGAACTCAGCAGTTAACGTTTAAACCAAATTTATTACAAAATAAAACTAATTGCTAAGTCAGGGATAGAGTACAAGCTTTAAAAGTGTACAGACTACTTATCTCAGCTGGGACGGCAAAGCTCCAGTCTCAGAGTTGTAACAGTCAGTCGAATGAATGAACAGTCCTTTGGCTTGCAGGCTTGAAGCTGCACAAAGTCCACAGTATAAATCCAGCGTTGACAGTGAAGGTCTTGAAAAGTCTTGAGAATGACTACTGCTGGAGTTTAGTAACACACAAGAGACACGATCCCAAAAGTCTGACTGGAAGCTGTGCACGTCCCTTTTATAAAGGCATGTAAGAACAATCTAGAACTTTTATTGACATGCTAATTACTGTTCTAAAATTATCTCCCCTACACAACTAATCAACTTTCCAGAACATTCCAAACATGACTAATTGAATTCAAGGTTGTGAGGTCATCAAGGGCAGTGACCTTGGGAATGTTCTAGACTAATTGAACTCAGGTCATGATGAGTGTGGGGGAAATGACCTACATAACACTCTTGTAACTCTATGAAACTTTGGTTGAAGAGTCCACACCAAGAGAAATGAAGAGTTGAATATCATTCAGTCGATTTGCATTTTGTTGATGATACATACATCAAAATACATGATACATACCAAGAACATTTTCTGCTGTTACCTGTACATGTACACAGGTATGCATATCACGTGCCAGCAATGTATTACCAAGACTGAATTTCATTGCAAGCCTGAATACATTGGTACATCATGTAACATACAACCGGGACTTGATCTCATTTAAGCCCAAATGCCAGAGTTTTATAAAGCTCCTCTCGAGTTGGCAACAAACTATACCGTAATGTGCAGACTTGTTTGCCAGAAGCCACTCATCAATGTTTTACGGTGCCGGGCAGAATGCAGCTATTCCGCAGGCTTGGACAGTAATGGGTTTCCCAAATTGCCGACTGAGAAGTCCGCTATTAGCTTTCGGAGAGTCACCTGTCAGGATTGTCTAGGGTTTGATTTGTGATGTATCTTATTTTACTTCCAGGTATAAATTATTACTCCTGGTTGTGCCACAACAGGTAGAAATTTCCCGGTATCTGCCAGCCGAGAATGCTTTCGGCTCATATCAGTGAATGTTCCCATGCATGCAGTTATCTCAGTGACATATCGGAAGCATCTTCCTATCCGAAGAGAATCTTGGAATTATGTGAACTAACAGCATTCTCTTAATATAAAATATGAAATCACCGGATTTAGACCGCTGCACTCTGTTCACTGCCAAGGTTCCTGCCAACAGAAATTCATGTTGCCATATTTCATCACAAAAACACTGCCCTCTGTAGGTCATGTCAAATGTGCAATAATAAGTTCTTCATTTTTTGTTCCACAAATTTCATTATCACTGATCCAATGATTCTGAAGCATACGTTGACAGAAGAATTGAGTGACATTGCTGTTTGAAAAATACCTCAAGTTTTAATTGGAGAGTGCAATGATTAATTTAGTTGAGGGAAATTGTGTCAAATCTTGAAACATGGGTGTCAGATGCCCACAGGTCAAAACGGAATATTGCCAGCATCTCGCAGGTATGTGGCCTGGCATTTTAGCTGTAATAAATATATATCATACAATGACATCTGAGTAACATACTTAACCTTTCATTCTGTTTTCTGTTTGTGTAGATAAAACCATATTAGATAAAAATAGTTATCAAAACAAGCTAAAATCAAGCTAAAAGATTTTTTTATCACAAATAGAAACAATTCCCCCAATAAAATAAAATTATACAAATTTCATCAGAATTTGATCAAATCTTACTGACGTCACCCGTAAAAACCTCTACACTAAGTTTCAACTCATCGGACGTGTGGTTTCAGAGTTAAAAAAAATTTTTGATCAAAAATGAAAAAAATAGCCAAAAAATGCAAATATGCAAATTTCACCACGATTTGCCCAGATTTGAGAAAGGTCACTCCTATGCACTTCCATACCAAGTTTCAAATCAATCAGACTTGTGGTTTCAGAGAAGAAGATTTTTTGACCAAAAATGGGAGAAAATTACAAAAAAATTCATGAAAAATAGCAAGTCCAAGATACTGACCCAAGATGTGCACAATCATTTCAGGTCAGCCCAAAGTACTTACATGCTAATTTTTCATCTAATCTGCTCAGTGGCTATTGAGATTTTCAACAAGCGACCTAGCGGCCGATATAGCTCCGCTGTGTTTATGTAGAGAATAACTATTTTTGACACATGTTGATGAAGAAGGGTGGAAATCTTTGATAGCTCGATGCAGTGGCCAGAAAAAAGTGGCTAAAATAAGCTGCAAAAATACGCAATTGAAGATTTCATCATACTTTGAATGTATCACATAGGATCATCCCTAAGAACATGTCAACCAAAGCTATCTGATGAGTAGTTTTTGAGAATAAATTTTTTGACCAAAAATGGCAACAATTGCCCCCAAAAGTAAAAATTGCAGATTTCATCATAATTTCAAAAGATCAAATTTAGTTCATCTATAGAAACCTGTATACCAAATTTCAAAGCTGTAAGACAAGTACTTTTTGAGAAACGCATTTTTTGACCAAAAATAGGAAAAATTGCCCCAAAAATTCAAAATTGCAGATTTCATCATTATTTCAATAAATATCATTTAGTTCATCTATGGAAACCTGTATACCAAATTTCAAAGCTATCAGATGAGTAGTTTTGAATATACACATTTTTTGACCAAAACTGGTAAAAATTGCCCCAAAATTACAAAATTGTAGATTTCATCATAATTTCAATAACTATCATTTAGTTAATCTGTAGGAACCTGTATACCAAATTTCAAAGCTATCGGATGAGTAGTTTTGGAAATACACATTTTTTGACCAAAAATGGCAAAAATTGCCCCAAAAATACAAAATTACAGATTTCATCAGAAATTCAATACATATTACTTAGTTCATCGATAGAAACCTGTATACCAAATTTCAAAACTATCAGACCAGTACTTTTTGAGAAATAAATTTTTTGACCAAAAATGGCAAAAATTGCCTTAAAAATGCAAATTTGCATATTTCTGCACAATTTGAACAAATCTGAAATAGATCATCCCTAAAGACCTATGTACCAAATATCAAAGCTATCTGACTGGCAGTTTTGAAGAAGAAGATTTTTAAAGATTTTTTTACCAGAAATGACAAAAAATTGCCTTAAAAATACAAATATGCAAATTTCGCCACGATTTGAACAAATCTGACTGAAGTCACCCTAAGCAAACTGCATATCAAATTTCAAAGCAATCGGACAAGCGCTTTCAGAGACGAAGATGTTTTTACCAAAAACACCAAAATGCCCGAAAAATACAAATATGCAAATTTCACCACGATTTGAACAAACTGAAGTGAGGTCACCTTAAGTGAACTGCATATAAAATTTCAAAGTAATTGGACTTGCGGTTTCAGAGGAGAAGGCAATTGTTGACGGACGACGACGGACGACGGACGACGGACGACGACGACGACGGACGACGACGGACGACGGACGACGACGGAAAATCAACCTATTTGATAAGCTCCGCGTCGCTGACAGCGGAGCTAATAAAATGTAAACTTGTAAACATATATACATATGGCTATGGAGCTAACAAACGACCCAATGGTCGACAGAGCTCTGCTGTGTTATGAAGAGAGCAACGTTTTGTGACATATGTATTGATGAAGAAGGTTGAGATCTTTGATAGCTCATTTCAGGATGGCCTGACCTAAAATGGCAAAATTAGCTGCAAAAATACAAAATTGATGATTTCATCATAATTATGTATAAAAATGTATACCAAATATCAAAGCTATCACATGAGTAACTTTTGAGAAACAAATATTTTGACCAAAAACGGCAAAAACTGACCAAAAAATACAAAAATTGAAGATTTCATCAAATTTCACTATATCACACTAAGAGAACCCCCAGGAACCTGTATACCGAATATCAAAGGCATCAGACAAGTAATTTTTGAGAAACACATTTTTTGACCAAAAATGGCAAAAATTGCACCAAAAATACAAAATTGCAGATTTCATCATATATTCTGTATATCATATTTAGTTTATCTGTAGGAACCTGTATACCAAATATCAAAGCTGTCAGACGAGCGGTTTTGATGAAATAAATTTTGACCAAAAATGACAAAAAAAATTCCTTAAAAATACAGATTTGCTTAATTTCATCATAATTTGAACAAATCCAAGTTGGGCTATCCCTAGGGACCTGTATACCAAATATCAAAGCTGTCAGACGAGCGGTTTTGATGAAATAAATTTTTGACCAAAAATGACAAAAAAATTCCTTAAAAATACAGATTGGCTTATTTCATTACAATTTGAACAAATCCAAGTTGGGCTATCCCTAGGGACCTGTATACCAAATATCAAAGCTGTCAGACGAGCGGTTTTGATGAAATAAATTTTTGACCAAAAATGACAAAAAAATTCCTTAAAAATACAGATTTGCTTATTTCATCACAATTTGAACAAATCAAAGTTGGGCTATCCCTAGGGACCTGTATACCAAATATCAAAGCTGTCAGACAAGCGGTTTTGATGAAATAAATTTTTGACCAAAAATGACAAAAAAATTCCTTAAAAATACAGATTTGCATATTTCATCACAATTTGAACAAATCCAAGTTGGGTTATCCCTAGGGACCTGTATACCAAATATCAAAGCTGTCTGACCAGCGGTTATGAAGAAGGAGATTTTTTACCAAAAACGCCTTTTTTGGCACTAATTTGCATATTTTTGGCAATGACAACTTCATTTGAACAAAATCTCATCTACAGCCCATCATCCATGTACACACCAAATATCAAGATGAAATGTGCAGCGGTTTTGGAGTTTTTGATGTTGACGGACAGACATACAGACATACAGACATACAGACATACAGACATACAGACATTTTCCTAGCCTATAAGAATAGCTTCCATTGCCATATATACATATGGCTATGTTAGATAAAAATCCAACGAGTTAAAGCAGAATGCATAGTTAGAATGTATGTCATTTACTATTGCTGGTGCAAAACAGAATATCTGAGTCAATTTCTTTTTACGCATATCCCATAATGTTCGGCCAGTACTGCAGAACTCCACTTGAAAAACACTTATTGAAATTACACCTTAAACATCTCTAGTAAAGCTTAATGTATTTTCAATCTTCCAAGTTCAATGCCAGTCACCACGCATTGCATCAACAAAGCAGTCCATTACAAACCAAAGTGGATTTAGATAAGCCTATTTCTAATCAGATGTCTGCAGTTAGCACATCTGACGGGCAATATCACGTTCCATAAAACGAATAGGTGATCACCCCTATTTTAGAATACATGGACCGGGCCATATGGAAATGCATGAAATATATGACTTACACATGACCAGGAGCTGTATGAGAGGGTATAGCAACTTCTATTTCCTGGAGGGATCGTGGGGTCAGCGATGTTTCCCTTAGAGAGTCATAATCCATTATGGAAAATTTATAATACTGTCATAAACAAAAGTTATAAGTCAAAATGCAATGAGAAAACATAACTCACTACAGAGCAAGCTTTCAACAACATGAATATCCAGTAATTGTGTTCTGTTTATTATTTCATATTCCCTAATGATCAAAACAAACTTCAACTTAAGCCTTTGAGTGCGATAATTTTTCCCACCAAAATTTTAGTGCAACATTTTGCCAATTTTTATGAATTTTTCAGTAATTATTTTGATAATTTTGGACCAAATGGACATCACATTTCATTGGCTACAGTTTTACAGTTTATTAGTTACAGTTTTTTTAGAAAAAAATCTGAAAAAAATTGATGGGGGTATATTTCATAAAGGCAATAAAAGTTGACTTTGACGCTCAAAGGGTTAATCTCAATATTATTTTTCCGTTGAAAATTTTGGGCTAATGTGTAGCATCTCCAGAGCTGTTATTAAATTGGTTGGCTGAATCTTACCCTTATCATTGAATTATACACAATAGACTCCTTAAATTGCTGTGAATAGTGAAAATCAACCAATGAGATATAACCTTCCAATTTTTATCTGAAAATATCCATATGCCTCTTTCTCCTGACATACCAGTATTCTGTCGAAACATGATTAAATCATTCATTCTGAGGACTGCTAATTACATGTATTAGTTGTATCAATGACAAATGAATCTGTGCTCTGAAATATTTTTTAACCTGAGGAGATCATCAAAGATACAGAATGCAGCACGGGGTTTGGGCAGGATAACGTTATCTGTTAAGATTACACATATCTGAAGTTGTACTTTCCAGAGGGCCGACTTACTTTGAATTCTGATGCTAGATTTTATCTTGTGTTTTTCTGTCTCTTATATACAACTTTATTATGCATAGCTTGGTCATTATTTCAGCCATTTGCAGCGTATTTTGACATATTACAGCGCATACATGTTATCAGTTTATTGCAAATAATGCATGAAGAACTGCAATGGCTTACTCTTATCGTCAGATAACATTGTCTCCGCTGATGGCTGATATAGTTTACAAATACAACCATATTGATACTCCACAGTGCACTTATAGAAATCCCAAATCTTACCCCTAGAAATGATAGAATTCCAGAGATATCAGTACACACACTGCAAATCCCAAGTTGATCTTATTTATTTAGATATTTTCTTGAGGTAGTACGTGCCTCCAAAGTGAAAGACTTAAACTTTTGGTCAAACTCTTCTCAAAGAAACTTGAACCATTCTCTTTCCAAATCAGGAATTAAAATCAGGAGTCACTGTGCAAAGTTTGTTACTAGTGAAACAAATTATCCAACATTTATCGGTAATTGAAATTCAAAATGTCTGTCATCCCTGTGTTAACTCTGAAGAGAAAAATAAAATTTGTGATTTTCAAACAAAATCCCTTTTACTCCAAGAGCTTTAAAATGAGCTCTCACAAGTGGTAGATCAGAAAAGAAGTATAAAAAATCGCAAGTCTGAGTATCTGTCCCCTAGCATCCATTGCTATTTTGATAATATCCATGAAATATGAACTGTAATTTGCAAGGCATTTGAGAACACAGCTGTGAGGCAGAGCTGCGTGTACCCGTAGATTACTGCTCTCTGGCATTTTTTCAATAATTAAACACCAAATAGTTTTTCCATTCCTTACTGATTTTCTGTACCACTCTGGGATGTCGAGCTTGAGACAAAAGTTGACATGCATAAAGAACGTGGATCACAAATGATATCTCATTTGCCTTAGGCTGAAAAAATTAAATTTTTTTTTTCTCATAGTACACCCTTGTGAAAAAAAAACCGAAGTGATGCATTTTCTTACTTTACTCAAATGTTTGTTTTGCCCACAAGATTCAACCATCATCATGAAAGCAACAAAGAGGAATGTTTGCAAGCTCTATCATTTTGACACACACAAAATGACTGTATGATGAGCAGATGTAATTTTGACACACGGCAAAATGACTACATGATAAGTTCACTTGCACTTACTGATTACTTTTACACACTGAAGAGTGTATGAATGCAATCCACCAGACACTGTCATTTTCTTGCAACCATAGTTCACTGTCATATTTTTTTCACATCAGTTTTTCACCAGAACATAAAAAAGGCAGATGTGCCTAGCCTTGATCAACATGTCCCAGAAACAAACCTTTTCTCTTTTTTTGCCTCAGTGATAAATACCCGCTCTCACAACTTGTGATTCTGTAATTAGTCTAACATTAATTTTTAAAATGAGTAATTTCTTTATAATATTTAGGAAAATTATTAATTGCGCAACAAACAATTTACAATATCACGACATGTAATTCTCCGTTTTAAAAGATATCGTATATCATTCACACCTTTTGGGCATGTCTAATTACACGTGCTGAATGCCAAGCAAGGACGGTAATAAATGTTTTGCATGTTATTTTAATAGAGATAATATTGCCTCATAGAAGCAATGAGAATAGCAAAGATTTAATAGGCGCTTGGGTGAAGCAGGTCATCAGTGCTGACAGTACAAGTGGCATGTGCTTGCTGGGAATTGAAAAAGTGATAAACAGGATTTGCAAATACTGAAACTGGACACAAAAATTTCACTGAATTGTACACCTTAAACTAATATAGCTGTTTTAACATGAATGTTATTTTCTCCCGCCTAAATTTTAGTGCAAAATTTTACCATTCTTTATGAATTTTTCTGTAATTTTTTGACAATTTTGGACCAAATGGACATCACATTTCATTTGCTACAGTTTTTTCTCAAAATTTTGGCAAAAATCTGAGAAAAATTGACTGGGGTTTATTTCATAAAGGGGACAAAAATAGACTTTGGCGCTCAAAGGGTTAACATGAAAGCCAGAGTCAAGGCTGCAGTGATTTATTAAAAATACAACAACTGTACAATAACGGTACAAATGACACAATAATGAACTCAATCGGTGCTGGCAAGGTCCTGTTCTGGAATTCATCTAACAGAACTTTAACAACATGCTTGTGCTTCCTTCGAAGAGGACTTAGTGAAATAACATTACTGGAAACCAAGTTGTGTTTAACATGTCAATAAAGCATCACTTTTAAATGGGGAAAAGTCAGGCACGCTGTATAATTTTACAAATCGAATCAACCTTTCTGCATTAAATAATGTTCCAAGCGAAAAACTGTTCACCTATTTCTTGGTCATTTTTGTTCAAGGAATCGACCCCTGCATCCAGACACTAGACGTAATAAAGTTTGATGGAGGTAGTGAACGCTAACCAGTTTTAAATGAAGCTTTCGTTATTGTGTATAACACATGATGGGTATCAAAAGCACTCAGAGAGGATGAAATGTTGAAAGCTAATTTTCTTTGAAATCTCGTGAGTTCTGTGCTTATTTCTTTAAATGCAAGCTACGCTGTAGGCACTTACCTGCATTTTAAAATCAAAGTGACTCATCGATGGACACTCGTACGCCACAGACACCAAACAATCACTTGATCATTACCTATAAAACTTTATATGGTTTTTATTTTAACACACGTTCCATGCGATTGAATTCATATACATGTACTGAGTCATCCATTCAATGCCAATCCACAATCCGAATGCAAATGTTTTGTTTTTCAAATATCAATCACATGTGGTACTGTTTCCTATTGGAACCTGATTTGAACTTGAATTTCCGTATCTTTGGAGATATCCTGCATTCCAGAAAACTTTCCACAAATTCAACTTGTTTAAGAAGAGATTATGGTAATAGACAGAAAGAATAAAAAGAAGACATAAAGTAAATGACTCGACACATGACCTTTGACACACTTTTTTTGAGATTGAAAACGGAGAATTCACTCACCACGATGTAGAGAAATCAAACAAGAAAATTAACACTCAGGGAAGGAAAACTTTTCTTTTTTATTTTCTTATAAAACATTATTTCAGTGGAATAACCAAAGAGCTGTAATACCAGCAATACTATGGACTCCGTACAGTGATCCCCAGTGACTGCACAGCCTGGGGGCAAAAACACACGAGCCATTGAGAGAACAGCCAGACACTGATCAGTGTACATCATCTTTAAGGAACAGAAAATAGCACTCAGAAACAGATCACAGGATTAGATAGAGCAGCTGTAATATGATCCTGTACAAGTCATAGAGAGACTGCTCCCTACAGCAGTGAGATTGACAACACTTTCACTACGAACAGTGAATACCGGTATATCACACCCGGTTTCATCTACCGTGCATTGTGTGTACAGTAAAACCTGTCTAAACCGAACACCAAAGAGACTGAGATAACTGTCCAGTTTGAGGTGTTTGGTTTATAGAGGTTCCTTTAACACGGCATTCTATGTGGAAGGGACTAGAAAAGGTGTTCAGTATAGACAGGTTTCCAGTTTGGACAGGGTTCGGTTTAGACAGGTTTCACTGTATATACTTTCTTTTTCAAATATCACACTGCTGCTTCACATTCATGCACTACCTGCTACAGAGTACAGATTGAAAGACGTAAGCAAATATATTTCACAAAAATCTTTTTTTAACACATGGGCCCAATACCAATTGCCACGTTATCCGCGGCTGTTGAATTTTTGTCTCTTTTGCTGAAATCTTCCATGAAATTGTCAATGTGGCGCACAGATGTGTGTACACTACACTGACTATCTTGCTCTTCCCTAGTAGAATGTGCCATGACTGGAAAATATTTAAAGAAATTCCACATTTTTTACTTGAAGATGTACTTTTCATTCTGCCCAACAATGCACAGGAAGTGTGAAACACTTTCCATCTATACAACCTGACACTTACTTGTTCACCCTACACAGTTTAGGTCACCTTTGAGTCAGCTATGGTTTAAAAAAAACCCCTATGAACGCATAATTATGTCAGCCCTGAGTTGGCCTAATTATGTCGGGTCAGAGTTGACACAAATTTGCGACTGGGCTCAAATTGTGAACGGTTTATGTCTGCCCCAGGGCTCAGTTGACACCCAAACAGCTCGACTAGAGTGAGGTAGGTCAGTGCCTTTGGATGCAGTACATTAAAATAGCGCTGTTCACGGTTACAGGTTTGTTACTAAATATAGCTGTACGCGCGCGACATCGCACACGCAGCTTGAAATGCGGACAAATTTTATCAATGTTGCATACGTGGCCGTTTTTGCAGCTAGTACTCAGAGTCGTGAATATGTTTTTTAGTATTCATTGTTACACTAGCAGTCACCCACTGAGATGTATTTTCGTCGTTCTTGCATGCGTATTTTCAAAAGCGTTATCTGAAAATGCGGACAAATATTTATTTTTGCATATTAATGAGAGAACAGTGACGTAAACTGTGAACGGCCTATACATCTAGTGAAGACAGAATATCAAAATCTTGCACCAGGACCAGATGCAGCCCTGGGCCTTAGTGTGTGTGAACCCAGCAGCTATTCATATCATACGAATATCCTGAAATGTGGATAAATTACAGTGTGTACAACGATGTCTTATTTCTTATAAATATCGCTTTCAATCCATTCTGCACTTTATAAGTGATGTTCTATGCACTACCCATGAGTACGTCACTGCCCCAAGGTGCTCTTGAAATATCAATCATAAATAGGGAATTCAACGATAAATAATCTCGCTTTCTATCTTACAAAATATACATCTCCTCAAAAAAACTCTGGATAAGAACTCGGGCATTAATCAACCAAACTACATGTACGCCTGCCTGCTATGTAACATTGTTTTCTATTCCTGTTCACAATCGCTGTACTAGTATAGATGTATGTGTACAGGCACCAATGCAAAGCTAAAGGTTCCCGTGAGACTCGACCTTTTTGGAAATACCAAAGATGCAACATAAAAGTCACGTCTTTTACAAGCTCTTCATCAATTACTTGCTTGCAGAGGATGAATGGTTGGGTTGGAAATTTTTTCATTTTTCATTCTCTACTGAAAAAGTGCCCTTGGCTTCAAATCTTAACCAGGTATGACCTGCGGGCTGAGACAGCATAGCACGTTCATTGAGTGAATGGAACAGCAGTATATTGGACGTTTTTTCCTTTTTGACAGGACGATGTACATCGTGAACGCATCCAGGGTATATTTTACCAGTTAAAGACAGTAACCTACAGCTGGTTTGATAGGATTCATAGATCTAGAACTGACATCTGAGTTATGTAATGGATCACTGTCCCAACCCTCCGACTTTTTCAAACAAAAAGAAAAAAAGGTAATTTCTGGGAAAAAAAACAAAAAAACAAAACGCTGGAAGGGACAGTGATGTGGGCTTTGCCCAAGCAAAAGAAATAGAACACTGAGTTCTTCGTATGCAAAAAAAGTTTTCCAAATAAGGTACAAGTAGATTCCAGTTTTCTTATGAGGTAGATTTGAAAAGAAGCAATAAAAAAGAAGACGAAAGGCTGAGCTGATAGTTGGAACATTGATGATTGAGCATTAAAGATATTTGCTCACCATTTAGAAAATTGTTGGAAACAACAAATTTACCAGTAAAACAGCCAGCCAGTGATCAGATAAACAATTACACTACTATACCACAACATTTGACAGAAGCCAGCAGAGATTGCGGAAATTTGGTAAAAAGTCTGAAATGCTGTGGGGGACTAATGGAGAAAAAAACAACAAACAGGAAAACGAAGTACACTCTGTAGCCATCCATGGCCAGTAGTCAAGAATTCTGCACGTTTTACATTTATCCATGCACGAAATACATTCTTTACATTTCATACATTTATTACATGAAAGGTCTGCACGAAATACATTCTATACATTTAATACGTTTTTTACATGAAAGGTTTGCAGGAAATACATTCTATTAGATTGGTGGATAGAGTATTTCTATATAGAGAAAAGTTGTTCACTAAAATTAGGAAAAAAGTGAAGGTACACACAGAAGAGTAAAAGATGTAATAGTATCCTTGAGGTAGAATGCACCACATGCATTGATATTTGGACTCTCGAACATTACAATACCATTTTGGTCTATCACTTGTGGGGCTCTGTTTTGAAGCTCATGGAGTAGATAGTTTGATTCGCTTCTTACTTTTATAAAACCCAAAGTTGAATTTTCCCCATAGACTTAAACACAGGGATGGCTGCCATTTTGAATTTCAAATGTTGGTAAATATTAGGTATTATGTTTCTCTAGTACCAAATTTTGAACAGTAACCAGATTTTTATTCTTGATTTCAAAAGCGAATGGTTTACAGTTTCCATAAGGAGAGTTTGGGGCAAAAGTTACGACATTTAATTTGAGGCACGTACTACCTTAAAGAGCTATCATATACCTTAATCTTCCAGGACAAACACACAGTCATTTTCACTCACTATCCTTGTTTTTCATACGCTGTCTGACATCACAGGAAATTAGAAAATAGCTTCTTCTTCAAAACATCTGCACACATCTAAATCAATTTATTGACAGCACAGTCACATAATATATACCCTTTTTTTCTAAAAACGATTCTTTAATTATCAATTTCTACAATTTTTGTTATGTTAAGTGCTCTTTACTTGACTGACGTCAATACTTCTTTTGCCAAACATCTTCATATTATATAGCCTGGCCGCGCAGTCCTTTCGGTAGTATAGTGATCTTGCTGCACACAACAAAATGCTGAAGGCCCAGCGGTGGCTAACAAAAACTGTACACTCTGAATTCTGTAGTTGGATACACTGGTCTTGATGTTGAGATATTAACTCTTTCATCCCCCATTTCCTTCTCTAGAGGTCCCTCTTTACCATAGAAAACAATAGGGTCGGTTCAAACCACTGTGGTGAAAGGGTTGATAAGGGACACAGCAAGGCGTGTACAGTACATGTAGCACTGCTCAAGCAGCACAGATACCGTAGTTACTGCGTGAACTGCATCCATTTGGCAACTACCGTAAGTGAAGTGGCATTGTGTGGTTGAGCTGCACTGGTTCAATTTCACACAAGAAGTTAGAATTTTGATCTGCCTGACCCAACAAAAGAGTCCTGCATTCTACATCGGCAGTGTGCATCAATTCCTGGTGCACTTGTTCCAATCAGAGTCACTACTCAGACTTGCAGCATCTCTGCAACCATGGTAACACATTACTCTTACCGGTACAATAAGAGTAATATGTTACCATAGCCGTAACAAGAACATAAAATTTTTCTCCCTTGAATATTTCAATTGTGTTACATTCAACAGTGTTTATGGACACCTTAAAACCTTATCCCTATACTTGTACACTGTACAGGCAAATACATGGATTCTGAATCTGTGAGTTTCGCACATAAAGGCAATTATTGTCTCAGATAAAACACACATAAAACGGTTTTATTGAGGAGACTGCATATTACCAGCCTCTCTGATCCAATCAAACAATTTCCATAGTGTTATAAAACGGTCACTTTTTATCGATGGTTGGCAAATTGCAAATGTTGATTTATGGATTTTTAGACTGCATGTCTGCCTCCAATGTCATACTGCTTCCTGACTGTTTACCGACCTTGGATTGATCATCTTGCGGTCTGTTTCAGAACACAAAAACCTGGTGACATGATTCAGCCTTGAGGTATAAAAAAAATCAGGAACATTGAGATACGAGCACTGACTTTTTTTTGAAAATCATTATTTATATGAACTATCCTGCACACAAATTGGTTCTGGTAAGATTTACTGTTGCCAAGCAACAAATCATAAAAATATCATGGAGGAGCCCATTTCCGATTACGTATCATATGAATCACTGGGCCAACACTGAAATAAATCAGTTTTGTGATCACAGATGCAGCGTCTGGACAACCTATTCATGAAAGACCTTATATACCAGTAGTATGCCTAACAGCCAAAATGTCAAAAGTTACACGTGCCTTCTTTGTCTAAGTCGTTGATGCACCAAGTTTCATACATGGGCAAGTGCCTAATATTGGTACAAATTTCAGTAGTTGCTTTTACCCACGCAGTTAAATACTGAAGGCTCAAGGGCACGGACTTGCGCAAACAAAATGTTGTACTGCTGTAAAGCAAATTCAGAGTAACAAGTCATCATTGATGACATAGTCCCCACCAAGTATTATTGTGTTGGTTGCATGCCAAGGTGTTGATCTGGTTGTGAAAAGTGGGTCAATTTTGTGAATGATACCAACTGCTGTGGGTGTTAGGCAAGTGAGAGAGAATCTGCTGGCAGAACAATGAAATGACTGCCATGGGACCACATACAATCCAATAAAAAAACCACAGTATGTGCATATTTACCTTATGGTGTGTTTCCTTGAGCCAAAAATGAAAGAACACAGTGGCAATGTCTCTGTATCAACAACTTTTAATATGCAGAGACATTGCTGACAAACTGATGTGCACAGCTTCGGATTCAAATTCGTGCATCATTGTGATTATCAATAAGTGAAATGGCTGCCATTTGTATCTCATTACTGAAAATGTCAGAAGTAAATACGTCAGTCTTTCTTAGTAGTTGCTGTAAAACTTCAAAATAAAAACAAGCTGGAGTACACAGTACAGGTACTGTAAAGGTAATTTGCATGACAAAGTGGTTGAACTCTGTGTTGAGGGTATCTCCTCCGCATGAACTTGGCAAACAACTTGATTGACAAGCAAATAACTTGAATGACAGGCTTTCAACAGTGTTCTCCACCGCTTGAAAAAATCAGAGGGGTGGCTAATTTACCTGTAATTTTCATATTATTTTGTTGTTGAACAAACAACATTCTCACAAGTTATTAACATATGAAGAGAGGGGGAGGATCTTGATAACATGTATCAAACCGGGGACAACAGTTACGCTAAATAACATTCACCTTTAAAGCCATTAATTATGGCAGTTGGTCCATGGGTTTTATTTATTTCAAACTGTTCTATATCCCTAGAAGGACATCCTCAGGCTGTCCATTACAGTTTGGGGTCCCAGTTCCCTGGCAAGAATAACGGCATTCTGACATAACTGGCCATACATCAACATTATAAGACAATTTCTTTCTCGCTGATTGTGAATAACCTTACCGCCCATTGCATCTAGACTTGCTCAACATCAATGAATAGTTGATATGCCTGAGATACTTAGACATCACTGCAAACAGCTACAATGTCATGAAACTTTAAAAACGCGTACTTTTACCATCATTCAGTAATCTGATATGATAAACCTCTCCTATAACCTAGAGTGACTGACACACTAAGCCAATATTTTCGCAAACTCTTTTACATTTAGCTCGGATTTTCTCTAAAACAGATATAACTTAAATGATATTTTGCAACAAACAGCCTGCAAGCCCATGTTTTTAATCTTGAAAGTTGAAAAAAAACATGGCTTCGTTTAGTTTTCCACTTTGTGCCTGAAGCTGATGTGAGCTTACCAAACGAGAGTTACATGTATCAGTACCGCCTTGAGTAACGTGTATGCGAGACACGTACAGCACAGTACCGTGCCATACATGGATGAAGCATGGGTTAACCATTGAAATTTTACTTTAGAAAGCACAGACAAGAGTACTAAAACCATACTTGATAATCGCTCAATTAGTTGAAATGTATATTCTACTGGATGATTTCACTGTTAAAGAAGACTAGAAAACTTCGCTAAAGACGCTTTATCTAGGGTTTCTAAGGGTTTTACTCGTGTGAATATCTTGGCAGCAGTTTCAACATAGATACATGTCGTGTAGATGGGGAGAATACTAAAGACAAAACACATCAAGAGGTTTGCTATTTACCAAAAGTACCGTATAACAACATGGTGTCCTGATGGTAGAATGTATAAAGAGCTTGATGAAAATACATGTATTATGGGTATGTGAAGTGTCAACTTTTATAATAGATGGACCAATTTGTATGCATGATTTTTTGCAAAATCAAAACTTTGGCTTTGAAAATTTAATACAAACATGAATTATACAATGTAAAAATATTACAAGAGTACAAAGTGACTTCCTATGCAGCTCAAAACTCTCCAATCAATCCAATATATGTGTATTCATGACTTTTCTGAATCACTGCTTCACACTCTGCATTTATGCATGATCACTTGCAGTTGAAAGGTGCTATGCTAGCAACTTGGACAAGACAGACACATTTCAGAAATCATCCACATCCTAATTTTCAAATAATGTCGTTATGAAGATATACAGGACTATGCTTTGGAATGCATATCAACTTTGCATACCGTACATTTGTATGTAAACATGTGCTACGAGATTTTTTTTGAGTGAAAAAAATGTTTCGATGTTACATGCAGTTGGTTGGTGAGCTTTCAGTAAAATGCCAATCAAGTCCTTCAACAAGATGTTTTATACACGTGATCTAACAGTTCCGAAAAAAATACAAGAAGTTTATTGGTCTGTATCAACATTTGTGTTGAGTGAGTTGCAGGCGTTGTACAGGGTTTCTGAAACTGAAACTCTGATTATCATAATAACACGTGACTTCATTTCAGAAAGACACTCTTTAAAATATTATTAGTTTTGCTCATTAGTTACTAGTAACATATCAAACACTATTATGGTTTCTTTCATTTCTCCTACCAACACCAAACAATGGTAACAATCATCCTTGATGCCGCCACGGTTACCATGGAGATGGATGCAGTGCTCCTTGGTATCTTTTGAGAGGATCAAAAGATGAAAGTGTGAGCACTTGCAATGATCTGTTGTCATGGTAACCAAAGTGGCATCTCTGACAAGATAAAAACAACATCAAAGATTAATGCAGGGGAAGTTTAGCTGTGATATGTTGCCCAAGACGACTATAAAAGTAAGAGCTACAAACAGCTGTGCAGTAGTAGGGATTTGAAGTAAACCTCTTCTCCAACACTTTATTACTTCATTTAATTACAATAGATATACAGCCCACAGCCAAATTATAAATATCCATGATTTTTTTTTTCCTTTTGTCAGACTTTTTCACTTCATTTCACTACAATTGACAATATTTGAAGATTCGTGTTCAATCCGTATTCTAAAATGATTGTGAGCTCTAGTTAGTTGCTTCATGGGAAAGCAAACAGATTTACAACTACTGGTATTTCATTTCTCATCAGAATACTTATGAACTGTACAATGTCCAGTATGTAACACTTACCTGGTAACACAATAACACCATCTTGGATAGATTTGATGAAACAACTTTGGTGTATATCTATACACGTAGTAAGTATTGCAAAATTGTTGAGACGTACAGTCTGTATGCTTCAAGTTTATGACTGATCTGAAGAGTGCACTGAACGTCAAGAGTTCTCTACAGAAGGGATTGCCTATATCTCCAAATCTGCAATTGACTTCAGTCAAATAAGAAAATAACCCGGTACAAGCTAACGTTTATCAAAGACCATATGAAGCACACTACATGTACGTGTGTATGCACTTGACATTTTCAAGAATCACAGAGGGAAACCCTGACTTATTTCAAAACAAAAAAACAATATGTGACAAATTGCCTTGAGTTTGCCACCTTTAAGGTAACAGAAAATCGCTCATTGTAATGTCCTTAGCCAACTGAAATAGACAATCAATATAATTCATGCGGATGATGAAATCTACATGTATCTCCTCAAAAGACAAAGGAAAGGCCCACTGGTCAACAACTTTGGATTGGGTCACAAAGCAAATTTAATATGGACTACCTAAATACCACTGGTGGATGCCCACATACTGAACGTTGTACCGACATTGTATTTTACAGGAAGATGATTCATGCCGGTAAATGTGTATACCTTAGTATTTGTGTTCACCTGAATGAACAGTCAATGCCTTGTTAAACTTTTCGATTTCAAAGCAAATTGCTTTACCCATGACTGCTCCCAATGATTGATTTACAAAATGTTCAAATGGAAGGCTGAATAGATGGTCACGTCTTTTCTACATTATCAGGTCACCATCAAAGGCACTGTTGGAATCCAAGAGTGAGCATTAATCCACTCATACAAGGTACGGGATTCACTGTTATTTTTCCACTAGGTCCAGTGAACCTGTCATTCCTCTATTGTGACATACAATACCTGCGCCACCGATCCCATTATGATGGATTGCCACTTTGGGTAAATTTATGTCCCAGGGCACCATGGAATTACTTGGATGACCTTCCTGTGACAGGTCAAATACAAATGGAATTTGCCACTAATATGAATTTTTAAAGCAGGGGTAATGCTAGTCAAGGCAATGAGATGTAGATCTTTGAATTGTAACCCCAAGTATATTCACAAACCAAAAATGATCGCAATATTTACATATAACCTGACTCTTTTCCGACCCTTTTGAAAACTGTGAATCTTCAAAATCTTTTGTCCTGACAGTCAAAAAACACCAAACTCGTGGTCATAAACCATTACAAGTGGTTAACTTGTCATTATATTTCTCAGATCAACTATCAGTATCAAAGTTATCTACGTAAAGAGGGAAGAATATAAAGTTGTTCAGAGTAAGTTGTTGGTTGACCCGGTGAAATATGTAAACATTGGACCATGAATAAATGTTACTGCAGTCATTTGAATTTGTGAATGTCATAAATTAACGGTATAAATGTTACTGGAATAGCAGGTAATACATGTAGTTTTCACAATCTGACAGAATTTGTATATGGTATATGTGCATTACATGAGGAGACTTACAATATATTGCAGAAATAAAACTTGAACACTATGAAAAGAATCTACCTTGTTTGGTACACTGAAAGTGACCTGAACATCAACGATTCACAGCGAATTCAAACAAGGAGCCACGATCGATCATGATCAACACAGTATGGTTCGCACCTCCCTGGCATCACACAGATACCCATGTGTAACTGCCTAACTGCTAGGTGTATTCCTGATTGCAAGGTTTGAGTCAATCATCATTACCTGCCGACAGACCTCGATGCTGAATCATTGAAAAGAAAAACTGGCTTAACTTGAGAAATAAGAGTGGAGAGTCTTGGGTACAAATCACTGGGGCAGCTAATAAGCTGATTTTGCGAAACTGTAACCAAAGATTATCATCATGATTTTTTCAATCCATAAATATAAAATGCTACGATATGTAGCGGCAGTTTTAACAACATATTCACTTAGAAGGGGAGAGCAAAAACTTTTTTCAACTGCTCTTCTCATAATTTGAAAAATTTTTCCATCGTGCCCATTATTACGGTGTAATTGCCCACTGTCCTTTTGGAAAACTCCCACCTGGCCCATAGCTCATATGAAAGTTCTCAACTGCCCTAATCACCAAACTCCCAAACACAACAAAATTGTACTCCTACACATCTGATGGCCTTTTCCAAAGAGATATACAACATCATTTCCCATCCTGCTCACTACTATGATTGCCCACCAACCAACTGAAAATTAATTAATTAAAAATGAAAACGCTCTTGCTGGCTTTTTCTCTAACCTTCTGCTGCAAGGGAGAAAATGTCCACCCACTCAGAATGAAACCATTTACAAACATCTTTTTTCATCGAAGACTTTCTTGGCTGCTCCTATCATTACCTAACTTTGTATCCCCCCCCCCACCACTGATTCAATTATTGAAAAACCTGACAGCACCAAAATATCAACTGTGAAGTTTCATTGCCAGTACATATATACAGCTTCTCACCCTTATTTCCGCATGCATCACATCTAGTAATACACATGCGTCACATTTCTAATAATATGAAATGCAGAACTATTTAGAGGATCAAGAAGGAAACTAATTTCAGTGAGGGGAAACGCAACTGTGACATCACCTTCACAACAAATCATGTAAATTGGATGTTAAAAGAACTGACTACTGCAAAACTGTTAGCACTGTGATTGGACTCCGACTTGTCAAAGCAGCATACACACATGTATAAGTACATTTTACTGTAGTTTAAGATAATACGCTTTTCGAAACTGAAAGATACAAGCTTCTGCTCAATCTCTGCTCAAGGAAACTTGAAACAATATTCTTTCAAAATAAAAGGATAAAAATCAAGGTTCACCCGGGCAAATTTCAATGCTAGCAAACCTACATGTAATTACCTAAATATAAGTTTTTAAAATTCAAAATGACCACCATCCCTGACAATTAAGTATATGTCCATGTATGTATGTTGTATGCGCAACAACATACCCCTTGCTATCTTCTGTCAGTTTCTGGCTTCCTTTTTCATTCCATGACCCTGCTTAGGATTTTCATCCAGAAATTAAACTGCATTCATTCAGACGTGTATCTGTCTTTGCAATATATACTTTATTGCTCTCCTTTCAAATCCCCCATATTCACATCTAATCAAGCCATTAACGATAATTACAGTGATCTACAGTATGGGTTCCACAGTATTAACATTCCTAGACATGCATACAGACCTGTGTAATAAAGATTGGCATCAACGCACTATAAATCTTCAAATGCAGTTTCACAGCGAAATTAGAAAAAATTACTTCAGCCCTTGGAGAGTTTTGGCCGCAGTGAGATAGCTGATGAGGAAATGAGCCAAGTGCTGTCACCGCTTCCAGTCGTAATTACAAGCCTTGGTTTCCTGTACTTAAAAACACCAACAAATTTCACCGAGGGGGAAACTACCATTCTCAAGGGATTGTCTGATCAGGTATGACAAGATCAGCTCAATAACAGGATCAATTACGTGCCTGTCCAAGGAGAGATGTTTCTTTAATCTTGCTCACGACACCCAGAATATTTCACGACGGTGTCTAAAGATGAGAAACATCTACACAACCTCTCTGAGCAACAGTTTTTTCATTGTTTCAAAGTTCAGTTATTTGATATTTTTCTCATAGCGTTCCACTTACAGACCATTGTATGAAAAGCGGGCAGTATAAAAATATACAACATATCTGAATCAATATTTCTCCAATACTTTCATAAAATATGTACGCTTTTCCAACGTGTTAACATCATAATGGAAAAAACGACATCAAATTTGACATTTATATTTTGCATTTCTCTAATCTAAATTGCAACTTTTCATTCAGTCCCCTGTTCACCCCGATTCCCTGTAAACAGATCCACAATAACCACTGATAACAATGGGTTTGGGCCAAACCATGGTAGTGCAAGGGTTAAATGTCACATTTGTATCATGATCACGTTCCCTGATGTGGACGATAGTGTGTGGCAGAAATCATTTTCTATGGAATCTTATTAAAAAGTTACCAACTGACAACACAAAAACACAATGAAACTAATCTTTGCTGCTATAATGCCATATGAAATATCTGCAAGAGTTATCGTGATGTCGCTCAGGGACCAGCAATCCATCAAAGTAGCTAGGGTCAGGAATATACAGCTTTGAAACATGGATAAACTCTTAGAGTATCTTATTTCAGTAAAACCCTGTACATTTTCCATGGAAAAGTTGGCCTCTGTACTAGTAGTGGAAGATCTGTTGCTGGAGGAAGGGGTGTGCCACCCTCGCACCCTCGCACTTCCGGAATATGTAAAGAAGTGGGCATGGGAGTGTGCTTGTGTTACATACATTCCAGTCTGTCAGAACAGGTGAGAAAATGAAAAAACAGTGACAAAGACTACACCAGATACTCTGAGCAATACCGTACACACACTGAATTACACACCAGCAGTGTATCCTGCTACATTATGAAGGACTCACACAGAATACAGACACACCAGTCTCTGCTAAGAACAGACGCCAGCTTTCTTTTAATCTTCCTGAAATCACCTCTTATACCATCTCCTTTCACTGACTGAAAAAATGTTAAGAGTATGTTGAATTCGTTTCCATGTTTGATCTCAGCCTTTTCTAAGAAACACAGTTGACATTTATGGGTCTGGAATTGCAATTTTTGGATCAAAGACTGATAATAACTTATTTACCAGGTTCTTTACCTGTACAATTGAGTTCAACTTGTATTGGAAATGTTCATCATTTCTCCGATGACGTCACCTATTTGAATGATTATTGAGTTTGTCACAAGGCAAGAACAGACACTATGTGCACATCGTGTACCGACGGCGATGAAAGCAGGTTTATCCCATTATGGTAGATCAAATATTGGAAATTCACGACCTGAGTGTGGTATGAATGTGTCGCTGTCGCCACGACTGTCATTACTCGTTCAATCGTGGTTCTTTGATATTTTGCTTCGGACGTATCCCCAACACCTGGTCACTATTCTGTCAGTACGATGTCTGTGAGAATCAGTCGATCCCAACATGCAACTATAGGTTTTCTGGAAACAGATTCCATTACAGCCTTTGATACCGCAGTGTGGAACTTAAGCATTGGTCTAGTTCTATGAATTCTAAATGGGGAGGGTGCGGTTTTTTTACAAAATTCAAAAATTGCGTTAATTAAGACACTGCAACAGGTGAAGTGCTGGATCAAAATAAACAGTCATTCATGCAAACCAACCTGAGTAAAAACAGAATAAAGTTCTCAGAATATTCCTTCAAATTTGTACCGGTAGGTAATTGCATGATCATCTACATCTGCTTTGAATATTTTTTTTTTGCCAAGTGTCAATAGTGTTATATGATTGTTAAATGTATTCGGTCACCTGTTTTGTAATAGCCAATCATAGATTTTACGCGGGTGGCCGCTTTTTAAAAAGGGCGCCTCCACTCGACCAGCCATGGCATACTTAGCAGCGTCGTCTGCATGTTCTTTGACGTATCAAATATGGAGGACCGACAGCTACAGGTGTTACGGGCTAGTACGCTAAGCCCCGCGCCCTTTACCATATATGGAATATGCAAATTTACGGTGACCGTGTACCTTTAAATATAGCTGCAAGTGCGTGACATCAAGTACTGCTGCTTGAAATGTGGAGAAACTTTGTCAGTGCTGCACGTAGTAGTATATTTTTTTGCAGGTTGTAGTCTGAGCCCTACATACACATGTACGTATTCAATGTCACACTAGCAGTTGCCGACTATGCGGTGTTTTCATCATTCTTGCGTGCGTAATTTCCAAAAGCATAATCTAAATTTGAAATTAATGAGAGAATGATGACGTCATTTGAGAACAGAGAAACAGACCGCTGGAGGAGCCAAAGCATTTACATGTAATTTTATTCAAAAACCAAGGAGACCTACCGGTATTTAAAAACCTGCTTTTCCAAAAAAGCTTACCAAAATTTTTTTCAAAATTCTGTTTTCCAAGATTTCTAACTGCATTCTGAAACCCAAGTAAGATGTAAGCTTTGTAGGCACAGAACTTGAGGAAGAAATGTTTATGCTAGATGTCATACACATAGTATACATGCATTTGTTTTTTAACAAAATTCTGGTCTCTGATTAGCACGGCATAGTACAAGTATATGGGACAAATTCAGAGACTAATCAATAATGTGTGATTTTGTGATGGTGCAAGCGAAGAAAAATTAATATCAGGCAGGAGAATCAAACAGCTGCTTCATTATTGGATAATGACTTCTACGAACTGATAAAAGGATCACCTCTCACTGGTGTCGGTTTTCCTCTACAAAGACTTGTCATCAATCCTTGCAATGAAATGACGGCACTGATGCCGGTACCATCACAGACATGTTGCTTCCGCTGCTAATGACGGAGATTGTACACGACAATCGCATCGCATCCTGTCTTCCTTTACACAGAAAATTGGCTCCTAATGGTGGCTTGTTTGGAACGACTGAGATCAAGGATACGCAGCAAACATGTGATTCAGACAGCTTTAATAAGGGCCTTGCAGAACCCACTGTCAGCAAATAAATATTCCAAAGCAAGCATATGTACAAGCACTTGCAAAACCGCAAACCATTTTTGAAATTGTCTGATTTCCATGCTCATGTCTTTGAGTTTTATTTTATACTTTTTAAACTGACCAAAGGCAGAGTTAAAGTTTTTTGTGGTGCACTCAATGTAAATAAGTACTTATCTCACAGCAAGAATATGGAATCTCCTTGTTGCTTCAAATATGAAATATATGTGTGCCACTTTGGAACAACTCAAGCAAAATGAGTTGTTGCATCTTCCAAGATGTATTGACTTTTGCCTTGGGTGTTTTATTACACAGGACGAACACTGTACCACACATATTTGAATGCTGCCAGTGTTAGTCCTCCTCTTTTTTGAGAAATCCAAGAACCATATTTCAATTCTTTCTGAAGAGTTACTAAGAAGTTGGTATACCAGAATCTGAATACCTGTATACATGTATTGTAGTCATGCTATTACATTTTTGACAACCTTGCACTGTGCACTCTTCTGTCTCACTGTCTGCACCATGACTCATAATTTTTATGGATTTGAGATGTGAGATGAATAATTTGAGATTTCTTGGAGTATATGGTAGTATGAGTATAGGTACAGTCACATCTCAGATTTTTCTTCAAGCCATGCTGAACTATCATAGGTGCAAAATTTAGAATACTTTAGAATACGTACAGTATAAATCGTAAACAATACAAAAACAAAATGGTGGTTTCTACAACTCTACTGATGATGTCCATAACATCTGTCGCTAGGACAATTTATCCCTTATCCTTAATTTCAAGTTCACACATTGTACAAGTATGTCAGCACCAGGTCAAGTTTGTCATAAACAGTGAGGCATAACATATCCTATATGTTGAAATGTAACAACGACTTGTACACTGGAACAGTGGAAGGCCTCTGAAAGTACATACGTAGATACATGTATAGGGCTGTGAACATTTTCACTAACTAAATAAACCTACTGTGACACAGCATGCCAACAGATTTTGGTTCAATCCCACTTTTGTATTGACTTAGCAGATGAGAAGTGATAGGACTTGTAGGATATCGTTAATACATGAAATAACTGAAAGTTTTAAAAGAGCCTAAATTTTAAGAAATTCTCAATATCTATCCATCATGGACCATTCACAATCACTAATGCTTAGAATTGAGAAACCATGAATGACACTGAAGTTACAATAGAGGGTGGTTTAACGTTACTGGTGTAATGTTCCCCAACCTTTTCACCACCATGGTTGGGCCCAATACTGTTGTCTTCTAAGGCAATATTGGACCTCCAAACTGAAAATTGGGGGTGACAGGGTTACACTTGGCACTTACATATATTCCCCTCATGTTGTTTTGCCCAAATGTAAATTGTTCAAGAGGCAACATTTGACTGAAAACAAGTAGAGGAATGCACATTTAAGATTACCTGTAGCACGAAACTGATGCAAACGAAACTCTTATAAATCTAACATAAGTCAAAAAAAATTCTGCATTCAGTCTACTAATGCAACTTCTCAAATTAATTTAACTGTGATCCTGATTTTCAATTTTTGATCACCTCCATCAGTGCATTCTATTTCAAGTGGGTTTTTATCACGTTTCATCTTCAATTTGACTGCAGGTGTTTTACTGTAGATATTCACTCTGAAATCAAACAGCGACAAAGAATTCTTTGCCGCTTTTTCATGTCGCCATCACCTGCAGAAATAATTTTCTTTCTATTGATTCCCAGTTTCCGAAAATTGTATTATTCTCTCAATGCAAATTGATGGAATGACAACAATATGTCACTCTCTATGCCATTCACTTTTCCTAGTTTATAAATATTGTGTAACTGACAAGGAAATATTGCAGGATTCGCTGACATGATGCATCTATGAGAAATCTCATGATGCCCTTGAAAGATCACCTTGCAGTGGGCACCCACACTTGGTGATTGAGATCTCTTGACTGATTCATTATACAGCAACTGCAATCCCAAGAACACTTTGAATGCTCTGGGAAATATTTTTAGATTTCAAAAGGCACAGTACAGTACTACACATCACTGATGAGCTGCACTTTTTCAATCAGGAGAGTGGTTGCTGTCCTGATGGGGGAAAGGGCCATGGAAACACACTGCAGGGTTTATTACCATGGGAGAAATTTTCAATTTTGACGTTGTGATCAGACCTTGAAAGAGACACGAATCTTGATTACTTGGGGCCACTCTGCATCCATTACAAGCATCTGATTCACAAGAGTCAGGGCCAAATGAAATCAGGGAAAAAGGTGTTCAACGTCATAAATTACTTGAGGAAGTCACGAGAAGTCTAAACTGGGAAGGGGACATCACGTACTTGAATACAACTCTTGGCAAATCTGAAAATATATCTTACACCATTATGCGTAAGCAATTCTCTCTAGGTTGGTATTATCCTTGCCTCACTGAAATTGGCAAATGCTATGAAAATACACGTAAACCCACTTGCACAACTTACTTGTACATGTACACATACACATAGAAAAATATTCATCAACTCTTAAGAGTGAAGCCAAAAAGACTAGAGCATGTGTAGGGTAATTCATTTGACACAGTGAAAGTTCATTCAAAAACTTTTCGGCAGACTTCAAGATAAAACAAATTGTCGCTGTGAAATATTGTTTGGGATTTGTTGACCTAGATGTACACGTGATCACAAAATGTGAAATCTTAATTTCTGAAAGATTTCAATTTTAGAACATGCATATAAACTGCTCACAGAGAGAAGACACAGACTGATCCAATTAGCCACAATGTACGGGCAAGATAGGCTCTAACCAGGTTGATTAATATCTCACTGATAGGTTTTTAATCACGTCCCTTGAAATGTCACTTTCACTACTGAAGTAGCAAGTTACAATGAATCTTTCACACACTGCATAAATGTACATGTACATCCTCCTTGCTAATAGCCATATATATTCACAAGGTAATGTATTTTTTCACCGATAGCTGAAGATAGCGATCTGAAGAATGCTACAGCAAGGCAAAACAAGGACTGAAACAGACTTCCAGCGAAAGTTTCTGAGATCTGAAAACTTCCAACATACAGATGGATATTCTTATAAAATAATTTGCTGAGAACAAAAATATATTATTCTTCTACATTATGGTCGTGGAGAAGTCATAATACCCCTTTTCCTGCCAAGTCCATATTTCACCACTAGGTCAAGATGGTTAAAATTAATGAAACACAGCGTATTCCATATGATGTATTTTAACATAATCCTGTACATTTAAAGGCTGTTGAAAACATAATACTATAAAGTTGATTTTTTTTTTGGACAAAAGATGCTATAACATACCAAGCCAAGTGGGTGAAAATACGTCATGTTTTGGCTCAATACCGCTTTTTACTGACTTGGCTGATGGGGAAGTGATACAATTATTACTGTCTGGCAGGAAAAGGGATACAGTGTATTTTGCTCAAAATCACTGTTTTGCAAAGACTCATGTACAAGGTTAAAATATTGGAAGAGTTTACCTGTTGGCATTACAAGCAGTCATAAGTTTGGTGAGAAAGCAGTATTAATGTATGCAAATTTATGCCAATCACCAGATTTCCTGGCTTCTTTTTCCTCCTGTTTTCAACATTTAAACAAGTTTAGCTCCACTTTGGCTGAGTCAAATTTAGTCAGTTTCACATTATGTTCAATGTAACAAAATGGCAATTTTGTTTAGCTATAAAGTTCTTATGCTTTGACTAGGAGTCATTTCAATTTTGCTTATCATTATTTTAATCACTTCTTTCAATTCCTGCCATGATTTAAGAGTGCGAATAGACAACGCAAAACAAAATTGTCATTATACAACATTGGCTAAAGTGACCAACCAGTTTATAACATGCATGGCATGTAAACTGCCTTATAAATTTCTAAAATGCAGTGCAAGGTAAAATATAGAGTACGCATTTGCATGTGCACACACATGTTCAATACAAGAGCTGAAAGTTTGTGAGGGAAAAGTCTAGTGTACAAGTTGCATCCTATAATACAAGGACACAATTTGTACCTGATAGGCGTACTGTAGTCTTATTGATAGAATGCAACTGAGACAGACATCAGCATTGGCTTTTGACAGACTGACAAACACAGTCGTGGAATTCGATCTACAAGTCTGTGCTCAGGAGATAGCTGACGATAGTGACCTGAAGAATGCTACAGCAAGGCAAAACAAGGACTAAAACAAAACAGACTTCCAGCGAAAGTTTCTTAGGTCTGAAAACTTCCAACATACAGATGGATATTCTTATAAAATAATTTGCTGAGAACAAAAATATATTAATCTTCTGCATTATGGTCGTGGAGAAGCCATAATGCCCCTTTTCCTGCCATTTCCATATTTCACCACCAGGTCAAGATGGTTAAACACAAGGTATTCCATATGATGTATTTTAACATAATATATACATTTAAAGGCTGTTGAAAACATAATACTATAAAGTTGATTTTTTTTTTGGACAAAAGATGCTATAACATACCAAGCCAAGTGGGTGAAAATACGTCATGTTTTGGCTCAATACCGCTTTTTACTGACTTGGCTGATGGGGAAGTGATACAATTATTACTGTCTGGCAGGAAAAGGGATACGGTGTATTTTGCTCAAAATCACTGTTTTGCAAAGACTTATTCATTGTTCATTAATTTGTTATTACATGTACAAGGTTAAAATATTGGAAGAGTTTACCTGTTGGCATTACAAGCAGTCATAAGTTTGGTGAGAAAGCAGTATTAATGTATGCAAATTTATGCCAATCACCAGATTTCCTGGCTTCTTTTTCCTCCTGTTTTCAACATTTAAACAAGTTTAGCTCCACTTTGGCTGAGTCAAATTTAGTCAGTTTCACATTATGTTCAATGTAACAAAATGGCAATTTTGTTTAGCTATAAAGTTCTTATGCTTTGACTAGGAGTCATTTCAATTTTGCTTATCATTATTTTAATCACTTCTTTCAATTCCTGCCATGATTTAAGAGTGCGAATAGACAACGCAAAACAAAATTGTCATTATACAACATTGGCTAAAGTGACCAACCAGTTTATAACATGCATGGCATGTAAACTGCCTTATAAATTTCTAAAATGCAGTGCAAGGTAAAATATAGAGTACGCATTTGCATGTGCACACACATGTTCAATACAAGAGCTGAAAGTTTGTGAGGGAAAAGTCTAGTGTACAAGTTGTATCCTGTACAACAACACAATTTGTACCTGATAGACGTACTGTAGTCTTATTGACAGAATGCAACTGAGACAGACATCAGCATTGGCTTTTGACAGACTGACAAACACACTCGTGGAATTCGATCTACAAGTCTGTGCTCAGGAGACTTAATCATAAGCCCAGGATAATTGTCTGTCTGTTCAGCAAAAATTTCATCTGAATCAATTCTGGAATGATGGACAAATAGCTACGCTGAAAATGACATCCTCATTTACATGTAATGCATTTAAACCATCATTTCTTGGCCAGGTTAGAACTGCATTTATGTCAAATTGTCGGTACCTTGAATACCATTTTGCCACGTATATCACCTGTATATGTAAGTTTGTCAGAACAGTCTCAGGCGGTCAATCATTTTTTCAATATGGCTTACTTCTACAGGTAAAACATGAGATTACAGAGGCAAAATTGAGGTTTAAGGTTATACAGAAATTTCACACCAAAAATGACTAAAAAGTTGAAAAGATGAATGAGTGTACAGCTAGTTTCACAGACAAACAGAACTTATTGCCATGAAAGTGATAACATTTGTGTTCAAAATTTTTACAAGATCACTATCTCAAACTTGCTGTGGAGAGAAGTCAACTTTTTACCCACAGTGCATTTCACTATCACGTACATGTACCTGTAGTTTACCTGCCTAGCACACAAGAAAAGCTATTTAAGGTAGTGAGAATTAGATGAAAAATATGACAGCACAATATGAAATCACTGAGTTAATACAGATACCTGCTTGATTTTGAAGATCAGGAAAGCCTACATCGACCAATAATTAAGAAATAATTTTATGTAAACCAGATTGAAATAATGATTTTAGAGTAAGATTTCTACTCATCATTCTTATCTAAAATTGTGAGGCTTCCCTTATTGAAATTATTCATATAAAATGCAGGTTCCTGCTGACATGAAAATCTGTACACTTCACCACAGAACAGCACAATACCTGCTTTCTGTTTATCATCTTGTGTGGGCTGACTGAAGATGAGTAGACACACCTTTGGTTGTGAACTAAAAGTGATTTTCTAAGGGGCCTGGAAATAATACTGATGGTGTGAGTGAACTCCCTATGTTACTAGCAATTCAAACAAAATTTCTTTGTGTCCACTATTCTTCAGTTTTGCCTTTTATATTCCAATACACAAATTGTGAGAAAAGGAGTTTATTTTTCAGAAGACTTTCACTTTCTTAAAATCTACTCCTTGCATCATTTTGAAAACAAAACCAAACAACAATGTCCTCATCTTCAACCCTTTCGTCCATACATTCACCGTAATGATCCAACCCTTGTAAATTGAGGGCAGCGACTGGGCAAGACCATCACAGCTAAAAAGTTGGCAACACACTAATCGGACAGACTTTGATGTAGTTCTAACAGTGACAACAGCCCAATTGCTGCTAATACCATGACGATGCAACTGAAACGTGACACAGCTGAAAATTAGGAAAGTTTTTGCAGAAATTGCAATTTTATAGATCAGCAGACACTGCTGGGGTACATAATGTACATGCATGATTTCAGTCAAGTGTGAGCCTGTTGAAAAAAAAAATAATCCCATTAAACATCCAGTCATGGATATTTAGCAGACGTTCTTATGCCTGACTGTCTAGCAATTTATCCCCACTTGAAAGCAACCTTGGATAGCTTCCTGGCAAGGTCAACCATACACCTGCAGCATCAAGGGCATGTTTTTGACACTTGCTATCAGAAGGTGCTTACAAGTGATTAGCCAGGCTTTCCAGTTGTTGGAGATGGCACCACTGAGGGGTACGTCGTCGCTGTATGACAGTCAACAGAAGACTACTTTGGAGTGATACACTGTATTTTCACCTGTCAGGACTGAATCAGGTGACCAAGCCATTGTGTACCGATATTGCACTGATCCTCCCATCTCATACATGTCAAAAGTTTCACAGTACTCTTTAAGTGCCCATAGCTGTAACTTTTGAAGATATTTTTCTACAATATTAGATTTAATATGGATTGCAATTTCTTGATCTACTCCCTAAAGCATGTTGAGATACACTGTGCTCAGCTTGTCAACTCAGCCCTGTTAACTCAGCAAGTGAATTCCTGGTCCGGATTGGAATGAACGTGTAACCAATAAGTGTGCACGTATATATGTTGCATTGAAAAACTAAACTGTTGGTGTTTCAAAATGCTTTGGGAACAGATCAAGAACTTGCGATCAACATACAAACAAAAATACTGAAACAAATTATTAAAATTAACAGCTACTGGCTCTTTAAATAATAAGAATTCTAATGCAGATCTTAAAGTCTCGTTAACGGTAACTTTTAACATCTTTTCCAGTATTTTTTGTTCTGTCATAAAATAGTTCTCCGCTCAACTCAAAAATTGTGTCCAAATGCCACCTCTTCAATTCCTGAAAGCATTCTCTGTGTGTCCTGTCCACGTCGTTATTGTTGATTTCTATCTAGTTCAGACAATAATTTGTTTTGCAACAGGAACACTTTACATCATAATACTGGCAAACTAACACTTTGCATGTCAACATACTCAGAGGGACAAATTACAAGAACTCACGTTTTATTGAACAAAAATAATGAAAATATTATTCCATAAAGATAGAGATATTGTCTCCTTTAACCCTTTGAGTGCCAAAGTTGATTTTTGTTGCCTTTATAAAATGTACCCTTGTCAACCCAGTCAAATTTTTTCAGATTTTTGCCAAAATTTTGATGAAAAACTGTAGCCAATGAAATGTGATGTCTGCTCAGGCCAAAATTATCAAAAAATTACAGAAAAAATCGTAAAAATTAGTAAAATGTTGCACTAAAATTTTGATGGGGAAAATTACAGCACTCAATGGGTTAAACTATGGCAGACGAAAGACTGTTACTACAGTACAGACTGAAAGAATATGAACAGTTTTCAGAGAACACTACACATTTACTGTCAGTCTGACAATGGCCAAGGATGATTAATTATACGATTGAGCTAAAGATCATTACAGCCGAGTTCCTGTGACGAGGACAGAGAGAAAGATAGAATTTAGAATCTTCAAACTCTGCATAAAATGTATATTATGAGACATGGGACCTTGCATGTAAAACAGTATCGATGCTTCTAAAAATAAAATGTCGAGTGAGCAAAATATTAATAAATGTAGAGTGTTATTATATTTCCATGGAAACCATCATATAGAAAAGAATACAGAAACCAGTAATATCTCACTGACAATTGATGTCATTTGGACGGGAAATGATAATTGACAAGGCTTTCACATTGTCTGACTACAGATACATGTACTTCCAATATTCTAGATAAAACTCCATGCAGAACTGAACAGTTTCCCCAGAACCTTGTTTCACGGAAAAGATACATCCTCATTAAGAGTGAAACCTAATTCATATTAAAACCGTGTCTTTTCAATCAAAAGCTTGTTTCTTGTTTACTTCAAATCAATAGTTCACTGACAACAATTTACACGTTCATTCATCGCATCATTTGATAATGCCTGCATGTGATGTTAGGCAGTGTTCTTTTGCAGAACAATAAATGCAGTTTGTCTTGGTTATTGGACCATACATGGTAGCTACCATCTTGTAAATCAACAGCTATCATCAGAATTAAGAACATTACAGTACTACAGTGACGGAAAAGGATTGTGCCGTTTGTGGCTGTGCATATGGGACCCATGCAATGCGCCTGTTGCTGTGCACAACATATCCCAATGTCTCTTGAGCACATCCAAAATAGTAAAACAGCCGCTGTACCAAAACTGGTGATTGCAGCCATTGCAGCTTCACATAAACGAAGGGATGCAACCAAAGTTTATTTGGCAAAGTCTTGCAGTGATTGGAAAGCTACAAAACTGATGAACTAACGACATTCATCAAATGCTGAATTCGCTTCACATTTGCTCAACATTCATCGCCAATTACTAGGCAGAGGCAAGGTTTATCAACAAGAAAGTCACGCAGCCACAGACAGGGTGACCCACTCCCTCATATTTCTTGTAGAAAAATACTCAAATTATTGTTCAGCAATTTTCTAGATCTTCAATCAACACAGACTTGTACACTGAAAAAAGCATTAATTATTCACAGGGATTTAATTTTGCTATACTCACTTACAGGTGAAATACGCTTAATTAAATCCCAGTAAAAATGTTCCCGAACAATTGCCCCCATCAAAGTTAGTGAATTTATATTAATATATCAATTTATTAATGATTTTACTGTAGGCAGTTATTTGATTATTCTTACGGGTTACAAGGATTATGATAAAATACACAGTTCTCTCAGTTCTTACACTACATTTGTATACAGAATGCGTACTCTACCGTATTATATATACAGACTGCATAGTCTATGTAGAGAATACGTACTCTATGTATTGCATATTACTACGGTAGTACACACCTTTCAGAGCAGCTCAGATTGATAAGGCGTACTCAGAACTACACAGTGCAAATTTTACGTACATGTACAAGTCAGTCAGACAATCCAAAGACGGTATGGTCCGTAGGTACTTGCACTGTCAGTGCCAACTGTAACCACGTATAAATTACCTGTCCTGATCAAACACACTAAGCAAAAAAAAAAATATCACTTTCACAGCAACTTGGTGATATTTCTTCAATCCAGCATGGTCCTGTTAGAGTGACAGTGAATCAAGGGGCCGGTCTTTTGGATGGAGTACGTCAAAGAGTTCTTGATTCAACAGACTACACGATTGTGTAATGGGATGATACATGCCCATCACGGTGCATCAAAGATTAAGAAGATGCACTGAGCACTGCGGCACAAATCTCATGTGTATTCCACTGTGAGATTGAATCTGCTCTTTGATGGTCTTCCCCAGTGAACCAGGAACATCAGTATCATCTATACATGAAATGAGTACACCTCAGTACATTTCACACAGACTTTCAGATACCTCATTAATGTTTTTTTTAATATTCCTGTTATTGCCAACACACGGTGCATGCATCACAGTTTGCCTTCGGCAATCGATGTCTGAAATTCCTCAAATGTAGGAAAAATTTTCCTTTTCCACAAAAAATTTTTCCCATCCTTTTCTCATTTGACACAATACTTCCTATGATGGTACAACTGTATATGTAGCTGTACACTTTCAGAAGGATGGTATCTACATGTAACTTGTCAATGATTTCACATCGCAATGATGTGCCAAGAGCAGGCTAATTCATTAAATTGTCATTTAGGGTGGAAGGATCAAAAATCTAGACTGTTGTCTTATCCAGGAAGTAAAATGTTTTCTTCATTTTTGTCCGCCAAGCTTCTATCAATAGATGGAACACAAATAGTTTGTGTGTGTCAGGAAACCTACTTGGTTTCAAACACACCAACCCTGTCCATTTTTCATTTGCATTATACGTAGTGATGCATGATTTATCACATTTGTCTCTATCTTTGCACGACAGTGAAAGCACAAAGTTTTTGGCCAAACAGATCTACGGTATTTGCGGGAACCATGCTACAGGAAGGACATTTTCTTCCTTTAGACTAAAATGATTGACATGTGCATTGAGTTGATCACAAAGCCACTCACTGCACAGTGCAGTGTACACTGATCACATACAACTTCATAACTGTCATCAAGGCGTGTAGTTTAATGGACCCTACATTACATCAACAGAAGATTTAATATCAATCATCAACAGAAGATGCAGTATTGTTGTTGTTTCATGGACCGTACAATATTACATCCACAAAAGATTTCATTTATATGCAAATTTTTTTTTTCTGGATGATGGCTAAGTAATCAAAAAATTTGTCAAGTATTTAAAGTCTATGCACACACACAGGCAAGATTATTCAACTTCAACTGGCTTGCATGACTTGGAAAGCAATAAACTGAAACACAGAATGACTGTAGTCTTCAGGGAAGAGACGTAAAACATGTTTCAGTGGGCATAAAATAATTGAAAATTTGGGTACCTGTACTGTACTGTGTAGTACATACAATATGTGTGCGTTTGAAATGTATCACAGATGAATGAAAAAGCAGTTGATGACTTTGTCCTTTTTTTTGAATATAAAATATTTAGATTCTTTTGAAGCGGTATTAACCCTTTAAATGCCAACTTCAATATTTGTCTCCTTTATGAAATATAACCCAGCCAATTTTTTCAGATTCCAGAACTTTTATTCTAGATTTATCCCAAAATTTTGATCAAAAACTGCAGACCATAAAAAGTGATGGCAACAAGATCCAAAATCATAGAAAAATTACACATAAATTCAAGTAAATTGGTAACATTTTGCACTTAAATTTTGGTTGGAAAAATTACAGCACTCAAAGGGTTAAATTACACAGAAAAATACAAGATACACAACCTGGTTAATGCGATACAAAAGCAATAAAGTTTTGCAAACACTAAGAACGATTAGACAAAAATTGTCTCAATCCACGGTGGTTCTGCATGTACCAAAGTGTGAGGTGTGACTCAAAATTGTGAACAGGGTAGCAGAATTTACTAGACCATTGAATTTCTTTTGACTGACCTCCAGCCCGCATGCAAATTACCACTAGGTGTTGGGAAAACGTGAAAGATAGAAGTGTGGTGGCTCTTTGCGATTCAGAATGTAATCCTGTGGGAAGAGACTGATTTGATGGTCTCACATCAGTGCTCATATCCTAAACTGGATTTTGCAAGAAGGTTCACCATAGTAACAGGCGTAATAGACAATCCTCCATTCGATAGATAGAACATGGTGAGTTAGTTAGGTTTCGAACCGTGGAAACTAAATTAGTGCCATGCTCATGATAATGGACACAATCAAAATTTCGGAATTATATAACATCTCATGAAATTTCCTGATGTACACTTCTTTGGGGAAAGGCATGCTTGAAACACAGAGAAGAAAAAAAAATACATCAACATTTGCATGGGCATCTTTGCTCTGTATTTTCAGGTAGTAGAAAAGGCTGTTTTTGTTCTTTAATTCTTGTTGTGCAACATCGTCTTAAAAGTATGAACTGTAAAGGTTTATGCACAAAATTGTTGATGTGTGCTCAATGAAGGAGGGTGTGTTTACGAAATTACGGTACATCACTGTCTAGTCCTTACATAATTATGTATGTAAGTGTCCTAGACATAGGTTGTCGATACGATCACACTTTTGCAAAAAATAAATCCTACAGGCAGGATATTTTTCAAACTTTTTTCTGAAATTACTCTCCTTGTCAAATCACTGAAACTATTCAGGCATGTTGTTCATGTGAAAGTCTCACTTCTATTATTAAATATTTGTCAATAAAATGTCAATTGTTGCCATCGTTGTAAAACGCACGAGGCCAGAATAATCACAAGCATAATATACAATCCCGTTCATTATGAGACACACAGAGACACAACCGCTGTGTTGGTGCTACATGAAGCTAACACTCAGAATGTGATCCAGTGCTCATGAAAGCTTGGAAAATCCCAGGGTGAAAGATTAACATGACAAAAACCAAATTTGCATATTCTTATTTTGTGCAAATAAACTCCTTTGAATGGAACTGTCCAAAACACGCAGACACGGACAAACCTGTCATCACTGCTTATTGCATTTGGTAGCCAAATTTTGTTTTTTTGCACAGGCATTTCTACTGTCTGTGGCTTTTGCTACATAAATTGCAATAATATATAAATCATAGTAGCTCAAGGCTGTAGGAAAGTTTGGTTACAGGTGGCAAAGATAAAAGTGAAAGGCAGTCTGAATTAGTGTTTGAGCACAATGAATTTGTGCAAAATGTCCTACCGGTAGATTCTTCATTAATAATATTCACAACCTGTATTTTATCTGACAGCCAGTTGACTTTGCCAGCTGCCGGCTATTTTCTACATCCCTGTAGCTTATAAAATTTGACATCACTTATCAAAGAATTGAATAATGAAATATTTCAGGACTTCAGAAATCTCATGGTACTCTTACACAGAAATAAAACATATTATTTTTTATTTTCATCTTCTACACTATAAAATGTGCCGTCTCCTATTAACAAGCATGCTACGTTGAAATTCTTTGAGGAGAGTGATATTTGGATACTGAACATATGTGATGTTGTGGTAGATCATAAAAGAAATCAGATGTTTTCTCCATGTTGAATTTTCAAGAGATACAATATATGAATCGTATCTATTTGTGGGGCATCTCTTCACTTACACCATATGATTCAATGATTGATGCCGCACTGTTTGAGAAACAACAACAAAAGACCTGACATCAATGACAATGTGAACATATTGCTACTGGCTTTACAGAAATCGATGTGATGCGAAATATTTGGCATCTATTTAGGTCCTATCAAGTTACGGCCATTCAATCAAATTGATGAACACTTACGCAATTCATCTTGTGCGCCAGTCACGAGTATGAATATGGAACTGTTTGAACTCTAGGCAGGGGTCAAATGCATTGAAATGCCTCACAAATGATTCATCTTTTCCAAAGTGAGAAAAAAAAAAACTGGAGGCAATATTACATGAAATGTATGCATAATTGCAGTCTTGGTTGTGGATACAGCTTGCAAACCTATGGTCTACAGCAAAAACCCCTGTATACGGTTGTTCACAAAATACCCAGCGAGAAAGTGATCAGCAACACTTAATCATGCCAACAGAAAATCCTGATAGCAAACATCAGTTACCAAAATCAAATACCAGCACTAAAACAGCAATCATTTTTCTCAAACAATATTTCTTTGGGTTCAAGAAGTTCTTGAAAATTAAAATTGTGTAATTCACATTTTCCCCTTTTCTGTAAAATGTATACTGCAGTTTTTTGATTTCCAGAGTGAGATTTTCACAAAGACTTAATTTATTTGCTATATCCGAATGAACACAAATGCCATTCCAGTATATGACTCAATGCAGACTCAACTGGAGTACATGTCTATAGTCTTTGCTTTGTGTATCAGTGCTATTGTGTGTACTGGCACTGTGTTTGCTCAATCAGATGAAAGGCACCATAATTATTGTAAAAACAATTCCCAATGGGAGATAAAATTCCCCTGTCGTATTTGAGGACACCAGTAACTAGCAAATTACCTCACTCATTGACCTAAGGTATTCAAGCAAATGGCATGTAACTATGGATTTCTCTTATACACGATAAATCTTGTTGTAGCAAGTATAATTGCAGTGTAATAACCGGCGAGTAATTATCTTTTTTTTCACAGCCACTGCATAAACATAATGAAATTCTTGCTAGAAATCATCAATACAGCATTCAAATGTAAAGATACAACCATAACAATAAAAATTTGAAAATAATCATATTTTGTATGCAAAAGGAAGGGTACATGCACTAGACTTGTATGCAAAACTGCCAGGCCATGGTTTCAACTTGCACACAAGTAAACAATGATGAAACCATTACCATCATGACCCAGTTGGCTACATTGTCATTTTGGGAAAAGTGCAAATTAACACATGAGTAGCACTTTAAATGACCTTTACCGCTGTGAACTGTGCAAATTTCGCATGTTCCCTTTCAACACTAGAAATATATTAGACAGCACAAAAATATAAATAAACTGTCATTTAAGTGAAGATAAATTACATTTTAAAGTCGTGTGAGACTTGATTTGAAATTTTTACATAACAATTTTTTTGGCTGCACTCTTGACAGCTACTACTGCCAAATTCCTAAAACAACATGACATGTTCTACACATTCTACATTACAACAGCTATCGGGGTATTTAACATTTTGATCATATTTAGTTTGCTCTGCCAATGTAACGGTCAGACAGCTGTACATCCTAAACTGTAATTATATAATAAGTAATAACCCTCTGTGGATTGCTGTGTCATCGTATCAGGAGCTTGCAGCATTCACAATAGGGCTGTTCACGGTTGCAGGTTTGTTACTAAATATTGCTGCACGCATGCGACATCGGAGACTGCTGCTAGAAATTCGAACAAATTTTGAATGAATCTCTGTTGTTGAAGATTGTAGTCTGAGTTGGTAATACATCTTCCTAGTATTAATCCTAACATTGGCAGTCTGGTAGAAGTTAATTTTTTTCATTCTTATATGTGTAATTTTCAAATATTTATTTATGCATATTGATAAGAGAACAATAAGGTCATTTGCAGAATGCCCTAGTCTCATTTACAAAGATTTGTTTAAATATTGCTTCTTTGCCAGACATGTCACATTTTGGCAAATGACACGGCTGCACAAAAGCTCTTCTTTCAGTGTTACTTTCATAATGTTTTCCTGATTTTTCAATTGAGAAAAATTACATAACTGTATAGCAAGCCTGTAAATGTAGCATGAATTGAGTATAACAACCAGTCTTTGCCTACCATAGTAATCCCTTAGGCATCACTTGGCAGCGGGTTTGAACTACTGAATTCCAAATAGTTTAATTGATTCAAACATTTTACCATATTCCTATGCTTCTTATTCACAACATCCCAAGCTTTAGGGGGCAAAGCACGTGAAAAATACAACACTATTGTAATACAAACCTAATACTTTATAATCAACAACAGCAAAAAATTGAATAAAACTGTTGTTTAACACTCGACTGCCGCTGAGCTAACCTTTGTGCTACTGTGGTTTTAGCTGCCTAGTTCCATCATTCCCGACAGGTCAGAATTAAAACAAAGTGCCGCCTTGAGGAAATTAAGTGGCAGCTTGATGGAAGGGAATACCCATTCCCGAGGAAATCAATCATTAATATACTCGGCACATCAATTCTGTTAAAGGGCCATTCCAGACTTTAGAAAAAACCCACAAAGGATAAAAAATCGTAAAGACGATACTTGAGGAAGGCACTGCTTACCTGTATGAACCAGGTTTTATCACACCCCAACATTTTTGTGATGCCAAAACACTTGCAGCAGTAATTGAGACGTGTTTGGAAGTCTTCCGGATGGTGCATTTTGGCCTGCTTAGCTCGTTGCTCGGCGTCTGGATGGACTGGAACTAACTGCATCACCGTAGGCCTGGTAAGCAAAAACCGCGACATGAACCACAAATTACATATTTATGTACGTGTATTTGCGTATATTGTCACCACCCTTATTATCATATTATCAATTTCATCATCATCATCATTATTATTATTATTGTTGATGTTGTTGTTTTTGTTGTCTACCACCATAATCCTTTCTTCAAGACTATTTACCACCAGAACAAAATATTCAACCAACCATAAATCACGTTCATAATACTTGAAATATCAGACAATATATCATACTATTCCTCAACAAGATATTATATAATATGAGACCTGATATAATACGTCGAAAGAAAATTAAAGATGGTCTCGACAAGACATTACGCAGTTGTTTTCACAATGCAAAGCTATGTAGGAATATGCAATATAAATGTTGGGCCAGTAAATATTGCTTTTACGCCTCATTCTTTGTACCTGAATTCAGGTTATTGGCATTTATTTCTGGGCACTTAGCAGAGTGAAAATGGATACCACAGCCCCTTGAAGTGGAGACCAAGCAATGTACTTCACATGCTTACACCACTGGCTGATCTCCCTATTGAAAGTATTTGAAAGAATTGTATCTTTGTATCTCCTGTAAGGCAGCTGAACATTATGTTGCCAAATTCAGATCTTGCAGTGCATTTGTCGTCTAGATTTTGTCATTGTAGATGGAATTTTAATAGGTCATAATTTCATGCCCATTTAATGAGTTGATAGTGATTAATCATGTACAGATGAGTTGTTAATTTGGTCACCTCAGTAAGGCCCTGGTGTTTTACTGTGGTACCCCTCAATATATCAAAGGAATCCTTATAGCTAATTATAGGGGACAGTAGAAACGGTAGCGGGGCTCTATCTACCTATCTTTCAAAACTGTAACCGAAAATACTGCACCACGTGGTAATGTCACAGAAGTCTGAAATGGCTTACAACAGGTAAAAGAATTTGGGTTCAATGCTCAGGTGTTGTGAAGTGATCCACTCTTTTGTCCATGATGCATTGATGCATCCCTCGTGTATGTTCTTGCCAGTGACAGTATCACTTCCACCAGCAATGCTATTCATGCTGATGGTGAAAATTGTTAATGATAATAGTGATAATGATCATGATACTGTTGCAACAGCAACAAGTAACTTGGTGATTTAATTGATGATGATGATGATGGTGACGATGATAATGATGCTGTTGTTACAGTAACAAGTACTAGACGATGATAATGATGATGATATTGCCATGGCAACAAGTACTGTCATCATTGAACTTATCACCTGTCGGCTACACATCTTGTGTCACTTCAGATACAAGACAGAGGTATGAAGACTAGGTTTTCACCTAATTTAACAGGTATGATCAAACCTGTGCCAATGATTTCCTGATGTAGCTCAGGCTGATTTGAAGCACTGCTGGTCCAACGGTTTTGGTGTGAAGCTAACAAGCGATTAATCTGATACCCTGAAGGAAATTTGCCAAAGCGTTCTCTGCAAAGTACGTAAATAATTGGTACTGAAATAGGATTGTCAACTTTTCACACACAAGTGTTGAGCCTTTGGGGAACATTAATAGCGATATTATTCTTGAGGCAAAAATTATGGACGTCTCCATTACAATGCATGAGCAATTACCTATGATGGTGATAAGAGACACACATTTCATGTTGAAGGTGGGTACATGCTAAACCAAAGTGATATGATATTACATGTAATCGTCATCACTTAATCGTGTAAAATACTGCTAATTGTGCTATTTAATATATTTACTCACTCTGGTTTACCCGTTGCCCTCAAACTCTCTATCGTAAGGCTTGAGGACGAGGGTAGATTGGCTCCTTCGCGTTCACCACTTGTGCGCTGCATGGTTGGAACCTACGACAGCAAGTAGTCTCGATTCGACGAAAAACTGCACACTTTCACGTGATACAAGACCGTCTCCACTTCCCTTCTCTCGCGTAGTCAGTGCTAGCCGATAACGCGGATCTCAAATTGCTCACTCGAGGATTGTTGCCAGACGCCCTAACTTCGTAGAGCTGTAACTCGATAATCTGAGTTATCTGACCTCCCCGGTCGGCCAAGATGTTTATCACTATACAAATGATGGAAACACGACAGGCCGACAAAACTAAATTAGGGTGTAGTTTCAGAAAGAGTCAGTAATTCGTATTACCGCAAATATATGTTGGTCACAGTAATAAAATGATTTGCAGCAAGCTAGAGGGTACTACACACCTATATATATGACGTCACTATTCCATGTGCACATTGGTCTGCAAGCATGGCTTCCGTGTTGTTGAGCGAAGCTCAGAAAACTTTCATCGCACACGGAATACAGGTGCGTTAGACAATGTATTATCCTTCAGTATGTTCAAAGTGTATATCTGCACCAAACCATCAACATAAACAGTGTTCTAACTCGGTAGTTTGCTACTGCACCCACCAAACAACCACGACGTGTGGGTAGTCGCGTCGTTGACTGCACTAGTTGTGATTTTCAGGGGGCTCGGGCTGAGCCGGCCGGGGGCGCTGTGTGACTTGATTCCCGGCGTTGACCGTGATACGGATTTATTCATGGATGTACAAAAACAGATTTTTGTACATCCATGATTTATTAGACTATGTTGTATCCATTGCAAACCGTTGCTGGGATTTCTTCCCCGTGAAACAACTTTAGTCCATTTATATATGAATGTTACATCCATATGGGCATGGCATATATTTTACTTGAATTTGTATTTACATATTTCGAAATTCTGTGTTCATATAATACTGCACTATCAGCTCGCATTAACAGAAGAGATGATAAACAAAAACAAAAAACTCGATGACTTTGACCTGGTCACTGAGTTTTGATATAAGGCAAGTAGTCATATGATGCAATTCTGAATGTTTCACCATGAATTGTTGTACCAGGTGAGGGACCGTGGTGTTACCGCACTCAATTTTTTGTTTCTCAGGATGGTTTGAGAACAGATGGACGTAGCTGTGAGGAATATCGCATCATGGAACTACAGTGTGATGTCGTGTCCAATACTAGCGGCTCAGCTAGACTTAAGCTGTCCAACACAGACATTCTAGTCGGCATTAAGGCTGAAATGGGGACGCCAAAACCAGAAAGACCAGATGAAGGGTATCTGGAATTTTTTGTGGACTGTTCAGCAAATGCAGCGCCAGAATTTGAAGGCAGAGGAGGCGATGATCTCGCAACTGAGATTTCAAACACCATCCAGAGGATTTACGATAACAAAAAAGCAGTTGATCTAAAATCACTCTGTATAATGCCAAGGGAGACATGCTGGGTGATCTACATTGATGTTGTAATTCTAGAATGTGGAGGAAATCTCTTTGATGCAGTGTCTGTCGCCATCAAGGCTGCTTTGCACAATACAAGGTGAGACAAGTGTGTCAACTCATGTATGCATCTTGAGTGACAAAGAATTATAATTCACATCATTGAGGTAGAATGCGCCTTGGGGACAGATATTTAGACTCACATTTTTACACTTTTCTAATCCATCACTCGTTTTGGCTCATTTTATATCTCTTTGAATAAGAAAAGAATTCACTGTCTTAGTGTATGGAAAATCAAAAATTTTGTCTCTCCCCATAGAGTTAACATAGGAATGGCAGCCATTTTTAGCTCACGTGTGTAAACACGTGGGCTATTGTCATAGCGATGTCTGTCTGTCTGTCCGTGTGTGTGTGTGTGTGTGTGTTAGTGTGTGTGTGTGTGTGTGTGTCTGTCTGTCTGTTTACACGATAACTCAAAAACGCCTGAACAGATTCAAGTCAGATTTGGTACACAGGTACCATATGCTACTTGCAAGAACTGATTAGATTTTGGTTAGTGTGGTTTGCATATTAATGAAGTTATGCAATATCGTTTTTTTCCGTACAATGGTTTCCCTATGGAGACGGTAATGACAGTGTAGACATATATCAAGAAATACCGCACAAACTTTCATGAAACTTTTCATAGATGACAATCTCAGAACATTATGATGATACTGTGAGTGTCATGTCAATTGTCTTCTCATTTGCATATTTAATGAACTTTTGTTATTAGTGAGATAACTCTAAAATTCCTGCACCAAACTTGATGATACTTGCAACAAGTATTGATCTGATATATATCTAATTATACTTAGAAGCATTGGACAGTGTCAAGTTAATAAATAGGTCATTTGCATATTTTATGAAGTTTTGTAATTAGTCATATAACTCCGATATAACTTCACCAAATGTGATGAAGTCTGCTGCAGATACTGATCCGACTGATATCTTACTGTAGTGTAAAGCATTCAGTAGTGTGAAATTAATAAAAGGTTCATTTGCATATTTAATGAACTTTGTAATTAGGTATATAACTCTGAAATTACGGCACAACAGTCTTGGAAATTGGGTACAGATATTGTTTTGATAAATATCTAATTGTAATGAGAAGCATTTGGCAGTGTCAAGTTAAAAAATAGGTCATTTGCATATTTTATGAAGTTTTGTAATTAGTGATATAACTCCAAAATAACTGCACCAAATGTTATGAAATCTGCTGCAGATACTGATCCGACAGATATCTAATTGTGGTGTAGAGCATTTACTTTTGTGAAGTTAATTAAGGGTTTATTTGCATATTTAATGAACTTTGTAATTAGTGATATAACTCCAAAATTACAGCGTTAAATTTGATGAAACTTGCTACAGATGTTGATCTGATAGATATCCAATTGTACTGAGAAGCATTGAACAGTGTCAAGTTAATAATTAGCTCATTTGCATATTTCATGAAGTTTTATAATTAGTCATATAACTCCGAAATAACTGCATCAAATGTGATGAAAACTGCTGCATATACTGATCTGACAGATATCTAACTGTGTTGTAAAGCATTAAGTAGTGTAAAGTTAATTTAGGGTTCATTTGCATATTTAATAAACTTTGTAATTAGGTATATAACTCTGAAATTACGGCACCAAATTTTGTGAAATGTGCTACAGATATTGCTGTGATAAATATTTAATTGTGCTATGAATCATTGAAGAGTGTCAAGTTAGTATAGGGATTATGCATATTTAATGAACTTTGTAATTAGTGACATTACTCTAAAATTACTGCATTAAATTAAATTAAACGTGCTACAAATGTTAATCTGATGGATATCTAATTGTCCCATGAAGCATTGAGCAGTGTCAAGTTAATTAACAGCTCATTTACATATTAAATAAGTTTTGTAATTAGTGATTAAAATCTGAGAGTACTGTGCAATGTTGAAAAAACCTGCTTCATTTAGTGGTTACATATTGTTCTGTGAAGCGTACTACTATTAATGAACCTGTTGTAAAACACGTGAGCATATTCAGTTCATATCTGGTTAATTCAAATATGTATGTTAGGTAACTTATTTCTCAAGTTGCAAAATGACCCCCGATTTTATTCTCGATATTTTAAGAGAATGGTTGTATGCTTTGGTTAGTCCCCACGGACACCGTCCGGGGGGACTTATAGGTTTGGTCATGTCCGTGCGTGCGTGCGTGCGTGCGTCCGTCCATCCGTCCATTCACGCAGATATCTCAGAGATGCCTGGAGCGATTTCATTAAATTTTGGTACAAGGAATACTTCATATGTCTTACAGATGCACGTCGATTTGTTTTGTGATACGATCCAATATGGCTGCCAGGCGGCCATTTTATTACGATTTTTTCATGTACAGAGCCATAACTCAGGCATGTTCCAACCGATTTTATTCAAAGTTGGTACAAGGACATTGACCAATGTCATAGCTATGCACATCAATTTGTTTTGTGATACGATCCAAAATGGCCGCTGTGCGGCCATTTTGTTACGATTTTTTCATGTACAGAGCCATAACTCAGGCATATCTCAACCGATTTTATTCAAAGTTGGTACAAGGACATTGACCTATGTCATACATATGCACGTCAATCTGTTTTGTGATACGATCCAATATGGCCGCCAGGCGGCCATTTAATTACGATTTTTTCATGTACAGAGCCATTTCTCAGGCATATCCGCATGTTTCAACCGATTTTATTCAAAGTTGGTACAAGGACATCGACCAATGTCATAGCTATGCACATCAATTTGTTTTGTGATGCGATCCAATATGGCCACTGTGCGGCCATTTTGTTACGATTTTTTCATGTCCTGAACCATAACTCAGACATGTATCAAGCGAATTCATTCAAAAGTATTTTTATCACAGACCTAATGAAGAGGACTCTATCCTCTCTGAGGACCTGTAATCAAAATACCCATTAACAAGTGGGGACTGTGTCATCAACGATGATTTGTTGAGGAAAGTTTGAGCGAAAGTTTAAGTCTTCCACTTTCAAGATGCATACACTGTACTTCCTTAAACCAAATTGAACCCTGACCTCTTAGTGACCTGTGATGTCATTTACCGTTGAACAGGTTGCAAAGGGTTAATCAACAATTGAATGCCAGCACTAAGTCTAATTTTCATAGTACAGAGACATAGTGTTATGTGAGAATATTACGATAAACATGGTTTAACATCTATGCAATCAGTTGAACTGTGGTTAATTCGAAACTGCATGCATTTAAGGCAAGAGAGAAGCTGTTTTTATTGTAGTGAAGATGTACACAAAGTTTCAGAGATATTTCTTGAATAGTTGATTTCTTTTCATAGGATTCCAAACGTGACGGTGAGTATGGATGATGAAGGACAGCGAGAAATAGAACTGTCAGATGATCCCCATGACTGCTACAGAATAGACACAAGAAACATTCCATGTTTAGTTACTGTCAGCAAGGTAAATTGTTAATTATTCGTTTACCGGTTTCGTAAGTCTTCTTGTTTTTCATTGCAAGTGTCAAAAAATTCGTTTTCATCTCTGTCGATGTCATTCTGGCATCATCTGCAACAGCGCCACCAAGTGTTTAAAGAGGACTCAGCAAAAGTACAGCAACATGGGCACACACAGTCTCTACTCTGTGTTGCCTGCTCCTCGTAAATTTATAAAGTGAATTCACATTGTTCCTGCTCAAGGCAGGAATGTCTTAATATGGTAGAGGCCACTTTCACCAGTAAAGTTTAAAATCTTGTCCTTGAACCCACCTAACTCTCATATTCTTCCCGTACTTTATAAAGAAGAGATGTAAGATCAGAAGACAGTGCTGCAGGATTCATGCTCTATTCCAACATTTGACAACAGTTGACTCACTTATGGTAGTGTACTGTGGACCAGTCAAATCCTATAGTGCCATTTTTGAGAGACTGTCACCTCTCCTGTAACTATCGATGTCTGCCACTCTCAGGTTGGAAACAGACATATCGTTGATGCCACCATGGAAGAGGAAGCGTGCTGTCTAGCATGTTTAATGGTTGCAGTCACACCCAAAGGAACATTCTCTGGGGTCAGGAAGGAAGGATCTGGCAGTCTTGATCCGGAAAGTGTCTTTGAAATGATGGAGGTAAGGAAACATTGAGATAAAATTGCCACAGAACACTTTGACATAGAAAGATTGGTCTTTTGCCATGTAACTTGTTTTTTGTTTACTAAAAAATATACAGATAAATATTTTAAACACGGGCCAATAAGGAAAAAAGCTTTGCTCCTTATCATTGCATGTCGATTTAATTAAAATGTCCATGAGCAATTTTATCATGCGTACTTTAAACAATGAAAATATGAAAAAATTGTAAAAGCTGAGCAGCAACCATTGATGTCTGTGAGATCATACACTCAGTTTTCTGAACAGAGAACCTGTCATCCCCATTTCCGTGGAGCAAAGATATTATCATTTGGCCAGATATTATTTAGATCTCTCAGCATCCTAAAACTGCTTTGATCCAGTTTATGTCAAGTTCAGCCAGACTTCTGCAATTTTTTGAAAAGCATAAAGCGCCCTCATAGGTTGCTAGACCAAAATCCTGAATGCATGTCAAGGCTTTGTAAGAGTACAGAATACCATAGAACAGGGTTTGCAGAGTTATGTTCTTTGCGGTAACATTTTTTCCTCATGCCAAGTCTTTCATGCCCCAGGTTTACAATAAGGCCACAGAAGATGTTGTTGGGAAAACAACAATGAGAGACAGAAATTATTTCTTCATCGTTTAAATTAGTAAATTACCTCACTTTACATCTAGTCACTGCTCTGGTGTGTACCTGAATATCATTTTCAGCACGTAGCAACTTTGCACAGAAATTATATAAATGCAATCACTGGTTATGTTCAAAGTGAAAATTGCTATGCAGAAGTATCTTCAGGCAAAAATATTGTAATTTGGGATAGCAGAAGAGCAAATTCCCAGAAGTTGCTTTAAATTCTGCCTGGCCGAAGCACTACAACAATCACATGTACGTGTAATCACAGATATGACACACAAGGCACTTCAGTGTGAATTAATAAAATGTACAGAGCACTTTTATTTTGTAACAAAGCCAAATTGTACAAGCATGATGTAAATACAGAAGAAAATCAATTACAAATCAGGTAAAAAATATAGACTATTGCACATGGTAATTAAATAACAGAAACAAACGAAAATCATAGACTTAGTCCAACAGCAGTAGATATCCCATGCTGAAACTTGAGTTGTATGGTGCTGCATAGAGCATAACTGCTTCAGAAAGATGCAATGGTCACAACTTATTCTTCTGTGCATACACACCAGTTCTTTCAGGATTTGACTACCGTGATACAATTTTTTGGGGGGTTTTTCCACAAATGGATCAGAGAGTTTCTACGATCCACACACGTTTCTGTACATGTGAAACCTTCTTCGCATTGGCAAAACAAAATCCTACCTTTTTGGAGGTGAATTTACCAGTCAACAAATACGACAAGCTTTCCTGGTGCCATGAACGAAAGTCACCAGCATTCCACACAGGGCTTTGAAATGTGGTGATCACAGTATTGCCTGCTGAAAGTCCATGTAACTATGGAAACTGCTAACTATGGAAACCGGTATTGTCCTTTTTAAAAAACCCAAAAACATGCTTTGTTTTCTTAAATTAATGAAAGATAATGATAATGTCAAAACATCCCAAGTAGAAAGGAGAGTTCAAAAAACTGTAAACTTTATATTCAACAAGAGATATTTATCACATGATCAACGTTGGGTGTGTCTTTCCTATGAATTAAACGTAGACGCTGATATCTTTGGTAAATGGAGTACTAAAAATAACTTTGTATGCTATTATGACATTGAAATCTGACGTGAGGACAAAGACTGACAGTCTAGAATGAATTAGGAAGAGGAGAATGTAATAGGTACAATAGTGATATTCAAAAGCAACTGTAGTAATGTCCATCTCACTTTTACTTTTTTTTTTTTTGGTGCTCTTTCCAGTCTGCAAAGAAAGTGGGAGTTGCCGTAAACAGGAGTTTGAATACTTTACTGGAACGACTTGAGAAGGAACCAAATAAGTCTTACACGTGTTTCTTGGACTGAGAACCCCTTGAAGTGAAAATGAACATTGTAAAACTTGCGAGAGCTACCATCTCAGGTTCAACTACTACCTGGGATATCCATGACAGGCAAGATTGCGTACAGCGACATTGGAGGGCTAATAGAATCTTTATACCAGCATCAAAATGAATGTCAGCCAAAGATTACCGTATGCCTACAATTTGTCATCAATAGGGAACTATGGCAGCTGTGTATGAAATCATTGCCTATGGCTCGGACTTTGTATCCAGCATTCAGCCATCGCACTGTGTAGCTGAAATCAACTTTTTGAATTTTTGTATTCAAAATACACCAAGTTAATCCATGTATCAGCTGATCAGTCTTAAAACAGCAGGATTGACATGTTTTTTTGTTTCTTTGTTACTGCCAAAAAAAATAAATATATCATTAAAGTCAGATTGAATCTCCCATGGATATCAAAGTTCTATAGGGCAAGAGAGGGGCGTAGGAAAGTTCATGTAGCCTGGAAGCCTGTCACTGCCGTTGTTTGTCTTAACTAATGTTGTGTCGGTAACATGATTTGAAAAGCCTTGTTTCTAAAGTTCTGCTGACCAAAATATTTTTCAGGATTTCCAATATCAAAAAAACAATGGTCTTATGCTTTTATAGGAATTATTTTGGATATGTAGACTTCTTTTGGTTTCACGTTACACTAAACACGCTTAACACGTGTCTGCTCGTAGACATGTCTGTTGTCTCATGGATGCCAAAAGCTTTGTTTCGGTTATCGTAAGCTTTCCTGATAGGTACAGTGATATGTGACTTGTACATAAACAAAATTTGAAAATTTGGTATGACCTGTTTCTAATGGTGTGAGTGGGCCATGCACACAGTCTCTGAACGGTAGAGTCAAAGTATGATATAACAAAATTCTGTTTAGGGATGTTACTTTTGTTTTGACAAAGCACAGAAATAAATCTACCATACATGTTTTTGAAAACCCGAGACTGTAATGTTACTGCAATATGCCAGTATAGGGCACAGCTTTTCTACCGGTTCAAGTTCAACTGCGGAGTGTAGAAATCGTTACATCCACTATGGAGGGTTTCACTACTGTGACATTCTTGCACTACAGTTGGTACAAACACTTCTCAAACCTTTCGAAATAAAGACCAACTTCTGGTACACTGGTTGCATCTGGCGCAAAACAGCACTGTAGGCCTTAACAGAACTACAAGCATGTCTCAAAGCAAGGGTCCTTGTGAAGATTCTCTGAGAGCCAGGATGCAGATCAGCATAGAGAGCTGCTGTTCATGTAATAGGAAGTAGGAATTTCAGTCAATCTTAAGGTAGAATGCGCCTCGGGGACAGATATTCAGACTCCTAAATTTTTGCATCTACTTTCTGATCTACCACTTGTGGGGGCTCATTTTAAAGCTTGCAAAGTGGCCCCTGAATTTTATTTTTGATTTGGTAAGAGAATGGTTGAAAGTTACATTCAGGAAAGTTTGATCAAAAGTTTATGTTTTACAATTTTGAAGCGCATACTACCTTAAACAGGATCTGTATGGTTACTTTGATTATACTGAAATTGTAGGAATAACCAATAATACTTGGATTCTATCAATAATGATGAGTGTCCTATAGCTGCTCCAGATTGTGACAAAGTCTTCTATATATACAAGTACACAATGCCATGTCCCTGTCATCTACCCAGCTTCAACTAAATCCGTACAAAATACCTCTCTTGACAAAAAGTTGCACAAGGGATTCGCTGAAACTACAAAGCAGAGGCAATATAATGCATTGAGAGGTGTAGGCTGATCAAACGGAAGAGGTCAGACCAATGCTGAGCAAGTATTGGCAGGGCAAAAATGTGGAGTTTTTCACTAATTTTGTGGGTGTCACAGTTTTCGACAAACTCTTCCGGATGCCACACAGATGTTTCTGATCTCTCCGCTCTGTTCAAGAACAGGTAAGTCGGGGGCAGAGTGCAGTTCATTGTAAACATCTTCCTTGGACACTTTCACGAACATCGTGATCCCGGACTTGTAAGCCGCCGGAATCTTGATGTGAGTTGTCATCAGACGGTAGGATTGCTGTCCGAATCCCGGGTAATCCATGGCTGGGGGAGTCCTCTCCCTGATCATGTTCACCACTTGACCTGTGCATGAGGTAGACATGAATTTTGCTACGTGTTACTGTGCATGACAAATTCTTGCAATGATGGCAAACTAAACGTAATTCATCCTATTAAATTATAGCACTGAAGGTATGAAGTGTAAATACAAATGTTGATGTACACTGGGTGTACAACCTCAGGATTATATAAAATGGAAGGACATAATGTTCCTTTTCCTACATCCACTGTAAGTGTACTTCAATTTGTTAGATGGCAGGTTAAACTAGAGGAAACAGGAATAGGGCTTTACATGTCTATGCAAGATTTTGCAGTGGTGCCAAAGTAGAAAATGGAATCTAAAATTTTCGTTAGAGACTTCGGCTTTTTTAAATAAGGCAACAAAGTTTCCACACATACATAAAGAACATTGTGATGATAGTATTCAATTGTCATTCCAAGGTGTCTACATGAAGCAACAAAGTCCTAAAAAAGGGTCACATTTTGGGGGGTTGGCATTTTGCTGAAAAGTACTCTCAGGACAGGGTTTTTGTAAAAATATTCTGTGACTTCACAGCATCCGTTGATATCACCCATTCCAATAGAAAGCTTATATAAAGTACTATACAGGCTTACCAAGAACATTCATTTCAGCCCATCTTTTGTCAGGGTGGGTCATCAGTGGTGTCAAGTCTGTCTCCTCATTCCAGCGTCCTAGGACGTCATATTTCCTGATCTGAACAAATGAGTTGAAAAATAAACAGTAAGATAAGGCGTAATGTTGACAGTCTTTGTAACCTTTGTACCATGTACTCCTCAGTACAGTGCTCAGAACGGTGACCATGTCACATCCTTATGGTGGTTTTACACATAGTGTATTATTCCAGGAGTGTCTGTAAAACTGATCAATTCTTTTACGTTATATACAGACTGTAATTCTAAAGGTGAAATTTGCACTGAACAATTATCATCACTTACATTGCTTTGTTAAACAAGTCATCGTTGATGACACAGTCCCCACTTGTTAATAGGTACTTTGATTACAAGTCCTCAGAGAGGATAGAGTCCTTTTCATTAATTAGGTCTGTGATAAAAATACTTTGATACAGATGGCGCTCAATGGCCAAGAATGAGTTCCATGGTGATGAAAACATAAACCGATGTAGGCCACCATCCTAAAGTTCATTAAATGAGTCAACTAGGAATTAATCAACAGGATTTGCAAAACATTTTGCATCCTATCATAACACTGATAGATTATCACTGGTACCATATTTTATAAAGTTTGATGCGTGCTTCTGGAAATTCACCCTAAAAACAAAAGTTCATCATGTAAATGCAAATTAGCAATCAATTTAATGTATTGGATCGTATCACAAAACAAATCGACGTGCATATGTATGACATAGGTCAATGTCCTTGTACCAACTTTGAATAAAATCGGTTGAGATATGCCTGAGTTATGGCTTCGTACATAAAAAAATCGTAACAAAATGGCCGCACGGCAGCCATATTGGATCGTATCACAAAACCAATTGACGTGCATATCTATGACATTGGTCAATGTCCTTGTACCAACTTTGAATAAAATCGGTTGAAACATGTCTGAGTTAGGTCTCTGTACATGAAAAAATCGTAATAAAATGGCCGCCTGGCAGCCATATTGGATCGTATCAGAAAACAAATCGACGTGCATATGTATGACATAGGTCGATGTCCTTGTACCAACTTTGTATAAAATCAGTTGAGATATGCCCGAGTTATGGCTTTGTACATGAAAAAATCGTAACAAAATGGCTGCACGGCAGCCATATTGGATAGTATCACAAAACAAATTGACGTGCATATCTATGACATTGGTCAATGTCCTTGTACCAACTTTGAATAAAATGGGTTGAAACATATCTGAGTTTAATGGCTCCGTAAATGAAAAAATCATAATAAAATGGCCGCCTGGCGGCCATATTGGATAGTATCACAAAACAAATCAACGTGCATATGTATGACATAGGTCAATGTCCTTGTACCATCTTTGAATAAAATCGGTTGAAAAGTGTCTAAGTTAGGTCTCTGTACATGAAAAAATCGTAATAAAATGGCCGCACGGCAGCCATATTGGATAGTATCACAAAACCAATTGGCGTGCATATTTATGACATCGGTCAATGTCCTTGTACCAACTTTGAATAAAATCGGTTGAAACATGTCTGAGTTATGGCTCTGTACATGAAAAAATCGTAATAAAATGGCCGCCTGGCGGCCATATTGGATCATATCACAAATCAAATCAACGTGCATATGTATGACATATGAAGTAATCCTTGTACCAAGTTTGAATGAAATCGCTCCAGGCATCTCTGAGATATCTGCGTGAACGGACGGACGCACGGACGGACGCACACACGCACGCACGGACGCACAGACGCACGCACGGACATGACCAAACCTACAAGTCCCCCCGGACGGTGTCCGTGGGGACTAACAAACATACATCTAATACTCAATTTCTTAAATATGAATATTCATTTATGCAAAGCATATTGATTAGCATTGTTTGAATATGCAAATCAACTTATAATGAGTTATTATCAATGGAGAATACTCATTGGCCTAAAATTGAGCAATAGGTATCAGCATATTGCAAACAAACGCTGTTCTACTTTATATCAAAATCCATTCCTGTGACATATACAAAACTACTTCGCTGTTGTTAACTGATAGGAGCCGTTCTGAGCAACATGACCATTCTAGTTACACAACAATTTAGTTTTCCTTCTGCAGGGAACGTCAATCTATCTGTTTGTGGCAACAATGGTAAAACTGGGAACTGGTACCAGTGAGGGTAGTAAACCACTTGCTTCATCAAATGGGACACTTCTTTCAAATAAATCCCCAACGTGTTGATGTAGACACTGCTACTGATATCTTACAGAGGATCATTAAGGTTGTATGCACCTCAAAAGCGAAAACCTTCAACTTTTGCTAAACCATTCCCCTATAAAACTTTATAAACTATTCTCTAACCAAATCAAAAATAAAAATCAGGAGTCAACATGCGAATGTTAGTACTGGAGAAATAAATTACCTAACATTTACCGATATTTGAAATTCAAAATGGCCGCCATCCCTGTGTTATGGGGAAAAGCAAAATTTTTGATTTTGGAAAAACAAAAGACTAAGATGGTGAAAATTTTTCATTTTCTGAGAGGTTTAAAATGAGCCCCAAAAAGTGGTAGATCAGAAAAGAAATGTAAAAATTCTGAGAGTCTGAATATCTGTCCCCGAGGCACATTCCACCTTTAATGCTGTTAATGGAACATGGTGACAGGTTTGCTCATATTAACATTCCGATATTTCCGTCTCACAAAACATTACAGAGCACATCATTATTCACCCATTAGGGCAATTACTATGAAGACACAAACAAGCAAGGGAAGCGATCTGCGATATGCTTACTAAAAGTACAGAATCGCTGCACAGTTGCTGATTGAGACGTTCCACGCTTTCTGTGACCAGCGGATTTGTCATGTAAATTCCATCGGCTCCCAGTCCGTGCACCATCTGATGATGCCATGCATCCGGAATTTTCCATCCCGGCTCCTGCCCTCTCTGTAAATTGAGCGTTGCCATGGGGACAACTCCTACAGAAAGGTATTATGGTTAAAGCTATGTGACAAGCTGTGCAAAAATCACTCGGTGAAAGTAAATTTTGTATGAAAAATATATGCACAGATCATGAAAACAGCATTAATCAAAAACACATTCATGCAAATATTGAATTTCATAATGGTATTATAGTTGGAGTAAAAGCATAGCTTTAGTAGTGGCCTTTTATGCACCTTTTCAAAATTTCAATGAATAGTCTATGCCAGGTCCACAAAACAGCGCCCTCAGTGATTGTAAAATGGAACCCACAATCAATGATACAATTCAATGTAACCTTGTAACTTCATATACTACCGGTAAATGTACAATTACAACAGAATAATACCACCTCATGTCATCATGCTGTGCATTGTAATGTGATGATGTTTTATTACGTATGTTTTTAAAGCAAATAGCAATGCTAATTTTTTTCTCTGAAAATGTCATTGAATGTTATGATCACGGAGCTTGGAAATAGAGATTGTATGTAACAGCATATCAGCAGACTAAGTCTCACCTTTCCTCATCCAGTATGCAAGCCACTCTTTGAGGTCCACATTCCGTTTCGGATAGAACGGAAAGAATCTCCCGTACACTTTGCCTTCCGTGAGCTCGCTCACACTCTGTATCAAGTCCTCGTGTGTTGTTCCTGCTACACTCCTAGAAAACAAGTATTCCGGCAGTGGGGAGTGGTTGGCTCGCAGACGGGTTGGTATCATGTCGGCAACAATCTTGATGTCGGGACACATGTACAAACAGTTCTGGAGGGATAGGAAAACAATTTTGTTAATACAAATTGAAACTTACCGAATTAAAGTTTGCTAGTTATCGCTAGACAAAGAATACCTAACCCGGTACATAATAGAAGATAGTATATATATGAACCTTTGAGGGAAATAATTGGCAGAATTTTGACACAGCAGATGGAAGCGGCTTTCAATTCATTGTACATATTGATACTCTAATTATAATAGCTCCCTAAACCCTGTCAGGTCTTTGGGGCTAAATCAAAAGCGTGAACATCTTACTGTCACTTATGGCACTTTACTTTACAAAGCATTCAACAAAATAATTTCATGGATAAAAATATTTCAATAAAAATATATTTGACATTAATATTGGTCCAATTCCTATATACTGTTAACAGTATTTTGTATTTGTTTATCTCTGAAAAGTGTTCTGCACACGACAGAACTGCAATGAGTCTGCCTTACAAAAGTAGAACTCTTCTTCCAAACCTTGGAGAGAACATGGCATGTTCTACAAAGTACCTTAATATTAAGTACTACGAATTACGTCAAAATTAAGTTGTGGTGTCATTTTCTTGAAACTTTGCACAAATATTCTTGGAAGTTGTGCAAGTGCAAAAATAAAATAAAAAATGGGGGTCACCACGCTCGTTTCCATGGAAACGGACGTTAAAATGGCGTCGTCAGAAATAAATAAAAATGATATAATTCACTTAAACTAAAGAAGCAAGTATAACCCTTTTCCTGCCAAGTCCATATTTCACCATCAGGTCAAGACGGTTAAAATTAATGAAACACAACATATTCCATGTGATGTATTTTAACATAATACTGTACATTTGAAGGCTGTTGAAAACATAAATACTGTAAACTTGATTTTTTTGGACTAAAGATGCTATAACATACCAAGCCAAGTGGGTGAAAATACGTCATGTTTTGGCTCAATACCGCTTTTTACTGACTTGGCTGATGGGGAAGTAATAGTCTAAATACTGTCTGGCAGGAAAAGGGTTAAAAAGCTTAGCAAATGAGTCAATTTTAATAAATACCAAGACTTAAGATCCATATCTATCGAATGTATAGTTTTCATGATGTTTGTAAAGAAATTTTTACATAAGTATCGATTACAAAATGACGATATCGAAATTATATCACTTCATAATTTTCGAACTTTCTTCCTGTCGCTTTGAATGGTGTCATTTTGACCAAACTTGGCGAATAAAATCCTGACATAATACCATTTAGTTTACACTTTTAATAAAAGGGTGTCACCACGCTACTTTTTACAATATCTCCAGGTGAATGGGTAATATGCGCCATGTAAATTGGAGAGAAATGTTAATTTTTCGCTCATATTGAATAAAAACCAGCTTCCTAGGGGGTCAAAATATGACAAGGTTATAGGTCACATGTATTTCTAAGAGACTGGGTCAAAAATTAGGTAAAAGCGCAATTTCAACAATGACAGGTGATGTTAAATACATGCACTACAAAGTAACCCATTTGCGACAGGCTGGAGTTAAATCTGCGCAGAAACGTTCTAAAGCGTGTGCGCGTCCGAATTCGTCGTCCTTCAAAGTACCTTAATATTACACTTGAACGTAAAATGTTCTCTGTATATTGTAGATAGAATGACATAGAGTGAAGAAAATGTACATTCCAAGCCTGTTCAAAATATTTGCACCCAGCTTTACTGCAGGAGTTACTATGCACATTCAAAATGTGGAGGCAATCACAAGTGTCTGGTATGTGATATAAAGTGCTCTTGTATCTCTGAAAGGGATATTTTCCCCGGATCATTCCGTAGCTACATGTATGCAACCATAGTCCTCAATGAGATCCGAGTGTTCACATATTACAAATACTGTCCATTGAAAATAAGGCATTTGAACAGCTTAGCCAAACTTTGAGATCTATTTCATTCCAAATACCCAGCAACGGGAAGACTTTGGATCAAGATTTCATGGCATACATTCATAGGTGATATGAAGTGGAACACACTCAAGCGGTTTTGACTTCAGTCAACCAGCTACGTAAGAGAGTGGCTGAGTTGGGTCTTTGTATGATTGCTTCATCAAGGTTTCCTTTCTGAAGGAACAGAATTCATATTTTGGTTTCCTAAACATAAACTACAGCATATATTTATATGTACTTGGTGTCTAATATGTATGTCTTCAGGATTGGCACTATTAACATGGCAAGCATTAATGGTAAACATTACATGTAAAAAACATATGTGAACAAACCTATCCAGCATTTCGTGAGCCTGTTTCATACCCTACATAAAAACAAAATCATTTGGTCATATGACCAATTCACTTTTTAACACAGATTTTCAATTTAATTCATTAGTGTGTTGGAGCACAGTCCCTGTATCCACCGGTCTGGAAACACATATTGTAAAAGGTGTTAATCACCTAGACCGCACAGCCAAAGCGCAACACGGTCAGGTGATACCAGTGCGTCGCTTGGTTTTGACCTCTGTGTCAAGGCAGACGTTCGTCCTGTCGAATCTGCACTGTTTTGGCACTATAAAGTGTTCTCTGCATCTATCTTCAACACCAAGACAGAAATAACCATATCCTGAAACCGGTGTGTGTTTTTCGTGATCCTTCTCCCATCGTAAATGATGATAGTGTACGATAATTTCTGGGGCTGATCGCTTCGAGTGTGTTAACAAAACACAAGCAACGGCTGGAATCACACCGGAAAATTGTCGTCCCTTTCTCTTGCAATGCTAGTAGTCAGTGCCTCCAAATATGATCTAAATATGTTTTCTGTGTAATATTCTGTGAAATCATGTCTGTTAACTGAGCAGAATGGGAACGACAACTGCAGAAATGGACGTAGATTTTATTCCCATATTTTCCCTTGTAGCGTCAATATGGCGAACTCTCGATACGTACGCTCGCGCTCAGGCACAGTAAATGCCTTTTACAAAATGCTATATGTCAACACAATAACAAGTTTGGTAATGAACTACTCAGCTGTCGATGTTAATATTCTGCTGATTTTGCCTGTCTTTTTGATTTCGGGCAACAGTCCATGACACTTGCGAACAGTGCGTCGCCATTTGTTTTCGATCGTGATCATAATGCAGCCAATATGTGTCGTCCCTTTCTAGCTTTATCTAGAGGGGCAAAGTTACCCATTTAATGAAAAAATAAATTGTTTAGTGTTTCTAAAGGGAACAAGTTGTAATGTTTTGTGATATTCTGAAAATAACAACCCACAAACGTCATGTTTTTGAACGATCACAGTGCGGCTGTCATAGGATCGTGGGGTAGTGACATTGATATAACGGCCAGTTGAAAACTGTCGGTGTCCTTTGTTTAAGGTGTGAATCGTGTGTTTGTTCATATCACGGAGTGTCACAAAGAAACCAGCCACGTTTCCAGACTGGTGGATAGAGGGACTGTGTGTTGGAGCAATGGAATGGTGTATAATGCTGTTCAATGAAAACAATCCAAAAAATTACTGTATACCACTTGTAATGCTTACACCAAAAACTAGTGTACAGCAAAAACTGCATAACTTGTTTTGCTACAATGTGAAGTGAAATGATACGATTATTTGTAACTTCCATATAATACACATTAACATTTAAAACAGAGAGCTTAGGTCACTGTCAGAATGACCTGACGGGGTATCAAAAGGCAAAAGCAATTTTAATAGTTGATGAGAGAGCAAGCTCATTCAACAATGTACAAGCATGATTCTTCACACAGTGGCTGCAGGCTCCAGTGCTATGTCATACAATTATTCTCAGCTGAACTAGTTACCAGGTATACATGAACACACAAGAGGTTACTATTGACCCTTGACACCTGACCTCATTCTGAATGCATATCAAAGGTGCCTTGAGGACTGACTACCTGGTAGCTGTACTCTGTTGGAATGGTAAGTGGTGAGATTGCAGCACCATTCTAACTCCTGGCTTCCACTTTCAGCAAAAGAATACCATTCTAAATTTTCAAAGTCCTTTTCAATACAAAATTAAACTTCAAACTGGGGTTTGTGTACAGTAACCTCCTCGTTTCGCTATTTCTCAAACTTAAATACAACTTCGCAATCCAAGTTGGTCAGCAGTAAAACAAAACCCGGGAGTGTTATAATTTAAACTCACAATGTTATTAAAGAATGTTATTGTCTGTATGACCATAGAGGGAAAATATCCCACACTCATGAACTTGTAGACTGCAGCCCTGAAGGTGAAAAATTAGGCATTTCAATAAGGTACACAATTTGTGCAAAAGCAAAAGGTCAGTGGTAAGAAAATTACACCTGAAGATTTTTTTTTCATTTGCCGTACAAGGTGGATATTTGAGTGCAAAAGATCTGAGGTGTAAAACAATCACAGATATGACATGGTATACTCTCTTCAAAACAATTTAATGAGATGGATTCTATACTGTGATTTCCACTTCATGGGATAAAACCTTCAACTGGGATGGTGGGTATTCATGAGACAAAGAGGTTTGAGTCAGGGTAAAACCCAGATTACATGTTCATAAACTGTTATGTGATATAGGTGAAGTTATAGAAATAAATCAGAGGTGGGGTAATTTCATGACGGAGAAGTTGCAGCCTGCATAACTCAGACAGAAGATAAAGCTTTGGTTTCATATCATATTCTGAGAACTTTGCAGGGTATAGAAACGTGGTTCCAGATTTAAAACAAGTGAATCTTAAGCTCATGTCATATTCAAGACTCAAGAAAATGGTAGAAACATTTCTGTAAGCTTTTAAATTTTAAAAATTACTTTCAATCTTATGAGACAGAAATGTGATACCTTGATAAGAGTTTTTCATACTAAAAATTGTCATTCTCTTCACAACAAATGAAAAATACGCACTTGAAAAATGAAGAAAGATTTAATTCCTCGTTAAGTTAATGTTCAACGCTTCACAAAGTCCAGTGATCACAAGCTAAAGGGAGCATTTTGGTCTGGCATGAACACTGTATGAATATCAAAAAAGTGCAAACTTGGAAAATTTACTGGTATCTTTTTGGAATAATTTCAGATTTAAAACAAAGGTAAAAATAAGGGCTTTTATGAGTACTGAATCATTTTGCTTTTGTTTTGAAATTCTTACCAGGACATTGATGACGGCTGTTGCACCACAAGCAGATGCTCCGATCTGCCGGACTTGTCTGGCCACTGCTTCTTCAAATGTCCACAGGAATACTGTATCATCATCTGCTTTCATAGGCGTGACTGGCTTGTCCACATGGTCACACTGAAATTCACAATCATAATGTCATTAGGATAAAATTGATCCCTGGTTTCCTGTTATTCTGCAACCTTTTCATTAAAGAGTGTGAATATGTGTATGGGACGAAATGCAAGTGACCGATTCTACCCTACGGCATACTCAAAACAGGAGGAGATATCGCTTATGAAGATTTTTTCATCAGTTTTGATTTTTAATTCAACCACACAGTGTCTTCTTCTACTCCCAAAGGCACGTTGATATACACAGTATTCAGCTTATCAACTCAGCTTGTATATATACAGACTACATTGTTATTGTTGACAAGTGAAGTCTACACTGGACTAGAATTCAAACAAAAGCAATAATAGTGAATTTTACACAGATAGAGACTGTGTTGACAACTTTGATAGTTGATGTTTCAACATGATTTGGGGAGTAAAACAAGAACTCGTAATCGAAATAACAAACACAAGAAGTGTCAAAAAAATCGAAAGCTACAGCTAGTAGCCCCATGCGTGCGTGACAGTCCCCAGGATCACAAGCTATGTACTGACCAATTCAGCACCATGGCATGTCTGAAATGTCCAATGAAACACAGGATGGCTTACCATTACAGCTGTAGTGTACCTCTGCGACAGATTCCATATTCTCAGAAGAGTAAGACACAATAGCGATGTCTTAAAGAAAATAAAATATGTACAATTCCCCGAGAGACTAATTTTGACTTAATTTAATCCATGCAAGACCTTTGGAAAGGGTTGTGAACTGCAATTCACAGAGTATGACTAAATTTAATATAAATTCAATCCAGCAGTATTAAGTATATGGTATTACAGTCTGGGTGTACACAGAAAACCAATACCGTGACAAAGTATTTCAATATAACGTCGGGACTTAATTTCAGAGAAAAACCTTGGTTTGCCATTTCCATTGGCAGTTGCATCCCAATGATTGATAGAGCAAATTTCCTACTGTATAATTGCTGGCATTTGTCGTTCTTCTTCTAACAAAAATTAAAGCTTCAAAACATACTTTATGAAAACTAGAAGTCTAGCCAGAAAGCGAGCATACGCATGCGTATGATCAAAAGTTAATCAACGCATGATAATTTGATAATTTCACTAATGAATCAGTGTCAATTCGGCAATATTTCAGAATTCTTAACATACATGTAGTTTGTCATAATGGGAATGTTTTGAAGGCGCTCTGGTACGAGAATATTTGAACCATATTTCCTAATTTTCTGGGTTTTTTTACAGGTTGTTTTTGTGGTTTACATACAGTATTTTAAAACCAATTGATTTTGGCAGTTGTGGCAAATAGGACAGAATTTTAAACACTACCTAAAACAAGTCATCGTTGATGACACAGTCCCCACTTGTTAATGGGTGCTTTGATTACAGGTCCTCAGAGAGGATAGAGTCTTCTTCATTAGGTCCGTGATAAAAATACTTTTGAATAAATTAGCTTGATACATGTCTGAGTTGTAGTTCAGGACATGAAAAAATCGTAATAAAATGGTCACATGGTGGCCATATTGGATCGAATCACAAAACAAATCAATGTGCATATGTATGACATAGGTCAATGTCCTTGTACCAACTTTGATTAAAATCGGTTGAAATATGCCTGAGTTATGGCTTTGTACATGAAAAAATCATAACAAAATGGCCGCACAGCAGCCATATTGGATCGCATCACAAAACAAATTTACATGCATATGTATAACATATATTACCAATTTGGTCAATCTCCTTGTACCAACTTTGAATAAATTTGCTTGATACATGTCTGAGTTATGGTTCTGGACATGAAAAACGTAATAAAATGGCCACACGGCGGCCATATTGGATTGTATCACAAAACAAGTCAATGTGCATGTGTATGACATAGGTCGATGTCCTTGTACCAAGTTTGAATAAAATTGGTTGAGATATGCCTGAGTTATGGCTCTGTACATGAATCGTAACAAAATGGCCGCACGGCGGCCATATTGGATCGTATCACAAAACAAATTGATGTGCATAGCTATGACATTGGTCAATGTCCTTGTATCAACTTTGAATAAAATCTGTAGAAACATGCCTGAGTAATGGCTCTGTACATGAAAAAATTGTAATAAAATGGCCGCCTGGCAGCCATATTGGATTGTATCACAAAACAAATTGACGTACATGTGTATGACATAAGTCAATGTCCTTGTACCAATTTTGAATAAAATCGGTTGAGATATGCCTGAGTTATGGCTCTATACATGAAAAAATCGTAACAAAATGGCCGCACGGCGGCCATATTGGATCGTATCACAAAAAGAATTGACGTGCATATCTATGACATTGGTCAATGTCCTTGTACCAACTTTGAATAAAATCAGTTGAAACTTGCCTGAATTATGGCTCTGTACATGAAAAAATCGTAATAAAAATGGCCGCCTGGCAGCCATATTGGATTGTATCACAAAACAAATTGACGTGCATCTGTATGACATATGAAGTAATCCTTGTACCAAGTTTGAATGAAATCGCTCCAGGCATCTCTGAGATATCTGCGTGAACGGACGGACGCACGCACGCACGCACGCACGCACGCACGCACGCACACACACACGGACATGACCAAACCTATAAGTCCCCCCGGACGGTGTCCATGGGGACTAAAAACAGTGTGCATTGAGAGTCTTAAAATTTGCAGTACATGTAGTTATCAAGATCGTGCAGAGTGAGAAAATCCGTGCACATGTGACCGAATGTTGACCATCAAACTCCACTCTTGGGAATGTGTGAGATTCTCTCACAACAATGACTACAAATCTATTTTGTTTCAGTAAATTTTTTGGCTTTGCTGAATCCAGTCGATATTACATGTAAGTTCATTTGCATTTCCATGATGTAATCTGACCAACAGCTGGCAACATCATCCCTTCATGCAAATTAAGTCACGGTACCTGATGATTCCCTTCTAGAATTGCTGAACTTATAGTTTCACATGACACAGCTGTTCAGTGCAAACATCAGAAAATGCAAGCAACTGGACAAAATGTATTCATAAAGTATATATGATAATAAAAATACACCATTTAATTTTAACTAATCATTGACATGATGGTACCCCTATTTTTTACAGCGGTTGTATGATAGTAAATCTGATCTACGAACTGAAATATTGTTATCTTCATATTGTGTTTGAATAGCCCTGTTTGTGGAACATTATTTGGTTGACTGGGCATTGAAAAGAAGAATCCACAATTGTGCATATTTGTTTTCATAGAGAGGTATTGAGAGGGCTTGCACAAATACCAAGATTTATGTAACATTAATAACATACTCATATTCTCTGGAAAAAATTACGTTGATTTTCAGGGTGTCAAAGCGAAAACATTCAGGGCCCATTATCACGCAAAGTCGGTAATATTCAACATGTCTACCAGTGTGTGTGATAGCTTATGTTGTCACATACACATGCCAATATCACCCTATCCTGGTGACGTTTACTATAAAATATCAGCCGTGATACTTTATGGTAAACGTCAAGATATGCAAGATAGACGTCATCAGTTTTGGAGTGTTCCCTAACTACATTTGCAATTTAATAGTAAACAAAGTAAAATAACAAGATGGCCGCCACTCTCCATCTATGACGTGATGTTGCCAACATGAAAACTTGAAAGGCTTTAAGCAGTAAGGATATTTCTGGTAGCAAAACACGTGAATAATACATTGAATCTTGTAATATTATCCCATGGTTATTCTGTTAAAGTATGTGTAATTTTTTAGGCAAGCTCAAGCCAATATTCTACCTTTCGCATGGCATAGTCAACCTTTGTATAACAGTAATCGCGTGGCATGACATGACTGTGATGTCACATGCGCAACATCTGTTGATATAGCAACTCAGTGTAAACAAACAAAATGGCTGCCTCTCTCCGCTCTGTACGACAGTGGAGCGTGATTGAAGTCAGGAGAGATTTAAAGCGGAGGGAAGTTTTTTATTGTTAACGATGATAATAACATATTGAACTATAAAAACTTCTTCCCATACGACTACTGTTGAGTACTGGTATCTTATCATTCAGTGTTCAGTGTGATATGGAGGCTTTGTCGCGCGTGGCGTTGACTTCTTCGTAGAGTTTATGAATGAAGCCTATTTACACAAATACATACCAATGTACCGGTATTTCTATACTTATGCGCATGGCAGAGTAGTTCTGGGCATGGGTACATGTATATGATAAATCGGTTATTACCTAATATTGCTTGTTCCTTGCGTTGTATCAGCATTCGTGTCTCAATAACCTCTAAAAGTCCACACAAATGTTTTGGTGGATCTTTAGGGCCTGATCACAAGTATGTTACATTCTTGGATATGGGACTTTCAAAGTTGGTGAAAATAGGTTTTGTAAATTATTAAAGGGAGGTGGGGGGGTGTTGTTCAATTTGTTGCTGTGCTATCTTCTTGTTGACAAACGTTGCCTCTTCCCTGAAATTGGTGATGAATGTTGAGCAAATGTGAAGCAAATTCAGCATTTGATATGTATTCATAGTTCACCAGTTTTATAGCTTTCCAATCAATGCAAGGCTTTGCAAAATAAACTTCAGTTGCGTCCCTATCTTTATATGAAGCTGCATTAGTCTAAGTTACCAGTTTCAGTACAGCCGCTATCTTAAAATTTTGGATATGCACAGTGGGTGTTGGGATATGTTATGCATAGCAACAGTCATGTCATATGGTTCTCAAACAGACAGCTGCAGACTGGACAACCCGACCCCTACCCACTCCCTGTGACTGACTTGGCAAAATGGCTGGTGATACTACAACACAGAGTGTGCCTTACTACCATATTATTTTGTTCCAGTCAAAGAAAATTCCAGATGCATTGGTCAACAACACAAGTGTGTGGTATATAACCCTTACAAACCCACCGACCTACTGTTGCACTCCAGGTTTTGTACAATCTCTGTGTGTCCAAAAAGTCAGAAATTATGAATGGTTAGCACAGAGGATGCTTAGACTGCATCAAACACATCCTATACCAGTATTTCCATAGAAGATGGCCATCTCTATTAGCACATGTCCATAAATCAGTGTTGTAACAAAAAAAGTTTCCTCCTTGCTGAACCTATTATAGTCATCATATATACGTAGCAACCTTTTTACAAAACATGTAAAATTTAATCTTCTGAACTGATACTCTGTGACATTATATGTAACATACTTTCACAGTGCTATGTACAGTGCTACTGTACATTAAGCCTACAATTCTAAAGTTTAATGTTGCACCAGCTGTGCTTCGATACTGCACAGCACTTTCTGGTTTTCCTCTTCAACAAACTATATACTCGCTTTTCTCAATTACCAACATTTGTTAGTTTTGTTATCAGAGACAACATGGTTTCTATTTTATTTCCTTTTCATTACAAAAACTTTTCGAGTTTGTGAAAGCCGAGTCACATTCATGACTAACAATTGTACCTTACTTTGCCAAATGGCCACATGTAGGGTTCTCCTCAAGGGGATTTTCAGCAGTGTGTCATCCCAATGTTTCTTTGTGAGCAATCTATTCATAAGCTAATAACTATACAAAAGTGTACATTTTCACAACAAAAGAATATGCAAATTATGCACAGTTACATAAAAAAACTGGGCCAAAAAACTCATCCTATTGATAATAAAAATTTTTAATTTTGATGAATTAAGATATGGAGAATAAAATGTGGCTATTTTTCTAAACATAATTAGAATATAAAACTAAATCCCAGTCAGACCAATTTCATGTTATCACCATTTACATTTACAAAACTTATGTGGTACAGTAACTAATGGTAACAATAGTACCACTGGAGGAAAAAATGGAAAGTGTGTTCCGTATGGACCAACTAAACCATTAATAACCCTTTTCCTGCCAAGTCGGTGAAAATCCGCTTGAAATTCGGTGTAGCCAGAATCTAAGCACTGGTGACCGTTATTCTACCAACCCGGTGGAAATCGGGCCCTTTTTGGGTACCCCCTTTCCTGCCAAGTCGACGGCACTACGTTTTGCTATCCCCTGTGCGTTTAGGGGTCATCCGAGGAGAGGTTTTCTGACAAGGAACGCCTTTTCCCCTCGAAATGGGTTCGCAGGGAGTCGATAGACAGGGAAAGGTGCAGAAACCTGTCCGCCAGTCCCCCACACCCGAGGGGGGCTGGGTTTTTTTTACCGCTTTTTAGCGGACTTGGCAGGATAGCATGGTGACGTTTTCTGGCGGAGTTGGACGTACTTGGCTGCCTGGCACTATAGAGATTGCTGCCAAACTTGACCAACTCGGCAATGCTAATCTAGAAGGCTACCTCTTGCAAACGACTTGGCAGATGGTGCGGATGGTGCGAGACGAAAGTCACTTATTCAGTTGTGCGTGACTGAAAATGAGAACGTATTTTTGACGGGACGGCTCGACTTGTTCCTCCGATGGAACGGATATGAACGACTTGGAAATACCATTACAAACTGGTGTCCGACGTACTAAGCTGGGCTTCAGCTCTGCAAGTTCAAGCCAGGCAACGTCCTTCACCGCCTTGGCCGTGCCATTCAATGGACGTAGCTTTGGATTTTTTATTTATTCCATCGTCCGAAGTATTGGCTCTGGTTTGCAGGCAAACGTATCCTCTTGCCGACGCATTGGTAACTACGTACGCTGTTTGCGTACAGAGAATTCAAAAGGGGACATAAGGTCAATGCTACGGGGATACCGCCTGCACTTAGCAGGGACTGCTTTTGTTATGCAAACCAGCTAGCAGTACAATATGGCTGCCAGGCATGTGGACACGTCGATGGCTAGAACAATGGAAGCATATTGCGTTGCACCCGTGCATCGCAAAAGTGAACTGAAGACTTGGGTGTAGTGACTGGTTATCACTGGTTAGCTGCAGCCCAAGCCATGTCGGTACAAACCCGTACCTGACTGAGGACCACTCGATTAAGTCAGTAATGAACGGTAACACTCATAAACCAACTCCCAACTGAGCTGGCTAAACTACGAGGAGCTGTGCTTCAATGGCTCAGCCATGTCGTTAATACAATGGCAAAAACGTAGTTTTTGTGCTACACTGCCAAGTCGTTGAAGGTACGAAGCTACCCTGGGGAAACAGGACAGGTTTGCCGGTGCTGCCTCACCCCTAGCACGACCCTCAGGGTCTCTGACTAACAGACGAGTGAGGTGATGTTTGTGCCTAGCGGACGTGCGTTATACTGAAGGAGTTTATTTCCGAAAAAATAAACATGAAACGGCAATAAAATGACGCACTCCCAGTAGCAAACAAAGCTGGTGACCTCAATTTTTTTCTGCAGTAACCCTTGAGCTCCTTCCCCTGTCTACGGGCATGTAGAAATTATCGAAATCTAACACGTAAAAGTACGGCTAAAACTACCCTGAAAATGGGCGATTTCTGCCAAAATGCCTGGCAGGATAGCGTGCAGGAGAGCCAATCTTTTGCAGGCACATATTATGGGGCGGTTTTCTACTGACTTGGCAGGATAACGGACAAGGACGCTCGGCAGGAAAAGGGTTAACATAGGCTCAGACAACAGCTTGTGCCACCTTGAATAATTTGGTAACTTACATTTTGAATATGTGACATATGTGACAGCAATCAGCAGTTCCGATCAATTTTTGTTGTGGTACATGGATACTAAGTTCACTTATTACTGTAACCCTGCAACTCTTTTGAGTTGCTCTCCCCAGTGGACAGATAAGTCTCCATTTCTGATATCTTGTACATAAGAAGCACAACTTCTGTCCTGATCATCTTTCAAGTAGATCAACGTATCAGGAAAATAAATTGCCAAATATATTCTCCTTTACATATCACTCATATGGAATCTATAACTGCCCAGTCATTTACATATGTACTACTGTTTTATCTACATCTGAAATTCGCAAAATTTGAGCATTTTTATCAGAACCCGGGAGGTTGGTCTGTTCAAATGTGTTATTCTTGTTGTGCTTTCACCAGTTTGATTTGGTCCAGCCTTCATTCACCGTCATCCTGTCAAGTTCATATGTCATCATCAGGTCAAGTTGGTTAAAACCGGTGAGGCACAACATGGTCCGCTTGTTGAATTTAACAAAAACTTGAATATTTGAAGGCCCTATGAATACCTAGCTACCCTAAATGTTTTTCACAGACCAAACAGGATATAATATAGCATATATGTACATGTACGCAAGCATGTGAAAATATGTACAGATTTGGCTAGATACCACTTATTACTGACTCAGCAGATGGGGGCGTTATACTGTCTGGCAGGATTACAGTTAATGCTTCGTACAATTTTGGCAAACCATGGACAGACACAAACCTTGTAACAGTATACCGGTACAGTTGGCAAACCGGCAAGGAAATGCATTACATACCGGTAAACCCTACTATCCTGGCTCCCTGCATTAAAGCTTCACTATCAATAACTTTTGGTGTACTTTATATTATTTCTGTTCCGTTTTCATAATAAAGGTTCTTGTTTTACTCTCAAAATCAGATTGAAAGTCGAATTTAGCTTTGTATTCTGGGAAAATATTACGAAAATCCCTTAAATGAGGGCTAGGTAACGTGTACCTATATATAATATACTCAACCTGTCCACCCCGATTTCCTGTGAACCAGTGCCCAGTAACCATAGATAACAATGGGATTGGGCCAAACCATGGTGCAGAAAAGGTAAAGTGAATCTACTTGAGAGCAATACAGTATACATTGCTGTGACACAGGTCTTGTCACCAGATACTTACCTCATCTTCACTGTCCTCAAATGATATTGGATTGTCATATTCTGATATCATTGACAGATAGTCAAAATTATTATGGTCATCAGGCCTCTTGTAGTTCAATCTCATTTCAGTGTTATTGGCCTCATCCTGACATCCAATGTCATCATCATCATCGTCTTTGTCAAGACTATCACTGTCGTCGTTCTCCACACCTTGATCATCATTATTGCTCCCGCTGCTGTCCTGGTCTCTGTCCCGCGCTTCGTGGGCACGGTACCTTTGCTCGTAGAGGTGAATGTCCTCGATCAGTTTGTTGAAGTCAATCATGTTGGAATACTTTGACCTCGCGACCTTTTTCAGAATGTCTTTCACTTTGTAGCGCCCCCCTCTAAAAGACATGAGACCAAAGTTGATGATTTCAGCTGCCAGTTTATCCTCCTCCGTAGGTTCCTCTCGTTCTCTTTCATCATCCGCATCCACATTACTGTTGCTATGGTTGCTGTCGTCATTGATGACTTCGCACCCACCTACGGCGCCCTCAAGGTTCTCCTCATTTTCATCCTCTTCACGATCATCCCAGAGCTGATCGTTGAAAGGATTTCGCCTGTCCCGATGCTCGTTCACATAGTTTGACTCACCTCCATCCTCACCCCCTGACGGATTGTGATGACAACGCCGGGAAGACTGCCTGCAAAGGCTAAGACAATTCCTACCTTCCCTACATTCTGCACCATTGATCAGCGCGACACGCCATCGCCGCCGCCGCTGCCTCTCACTCCTATCGACATGATTCAGATACCTGCCCAAATCCAGATGTCCATCAGTGTAATCTTCATCGTTATCAATAAAATCATCCACATCATTACCATGCAGATGGCCATTCACAAGTCCATTGCTATTTGGCCTTCCTGTTTCCCGTTCAAAACTGCCCCAGGTTCCAGGCCTGAAATTGACATCATCCTCAATGTTATTGAAATCACTGTTCGTTTCGGTTATCTCAATATCATCCTCTACAAAGTCATTCATGTAGTTGAAATTGTCACCAACAGCCTCGCCGGCTCCATCTTCCATTTCTTCAATCCCTTCATCCGGTAAATCCATTCCGTTTGCGAGTCGCTCATCATGGCCATTGCAGACATGGCTTGGTTCACCATTGGTGACATTAGCGTTCTGCAATCTTGATGATCCAACCTCGTCATGATTCAATTCCGGCGATCTTGATTCCGATCTTAGCTGCTCGTCAAAGTCATCTTGCAGATCATCCTCTCCAATATCCGGAGTAATCACGTCAATTTCTTCCTCCACTTGTTCACCATCGCTCACGTCATGTATACCATGATTCATATCAGCTCGGTTCAAGCTATGAGCCATGGCTTGGGTTTTCAGGTTTTACATAACTGCCCACTTGATACGCACACCACAGATGTAACTGTCAAAATCTTCAAAATTTCTATCTTCTATCCCTTCACATGGAGTCACCTGAAAATTAAGTATTCATTTTCATACTGATAATATATCTGATTATTATCCAGTATTGTGGCCGCAGATGTTTTCCACATCTACAAAGTCCTCGGCATTGCAAAAACTTTGAAATAATAGCAACAATGTACCCCCTCTTGGCCCATAATGGATTCTGGCAAGCTTTGCACTCCATAATGTACTAAGCTTTGCCTCATACATCAAGTTGTGAAAAGTTTCCTTCCGTTCATTATTAGCCATTAAGGGGTACATCATTGCGTAAATCACAGAGAGAGTAAGTCTTTATACATTGCAGGTACATAAACTTTGTGTACCTTGCAACGTGATAATGTAAGCCATTTATCAGTAAATATGATGCACATCCCAGAGTAAAACCAGAGAATTGCCACTTCATGAATAACATTATCGTGGGACCCTTTACGTGTTTAGGTCAGTTACATGATGTACAGGAATATCAGTGCAATGAGAATGGTATAGTAGAGAACATTCCAAACATGCATGCATGCATGCCTGTAGAGTGAGACCATAAATGTGTAAATGACACAGTGAGTGCAGCAGTGACACAGCTTTATGTATAAATATTGTGATAGGATCACGGATTAACGCGTTTTAAGTTTCCAAATGTGCCTTCAACAGAATCCAATACAAGTATTATGATCACTGTAAGGTCCTGTCCATAATCACAATATGACGGGACAATCAACAACAATTCAATCAATGAATATATAATTGCGTTTGTAATTTTAGACCGTTTGCGGAATTTCTCTGTGCATCAAAGCTCGCTTATGTACACAACATAACCCTTTCTTATATTTCATTCCACTCAAGAAATCAACTATGATTGCAAGGTAGTTATTTACACGATAAAATATCACAACATTGCTGATGAATTGCAAGGCCATAGTAGTACCAATCACTATGCTGATGTGGGACAAATATATACAGACAAAAAAATACAGCTTATAACCAGCACTGCCAAAGGAGGGTACTTTTACTTACAAGATGTGAATATCAACTTTCAGAGTCAACAAGGTTTGATGGAAGATACTCAAAATATCACCCTGTGATATGTCATACAGCTGTCACTGGCACTCCGTACTTTTCGGAAAATACGGAAGTCGTAGAGACTCCCTAGTTCTGTACGATTTGAACACAGATGCTATCTGCAACATTTTTTGTTTCTACATTTTCATGGTCACGTTAGCTTTATACATCGGAAATTCTTCCATTTTAAAGCATATAGCGTATTCTTATTGAAAGAGGCACGGGTAAATCACAAAACCGCGCAACATTTCTTCCTGTTTGGGAAGAGAAATATAATGAACCCTTATTATGTTGAGAAGGCTAGGCAGCTCAGAAAGTCAAAAATGGCGTCCAAATCCTAGCCAATCAAATCTCAGTAAAATGAAACCATTGTGCTGTCCGACGTGAAAGTAAGTGTAGCATAGTATGTCTATCTCCAGATATTTAGGAAATTGGCCGGTAAATATGTAACCTGAAGGCGTCAAAATAACAGCAGAGAGGTGACAGGAGATGTTTACGGTCTGAAAACGGGTAGAGCTCGCGTGGAAGAAAGAAAGGAAGTTGTTATTTCCGTGGCAGCGTGGATAGCTCCAACTCCATCACATATCCAAAATAAAGCCACTGTTATGGTGAGTATACTGTATAACTGGATAAGTGCACCATGCACCGGGACCATACACGACATTTTTTCGAGAATGTAGGTGGTCATTTCGGAATGGTGCGCCTAAAACCTTCCTAAGAAAAGTCCCCACTCCAATTTTAGTTAGCCAAGTCACGTTTGTGTCAACTGTGTCATCGTAATGGGTTATTTGCTCGATTTTCCATTTTGAATATGGTGCACGTTGCGCGCAACTCTGTGTCTAGTAGATGTAATTACTAGTTAAGAACTTCTTGCTTCTTCTGTATCTTGAACATTAACCAGGTTTCGGACTTCGCACTCTCTCTATAACCAAAGGTTGTAACCCCCCTCCCCCCAACTGTCCACTGTTAAGTTCGCTACGGTATCTAAGCAGGTGGTTGAATCGTGGAGGTAAGTTATGATGTAAATCATGGAGGTAAACGTAAAAAAAGGACAAAGCCTCATCTTAATTGGTAGTAACAATCCTGCACGTTAAAATATACAAGACTGGTGACAGTAATTCCAAAAGTTCCGAGGATATGGATATGCTTTTCTGGAATCTCCCGAAAAGAAGATAGCAGACACTGTTACTACACCCCCCCCCCCCCTGAATATTTTCAAGTAAGTCGTCACAAAATCTCTCTTGTTGATATGAACATTGAGTTAAGTTTGTTCAGTGTAATCTATCAAGTCCCAGTATCATCATGACAAGGATTGAGCACAAATATCAAGCTTTAATACTACCTCCATGCTATGCACGTGCACAGGTAGTTCTGAAGGGAAAAAAGGGAAGAGGAAATTGGTGTAACCGGTTTTTTGGTCAAAAAAATAAGACCAAGTTGAAGCCCATTAGCCATGTCTTTTTTGTATTTTGCTTACCAAAAAATACCATACCCAATCTTAGGAGAGCTGTGGTTTATTACTGTTAAAAAGCTGTATTGTCTTTGAAAATGTCACTACTCCAATCATTGTTGATGGAGTTGGCCAATTGTTTACAAATTTTGTGTACTTGCTTTTGACAGCTAAATAAGGACTAGCAAGTCAAAATATATGCAGTCGTTATAATAGGAGTCATGCTTTCATCACTTAATGTTTCAAATCCACCTGTGATAATACTTTAAGTAAACACGTATACATACACTGTAAGTTGCCTTTTGATTTAAGACCATCTTACCAAAAAGAATGTAGAAAGATATTGTGGGCTTTGAACACGTCATTTCACTGCAAGTAGGTGATATACTTCAGCAAGTAGCAGGAAACAGACCACACGTAATTAATTTAATGGCAGGAAGTTTTCAAAGACAGACCTATCATCTCTCTTATAATTATTACAATCAAGATTTCATGTTTTTAATCTAAAGTATACAAAAGCGGCCAGTTTTCTCCAACCAGATAAATACAAAGTAAACATTGCCCCAGAGGTTAATCCAAAATAAACGGTAGTTAGCAGTAGCAAATGCATTTAGGTTGCATGCTTGTGCATACGTGTACAAAAAAATTATGCTGTACACAACCTGTTGTAACATTCAGTTGAATGAGGATATACCCAAGTCTAAAATAACACTGCATTCAAATACAAAAGACGCCATTCTGTAGGATGAATTGACTTGTCTGGTCAGGCCTTGCAAAGCCACTCGGCATCTGTACTTTTATCTTTTGTGCACTACCAGTTTTTTTCATTGTTGTGCCTGCTGTGTAAGACCCACCAGTATCTGAATGAACAATTGTCTGGAACTTTTTAAACGTGTATTACGGTGTAAACTATGTCAATGATACGTTATTTGAGTTGCTTTGGTGAGAAACAAATCCTAGATACTGTCAAAAATATGTACCAATTCAGTATTTTGTATCCCACTGGACCAGTATATCAACCTAAATCCAATGACCCTACTTACAGCCGAGTCAAACAGTCCTTTATTCACTGTAAATGATGAATTTTGCTTGCATTCACACGTCTTCCTGTGAAGTACAATGGAAATAGAACCTGTGTGAGCAAAGAAAAAGATACAGGACAGTGAACTCACAGATTTGAACAGCCTTTATAAATGAACTGCTCGATTTTATCTATTTTTTTTGAAAACAGTTTTCTCATTACAGCTGCAGTAGTTAGTTTTCCAATATCTTTCAAGTTGAATATAGTCAAAAGAAAGCCTGCTTCTCAATAAAGTGTTTGATGCACATCTTGTATTAATAGAGCTTGAATTGATGTTGACCTGCCAATACTCGTCTATAGTGCCCATTACCAGTGTCTCAAAGTTAGAAATATCACTTTTGTAAACTGTTAATTCTTTGTAATATTTTAGGTGAGTAGGATGTTTGGCAAGACTCAACTTCGTCAGATGAGCACTTGTTTCCATATGTATCCAATTCACCTTCAGGGATGGATAATTTCATTCATGTGAAACTGCTGATAAATCTTTCAATTTTCCTTATTCTTGTTGGTTAGGATTTATTTTCAAACAAAAATGAATTGTTTTCGTGAATTGTTAATTTGTGAATTATTTTCCTTTCAAGAAAATCAAGAATTCATTTATTCTAAATTTCAAATGTGGGTAAATTTTTAGAAATTTTGTTAAAATGGTAGCGGTTGTAAATTTGAAGGTAGTAGTGTAGAAAAAAAACTGCACTATGGCCTCTGGACATTCAATATTTCAAGGCACATTGAGATTACAGCTAAAAAGTTCCTTGCAGCCATATTACTATGACATGGTTGGACTTCAATACTTGTATGTCTATCTAACAATGTTAGAAAGTTCAAAGGTCTAATCAAGAGATTAGATGCCTCAAAGTTAGCCATTCATAAATGTATGTGTAGATAACTAAGTATTATCAATTCTGTGCCATGGACATTATTTTTGGCTTTTTAATACAAATGATGAATTGTGAAAGTAAATACGCTGGTTTTTGCTGTAATAAGTCAAATCCTTGAGATTACATTCGCCTGTTGATGCCTAGTTCAGTATTACCCTAACCAACAACGCCACCAGGCCAGAGGGCTACAATTATCACAGCTAGTTTGTATTATGGATAATATCCAAACATGAGATCAAATATAGCTATAATTGTGGCCAGCAGGTATTGTGTGAATCACAGTGCTCAAACATGTAAACTATTATGCAGTTTACCTTCCAGCTCTTCATTTTAGTTTTATACTGTAACTACAGGAATTTGGATACACTAAGTGACTGAGGTGAGAAATTGAGTTTTTTGTCGACAGAAAACTCATAAACAGAAAGATATACACATTATACAATCAGAAGAAACAGTTTCATCATTCAGTTCTCTCATCATAGCAAACTTTTTTGACATATTGGAATATAAGAAATCATAGCCAAGCACCCAAATTCTGAATCCACTCCCTTCTCACTCATTTCCATTAACCCTTTTCCTTGCCAAGTCCATATTTCACCACCAGGTCAAGATGGTTAAAATTAATTAAACACAGCATATTCCATTTGGTGTATTTTAACATAATACTGTACATTTAAAGGCTGTTGAAAACATAAATACTGTAAACTTGATTTTTTTGGACTAAAGATGCTATAACATACCAAGCCAAGCGGGTAAAAATACGTCATGTTTGGACTCAATACCGCTTTTACTGACTTGGCTGAGGGGAAGTAATAGTCTTAACACTGTCTGGCAGGAAAAGGGTTAACTAAAGAAAAAGCCCTTCATCTTACAGTGTAGAATCTACGTGATCATTCTTAGCTATGCAAAGTGAACTTGCATTCAACAAGCCATAAAATGACAAGCTTGACCCTGCCTTTCTGCTAGACAAAATACCTTGAATCCAGTCATTTATATTCTACAAACAGAGCTTGACCAAGAAAGATTTTGATGGTTTTTATCTTGCCTTTTGTGTTTTTGTCATAAAGAGGGCCCCAATTATGGTACATGGTAAGGAAGAAAGGTACCATTTTCTAATGATCCATTGAAATGAATGTCCCTGTTATGGCTGCCTTCCTGTTATTACCATTATCTTTGGCTTTGTTTACAGACAAAAATGGCGTAGGGCATTGTAGTCAAGAGCACTCTTCCTGATTTCAACGGCAAGGATGTAGTCACCAGGAAGGACTACATAATATTGGACTCCATGGAAATGACAGCCGAGTTTACCACTGACAGAATGATGAGCGGAAGGAGGTAGCAGAGACTGTGCTCGGTGAATGGATATCTCCCAGAGGGACATTCCTCGTTTAAGGGAACACAAAGAACCATGAGACATTCACACTTTGGAACCATTTTATTTTTGATACTAAGCTTAGGGGTAGATGTGACTTTGAATGCAGAAAGTGTGCTAGCTCAGAAGCTCTTTACCAGCGGAGGGAAGAGTAACTGCCTCGGTTCATCGGCAAATGTCACCGACCCTGTATATACTCTGAAAGTTGATTTCTCTACGGATATTGTAGAAAATGGTAAGTATATTACACATAAAACCGTGATATGCAGAAAGAGTCAAATATAAGTGTGTGCAAAATTGGTCTAATGTTTTCCTTCTTCCATCAGGAAATAAAGTAATGCGGTTAAAACCTGCAAAACATGTCATTATGTTATGTCGGCTGAGTGTTGCGTCAAAGTCAACATGTTTAGTAATACCGTTGCATAACTTGCAGTACACATGTACAAAATCATGATCTTTTCTGTTCATAGCATGCTGTGGGCAAGGACAACTGGTACAACGGCAGTGTGTTTATCATATCAGTGAACAGAACAAAAGCAACCATTGCTGCTGTCTACCACAACAAAGAGCCAGAACACACACACTGTCTGCCTCCAGTGTTCCAGATTTTATTTACCCCACAGTTCTTTCTGGTGGAGGGACTGTGTTTACCAAACAACGTAGACTTGACGCACCGAGTCTGTGGGCATGTAAATATCAAAACAGAATAAATTTCAGTAGTAAAGTTCAGCAGACTGTCGCGTCAGTGGTAGGCTGTTGCGCAGATGGTAGGGTGAACGCAATGCCAATAACTACTGCTAAGAAAGGCCAATCAACTAGAGGACAGTCTACCATTAGTGCTAATGCATGTTATGCTTGTAATAAGATACTATCATTTCATTAGGTCCTTTATTCAGTGATACCAAACAATATCAGAGTTGAAAATACCAGTTTCCAGGGATACTTAGAAAATTACTTGAAGCTACCCACAGTAACGTAATGAAGCTGATTCCCAAGGCACAAGGGATGTACGCTGTCTGGGAAAGTATAGAGAAAGGACTTTGACCCTTTTCCTGCCATACAGTATCACATCCCTATCTAAAGTCAGGAAAAAGCGGTATTGATCGAAAACCATATGTATTTTCAACCATGTGTCTCAGTGTGTTAGAGCAGCTTTAGTAAAAAAAAACAATGTTTACAGTATCTATGTGTACAGGGGCCTTCAAATGTTCCTGTTTTTGTTTGAATGCACCATATGGGACATATTGTGCTTCACTGCTACTAGTATAAACAAACTTGACCTGATGGTGAAATATGACCTTGGTGGGATGAAGGTTCAAGCAGAGAAACTGAAGTGAATTTGCAATTAGTAACATCAGTATTCGTAAACAATGTTTCCAAGTAAGATGAAAAAGTAGTGGGACAAAAAATGTTGAGCAGCCAAATCCGGGCTATTTAGTCTACACATCACTTGTAATGGTTTTCCATTGATCATTCAACTCACAGCTACTCGCAATATGTAAGGCTGTGAAAATCTGACAAATCTCATCAATTGGACGTAAACTTTCTGAATAGAAATACGTGACTGCTTCATATGGCATGGGGATTCAGTTATACTAATAGAACTACTTTGGACCTATAATACTTCGGTTAGGTCTTACTACAATTACAAATACGCTTAAACTGTATTCAATATAATGTGTAAAGATTGTGCAATTAATACAATGAATCGTAACAAGGTGCACATACATATATGTAATGCATTTATAGTTATAAAAGCTTATACGTGTTAAATCTGAGATATTATTGCCTCAATATGTCCTTAAAATAAATCAGAGTTATGAAAGTCCTATTTTATAGACCATCCAATGAAAATGAAATGCAATGATTGTATGAAATCCTATCGTGGAGTCCACCCACATATACATGCCATTTTTCCACACAACTAAACAATTCAACCAAAATTACAGTTATTAAGCTGATCAATGAATACCTGAAAACTGACTAAAGTACGTACATAGTAGGCCATGTCGTTTTTGTATTCACAAGATGTGTCATGTAAGTAAATTACAGTTTAACCCATTCAGCCAAGCAAACATCTATTTGAATGGAGAACACTTTGTCTTTGTGTGAGTGTTCCCGTTCCATGCAGTGTCATCACGACAGCATTTTCATGTCCACATGTCATTTGGCAAAATACGTATACACACTTCGTTGATTTTTCTTCATTTTTCGTTTTCTGTATCTATCCATCTGAGACCGTTTTGGCTCTGAATATGATTTGTGTTATCGTGGTTTGGGTTAAAAATACGATCAGAAAATGCAATATCCAACCTTCCGGTACAACATCCCCTCCGAGGCTCCCACATGTGTGACAGAGAAAACAGATCCGTATACCATCCATCATCCGTGTATCCCTATGAGTCAGGGTACATACAAATTTGCAAAGCTCTTTCCAAACAGCAATATTATTTAACCCTTTTCCTGCCAGACAGTAATAACTGTATCACTTCCTCATCAGCCAAGTCAGTAAAAAAGCGGTATTGAGCCAAAACATGACGTATTTTCACCCACTTGGCTTGGTATGTTATAGCATCTTTTGTCCAAAAAAAATCAACTTTACAGTATTATGTTTTCAACAGCCTTCAAATGTACAGTATTATGTTAAAATACATCATATGTAATACATTGTGTGTGATTAGTTTTAACCATCTTGACCTGTGGTGAAATATGGACTTGGCAGGAAAAGGGTTAAACTGTTTGTTTGAATACAAGTTCAGATCCCATGGTGTCCGCGATAGTTCCGCTACCCAGAAATTCTTTTTTTCATATGTGTACCAAATGAGGCTATTTCAGACATTATGAATGAAAATTTTTCATATGAGAAAAGCCATACTCTTGTTTTTTTTATTTCACATCTGTCTCAGAATTTTTTTAAATATATTTTGACAGAATTCTCCAACAGTCATTATTATTCCGGAAATAAATCGTCCTGCCTCAAACAAAGACACACCAGGACAGTATCATATGTGTGCACTACCATGCAAACATGGTACATTATATTCATTATATTAATTCTGTGAAAAAGTTCAAGCAAAATGAATGAATGTCACAGTTTTTACAACACCCTCGTTGTCGCCAGTAAGACACAAAAGATCATGAATTATATTTAACCACACGTATTTACTTTACGGTTTCCGTTGATTTATGCCAATCTTTGTATCCACACACTGTAAGTTCATCTACTACCCTTTTAATGTGTGGACCTGGTGTCAAAGGTCATCTTGTCAGGGGTTGTATATTGCACCAACTGTCCTGAATCCAAAGTAATTTGTCTCAATTTGCGTATGTGTCAGAGCAAGGAAAGCAGATCCCATCTCCGATGCTGACATCTGTAAATGTCTGCGTAACCTACACCAGTTAAAAGCTAACAGGGAATTTAACCTAAATGACACACCGAGCACTTCACTATGTTGGCTGTTTAAAATGCCAAAAGCTAAATCCTTACTTCTGAACTTTAAAACAGAATTGGAAGGGAAAAATAAGATAGTGTTTTTTTTTGTTTTTTATTTTTTTTGCATGACCATTTCATCACCAAATGCTATTATATTAGATATTAAATGCTAGTAATAATTGTATGGTATCATTACTGATGTAAAGAAACCGTAATGAAATCAATTTGCCTGTAGGATTGTACCAGTAAATGGAATCTGACTGCCTGTATATTTTACAATAGGCCAGCAATATTATTCTTAGGAAATGTGCATTGAATGCAAATAAAAAAGTTTAAAACCTGAGATATATGTACAGTACCACCAGATATGATAACCTTTGGCTTTTGCTGTAATCTGGCAACCTTTGACCTCCGCGCTCTGCACTGCATAATATGAATGTACTGTAGATAATTACATGTACATGTGCATTCTCACGCTCTTTGCATCTGATGTACCTCGTCAGATGATAGATAGATAGAGAAATACATGTTGGCATTCACACCGCTTCTCGTGGCCTCTTTAATCTGTGATCACCGTGGCAACTGTCTTGTCTGATCTTTGTAATAAGCACTGACTGCCAGATGAGACTGAGAAATACAGAGTTAGGGCAGCAAAGTTTATGTACCATAAAAGGGGACTTCCTACCACATTTAACTACATGCAACATATCACCTTGTCCAGAAAGGTATTCTGCTATACCTAAAGGTTTTAAATAAAAATTGACCATATCAACTCATTTTTCTCATAATAACTCTTGTATGATATTGTTACAACATAACGCCATACAATTACCATAAGCTTTGATTGAAAAAAGTATTTTATTTGTCAGCCTGGTAGAAACGTCATTGCACTCAGGGTTTTTAGAAATGTTAGATCCCAGACTTCAGGAATCATAAAAAAATCAAATGTTATAATTTGAAAACAACACCTGGGTGAAAGGACCCACATTACTGTAATTATGTTATGTTCAATGCCATAATCATGTGTACATGTACATGTATCAGCGTGTTCATTTTTAGCCGGATGCCGGCCAAATTGACCGGCTACTTTCGTATTTTGGCCGGCTACTTTTCAGCACTGTTTCGCTCTCAGGCCCGGAAATTCTGGTTTTGATAACAATAATTAGATTTTTTTGGTGGTCTTGCAAGCCGCAGATTATATTTCAGAAGTGCCGATGTGGCTATATGTAGTCTACTAGCAATTTACGCGGTGAACTTGTTGCTATCACTGTAGTACCGCAATCAGCGAACGTGTTGTACTATACACTGGGAATCGCTCTCGAGGGCAACCTCGCTCGCCCGATCACAGCCCGAATTATTCCGACATTCACATCGGGTATAGCCGAAAATTGGTCTAACATACAATTACGTTATGCCCGCGAATAGCCGACCATTTCCGAATGAAGCCGACTTTTGTTTCGCTCAAACCCGGAAGAGAAAGTTGACGCTTGAGAGCTTTGGTTTTCTGCGTAAGAGTAGGGCCTAGTCTGATGGGTTTTGTAGGTTTTGATCAAATCTAAAGCGACCACAAGTTACTGAGTCTCATTTTTCATACTTTCGAAACGCCACGTCAATCTATCCATGGTCGATCACGATGTCAATATTCAACTCAAGTCGATCGACATCGCATTTTGTGGAGGGGCCGTGGTTGTGTGCATCGCTGAAGAGAAAGTCGACGCTTGAAAACTTTGATTTTCTGACTTTGTCTGTTGGTTTTGGGAGGTTTAGGTCAAATCTAAATAAACAAAAAATTACTTGGTCTCACTTTTCGCTACGTCGCTACGTCGATCACAGTGTCAAATTTCAGGTCGACCGATATGGCGTTGTGTGTACTGGTGTTACAATTGACCATGTTCCGAACCGCGCGTGACATTCCGAGATATCGCGAGAATATGTGGTTCGCAGTGGACGCGTTCTCGCAACACAGGACAAACTGCGTAAAACAGGACAAGTCGCTAATTACGTTAAACACTGCATAAAATATATGAAGTTGCAACCTTTGCTCAGTTCTGCACTTTTTCTAGTTCATACAAAGTTTGACTTGTATTACTAAGCTGGAAACCTGTTTCTACGGGCATGTATTAAAGTCTCGCAAGATCTCGCAATCAGCGGAAAATCGTCTATTGACTACCGGTGCTTTGTACACACACGGTGTAGTACAGGCTTGCGTTCAGTGTCGTTAGTTTGAGGTTTTATCAAACATGAACACTGAAATTTAGCTCTCTTTTTCAATTATATTCAACATCAGCAAAATTCAATAATCAGCTCGCGGATTCGTTTTATTGTGAAATTAGTACAGTGAATTAAAATCACTGAAAATTGTGTTCCTATAATTCATTGAATTGAATAAACTCTTTTATTTTACTGTATCTTCAATCAAGTCTATTTAAATCAGTAAAACACTTTGTACAGCCAGGCTGGTCAGGATTCTAGCGGATCGTTATCTGGGTTGTGAAAACCCTAGGCCCTATTCTATGATGTATTTCAAAATGTTTGTTCAAGTCATGAGCTAAATATAATTCTACACAACAGTCTGGTGAAATTTTGCTATCCTTGTCAACTGAATGCAGTTGACAGGCCAGAGTGATATCAAATTAATTTTTCTGACTTTTTTAAAACTTTATCCCTTGAAAACATGTTGTAATTGGCAATGATAATGATTATTCTGTATGCTGAAATGGTCTTTAATACTGTACAATGCATAAAATTACTCCAAAATGTCTTCAAAATTAAAATTTTCTTGCCCACAGGGACGGGGGAAACCCTCCCCTGTGTGTATGTTTAAATAGCCTTTTTTACACTGTATAAGAATGCATAAAATTACTCAGAAATGTCTTCAAATTTAAATATAATCCTTAACACTCTCATGCTGAAATGGTCTTTCATACAGTACAAAATGCATGAAATTACTACAAAATGTCTTCAAATTTTAAAATTTCTTGCACAAAGGGAGGGCATCCCCTCCCTGAAACCCCCCCCCCCCGTGTGTATGTTGGAACAGCCTTTTATACACTGTATATGCATGAAATTGCTCAGTACTGTCCCCCCCCCCCCCCCCCCCCCCCGCCCGCCCCGGGAACCTGGTTGCACACAGAAGCTAACCGCCTACTTTTCTGAATTTTCCGCCTACTTCAAAATTTTTTGAGAACCCTGTGTATGCTATCGTAGGGATCAAGACAGTGTAGTATTTACTGTTAGGATGAAGCTATCAATATTAATAACACAAAACCCTCATTTGCTGTGTATCTGCTACAAATCAAAGTTATTATATAAAAGTACAACTACCACTTAGAGGATGAAATTCGTTGGGAAAAGGATGAGTTACAGGTCTAGACATTTCAATAAATGGATTCAGCGTGAGTAATACCAATTGATTAATGAAAATGTAGAGCTCTACTGTAACACCTTCGTGACAGGTACTGTAACAGTTAATCCTCTTTCTACCAGCCTCCATAGACAAACCATAGAAATAAATACAACTAGAGAGAAAGAGGATTTACAGTAACCATACTGTAACCAGTAACTATAACCATTCTTTACGGCTGGTGTTACCAATAAAACATCTTGAAATGCAAAAAAAACCTATCAATATTACAGTATGAATAGACTATATTACAGTATGAATAGACTATAGGGTTAAACCATCTGCGAAATATCATCTACACTGCCCTTTTGGAGAAAAGATTTATATCAATTCTGGCAATCATACAATCATACCATATGTGTGTGTGACGGGAGACACTTCCCCAGGGAAGGATAGGCATGGCTACAGGGCCAAATAGCCAAATTAATTAAGTCCAGCTCATTTATCCATTGTCGGTAAAGGATGGTGAAGTTGAATAAATTTACACAGCGGTTTAGTATAAAGATGAATTCAATTATATCATTCAAGGCTTTTATGGTGATGCAGGCATTGGTCTGTAACTGTATGTCCAATGCAGAGAAACTCTTTTGTCAAAAAGACAAAACTACTGAAGTACCGACATATTTGCATATCACAGCCACAATGCTTAATTATAAGAATACATGTATGCTGCAAGACAAGAAGTGATTCTAGGTCATTTACTGATTAAATGGCTAGTGGCTGTAACCTTTTGTAATTTTGATGATTTTTGTTTTCTGTGTCAGCCACACTTTCATGTTCTTCTCCAAAAAGTATGATTGAAACGCCTCGATTTAGCGTGTCAACACAACGTCTATGCATGTAAGAATACTAAAATCCACCGTTATTGTTCACAGTTTAATTCTAGTCCGGACCAGAATTCACTTGTCAACAATAACAATGCAGTCTACACATGTACAGGCTGAGTTGACAAGTTGAATGAGAATAGAACAAGAAACTCTTGTTGACATTAAAACAAAAATGTGAAAAAAAAATCATCAAAGTTACAGCCACTGGCCCTTTATAGGACTGGCTTAACTCAAACATACTGACAGAGTGAAAGAATGCGAAAAAGTACAATATAGAGTGTGAAATATGAAAATCAAATATTTGACAGGGCAGTGTCTTTTTCATTCAAATTATTTTCATGTATGATACATTTATGGATTGAAAATGAAGCAATATTCAAAATAGAGGGTAATTTAATGTAGATGTGTATAATTACAAACAGTTATGATGATCTGTTTCTCTGCTTCAAACACAAATTGCAGATAGATTGTGCTCTCTTGAATTTACATGCAATTTATACAACCGTTTTCTCTGTTCTATTGATGGTCACCTTCTATGGTAACTTTTCTCAGTGTCAGTGATGACAGGTCCTTCTTCACTTGTAATTTTCTATGAATCAAATTTTCAAGTAGTACATGTAGCAAGTGTTTAATGTTTACTCTTGTCTGGTCTTGTTACATGTGATTTGATAAAGTGTACGTAAAACTACTGTACCATCGTACACTGAACTGACAGGTAGAAGAAAAATAGCTCCTTATACCCAAGTGAAATGCAAAAGTGCCGAAGGTGTAAAGCTGAAACTTATTCTCCTCACGTCTGTTGTGAAGTGTTGTCCTTCAGAAAGTCTGTAAAGTGATCCTAATCAATGGCTACCTGCTAGCTCTATACCACTGCCCCAGACATAACACTCTGTAACCCCTCTGTAACTCTCTTTATGTCCCTTGCAGAATATATCGTAGCATTTCATGACTACTACTCCAGCAAGGCCAGGAGCAGCTATGTAGAGTCAGCCTTGAAGAACTCGGGTGTGGTTTCTTGGCAGATCCTTCCCAGGGACAACCCTGCCAGTGACTACCCAAGTGACTTTGAAGTTGTACAGGTAAGTTCAGCAATCCTTGTAAAACTTAGACATAATCTTTATACGGTACTCTCACTTAATCAAGGGGTGCCCAAGAAGAGTACGTAACCTCGCTACCCCTGATGAATTCTTTGAACCCAATCTGTATTGTCATCTGGACCAACTGGTACTACTACATTTTTTCCTACCAACTTACATGAATTGATCACACTCTTGTTGATTTTACTGCTGTTTCTCTACATTTCTGTGATCCGACGCTTTTTAGATCTTAGTCTTACGTGTTGTTTGTTTGTTTATTTTTGGGTTAATTTCTTTCAGTACATACTATTGATATAAAATATCTGAGATACTCTAGCTGCAGCAGTAGCATAAACGGAAGTTATTTTAACCCTTTGAGCGCTGTAATTTTTTCCCGTCAAAATTTTAGTGCAAAATTTTACCAATTTTTATGAATTTTTGCGTATTTTTTTCCATAATTTTGGACCAAACAGTCATCACATTTCATTGGCTACATTTTTTCTCAAAATTTGGCAAAAAATCTGACTGGGGTTTATTTTATAAAGGGGACAAAAAACTTGACTTTGGCACTCAAAGGGTTAAACAAAATTTTTCTCTCTCGCTTTCTATCTCAATCCCAGATGGTGACATCAATTGCAATGTTTCTATGCAAACTCAGGACATTTCTTACTTGTATACAAAACACTTGCCCTTCACTGTGTCACTATTTTTTTTTGAAATCAACATAATTCTATGATGTTTAAGGTAAATGCAGATGTTGACAGAAGTGAGTTTGTGCATTTTGTGCATCAGAGCAGATCCCCTTGACCACTGTAGAGATTTCAAATCTTTACTTCTCATCTACAAATACAATCATTTAGAAACATCTAAAGTTCAATCCTACAGGTGGATCGGATGTATTTCCTGTCATGAAGTTTCTTCATTTTCATTGACTTCAAGGTGTAGACTCCCTAATACGCTGTACATAATGCTAAAAGGAAGGCCTCCTGTGAGCCACCTTGTCTTTTGAAGCCCTTGATGGAAATGGATTAATAACATCCAGAGAAAAAAATCACTCTGTGACTGATAATTACTTGATGGCAAGCAGCCAGGAGGAAATGTCTTCTGGTGATATGGTGTGCCAGACAATGATGAGTTTCAAATCCAATTTTGATATAATTACTGATGATTAGAATCTGTAAATTGGCAAGTGAAACAATGTAATTAGATGTGTGTTCCGGTACACTGCCGCTTTCCATAGCAATTATTCTTTCATTTGTATCGAGTCATTATGACTTTCAATGCCGTAGGTGTTTCTCTGTGTATCAGTCAAAATGTTTTCAGAATCTATTGAAGAACATTTATGGGACCCGAACCATGATTTTTAAAAAGGTCATGTAAATCGTTATAAAAGTATCATACAATGTAGATATTTGCAAAAGTGATTGATGCTATAACATGTTGTACAAATTAGCTTTACTACATGTACATAGTTTACGGGATAATAACGCGTATTATTATACACCTGCATCTGTAATGTATGGATTTTTGAAATATAGTAAGTTTCCGTATCAGAAGATGCAGAGTGCAATAAGTGTACATGGAGGTGGTATTGGATGCTGTTTGACCTTTGACCTCATAACACCTTTACGGCAACACAAGGAACGACAAGAGAAGATTTTACATATTTCACGAAAAATGTACTCCTAAACATTCAGTATTTCACACAATTAATACTGGCCAGTCCAAAACCTATGAATTTGAGTGTAACTATTCTGCTGAACTGCAGTTTCTACCACATGAAATGCACTGCGCAGATTAAAGTTCGTAGTTTGGGCTCGGTTGATGCACTGAATGCACGAACGTTCCCAGTCTACTTAAAATTGTGTGACAGAGTACATGTATGTTACAGGCATCCTCAAAACGCTATAATTTCAACTTTTTTTGGGTAATATTTGACTAAAAAGGTGCGTATTACAGTTATTCACAAAATACTGAGACTTATGTTCTCATACATCTTAGGCGCGTTTAGTCTCAGACAATACCTCTGCTGCACGATGTATTTGAACGTAAATCCCGGGTATTTGTGAATAACCTTAAATGAACAATGTATGAACATTCAGTCCTCTTTTTTCACAGTGTCCCAAATTTTGTTGAGAGTGAGCCTAGCATTTCTACTGTACTGAAAATCCTACACAATTTTATTGTCCAGGCAATTTTGGACAGTGAGGGGCAAAATTTGGATTTTACCTGTGATAATAATATGTCTCCATGTTTGTGTTAATATCCAAAGCCAGTGTTTATGTATTTGACTAGGGTGGGTAAACATCAATCAATATATCAAAGCTAAGAAACAAGCCCAGTGTAAATATCTAAGATATGTTTGTGTATTTCAATTCAAAAATCTACCAGCAACAAAATTTTTCCTTAAAAAAAGTAAAATTAGAAAAAAATTTAAAGGTTTCAAGCTGTGAGTCCCATGCAAGTACCAGCATGTCTGTCACAATTCTTTCATTTTTAGCTGCCAGTTGCTGTATATACACTGTAAAATATGGCAAAAGAAGCTATAGGGGTAGAAGCTGTCCAGTGACTGTCATCTGTCTGTCTATCAGTATGTGTATATGTGTGTATATCTGTATGTATGTTAATCCACTTAGTTTTCTCAGAAACAGTGGCATTTGCCAGCTTGAACTTTACTGTGTACATAGATTGTAGGTCAAGGACGGTAACTGTCAGATTATTGCTAAAAAAATATGCAAATGTTCTCAATAAAAGCTGAAGTTGAAAGGAAGTTGATTGAATGACTGATGTGCGTATGGGCAAAACAGGTGGTCGAACAGAACAACCTCATTCACTAATTTTACCACGATGGTCTTACTTGTACACCTACTATCACTGTCAGGATGCTTCAATTGCAAAGCTTTCTGGTTGAAATGAAAAGTGAAAATTAATGTAATTTCTTCTTAATATTTTATGGTATTTTCACACTTCATTTGTAGAAGCACTCTGCTATTAATGGTTGTAACTTTAGTTTCTGTATCAATTAGAGAAAAGCTTTTTTAAAAATTAATTGATAATTATTGATAAATATTGATAAATTTATTGATATATATTGATATGTCCCAACACTGCAGCTTAGTCTTACTACGTGCAGTGCATGTTTTTAAACAAAGGAATTCTGTACAGTGACTGAGGCAGCACAAAGTTCTGTTCAGATAATTACAAGGAACATTTTCAGATTCTCAGTCTGATATCAAATTTTATGATCTTGCTTGTTGTGAGATAGGATAATGCATAGGTGTGTGCAATGCCAGGCTAAATGTTTATGACTCATTTTAGATCAGCCACTTGTGATTGTTTTGGGCTCCTTTCGCAAATGCTTTATTATAGACAATCACAAGGAATCTCTGTGTAAATTCGACACCAACAACATAGCAGCAAAGCCGTGTTGTTAGGAAATTGTGGGAAAAGCGCCAAGAGGAGTGCATTCTGGGTGAAAACAGAAAATGACGTACTGAAGCTTCATAGTAGACCCCATTGCGAACAAAGACCTGGAAGAATTTGTACACCCCATTCACATCACCCTGCAGGAAATCACACGAACATTGCTCCTCAAGTTCTACGGAACTATCCACCCACCCAAAGCCCCCCAATCAATCCCCCTAATCTCCCATTGAATAGTCAATGTTTTAGTTAAAAAACTCACAAGTATCAACTGATGCAGTTTTGAGCCAAACAAATGACTCTATGCAGCAAACGACGGAGGTATGTTGCTTTGACACACAGTGTAAACAAAACAAAATGATGGGATTTGTGCTTTTTATATTCCTCTGTTGGCAAAGGCTTATTATTGTTGATACTCTAGCCCTAGTTGCTCCTAAAAATGTTACAAAATATAAATATGAATATGAAAAAAAAAATTGGCCAATTTTATAAGCAACAGACTGTGATGGTGTAATGGTATTCAAACTACCAAGAGAAATGGATTGTATCACGTGGTGTTTTGAGGTTTGTTTAGTTTGGTATGCAACTTCATTGACTGTTTGACCCCTTCATTTTAATTCTGTCTGAAAGCTGTTAACTGCAGTCACTTGACAGACAGAAGATTGATTTGAAAAATCCCTGACTTTTTAGCAAACATTGCAGCTCGTTACCAGCCCGAGATGAGACGTGGCACCAAGCACAAAGTATAATCTAAATGTTACATTGCGTGCCCCCAATCACAAGACCACATGGCCTACAGATGACATGTAAATTAAAACCTGACCTCTGCTATAGAGTCACATGTCTTGATGGCAAAATACAACGTGCCACAGTTTACTCCATCAAACAATTTATTTCAGTATAGGGCACTGTATAGTTTATTAGTCCCTACACTCTAAGTGGTGTCAAATCTGGAAAGGTACTATTGCTCTATTAAATACTGTGCAGTGAATTACATTACAAAGTGTAAATGTCCACATTTTCCTGCTAGACAGTATCACTTTCCCATCTGCCAAGTGAGTAAAAAGTGGCATCAAGCCAAAACCATGCATATTTTCACCCACTTGGCTTGGTCTGTGAAAGCAGCTTTAGCCTGTAAAAATCACATTTACAATATTTACGTTTTCAGGGATCTTCAAATGTCCAATATTCTGTCATCTGTTCAGTACCCAGTAACAGTCAGAATATAAATGAAATTTTCCTCGAAGTTTGACTTTGTGAAAAAAAAGTTGATAAATAATTCCATGAAGTGAAAATAAAAGTTGTGTAACACTCACTATGCTGTCACGAAGAGTGTTTGATATTTTGCCTAGAAAGTTATGGAATGACACTGAACATCTCTGGTCTAGTTTGGCAACAGTACCTTGTAGATACTGTGTGTTCAGTGTAATACTGCAGCTGCAGTTGGTCTTTTATAATGTTCCGCAACCATAGAAAATTCAACTGTTTCTTGCGATGAATCTTGGAAGAGTTGATTGTAAACTGAAGAATGCTAGGCTAATAAGCCACAGTACAATTTAACACTATTTTAGGGGGTATATGTATTTATTCACCATTAAAGGCATCTTCAGCCTAGTACTGATGCCTACCATAGGAAGGATATGGCCAAGTGATCCTCAGGTACACCAGGGATCATTGAAAGAAGGCCTTTGATTGGTCAAAATTTACATCCATGGTAGCAAAATGCATCACAATGTCGTTTGACTTTATCACAATGGTTCAGAACACCATATTCAGTCTGAACGTCAAGCAAATCCTGACATTTTCCTGATACTTCACAGATTCAGGAACACACTCAGGACGGAATAGAAGCATTAAAAAATCATCCATTTGTGAAAGGAATAACGCCTCAGAGGAGGGTTACCAGAAAACTCCAGTATGTTGCAGGTATGGTGTTTCAAAAGATCCGTTGGCATCTCTGGGATTTGCTTTCCTTTCTGCCATCTGGTATTAGATACTCCATTTTCACTCATAATAGGGCTGTTCATAGTTATAGGTTTGTTTCTAAACATAGCTGCATGTGACATCGGACACTAAAAACAGACAAATACAGACAAATTTTGTAACTGTTGCATGCATGGCTGTTCTTGCAGCTTGTAGTCCGAGCCATTAGCATGTCTTTTATTTTTCATTTTTACGCCAGCAGTCAGCTACTAAATTGTATTTTCATGGCTCTGTATGTGTAATTTTTGAAAGTGTTTTCTAAAAATGTGGACAAATAATTATTTTTGCATATTAATGAGAGAAAAATGATGTCATTTGCAAACAGCTCTATTGTACTGTAAATAACCCAAATTTTCCTCAGGGAAATTTCACACTGTTCTCTTTCAAAATCAAGAAAAGAAATCTGGGTCACCATGCAAATTTTGGTACTTGAGTAATAAATTACATAACATTTACCATTAATACTTGAAATTCAAAATGCCTGCCAATCCTAGTGTTAACTAAGTGGAGAAAAATTAAATGTTTGGTTTTCACAAAAACAAGACTCAGAAATGTTTATTTATTCCACAAGCTTGAAAATGAGCCCACACAAGTGGTAGCCCAGAAAGGTATTGTAAAAATTTGAGAGTCCCTGTATTTGATCCTGAGGCACTTCCTACCCTACTATGGGCTGGCATCGATGTTGACTTGTGTACTTTATTGCAGACGACAAGGCTGAAGACTCACCAAGTGAATTCAAGCCTTGCAACAAGAGCAGAGATTGCTGGGAACAAAAATGGCAGTCTTCCAGACCTCTGAAACCTCTGAAAAGGGCAAGTTTAGCATTGGTAAGTCAAGCAAAGTCACAGCAAATACATGAGAACCAACATGTGAAATTACAAACATATTTACAGGTTTTGTGTCCTTCCATCAGGGTCTTGTACAGTGTTTCATATTACGGTAAAGACACCATATTAACATTTTCCTTTTTATGTTAATATATCTAAATACACTAAATTGTGGGTGAAACAACAAAAAACTGTTTAAAGTATCACTGATGCAATTTTGCAAATTTTACAAATTTCAATATTTGTCACATTCAGAAAATTAATGAAAACTTAATTATGAATCATTTTTCAGTGTTTTGTTGTCTTGTTTCATCTGGGATTTGAAAGTAAAAGTACATAAGCTATCATCATTACTGTATTACACTTCCAATAATTTGCAAATCCTCAAAATTATGATCAAAATATTTGTGAATAGTGGACGATTTTGCTGCCATATTTCAATATTGGTGTCAATGTGAAAATAATTTCAAGGCTGATAAATATTGTGTTCATGCCAAGCCATGAGCAATAATGTACCCCCTGCCCTCCCAGCCAAAAATGGACTCAAGCAAACTTTGCACGACATAATGTATCAGGCAAAGCTGAGTACATTATGGAGTGCAAAGTTTGCTTGAGATATTATAGTATTTGGCAATGCCAGTGAATTTTTAGATGTCGATAAACATATGTGGCCAAAATTCTGGATAACATTATATGTTATCAGTAATAATCTAAGGTTATGACGTCACAATATTCACTAGTATTGATAAAGGTATATTATAATATTGAATATTGTCCCTGGTATTATGAATCTTTTTGTATTCTTCATTCAGGAATGCCTCTGATAACATGCATACTCTATAAAAATGAACAGTTGTCGTGCTGTTTTTCAGGTCTGCCAAAACTCTCAGGGCAAGAGACATGCGGAAAATATAACTATAAAGGCATTTCATGAAATGATTGACAAATTACATGCCATCTCTGTATGCTGTTGTCAAGTTTTTACTGCACTGTTTATTACCGGACACAAATGACACATGTATGGTGTTATTTTTGTAGGGCACAGCATTTTGGCATTCCACTGGTCGGTACACCAGCAGACGATTACTGCGGGCCATTCCTAGACAGATTACCAATGCTCTGCAGGCAGATGTACTCTGGGATATGGGATTCACTGGTAGGTGTACACTTTGAACACACACTGACAGGCTGTGATGTTTAGTATTATCCTATGTCGATACATAGATATGGGAAGCATGCAGACATGTACACAGTACAGTACATATTACTCCATCCCTCCTCTCATGTACATACTGTTTAGATGAAGATACACACACACACACACACACACACACACACACACACACACACACATACATGCGCACATGCGCATGCACACATACACACTAACATGCACACTCATATACATCAATCAAGGAAAGGAAAAAGTATAATTCCATCAAAACCAATGAACACAACTGGTCAGATAACTGGTGACTTTGTCCCAGAATTAGTAATTTAACCCTTTTTTCACCATGATTTGCCCCAAATCTATTGCTGGTGATTGTGGTTCTGTTTACAGGAAATAAGGGTGAACAGACTATAGGGCCATATCTTCAAACTCCATACCATCAGTGTATTAAAACTATATATGAGTCCCTGGTTAATATGTCTAGTATGTGAAAGTTAGCTTCATTCATGAGGATAACAGAGACAGAAATTGCTATTTAAGCTTGTATTCAAAAATACACCCTTACTGATGGAGAAGGCAAGTTGTGTTGATAACTTCACATGGGACTGTAACCTGCATGCTACATCACACCTACCATCTCATGCCATACAGGTCTAGGAATCAAAGTAGCCGTCTTTGACACGGGTCTCAACGAGAACCACCCCCACTTCAAGAAGATGAAAGAGAGAACAAATTGGACCAATGAAAAGACGCTGGACGATGGTCTTGGCCACGGTACGTTTGTAGCTGGTGTCATATCAAGTACAAAAGAATGTCTTGGATTTGCCCCAGATGCTGATCTCTATGTATTCAGGGTATTTACCAATAATCAAGTAAGTTAAACATCATTATTTTTTAGAACAATTTTAAACTATTTCTGCTCTTTCTGCCGCTTTTTTACACAAACATGTTGATTTGAGTACAGTCATCATTTTCTTCACTGTAAGTACACTGATAAAGTTAACTTGATAATGTTCCCAGTATGCTGAAGCAGGAATCTTCCCAACAGATTTCAAATTAAAAACAAATTGTTTCAACAGCTTAAAGACTGAGTCCATATAACAAAGATTTATAAAGAGTGAACCAAACGATTGTGCAGGTAGCAGAATAAGTGTACCAGGTCAGAAAAGTTGCCTTTATAAACTGTTTTCAGTCTGACCTTTATTCCCAGGATTCCCCAATTGATAAAGTAATAGTGTAATATATCCAAATATTACAATCCACCAATATTAAATTTGGTCATACCAAATCTGATGTTTTTGAAAGATAATTGAGGAATGAACTGTTCATCAGTTATCATAAATTCAGTGGATAGCGTGTATATTTGGAGTAAGAAATCATTGTTTTCACCACCTGTCAACTCTTCACAATCATTCCAGCTGTAATGTCATGTCTTTTCCATCTTGTATCTCTTGCTCAGGTTTCGTACACATCCTGGTTCCTCGATGCCTTCAACTATGCCATTCTCAAGAAAATCAATGTTCTCAACCTCAGCATTGGTGGTCCAGACTTCATGGATCATCCCTTTGTTGACAAGGTACGTCCTCAACACCAAGTGGGTCTTCCATTTTTTTTTCCGCTGTGCAAGGGTAATATCCAAGTGTTGTGCAAAGCCATGCAAACATGTAGTGAAAAATAAAAGCTGCAGTTGACAAAGACAAATGTGCTGTTTACAATGCTTCGACATGATGTTACATCCCAGTGTGGAACACTAAGCCCATGCTGATGTGACACTATCGTAAGAGTGTGTTTGTCATTTATTAATCAAGCCAGAATAATCAAAGTCTTCGTTTTGCTTCCTCTTAAAATTACAGGTGGGTGGCTAAGCGGTTCTAAAACACATACACAAAATTTTACACACACAAGTTTTATATTAACAAGATTGTTTCCATTGAATGTTTGTGGCCATTAAGAATTAAAGCAGAAACTTCTTTTTCACCCCCTCCTACTGCCCCCCCCCCCAACCTCTCCGGAATTGATAAAAATTGTGACATTCTGCAAGCATACAGGCATCTGTAGTGCACTTTACATAATTTGTGATCAAAAATTTATAGGCAGAAAAGCTGTGCTGTAAAGACCTGTAAAATTAGACAGTGTGTACCTTTTCGTTAAAACCATCAATTAACATGGTACAATGTTTGCTCGCTTGGGCACAAAACAAAGGATTTAATTACTTTTGCCTCACTGAGGGACCCCCTCCAGATAAGCACATGTCAATACCATAAGGAAAATGGGTCCACTTTCTTCAGGTGTGTACATACCATCAAAAATTATAGGCCACAAGAATGTCAAAATGGTCTGTTAAAAGGCTACCTGTGACCTTTGATGACATTTCACTATCGCTGTTTTGTGTGTCAATTGCAATTTATTGTTCTACTCCCCAAAGAAAGTTTAAACACTTACTATTTAGTTTGTTGACATAGTGTCTATGTGTGTACAATGCACTATAACTGTTTGATACAGTATAATTCTAGTCCAGACCCAGAAATCGCCAGTCAACAATGGCAATGCAGTCTTCACACGTACAGGCTGAGTTGATAAGTTGGATACTGTGTATCTCAACATGCTTTTGGGTGCAGTACAAAAATCAGCAGTTGACATAATGAGCTTAGATATAGGAAAAAGTTTTCCAGAGTCACAGCTATTGTGGAGGGACGGTGATTAAGCCATGGTTTTAGCAGGCATAATGGTTGTGCGGTGTCTGGAACAAGAGTATCATGATCACAATACAGTGAGGTCAAGCCCCAGCAGGGGCATAATACTGTGTCCTTGAACAGGACACTGCACTTCTCATGTGCTTGTCCTTCTAGGTGTTGTGAGTTAACAGTGCCTTAGCTTTCTAACAGCTGTGTTTACAGCTGTTTCTGAGACTAAACCCTGCCTAATGGATGAATTCTATAATATATTTGCTCTTCTTCTTCTTGTTTTTTTTATGATTGTATATAAATACGAGCAAAGTAAAGGTATTTATTGGAGGATGTGAAAGTGTCAGCCTCACTTGTATTTTAAGTGTTAAAGCTCAGGTTTAAACTTTGATTTGTGAGCTAAACTTCTAGGATTAAGGTAGAATGCGCCTCGGAGACAGAAATTCAGGCTTTCAAATTTTATCAATTCTCTTCTGATCTGCCCTTTGTGGGGGTTCATGTTAAAGCTCTTGGTGAAGGGAAGTTTTCACCAGCTTATTTTTTCAAAATATCAAAATTTTATTTTTCCCCATAGAGTTAACTCAGGGATAGTGGCCATTTTGAATTCCAATATCAGGAAATCTTAGGTAATTTGTCTCTCAAGAACCAAATTTTGCATGGTGACCCCTGATTTTATTCTTGCTTTGGTCAGAGAATTGTCGAAAGTTTCATTGAGGATAAGTTTCAGCAAAAGTTTAAGTCTTTCACTTTTGAGGCGCATATTACCTTAACTGTACAATGTACGATTAAAGGTGAAAACAGAATATGCGTTATGATTGCCTACAAAAAAGAGTTACTCTGACATGGATCAGGACCGTGATCAATCTGTAACAGTTCCAGGCTGGGTGATGCAAGGTCAAGTCAACCACAGAGACTTTGAACATGAACAGCCACCATTTAATCCTTCACTCCTTGGTCAATAGTTTGGTTTCAGGTTCGCTTTTGGTGTCAGGTTCACATTAAAAGTGCAGTTTATAGCTATAATAAATGACCAACAACTGAGGTGGTAAAAGGCATGGATTATTTTACAATATTAATATTAACTGATGGTATGAAATAAATCCCCAAATCACACTAATTGATTGGTGAGATTTCAGAGGATTATTTTTATCATCCAGTCTGTTACAGACTTTGACAACTATTCAATGTAGTACTGTTTTTATCATTTCCCAAAAATCCTCTCCAAATACAATATTGCCCAACAACCTGTGACTATGATCAGTATGTCGCACTCTGTTACAGGAAAAAATTTGTATACTATGTACAATGGATGTACACATCCTTACAAAAATTTTAGAATGAAAAAGTGACAGCATAACCTGATATTTAACATGAACTTTAGGAAGACATTAGAGCAAAGGAAATATAATAAAGCAAGAATAACATGCACTTACATTTTATGCAATCTGAGCCTAATTATTAGGATCTGACCATTGAGACCATTGGGTGGCTGTACTTTTGCAATTTAGACCCCATAACTCCATGTAGGTGGTTCAGAAGGTCTGCGTAGGTTAGAATAAATTGTTTTGTGTATACTGCGTGATAGTGTATGATGTCTGAGGTACACAGTCAATGGCACCAGAACATTGTAGCCAGGTACTTAACTTTGTCTCAACCCTCTGTTTCACTGAAACCTTGAAAGTCTCTTTGTGTTGATACATCCAAGGGATAACAAAGTTATTCAGATAATCATATTCATAAATTCCCCATTGAAGTAATATTCCAATAAATGGCTGCTTTGAGACTTTGAACTAAATCGCTCTTAGCACAGTGAGAATTACCCAAAAATTCCATGACAAGAATTCTACATGTACACCATCTGAGTAGGAGGAGGACTGGCGCCCCGAAGCGTATCCTAGCATTAGCATGCTTTGATCTCTCGTTAATTTTACAGTTGGTTGCCAGGCAATTACCGTGTCATATTTTCATGCACGCGTTGCCACCCACAATACATGAAAGTGTAAAAATTTTTCATTTTTTCTGTAAAATATACCTGAAATGTGAATCCTTTCTTTCACCACCATGGTTTGGCTGAAACCCATTGATACCGATGGCGATGGCGAGAGTGGAGTGAACGCGATTTCAGGGAATAGGGTTGAAGAGGTTAATATGATCCTGTTTCATGGCCGTAACACCCCATAGTGTGTGATATTCATGTCCTCATTATACTATTCATAATCCTCTGTGTATGTACATGGGAAAACTGCCATTGTGGATATGACCCTCCCTGTGGGAAGTTTTGCACAATTTTTTTTTCCTCAAAAATGAAAGACTTAAAGTTTTGCACAAACTTTTCTCAGCAAACTTTCAACCATTCTCTCTCAAAATCAAGAATAAAAATCGGGGGAAACATGCAAATTTCAGTACTAGCAAAACATATTACCCAATATTTTGAGAGATTTTAAATTCAAAATGGCTATCAATCATGTCTGTGTTATCTCGATGGGGGAAAATGGAATTCCTGATTTTACACATAACTACGCTAGTGAAAACTCTAATTACTCCATGAGCCCCCACAAGTGGTAGGTCAAAAGAATATTGAAAAAGCTTGAGTGCCTGAATTTCTGTTCTACCTTAATTTGTACATTGTTTCAATCATTTGTAGGTGTGGGAGTTGACTGCCAACAAAGTAATCATGGTGTCAGCCATTGGCAATGATGGTCCCCTCTACGGGTAAGTGCACAGACTAGAATAATGTGATGCAAATAATGCCGTGTATTTCTATTGCCTTTGAAGACAGCCAAACAAGCAAGAAGCATGTTCTTTGGCAAATGTAATTGATTTCCGGCTTCTCATAAATTCTCAGCCAAACTTAGTGCATGTACCATTTATGTTTATGTCTGGACAGCAGACCATCCTGGCCTCGTTGTCTAAAGGTCATATTTGGTATATTTACTTTGGTACCCTGTCAGGTCAATGACTTATAAAACTTTTTTTTTTGCTTTTCAGCAAGGAATGCAGCGTACAGTTGCATTGTAAACAGACATTATCAGTGTCAAGCTATCCAAAAATATCCAACACTGTGTAAAAGTTTAGGGAGTTTGGCTATTTCTGTGACTGTATAAGCTGAAAATAGCAATCATTTCAAAACCGGAATTCCACATTTATCTCTTGCTATCATTATTAAGGGAACTTTACCCCAATGTGTTGAATCTGTGAAAAGTCCAAATTTCAGTGTGCACTGTTTCGGAAAAAAGAGTAAAACTGTGATTACTGATACTGGAAAACCTATTTATCGCCAAAGTGTGGCTTGCCTTTTATGAAAAGTTGAAGCTGTTGGTTTCCTCAATAAAAAACTGGTTCTCATCCCCATCAGGCAGGCACACATTTGTTCTGTTATAACTGAAGTTGCGTCAACATATGACCATGCCAAATTGAAATTTTCCACCATCTGATTCTTTCACATATTTCTAATCACTCCACAAGGGTTAAATTTATAAAAGAAATTGAATCTTATGGCTTTGTGATGTGGATTTCCAGATTTCCGTGCTGCTGGGCCACTTTTGCTACATGAGAATTTTTTTTTTTTTCTGCTTGACAGGACACTGAACAACCCTGCTGATCAGATGGACGTCATAGGAGTCGGTGGAATCAACTTTGAAGATAATATCGCCAGGTTTTCTTCCAGAGGAATGACAACCTGGGTAAAAAAAATATTCCTCCTAGTTTTCAGATTTCTTGCCATCCCTGATGTGGCCTTTCTCATTGAATATTTTGCAAATTGGGAAATTTTGTCAAAATATTAAAGATGAAATAAAGCATTGTCAAATATTCCCCCAGTTTTTGAGATTCCTTGCCATTCCAGATGTGGCCCTCCCAGTTGATGTCTTTTGCAGATTTGGAAATTTTGTTAAAAACATTAAAGATGAAAGAAGAAATTGTCAATAAAAATACGTAATTCCTAGATGCTCTATCACAACATTTCCTAACATAAAAGGTAAAGTTAATAGGCATCTAGGGAATATTTCTTCAGAATTTATTAAATGGCCGTTTCAATTTGAGAAAGTTTTACATATAAACACCCAAGGAAGTCAAATGGCCGGTAGTTTAAATTTTTTGATGATTTTTTTCACTATGTTTGTTTGTCAGTTGCAAGTTCTACTCCCGAAAGCATGTTGAAATACCTACTATTTCGCTTGTTAACACAGCGTCTACTAGTATGCATGTAAAATGCAATGTTATCATTACATCTGAATTCTAGTGTTGACCATGATTCACTTGTCAACAATAGCACATCAGTTTTCACTTGTACAGGCTGAGTTGAAAAACTGAACACTGTGCATCTCAGCATGCTTTTGGGAGTAGAACTAGATATTGCAGTTCTGAATAAAAACCCAAATAGTGAAAAACAAACCACCCAAAGTTCAACCTAACGTCACTTCAGTACCTTTGAAAGACTCACAAGCCAGCTCTTATGGCAACCCCAATATTGCAGAAGATACTCACTTCACAACGTTCGCATTTCATTTTCTCCAGGAATTGCCAGGTGGCTATGGAAGAGTGAAGCCGGACATTGTCACCTACGGATCAGCTGTGAGGGGATCAGGAATCAAAAACGGCTGCCGTACTCTATCAGGGACATCGGTAGCGTCACCTGTCGTCGCTGGAGCTGTCTCCCTTCTGGCAAGGTAATCTGCAGCAAAATACTGCAAATATACGTATTTTTGATTTTCCTCTCACCGTAACAGTTTAATGTTTACAATAGTGAAATTTCTGTTGCTGTGGAGGCACTTTCATTAAAAAAAATCACATTTGTTAATCAGATTTACACCACCAGCCTTATGACCCTTTTGTTATTGTCGCTCACTTATCAAATTTCACTCAAGTAAGCATGATATGTTATTTGGTTAATGAACTAGCAACTGTAACTTTCAGAGATGTTTTTCACTATTTCTTTATAATGTCAACTACAGCTTCTGGTTCTTCTCCCAAAGGATGTTGATATACACGGTATTCAGCTTTTCAACTCAGCCTGTTCATGTGTTGACTGTATTGTTATTGTTACTGTTAACAAGTGAATCCTGGTACAAACAAGAATTCAAATGTAAACAATGTCAGTGCATTTTACAAATACAGACGCTTTGTTTACAAACTAAATGGTTGGTGTTTCAATATGCTTTAGGAGTAGAACAAGAACTTGCATTTGGCGTACAACACAAAAATAGTGAAAAATCACCAAAAGTTACAGCTACTGGCCCTCGAATTATTCCGTGACTCAAAGACTCTTTTGAACACAAGGTGGCTCTATCGTTTATGGTAGCTGGTAGAAATATGTTGTATGCCCGAGTTACAAAAGCAGCATGCAGTTTCTGGCAAAATGCTCTCACAGACCTTGAGTGTGACAAAGCACCCTCAAGGGTTGAGTTCAATATTGCTTTACTCTAGAGGGCAGCATGAGTGCAGTTAGAAATGACTGTGTGAAAGTCTCTGTATAATGACCAACATTTTAAGAATTTGGCACATGATACTCAGAAATAAATGGTTGGAAAGATTTTTAAAACACGAGTCTCTTTGAAAAATTTCCCCCATGATGAGATAACGTCATCCTGTCATGCATTATAGTATTTGACTAATTGTATAAACCCTGTCAAATGCAAGCGTTTGAGGGCAGTGCCCTGTTAAACATCACCTTTCCTATTTCAAGTCTTGCCCGCCTTCCTCTTACAGCGCAGTGTTACAGCGCCTCCATGTGGTGAACCCCGCCAGCATGAAGCAAGCCCTGATGGCGTCGGCCAGGAGACTGCCAGCCGTCAACATGTTTGAACAGGGTCACGGAAAACTTGACCTGGTCAAGGCATATCAGATACTCAGCAGCTATAAACCTCAGGCCAGGTAACAACAAAACGGAAGCGCAAACAATGAAAATTGCAATTAATTTTGTCGAGTGCAAATTTTGATATGTAATTTATGAAGCCATTCGGTTTAGTAAATCAAACACATAGTTATTACGATAGCAGATGTTCACTTGATGCATGTGTTTACCTTCATACAATACTTGTGTGCTAGGTAGTTTCATCCGTGCAGTTGGCCCTTGAAATTGAATACTGTAAAACACTTTGAATTAGCTGCATGCCTTTCTTGGCATTTTCATTGCAATCAGTATGTTTTTTAATTGAGCTAAAATGACATCCAAACCATGGTAAATAAAGGGAAAGTTTAAATTAGGTTCATCCTAAAATAGCAAATTTACAGACTTAGGTAAATTTGCTAAAAAAAGATCCTAGCTAAAAAGACTTGTATTACAGTACCAAGGTGCAGCAGAAAGCATGCTGACAATCATAATGCAAAGATTTGTATCGACAAAAAGAACTTTCTCAAATATTTTATCTTCCAGTCAAAAGTAAATTCCCGTTAGTTAGAACTATTTCATCATTCAACCTCTAATATCCTGAAATTTACAGGTAAAGTAGACTTGATATCTTGTAAAAAGTGCAGTGACATTTATAATCTTTTATTGCAGGAAATTATAAACTGTACTACACTAGAACACTTGATAATGTTTTCATTTCTCTTGCCTCTCAACTGTTTACAGTCTGAGTCCCAGCTATATTGATCTTACCGAGTGTCCGTATATGTGGCCATATTGCACGCAGTCTATATATTATGGAGCTATGCCAACAGTTGTCAACGTAAGTGTGTATTCAAGTAGACAATATGCCACACAGTATCGTATATTACTCACTGTGACAAAGTCAACAGCCGGTCATACTGCTTGTAATGTGTTCGTGTTTTCGTGAGTGCAATACAAACGCGACCTATTCTTCACCCTGCACTGGGTGACAGGGGTAAAATTTGATGACAAAATATTCAGACCCTCATGTCACGTTTTATTAAAGGACAGAAATTTTATGGTTGTAATAAAGAGCTCTTTTAGGTAGCATGTGCCACAAAAGTGAGAGAGTTACATTTTTTACTGGAACATAAAGTATTTTTTCCTAATATTTGCTTCCCGCTTTGCCATCAAGGTTACAATACTGAATGGTATGGGAGTGACAGGCAGAATCGTTGATAAACCAGTGTGGCAGCCATACACACCGCAGAATGGCAACTACATTGAAGTGAGTATCCTCACTATGTGAATTCAGCACTTTCTCCAGGGCTTATACAGCAGCATATCTGCTCTCATGTACAATGTACCCTCCAACATTCTAGATATCTTTTCACTCTTTCATCTAAGTGGTTTGGCCCAAACCTATTGTTATCAATGGTGATTGCAGATCTGTTTACAGGGAAACAGGTTAACTGTGAATTCTCTTTGAGTCAATCAAGGATTTTCTTGAAATTTCTTCCAGTCGTCTCAGTACCAGGACATGTGACATTTTAAAAATGTTCTCAATTGAAAGAGAACTTGTATTGAGTCAGTGGTCAATTAGATTGACCTAAAGAGCACCATGGTTCTGTACTCAAGCCACCTGAATCTGGTAAAATACAGGTTATTTAGAACATATATAGTTCCATCCTTCACAGTTTCCGACATTAACCCACTCAAGATCATCATTAATCTGTGGACGATGGAACCTGTTTACTCCAATTCCCTGTAAACATCATCGATAGCAACAAGTTTGGGTCACACCATGGTGGTGACAGGGTTAAGGAGTTATCAGGTATCAACATTTTAAATGTACAACTGCAGACTGCAATCAGTAATGTATGATTATGTTATCTGAAAGAGTATAATATACACCTAAATAATATTTTGCTTATAGCCCTTCGTGATAAGTTCCCCGTGGTTGCGTGAGACTTGTAATCATTTAATCTTTGTACTAAGGTTGTTGACAGGGCACTGCACTGTGAGATAGCAGTATTTTCAAACAATCTACTCAGGTGAAGGTACACAGGTGCATGGTTTAGAAATTAGGGTAACATTTAGGGGCCGTCGATAAGAAAAGCTGACGCACAAGAAATGTAATTCCTTCATTTTACTTTAAACCCCCTCCCTCCCCCCTCAAAACGAAAGTTCTTGTGTGAAATCAATTTTGTATTATGGTGCCGTTTCTGACAAACCCACACTCACAGGCCCATGAAAAAATACCGGAAGTGCACATTAATTATTAAACCTCCACTTTACGCGTTTCACCTTTTAAGACACAGAAAATTTTACGCGCAAAATGTCGGTTTACCGGTCTGCGTACTGGGCAGCTCTATACAGAAAAGTTAATCAATTTCAATTCAAAAGTAAAATTGCGACTGTGTTTCTTTTGTAAATTCATGTTTGAACTCTTTTTTTTTCACTCCAGAATCCTGCAGTAATTTCAGCTCCACATTTTTCCCACAAGCGCAAGTGGTCATGATTTAGAAAACAATAGACGAAAATCCTTATCGATTTTGACGCACACAAAACGAAATGAGCTTTTACCCCCTCTCCCTAAACGAAAGAATTACGTTTGTCTTGCATCAGCTTTTATTATCGACGGCCCCTTATACCATCCCCCATTGCTTGTAACTTTTTTCTGTCAGGGGAAACTTCAGTAAACTGTCTGTGGAATCTCAACAATTTCAGAAGCTATGTCATCAGTAACAAGCAACACTGCCTGAAAGTATGGTTATTACTAAAACACGGTCTATTGCCAGCATAAAATTTGTGTCCTTATTGAAAAGATAAACATAGTGTATAACTCAGTATTAGCTGTTCAGATGAAAGTGTCATCATTTTGAGAGTAGATTTTTTGCAAACAGAATTCTGTGGAAACATTGGATTCCATTGTTTTGAACTTGGGAATGAAAAGAAAATGAGGAAATTACCATTGTGTAATGATTTTGGGCTTCTAGTACCTTCATTACCTTCAATTTCTTTTCTCTTACCCAACATACAGAAAAGTTTCAAAACGTGTGAAATGACTTTGAAAATAGTTCAATATTCAAGGTTTGGTGCTCTATTCAGGTACATAAAACCGTATCGGCAAAGGTGTCAGACTTTTTTCACATGGTAAACATTTTCTTACCCTGTTTCCTGACAGGTTGCTCTCTCCCATTCACCCACACTGTGGCCCTGGTCTGGCTACTTAGCAGTGTCTATAACAGCATCCAAGACCGCGGCATCATGGGAAGGCATAGCCCAGGGTCAGGTTACTTTAACTGTGGAATCGCCACCAGAGGTAGGTACACTGACAAAATCAAACTGAGGATCTAGCTTGAAACGCAAAATGAATTATACTCATTAGTGGGTCAACTTGTTTTTTTTACATTCAAAGAGATGTACGGTGTTTCACACAACAGATTTTTTGACAATCAATCCAACCAAGCTCAAGTCCAAGTTCACAGACCTATACAGGCTGAACTTGATCACAGAAACATGAGTCTTATTAAAATACTGAATATCTGTGTTTGTTTTTAACAAAGTAAAACTTGTTTTAATTTTTTTCTTTCAATTTATCTCCTTTGTGCAAGTAAATGTGATATCTGATAGCTCACAAAATACAGTACTATTTATGTACCCTTCTGTCTGTCCACCTCTCAATGCTGCATTCTATATACAATTGTAGCAGTCAAATTCCTTGGCGCCCCCTTTTACCAGCGTACTTTGGTATATTCCTGTTGTTTTCAATGGGATGGGTGTGTCTATATGCAGGGAAGATGGATGAAAGGGTAGAACTTGGTGTGCCCATTAGCAATACATTTCGAACGTAGATCAGTGTGCCTTTGAATACTGATGTCTCAGCTCTTTGAGCTCCTGTGAGAATTTCCAAAATTATCAAGGCATGGTGTGAAGATTCTTTGCTTCAAGGGAAACTCGTGTGTCAGTAATGAGTCGACAAGGGGCTGTCCGTAAAGGACACACCGATGATTATCCAAACTGCAGTAGGTAGACCATACAAAATCATCTTCCGTTTTGAATTGCTTTGTTGTGGAAACAGGAAGGAGAGGTGGAACCGCGGAGATCACAGCTGAAATTAGCCATCAAAGTGAAAGTCATTCCCACACCGGCGCGCAGTCGGCGTATCCTATGGGACCAGTACCACAATTTGCGATATCCACCAGGATACTTCCCGAGAGATAACTTGCGCATGAAAAACGATCCCCTGGACTGGTAAGTCCTTGTGTGAAACCTTTCCAGCTTGTGTTTTTATCTGTGTGTGTGAGCATGATGGATAATTTGATGTTCCCTGCTTGTTACATTTGTGAAATTACAAACTGGAATGCTCATGCACAGGGGTGGTGATTAACACCCTATGATAAAGCTTGTATTTTTGTTCTGACGTTTCAGGGACTGTTTTGTATGTGTAATATACCAGATCAATCCATTTGGTTCATTTTGTCAGAGTAGCAAGTTTCACCCAACCTACCATGATCTTTTTTTGGCTTTGTGCAGACACTGAAACATCAGATAATGTGTCAAAGTTTTGATCAGAAAATGACTGCAAGGATTGCATAAGTAATTGCGTGAGATTAGTCCGTTGATCAGGAATTTAGGATAAAACATTCAAACATTGGTAGATTCTATTGATAATTGTACTAAATCTTGGTTACTGTAAACCAAATTAGCTTGAAAGTTTAGTGTATTATAAGTCAACATTTCTGAAAATTAAGTAACAATACCATCATACAAGTACCGTATGAAGATGTTTTTTTTCAACAACAGATAATGCTTGACTGTAATTTTGTCCATTTGTTTCTGTCAGGAATGGAGACCACATCCATACCAATTTCAAAGACATGTATCAGCATTTGAGAGATGCAGGTTTCTTTGTTGAAGTCCTGGGTGCCCCTCTTACATGTTTTGATGCCAAGCAGTATGGTAAGTCCATGCCCAACATTGTTCACTCGCAACTTCCCAGAGCTCTTGTACATCAGTCGAGGATACAAAGTCACCTGCTGGTCTTGGGATGAAACTGATGAGATGTATTAAAAACTATGGGCTCTCCTGATTCCTCCGATTGCAATTCCTTCTCTCTGCAGGCCAAGCATTCCAAAAAGTGATCTGCAAGAATTTTGCAGCGTCAGGCTCTACATAAGGGCATGCACGAGTTCAATTTGCTTGGTAAAAACTAAGCTATACTGGCCATTTACCTGTTAACAGGTCCACAGTCATTGATCACAATGGGTTTGGGTGAAACCATGGTTGTGAAACGGGTCAAGTCTGTGTATGTAAATGTCCAATTTGACCATGGAAAACAATATGTTTGTACTGAACTGTGAGGGTGACAAGGGTAAGTCATTTCCACACAAAATGTAAACTTAACCCCCGTGTTTCTTTATGACATGCTTACAATGGTTGCAGTGTTGAAGTCTGTATTTTCCAAAAGCATGTGTAAATCCTTTATAATTTTAAAATTTAAAATTTCAAAGAGATTTTGCATGATTACGCAAACATTAATCAATTGGGAAATTTACCTTGCTGGTTCAATCACAATCCAGCTCTGATAACTGGGAAAATATTCATTTCATTGATTATCAAGATTTGGCACAAGCAGAGGGCGGACCAATGTTTACTTGTATACAACTGCGTCTCCACCAAACAAACAAACTGCCAAGTTGCTCATAATCTTACCGGTAATTTTGCTGAATGGCTGCCCCTCAAATTTGCATATTCCTGATGAGATTTAACAGAAAGCCAGTTGTTTCAAGTGATAAAGTTTTGCCACGTTAGAATCAGATAGGTAGACACACAGGCCCATTAGTGTATCTGGTCAGAAAATATGTCCCTTAACTTCTCATAATATCTGTTGTGAAGACTTTGTTCTTTGGAACATATACATTTTCAACTAATCCACCCAGTTTGTGGTTTCAATGTCAGCTCTGAAGGCATCACAGAAAGGTCAAAATGGGGCATCATTGGCATTGAATATCACCCCTTCCATTCACATGTACAGATGGATCCTCATATTGGATATCATGAGGTTATGACATAAGTTTAGTCATGTTAAAGCTCAAAACTCCCTAATGGAACAACTCCCTTACGTTTGTCGTTTTGCCAATTTCTCCCCAGGGACGTTGATCATCGTTGATGCAGAAGAAGAGTACTTCCCGGAGGAGATCTCCAAACTCAAGAGAGATGTGGACAACGGCCTGTCCGTCATGATATTCAGTGACTGGTACAATGTGCAAGTCATGCGCAAAGTCAAATTTTATGACGAGAACACCAGGTATGGGGGAACAAAAAACACGGGACAAGAATCTGTTGAAGGGTGTGAAGCTGATGCTGCATCTTTTCATTGATAGAGGTTGACTGAATTACCCATTGTGCCTTTTTGGATGGTTCAACTGGGACGTGAATACATCAGGGCTGTAGAAAACTGTTTGTTACAATGGTTGCAGGAAATATGATACCTGTATATTGATGTTTGCTGCTTCAGGACATTGCTCAAAAGAAAACTCTGAATATCATAGTATTCACATTGTAGCACATCTGGAGCATTCTAAACTTCTTTCTTTCAGTAATACATTTTATACAGCACGGAAAAGAGCTTCCTCAACAATGTGTACTTTCCAATCAGCAAATTTTTACAGTAATGATCAGATTATATCATTAGTTAAGGTGTAAAGCTGTTTTAAATACACGCATTTGTAATTTACTAATTTTTTTATGGCTGTATCTTCAGACAATGGTGGATGCCCGACACAGGTGGCGCTAATGTCCCAGCCTTGAATGACCTATTAGCTCCATTCAGTATGGCTTTCAGTGATCAAGTATATGAGGGTGACTTTGCACTTGGAGGGCATGATAGTAAGTATTTATAATACAAATAGCAAAAAAGAAATTACAAAATCCATCACCATGTGACGCTCAGTAATGTACCGTGATGACTGGTAAGAGTTTCGTCGATTTTCGGTCAAGAAGTAGCCGACATATTGACATCATATACTGTGTTCATTACGTTTGTATTGTAGTGTACTACGCCTCTGGGGGAAGCATTGCCAAATTTCCTGCCAGCGGTGTGCTAGTACGACAGACTTTAAAAGACCAAGGTCATGAAGTCCTGAAGGGGGAGACAGTCACCGAGGAGGACGTACCCATCCTGGGGTTACACCAGGTCTCAGCGACAGGTGGCCGCATCGTGCTCTATGGAGATTCCAATTGTTTAGATAGCAGTCATTTACAAAAAGGTAGGTTTGATTAAGGACATGACACTTGCTCCTGAATGTTGGTGGGTTGAGTTACTTTTTTGTTCTGTTTCAAAGTTGTCTTTGTTGTTTTGTATAATGATATAATATTATACAGGGCTCAGCCCTTGGTGTCGCGCCAGGGGTTAAGATTGGCAATGTTATTTGTATTGATTCATGATAAAATATAATTAATTGTTACTTGATATACGTTTATATGACAACTAATTCCCACTTTCCCTCTGATGAAAACAGTTCACGTGCGTACACGACGTCAAACCCTGCAGCAGTGCAGGTATAGATTTTCTGTAATGTGTAAAAAAATTGGACAAAAATTGGCAATTTTTACCATGATAACAGCCTATTGTGTTAAACAAGGGACGTATTATACCATCGTTACCATTGCAATGGTAACCGCACTGCCCACCTTCCACTTGCAAGCTGAAAACTCGAGCGTTCCGTCTAAAAACTGGCAATTTTTTGAATCTAGTTATTGACACAGGGGGCGCTTTTCTAAAATTCAATCCCAGCATTCTTTGCATATGCCCCCGTTCATATGCACGACAGTTTTCTCCCATTTTCTACTTTTTATGCGTGATATTAACGATATTTTGTATCAGCGACAAGGTGGATAATAACACTAACTGGCTAACAAAAGATATATTTATAAATGGCATGTTATAAAATAATAATTTGCACGTTTTGTATTTGTTTATTTATGAGTACTCAAAAAAAAAACATGGCGGCGCCCATGAAGGTAGGGTACACTTCCGGTTAGTTGCATAGTATATTATGAATATGCGCATGCGTAGTCAGTAAGCCGCTGGCGCGACTATTAAATAGCGGATGAAGGAGCATGGCTCCTTTGGTGTTCAGATGTAGAACACAGTATTTTCTGGTATATAAAAAATTAATACAATTTTGATTTTCATTCTGTCGACTTCATCTGTGAAAACATGGAGGGAGTACTGCCTTATCAACTAGCATTTCTTGTCTTTTTGAGCACTACATGATGAAAACATACTCTTACTCATTGCATTTAGAAGAGAGGGAGTTTTGCTGTATTTCAATTACCATGCACAAATTGGCACCAACTATTTGCCATGGTTACAATGGAAACCATATGATACACAATCACCAAATCAGATTTGTTGTGACATGCTTGTTGTTCAAAACACCTTAGAATTGTTTTAAACCTTCCAACAAACGATTTATCTTGTTTTGTATACGGAAAGTTCAAAGCAGAATTTCAGTCAGAGTTTCATACTAACAAACTTTCATTAAATTCAGATTTTCATAGTTATAAACTTTGATTTTGAGGACATCTCCGGCTGGCTGCAACTGATTGATATTCAGGGTGACTGGTGATGAATGCACACTGACATTTACTGTTGCTACAAAACAATTCTATGTGACTTGCATGTCATACATTTGATGTATTTGCCATCAGCATGGCGACTCCCATGAACTGGTGATCTGCTTCCTAGATTTATCACACTGGTTCTTTGCAGTCATAGGATGTGCTAAAAGTATTATCTTGTGAAAATGATAACATGGGAGGAATTACCATGGTGATGCTTAAGTGATAAACCACACCTAGAGACGGAATACCACAAGATTTTGACCAGTTCACAACATATGTGCAAGAGCATTAGCGAGTGTATATATGGAGTGAACTTGTCAAAACCGAGTGGTATACTTTTGCTGGGGTAGTTTATTAGTTCCAGAGACCAGCTCTGGAACTGTTAGTTTTTGCTCACTTTCCTTCTTTCTTTCTTTCTTTCTTTCTTTCTTTCTTTCTTTCTTTCTTTCTTTCTTTCTTTCTTTCTCTATTTCCGGTTTTACTACCATAGAACATGCTATACACAAATTTTACCTCAATTACCCAGAATGCATTGCGACACGCTTATGACGTCATCGCTCAGCTCGGACGGGTTTTACGGGCATTTCTTGTTTGTTTATTTATTTATTTTTTATTTGGCATTGCTCAACTATCATATTGCGTTCAGTTATTAATAATTCTAGCTTTCTTTCGCTTTGTTTTTTGTTGCTTTTTGATTTTATTTTTCTCTAAATACTCGCCGTACGTGGCGCTATACTGTTTCGCCCGAATGCTCATGGGTTGAATGACATTAACAATGGCCGCGTATCGATCGCTTCGCTCGCACAGAGAGAGAAAATTAGCCTTTCCCTAAGTTTACAAGCGCGGCTGAGCACATCGTGTACCTAGGCGAGGTGGGTGTGCTCGAAAACGATGATCAATGCAAAATTTGGACTCAAAATCGGCTGTTTTGGCGGAGAAACTGCCCGACAGCCCTGCCATGCAGAGCTAGGCATTCATAGTGAACGTACTGTCTGTCACGCACCGGCATGCGTTGGCTGCACGTAAAGCAACTCAACTTTCCAAGATCAAACGGTCAGTATCTTGTGAAAACAGCGACATAGCAATGAAAATTGTTTTAGTCTGTACTTTTAATCAAATGAAAATGCATGCGGCTCAATTTCAACGGCCTAGGTCCGATGTTTCCTCTCGTCTGATCATCGTCGTAAATCACAAGCCTCTTTACGGCAACAACTCAGCGCTACCCGTCAAGCGATTGATTTTTGCGTAGGTCAGCTGAGCGAAAATTATTGCTCTGGCTCGCGAGAATGTCGTCTGATAAACATTTCCGTGCGTTGTCGCCCCCGTATGTATCTGTTGCGTTTTTACCGTACATGTAGGCATTTGTAATCTGTGTACTGTAATTCCCCGGACTGCCTTGCTTTTAGTTGTATTATGGTGTTTACTTAGCCCTGCGCTGTGTGTTCCGCTACAGCTAATCACCCCGCTCTGTGGTGAGCGGGGCGATTAGCTGTAGCGGAACACACAGCATCGTACGCAGGGCTAGGTGTTTACTGCTATTACCCTGAATATTAAAATCTAAAGCACTCTTTCATTCTGCAGCTATCTTTGTCATACATTGTCTTGTTTCTTCCGCTGCTCTGGTCTCTGGAACTTCGCTTTTGCTTGCAAATGCTTTCTAGTTGCCATTATAACATAATATTGAATTGAAATTCTGGCGTGAAATGTCAAAAAGGAAATTTTCTCTAGCTGAGAGCTGGTGCCTGTTCCAACCATGCTGTATTGCAAATATACCACAGTTATTTTCACATCTCGACCAATCACACTGCAGCATTTGTTCCACCAATATACTGGTATAATACAATTCAGTTTATCGCACCACCAAGTGTTGCCTGATGTTAGTTTATGACAGCCACAGACAGTTATCCATTGATTCTATCGACTCACAGCGGTTTTGTAATTCATTCTTATGAAACATCATACCATCCAGCTTGGTCTGCTTCTAAATATATAAACTGCTTCTGGCCCAAGATGCGCAAATATGTGTAAAAGAACACCCATATTTCACCACAATGTGTCGGCTCCATGTGTGTTTGAGAGTAAACAACGTACATTTTAGGTAACCTCTACCTACAGATGAATGTGCTCAACTTTCATAAGGTCCACGATCTTTCATATATTCTAATTTCAAAAGTAATTTTTTGAATTTACCAAATTTTGCCACCATTTTGCCATTTTGGTAAGCAAAACCTAAGGCCAAAACAAAATTATGCATTTTTAGCTCATATTTGGTATGTCTATAAATACCAAAAAGAGCTTATATTTGTTTCTTATTCTAGATCTTTTTACATATGTAATGATAACAGAACCCTATGGCGAGACTACACGTGCACCATACTCTGGTATATACACTCAGGCTTAGAGTGTATTCTGCTGTTCGTATTCTCACTAGATGCTCTTGCAGGTACAGCTGCAAAATACACTGCAAGTCCTTATGCAAATACCCTGAGTACGGCATGCATGCACTCTCTCACCATGGGGCTTTATCATTGTCTTTGATTTTCGAAGTGCGTACTACCTTAAAGAACGAAAGTAGCAAACAAACTATTTCAAACGCCTCGGTATGTTTAGATTCTTCATCATGTTTTAACAATTCCTTTATACTGTCCCATTCCTTCTTCAGAATGTTTTTGGTTACTGGAAGCGTTGCTGCAGTACACGGCGTACGGCAATCTAGCCCCCATGCTGACAGAGCAGTCTGGTCTGCCGCTTCCCATGGATGCAGAACTTCCTGAGAGAATGGAAGGTACAAATTTTTCACTGCTCTGTGACATAGATTATCGCTTTGTGTGCTGTGTATATCCCAAGATGTTGGTGCATAAATGTGGTGTCCGTCTACCAAAGTGGCTGCTTGTTAGTGAGAGCATCAGTGCCCTCCCCTAGATTTCCATATTTGTTTGTAAATTCACGAATTGGTTATTAACAAAATATATTTTAAGTTCTGCTCCAACCGTGTCTCCATTTTAAGACAGCCAATATACAGTATCAGGGAGTTTTAAATTCTATAAACCTGAATCTTTCAGCTAAAGGCTGCATTACCAGACAGCTTGGTCTACCCAGAGCAGGGCTTCCTTCACACCTCAGTCAGTTTGGAAGGACAAAACAGATTTGAGGTCCCATCATTATCATTGATATCAATGGATTGAGGCCAAACCATGGTTGTGAAAGGGTTATGTCTCTGAGGAGAATCAGAGTTCAGACAGAGACGAAATTTTGTAAAAACATTCACTGGTCACACATTTGTTGGAAACTCATACTTTTTCAATTGTTTTTTTTCTCTAAAATTTACTAGTATTGCAATTTGTACAGGTTATAACACAGACAATGTTTAAGTCATGAGCCATGTTTTAAGCCGTCACATCATATATGTAGGGATGTAACTCCATGTGTACAACAATTGAATAGTCATTCAATCCATAAATCTCCTAGGAATGTTTGAGCATTTGCGTCCACCTTTAGATGCGACCAAACTAAGGACTGATGATGAGCAAATATCGACCCATTAGTACGTCTGATTTCCATGGTCATTTCTGTAAAAAAGTGTGAGCGAATTTGCACTTACCATGTCGCTGTCTTGCTGTGCTTTCCCCTCCCCTGTCAGGTAATCATCTCTACCGGTATTCCAAAGTTTTAGAATCCCACCTTGGAAAAACTCAAGCCCAGCCTCTGCCAGCCTGTCCCCATCTAGCCTGGGCTAAAGGTGAACCACTCAATATATCAGCACCAACGTAAGTACCACCGAAACTCATACTTGTATTGTGTTGTGATATGTCTTTGACAAGTGAAAATTTCAGTGTTAGTTCACTGGACATTATATTACCATGCCCTGCCCGTTGCATTTTGATTGGTTGAGCTGAACCGCGTGACTGACCACAAATACACAGTAATGGTTTGTTTACATGCACGTGAATATGAATAATAAGATTAACAAGTCAAAGTATCGTAACTTTACAGCTGAAACGTAAATCATAATCAATCACAAAATAAAGTGGAGCACTTGTGGGCCAAGTTGAGATACTTTTTTCTGAAAACATCTCCGGATTTGCCAAATTTTTACAGCGTGAGTGACAGTGCGTCGCGTATTGCTCAGTTCAGGGACCCAAGTGTCGTTCACTATGGAAAGTTTCACAAATTTAGAAGGTTCTCTTGGGTTTGTTGATAATATAATGGAAATAACAGACTCCTCCCTGACCATTAACGTTTATTTATGGGCGCGGGCTCGAGGAAAGCCAAAATTGACGGGATATACGTATGTATATATGTATGTATATATATGTGTGTGTGAGTGTATATATATATATATATATATATATATATATATATATATATATATATATATATATATATATATATATATATATATATATATATATATATATATATATATATATATATATATATTTTGTACATTGAGTTTAAAACATAGTCTACGTAGGCAGCATAAATTGGATGTATCATAATACATAGTAATGTTACAGCTATTTGAAAGGGCCTGTAGCTGTAACTTTGATGTAAACCACAGTTTCTTGTTCTCCACCACCATGCATATCAAGATACAGTATTCAGCTTGTCAACTCAGCCTGTGCATGTGAAGACTGCATTGTTATTGTTGATTAGTGAATTCTGGTCCGGACTAGAATTCACTTGTAAACAATAGCAGTGCATTTTACACGTCCGAACGCTGTATTGACAAGCTAAATAGTCGGTGTTTCAACATGCCTTGGGGAGTAGAACATGAACTTGCAATTGACATACAAAACAGTGAATAACTATCAAAAGTTACAGCTACTGGCCCTGTGAGTTTCTTCTGTGTTTATCTGTGAAACTTGCTGTTGTCAAGAATTTACACAATTATGAGTATGCATAGTGTTAGTATACATAACAAGCTGTGCTGTTGAATAAATTCATCAGGCATCCGGTGATCATGTGTCAGCTGTACCTTGTTTAGAGATGGTTTCAAGGTTTATTATGATAATTGCTCAGAGCTGGCAAGTTGATTACGCTAACAGATTATGCGTGAAAGGATTATATGTATTTTTCAACATGTCACCACACAAAAAATCTATTTTTGGGTTTGTCTTTGTCGGCATGCAGAGAATAGTGACTTCTCTAGAAAGTTGTCATTATGGAACATACAGAATCATTTATACAATAATATACCCTGTGCCCTCACCCATTAATGGACGAAAGCAAAAATGTTTTGGCCAAACCATATTGGGGAAGGGTTTAGATCATGGGGTAAATACCTACTCAGTACTGCAAGTTTTTGTATTGTGGCCTCCTAATTAGATAAGGAAAACAAGGCTGCCACTTTGTGAGACAACATTTCTTAAAAAAATATGTAGCCATACTCTAGTGTAACCACCTATTTTTCTGTCTTCCTCCATTCACAGTAACCTGTACAAACATCAAAAGTTATTGTCAATAGCAGAGCCTGTCATGCCACTGCTCGGCAGAAGAGATTCCCAAGTCGTGCCGCATGCCATCCATGAGCGACCAGGCTGGGAGGTAGGGCCTGGCGGGATAATCACGCAGCAGCAGGACTCTGCACACACGCTGCCTGTCCTGGCATTCCTGGCCTTGGCAGTGGTCTTGATATTTTTCGCCCTTCAGGTGCACAAAACCAAAACGAAACCCAGGAGACGATACAGGCCGCCGCGGTTGAAGCGTCTGCAGCAGCTGGTTCATGGAAGAATGCCCAATGTGTAATATACATAGTATATAAGAACTTATAAATCAAAAAATAACAAGAGGGCATTATCACAATAAACATTTTATGTGATGCGCCAAAAATATCCGAAATGTCCCAGAAGATTTGAAGATCGTAATTTTTGGTACATTTTTTATACTTAATAAATGTGCACTCTTGCATTACTCGTATTACTGTGAAAGGTGAAATTTTTTTTGTCAGTTTTGCTGCACAGTGAAAAGAACCAACTTACTCATTTTAATTTATGAATGTACCTTTTTTTTTGTCCCCAACACCGCTGAGTTTTATTTTGTAAACATTTTAGTAAGGCTTCCTTGCGAGGAGAGCACTTGTTGTATGTTGTGACAACACGTGATGAGCTGTATATTTTTAGTTCCAGCTGTTGTGGCTTTTAATGGTACCCTATTTTTATGTCGCATATTTTGTAGGGAGCTCGTTGCTCTAAATATAGAACACAAATGAAAGAGGATGGAGATAATCCTTTCTAAAAATAGTGAGCATCAGAGAGCACCATTTCTTCATTTATAAACAGAAAATGGAACCGTTATCACCATATGACGTGAATTTTTTTTTCATGTGCAAGAGGTTTTTACTCAATAAAGTATAAAGATTAAAATATCACTTGTTACTGATGTGTTCACTGACGTAGAGTTTGCCATGATGTGTTGCGTGACTCATCAGAAATGTCTGATTTTGCTCCACCAAAATTTTCTCTGCCCATTTGTGAGAGGGTTCCATGGAATAGTCATTAAGTACATGACACACTAGGATAAGTGCAGTGTTTGAAGTGCAAGTGTGTTTTAGCTCAACTCCACCAGTGGTCCAGACTTGCTTCATGTCGGTGATTTTGTAGAAAAAAAAATTAGGCCAATGACCCTGAAGCTACTATAGACATGGAAGGTATAGAAGACTTACATACCATAATACCAGATACAGTGAGTGCAGAGGTCCTTTGGCAATATTCATATGGCGGAAGAATTGTTACAGTATGGTTCATACTTACAGACCCCTATATACACACAAGAACTAGCAAAAATTGCCCCAAAACACAAAATTAAGGATTTCCTAACTATTTGAAATTATCTAAAGTTACCTGTATACCAAATGTCAAAGCTGTCTGACCAGCTGTTTTGAAGAAACAAGCAACATAACTACCAATAGACCTCTGCTGTGTTATGTAGAGGTGTTATGTAGAGAATAACTATTTGTGACATATGTGTTGATGAAGAAGGTGGCTATCTTTGCTAATTCATTTCAGGATGGCCTGACCAAAAATGGTCAAAAAGCTGCAAAAATACAAAATTGCAGATTCCATCATTATTTCAATAGATCATATTAAGATAGCCCCAGGGAACCTGTATACCAAATATCAAAACTCTCAGACAAGTAGTTTTTGAGAAACAAAATTTTTAACCAAGATTGGAAAAAATTGCCCATTGAAGTTGTGAACATTAGCAATCGAATGTGCACGCCCATTTAAAAGTAGGATATTGAACTCCCAACTTTTTACAAAAGTCATTTGGTCTTCTACTTTTATGGATTCATTTTGAGCCCCTGGAGTAAATGAATTTTTCACAATCAAGTTGTGTATTTAAAAATTGGCAAAATCAAATGTTTTCCTAAAGGATTGTTTCACAAGGACATAGTACCAAAATTGCATAGTGATCCTTGACTTTTGTTCTTGGTTTTGAAAGCGAATGGTTTACAGTAAAAGTTTGTTTGATGAAAGTGGGAGCAGAGATTTGTAAATCTGTGACTTTTGAAGTGCGTACTACCCTAAGGTCTTCCCTTCTTGGCTGCTGGCTTTACAGGGTTTGTCTCCTTGATTGCATTTCTGTTTGCAGTACCTTGTGTACAAAAACTCATCAGAATGCTGGCCTTCTGGGCTCTTGCGAATTGTACAAGCCTCCCTAGCTGAGATGAACTCTTATAGATGTACCTCCTTGCGTAAAGGTTCTTTGGACCAGTGTGTGGGTTGGTTTTCCGTGTTTAATCATCGTACAGTAACGAGCTAAAGGCGAAGTTCATTAATTCATCGTTAAGGATTTTGCAGCACGCGGAATCCAAAAATAGCATTGCTGTTTGCAAAAATCCTGCAATTTATCAACATCAATTCAATTTTTAAGCTTCTATGTCCATATTTGGTTGCAGACATTGAAAGCTACATATTTCATAAACGCCCAGTTGAGTGCATCGCTAAATGCATTGTCCTCTTCCCACTAACTACCTTCAGCGGCCATTTTGAATTGGAAATATGGGTAAATTGTAGGTAATTTGATTCTCCTATTGCAAAATTTGTACGATGATCCCCTGTTATTATTCATGATGCAAAACAATTGTTTAAAGTTTCCACAGAAAGGTATGGACAAGCCCCGTTAGCTGTATCTTTTCGCATTTTGCTGACCAAAGACATATACAACTGTTGGAAAGACGTTTATTTCAATACCTATTAATTACATAGCCATGTTGTCTTTGGAAATGTCATTATTTCAATTCTTTGTAAACGGAGTCAGTTGATTGTTCACAGTTTCTGAGCACTCGCTTGCTGCTCTTGTCATATTTGATATTATTTAGTTGTGAAAAATCTGTGTTTTATAAGTGCGTCACCAATGTTCAAAACTGTTTTGTAGTCACACTTCAATAAGCATTTTAGTGCGTAAGTCGCTTTTTATTTCAGACATTTTGAAAATGCAAAAGTACCCAGCACGTGTGTGCTAGAAGGTCTAAATATAGGTTGAAGTGGCGAGTCGTGAGACGGTTTCCGTGTCAGGTAGCCCGCAAGTACACGAAAATAGATGAAAATGAGTCTATCTCATCGATGTTAAATGTTTTGGAAATCGCACGACACAAATTTATCTTATTCATCTTTACAAAGCTATTTGAGTCACGAAATGAGTTACTATACGGCAAACTCGTACAACGCAAAGAAGGGGCGCTTCTGCAAACATGCAAACACATTCCACCGTAATGATGTTCCATATGTACCGTCTGAACAGTTTGTTTATAGGTGCTGTTTATTTGTTCACGTACAAATCTAGTACCGGGTCATCTTGCCCCGCTTTTGAAAGCATTGCCGTAAATTTCTGTAACACGTTCATTTTCTTGTATTATAATAAGTGATGCGAGAAAGGTGAAAACTGATATAAATTATATAAATTATACTCTTACTGTATTTTCATCTCGATGTCTGATAAAGGTATCACAGTTGATACATTGAGATAGTATGCACCTCGAAAGTCAAAAGGCTTAAACTTTTTGCTGAACCTTTCCTAATGAAACTTTCAACTATTCTCTTGCCGCATTGACGATAAAATCGGGGGTCACCGTGCAAAGTTTGGAACTAGGGAAACCAATAACCCAACACGAACGACATCTAGCATTAAAAATATATAGCCGCCATCCCAGTGCTGATTCTATCGACAAAAATGAACTATAGACAAAAATGAACTAAGACGGTGAACGTTTTTCCTTCTCCAAGAGCTTTAAGGTAGAACGCGCACCTCGGGGACAGACATTCGGACTCTCAAACTTTTACAATTCTCTTCTGATATACCACATGTGGGGGTTCATTTTAAAGCTCTTAGTGAAAGAAAACTTTTCACGGGCTTAGTTTTTCGAAATTCGAATTTCTTTTATTTTTCTCCATAGAGTTAACACAGGGATGGCGGCCATTTTGAATTTCTAATATCGGTAAATCGATATGGGTAATTTGTTTCTCTAGTACCAAAATTTGCATGGTGACCCCCTGTGTTTATTCCTGATTTTGAAAGAGAATGATTGAAAGATTCCTTGAGAGGAAAGTTAGAGCAAAAGTTTAAGTCTTTCACTTTCGAGGTGCATACTACCTTAAAATTACACCCCCCCCCCCTCAAGCGGTAGATCACAAAAGAATGACTTGAAAGTACAAAAATTTGAGAGTCCAAATATCTGTCCCTTGGCGCATTCTACCGTAAACAGAAAACACCACCTCTTTGATTTACTGTTTCATACGAATGACGTCATCTCGGTATATTCTAATCGTAGTGAAGATTGGATATCTTACAGTTTTTGGTTAGATTTATAACATTTCAATTGTCTAAATTCAGCATAGTGTGGCAGAAGAACGTACCATGGGTAGTGCAGCTTACTATCGGCTCGTATGAAGAAATGCAAGAAAATGTCATATTGTAAAGTGTCATTTTCTTGAAACGTTCAAAAAATCGGTAAGAGAAGCCGTTTTCGAAAATGCAATCAAGGGAGTGGTTATAATACTAATAAAATAGAAATAAAACCAACAATGAAAAGAAGTAAGCTTACCTGTGCTTCAGTCTCTTTAAATCAACCTTAAGGGAGTAAGCGCCTCGAAAGTGAAAGACTTAAACTTTTGCTCAAACTGTCAAGAGGAATCTTTCAACCATACTCTTTTTCAAAATCAAGAATAAAAATCGGGGGTCATCGTGCAAATTCAAGATTTACCGATATTTAAAATTCAAAATGGCCGCCATCCCTGTGTTAACTCTATGGAGAAAAATGAAATTTTCGAATTTTCAAAAACTAAGCCGGTGAAATGTTTTCTTACACCAAGAGCTTTAAAATGAACCCCTACAAGTTGTATATCAGAAAAGAATTGTAAAAGTTTGAGGGTCAGTTCTACCTCAAAGGGAGGCTGTCTTCGGAACTTAGCGTGTGCGACTTTCTTGTTTACAAACAATGTATTTAGGCCTAATACATGAAATCTACATGCTCCAAGTCAACATAGTTGCAGCATTTAAATTTTACGATATTCATCGTTCACAAGCATCTTTAACTTTCATCAATCGCCAACGTACCCTACATACAGCGTTTACATCTGTCGCAGGGGTCCCTTGTAACCTTTGAGCAGAGTTCCGACGACAGCGCCCTTTAATTACGGTCCCTCTATAAAGGGACGTGCTTAAATCTATCTCTTTGAATTTTTCATTTTCAGTTTTGAGCTGCAAAAAATCAAAAGGTACGATATATCTCAAAGACTAAGCCGAAAACACCAATTTTCACATCATATTATTGCCTTATCAAGTTAAATTTAAAATCAAAGAAAGTACAATATTTGCATTTTTTCGTAGTCATCAAGTTTAACCATTTGATGAATGTATTTGTCTCATAAAGATAGAATTCGTCTTGTCGAGCCATTTTTGGACTCAGTTGTACAATACTGCGCTAGTACATCACACTGCTCGTGTGGGCTCATTTTCAAATTGGAGGAAACTTGTCAAGTAAATCGAATTTTCAAGTCCTTGTCTGTCTGTTTTGGTAATCATCATTCCTTTCTTGTAAGCTTGTTCTCCGTCGCTTTTGGTCGTAAACAAAATGACATTTTCTTGGAATCGTAACAGCTGAAATACGGTTGTACAGCCAAGTCCATTTTTAACTTCATATGGCAAGTACAGAGTGAACCATGACTTCGGGTGACAGCAACTTAGTCTAATTAGCCCTTCTTTCGTCTCAAAGAAGTCATGCAAATAAGAACACATTTAATAGTCCTGTGTACGTTTTCGTAACTTAAAAAACATCGTCCATTTAGCGACAACTATCGGCAAACATCTTTTGTATTATGAAACGTATGTTTGAATGACATGTCACCATTAGACCTATCCGACACAGGCATCTGAAAGTACTTGGTTATCTGTAATCTAGTGACAGTTAACCCCCCTTTACTTAGGGACCGTCGCAGATTTCTGCAGACTGTCGCATAAGTTCAACAGTCAAACGAAATGTTTTTATTACAGTATTTTTCATGGCACTATTTTTTTAAGATCAAAACTCCTCTCCCAAAACGACACCCCAAACGTGCTCAGTGTTGATGTCGTCCACAGAGTAAAATTGTAACAATTTGCCATATAGATTTCGATAATCTGAAATTATCCTACCCCTGGCCATGTGACATCGTAAAGGTAAGCGGTACAACCATGCGCATGGAGCTCTATTTTTCACTATGTGATTGGCAGACTAAACGGAAAACTATCATGAGATTTAAGTGACTGGTCTTTAAACATTTTTCGTTCCATGTGGTGATATTCTTACGCATGGGATGGACTTTGGAACACTTTGCGACAATGCCTAAACTTTACATAGCATCGGCATCAAATTATCTATTAAGTTTAAAACATAACGATAGCATACTATACTACATAACATTCTCATCTTACCTGTCTTGGAGGGATGGCTGCGCTCAAAACATGTACGCTTGTGCAAACACAATATGCAACAGCGTTCCCGTTCATGAATGTTTTTAATGCAGCGACAAAATTTTCATTTCTCTCGTCCCTAATTTCAGCCCCTCGCTGCCATGGTGATAATTTTTACAATTGGCCGATACAAGTACACCGATGACTCCTCCTCATCTCGGTTGGCGATATAAATACATACATACATACATACATACATACATACATACATACATACATACATACATACATACATACATACATACATACATACATACATACATACATACATACATACATACATACATACATACATACATACATACATACATACATACATACATACATACATACATACTGATACATACATACATACATACATACATACATACATACATACATACATACATACATACATACATACATACATACATAGAATACATACATACATACATACATACATACATACATACATACATACATACATACATACATACATACATACATACATACATACATACATACATACATACATACATACATACATACATACATACATACATACATACATACATACATACATACATACATACATACATACATACATACATACATAGAGAGAGATACACAGACAGACACACAGACAGACACACAGACAGACCAAGACAGACACACATGTTGTCTGCTTGTGGAACGTTCCTTCACTGTTTCAAATCACCGTATGCGTTCATGTAAAAGTTATTTAAAGCTAATCCTTACGGGGAAAAAGACTTTAGAAGTGTATAACTTCAGAAGAGCCTACACGGGTTGTGAAAGAGGGTCGTTTTCAGGATGCAGCCCTCACGGCGCAAGAGAGTGCCCCAAGTCTTGCTTTTGCATCCACATTCGCAAGGTTTTATTGTTCGACAATAGACATGTTTAGAGTAAAGCCTGTTCCTCTGTATGAGAGCAAATCTAGATCAGCGATGACTTACACGGATCTCATTCTTTGATCGGCTTCCACATGAAATGAAACTTCGTGTTTTTCCCCTACTGCAAGAGATTGTCATCGTGAGAGAATATTATGCTAACTATGACAGTCTAAACCCCAGCATACGAAAATCTAGCTTTTAATTACTAAAAATTCGGTAAAAAAATCCTGGTTGGGATGCGTGGGCACTTTCCATATTGCTATTTTGGAAGTTCCTTTCTTCGAAATGCAATGGATTTGAGACGAGCTACTGATACAATTATACTACAGACAGATAAATCTCCTTTTAAGGCGTACAGGATCTTTGGGAGCACGTTTTCAATTGTGTTATTCAAAGGAGGTAACGACCGATTTTACGAAAAAGCAGTTAAAGCGCCGCTTCTTGCATACAGTGGATCTATCGCGAAAAGTTGTCTAAAATCAAGCGGTGGGTTTCGAGGCTCGGTCAAAGAACCTGTAAAGTACAGAAGACTACAGCTAACTGCAGAGCACGTCGCATTACCATAATTATACCCATACCTCGCATGAAGACGTGAAGCGTCACAATTATGATCTGTAAAGAGAATGCATAGCTGTGCATTTTTTCCGATAAAATTGTTTGAAATCAAATGCAACTTCTGTAAAAATGTTTACTGAAGTGTGACCACAGAACGTTTTTCAAACGTTGACGACAAGTGCACCACTGAGATTTTGACATTGTCAACTAAACGATTTTCGAGTTTCAACTCAAATATGGCCGCGGCATATTGAACACCTATTTCTGGTCACGAGCGCTACAGCGTCCGTCTATTACCCCGAGGGGCCGTGTGTTACCAGAAACACATCGCTATTCCCCGAGGCCGTAGGCCAAGGGGTATAGCGATGTGTTTCTGGTAACACAAGGCCACGAGGGGTAATGAACAGGCGCTGTAGCCCTAATAAAGACCAGATTATAGGTGTTTTATAGCACACCACACGCTCGTGTTATATTATGTTATAGTTTTTAATGGGTTTTAATATTTTGCACGGCAACAATCCACTGTGACAAGTTTACTTGGCGATATTTCCATAGCGCTTACAGTTGTACGTGGTACCACTTTCTTTCAAAAATATCCTAAGCATACCTAGCAACAATCCTTGGTTGCACTTGAATCTTTTTCGACGTTGAGCTGTTCAAGTCCTATGGAATGTTGGAAAATGTCGGAAAACCTGTTTTAGACAGAGGCACGTCGCTCATCCCGGACGCACATCACCTTCTAGTCACCTGCCATTGTTGCAAAGTTGCAGACGACACTACGGTCACGTGACCGGACACGTTTCCAAATTTGTTAGCTTTTCAAAAAATACCCTCTGACGTCACTTTTGTCGATTCAATGGGGAACAAGACGTATCTATTTTCTCGTCAAGTGACGTATTCTGGCGAATCACGACACGGAATGAGTATGTGGTGTGTTAGAGAGAGAGAGAGAGAGAGAGAGAGAGAGAGAGAGAGAGAGAGAGAGAGAGAGAGAGAGAGGAGATAGATAGATAGATAGATGGTGTAAGCTCGTGAATTTGATAGACCAAATCCAGCACCAAGGGTATCGATCGGAATACTGAATGTTCAAGGATAATATGCCTTAATAAGAGGAATCCTATACATATTTCTCAAGATTAGATGATATGTTTTGGCAAGTAAATTCAAAAAGAGACAGACGATGGAGCTTTAAAGAGCATTAATGTTTGTCGTCATCTGAGCATTATTCATGATGTAGAGCCAAAAAAAACAGTTGCATACTTAGGCGCTGGTTGCTAAACGGTGTACAAATTCGTTTAATTGGTTTCTACTTTCGGACAGAAAATACAACTTGACAGCCGCTAGAGATCAAAAGTTGTCCTTACCCCTGAGACATTTGTCAGAAACCGTTGACTGTTTGTAATTGTTTCTGAACAGAAAAAATATGATAGAACATGCACGAAATGCGTCCTGCGCTCAGTCTCAGTACTAGCCATGGCAAGGGTAACTCCAGGATGATACCCTTCATGGTAAGGAATTGGTGACACGTACCTGAACTGCGAGCGGTGTCTCTTGGAATCTAAGAGCCAAATGTCAATCCCGAAAATAACACTCATTAAGTATTTCAGACAAGTTGTATGAGACGCGTGGATTCTTGGAAACTTCCGGGAATCTGTAAATTAAAAAAATCAAGTAGGGCAATCGAATAATTTTCCGACATTGTTGATCAGTTCTGACAGTGCCAGTCTATAGCCCAATTCCGAAAAAAGCACATAAAGTATTTGAAGGAGTTGTATGAGACGCGTGGATGCTTGGAAAATTCCGGGAATCTGTAAATTAAAAAAATCCACCAGGGAAATCTAATAATTAGCCGACATTTTTGATCAGTTCAGACACAGTGCCAACTCATCAGTTCAGACACAGTGCCAACTCATCAGTTCAGACACAGTGCCAACTCATAAAACCGATACATTTAATAAACTTTAGGTAAATGACAGCAAAACCCATCATCCAGTCTTAAATGTCACCAAGATTACCCGACATTTCGTCTCTTCCTTTGTCAGTGCAAATTGGAAAAGTTTTTATATTACCACCAATATATTCAAGATATATTGTGCCTCGGGGACAGACATTTATAGTCTCAAAATTTTAGAATTCTTTTCTGATCTACCCCTGTAAGGGCTCATGTTAAAGCTCTTAGAAAATCGGAAATTGTATTTTTATCCAGAGAGTTAACACAGCAATAACAGCCATCTTTAATTTCAAATATCGGTAAATTTTAGGCGATTTATTTCTCTAGTACCAAATCTTGCACGGTGACCCCAAGTTGCTATTCTGGATTTAGTAAGAGAAGGGTTGATATTTTCACTTAGGAAAGTTTGAGCAAAAGTTCAAGTCTTTCACTTTCGAGGAGCGTTATAACACTTGGTTGCAATTTAATAATAGCTGCTCGTAGCTGCGAGGTGATTTATATTCAACTATTAAAGAGAAAGTGACTCATTTCTCACTTTCTCAGTCGATCACTAAACTACCCAGATCATCATTCGTGCACTTGTACTGTCGAGGTTGGACTGCTGCAACTGTCTTCTTTCTTATTGCCTCGGTCTCCTTATAGAAAAGCTGTAATGAGTTTAAAATGCAGCTGCTCGACTTGTCAACAAAGCAATAGTTTTCCCAATTGTCAAAGTGCATTCATAAGTTTTAGTAAGATACAGAAAACACGATAAAATGCTCCAGAAGTAATTTATGAGAACAAAAAATAAAAAGCGCACACACGGACTCCACATAAAACGCCAGCGAATGTCGGCTACCAAGCCTTGAGGTTCCGTTGAGGGTGAACCTGGCGAGTCTGGAGATTTGGACTTGTATGATGGCGCTGTCCATTCAACATAATAGGTTACCGTTGGAAAGGTTTCATTGAATACAAGCTCCCGTCATGGGAAGGGTCACGTTTTGACCCCCTTTTTCGCATCACGATCCCTCTAGAGACCGTGTTAATCACATCAAACAGGCCTTTGACTGAGAAAATTTGGAAAAATGTAGACTTTGGGTCGCCGTTTTTTTCACTCCAGAGCTTTGACCACCAATAAGTACTTTTGATCTATCATTTTGTAGAAAATGTAGAGTTTTTACTCAAGTACTTACCCAGAATGTAGACTTTTGACACTTTCCCTAATTAACGAAATATTGTAGAGTTTGTGCCCTGTAGTTTGGAGTGTCTAGGGTACACCTGTACCTCAGTTCGGGTTTCATTATAGCCTAATATATTGCACAAATTCGATCAAATTTTTAAAACATTGCCAAGTCTCGTGCGTGGCAGGTTTATCATACAAGCAAGACATTCTACGAATTAGTTCTCCATTCTTAACTTCATATATATGTTGTTGTTGTGCCACTCACGGTACTCAGCAGTTCGTTGTCCATTACCTTTTCATTTTGTTCGGTATACCAATTGCAAAATAATAATGTGTTTCAGATGTTTCTGTCCTAAATAACCGGACTTATTTTAGGCTTCAACCCAGATGAAAATAGAATGCGCCACGAGGACAGACTTCATTTTTTTCGGACTTGACAATTTTTACAATACTTTTCCAGTCTTCCGTTTGTTGGGACTCACTGTGAAGCTCGGGGAGTCAATCTTTTATCGCCATACTGTTGTGAAAATAAAACAATCTTTTCCTCATAGAGTTATCACAGGGATGCGGCGGTCATTTTGAATTTCAAGTATCGGTAAACATTGGGTAATTTGAACTTTTATAAACACTTTTTTGTTAAGTACTATTTTGTGATCATTGGCAATACATTCCAAGTACATGTAAAGTAGCACTAGAGCTGGAAATTGAAGGACATATTCATGCTCAAACTTTGCGTAAGAACACTAAATAGCCATTGCTTTTCGTAAGAAAGAATGGGATTCAGGGGTTAGTACCTAATTGCAAAATTTGGTACAAGAAATCATTACCCAGTGTTGATTTTACAAGTTCCGAGGGGTATGCAAATTTATTATGTTTTACATGCAGGTCGTCTCACGTGCGTGGGCGTGCTCATCTGCTTCGCGTCGGGGGAAAAGGGTACTGCCATAGAAAGCTGTAGGCACTTTGGAGTTTACTTGGGTAGATGTTTACAACTTTGGTGGCCAACCCCCCAAATGACAATATAGGTAGTAGCCCCCCCCCCGTCATCACCTAAATGTCGGCCGAATGCAAGCTTCCTCGATTGCACATTACGTCGATTGCAAAGTGTCAAGCCGTTCAAAAATGGGGAAAGGTTCAAAATGTGGTTTTTACTGTCCTTTGCGACTGTTTTGTTGATATAATATGTATTAGTAGTCGCACAGCCGCCGATGCAGTCTCAAAATTCAAAATCGACCGCGATGCATTCCCTTATTACATGTATTATTGTGTCACATGGTTCAGGCCCGGATGTCTGAGAGCCGGGCACTTCCAAAGGCGTATGCTATGATATATATATACCTCCTTTTCAACTCATAGACTTTTGAAAAGGGAAATATTGATGAAACGTAGACCTTTGACCAATGTTTCGCACCAAGCACGATTTCATCCGTCACTTTGTAGAAAATGTTGAGTTAGGAGGCCGTATTTATGCTTTTAACCCCCGATTGTAGAGTTTATTCGTTGAAATTTGATCCACCAGGGTCTCATAAAGACATATAGATAGTCCACCATGGTACACCTGTGTACCCAGTTCGGGGATGAGTGTCTACCGGGCGTCAAGGGTTCACACAACTGCATAATCGAAAACAACAAAACTGGTTAGATAAAACAGATAAAACGTTTCAACACTTCACGAATTCGATATGATTATTATCGAAAAGAACGCACACAGGCTACAGAGGTATTAGAGATTCGAAATACAATGACATAATAGTATGTATGAAATTATATGACTTGGTGGCACTGAATTCGGAACAGTTGAACAACATTTCGTTGGTACAGTACTTGAACTTACTGCTTTGAAACACGCCAAGAAAACAAGACAATTATGTCCATGTACTTGAACTTTCTTGAACTAGGCGGTTCTCTGAGTTAAAAGCGCTCCGATAGTTGGCCTCGCTTTACAGGCGCATGCGTGCTAACGGAAAGTGGTCTTCACGCACAAAATTTATCCTCGTACCCTCGCGAAACCGGCCCAACCAACCTGACCTACTTACAGATTACTTATGTGACTCGAGATACCCTTTTCAGCAAGGAGGGCGCATGTTAGAGTATGGGACATATAGTAAGTACTCTCTCAGGGTCATGAGAAAATTCGACGTGCATACCACCCTCTTATCAATATTTCAGTCATTCAGTTCCACTTCAATTCAATGCATCCGGTTCAGACTGCCTTATCTGTGACGTCACACAGGGGAGCAAATATGTCACCTGTGACGTCACACAGAGGAGCAAATATGTCACCATTTCCAAGTATTTCGAAACGCGTGCTTGGATTTCATACTTATTTATCTATATAAAGCCCATTGCCAAATGACATAATCATCGTAATAAATTTGGAAACATGTTTATTGCTCTGTTATCTTATTCACGGGTAACATTTTTATTGTAGGCTCTAAGCTGCACCTTGTCACGCACATGCGTCGCCTAAAATAACTCGAGAGGTGGCGGGCAGTAATACTGAGTTGAACGTGCCTTAAAATGGTGGAATTGTAGACGATAAAAAGTTAAAGGCTCGAAAAGGTACACTCTCTGTACGGCTTGTGAAGTCACAAACGACATGTACTCATCCCGAATAACAACCTTGTGCAAAGATATATCGACATGATCAAAAGAAGTCGGAAGTTTTAAACACTAAACCTTAAAGATAAATTCTGCTATGTGAAATGTTCCAGGTATCGCAAGTGCTGCAGACTTCTTCATGATTTGACATATTTTACAATCTGGAAGCAAGTAGAGCTTTCATAAGTTCTCAACAGTTCAAAGTTTCCTACAGTTATCCGGATGCGTCAATATTTTTCGCAAAATTCAACAGACATGGATTTTAAACAAATCTTTTCCAGTGTTTTCCGCACGATCTTCACGACCGATCACCGAATCAAGATTTCATAAATGTGACGTCCCTCAGTGGTTACACCCCTTTCACCTTGTGGTTTTGTAAATGTCGTCAGACAAACCTGGTTGATCCAAACTTTAGTCCAAGGCCTATTGATCCCACCCACATGTATGCGGGCTTCTGATTGAAAGAATAAAATACGCAAGCGAAAGCCCGAGCGCTTCGTGACAAGTACTTAAAACAAGCACCTTGGGGTGTGGTGCCTCGCCCACCTTTCCTATACCGTTTCGTGATTTTTTACATATTGTTATGACGCAAAGACTGAAGTACACTTGACTGTCTTTCAAAGAATCGTGAACGTGTGCGTTAGTACACACGCACGCTATAGGGTCATTTGCCTGTGACATGGTCACTCGATCTCCCCGTGATCATACATACATACATACATACATACATACATACATACATACATACATACATACATACATACATACATACATACATACATACATACATACAGACAGACAGACATACAGACATACAGACATACATACATACATACAGACAGACAGACAGACAGACAGACAGACAGATAGATAGATAGATAGATAGATAGATTGAGTTGCCCGCCGTCCGCTGATACTTGGTAAAATTGTCCTCCCGCCCGCCAAGAAATCTCATTTATCATTTTAGTTAATTTACGGCTTTAGAGACTATGAACGTAAATCGACCCCTGTCCAAGAAGATTGGAACACGAGTTGGTAACCATGTCTGAGTCAAGAATCTATCCTTATAGGTTTCAGACTTGTTCTTGAAATCACTGGCAGAGCGGAAAATACCCAACGAGACTCTATCGGTTATGCTTTACGATACCAAAAATATGTCAGCATCGGACAGAGGTTGTATGTGAGATCGAGATCTGCACCTTTAAATCAATTATAATGATAAATAACTTTCATATATCAAAGCGAAAGGGTTTTATTAGCTATATCTCTGATCAACTTGCATGACTAATTATACGCAACTCTCGGAGCAAAATTAAGAACCAAATCCATATAATCAGTCAAATATCAATACCCACTAGCAAGAACCAAAGATTAACATTTCATGACACAAGCTTGAACTGTGTAAATGTGCGCCTGTCTTAAAAGAAAACAGTCAATACATATATTAACTGCCCACCTACATCTCCTCCATTAGTTATTTCTACCGAGCACCGACGCGGAAGATTATCGTCCTGACGAAATAACTGGTGATCAGTTCATTCTACCCGATTGTACCACCACGAGCAAACCACGGGGCTGAAACGGGCACCCGTGTTCATAAAGGTCGATAACAAGCACCCACCTGGAAAACACGAAGAATATGGGATTGCCCTGCGGCTGATAAACGTTTCAGGGTGACTCGTGTCTTTTCGGACACCAATGGATTCAAATGATGTTGATCATGCATGACATAGGAGTAAAAAACCAACAAACATCCTGCCACAGCAACAAAAATCGCAGTACCGTACAATCCAGAGAGCAAATCATGCTGCCATCGATTTCTTCAACTCACCATCACCTGCCTGGTACGGTCGGCATACTAACCAAGGTTCGTTGACAATGGTTTGTTAGCTTTGATGTTGGCGGGTTGACAGGTTCAGTTTCCGATGTTTTTTAGTGACTTCTCAAATGAACTAAGATTGGAAACGAACAAAAACAAACAAAACAACGCTCAAGACCGCGACACATTCACTGATCACGTTGACATGAAGCAAAGTTTTAGAGTTTGTTGTGATATGTTAACATGGACGAATATTCCATTTGGTTTGCATAGCAAGGACGGCCAATTATCAATGAAAAGGAAATATAAGAAAACATCTGTGGTTAATATTAGATTTGTCGAGCGGAAAATTCCGTAAAATTTGCCACACCCCCCCCCCCCTCGCAGGCGGTCCCCAAGAAAGCTCTTTTGAATTAAATCAAAGCTTATGGCGAGGGCTATATTTCCTACACTGAAGACCTAAATTGAAAATGAAACGTTTTTGTCCGAAATTAACTTTTGACCGTAAAAACCGTCTGTGCATCTTATTAAACTTGACCGTAGACCATAATATCTTTAAAGGAGTTTGGAACACATTCGTTATATGACTTAGGACTACCAATTACATAGGATCGATATATCGAGGCATATCTTAGCTGGGCAGACTTACTTTGCATGTAGAATCCGAAGGCGCCTCAACGCTCGCAACAAAAACACTGACGTACTAGTATTTAGCTTTTATTCGACATTAATCTTACGAGCCTGAACTTCAAGCCCCACGTCAAAATCCTGCATCGAGCTGTTGGACCACAGTTACTCCCTCCCGACATCGAACTGCATGGTAGATTACCCTATAGTTGTGTAGGCTAGAACATGTAGTTGGATTGGTGGAAGTATCGTAAAAATTGTCCATATGTGATCGTTTCCAACTTGCCTCTGTATTGCTGAGGTCGAGTTCATTACTGGTCACTGGATACTTTTTGGCGTGTAGCTTGCTTCAAGTTGAATGCCTGGCAGGTTACTGATTGATGCTTTTATTTAATTAAAAACTACCAATCTCTCCACAGATGATAAATGGAAGAATAGTATTTGTAAATAGTAAATAACCAGTGTGGGAGATACATGTCAATGATAATTGTAAACTTTTTATGAAATCTATCCCTAACAGAACCTTCACTTTTATGAACTATAGTGAAGGTTCTTCTAAAGAAAAGAAAAATAATGAAAAACTAAAACACTAAAACATTATAAAAAATATTTTTTGAAAATTAGAGCATAAACGTATAAAATGAACGTATTAAAATTTCAGTATTTGTTTTATGACTTTTTTTGTAAAAAGCAGGTATCTATAATTTTCGTATAATTTACCTGGTATTGATTTGCTAGCTGATGCAAACTTTTTACAGTATTTGTCTATTGGTGTCTTGATGTGTGTGTGTTTTATTTCTTAAAGAAATCATACATAATGCCAGCTTATGTGCAGGATTTGCACTGAGTGTTTTGCAGTGAAAAGATTCCCTCTTCTCAAGTACGTTGTTACGAAGGTAACCCCGCAATACTAAGCTTGATCAAGGCGACTTTTCAGGTTTTTCTAGTCAGAGTCACTGCGCTCATAATCTCTTCATTACGGCACAGATAAGATGCGCTGCGTACTATCTTGGAGCGGCAACATAGCTCTGAAACCATCGCGAAAATGAATTAATGGTCACGAAACCATTGCGAAAATGAATTAATGGTCATGACCATTTATTCGCCTTCATGCATCACGTCTAAAACCGGGGTCGAATATATGCATGGTCACCCATTCGTTATCTTTCAACATGTCAAACAATGTAAGTGGCCGATTTTGCCAATACGCCAAAACTTTTGCCGTTTTGTGCAAAAGGCATTTTCCACGTGCATTGGCACATTGGCACTGCACTAGTCTCCAGCCATCCGTGTACAATCGGTCATCCTTAAACCAAGACAAGCGGAGGTTCTTCTTATGATTGCAGATAAAATTTATTGCAGACGCGGGCTTGGAGAATTGATCTTTTGTTCTGAGATTTACAATTCTATAATACGGTTGACATTAAAATACCATGTTGAGGCGCACTTCGTGAGACGGTTTACTGAAAATCTACAACACGCCAAGTTAGCTTTTGAAACGGGTTTTAACTTTGTGCCAAATCCATTCAATAAATGTCGCCTCCTTTCCGGTTATCCCCGCCATGTAGTTCCCAGAAAATGGAATGGCGAACCATCGAGTTCTGCTTACACCGTGTACAGGCATAATATAGAGTTAGAGACAGCAGATTGGTCATAATGCATTAAATAAATAAGTTGGTTCGTTCACTTCAAAACCTTCCCTTGCTATCAGGTTTCACCGATACCCTTTCAGAACACCCGATTCAAGAACCCACCTGATTCACATTGTCTCGTACATCCATCTGCCGCGCTGTCTGCAGTGCAGTGAACTCAAAAGAAACAGTTTTTGTTCGTCCATGTTCACATCCTTTCCAAGAAAACCCGGACATTCGTTGACTTGTGCATCCGATAAAAATGTGACTTTTTTTCGTGAAGGGTCACGGTGACCTTGTCGACATCGAGCGATGATGTCAACACACACCAAATTATCAGCGGAAAAGTAAACGGTTCTCTATACAACAGCGAGGCGATAGACAAAATTTTACGTCTTTGAATGGACCGTTGATGTAAAAAAAGTCTCTCGTTTTACAGGCACGAATGGACATACCACACCGGCATATATATACCAATTCCAACCACCCCTACAGAAGGAATCTTGCAGCCTCCGTCGCCCGCTTGACGTCACATGCAGTCACGTGACTCCAAGTGCGGAGAGAGTACACAGCAACATTATTTGCAGGTCACGGTTGACATTAATAACGTAAAAATCCTTGGTAAAAATATCGGACAAAGGCGACAGAAAAGAGACTTGACAGACACGGTGAACTCAAGGAAAATTTTCCTGGCGTTACCTGTACTCCGAGAGGTTAGAATTATTGCGAGGCAAGAGAGAAAACTGGATGAACAGAGCGGCGACGGATTTGTTAATTGAATGCGGTGTTATATTGAGTTGTAGGGTACTGAGAGCAATGGCGGACTGTGGCGAAACGGGAGGCGATCACGATCAGGAAAATGCGCTAGCAGCTAATTCTACGACTTCAACTGCGCCTCTAATAAGACCAGTCGGTGGAACACTAAAATACAAACTCATTCACGAAGGAGATATTCAAGTTTGCCATTTAAACCACGCCAGGACTGTCATAAGCAAAATCCTTAGCTCCAAATTCTTACGTCGCTGGGAACCGCATCATCTTGTGCTGGCCGACAGTACGATATACTCGACAACGGTAAGGAATTCACAAGTGAGCGAAATAAATTAGTCTCTTTGTCTTTGATTGTTAGCCTTCATATTTGACCGGTTTTGAGGAGCTGTCGACGCCTTCCCTTATCGACAGCTCAGCGGGTCGTCCTGTTTGCTTTTGTGTGCGGAAATGGGGGTTGTGGCTGCTGGTCGACACACCGAAAACAAACGCTGGGTTTGCCCAGCCTGCTCACAAGTCAAAACGGGGACTGAGATGAGATTTGAAGAAAAGAGAGAAATGGGTCAAAATATGTTGAGGTGTAGGGTGATACAACTTTCACGGACGTCCAGATATTCTCAACAGGGCGCTTCAACTGTAGCGAGTCGGGCAATAATACGGCTGCATGTGTCAATGTATCTAGAATTTCGGCAGCCATCGGAACTGTCATAATGCAATGTCGTGTGCAGACATTCTGTGTAGTTTCCTCCGCTTTTTAAATTTCGCCATTTTCAGCACTAACTAGTTTTCTGAAACGGACGGTATTTTTTCATCTTTTAGAGTAATTTGTTGGACTCACTAAAAAACAAAACAAAACAATACCCAAAACAGCGAAAATATTTATAGCCCGCATCCAAAAAGAAGTTTGCTGTAATCGTTTTGGTTTCTTCCACGCAATACTGTCATTCCGAGCCCGCTTGGATACTGAAAGGTAGGCGGACTTCTCAGAGAAAGCTCTCCTTTTTTCACCAAAGGATGTATGCGCCATATTTTCGATGAAAAAAAAACACAGTTGTTTTTGTTTGTACAATAAACCCGCATTGTTGTATATATGACCCATGCGCTTGATATTTCAACGCCTATATATTAGTTTAAAGGGACTCAGAATTTGTAAAGTTGAAAACAAGTAGAACGTGTTTCATGCGTCGTGCGTTAAACTGCCAGTCCTGTATTTCCAAGAGACCATGATGGCGGCAGTCCGAAGGTAGAGCTTTGTTGTCGTGACGGTACCAAGGCATACATCATGTATGCAAGAAAATTAAACGGTGACGAGTTCTGTAATAAATTCATCGCCGCTTTGGCAAACGGTCTAAATTTAATCTTTGACAGCTAATATTTCTGATTCATTTAATTTATTCGTTTTGTATTTTGTATGTGAAAGATACTGATCCATGTTGCCACAAAACTGAAATCTTAATTCTAATCATAGTACATGACAGTGACATGTAAAATGTCATAATGGCAGTACTGTAACATGAACTGGGGGGTGTGAGAAAGGATATATATTATGTATATATATATATATATATATATATATATATATATATATATATATATATATATATATATATATATATATTGTGTCTGCATGGTAAGTCTAGACGCCTGTTTACAAATTGGAGCATAAGTGGTCTATACATGGTTCGTACAGATTACCTATTGTGCATATCTGATGGCAGACTGGGAATCCCTTTGTCGGGGCATTTAAATTGCGTTGTTTTGTTAAAAGTAGGCTGCCTGAGGAATTTATGCCAGCATAACAGAGTGTCCTTCTTTGGTCCAGTTGGCCCATAATGTGGCAAAGAGCAGAGCGTTTTCTTTGCTTAATAGTGATTTAGTTTGGTGTAGGTACATAGGAAATTACTTACTTCTCATTTATAAAAACATGAGGATGAATGGGTGGGTTTTAAGATGGGTGACTTTGATGGTTTTGTCATAAAATTTTATAGATGAGCTGTCTCTTTGAAGGCAGGTGTACAAAAATGTCAGAAACAGTTGTAGTGCCTATCAAACAACAAAGCATAGAAAAGCCCTCAAAAAATGAAAACATGCTGTGGTATTGAAGAAACCATAGAAATTTTAAATTTTTTTAAATATGTATTTTGAAGATGTTTCTTTTTATAAACTTCAACAATATTACTAGTTTACAAATTAATCTCAAAATGTTTTATCATATGGTGTATCCTTAATATTATATCATTTTCACTGTTTGCAAAGCAATTATTGTCAATATATGCAAGTCTCATACACTTTTCTTTGGAAATTATCAAAAAATGACAATTTTTGTTATCTTTTGTTTTCTTTGAAGTTTGTAAATTTGTTTTGTAGAGGACTGTGCAAAATTGCTTGACAGTGTTGTAAGGGGAACACTTTTACAAAAAGAGATTGCCAGTAAATTTACTTGTAACTCCAAAATTTGTTTTGTGTTGACTCAAATGTGGCTTTGATATGCCCTGGCATATTTGTATTTATCAAATTTCATAGTTAGATTAAACTTACCCAGTTAGTTATAAAAAAGACATAAATGTAATGGTTAGGTTTTAATCATGAGAGAGTCAATGAATATATAAAAAAGTGGTAAGTGGCACGGCTAGGCTGCTTAGACAGTGAGATGGTCATGCATTAATAGGGTTTGGGCTATTTTTAGTCGACCTTATCATTAACCATCTTCTGGAGAAAATAGCTGTTCTCCGGTGGCAGATTGATGGAAAAGTAACAAATTCTGGTCCCTTTTGCTGGAGAGCTGATTGCACAGCCTTTCTGTTTTGACGGTGTATGGAACCTATATATTCAGAGATTAGGAATAAAAAGAGGCTTTAGTGTTCTATTGTGAAAATCGAGGCCACTTCAGTGATGTTATTATGATTTATGTGAGGTACACTGTGAGGGATGCTCGGTGGCAATCTGGTTTGGGGATTTAGTTTGAACAAATGTTTTGCCCAAATAGCAAGTTCATGTGCATCTCCAATATTATCCCCACCCAGGATGACTTCATTTCCTGTTGATGAAAAGATAATGAGAGAGCATTGACGTTCACTGTTGATGCTCACTGTATATTGTTACTGTTCGGTGGTTTTATGTAAAGGTCATGTCTGAAGGATGTTCAGATTAAAGCTGTTGAATAAAAAAGGACACTTTCAGGTGTTTGCACATCACAACTAATGCACATACCAATTATGGTGGCTTTACCTTAACAAAAGGTCAATCTCAGGGTTGTACACATTTTTATCATTTCTACATCACAGTTTATGGCAAGTAGTATTTTTCTTGTTTCATATAATGCTTTTGATATAAGTGGCTCAAAACTTTTTAATGTAATATTTTAATGTATAATAGGAAAAGATCTGTATTACCCTTTGGCTTGTATGTGAATCTTGAACTTTTTTCTGTGTTGTCAGAGCCTCCTTGTGTCATCACTAACAGAACAGTGCACATGTATACGGGCCTATTTTACATTCTTAAGATCTGTGAGAACACCCTTCATGATGGACTCACTAATAATTTTAAAAGGTGTTCCTTGACTATTCGTTGATTTCTGTTTTGATCTCTTATGTTGTCATGTGATTGGACCCCTGAAGCTATCACAGTAACAGGAGCCTAGAGTCTTGGTCATAACGAAAGACCTCAGTTCAGCATGACCTTTTATCTATGGATTGTCTTCTATTTGCAACAGGCTTGACATCATTTGCATAAATGCTGTCCAGTGCACCATAGTAACTGACATACAATACACCCAGCATCCTGAAACTTGTATCAGGTTCGATATCTCTCAATTTCCTGTTTTGGTAAAACAAGTACTTCAAAATGGCCAGAGAAACTGCCTGAAAATATATAAAATTTTCTTCACTTTCACAAAACATTCAGTTCGGCTACTTACATATATGGCTCAGTCCTTAGTGAAAAATGTAGCGTAAGTGACGGTGAGTTCAGATCAGTGTCATTTATCAGCACTTTGTCTATGTTGCACGCAATGAAGGAAGAATGTCGAAAAAAAAAATTAAATTAAATCAGAAATCATAAAAAAAAGAAATATGCAGCAAACTGTAGTCCTTCACATTTCCAAGCGACTTTTGTTTCATGCTTATGAATGTGACGGTTACTAATGCTCTTTCAATATCTGCCCAGGATTACGTGTGACTAACTGTATAAAACCTACTTTCACTTGTAATCATGATTGATGCCACAGCAACATCAGTAGACATTTCATAAGCTCATCTCTCATTGGGTGTGCACAGGCTTGACTGGGTAGGCTGCCAGTGCCAATGACCATATAGCATTATTCTTAGTTTTTTGTCAACTGTTCAGATGTTCTGTTTGCATCCGGGGAAAAAAGTGAATCTTGTTTCCTGTTTGTCACTATCCAGAAACAGGATTTGTCTCTTGAATAACTTTTGTATTTCTGCACTCAATGGACATGGCTGTTGTCGCTTTTTTTTTTGAAAGCTGATTGCATTTTTCAGACAGATTACTGAGAACACGCTTGTGTAAGTGGAAGTAGCCAAGCCGAAAAATATCCCTGTTGCGGTACTATAATTGTGAACAAATTTGAGCCTTTTCTCAATCCTGTGGATTTTGTGTTTCGGCAGAGAAAGACCGTTTTAGAGTAGGCTACTTTGAGGTAAGGTTGGGTGGGTATAGCACTGAAAAAAAACCATCGTTTCCATGTGTAATGATGATGATTCTTTAGGTGCGTTTAGATATATTTGTGCCAGGTAAAAATCTTTGGCTCCAGTGAAACACAAACAGTGTTTCATCCAGGATGGCATCAACAGGGGGGATTTTCCCCTTTAACCAGGGATTTCACCAGTTCATATGTTCTACTTGTATCTCTAATGTGTGGCTGGGACCATTTCATGGGGGTTGGCTGGTGCCCCCTTGACAAATTACTAGGGGGTGCCCACATGTCAGCAGAATGGGAATCCTCATCTCCCTGTCCAGATGAAACACTGCCCAAAAAGCAACTTACTCCATTTTATACCTGTGTAATGCTAACCTGTTTACGTCTTTTCAGAAAGAATGAGTGAACTTACCTTTTGTAATTTTTTTAGCTGTCATAATGCAAATAGATGAATAAATAAATAAAATCAATACATAAATAGATAATTAGAAGAAAATTATAAATGAATGAATGAATGTGTGAATAAAAATATAAATAGTAACAAGTGACAAAAAAGTTGAAATAAATCCTGACAGACATGTGGATTTTTTGAGCCATGTTGAAGGAAATTGCATGTCGACTTATGTATTGTGAGCTGAGCTTGTAAAGCCAGACTTTGTTCCTCTTCATTAGATTTCTTTCTGTTGAAAAAAATGGCAAAATTACATGTCGAGAAAATTAGCCACCTATGAAATTTTTAGTAATGTATAATGTTGCGTGCAGAATAATGAACAAAATTACATGATTATGGTTTTATTTAATTTCAAAGATTTCTATTAATGTCAGTTATTTGTATGATAATTGATATATATGCTGGTAGGGACAATGCATTCAATATTAGTTCAAATTAACATAAAATTTGTATATTTGTATTTTTGAGAATTTTTTTTCACAATTTCTGTCAAATGTTTTCTGTTCAGAAACAACTTATGCAATAGGTTTTGACTTGGATTGTAGGAATTTTTTTAGGATGAGACTTGACTGAAATATATCCAAATGATGAAGAATTTCAGTATGTAAACATTTTGCCTAATTTTATAATTTTGTTTTCAAAACATATTTTTCAGAACTGCTAGAGTAATAGCTTTCAAAGGTCTTGTGAAAATTATTATGACATTTGCACATGCAAATTTTTATGGCAGTTTTCTCTTCCGTTTGTCAGAACATCAATTAAATTTTTCGTAAAAATGCTTGTCCAAAAGCTTTTTAATGTAGTTTGCAGGTTCCTAGGCATGTCATCTGTGTATTTTGTGGAAATGATAATGAAACTTACACAAGATTTTCTTATTTTTTGTGAAAAAAGTTATGATATACCTATTTCATTTATTTCCATATTTGATTTTTGAGGTGCCATGGACTGGTTAAATTATTTTTCAATTACATCGTATTATTCTTTCATTCATAGCCACATGATACAGGGACCATGAAAGTTTTACTTTGTTTTAAAAACACAATTCTTTGCAGATATTTATTTGGCAAACATCCTGGCCAAGGTTGTCCGACATTCATTGACAAAATTCAAATGAATTATGTCATATCTCAGGATGGGGAGAGGGGAGGACTTGTTATGGCAGGGGAAATACAAGTTATGTCACGGTTATGTGTTTGTCACCATAATGATTAACTCTGGGAAAACATTGGCTGTAGAAATGAAGGCTACGGTTAGCTAACATTGAAGTCACTTTTTTTAGCTCCGCTGTCAGCGACGCGGAGCTTATCAAATAGGTTGATTTTCCGTCGTCGTCCGTCGTCCGTCGTCCGTTGTCCGTCGTCGTCGTCGTCGTCGTCGTCCGTCAACAATTGCCTTCTCCTCTGAAACCGCAAGTCCAATTGCTTTGAAATTTTATATGCGGTTCACTTTGGGTGACCTCACTTAAGTTTGTTCAAATCGTGGTGAAATTTGCATATTTGTATTTTTGGGGCATTTTTTGGTGTTTTTGGTAAAAAAATCTTCTTTTCTCAAACCGCTTGTCCGATTGCTTTGAAATTTAATATGCAGTTTACTTATGGTGACTTCAGTCAGATTTCTTCAAATCGTGGTGAAATTTGCATATTTGTATTTTTAAGGCAATTTTTGTCATTTTGGTAAAAAAATCTTTAAAAATCTTCTTCTTCAAACTACCGGTCAGATAGCTTTGAAATTTGGTACATATGTCCCTAGGGATGATCTATTTAAGATTTGTTCAAATTGTGAAGAAATATGCAAATTTGCATTTTTAAGGCAATTTTTGCCATTTTTGGTCAAAAATGTATTTCTCAAAAAGTACTGGTCTGATAGTTTTGAAATTTGGTATACAGGTTTCTATAGATGCACTTAGTAATATATATTGAATTTCTGATGAAATCTGTAATTTTGTATTTTTGGGCAATTTTTGCCATTTTTGGTCAAAAAATGTGTATTGCCAAAACTACTCATCTGATAGCTTTGAAATTTGGTATAGAGGTTCCTACACATGAACTAAATGATATGTATTGAAATTATGATGAAATCTGCAATTTTGTATTTTTGGGGCAATTTTGCCATTTTTGGTCAAAAAATGTGTATTTCCATCTGATAGCTTTGCAATTTAGTATACAGGTTCCTACAGATCACCTTAATGATATTTGTAGAAATTATGATGAAATCTGCGATTTTGTAATTTTGGGGCAATTTTTGCTATTTTTGGTCAAAAAACGTGTTTCTCAAAAAGTACTGGTCTGATAGCTTTGAAATTTGGTATACAGGTTCCTACAGATGAGCTAAGTAATATATATTTAATTTCTCCTGAAATCTGTAATTTTGTATTTTTGGGGCAATTTTTGCAATTTTAGGTCAAAAAATGTGTATTTCAACAACTGCTCATCTGATAGCTTTGAAATTTGGTATACAGGTTTCCATAGATGAACTACATGATATTTATTGAAATAATGATGAAATCTGCAATTTGAATTTTGTGGCAATTTTTCCCATTTTGGTCAAAATATGTGTTTCTCAAAAAGTACTGGTCTAACAGCTTTGAAATTTGGTATACAGGTTTCTATAGATGAACTCAATTTGATCTTTTGAAATTATGATGAAATCTGCAATTTTATTTTGGGGGGCAATTGTTGCCATTTTGGTCAGAAAATTTTATTCTCAAAACACTACTCATCAGATAGCTTTGGTTGACATGTTCCTAGGGATGATCCGATGTGATATATTCAAAGTATGATGAAATCTTCAATTGTGTATTTTTGCAGCTTATTTTAGCCACTTTTTTCTGGCCACTGCATTGAGCTATCAAAGATTTCCTCCTTCTTCATCAACATGTGTCAAAAATAGTTATTCTCTACATAAACACAGCGGAGCTATATCGGCCGCTAGGTCACTTTTTTTATGTCCAGGGAAACCTTAAGATTACAACAAGATAAAGAACCCTTGTTTAGCTGTCGCTTTTGTAGAATTATGTTTGTAGCCTGGTATTATGATTAATACAGGATATGAAATATGCTATTTCTGACTCTGTGCCGTGTATGCAAAATATATCAAAAGATGTGTTGATAAGTCTGTCCGTCACTTAATTCTTGCATTGTAGGGAGATTGTTGGTATTATATTTCTATTGCCAGAAGAATATGTTGTAGGCTCCTCTTAAATTTCCCCAAAAAGGAATAAACATCTAAATAATATATTTTGTGTCTTCCATGATACAACATGTATTATTTAGATATTTATCTCCTTTTTTGATGTTGAATGTGGGTCATTTTTTTTTCTGAATTTGTCCAAAAAGGAATGAATTTTTCAATAATGTATGTTCATCTTCCACGTGGTGTGCCCATTGTTGTGAATTAGGCAGGCAGCACGTGTGCACTCCTCAAGTACGTGGTCAAAATATCAATACCATGAAATTTCAGTGACAATATGTCAATATAGTATTGCTTAGATTATAAATGCAAGTGTGTTTTGAAATTGTGAAAACTCAAATCATAGCTGTTGGCAAGTGCAGTGTGTGTTTCTGCTCTGGTGACTCTTCTGTAAAGTATACATAAACATGTATGTCAAAGTCTCTGGCTAGCATCACACTTTACATGCAGTGTAAATCATTGCTTTCGCATGATGCGTGCAATTTATCAGTAAAGTTTGAACTTGAGATGAATTTTGCCACAATAACATCAAGTAAAATTAATTGCGTTTTACTGATTTGTATGTTGAGAAATCTGAATTCTGCAACATCCGTTTCATCGGGAAGTGTTGATGAATTGAAAACAGAAAGATATTCCAGCAGCTCAATCACACTGACTCCATGTTTGTAATTGGCCTGTTCAGGGAATGCTAGCATAGGGGAAAAGGCAGTTTGAGACACACAGCTACTTGCAAACAAATAAAAATATTTTCTGTCTGGGATCATGGGGTTCTGTTTCCTAGTCTCAAAACCAGTGGAAAGAAATCCTATGTTATTCCCGAGTTATTAAAAATGATTGCCTCGTACAACATTACATCTGGCATACCAGCCTGTAATATTGTGTGAGCTCCACCATATAGCTAGCTCAACATACATTGTACAAAATATATACTTGGAGAATATTCAGTCTTTGTTCAGTGTCACATCACTGTGTGAATTGCAAAACTTCAGAAAGAATGCGCCTCTGGGACAATTGTACTGACTCTCAAATTTTACCAAAACTTTTCTGGGATAACACTTGTGGGGGCTCATTTTAAAACCCTTGGAAGAAGAAGAATTTTCACTGTCTTACTTTTTTGAAAATTGAAAATTCAAATTCCATGATAGAGTTAACACAGGGATGGTGGCCATTTTGAATTTCAAATATCTGGAAGTCTTCGATAATTTGTCTCTCTAGTACAACAGTTTGCATGGTGACCCCTGATTTTCATTCCATAGTTTGAGAGAAAGCAGTTGAAAGTTGCCTTGAGGCAAACTGGAAGAAAAGTTTAAGTTTTTAAATTCCAGGTGTATACTACCTGAAATTGAAAAATAACTTTGCATATACATGTATGTCATCCCATATGTCATTGATCTTATTGAGATTATCATCCAGTAAAAGATAATGATGAATAATTGTCGCTGAAAATAAATTCATATTCTTGATTATAGGATAGTACATGATGTATGCATGTTTATGCAGTTGGATATAATATTTGCTTTGTGTCGTATATCTGAAAATTATTGGGGGGGGGAGTCAACTATACCCTTCAAGGGGAGAAGTGGGGAGGGACATGTGACACACATGATGCCTGCATGATACCTTGAGGCCCAGCCTGTACTTTCTGAATTATGACAGTGACAAATTAATGACCATGATAAGCATAACTAATAGGGTTAATTTTCAAAATGAATGATGATATTGTCAGATTTCACAAAAACAAGAGTGCAGTTGTTTGTGAAAAATGATGCAATTAGCCGATTTTCATTGTGGTGACTTGTAAGTAAATTTTATTGAGTGTCTTTCAAATTCTTATTATCATAGTTGATAATACGCTGTTTCCTCCAACAGTCTGTATGACCGCTTTACACATTTTGAAAAAGTTTTAAGATTCAAGGGCCAGTAGCTGTTTCCTTCAATTATTTTTTTCACCATTGATGTTTTGTTTGTCAATTGCAAGTTCATGCTCTACTCCCAAAAGCAAGTTGAAACACCTACCAGTACTATTTACCTTGTCAACACGGCATCTGTACGTGAAATATGCCCTGCTTTTTTATTGTGATTGAATTCTGGTGCTGATCAGACTTCACTTATTATCGACCATAACAATGCAGTAAACATGTACACAGACTGAAATGACAAGCTGAATACTGTATCTCGACTTGCTTTGGAGAGAAGAACAAGAAACTGTGGTCGTCATTAAAAACAAAACTAGTGAAAAGATCTTCAAAAGTTACAACTACTCCCGTTCTGAGCAAGAAGGTAGAAGGTAGGCAAACCTTGCAGGGATTTGAAATTCTTACCAAGTGCTTGTTCCATACATGTATAATGTAGTAATTCTGGATTCCACAGTGAATGGTGCAGAATGCAAAGCGGATTCATAACTGTCAACATATGTACATGTGTGCAATTAGGTAGACATAGTTAACTCTTGTCCAAAACAGTTCAGATTCTAAAATACATACAGCCGCAAATTTCATCATAAACTTTCTACTGGTAGGTCTTTCTCAACCCAGCTTTTAAACAGTGGAACACATATACAGCCTTATTTCATACTCTTGATACAGACAGCTGGTCCAAAACTGTTCCAAGTTGTCTGAGCTGACTCCAAATCAAATGACAGTAGCATCATGAAATTTCGGAAGACTGGTTCTCGTCTGAAAATTTTACAGAGACTGCTCAGAAATTACACCTTCAAAAATTGGTGACATAGATACTTTCTTGCCACCGTGTCCTGTGATTGAAATTATGATGTTCACTTTGCTAGAGATCCTACTACAAGCTTTAGTTATGACATACAGTAAACACAGCCACAAAAAAGACAAAAATTTCTTTTGACAACTCCTTGTGTCATTTAGGTGATGCTGTATGTCGTGATAAACCTAAGATCGTGATCAAATAAACAAGAGTATATATTCAGTAGCATTCATTGTTTGAAGTTATACAAATCCCAAACATTTTGATGGAAATAAGTCTAAATCTGACAAGTGATGTACGACATCCCGATGTCATATCACGCCATACCTATTTCAGGATTGTTTTCTCATATTTTTCTCATCCTTGTCGATTTTCCTACAGCAGTTTCAAAAGTGTGCTGTTCTACTTGAGATGATATTTTTATCCCAGTTTCCTCCGGTTCATTAAATCTCAATGCCTACAAACTACTTTGACATTTAAAAACGAGAGTGATAAACCTTTAAATAGACATTTCAGGTCACGACGAGGAAAATTAACATAACTACTTACGTGCTGCAATGCAATGGCATTGAGAAATATCCCTGTGTACGGTACTCACAATTGTACATTCAAGAATTCATACGAAAAGCAGAATCGAGTTGGACTTGCTCAAATGCTGCATTAGAGTCCAAAGCGTAGCTACATTTGCAAAGCTCTGTCACAAAGGTTTTTCTGAGAATAAATTCAGTGTCAGTTACACAGTCTCACGACGCACTGTTTATTGCATTGGCAGTGGACCAATGTCTCGGCAGCGTTCTCGTCATACAGTTTACGAGTATATGTGTTATCAAAAGTAAATACAAATCTGATGATGGCATTACCGTATTGTTTCATTCTTTCAAGTGTATTGTATTCATACGGTCATATAAACCTATCCACTGTCAGCGTGTCAGATCTGCCCTGTCTCAATCCCGTAGAATTTCTGTTGTTTCTGTTGTCATATTGCCTTTCACTGTAATTTCATCGTCCATACTTGCTGACCTATGCCTGTATCAATGGTTTATTTTTCTCTGTCTCTTCATCTCGTCAAACTCCTTTATTGTTTAGCAACACTTTAAATTCAGTCTGCTTGTAATATTATCAATATTATCAGAACATTACATTGAAACAGTTTCTTTTAAAATGTCACACACAGATATATATATATATATATATATATATATATATATATATATATATATATATATATATATATATATATATATATATATATATATATATTAATTAATATATATCAAAGTCATATGTTAAAATTCAAAGCCACATAGTACTCATGAAAACATGTATCTGCCTGCCTGTGCCTGTCAGTGTCATTGAGAGAATGTGTGCATGACTATTTGTGTCTGTCCATGCACTGTCTTGTTTGGAAGATGACATCATGCGCTATTTCAGTCGGCATATTTTTATCGTACCTAGTTAATGCATGCTAAAAGCCTGCAATTTATGTTTTGTTTTATTTATAAGGTCTGAGTATATTTGATCATGGCGTCATTGACTTGCCATTTGATCTTCCCCTACATATGTTTTTGTCTTTCAATGCCTTATGGTACCCTCCTACAGCAGCTTGTACACCATACTGCAATAATACTTTTCTCAATTCAAATTGATGATGTACAACCATCAGGGATTCAGGGGTATAGTGCTTATCTGTGACAGCTTACTTTGAGCCATTTATCATAGTTTGTGTTTTGCAAGTGATTCTCTCCTTTGAAGGTCACCTTGATTTAATCGGTATGCTTTCTCCGCTGTGTTCACTGACAGTTGTACAGCAATGTAATATTTTTTTCCCTCAAAGTTGAATAAAATGGTACATTAACTTTTATCTGTTGGTTTGCAGGACTTGTTTATTTGCTTATGAAATAGCAAACAAAAAATAGTAATGCTCTGAAGATTGCACAGTCACCATATCAATTTTGTTTTCCCGAGAATACCCCTGGGTTCCCAGCCTCGTTGTAGGCCTGTCCCTGAAGCAATTATCACACAAATTTGCAGTGTCTCTGTCGAGTCGAAAAATCAATCTTTTTATCACCAAATTGTTTTTGAGTCAGTATGTCGTATGGGATTTGATAAAAATCTGGCAGATGTCAAGAGTTTGAAAATTGTCAAAGTTGTTTTCCATGCATAAATATTTTGCTGTGTTACTGCAAGGTGTTCATAGCTGATTTGTTGAAACCACACTTTTTATGACAATGATATAGAAAGATCTTTTACAGTGTGTAATTTTCAAACAAGGTAAAATGTAAAGTTATTGAAAATTTATTGGAATATTTTTTACAGATGTATTATGATAAGAAAATCAATTTTTTCTGTAAAAGCACACTACGAAATACAGAAATTTTCAGATATGATGATTTTAGAATTCGTTTCAACAGACAACAAAGATTTGACACATGGTCATCCTTTTTTAACAGGCAAATGCACAAGTGCTATCCCCTCTCCCCACCACTGCCGTGACACCTTTCACCCCTTCCCCAGACAACTGCAGCAGTATATGCATGTAGGGGTTAGTTTTCACTGAATACTTTGTAAGGATTTGTCATCTTAGAACACTCCTGATTGTAGCATCAAAGCCTGGACATTCTCTTCTTAAGAGAGAGAAAAGGAATGGAGATGTTGAGAAGTTCATTTATTCGTAACTGGACTGTTTCTCTGATTTGTCAATCAATCTGCAAACCTTGGGTACATTTTTGAGGTCACCCTGTAACCATCACGTGTGTGTTGTGTGTGATTGAACTTTGGTGAAGTCCAGGCAACCTGGGTCAAAAAGTCTTTGTTAAAATATTACTTTATATTCAGATCGAGAGGGGCCAAAAAAATTTGCGATTCGACACTTGTATTTCAATCACGTTTCCTCTGGTAATGCTACCTTTGCTATTGCACTTTGTGAACAACACCTTAGGTTATAAAAATCTGTATGCCTTTTTGCTGAAATGTGACGGACTCCTCAGTAAATGAATCAACAACATAGTATTTCAGATGCTATGCCATATGCACTACTCAACCAGAAATAAAAATATTGAGTAAATTTTGTATATGTAATCATTATCTTATGTGTTGCGTGTGTTTATTTCATATATATATATATATATATATATATATATATATATATATATATATATATATATATATATATATATATATATATATATATATATATATTGTATTCATTTTGTGTATATATATATATATATATATATATATATATTTGTTTATATATTCATGTATATATATATATATATATATATATATATATATATATATATATATATATATATATATATATATATATATATGACTGCAGTGTTTGTTGTAGAAACTTATGTTAAAAATGAGTTTCGATGTTTGCTGAGCGTCTGGTTAAGAAGTGTTAAGGATTGAGAAAAGATGACAAATATGTGGTGTTATTTACTGTATAAAAAAATATCTACTTCCGGTGAAGTAGCTGTCAATACAGATTTGTACCGCCTAAATGTGTCTCCACAAACAAAGAGTAATAGCAAGGTGGCATTACCGTAGAAAACGTGATTAAAATACAGGTATCACATCGCAAATCTTTATGCCCCTCTTGATCTGAATCTATAGTCATTTTTTGACAAAAGACTATTTGACCCGGTTGCCAGGAGTTCACCAAAGTTCAAATCAGATGCAACACGCAGATGATGGTCACTTCACTGTATTTCCTGCATGCATAATGGTCAGGGAATATATAGTGACGTTGATGTCGTTCCTTGTGGTACCGTTCTGGAAAGGTACACTATAAATACAATGAATGGTGCCTATGAGAAAAACACTGGCATTTCAACAGACTTTAGAGAGAAGAAGAAGAAAAGGGACCTGTCGTATGTAATCAAAGTAATGAAATACAATTACAATGGAAAGTCACAACAATTATCCCTACAAGTTTTTCCAGTATTATTTTTGCCATACAAGCCATGGTTATAAATGCACCGTTAGTAATTTCAAACCAGTGTGATTTGGAGTCAATCAGAATTTAATGGACCAGGCAACCCATTTTACAAGTCTCTATTTTTACTGCCTCTGAAATCACACATAACATTGTAAACCATAAGCAGGTACATGCATCTGACACCCAATTAACATATGAAAGAAAAAATACATTAGTTCATTTAAAAAGACAGAGAAGCTGGCGATCATATTTACGGTGCCTCGTAATTTCTTTTGTGTTAATAAAAGGCTAAAATATACTAAATTGTCAGGGAACAAAAACTATGCGTAAGCTGTAAATCAAAATTTTGAAATGTGTATTAAAAATGATGAGTGCGGTCTGAAATTAGTCAGTACGTAAAATAGTTGGTTTCACTTCAGGGCTTGACTGTATGCATGCAATTTTCAAAAGCAAGGTGAACATAATTTATTTAGGATTCAGTTTTTTTTGCTGAAGTTGAACAGCCATAACGGTGTTCAAAACAGAGAAATTTTCCCCCAATAGAGGGCTCTCGGATTGAAAATTGGCCCATTTTAAAAAAAAATATCAATCATGTAGGTTGTACTTTGCTGAGAAGAAAAGTTCACCATTTGTTTTCTCTGTACGTTTGACGCACAGCCTCTCCCTTGTGTACTTCTTGTGAATGCCTGTCAATAGATACTGTTGGTGAATTCCCACCCTTTGGTGCCAAGTAGTGGTACAACCCTATTGTTTCTTGAGGTGAAGTTGGATCTCTCTATCTTTGCGGAGGGAAGTTGGATGAAAAAGTTAATTAAATCAGGTCTTTCACTTTTAAAAGCAATGAGATTAAATCCTCTCTCAATTAACAGGATTAATTAAAACCAATTTAATTAAAATGACCAAAATAAGGTAAAGTTAAACAGCTTCTTCAATATGCCTCTGTGAATCAGCTAAATTTAACATTATAGTACATAGTTTAACTACTTTAGGAAATTACATTCTAAATTATCCTGTTAGGCTTTCCAGTGTTTCATGGTACATTTTATGATACATGTTACAGGTGACGCAGTACATGTTCCATAATTTTATGGTATTTGAGAAATTTCTTTTATTTCACTGACAGAAGAGATTTTGATAGCTGTCTCAGTACAGTTCACAAAAAATTGCATCTTGTCGACTGTTAAAGGGACAAAGTCGGCCATTTTTTATGAAATGAAGTTTTTTTTGATGTGAGATACTACTTACATTGTTTGACATGTTGAAAGATACTAAATTAATGGGTGACCATTCATATATTTGACCCCGGTATTAGACACGACACATGAAAATGTCATGCAAATGAATAAATGGTCATGACCATTAATTCATTTTCGTGATGGTTTCATTGATCGACGTGTCTAAAACGGGTCGAAAATATGCATGGTCACCCATTCATTCAGTACCTTTCAACGTGTCAAACAATATCAGTATAGTAGTATCTCACATCAAACAAAATTCCTGGAAAATGGCCGACTTTCCCTTTAAATAAGTAAATATGGAAACCTGGAAAAGAAACATTGGACATTTTGTGCTTCTGTTTGGCTTAAATTCAACAATTAAATTCAAGACTTCCCATTGACAACAGAAGAACAGTCTTCCCGAATCAACAAATTTGGTAAACCTTATTCAATGCAGGTTTTGTAGTTGTAAGTACACAGTTTTGAAAACATCCTGTTCAAAAAGAGTTCTTTGCTGATTACTTTTTTAGAGAAAGACAAATCAGAAATATCCTACTGGTATTTCCATAACGCCAAGTTGTATAATCAAAGAGATTGGAGGTCATAGTTCACGTTGACATTTTATTGGTTGTTTTTCTATAGCCTCCCTTCGTATGAGTTACAATAACTTTTAAATCAACCAGCAATCCTTAGATTCTAGAAGGCCGGGCCATATCTGGTCCATGAGACGGCTTGTTGCCTATTCTGTTGCAAGTTTTGGTTCACTAATTAGTGCAAAAGGTAGCTTTCAGGAACACCTTAATATTCTGAATAATTGTATTCACTTATGAAAATTGTATGAATGAGTATTATTTTGGTATGCAAATCAACTTATAATGGGTCATTATCAATTCAGAATATTCATTGGACTAAAATTGAGCACTATATTCCAGAAATGTGTGTCCTTCTAATGTAGAGGCTAACAACATTAAATAATGGTGTTGTCAAATAGCCTGTGGCTGACGTGTCATAACCAAGGTAACTTTAGATTGGATTGAGCAGTTGACCATTGCTAAATAACAAAGACGAGGAATGATAAGTCTTGAAGAGTTGATATGTAAATTAAAAAGATCTTGAAAAATCTCCAGTTTAAAATCAATATGCGATGAATATATTTTTTGCAGAGTTTTTAAAAGAACTTCCAGCAAAATATCAGCTCAAGAAGAACAAAGATGGTGCTCTGCTATCATTACCATTTTTAACGATGAAAAACCATAAATATCACAGCTCTACAAATCCAACCATTAATTAAAGATGCAGCAATATAGACAGGCTGAAAATAGACAAAATTTGTCACCAATTTTAGACTGTCTGAAAATAGGCAAAATTTGTCACCAATTTTAGACTCTGAAAATAGACAAAATTTGTCACCAATTATAGACTGTCTGAAAATAGACAAAAATTGTCAATCTACAATTTATGACCAGTGCTACATCTATCATTAGACTCAGAGTGCATGATAAGTGGGCAGTAGTGTGCACTGAGCTACAATCACATTCTGGAAACTTCAGGATTTTTCTCTGTTTTGTTGTAAAGTGCATTTTTGAACCCTATTTGATCTATTCTCAGTTGGTGTCCTGCTCACTTTGAGGTATCTAGTTTGTCACAGCATGTTCCTCAGCTTACCCAGCCAGGCTTTATTGATACCTTGTTTAGCTAATATTTTTTTTGGTCGTATTTACCAAAGCAGAACACACGTCCATCATTGTGTGTGCAGAGGTAAAAAGTAGGTCTCCAGTCGGTACCCCTGGTGCACATATGCATGTGATACCATCAAACTGTTGAACAAACATACATGTTTATACCGCACCGATATCAAGCCCCGCTGAGCAAGCAAAAGTTACATGTACAAGTTACTAAATATTGTCCCTCAAGGGATACCATTTGTTGTGTATACCAGTACATCAAAAACCATTCATTGCAAATAATTCTACTGTTATTGATAGAATTTCTTACAGACCCTTTCTTCATCTATTTTTGATGATGAGCTCACTGTAGGCATCTGAAAGGTTCTCAAGACCTACATTTATTTATGTCAGGGTAATAGAAGTATTTGAAGTTGTGATTGCGTTTTGTTTGCTTTCATATGGGAAAGTACCATTTGAAATAGGGTGGGAGAGGCATTGTATGGAGGGATGGGGGTCATGTGTGTTGGTTGTGAGGTGAAATAGATACAAGAGATGTAGGGAAATGTGTTTGCAGTAAAAAGTGTAGTCTCTCCACATTGTCTGTTGCTGGCAATACTGTAAGTGCTTTCTAAAGTGCAGTGCCTGTTTAGAATTCAGTGGGGAAAATACGTCAGGCATGCATGATGCCCTTACTCTTCTGCTCAACCTCGGTTAATGTTAATATTCATAGGTATTCTACACATTGTAAAAAGCATTTGAAAAATACCAGGATTGAAACAGAAATGAAGCTGGTATTGCAAAGTTCGCGCCAGTGCCTTTCCAGAAAGGCCATCACTATAATTTGCACCATTCAATGCATGATTGTACTGTACTCTCAGTGGGCATGGCTTGAAACAAATGCTCCCATGTTTTGACCCTCAAAACTGACAAACTAGCTCTGCTATGATCTCCAAAGCTAGTTCCGACATTTATAGTCACATACAAAGCTGGTTGACATGAGCCGGTTTGGTATCCGTTTACAAGTACACGTATTACAATTGTCTCCTCTTTTAAATATAACGTTTTAGACAGCATTGCATTAAGATAAGTAACCCAATTTATCTTATTCTATTTGATCAGAGCTTACTCTTTATCAAAAAATATTGGCATCACTGACAAGGAAAATTTATTGTTGGATTTGAAGCATATTGGATCATATTAATAAGTATTTTATTTCTATCGGTATTTCGACTTAGTCTGCGTAATCCACGTTGTAACATTATTACTTTTATGGCAAACACAGAGCTGGCAATTTCATTATGTCAAATGGAAACTCCTATGAAAGTTGTTATCATACATACACTGTCATACTTGTAGCATTGAATTAAAGGAAAATGTGTGATAGATACAGTTTGTTAAAGACCTACATGTATGCCCTGCTTCTTCACAATTCATTTCTACCAGTTCGCTTTTATGTCCCCTTTCACCTTTTTCAGTCTCAATGTTTTATTACATGTTTTGCTTTAAGATTTTTGCGTTACTGATTATAAACTAAACATTTCCAAGGAATTGTGAACAATCAAGAATAAAAATTACTTTAAATTTACCGATATTTGAAATTCAAAATGGCTGCCATCCTTGTGTTAGCAAAATTAAATTTTTGATGTTCAAAAAAACTAAACCCAAGAAAACTTTAGGTGCTCCATGAGCTTCAAGGTTCAAAATGGGCGCCCAGAAGTGGTAGACCAAAATGGTATTTTAATATCTGTCTTGTGGCGCGTTCTCCTTTAAGCTGAGGAAAGGATATCCAAAACTTACAATTTGGAGAAATTTATTTTCTGTTCGTGAGTTCTTCAAGGAGAAATAATGATATTCAACCTATATTTGTCAGACTGTGTGAATTCAAATTGAGTCATCATACCTGAGTCCTTTTTATGTATCTATCTTAATGGTTTCCCCAGTTTGTCATCTGTCATGAAACACGATTATATACACATGGTGTCACTATGTCAATAATATGTGTGGATTTTCAGTCGATAAAATATCCTGTGTCTGTTTGGTTTCTGTCAGCACTTATTCTGATAATATCACATTCAGTGCAGGCATTAGTCAGGTTGTCAGCCTGTCCACTTTGTGTCTGACGTCACTTCCGAATATTGTTTAACTTTGATATGGCTATCTAGCAAGGCACACATAGACACACACACACACAGAAATGCAAGAGGCAAGCGATACCAGCTTTACTCACGTAGTAATGTTTACTCAGACTTTGTATGTTGAAGAGGGGGAGGAGAAGAAGTAGATTCCTATGAGCTTTACAGAAGAGCTACAGATGTCTTAATAAATTGCCAGTAGTATGTGAGGTATTTTACTCTACCAAGAATCTTCTTTTATTTACAGTGGAGCATAAGACATGAAGTTGACAGATAAACGTTGAGGTCGGGGAAAGGCGGTTGAATGCAAAATCACTATTTTCTGGGTCAGTAATGTTGGAAAAATGATTGATATACATGTAGATACTGCGGTAGAATACAAACCTGTGTGGCCCTAGTGATGGCACCCTCTCCTTTCTAGTGATCCAAATTTCAAAGTGCATGCCTGATTTCATACTCTTCTGATAAAGCTAGAGTTTTTCAAGCTGCAGAAGCAGCAAGTAGGATAATTTTGTACACTGTAAAGTGTGCTGGTTTGAACACACACATTCCATTGTTTCGATGTTCATCCGTCATTAGGGTACGGTCAGAGCTGTGTGTTCACCTTTGCAAAGTACACTGCCAGTAGATCATATTTTGCCCACCTTTGCAGCTTGAGGTATAGTATGATATGTAAACATTGGAGGGTAACTAGCACAACAAACATTTAATGTCATGAAGAGTATGCTTCGAGTAGACTGCCTATCTCCATGTTTCAATCCATGTTGTTTAATAGGTATTTAAAGGCATGGGTAAGGTGGCAGATTGTCTTGCCAGGAAATTTACTTACTAGATTACAATTTCAATGAAAAACAAAAGGCTATGACACCTTCATAATCCTCTTACAGACTAGAACAAACTTGATCCCTGGGATTGAGTCCCCTACCTTTAACTTTTTAAGGTGAAAGGTCATAAGGTCAGTCAAGCTGGTATGTCCGTAAACAAACAGATAATTAAATAAACAAACAAATAAATAAATAAATAAATATTTGACTGATATTCTAGCAGCTAGAATATGCTACAAAAAGAAACTAAGATCACCAAGAGACTGTGTCAGAGTTCGCGTTTACGCAAAAATCGTGCGTATTTACGCATTGAAATTGACTCTCTACGCATTTTTTTCATCGTTATGCGTTTTCTATACGCAAAGGATAACACGGAAAGCACTCCCCACGACTGAGCTTAGGCGACAACCAGACGAAATTTGTTGCAACACATTTCTGTCAATCACTCATTTTGTGTGGAAAGTTTCGGATTCTCTGGGCGTTGTCTGAAAAATCGGCATCGTAGTCCACACGTTATCACGTTAGGCACGTTATCATGTCAGCTGTGTCTATGAATTACGTTGCTAATTTTCAGGCGAGCGATAGTTTCTAAAAGTGAGTGATTGACAGAAATGTTGCGACAAATTATATAAATGCCAACCGTGCACGATTATCACATCTCGCTGTTCCCAAATTTTGATCAAGCACACATGCAGCATGGCGTGGAAGCAGACAAATCTGTTTTAATTTCTTTCAACTTTGCTCTACGAGTCCGTGAAAAAAATGATTCATTGGTAGAGCTCGTCGGAATCCCGATAAATTTTGAACATTCCAGAAGTGTCTGGATGGTAACTGGTTGTTCAGGCACCAAGTCGTTTCGGCCCAAGTCGTTTCGGCCTCTCAATTTCCGGCCCCTAGTCACTTCGGCACCGCAACCCAAGACGTTTCGGCATCTGTGTTTCGATTTTTTTTTCAAACTATTTAGTAATTGACTGATCCGTCATATTCGTAAGCGTGACCTTTGCGTTCTGACCAGTACTTTATGTGCATTTTGTGTGAATTTTGCCTTGCTGTTTCCTCACCGCTTTCAAACTTTTGCCGTGTCGGCGGCTATTGATATCGATAAACTTGTGTCACAGATTTGAAAATGATATGAAGTTTTTTCTTACGGTCTCTTCCCATGTTCTAACAAAGATTAAGCATGTACGTGAATGTTAGTTGACACTATACTTTTCAGTGCTTTGATTTGTAACATTACGCTCCAGCACTAGTTCCCACAGGTAGCCTTCAGCGGTGCCGAAACGTCTTGGGTTTCGGTGCCGAAACGACTCGGACTTGGGGCCTGAAATTGGAAGGCCGAAATTTCTTGGGCCAAAACGTCCAGAAACCGTCTGGATAAGCTGCCATAACTCTTAACTTTTGGGTTGCCCGATGTGTTGTGACGGTTGCATGTCGTTTCAACATTGTTCAAGTTGTTCGTTAAACTGTTTTCATTAAAATAATGTTACATCGTACAATCCGAATAAGTAGTGTAGGTTTATCCAACGGCACATTGTATTTTGCTGTCAGTTTTTTCATCAATCGAGTGCGGAAGTGAAATTACGCACTCAAATCCAGCCATTACGCAATTTTAGCAGACTAATGCGTATGCCGTACGCGAGGAGAAAAAAGTCACCGTGAACACTGTGTGTCTCTCTTGTAGGTGTTCATTTATACAGCATTTTACATTGTACATTTACTGGCTATTTAGCTGAAGCCTATCTATGCCATCTACACATGTACATGTTAAGTCCAATCTGTGGAAGCACTATTTAATATGTATAGGGTAGATGGCCCATTGCTACCATGTCAATCTCTTTGCATCACCCCCTGATTGCAACGGAATGACTCTGTATATTCTTAATAATATTGGATCAAAGACATAAATTTGAAAAAGATGGTATAACAGCATATTATCATTGCATTCTTTTAAGTCAAGGAAGAATATTATGCTATGTCATGGATAGACTCTGTTGGTTTGTGTCTACCTATTACCCTATGAGTACTTTGGTGTCCCCACCAAATTTTAGTGCAACATATTTTATGAATTTTGCTGGAATTGTTTCTTTTGATAATTTTGGACCAAATTGACGGCACTTTTCAAAGCCTACAGTTATTGATGAAAATCTGTGGAAAACTGGAGACAATGTTTGGACCTGAAAAAAAATGTCTGAATTATATTCTGTAAAGGCAACAAAAAATTGACTTTGGCACTCAAAGAATGAGAAACATCTCTCAATCAAATAAATAATCCGGTTTGATCTGGAGCTGCGGCATTGGGTAGATTTCTTCTGGGAGATGGAGACTGCCATGATTACTTCCTGTGGTGTGACAAACCTAGGTCGCAAGGACTTGTGGTACTGGCAACTTTGTTTATATTGGCTGTTTCTATGGAAACTGGAAACCCATCAGTTGCCACACTGATGCGTCCACATCTTTGAAAAGATGCATGCGCAGCCTTGACATTGCTTTATGTTGATTGTGTACATGACTATTAACAAGGGCTACAAACCATAAAATGCGCACTTGGCACAAATTAGCACACAAAGAAAATTTGTCTTCCTGAAAGTTGAATCATAGATACAACTGAAACAAGCTCATATGAGTTGCTCAGCAATGCACCCTCCTACTGAAAACAGTTTAATAATGAGACTGCATGTGCAAGCAACGAATTGTCTTCCTTGGTTGTCTTCTGTTGGTGCTTGAAGTGTTGAAAATCTGGAACCTTCCAAAACAAGTTAGTACAGTATTCGTTCGTAATGACTTCCCTGCTCTGGTTCTATAGTAGGACTGGTTCACAGGAAACACCAAAGAACTGTGATCATGCCAGTATTTTCAGTAACTGATAATAGTAACTACAGTACCTCACAGGGTGAAGAAATTAGGCAGATAAATGTTTTCTACAGTGCAAGAGTTTGCAGGTTAAACATCAGGGTGAAGAAATTAGGAAGATAAATGATTTCTACGGGTCAAGGGTGTGTAGGTTAACCCTTTGAGCGCTGTACTTTTTCCCACCAAAACTAAAAAGGGTGCAACATTTTACCACTTTTGTGAATTTTTCTGTAATTTTTTTGACAATTTTGGACCAAATGAACATCACGTTTTATTGGCTTCAGATTTTTATCAAAATTTTAGCAAAAGTCAGAAAAAAAATGACCGGTGTATATTTTGATATAGGGGACGAAAATTGACTTTGGTGCTCAAAGGGTTAAATTGCTATCAAGGCAAAATCATGCTGTACTTCTCTTAAAATGACAGTGTAATGTGGCATACAGCAATTTTACTGTATGTAAACATGATATTCTAGGGGAAGTGAAACCGTATAACCTGCAGGATGTGGTTTTGGTGATAATAACAAAGAGAAATTTCCTTTAGATTTGAAAAGGGTCTTAATTTCACTGTCCGTATTGTAAAATGTACAGTAAGTGATGACGTTTTCATTGAAGTATCAAATAATTTTGAATAAAACAAACATGATGAAAGCTGTTAAACCTTCCACTGGTAAATTTTGATGTGGCGTAAACTCTTCTTATTATGACTGCACACAGAGTTGAAAAGGGCATAATTATCGGGCCAGTCGAAGGGAATATACCCGTCTGACATTCCCTGAATATGTCTGGGATGTCATCTTTGCGCATATCTGGTGTGTCAGCTGATAGACATCTTCAAGTGCCAGTTTACAAAGTCGCTGACCTTGAGCAACCAAGACATAAATGTGTTACTTCAATGTGTTTACAATATGGTATCCTTAGATGACCCCATCTCTCTACATAAATGTGTTGTGAAAAAATCTGTCTTATATGTCATTATAGTCACACTAATGGTTCAGACAGTTTCCAATGGTTGATCTATGACACTTTCTGTATCACTGTCAAAGCAAATATATATGTGTATATTTAATTTCCTGCAAACGGCCTTGTACAAATCTCTTGCGTATTTGTTCACTTAATACTCGAAGACGGGGCTTTGAGTCAAGGTATATAAAATCTATCACCATAAGAAATGTGATCTAGTATAGTCTAAAGCATTGAATAGCATGTTGATAATTGCTGTCTTCATCAAAATTTTCTTGTTATGTTGCATTAACAGGTCCATGTTGTGACTTCAAAACTTTGTGTGGTGTTGTCATGATTTTTGTTTTCAAACTTAAATCATTTTGTGTTAATGTACTTGCTGATATTATGTACACAAGTATTTTTGATCATAAACAAGAAGTACAGGTAATGTACAAATCTGCATGAATTATAAACTGGTGCCTCAAATATGGCCATCTCAATTCAAAAAATGGTTGACATTGTGCACATATAGATTTTAGTTCTCACAGAAGCAACACTGCTGTCATCCGTGTGAACACATATTCCTCAGTACACTTCATTTCAATAATTATGATATGCTGTCTACTCTTTATACCGTATGATCAGTTTCTCAAATGGTTGTTTCATGATCATGGGTATACTTCCGCCACCATACCGTACCAATGAAGTTTGGCCAAAGCCCATTCTTATCAATGGTGAGTGTGGTCCTGTTCACAGGGAATTGAGGGTGAACAGGCTAAGATCTTAGCCCTTCCACCGTCAAACTTTAGTACATTCTCATCCTTCATCTTTTACCTTTGGGGTTACGGTTGGTGGAACTGTGTACATGTACTTGATAATGGGAAGGGAGTACTGGATAATAGGGAGGGGGTGCTGGATATTGGGGAGGGGTACTGGATAATGGAGAGGGGGTACTGGATAATGGAGAGGGGGTACTGGATAATGGAGAGGGGGTACTGGATAATGGGGAGAGAGTACCGGATAATGGAGAGGGGGTACTGGATAATGGAGAGGGGTACTGGATAATGGAGAGGGGGTACTGGATAATGGAGGGGGGTACTGGATAATGGAGAGGGGTACTGGATAATGGGGAGAGAGTACTGGATATTGGGGAGGGGGTACTGGATAATGGAGAGGGGTACTGGATAATGGAGAGGGGGTACTTGATAATGGGAAGGGAGTACTGGATAATAGGGAGGGGGTGCTGGATATTGGGGAGGGGTACTGGATAATGGAGAGGGGCTGCTGCATGGTGATAGTTTTAGTGGTTGCAGATACATGTCTATTATCCAACCACAAGTTGAGCCCTTTCCTTTGGGGGATTGATAAACATGATTTGTCTGTCTGTCAAGTACACACTAGCCCTACGTGTGTGTGTTGGGAGTGTCCAGACTGGTTATGCTGCCTCCCTAATAGGGCAGTACATGCAGCCAACAACCAAGCACTCATGACATAGCGCTATGGTATACTCACCAGAAAGCACTTCCAACATAGGATAAATGTCCTATCATCAAAGATGAATTCTTTTCCTTTCTCTGATTGGCTGTCATTTGTGGTTATTTGGTCATTGCTTGCCTGCTGGGAGAAGGAGACAAAAAGGACCAACCTGAAATGTCTGTAAAAATAGTGTACGCGTAAAAATCTTAACACTCGAAGTTGTGAACTGGGAGTGAATTTGGCACACATAATACTTTAACAGCCCATGCGCACAGCAGCATGAGATAAGATGGAGGTTTCTCAGTCTTTTTTTGTCCACTAGTCTTTTTAAAGTGCAAATGCCCAGAATTACTACACGACATCTTGCTCAGCATAGGTATAACAAATATTTGCCAGACAAGGTATCACATGTCTGTTGAAAATTTAGGTTATCTTGCCTCCCACCTACACACATCATGTATGGCATTGCGTATTAAAAGCAGCAGTTGTGTACAGAAATCATTTAACCAAATATCTGTCTGCATTAGTACATGTATGTTTTTGCATGGTGACTGGTAGATTTTCATGTAGAAAGGCAGACACAAAGGGCCTGGCATGAGTACTTAGGAATTCAGGTTTAGACAACGAGTTTTCCTGTTTCAGTATTTTTAGTCCCCACGGACACCGTCCGGGGGGACTTATAGGTTTGGTCATGTCCGTGCGTGCGTGCGTCCGTGCGTGCGTGCGTCCGTCCGTCTGTGCGTGCGTGCGTCCGTCCGTTCACGCAGATATCTCAGAGACGCCTGGAGCGATTTTATTCAAACTTGGTACAAGGATTACTTCATATGTCATACAGATGCACGTCAATTTGTTTTGTGATACGATCCAATATGGCTGCCAGGCGGCCATTTTATTACGATTTTTTCATGTACAGAGCCATTACTCAGGCATGTTTCAACCGATTTTTTTCAAAGTTGGTACTAAGACATTGACCAATGTCATAGATATGCACCTCAATTTGTTTTGTGATACGATCCAATATGGCCGCCAGGCGGCCATTTTATTACGATTTTTTCATATACAGAGTCATAACTCAGGCATATCTCAACCAATTTTATTCAAACTTGATACAAGGATATTGACCTATGTCATACATATGCACGTCAATTTTTTTGTGATACAATCCAATATGGCCACCAGGCGGCCATTTTATTACGATTTTTTCATGTACAGAGCCATTACTCTGGCATGTTTCAACCGATTTTATTCAAAGTTGGTACAAGGATATTGACCTATGTTATAGCTATGCACATCAATTTGTTTTGTGATATGATCCAATATGGCCGCTATGCAACCATTTTGTTACGATTTTTTCATGTACAGAGCCATAACTCAGGCATATCTCAACCAATTTTATTCAAAGTTGGTACAAGGACTTTGACCTATGTCACACACATGCACATTGAATTGTTTTGTGATAAGATCCAATATGGCCGCCATGTGGCCATTTTTTTACGTTTTTTTCATGTCCGGAACCATAACTCAGACATGTATCAAGCGAATTTATTCGAAGTTGGTACAAGGAGATTGACCAATGACATACATATGCAAGTCAATTTGTTTTGTGATACGATCCAATATGGTAGCCATTTGGTTATGATTTTTTCATGTACAAAGCCATAACTCAGGCATATCTCAACCGATTTTATTCAAAGTTGGTACAAGGACATTGACCTATGTCATACATATGCACATTGATTTGTCTTGTGATACGATCCCATATGGCCGCCGTGTGGCCATTTTATTACGATTTTTTCATGTCCTGAACCACAACTCAGACATGTATCAAGTGAATTTATTAAAAAGTATTTCGATCACAGACCTAATGAAGAGGACTCTATCCTCTCTGAGGACCTGTAATCAAAGTACCCATTAACAAGTGGGGACTGTGTCATCAACGATGACTTGTTATTGAATAAACTCAGCAGTCAGTTTGAAATTTGAGTTTCATACATCACACATTTCTGGGTTTTTTCCCCTCAACAAAGTCTAAATATTCTCATTATGAAGAATAAAGTGATAAAAATGGCTATTTATTTTAATATAATGTATTTGAATTATCAAAATTGTGTTCCTGGTAGTGCTGAGTGGAATCTTAAGATGTAGGCTTCCACTAGAGAAAATAATAGTTCTGTGAGAAAGCATTGAAAAGTGAAAATATGAAAATTTCATGAGACCTAGTGTGCTGATAAAATAGATTTTAGCCTGTATCTTCATCAAAGTGGTTGACCAGGATATTGCTGGCATTGTCCATATCAGCGTAAATCTGTCCTGTCATTGCTGATTGGTCATTTCATGCCGCGCTTTTCAATGGAGGAAACCCAGTCTAACCATACTACCGAATTTATGCTCTCCTGGAGTTTTGGTTGTTCACAAGCTTGAGGAAAACCAAGTCAATTTTTGCATTTAATTTTAGTAATGCAACTTAAGAGTTGTACGTGTTGAAGCAGTAAAATGAAAATGGAGCTATAGTTTTCCTGCTGTACCAGATGCATCTTACTGATATTTAAAGCCTCGTTGATAAGGAGCACTTTTGCGTCTTTGTAGATGGTGATGGTGACATGATCAGCCTTACGATAGCGATAACGTAGTCCACAGTCTTTATGAAATCTCCATTAGCTGAAACTTTTGACCAGTGATAACTTTTGAGTATTTTTACTCTGTCTGAAAAATTCAGTTTCTGCTTCTACTTTGAAAACCGTGTAGGAAAGTTTTGTATTTAATTCCATGCAACACGTTAGTGTTTAATATCCAATATTATTGTTGACAGGATTATTTTAGTTCTAACAAGAAAAACTTTGTCAGCATTAGTATTTCAGGTTGTACACAATGCTGTGTGTTTTACAAGGATGGTACTACATGTGTCAGCATACTGCAGAGAAAATAATAAAAAAATAAAGTTGTGTTATTGAACAAAGGAATGAAATTATTATCAAAAGTCACTGTCGTTTGACCCATAAGGTTAAAGGTTTTAGCTGATGTTTCAGTCTTTCATTTAGCAGTGAATTCTGTATTCCAATTGGCTCAGTTGCTTTGTAATTACACAGACCCCCACAACATCACCCAATAGATTTACATTAGTGGGCTGGCGACCTTTGCATTGACTTGAGAGTATTGATAATAATGGGACTTGCAATATCATGCCGTTGGGTGTCAAAGATTGGGCAATCTATTGTATCATTATATGGACTTTTTAATACACGGAAGACCTTGAGCAATCTGCATGTCCTTGATCTGACTCAGAGATGGCCTTCTACTAAAACCTCAGAATAGAAATATCACTCTCTTATTACTCCTTTTGAGACGTTTCTATCGTCCGTCGGTATGATTTAGAATCCTTTCATTCACAGTTGGAAAGATGGATAGGAATTGGAACATTTCAGAGAGGCCAGCAGAGACTTACTAGAGTCCGTGAAAAATGTTCATATGGTGACCCATTGAAATTTCTCTCGTAGTCTTACACTGAACTGCATTTTATTTGTTCATTAACAAACACCACAAACACTACTTTTAGTTAACTAGTCATTAAATATTTTGCTCTGACTCATTTTAACCTTACAATTCTCAAGATGAACGCTCGGGATGAAATTTCATCTCTTGAGACAAAAAGGTATAAAAAGCCTTCATCCTGGGACATGTCAACAGAAATAATTGTGTTTTGAAAGTAAAGGGAAAAGAACACAGCCTTGAGCAAGCTGAAATGCTGTTTTCCTTTCTTACATTATGACAGCCTTTGAGTCAAAGCCCTGCATGAAGAAAACAGACTTAGGGGAGAACCATTTGATTTCTTGGGGAGGGGTTGGAGGAGTTTTGGAAAAAAAAAATTGTCAGTAGGTGAAGAAGAAGAAAAAAAATATTGATCCAGTAATGTCTTAATGTCCAGTAATGACAGAAATAGAAAAAAAAAGATGCTCCCACAGTGGTGGGAAATAAAAGTTTGTTGCTATACCCATTTCTAGCCCAATCCGGGTTGTCAATGTTTATGTCCCAGGAACTACATGTTTGCAGTGACAAATATACCGTGCGCAGATACCTTCGAACTTCTTTATTTGATGGAAACTGTTATGTTGTCGATTTTTTTACAAAAGCCACAGCGCTGCAGCATTCAGACTACAGTTTTACCACTGATGTCTTCACTAGCCCTTTGCTGCAGGTTTGAATCCTGTCGAGAATTTACAGAATTTTTATATGATGAAGGAAATTAATTGTGGTTTGTTGAATGCCATGGAGTGTTTTGCCTTCTGCGTCACTTCTCTCTTGATCAATATGTTAGAGGAATTGACTTTATTTATTCAGTTGAACTTACATGTACTGCGAGGTTCAGCTTCAAGGTTTATCATGCTTTATCCACTCCACATTTCTTCGTGCATGCCTTCAATTGCCTAAATTTATCCCATCATCCGTTTCGTTATTTTGTAGAGAAACAAAAATGTTATTGCGAGAACATGATATTGATCCCGACAGATTGGTCTGTTTGTGCAGGGAAATATTTCCGGTAGAACAGGGGTAAAAAAGATTTTTTGTACATCTCACGTGTGTTGATCTGGGCCAGTTTATGTGATAAAAATAAATAATTATTATACACACACACATTCATAGGCCATTATATATATATATATATATATATATATATATATATATATATATATATATATATATATATATATATATATATATATATATATATATATATATATATATATATATATATATATATATATATATATATATATATATACACATGTATATATAAAATAGTGCTCAATGCATTTCTGAAGGGCAGTAATACTGACTATATATATATACATATATATATATATATATATATATATATATATATATATATATATATATATATATATATATATTTATTTTTTCTTGTTCAAATAAAGTTATGATTTCTGTTGATATGTTAGTTTCATGGATCTTACGATCTTCAATCTGACTGAGGATTGCAAGATGCATTTAACTTGAAAAATAGATATTATTTTGTACTTGAAGTGTAATGTACAAGCAAACTTTGTGTGTGTGTGTGTGTGTGTGTGTGTGTGTCAGTGTTTTTAAAGCAATGTACAAGCAAGCAAAATTTAGCAACCATGTGAAGGGTTGTATAAAACCTGGGTCATTTTCTATTGTACGCCCCATTTTTAGTGCACCCCTAGCTTTATTCCTCACGTAGACGGCTGAGAAAGTGATAAAGCTACTCACAACAAAGAAATGGCATGATGTGCGCAATGCATTGTGGGTGATAACATGAGAAGCTGAGACTCTGACAGTGTGTTTTGTGGGGTTATTTATATGGGAAAGCCAGGGGTTTCTTTTGCAGACATGGCAGCACTCTCAAAGTAGTGTGATTTTGATGGTGAACAGACTCTTCAAACTTGGTGTTCTCTTCGATTGAAAAGTAGCTTTCTCTTTGTTTTGAATAATTTATAGACTGCGCTGGACTGACGTAAATTTATTATTTGAGCCAGAGAAATTGTGCATCTGAGTGTAAGAATTTTCAGAATTTGAAGTCGATGCGTGTCCTTTCACAACACTACTTAACCCCTGCTGCTGTAAATATAGCATGTCAAATCCTCTAGCTGATAGAAAATTATCCCGCATCCATTTATAGCAATAAAACGCCTCTAAATCTTACTGTTTGGGGTTTTCAATATACTGTTTTATAAGGATACAAGAAATGAGATGTTTAATTTATTGCTTGAATGATAAATGGAATAAGTAAAATTTTCTGACATTTCTCTGACCTTTACTGATAAAAGGGTGTTCTAGAAATAGTGTCAAACCCTTTGAAGTATAGGTTGTGTTTGTATATGTAAAAGTAATGAGTATCTTGGTACTATTCAAAATTACAGCACAAAATGTGAAAGGAATATGTCTGCGTGATGAAAAGGTTGATTAAATATCATGTTTCATATTCTTGCACTGTGTAAATGTTTTGTATAGATTGCCCAAGTTAGTCAGGCATCTTTAAAAAATTGAACATACATTTGAATTTTGAGAATGTTAGACTTTCTAGTTGTCTTCTGTGGATTTTAATAAATTGTTTTGTAATCAAACCATGTAGTTGATTGTAGTATTGAAAGCCGGCAAGTAAACAAAGTACTGGAGAATAAATCTTAAAATGTTTGCGTGCTCTTCGTAGAAATCAAAAACTGTATCCTGATTATCTCGTAAAGTTTTACTTCAGTCTCAATTCACACCTACAGATAGCCTGCGGATTTACATTTTAAGGGAGAAAATGATGCAAGTTGAATATAAATGATGCAAACTACATCATTGTGAAATTAGTCAACGCCGTAGCTTTTCATATCATTTTCTATAATGGTTTTTTTCGATATGGCTGATTGGCAGCCAACTTAAGTCAGGAAATTTCAAATTTTCACCGAGGTGACTCAAAGATGTGCCTAAAGACAATTTATTTTCTGTTGTAATATCACGTGAATTTATTCCATCGATAAAACGAAGTCTGTTTTGTCCAACAAGCATATCAAACACAACTGACTGGCAACCGCTATGTTGAAGATTTTACATTGTCATTAGCATCTGATAGATATGGTGGAGACTATTTCCTGTTTTGGGAAAATACATAGATTATTGTCCCCTATATAATTTGTGTGTGCATGATACATGTATTGATATTAGCTGTGATAGCCGAAGTGCTTTGTTACCTGTGTGTTATCAAGGGCAAGGACATTCATTCAAATATCCAATCAATTTATCCGATAGAAAATGTCTTCTAGGTCGCTCAGATATTTACCTAGAGACTCTCCATTCATTTCAATTATCCTGCAAATTATGGAAATGAAATTTTTAATGTCTGGTGCATTTTGTTTGCTGTGAAAAATCAAACAGTACTTCACAAAGCAGGCAAAGTGTGACAAACTCATGTGCGACATGTCATGATTCAAACTAGTATTTTGTTCAGTTCATACAGTAACCTTTACATGTGTTTTGTGTCTCTATTACAGCCCATAGGTTTCATGGAATGTCCTATTCCGTACAGTAGTATAGCAGATGTCTACATCGTGTCCAGATGGGACGCCGGACAAAAATTTTGTATTCGTATCCTGTTGCCTACAGGGTCTGTTTTGCTTCAGGTAGGTACATGTAGCATTCACACATATGGCTGTATTCATTAGCCATTTTGTCACAGCCTTTAGAATGGAATTAATTCCTTAGTAATCTGAATGAAGAAAACAAAAACCAAAGAAAACAAATAACAACAACACAAAACACAGTTGACACAACACGTGATCCAGAGTACGTTTCCCAACCAAAAAATGTTTACTGAATGTTATCCATGGTCAAATTGCTGACGTTTCACACACTTAGATGGATACAACCAACTGGTTTGTATAGGGCAATGTTGATCCAAACTTACAGTGGTGAGGGATGATATAAGCACAGTAAAACGGTGACAAACAAGTACATTATTTTTTTCAGAAGCTGCAAAACATTCCTTTATAACTACTGAAGATTTTTTCTTGCTTTTTGTTAGTGCAGACAGTTCAGTTAAAAATGAAAAAATCCCTTGAAGGTATATTGGAATGGCTAGCTGTGTTAATTTTTATGTTTGAATGTACATGAAGCCCTAAGAGAGCATACATATAGAATATGTACAAACAAACGTACAGAATATTGTAGCATGCTACATTTTTTTCAGGAATATTAATGCTTATGAATATTAATGAGCTATCCGCCACTCTTGGGAGCCCTATACCTTCACAACAGTGATACCCAAATTTGTTTACTTTTGAAAAAATCTTACAGAGGATGGTGTTTGCAGCCAGCAGCTTGGATTGTGTAAGCAAGTGATTTATGGCTTGTATGTATATCACAAGTGACATCACTGCAACATTAAAACTTACAAGTAAAAACGTCATTACATGTTTCAGTTAAATCCCCCAAAAGTTTTAAAATCCACCTCAAAAATTCCTTGAGAGGGGGACCAGTCCCCTCCTGGTGTAGCATCCTAGATGAAACACTGTATACCAGTGCCCTTATAGGAACTTATTATCAGAAAGACCAAGTACTGTGACCATTATGTTCAATAGAACCTACCAAATGGTGTTTGTCGGTTTGAATCAGGACACTATTATTCTGTAATTATACGCTGATCAGAGTATACAGGCCAGAAAGTTGCTTAGCGAGAACACATGTCTTGTGATGTTGCCTGATTAAAACATGTACAGAGAAAGATCATGAAGGGGAAATATCTGATAAAAAGTGCCCAGCAGGACTGTATACCCAGTAGGACCATATACCCAGTAGGACCACATAAGTACCCATTGGGACCACATACCCATTGGGACCATATACCCAATAGGACCATATACCCATTGGAACCATATACCCAATAGGACCATATACCCAATAGGACCATATACCCAATAGGACCATATACCCATTAGGACCATATACCCAATAGGACCATATACCCATTCGGACCATATACCCAGTAGGACCATATACCCATTGGGACCTTATACCCATTGGGACCATATACCCAATAGGACCATATACCCATTTGGGACCATATACCCAGTAGAGGGGATGACGATGGAAGAAACGTGCTGGTATGACAGAATGCAGGAGACACACATCTAGTAGATTGCCCAGTACATAACAAACCTGCAAGTTTTGAATTATTTCACAAAGAATTTGAAAGACGCTGCCTGACAGCAATATGTACCCTTAAAGAGAAGACCTAGTGAGACTATAAACCCACAATGTCTGGCTTCTTTAGTCCCCACACACCTGTTAACAACTGAGCAATGTAGCACTACTGGCTCTCAAATCCTATTTCACAGCTAGAGACCGTCATCTTATCGTCAAAACAGAAAACTTGTGCAAAGGAACAAACACCTGTGTATAGAAAAGACTAGTGGTAAATAAATGGAAAACAGAGTACTGTTGATAGGTGATGAAGTTGCAACACGTTACAGAGAAAAGCGAAGCTGCAATATGTCATGTATAAATCCAAACAAACAAGACATATGATAATTGTGTGTCAGGGTCATGCAATATAAAATACAACATTTAAGTCCCTTTTGGTTTCATCATATGCGGAGGTAGATCTAGATTTGATCCATTAAGTATAAAGGGCATCCTGTATTTAAAAAGGTTTTTATGTTGTGGATTTTTGTATCCACTGTTTCCTCTGTGCATCTCAAAAATAACATCAGAGTAGAGGAATAAAGAAGTGGCGAAAAAGATATGCCATGACCTGATGTGCGGTGATTGCTTTGTAATCGCCAGTCAAGAAGATAGAAATATGGAATAAATGTCTAATTACACTCGACATTTGTCTAGAAATTACAATCATCCCACTCCGGTAACAAATGGTGGATACCATTAAGGAAATACTAAAGATTCAACTTGCTAAGCAACGGTTTGTATTGGGGGGGGGGAGGGGATGTTTAATGTCAGCCAGAACACAGAATTTATGTTATTTTATTTGGAACTCAATAGATAATATTGTACCCTAGGATATATAGACACACATCTACAAACCACAGACCGCGTGACAACATACAAATGCAAATGAGTTTTTTCAAGGAGCTTTGATGAGGCCAAATTTCGTCAATATTGCCTGAAACTTAATACATTATATCTCTGTATGTCCCTGCATTGATTTCAAGTGTTGTGTCAGTAGACTTATTTTAAATCAGTAGCTGTCTGCTTTGTAATTTGTTCCAAGTTGAACAGATGTTCTTCCCAATTTCAAAAAGCGCACAGTGTACACAACGAGGCATATCTGCAGCGCCTACATTTCTCAGGATAGTGTTATAAATTCTAACAAACTTGTGCCAGTAGCATTCTTTAAAGCACGTTAATATCATCAAAACAAAATAAATATAAATAAATAAATAGCTATACATATATGGTGCAAATTTACATGTGTAAGATTTCATTTTTGGTAAGCTGGCAGCACTGGCCACCATGAAGCGTTGAATCCCACATTGTCACCTCAAACAGCACTTTGAATCACTTCATAACAGGGCAAATCAATCTAAGTTTCATATGAGTAAAAAATATCAAAAAAAAATAAAAAATTCACTTTTCCATAGATGAAGAACAGTTGTAGACAAGAATAGGGCTGTTCGCAATTGACGTCATTGTTCTCTCATTAATAAACAAATATAAATATTTGTCCACAGTTTTAGATCACACTTTTGAATTTTCCGCCTGCAATAATGACAAAAATACATCTTGCAGTGACTGCTAGTGTAACAATGAGTAATATTATATAGGGCTCAGCCCTTGGTGTCGCGCCAGGGGTTAAGATTGGCAATGTTATTTGTATTGATTCATGATAAACTGTAATTGTTACTTCATAAACGTTTATATGACAACTACCGCCAGTTTCCCTCTGATGAAAGCAGTTCACGTACGTACACGACGTCAAACCCTGCAGCAGGGCAGGTATAGATTTTCTGTAGCGTGTAAAAATTTTAGACAAAAAATTGGCAATTTTTACAATGATAACAGCCTATTGCGATAAACAAGGGACGTATTATGCAATCATTAGGGGCCCAAGCCGACCGGCTGGGACCCTATTGTTATTGCTCAAGTTCTACTACTTCCTCTTCTTCTTCTTCTGCCGTTTCTTTGCTCACCTAGATCTCTCGAACGGCTGAACGAAAACTTCTCAAACTTGCAGGGCTAATTGGAGCAATTAGTACTCGTGCACCTGACCCTTGAAATTTTGATTGGTCACGTGACCTGGCGGCCATGTTGGATTTTCCAAAAACCTAAAGATGGCTTCTCCAGAAGACGTAGGGTCTAGTCGATTTGAAATTTTTGTATAGCAAGCATGACCTAAGGTCTTTAGAATTTGCAAATAAAATCGCATGCGGTCACGTGACCTTGGCCGCCATATTGGATATTCTAAAATACTCATTTAATTTTTAAAAATCTTCTTCTCCAGAACCAAAACACCGATTGAGCTCAAATTTTACTCATGTCATCATTACAGTGATCTCTTTCAAGTTTGCAAAAATCATTTTGATCGGTCACGTGGTTTGGCCGCCATATTGGATTTTGTGAAATCACAATTTAATCTTTAAAAATCTTCTTCTCAAGAACCGATTCACCGATTGAACTAAAATTTTACATATATCATCTGAAGTGTGATCTCTTTCAAGTTTGCAAAAGGCGTTTGGATCGGTCACGTGGTTTGGCCGCCATATTGGTTTTTGTAGAATCACAATTTAATCTTTAAAAATCTTCTTCTCCAGAACCGATTCACCGATTGAACTAAATTTTTACGTCTATCATCTAAAGTGTGATCTCTTTCAAGTTTGCAAAAGGCGTTTTGATCGGTCACGTGGTTTGGCCGCCATATTGAATTTTGTGAAATCGCAATTTAATCTTTCAAAATCTTCTCCTCCAGAACAAATACACCGATTGAACTAAAATTTTACACTTATTTTCCTTAGTGGTAGTCCTTTTAAGTTTGCGAAAGGCATTTTAATCAGTCACGTAATTTAGCCGCCATATTGGATTTTGTGTAAATCTCAATTTAATCTTTAAAAATCTTCTTCTCAAAAACCAATACACAGATTCAACTGAAATTTTACTCATATCTTTCTTAGTGCGAGCTCTTTCAAGTTTGCGAAAGGCATTTGGATCGGTTAAGTCGCCCCAATGTTCATAAGGCTGCAGTTTAAAACCTCGTCAGTCAGAAGATCGATCAGTGATGTATGTTATATTGTACACTTGAAAGTCAAAGACGACATGACAGACTGCAATGCCCGCTGTCTAATTCAGCTAGCAGTCCCACGAACCCTAATCTCGGCCCCTTGTGTAAGGCTACATTGATGCCAGGTTTTGTACGCCAGGTGACGTTGTCAAGTATACTGCCACAGAAGTACTTAGAGGAGTGTGCTCCTAGCTTTAAGGGGTGGCCGACTGGTGTGATTGACTGAATAAGAGCGGGACAAGGTCCCGCCAGGGCACAATTACTGGAGTCTACGCACAGCTAATATGTGAGTGTCAAGGATCATAAATGAAGCTGTTCGGGTAATTTTATATGTAGGTGTCTGAATGCATGCTCACTTGTTCGTCACGAGTAAAAAAAGAAAGATACATGACATTGCAAGGTGTGGTGATTTGTTTTTTGTTTCTCTATCTGACATGCATGGAGTGGCCCTGGTGTCTTATGTAACTGAGAGCATGTAGCTGATAAAAAATGTAAACAAGAACACATCAAGCCAAGCTCTTAATGTCGTAAAATCGCTGATACATATCCATTAAACAACAACCTTGTTCTGCAGCTTGATCGAATGTCACTGTAATTGCTTTGTGCCATTGCACGCCCGGTCTGTGAAATCGCCGAAATTTGCCCGATATTTATCAGCGATTTTGGGACTCTAATATCGATACCAGACGATAGTAGAATGACTTGCCCTGTGCCTCCTTACGCCGGATCTGTGAAATCTCCGATATTTATCCGATATTTATCGGCGATTTTGGGACTCTAATATCAATACTAGACGATAGTAGAATGACTTGCCCTGTGCTTCGGTACGCCAGATCTGTAAAATCGCCGATATTTACTCGATGTTTATCGGCAATTTTGGGACTCTAATATCGATAGTAGACAATACTAGAATGACTTGCCCTGTTCCTCGGCACGCAAGGTCAGTGAAATCACCGATATTTACCAGATACTGTATATAGTTATCGGCGATTTGGGGAGTCTAATATCCAAATCAGACAATACTAGGTTCTGTCAAATCGCGGTAAATATCCGATATATATCGGAAATTACACCACCTTACAGATCTGGTCAAGCCCGACTTCCAAGGACTGACTCTTACTTTAATACTGAACGATATAGATTCTGTCAAATTGGGGGGAAATATCCGATATTGGAGATTTCACCACCTTCTGACCTTGCAAGTTTTGGTCAAACCCGACTTCCAAGGACTGACTTTAGCTTCGATACTATATAGACGATATAAATTCTGTCAAATCGCGGGAATACGTCTGGTATATATCGAAGATTTCACCACATTACAGGTTTTGCCAAACCCGACTTCAAAGTACTGACTCTAGCTTCGATACTAGACGATACTAGCTAGATTTTGTCAAATCGCGGGTTAATGTCCGATATATATCGGAGATTTCACCACCTCACAGTTCTGGTCAAACCCGACTTCCAAGGACTGACTCCAGCTTCGATATTAGACGATATAAATTCTGTCAAATCGCGGGTAAATACAAGGATCATGAATGAAGCTATTTGGGCAATTTTATGTGAAGGTGTCTGAGTGCAGCCGTATGTTTTGAACAGAGATAAGGCGCGCAGGTTAGACTGCACTGTATTGGCTTCTGTCAACTTGATCTGGCATTTCTATGCAACCCACAATCCCAGCCCCTACGCAGTGTGAAAAGGCGTTGGTCAGAAGCATTGATAATAACTTATAACAAGCTATATGCATCGATTATGTGTTTTACGTTCATATCAGAGAGTAAAGTCTGTCATCGCGCTGTAAAATCTGGTCCATACTACAGCAAAAAATATTGTCGCGAGCTCATTTTTCAGTTATTGATGTTTGTCATGTGATGATTAATATATCATTACAATACCCATGACAACAACTCGCTGGAGCACAGTCGTGGTGACGATGAGATAGACGTTAAGTCCCTAATTGAAACTAAAATGTCAATATTATGAAGTAAGGGTGTTTTATTGGATAAACATTATAGGCTGTTTGTCATAAACATTTTGAAACCGGAAAGTGAGAGGTAAAATAATTGTAGAAAACTGTATTGCGTCATTGTTGCTGAAATCACAGGCTATCGACTCAATGCCGGCGATTTGAAAAATCGTCACTCACAGCCTGCAGGTAAAATGGAAGGTCTATGATCAGACCTGGACGCTCTTGCCATTGTCTAGGTCTAAATAGGTGCGACCATATCAGTTGTTAGTGTAGCTGTTCAGAATGTTTGATTGCACAGCTTATTACAATGGGAACACTCAGTAAACATGCACTTCCTCAATTCCAAGGGTTTGAATATTTACGAATTGGTGTGTGGACTTGAGTGAGACCAAGTTCAGAAACAAAAATGCTAGAAACGTTTGCTCCAAGTACTACTACTGTCACTATTTAGTCTCAACGATCAACTCCATGACTAATTTAGCACTTCCTTATGTGTTTTATCCAAACACTCAACATTAGGTGCCACACAATTAATTCTTTGTTTGCCGTTCGCGTGCGGGTAGGATTTTCAATGGACGAAATCTGAAAAACAAACATAAATCGCCTGCTGAAAATAAGGCGCGTTGCCCTTCCTGTGTTCGCAATGACGCAGGCAGTGTTTCCGCTGCCTGCTCGCAAAATCGCAAATGCGAGAAAAAAAGTAGTGTTTGCCGAGAAAATTTAGGCAAAAATTAGCCAAACTTGCGAATCGAAAATTGCAGTATGACGTCATCACTTTGTCTGTCCACGCGCTGTCCTGCATTCAACTTGAGACGTAATCATGCTTTATCTCTGTGCATCCCTGACCTTATGCGTCAGAAGATAGAATTTGTAACACATACAGTAATGAATAAAATTGTGACGAAATAGCTCACAATCCAAAAGTACCCATATGTTTACCATGACTATTTGACTACAATGTTACTAAGTTTTGGGTTGGACAACTTTGCACAATGTGCCTACAGATTACTGCGTGCACTGTGCAGTACAGTGTCGTCGTCAACACTGAAGGATCGAAGTGACGGTGAAACTAAGCAAAAACGGCAAACTTTCGATTTTGACTTAAGCAGCTCCACCAATATTGGAGAGAAACCACCCCTAACGCAGGTTCTAAACGCAAGTAAAGATATGACATGGAAAGAAAGATTATGATGAGAGTAGGAAAGTCGACTGGAATTTGTAAAGTTAGGAACGGCATGGTCAAAAGCATACGGCTTTTTTTCAATGTAGAGCGAGTAAGGCACTCCTGAACGGTGAAAATGTTGGTGGTGTATTGCTGCCAACAAGAAAATATCTTTACTGACATTAGGAACTTGTGTGAATTGGCTTCCTTAAAAATTTCGCAAAAATTTTCAGTGTATTCTGACGTGATATTGTAAACAGATTTTCAGAGAAGGCGCTCGCTCGTCCGCCGAGTACAGTCGACGTACTTCCGCATTAAATATTGTGCAAATGCGCAAGTCTTGTCGCAATATTTGAGCATTTAACTTGACCGTCAGTGAAACAAAAAGATGTTTCTCCATATCAAATCATTATGTGCTTTATATTTTAGGGTTCTCTTTACATAATAGACATGAACATTTGGATTTATGATCCGTGATTTCCGCGATCCTGGCATGATTCAAGCTGGCCGTGAACTTACGCACTGACGTTTTTGGTGATGATCCCTGACCCTGTGCGCTGTCCGAGCATCGCTTGCTAAATTCATGGAGCTACCAAAGCTCCATGCTAAATTCAAGCGTAAAGCAAATGTATTGAAGTCTAAATGCACAATTTCTCAAGTCTGAGAATATTTTACTTTTGAACTGCTATGAGAATGGATATATATAAATTCGTTTGAAAAACTGGCATGCTGAAGCAGGTTTCGTGCCGTTGTCTATAGCACGATATGAACAGTACTGCATTGAAAGCGATTACAGGTTTGTAACTATTAAATATAGCTGCATCGCATACGCCTAACTTTTGACAAGTATAACTAGCCTTTAAAGTTACAGCTAAGGGAGCATTTCACTCAACATAAACAGTGCTCAGGACAAGTATTATTTGACACTTAAAAGAAGGAATCGTACTCAAGGCTGTTATGATTTGTTCAGCGACCCACTCTTCTTACCGTAAAAAATTGTAATCTTATTAAACAGACAGTAGTTTTAACTTTTACCACGATGTTTAGCATTTGTTTCCTGAATGACAACTCCATACTTTGTTATTGCCAGTAACTTTTGCAGTATAATATTTGGACTTTTCAGGTTTTGAAGAACACCTTCGGTTCTACCCAACAGTTTGAAATTCATAGTGTACAGGTCATCAAAACAACTAGTACGCCAAGAAAAATAAAATGTTTCTTTCTTATCCTAGACATATTTCAAAAATTATGTGGTGACGCAGGTTTCATTTTTCATTCTTCAATCAACAACGCGGGAAAAAATGACAACAACATACAAATGCACGCAGAGATAAATGTACAGCAGTGTTGCTTTATTATTTTTGTACAGCAACAGTTCAGCGGTTTGACTTTAAGTGCAGCATTTGCAAAATTTTCACAGAGTAATATAAGAGTGAAATATGTGAACAGTTCTGAATGGAATGTTAGTGTCAATTATTTAGTTTACGGTTCTGTTTTATACATGCACTATCGTGATGTATTTTTTGCAGTTTTTTTCATTTATTTCCTCATGAGCAGAAAATAGGTGGAAGCAGCAGATCTGAATTGACACGCGCAAGGATAAGAAAAAAACTTTATTTTTCTTGTCATCACATCAGTCTGTATGGCTTACAATCAGTGGAAACTTATTGTAATGCTATGTCCCCTTTGTCTATGACACACACTTTTCAAAGTCATGTAAATGGGAAATGGGGAAAACGATCTTTGACACGAAGTTTTCATGTATAACAACTAGTTTAAGGATTTATCAACACATAGGACACATGGTAAATTTCCAGAATGAGCTATGATGGTATACATCAATTGTACTTAAAATTCTTGTTCGCCTCTCTCTGTCAAGCATACTTTTCAAAATCATTTTAAATGAGAATTGAGATGCGTGAGCTTTTAAATGTATTTCCACATGTGTTAACAACTATAGTCTAAAGATTTCTCTACACTAGAGACACATGGAAGCTCAAAATTTGCACATAGTATCATCAGTGCAAGTACTTTCAACCATGGCAACCGCTTGGGCCCCGCCAACGCTGCTTGCAGCTTTAATTATCATTGCAATGGTAACCGCACTGCCCACCTTCCACTTGCAAGCTGAAAACTATAGCGTTCCGTCTAAAAACTGGCAATTTTTGAATCTAATTATTGACACAGGGGGCGCTCTTCTATAATTCAATCCCAGCATTCTTTGCGTATGCCCCCGTTCATATGCACGACAGTTTTCTCCCTTTATCTATATTAACGATATTTTGTATCAGCGACAAGGTGCATAATAACATTTACTAGCTAATAAAAGAGGTATATTTTATAAAAGGCATGTTATATAATAGTAATTTGTTTCGTATTTGTTTATTTACGAGTACTCAAAAAAACATGGCGGCGCCCATGAAAGAAGGGTACACTTCCGGTTACTCGCATAGTATATTATGAATAAGCGCATGCGTAGTCAGTAAGCCGCTGGCGCGACTACTAAAAGACATATTTACAGCTCAAGAGTACAAACTTTAACAATGAAACAGTATTAAAATTTGTCAGCATTTCAAGCAGCAGTGTCCGATGTTGTGCGTGTGTAGCTATATATGTAATAGAAAACCTGTAACAATGAACAATGCCATTTTTTGCATACTTCTATCATTTTCAAGGCAAAATTATGCAAACCTGACTTTTACATGTAGATAACCTATGCAAAGAGAAATTTTAACAAGCCTGATACATTCAAGGTCGACAAAGTACTAGTGGCTATGACAAGGAAAATTCTTGTATGAATATCAAATGTGTGTTCTCCATAACACAACAGGTATGGAGTTTATTATAATGAATACAGGATAATCTCGGGAACAAATATCATGTAATTATTAATGAAAGGAAATGGAAATTTAACAAAATGTATTAAAAGATAGTGTTTGTCTTACATTGAACTCGGTTGAGTGTAGTCAACATGGCCAGTAACAAAGTATTTAGAATACATTCCCTACACCCAGGAATCAGCCAAATTGGAACACATACACTAGTAACCCCAGCTCCATAAAGAACAGACAGAAAAAAGATTCAAGTATGCCTGAGGGTGCTGACAGTAACACTCTGATGTCAAAGTCATTCATTTGTGCGATGCCAGGATTCTGTATGTGATGTGTGTCCTGGAAAATATGGCTCCGTGTTACTTTTAAGTTATAGTCGCCGTGTTGATTTATGTCTGGTGTTAACAACATCATTACTGCGAGCCATTAAAATACGTGAGGTGAAAATGAAAATGCAGCTGCTGTGCGGTTGCCATGGTATCTGCGTAGGCGTTGAAATGATAAGCTACATTTTTCCTGTCATGCTTAGCTTGTTGCCATGACAGTGGGGCATGTCAGTGGGTTTCCAATATGTTTTCAGTGTATTTTTAAAACGTTTCCATTAATAATTTTTTTTTCAAATTCAAACCTATGCACAACAATAAAGTAAGAAATTGTTAAATTATATGCAAACAATATTTCAGGCAAAAATACTTCTCTGCATGAATATTCCAAGTGTAGGCAAGGAAAAATATGCTAATGTACATGTACATAGAAATATGAACAAAAATATGTTTAATAAAAAAATGCAATTTCATGTGATAAGTTATACTTTTGTAGGCTGAGATTTTATCACTCGCCCATCAAAACAATTGTTACAAATGTCCTACCGGAGACTGTTCTGTTTCCAGATATTTTTATCTTAAGATAATACGTAAAGTAGAGCTGAATCTGAGGTGAAGTTTGCTAAAAAATCATAATTAGAAAAGCAGTTCTGATGCTTTGACATGTAAGTGAGAATGAGTTGCTGACCTAACGTGAAGGTGTAATTTGCATGCAGAATTTACCTGTTGCCAAGAAACGGCGATTACAATTTACTTTTGTTGCAGCAGGTGACGGTCATTGCATTTCATGTCAGCACCCGCTAAAATCAACCTCATTTGTAAAACAGCTCACCTTCCATACAGAGCGATATATCCCAGAATGCACCGATCTATCCCATCATGCTCTTGTTCCCTCAGGGCGGCTGGTTTTTTTTATTTAAATGTAAGCATTGTTACCCTTAGCTGTCTGATTGACATTGATCCTGTCGTAGACATTAATGGAAAATCAGTGAATCAAATGAAACTTCAGTGAATAGAGGACTATAATGCATCTCAGGCCCACGGCAAGCACTATCTTTAGTATTGCAAATTTCATCAAGTACACAGAATTTGCCCTCCTGTTTGCAGTGTTGACGTGAATCATTCTAAATTGTGTTTAGCTGATAGTGGGATGAAAGATTGGAATGGTGTGATTGTAGCGACGTTGGGAACTGTAAAGCAAAAATATAAAGACAAATCCCACAACATATGCCTGGCGGTCCACGTTTAACTGCTTCACTTTGATATGTCCCCAATGTTTTCACTAGAGTAGGTGTGCCGATATACGGGACAATGGAGATCCACGGTTAATCGTGCCTATATAGAACACTGCACCCTTTAGCTCTGAGACCGTTTTTCCCCTTCATGCGTAACACATTAGCTGTCTGACCTGGGACACACAAGAGTGTAGTTAGGCAAGTGTAAACAGAACAAGGCAGGGATGAATGCTCAAAAAGTCATTTACAGGGTACTTCCAATACATCTCTGTGCAAACAAATGTACAAAGAAGAGTCTATAAAAAACAGTTTGGTTAGAGTTTCAATAACACATATCCTATAGAGACTTTACTGCGTATTTATTTATGACTTTTTTTGTGAGTGTGTATATTGTGTAACGGATCCAGTTTGACAGGACTTCTAAGACATGTATTTGTATACTGAAATAGACATGCAAAATAGATTACAAAGTATGGAGATCTTTATCGCAATCTCTTCTCTCAGTATGTAAGGGCTGTGTTTTATAGATATTTGTAACTTGATCAATGTTGATAATTTTCACAACAAAATCTGAATTTTCGACAGAAAAATTATTCACCCGTATCCAACATCTTGCAGATGCTATTGTTGGATGGAAGGTTTTTGTAATGGATTTTGGTGTGTGAATCAGTGTTCAAAACTACAGATAATCACAAGGAATTATGGAGAGTTGATACGATACCATCGCTCCACCATATTGGACTGATCAAGTGGAAAAGGGGCTTTCACTGTCAGTACAGTGTGTGTGTGATTAGGATGACAAAGGGAAATAGATTTAATCAGCATACTGTGATGTGACAGAGCAAGAATTAAAAAAAAAAAGAACTGAAAATGACAAATCTGTAGCTTAAAAAAATTAATGGTTCATAAGTTTGAGGAGACAGATGTTCTGAAAATGTGATACCAAAAAAATTACGAGAAATATCAGCAAGGCTATCTTAGATATCACTGCGTGGACGTACACATACCAAGTACATGAACCAGAATATCAAAGAGACAGCATGCTAGTGACTTTGTTCTTCAAAGGTAAAATTTACACAGATGCTTGCAAGATTATTTTTGCATTCTCAATGACAGCAGCGACATCAACTTCCCATCTCCATATTTAGCAGAAAATTAGCACCATTATGGATGTACATCATCAGTCTATCGAAGGCCATTGTGTCTGTATTTTTGCTGGCGTCTCTCGGTAACTTTATCCTCACTTGCCATGGCAACAGCTGTTTCCTGGCAGCAGTACGAGATGCGAACTTGATGCGAGGAAGGAGCGTTTTTTTTGAGGAAATTTTTTTTTCAGTAGGGATTCTTATGTTTTGTGAAAGTTTACAGGTAACAGAGCTATAAATGTTCTTCAAATTCAATCGGTGGCATTGAGCCTGTGATGTGATTGCTGAAAGAGTTTAATAAAAACAATTTCTTTTAATTCTGCGTGGAAGGTATCAATGAATATCAGATGCGATCATTGCTTTGTTACTATGTCTCTGACTGACATGATTTCGAACAGGGAATTAAGGAGGATGTATCTCATGCTTAGAATTTATATCCTTCATGGAAAATTATGTGATTAGAGGCTTATTTGAATTGTTATGGAAGCCTGTGGTTTTGCATTGTGAATCTGTAACAGGATGCTGTATCTTCAGCCATTGCATACAGAGACTTTATAATAATATGGGGTTTCAGTTCAGTTTATTATATTAGACTTGTGGCCTTCTCCATTTGTCAAATTAATGTTGCATAATTCCCCTCTAGACTTCCACTTTTTTAATTTGTCAAACTCAATTAATATTACTGAATTGTGTTAAATTGGAAATGGCCTCCATCCTTATTTTAAGTTTATGGTGTAAAATTACATTTTTTGATTTTGAAAAAAAACAAAGTAGATGAAAACTTTGCTTACTCCATGATATTCAAAATGAAACCCCGGCAAGAGGTAGACCAAAAAAGAGTTGTAAAAGTTTAAAGAGTCCGAATATATGTACCCGAGGCACATTCAGATTCAGTGTGGAAATCATGTTTTAAGGAGATAGATGATAAAGACATTAAAAATATTGAAGAAAACTTAAGAACATTTCGAAATGCAAAAAAAAACAAAAACAAATTTCCATGAAATTCATAGAATGTTCTACATTGATTGTCTATTCTAGCTTCTATTTGCTTTTCTTTACCCTATGTTCTCTCTCATATAAATGCCCAACGTCATTTCTGGACACTAGCAATATCCTGCCCTATTACTGCACTCCCAGTAATTGACATGCTAAGAGATTTAATGAAATATTCATAGATGTAATAGATTATTTATAGAACCAATTTTCATTATAGTCCTAGGTTGAGGTGTGCATGAATTGAAAGTATCAAGGAAAGGGAAGTGTGGGATTATTTTGTTTTGTTTCCAAGCTTGAAGTACTTAGAAACGGAAGAAATATCCAGGCGTTTGCTATTTCTATTTCTGTGTCTCCCCAGTAGTCCAGTCCTGGAATGAAAATGAAGATTTGATGATTCGTTCTGTTTTGTTCAAATCATTGTGAATTATCCGTTACTGTTTGAATAGCTTGGCTTATTAAACATAGATAATGCCATACAGTAAGTGCGCGCCCTATTAAAGTCTGTAGCTTCAGTGTGTGCCTGTGTATTGGGTTCAGGCAGCCGAAGCAAACAACTAAAGCAACATTGAGTTTGATGACAAAATGTAAAATTGTCAGCTGACTAGAGCACTATGTGACACTCAATGATTGCAACTTTACTGATACATAGACAAGTAGCCATAGAGAAATGAATAATGAAACACTTGACCTTTTTGTCATATACCCTATTATAATTTTCTAAATGCCTGACTCATTGTCATTTTCAGTCGCATTTCTAAAAATAAGTCCACACAACAAGTATTTTATATTTAAAAAATTGAGAAACTTCCAGGGCATGTTGGTGGCAAACGTATTCCAAATACACATTCTATCTTTAATACTTAGTGTACATTATGACAAGAAACATGTTGTGTTCATGTCAGATAGTTACATATATTCCAACTAACAAACACATTACTATACTACTTGTCTCAAAACTGATGGACCCACCTGAATTTTTGCTTAAACTTTCCTTTGGGAAACTTCAAACCATTCTCTTTCAAAATTAAGAATGAAAATTGCATGTTACCTTGCAAATTTTTGTACAAGTGAAACAAATTGACCATTGTTTATCAACATTTGAAATTCCAAATTCAAAGCATTCTGAAAATTTCCCTAAAAAAAAAAAGAATATATATATATATATATATATATATATATATATATATATATATATATATATATATACATATATATATATATATACATATATATATATATATATATATATATATATATATATGTATACACACACACACACACACACACACACAGACAGACAGACAGACACTAATTACCATGTACCATGTATCAAATTGTCATTTATACTCAAGGCATTACTTGCTCTGCAAACAGCAAACCTGTTTGTAATTAAAAGTATAAAATATTATACTCAGTAAACTTACATGTGACTCATTATTTGGCCATCATTTTATAGCGAGATGAAAAAAGCATACCAAGTAGGTTTTATATTTACAGACATTCATCCTCATGTTTTGTCAACAACAATTTTTAATGTCGTATGTCAGTTCATTCTGCTGGTACCAGTCCTAGGTTAGCTGTTGTTTACCAGGTTGATTTGAAACTTTGCTGATTCATACAGTATCTGGGTTTTCATCTCTCTCCACACCTCTGTCTCCCTTTTTCCAGGCGAGCAACATCTATTTACGTGACCAATGGCTGCACTCAATACAGTGGAAAAGAACTATCAATAAGTACAAGAAATTGCTTAGTAATACTAGAAGACCAGAGGTACTTATTCGCGAGATCAAGGTGAGTAAACTGGTGGTTTTCATGGCAACCTGCCGGGTACCAAGCCCTACCTCCTTTTGTGTTGTGTTGTCCTATCAGAGCATTGGACAGGCCTGTGTGTAGAAAGAACTGTTGAGGCTTGAATCTGGAGTGTTTATTACAGTGAGATGCCAGGGATAATGTACAGATAATTGAACAACTACAGACTTCAGATTTTTCTCACAGACACTATATTGCAGTAAAGGTGTCAGGGACAATTTATTTATATTTTTGCAGCATTTAGATGGCTATTTTTTTCCCTTCCGTGCAAGTATATTGGAAATCATGAAGGCAATCTTGACCAAAAGGCTTGATGTCAATGTACAGTCTGTTATCTTCTGGGTCATAGACTGGCAAAGAAGCATGAAATTGACTGATTATAGACTTGAAGAGCAGAAGGAAAGGACATTAGCAAGTTAAACACATGGCACCCATGAACTTTGACCCAAACAAGCTTTTTGTAATCTACATACATGTGGTTACTGATGTAGTGTTCAGTCTGAGACATTTGTCAATATGCTATTGCTACTGAGGGACTGACATGAAAGACAATCTTGTAACAGTTTGTTTGACCTGGTACGAAATCATAGCCTGCTGCTGTCAGCGCCCACATGTTAGATGTGGTGTATGCACAAAGTTCATCGAAAGTGATAACAGTTTGTACAGCATTATGGCGGCAACTTTTGTTGCAATACATCTACTTTGGATTATGTGCTTTGGTGGCATTTTCCTCTCCACAAAGGAAAATGATGTCATCATAACCACTCATGTCTCCCCCATTTTTGCAATGGATTGGTCCACTCTTGAGTGTTTCGAATTGAAAGCTTGCGCCGTGACATCGGAACAAAAGGGTTGAAAAAACAAATTATTCCTATAATGCTGTGCAAAATAAAAATACAGTACATCTAAAAGTACAGGGCATCAAAGACATAGTCTTAGAATTCAACTAAACCAGGCTTTTATTTTTGTATGTCTATAAAAGTGTGAAATAATATCACCTGTATTGTTTATTTTACCATCAATGTATAATAGTGATGGAATCTTGTCTCATAGATTCATCGCTAAAAGATTGGGCAGTCTAATCAGATGTATGTTACAAAAGATTTCATAGAGTAGGTACTGAAATTCACTTCAGAGGAGACAGAGAAAAAGCTCCAGGGAATCGCCATCAATTATGTGCTCACAACCCTGTTTATCGACCGAGAGCAATGTGTAGAATTCATTACAGAATATCACTCAGATTTCTTGACAAAAAAAAATTTAAAAAAACCTGCCAGAACAAAAGAACTGCAGAAATCATTGCTGTATGTTCCTTGAAGCTTACTATGCAAGATATGAAAAAAAAAAGGAAACCATTTCCTGTATTCTCTCTCTTTACACTCTGAGTCATTGGCATGTGTGATACACTCTTTAAGTGAGCGCATGAAGCTGTCGTATAACACCCCCTTCGGCGTCTCTATTACTGTGGATCTCACCTTGTCCTCATTACACTAATGTTGGCCATGACCTCAATCAGTCAGCCTGATTTATTTTTGGCAGTATCAAGAGTCATTAGGTTACAAGAGTCATTAGGGCATTTGGGGTGTGCATATATATATATATATATATATATATATATATATATATATATATATATATATATATATATATATATATATATAATAACATATTGTCTGTGACATGAGTCCCTATAATTAGAAATGAAACAGTCATATTTGAGTATCAAACACAATTCACAGATACAGTGAACACTATCTTACACACTTGCAGTTGAAAGCCAGCAAAAGAATGCTGTGTTTTCTTCTGTGTTGATATAGTTATGTGTAGTATATTGTCTCTGTAAAGATATGTGTGGTATTACCGCGAAAAATCTCCTTGGAATTTGAGAGTGAATTTGAGAGCACAGAGAAACACAAAGCATGCGACAGTACTCTACTTTTCTCGTGCGTCACCATGTGATTGTGAAAGCTAAAGATGAAACTCACACTTTACGTGCGCAGCCATTCTCTCTTATCAAGAGATGATGTCATGGAGACTCTGTGTGCCGGTCACAGAAAACAGAGATTTGAGAGGCATTGGCAACCTTTTCTCAGAAATGGGTGTGAACTGAAACTGAATGAGTGTATCAGGTTCATTCTGGCCTGTTTGGTGTTTGCTGTCAGTCCATTTGTTCATCATCCATGTATTTGATCATCCATTGACAACCAAAATGAGAATGTTATGCCGGGAAAAAATGGATGAAATCGAGCAATTTCATCTAAAATCAAAATGTTACTTTGGTTGAAAAAATTATGTAGGCTTCAACTAAATGCTATAGTGACATTAGTATGTTATGAATTTTATTGTGTTCATAAAGAGTGAATGTTATTGTGTTCATAAAGAGTGGAATACCTGGAAAACTATTAAACACTGAAGTATGGACACAATGCAAGTATTCAAAGATGTAACATATAGAAAATTGATATTTCAAAATTCTACTCGTAGATGTAATCATAGGTTTGATTCGTCATGTTATCTCTGTATGTGCATTTTGTCATCAACAGAGTCTCATTGAAATGACCATAAGTACCCACGTCCAAGACGAAGATGTCTATCAAGTGCCTTTGGAGATCGTGTCAGACATACTTTCACAGGTAAATACTCCAAAACTACTTTGCCTACGTGTGACTGAAGCTGGTCAGTCTGTACAATGGAGTCTCTCAATTCACACACAGTTCACACCTTTGGATGGGAATGCATTTGAAGTGCTCATAAATAGGTGCGCTGAAATCCGCTCATTGTGTTTACTCATGGAACATTCAGGCAAACCGTCATATATAAATTAATCATATCACTATTTTTACACCAACAATCTTAATAGTTATCACCTGGAGCCTTCATGATTAGGTGTACATTTCAAAGTTCAGACAAGGCTTGAAATCCCTGATGTTTGACAGTGTCTTCGATGTGCTGACTGACATAGCACATTTAATACTGGAGAAAGTGTAACACACACTCTGTCTTCATAATTCACATTTGATCCCCCATTGCAATCAGACCCACATGCATCAGCTGTACATATAGCTGTCTCGCTACTTTCGCTGTTGGCACCCTGCCAGCCACCTTGCCCTACTTTCTCCTTCGGAAATTAATGAGGGAGGCAAACCGACCAATCAGGTGTCTCCAGTGAGTTCATGTGAAATGGACAGGTGATCAGTCAACTTACCCATTGATGTTCTTCATGCATAACAAATTACATGCGCCACCAGTTTGAGATGCAGGTGCTTAGCATGTGCTATACACTTTACAGGCATCTATATTGTGTGTGAGTGTGCAATGTGTAACAAAAATAACACTTTGCTTGCCGGAATTGCTGCGGAAAGTTTTTACGTTAATATGACACTCTCATCTTTCCAACTTTGAATGCGGAGTGAGTCTGTTCCTCATTTGATAAATGTTGATGACCATCACGGTGTCTGGCATTTCGATACATTGTGACCTCTAGTCAGTTGCCAGTATCTTGTTTGATTACACTAGTTGCAACACGCAACTTTACTGATGTCAATAAAAAAAGAATACATGAGTGAACCGGCTAGCATAATTACCTGGCATGCATGTTGTAACATCTCCTAGTAATTATATACCCATAAAAACTGAATTGGAAATGATGCAACCATTCCGAATAGATCCACTTTTAGTGTAGTGAAGCAACTCTTCATATGAAACAAAGTAGCTAAAAATATCATAACCAACATGTAGGTTGCTGTTTTGTACTTAAATGTGTAAAAAATGAGTAATCTGCCCGACTCAGGCAAGGCTTTGGGAAAAATAATTGTTTTTGATGAGTGTGATCAAACCTGTGTGCTTCTGAATGATGTTTTTTATTCAATGGGCTGGTTAAAGGTATACAGTCACCAGTAATCTAAATATGCCCATATATGGTCAAAGGGGCGTTCCGTGGTATTCAATATGCCCATGTGAGGGCGCTGTTTTTAAAAAGCGGCCACCCGCTTAAAATCTGTGATTGGTTAGATTTTCTCTTTCCATGGTAACTGTGGCAAAATTGGAACAGGTGACAATATGACTTTAAATACATTTAACTCTTGTAGGGGTGAAAGAAAATCTAGGATTGAGTTGCTCTTTAGCTGTCACTTTGATATAGAATATAATAATCTTATCATCTCACAAGCTGTTTACACTGAATCTTGTTTTACAGAATACAGATGTTTTAAACAGCGTTGCACATGAAAATGTAATAGTGGCACTGGCACCGCTGCTAGAAAACAACCAACCCTCTCCAGAAATATGTGCATTTTTTAGTAAACATTGCAAGAACTCTCCCAGGTCAAATGTGGTCATTGAAATGTTCACACCAGTCGTGCAGAGGATTCTCAAACACAACATGGTAAGATAAAGTGGATATTTTTTTTGCTTCCTGTATGTATCTCACTAATTATCCTGTGTGGATCGTTATTCGTATTGTATCATACCAGTGTATTGATGACAGAAAAATACTGCAATCTGATCGGTCGAAACGTGAAAATAACCGTGGTACCGGTATATTTGCGATATGGCACGGTTTAAACAGGCATGAGCTCTCACCTAGAGAAAAATTCCCTTGTTGGAATTTCAGGCGAGAATTTCAATTTAATATTATGAGATAATAGCCATTAATCACTCAATTTTGACCAGTTCACTCCATATATGCACTTGTTTTGCTGGTGCACATATGTTGTGAACTGGTCAAAATCTTGTGGTGTACCATCGCTGGGTGTGGTTTACTGCTTAAATATTGTTTGACTAATATGTCTCCACTTTGTGAAGCAGAGAATGCGGGCTGCAAGTTTAGTGCCTTGCGGGCTGCAAGTTTAGTGCTTTGTGGAATGTGTATTTGTATATGTGTTCATGCCATCAGTAGAAACCACGTCAAAACTATTCAATAAGATATTGATGAATACAGATGAGGAAATACATCTATCAACAGAGATGAGTCTGTCAAATGCTGCGCTCATTGATGGGATATGTCCTATTGTTGGAAGAAATTTAATGAGAATGTACGCAGCATAAATCATCAGGAAATAAAAAAAACAGACTTTGAAAAGTATTTATTGCCAACAGGTGCTTACAAAAAGGCCTTTAATTAGTTTCAATGTTTCAAAGTTTTGGTTTTGTTCTCGGACTTGGTGTCACTTGTACTCGTCTTGAAATTTGCATGCAATTTTAATCGTTGCATTCGTCAAAAACTTTTCATCAGGTTGCAACAGACTTTTTTCACAGTTGAATTTTGCTTCTTAATTTGCTGTCTTTCGTATTTATAAATAAAAAAAAGATAGGCACACTTTTTTTTCTCATTTGAGTTCACAATATTCATAAAGGGTTCCATGATCTCAACAACTAGAGTATTTCAAGTGAGACAGTGTGAATAAATAATAATGTGTCGTACTTACAAAAATGTCAACTCAGTTTCTGTGATGAGCATCACAAAATGACCCTACTTTTTCATTTATCGTGAAACTTTGATTCATGTGTAAATTATTCGTGTCTTTACATTTAGTCAAATATTATGCTTTGCAAAAGCAACTGTTTTGTGCAGACAATGTTTAACCTGTTCACCCCCTATTCCCTGTAAACAGGTCCACACTCACCATTGGTAACAATTGAATTGGGCCAAACCATGGCAGTGAAAGGGTTAAATGCTTTGAGTTTCATTCCATGATGCATGCATGATACCTGCTAATTAGCTGTCAATTTCAGAATTATCAGAGACTGGCTGTCCAGTGCTCACCCGTTCTTTTCATCTTAATGTTGGCAAAGTTGGCACCAGATGTATTCCCCTCTGTGAATAATGCAAGTGCTGCAAAGGAGTCTTGGAGGAAATGAATATCCTGACATGACAGCTTAATTGAGTGATGATGGCGACTTTCCCTGGGCAGTCTGAAAGACTTGATGGGACAGTGGGACCATCTTCCCTTCCACAGTTGATCAAGCGATGATTTACTGTGTTGTGACACTCAGCACTGATAAACTTTTCAACAGGTGCAAACTGGTTGTCTCTCCAATATAAATCAGTTTCATCTTAAAGGGAGGGGTCGTCGTGAACTGTGTCTGTATGTCTTTCTTGTTCACAGACAATGTATTTCATGCACAATATCTAGATGCATCAGGTCAACATAGCTGCAACATTTAAATTTTGTGATGTACTTATGCCAAACACGTTCTAACTTTCATTAAAGGCCTACTTACCTAGGATACAATGTGTACATTGGGTCATGTGGGTCCCATACTACCTTTTATGGCAATTCCGATGACCCCCTCCCTCTAAGATGATGTACCTGCATAACAGGCATCGGGCCATAGTATACCTTGTTTTTGTCATGGAGTACATACCGTTATATTTAATTATGTCAGTCTAGCCATAAACCATGTCAGCACAGGCACCACATTCCATAAATTACCCATAAGTCTCTTTTATTCATACCAGCAGATATTTCAACTCAAATAACTTCTCCTTTTCCACATATTGTTTATTTTTCTTTCAAAAATAGCATATCAGAAACATGTTTTATGTTCCAGTAAACATGTTCTCAAATAACTAAGAAATGTTATTCGTTATAAGGGTTTACAGATACCACAAACATGTCCAGCTCTGAGAAATCAACAAAAAGTAAAAGATACTGTTCTGTTGATTTCTGTACAGTGACATGGAAAATAGTTTGGTCGAATACCTGAGCGACGTGTCATTGTTAATCATCTCAAATACCCTCCAGCATCACCAGACAGCACAGGGTACATATCTGAAAATGTATTATTTTGTTATCATTGGGTAGCTTAATCAGTTTCAATATTTTGATGTTTGTTTTAATAACTGCAGAATGTGTCAATGCATGGCATGATCATTTGCATACTGTACAAGCTATATTCTTGCCCATGAATTCAGGCAGTTTAGTGGACATGTACAACTTGTAGCCCGAAACACATCACGTATTGCCTGGGTTATGAAATGTAGGTCAGAAAACATGGAAATAATTGCAAAGGATGTTCAGATTTAAAATGGTGGATGTATACATAGCTGAGAAAACTTGTTGTGGCTTGCGCGTTTCCTGGGTATGCTGTTTGCTGTACAGGCTAGTGGAGGCAAATACTGTGTTTGAACAAAGCAAGTGCTTAATATAGGTCATGTTTACAGATGTGTTGTGGGAGTTATGTAGGATAGGTAAAAACGTTGTCGTCAGTCGTTCCTTGACTTCAAAGCCGAACATCACCACTGTGTATTCTGATTCCTATTCTTCGGCATACAAATTGTATACCGGTAGATCGTCTGATGATGCTATCTCCTGCTAAATGGCAGCTTCCCAGAAACAGTACAAAATAGCCCTTGGTTAATTTCACAGTTTACAACAACAATGTGACATGTCCAGGCAAATGTCAGAAGCTGAACAACATGCATATGCGATGTATGCTCGTAGCTTTTCAGTTGGGTTGAGAATTTAATGTATGGTCTAGAATTCAGAATAAACATAAATATGACAGTTGAATGAAATCCTCCCTGCACTGACTGAAATATTCACATCAGCTACTCACTAAGCTGTGGGCTTGACTTTTTTGATTTGTAATCTTTTAAAAAACCTGAAATGAATGTATTTTCATTGGTAAGATATGCATTTAATGATAAAATGAAGAGTTCTTTAAAGGGGCACGTTCATTATCAGCTTTATCTGTGAACAAATTTCAAAGGAGAACACAGGACTAAAATCACATAAACAGTCCATGTCAACAGCCATGAATGTTAGAACCAGGGATTGAGAACTGCCCCCTTAAATATCTATTCATAGACAGGAATGGGCAAAGTAGTAGCTATAAGTGTATGAATGTATCACAAAAATGTGTCGTGTTATTTTAATCAGATTATAAATATTACATGTGAAATGAGGCGAGTGTTTGAACATTTTAATCACAAAACTTGACAGTCAATAGGGCTTATCAATTTGCTGAGAACACACAAAAAACTTTGAAAAGGTCTTACACTGTAGGCTGAATAACAAAATGAGTGATCATTGTTCATTTTGTCAGGATATGTGGGTCTATCAGCTCTTACAAGGAAGGTTATCTTTTTTGTCAGTCGAAGAAAGGTTTGACAACTACTGTCATTGTGTTTTATTATCATGCTCAGTGCATTAATAGTCGGTGCTTTTACTTATCAAACTTTATTTATTATTTATCATTTTAATAAGTACCTGAAGTCTGAATGTAGCAACTTTCCAGTAAAATAATATGCACAGTCCCATTCAATAGAGATACAAATTACTTGACTTTTACTGATATTTGAAATCTGAAATGGCTGCCATCCCTGTGTTGGCTCCCTATTGGGAATAATACAATGTTCAATTTTTAAAAAAGTAAGGTTAAAATATTTCTTACTCCAAGAGCTTTAAAATGAGCCTCCAAAAGTGGTAAATCAGAAAAAAATTGTAAAAGATTGAGTCTGAATATCTGTTCCCGAGGCGTGTTCCACCATTTAAGTGCCTGGAATCGGAATGTAGCAACTTTCAAGTAAAAAAATATACGTATATTCAATAACTACGTGCACCAGTAATCAGTGTTCAAGTTGTTTGACTTTTGAGCACAACCGGGTACTCTGTCCAGTGGCTATACGTAATGCTATAACTAGGATCCAAGTGGTGTTTTGATTAGAATTTTCAAGATGTTTGTAACCTCTTTTGCGTAGAGGAATCCAAATGGGTTTTTTAAACGATATTACATCTATGTGAGAACATGGCTGTAACCCTTGAATTTTGATAGGGTATCAGTGATTGCCTACTATCGATACGGATGACCCAAGAAATTACCAATCTGTCAGTCTATTAGATTATAGACAATCTGTTCAAAAACAGTGACTTTGCACACCTGTGGTCAATACGCAAAGCTAGAAGTTGGTAGTTGAGTGCGATGATAATGAGAAATAACCTCCAAATTTCAGAGTTTTATTCAAAAAAAGAGACATACTTCGGATGTTTTGTCCTGCCCAGAGGATCTTCCTTATAAGGATCTAACTCAAGCAAGATATTGTGCACAATAAGAGATATAAAATTAAAGAAACAAAGGAGAGATAAAAAAGAGACATACTTGTGGATGACAAAATCTATAGAAAGTGATGGTGCTAAAAAACCCCAAGAACTTATGATATGCATAGAAATGAATCCACAGGGAATAAGGTAGATAAAAAATGCTTGAATGAAAAGTCAAAACTTTCAAAACTTGGTTCTTACTCTCCTCTTGACAGTTTTCTTTTACATTTTATTCTAAAATAGCTTGTATTTCATGTAGCTTGTATTTCATATCTCCAATTGGAAACAATGATACTCATTTTAGGATTTCGTAGGAATACCCTGTGTGTAGAATGGAAAGGGAGGTTTTTATGAGTATGACCTGTAGGAATCAAGCTTCAAATTTTGTAAAATTTGAAGCTTGATTCCCAGTGTCATTGAACCACTTCTAAATCTATGTCATGAGGAACCTTTCAGCTTTACAATGCTAGATTTATTCAGAAAACACCCAATCCAGTGATACATTGATACCAATTGCATATGGCTCTTGTGTTTTGACAATGTTCCAGACACAGTCTTTGTAAGGCAATCGATAAAATTGTGAGGCACTGTAATGTTTCCTTGATGTATCTGCTTATATATTTACACTTGTAATTGGTTGCTGTGTTGCTCATAATATTTGTTCTTGGTCGTGTGTAATTGAACCACTTAACAACCGTTGGGATGTGTGCTCAGTGACTGCTTGCCGTGTATCAGTTTTCAGTGGGACCCTTACTGATCACGATACACGTCTTGCTTCACGCATTTACATTCCTCTAGCTGGTATCATGAGACGTGGGCAGCATGTCATTTGTTCAGGGCTTCACTTCGTATCCCAGAAATGGACATACTATCACTGATGTGAATCATAAACCGAGTTTCTGTACGGGCCCAGAGGTTTTATTGGACCACAGTATTTTCAATAGGGTCCTTCGACAGATTCATCAGTCACTGAGATAAAAGCTTGGTAAATCAGGCTGGGTAAAAGTAGCGCAGAAAATGTTTGTGGGCTTGGCTTAAAGTAATCAAGTATGGCAGTAATTCCCGCACCCCACATCCTCTGTTGAGACTGTCTCAACAGAGATTATTCCATCCATAATCTCAGCAGTTGTTTTCTGTGTGACTCACTCACATGACTGGAACTTCTGCCGCATTGCTAACTCCACACTTTAACAGGCATTATGTATATAATTCCTATAGACATTACACTTATGCAAAACATCGATTGCTGTACAGCAGTGTATTTTTGTTGCATAACTTGTTTCTGGATCGCTTGAGGCTGATGCTGTCCACCAGCAGAAAGATAACCTGCTAAATTAAGAAAATGCTACAAATAATTGCAGGATTCACCACTGATCACATCTGATTTTTAACTCACATTTGGTGTACCAATGTGAGGTTATCGTATAAGCTGAATCAGTCATTTGCATCTGATTTGCATGTCTGTATGTCTGTATATTTGTGGGTATGTGCGGATGTATGTCCGTCACACACAAAGACTCCCATACCGCCAAAGCTACCATCTCAGTATTTGGTGTACAGGTAGATGCAGGGGTTGAGATGTGAATTTGTTCAAATGAACACATCAGTGTCAAAAATGTGCAAATGAGGTACGAAAAAGTGAAATCCTGCAAATGTGCAGGAGGCATGGCAGTGAGAAACGGGCAAACTCCACTGATCTTGACTCATTTCCTGTCATTGTTTATGAACTGTTACATATTAACAGACCAGCTGCAACCATAGACAGTAGATGGGGGAAGACCGTTTATACTAAACTAAGAGGGGCTTGTTTCTGCTATGCATGTTGCTAAAGTTGACCTCCAGTACCTAAAGTTAGACCTTAATAACTTTTGTCGTTCTTGTTTTTCTGGTTAAAATATTTCTTGTTGTTTTTCTGGTTGTACTGTGCAGAAATCATTGCCATAACATCAACGTAGAATTTTCCTCCACTGAACAGATAGTTCAAACAACATTTATTGTTGATCATTGGTAACCCATACTGGTATATACCAATTCTGATCAACTTTGAGCGACACCGTATAACTGCGGTATTTTTGAAAATTGTGAACCTCTTGAGACGCAATCAAAATTTCACAAACAACATATTGTGCACTGTGATTTTGAACAGTGTGTTGAAACTAGTAAATCATCTTTCCTCAAAGCTTTTCAGACCTCCAATTTGTCTTAAGAGTTGTTCCATATGTACTGGACAACAGGCCTTGAAGTTACAGTATATTTAACTAACCACAAGAGTCAGAAATAGAAACTTCAATTTCGCAGCTACATTGTGTAACCTTTGAACCCCACTTAAGAGCCAAATCCACACTAAGCAACCATCCTGTATTTTCCCCCTTTAATTCCCAAACTGTAGTGAGAAATGGTTAAAGTTGAAACACATGTCATGCTTTTAGAGCTACTTGTTAAGCAAATACGGGACAGGGTGACACAAAACAGTTCATAGGGTGGTGCATACAGGGTTTTTTGATGTCAGTACCACATTACCTGCCATGGTCTCAGGATTGTTCACTTTCAAGGTCTTTGTTTATCTTGGATGCTTTAATCTAATGGATCTGACACGGATGTCTTGACAGAAAGAGAAGTACACCTTTCAAGGGACTTCCTGCTTCAATTTTAATTCACCGCAAACGTTTTCATGCAGAGGTATTTATGGCCTACATTGCTGAATACATGCATTGTCAGCATTTATTACCTACACCCAGCCTGTAGATGGTGGATTTTGTACATGCATTGAATGCTGACAGTAACATGTTTTGGGCAAAAAATATTTTGGGCACATTGTTGGAAATATTTATGGAAGTTCAACAGAACAAAATATTTCAGAAGAGAAGGAACTAATCAAGGAATCAGAGAAAAGCCAATTTCAATAAGAAAAGCCATTCATCTACTATCAAGCAGTACAGTTTCCCCACAACAGTAGCAATTTAAATGTATATTATTGCCTGAGAGCTTCGTCAATGTTACTTTGTTTCCATTTTTCACTGCTGTTTCTTTTATGGATTGTGACAGTGACTATTTCAGACAAATGGTTCAGAATGCACGCACGTACAGTGCAACTGATATCCAAACTAAGTTTGTCAAATGTTCTCTGCTCACTTTGTTAATAATTAACTTAATTGCAGCAATGTCATCTCATACCAGTCTTATGCATTTTTTTGTTTCCTGAAGAAGGTTCTGTGGTGGTCATTGAAATTGACCGTCTTCTGATATAAAAGGGGGATGGGCAGGTGCTGGGGGAAAATTATACGTCCAGTGGTATTGAATGCATTCCTAGGTATATGAGCAAGGCGTACAATGTTTTCTCCATTGTGTGTAATTGTGCGAATTACCCCTATTTAATCAGAATCCTCCATAGAAGAAACACAAATACATGATATGTCCCCCTCCACAACATGGTATATGATGTGGACAGGACTATAATGTAGTAATACTGTATCATACAGTGTGTGATGTGGACAGGACCGTATAATATATGGAATATGGCAATGGGTATGCAATCTGGAGAGAATGCTGTAATATTGAATGTACTGATGATAATAAATTAAATATAAGTTCAGTCTGTAATTACAGTGAAACCTATCTGAACCCAAACCTGTCTAAACTGAACCTTTTTCCCAGTCCCATTCCATTAGAACCTATGATGAAAGGATCTCTATAAGCCAATCACCTCTCTAAACCGAACAATTTTCTTGGTCCCTGATGGTTCGGTTTAGACAGGTTTTACTGTATTTGATTTGTTTGATCATGGAACTCAATGCAGTAATAGGATGTCCATAGTGTAAGATACTGGTGTTTGGTTTAATATATGGTACCGGGCATTTAAATAGACCAAGACCTGATAAATTATACTGAAGTGATAAGGAACAGCACTTGACAGACTGCTATATAGATGGAAAGATAGCTGCTTTTACAAGGTGGGATACTTCATCCGCAAAGTAATCTTCTATAAAAAAAAACGCTTACTTCTGAGATTGATCTTTATCACACTCTAATTGACAAGTACGTTACACTGTTTTTTTGCAAGGATTTTCATGAAATGTGCCCTCTTTTCACCTTTCTAGGACTTCGGAAAGTACCCTCGCATGAGGATGTTCGTGCAAGACTACATCTTAGCGTTGAATTCAAAAAAAGAAGGTATTTCAGTGGTGAAGGATTTTGTCCAAAGGTGAGTGACTGACTTGAGCGTGTGTTTGCAAGACTAGTAAGATACATCTCACACAGGATGGCATCAATTATTCATGGTCATCGGATCTACAAGATGTTGAATGCGTGATTCATTTATGATGCAGCTGGTTTTAGAACAGCACTTGCTTGTTCTCTGTGGTGCATATTTTAGTGTTTAAGTTTACTTTGTAATTCAGTCATTGAGAGTAGTTGATTCGCGGAATTACTGAAAATGTGATGTCATTGCACATGCTCTGTGTTTCTATGTGTGTTCTGCTCAGCATAAGTATTACTGAAATTGAGAATGTCATTTTTGAGCGTTTATTACATATTGTTCTTAATAAAAAGGAGTTTCAGAGATTTTTATCTACTCTGTCATCCAATGGGGAGAAGCCCACTTACAGGATAAGGTAGCCACAACCCACTACCCAATAAAATGTAGATGTGTTCGAGGATGTTTTCAAAATTTGCCAAAATAGCCACTCATGGTGTAGATTAAATCTGTCTTGTATATAACAATAAGTAAATCCAAGTATCCACAAAGCAAACTGTCTTATCAATAAGGCTGTTTGTGGTTGCAGGTTTGCCACTAAATATATTTGCAGGCATCTGACATCGGCCACCACTGCCGGGCAGTGCTAATTTGGACAAATTCTGTGGATGTTGCATTGTGTATGGTAGCCTGAGCCATTATTACATCTTTTCTTGTGTTGATCATAACATTGACAGTCACCTATGAAGTTAGTTTTGAAGTTCTTGCGTATGTAATTTCAAAAATATGTATATGTAAATTAGAAGACATATGTTTTTTGCATGTTAATGAGAGAGCAATTCCATCATTAGCAAGCAGCCCTGTTTAATTCAGTCGTATTCAAAGTTCAATCACCGAAATGCCTAAAAGGTGACATGGCCCCACCTGTCACTGCATTACATACTGCTTTTAATGAATGTCTGCAGGGCCTGAAAATAACGCTGGTCCGACGTCCCGGACCAGTGATTTTTTTATCCCGGACCAGTATAAAATTACCCCTATAAAAAAGTCCGCGGACCAGTACAAACGGGAGCCAATTTATTTCGCAAGGGAATTTCCGGTATTTTCCCAGATTGTGTTCTAGTGTCTTTTGATGCAAAATTAGAAACTACGTCCGCCCAAAATACGGGGGACGCATTAATATCAGGCCGAGAATTTCACTGAAGAGTCAATTGTGAGACTACGTCTTCTACTAGCTACAAAATTACACTCAATCAGGTAGCTCGTCCAGGTTATTGCTTCTTTTAAGTCAATCAAACATTTAAAATTTAGTCTATTTCTTTCATCACAACGTAAACTCTAAAGGAAAATCAGTTACTCTGTTACAGTCTGCGATTCATTATATGAGCAAGGCAATGTGCGTCCACTAGCCACTGCACTGGGCCCTGGGACAAAAACCAAATGCCGGGCCACCTACTCATTTTACATGTAAAATGTAACGTGGTAAAACCAAACAATAGCCTCACCTAAAAATATTATCAACTCCAAAATTGTGTGAAAACATTATATCTCTTCCCATCAATGTAGTATTTTGCAGTAAATTTCTCTGGAAGGAGTCTCATTACAACTTTCCGATCGTCCGTGGCAAGCAAGCTTCAGAATTTAGAAGGTCATCATGCTGAATTCCATATATAGTCAAGATCCCCTAGCTTGATTGTAGCTGACCTTAACAAGAACCGCCTAGCTTGTCAAAACAGCGTTATGGCAATTTGCTATTGCTTTCAAAGGGAAAAGAAGCTCCTCTCAGATATTTTTTACAATTTAAATGGAAAAGAATCAACCGCTGGGCAATTATAAAAATGAAGTGAACTTTATAGCAATAGTAAAAAAAACATGTTAAGTATGTGTACAAGAACTTGAGAAATCTACCAAGTAAATGTTTATGCAGTGTGTCTGTATTACAAAGATTGACAGTTTTTGCTGTATGTAAATAACAAGCAAATCAAATGCATATATAACACGAGTACGAGAAATGAATCATTCTTTTATCGTTATGCAAATTTTTGAGGACCAGTGGATTTAATCTTCGGACCAGTGAAAAAAAAACAGGTCACTGGTCCTGGGACCAGTGGAGAAAAAAGGGAAATTTTCAGGCCCTGGTCTGTTGTTGGTGCAACGTGAATGACAATAAAGGAACATATTTGAGTAGTGAGGCTCTATAAACAATATCTCACAATGTTTATATATCATAGCTGAAACAAGGGACTATGTGCTAGAGGGTAGGTGACCATTTGTCTAGAGGACAAATGCTGTCCTGCCTTGCGGGTTAATAGCACCTTGTTTAGGCTATAATGTTTTATTACATGCATGTCTTACATAGTTTTCACACCAAATTTGTGGGTTTATTTGCAAATGACAATCATATGTTTTTTCCATTTTACATGAAAATCTGCGAAAAATAGAATAATTCTCATTGAATGACATATAGATATATTGAAATCATTGTCATTTGGTTTATTGAATTTTTCATGCATAATTTTTAAAAACTGAATTTTCCATGTAAAACCTGTATTTATTTTGAACATTTTGAAATCCCAAAGTTGTCAAGTTGAAGCTAGCTCCGCTTCATTTTCCGTCGTAGGATGACAATGCGGCCCCGTGACGTCTTTTACAAGTTACTATTGAATCCTATGCAGTACACAACATTGGATATAGGAGACATGAAATAATATTTGTTTTCTGCTAGTGGTGATTAGCTTTTCCCTTTGGAAGTTCAACCTGAAACCGTCAACAATACTTATAAATCCATGAAGCCTTGAAACATGTTCATGCAGCCAATTACCAGATGTGATGTATAGTATTTACATTACTTCTATTGTACATAGGCTTTTGAAGGCAAATTTTTACATGTCATTTAGGCATCAAATTTAAACAAGAAGCGATATAGTTTAAGCGAAATGTGATCCTTAAGCCATGTAAAAAAGCGAAGTAACAAATTAAAGTCCTTGGTTTTGTGTGGTGTCGGTCTTATCTTCATAGAACGCAATGAAGTGGTTAAAATAATTTAAAAGCTGTAATCTGTGTTGGTCTGTGGAAAGAGGAAAAGCATAGGTGTACTCTTTACACTTTCCCTTGGTGAGGACTGCCAACAAGACCCTTATTTTATTATCTATGCAGACAGCCCCCAGCTGTTTGAAAAATATGAAATGAAAGACATGAAAAGACAACCAAATGTGAGGTCATTTTACCTCTGGTGGGAAGGACTTCCCCCTCACAAATCAGGTGGTGCACAGAGATGAACATTTTTCATATGCTGGTAGACTTGTCTATCCTTTTTTTGTTCAAATCAGCATGTGGTGGAAAACCGAAAGGATACAAAAAGGGAAAAAATGTGAACATAAGAAAAACTGCTGGGAATAATAGGGTAATTTAACTGTGCATCTGAATTAGTTGCTTAATCTGCCAGGCTAGCCTATGATTTATTCAGTAGTTGTACCGTTCGCACAGGCCACCCTTGAAATGACGTCAGTCAGTGTGAGATCGTGATGTCTGTTCGTCTTCAACCCGCCAGCAGTACCTTCTGTGCATTATCTTCTCATTACGTCCCCCTCTCCCAAAAAAAGCAAAAATTGAAAACGAAATATGCTGCATGTCAGTGGTTTAGATACAACATCTTCACTTTCAGATAAAACAGTAGTACAGCCTTCTCACACCTTTTATTCTGCAGCACCAACTTCCCACAGAAAACAAAAGGTTACACTGATAAACGGTAGAGAAAGGGTGAAATTTATGACGTAAAATTCTAAAGGGAGTCATAGCAGTTGATTGCATAGAAAGCTAGGCCCTGTTATGAATTTTTTGTGGAAAATAATTTAAAATATTTTTGTTTATGAATTGATGGAAAACAAACTGTGATATTTCGTTCATGCATTCTATGATGTTTTAACTATATGCATGTAAAGACAATTTTTTAGCTACACTTTTACCTAAAATCATGTTTTCAGGATAATTTAAAATAAAATTTTTTATCTGACTGTAAACAACATACAATATTCATGCACAAAGTAAAGTGCACAAAATCCTTTATAGGTGTCTTTCATGATTTTGTAATACGAACTCTTGTTTTTTTTAAGTCCTGGATGTTGTTTCTCACAGTAGCTCAGACTCAAGGCAGTCATATTATGTTTCCAGAGCAGGTCAGAGGTCACAGTGAAGACCTACCTAATCTGCAGGTGAATCTTAAGCATATGTAAATAACATGGTTCTTGTTGACGCATTCTTATTTTCCATCACTCTTGCTGTATCCCTGGCAACGGACTATTCCATTTCATAGGTATAGTGTTTAATATTTTGACATTGGGTGTACGTTAAAAGGAAAGACTTTGTTTCGAGGCATTTAATTTTTTGGCTCACCGGAGAGTAAAAACAAAATTCACATAAATTTGTTTTTGCATAATATTTATGTTTTTATCAGTAGGGTAGGGCTGAAAACATGGGACAGAAATTGTACCCTCGTGTATTTATCCTTGGATCTTTGTACGGTTTACATCTAGGGCAGTTTTGTAGTTTTGAGGTACGCAGACAGCTAAACATAGTTAAAGTAATTGCATTGACCTCAACATAATAGCGAAATTAATTGAATTCACGCTGAAAATTGTAGAGGGTTACTAATGGTCAACTCAAGCCTGTGTAAGATTAATATCTTTATGCATAGAAGTTGTTATTGAATTCACATCCTTATGCATAGAATTTGTTGAAGCGTTCATAGTGTGATAAGCTGTGGTATTGTGTCAGTGTGAAAGTATACAATTGACACACAGTCTTTGTATGCAATTTTTGTTGGCCATGGGAGAGAACTGCATCTATGGAGAGTTAAATACTTTGATTCCTATGTAAACCACAATGGTACGCGTTTATATCATGTACTGTTGGGGGCTACTTGATATTGGGTGCGTAGACAGCAACTATATATAACTCTGGATTTTTTATATTTAATGCTATATTTTAAGGTCAAATAGATTACTTTAGCTCCCCTGTGTGATGTCAAATTTGATTTCTGATACGATATAAGTATTCTATTGACTGTTTGTATGTCTGTCTGTCTGTCTGTCTGTTGACATCAGATCTCAAGGCTGAGTGCTTTTACTTGAATCAATTCTGAATCTTATCTTTCAAACAGGTCTTTGTGCAACAATTACCTGTAGCGTTATTTTGTTAAAATGATTAGTTTTCTTTTTTCATATTTGCAGAATGCATGGACCAGCCAGTACATGTCCGCACCCTCGTGTGTTGCCAAACTTGGTGTCTGTTTGCCTAGCGTCAGTTTATTCATATTTTGAAGATAGGGATAGGTGAGTGACTTGAACAAAAAAGAGTTATTTTAAAACGGCTCCAGAAAAAAGTAGGTCTCTTGGTGGCCGTAGGTGTGTGTGTGGCTCCCTCTTTGTGATACATCTTGATTTGCCAACTATTTAAAAGTCTTTTGTTTTGTCTTCCGTGCAAAAAATATGTTTCAGATTTAGGAAAGGAATCAGTCGTATGTGAAATAAAACATTGTAGGAAAAGGTACAGGTCTTCTCTTGCCCTCTGGAAATTAATTCTGATCTGTTTGAAAAAGTGTTCTTTGTCTGATTTCAATGTGAACTGATGGATGAAATATTATTTATTGTGGCAAAAATTTGAAAATATGAATGTAAACAGCAATTTGTTTACAAATAAACCCCACAAAGAAAGAAAGAGAGATGACTGGATGTATTCGTAATTTTAATGCTAGGCAAGTCTAAAAAAACAATACCTTTCATGATCTAAGAAAACAACAACAGTGAAATGAAACAATAGAACAGATTCCTTTACATGTAACTTGTGGAGATTGAGTTTTAAATTTTTATATAAAGTGAGAAGACTCAACATCAGATTTGCAAACTTTAAAGCAAGTTATTGCTAAACCATTGCCTCTATTGTGTGGTGTGTTCAATGTTGAATAGTTTTGCCTGTAATGGGAGAAGGTGATCTGGTTTGTCTTCATCCCTAATGTATCCTGTATTTACTGAATAAATTGGATTAAAGAATGTCTAGGATTGGATCATCCCGGGGCATTATGCTATATTGGGACAAGCAAAGCAACTGTAATGAAACGCTAATTCTGAATTGAGGAGGAAAATACTGAGAAATTCTTGATTTTCTTACTCCGGTGCCGTTTTATAGGTGCAATACTTCAGGTGGAAGCCGTGGAGTTAGCCTGCGTGGTATCCGTATGGAAGGACTATGTGTGGAAGAAGAGAATGAAATCACGGATGAAGAGCTGATGATGTGTTTTGTTACTATCCTCAAGTTTATGTGAGTTGCTTTTTGGTCTTTTAACCCTCCCACCTCAATGGTTTAACCCAAGGCCATTGATATCAATGATGAATATGGACCTGTTTACAAGGAATCGGGGTTGAAGATGTTAAACGTAAAGGTGTTCATCTGGTCCTCGGATGGGTGTTGTTCTCAGTGAAAACATTTTTAGTCTTTTCTTCTCCAGTGCAATCGTACTAAACCTCTACAGTTCAAAGATGTTATATTCCTGCTGTCTGAGGTTACAATGGAACTGCTCTTGCCATTAGTTTGACCATCAGAAAATTTATTGTCCTTACATGTTGAAAGCTTAGCAGTGAGACAGTGAACAAAGTGCAAAGTACAACTGTTCAATCACTTTTAAGTTCCCCATTTTCAGCTCATTATAATGAAATTGTTTCTGTTCCTCGTCATTTGAATAGATATATCATCTATGGTAAAATCGTAATGTCAGTTTCGATGTGAGCAATCAAAATCTGTACAACATCTGACATTGAATCTTTTCATTTTGAAAACTCAAAGTTTTGACGTCAGATCTCGGCTGCATTGAGAACGGGGAAAAGGCAGAGAAGAAGCGGTTCAAAGCTTGAAGCCAGCAGTATAGCTTTCCTTTCTGCCCATTCCTAAAACTTTTCATTCAAAATTCCAAAGTGATGCAAAACAATGCTGGTACAATAAAATTTGAAATATTATGCTTTGTACTTGTACGCATATCAGTCATTGCTGGCGACATATGGTCAGCCATCTTTAATAAAATACCTGTCCGCAAACTGTAACTGGCTGTCTCAACAACAGAAACGTTCTTGTTATTCTCGAGTCATGCATAACCTGAAAGAATTAAATTGATTCAGTTTTTTAATCGTGGGCTATTTTCACCACCTACAGGGCAGAGTATGATGACTGGCTGCCAAACCTTGCAAATCTGCTACAACCCATCCCTTTTCCGAAAGAGTAAGTATAGTGTGCGGAATATGTGATTTTAAACTTTTGTTGTTCCTTGTTATGCACTGTAAAAGACAAGGGGCAAATAAGGGTATGTAGAGGTTATAACATTCCATATTCAAGGTACCGGTAGTAAATGCACCTCGAGAGTGAAAGACTTATTGCTCAAACGTTCCTCAATGAAACTTTCAACCATTCTCGTACAAAATCAACAGTAAAAATCAGGGACCACCATGCAAAGTTTGGTACTAGAGAAACAAATTATCTAACGTTCACCGATATTTGAAATTTAAAATGGCCACCATCCCTGTATTAACTCCATGGGGAAAAATGAAATTTTTGATATTCGAAAAACTGGAAATTTTCTTTCTCCAAGAGCTTTTTAAATGAGCGCCAACAAGTAGTAGATCATAAGGGCATTGTAAAAATTTTGAGTCCAAATATCTGTCCCTGAGGTGCATCTACCTTAAGCCACACCCAAAATTAAACAGCTCCATCATCCTGGCCTGAAGACCTTTTATCAAATCAGTTTTTGCTAATTTCCCAAACAATTGTTTTACCAGTGTAATGCATATACACTCTGAATCAACGTTTCAGGCAATTTCAAAAGGGATAACATAAAATAACAGTACTTCACTGCATTAAACATAGCTTCAAACTTAAACATTTGCAGTTATATAGTTCCATATGTGCCTGTGGAATTTATAGCTGTTTGGTGGAGACAAAGACAAAACCTTGCAAATTACTTGTACAACAAATATGTTGACAAAAAAAGGTGTACCACAAAAAAATATTGCCACTTGAACTGTAGGTACATTACTACAGGATGGCCACTTCCTCATTTCTACTGTTTGCTGTTCTGGTTATAACCCTGGATATTTAAATGATACCAGGGAGTCATAGTGTTACTGTATCCTTGCTTGCATTAACAGCCATCATATAGATAAGGTCACACCACTACCTGTATGGTTTGTGTATATCATTTGTAAGTACAGGTCAGAGAGAAACGAGGTGTCGGAAATGTTATCATCAGAGCTTACAAATCTAAGCCACCGACATTTATCGAATGATGTACATGTTTATGTTTATGGAGGGAAGTATATTAAAAGTGATGCTTTGTGTATCATGTGTTAATGTATTAAGCTTAGTCCAGGTTTGAATAGGTTACATTTATTTATGATTGTTCTTTCATCTTCTGTGACGGTTTCTCTACCGATGATTAGGCAGACAATAGTGTGTTGTGATGGTAATAATGATGTGAATAGTTGTCAACAATGTTGGTGACGCTTGATATACTGATGTTGATCATAATGATAACAATAATTGTGATGGTAGCCAGTTTGTAGTGGTGGTGATGATGATGATGATGATGATGATGATGATGATGATGATGATGATTACGGCTTTGATGAATAATATGATATGATGAATGCTATTTCTGACCTAATTTTCAGACACCGTCGTTTGCCCCTTCCCCCAAGAAGACATTATAGTAATCACCATCATTAACAGGCTGATTAATTCACGGGCCTAGACCTCGTTTCTCTTTACCCAGTCGTAATTTTCCGGACCCTGGGAAAAAGCTATGAACTGAGCACACAATTTGATTTGCCAGTGACCCGATTAAATGCAGCATCATCATTTCAATTCCTCATCTGATCGTTATCTGTGCACGTCAACTGCAGCATAAAGCTTCCATCGTGCTTCGTCTCAAACTTTACCTCATTACCTTATACTCTTGGACGTTTTCAGCATTCATTTCCGTGGCCACTTATTTCATCACATTCAGCGCTGGCATCAGAAACGTGCTCAAAATGAGCTAATTGATCACACTGTGCTGTGAATCCTCGAATATGCCATATTTGCTGAAAATGAAAATTTATGCAAAGTCTTTCTCTGAAACCTCGTACAACTTGTCAAGTAAATATTTGTGTGAATTTGATTAATCGTCATGGAAATGTAAATTAATGTATACCATGGACTCTGAAATGGGTAGGTTTAGTTTAAAGTTGTGAGGCCCAAACAGAATCACTTGTGCGGTGGATATCATGTTTCCGTATTATTTTGCTAATTATCAAGTTTGGTTTAATCATGTGTGATTCTAAAATGATGGTAGGACTTTGAGGTTACCAGTTCTGTGTATATGAAAAAAAAACACGAAAAGCAACAGTTACCATGCAAATTTATGGAACTGCATGGAAGTGCAGTTGATCAGAAGGTTAAATGGGCACCATCTTGAAGAATACAATGTAGCTAATTTTCACTTCAAATGTATTGTCTATCAAGCTGAAACAACAAGAAAACCTAGAGATTAGACTTCCTTGGACATTTGATGGGCTTTGTTTCCCAACCAGACAGATGATAATAATATTTTGAGAAGTAAATATGTACATGCCTAGTTCTGATTGACTGTGTGTATCATCACAGTTGGTGATGTGATGTTTGCTTTTAAGAAATTCCATCCATTGTCACTTCCAAGAAATCAAACTCTCAGATGTCGCTCACGTCCGTCATGTACATGTACCGGTATGTTGAAAGAAACTGAAAATGGCAGCCATGTCCAAAATGGGAAATGCTTTCTTTGTACTTGTCAGTGCTCAGACAGAATGTATATGGATGTAATTAACTGTGTGCATTATGGAAGCTCATTGAATTTTCAAAGATGTACATGTATATTACATAATTCACTTGTCAGTGGTAAACAGATGCTGGTAACACCTTTCAAACACAACAGCATAATATTTGCACCTATGCACCTACCAATGATTTCCAAGATACATGTAGGTGGGGGAGGGGTGTAGGCCTAACAGGGGAATTTGACATTTTTTTTCTAAGCCATATGTCAAATTCCCCACCCGCAGGACACAAAATTATGTCAAATACCTAAGGGTTTGGAAAATAGAGGCTAAATGTAGATAATGTAGGGCTTGGCATTGTTAAATTCTTCCTGCCAGGCATATTGTGGTAATCAAATTCCTCTGTCTCGGGATCCGACTGCTGATCAGTTTCCATTGTTTCTCCCCTGGAAAACATTGATAGGTGCGCAATCTAGTAAAGGTTACATGACCTGTAATCTGAATGAAGTGTATTGTTCTGGTACGGTATGCAAATTCACAACAATTACCTGTATGTTCTTGCTTCAAAAACATCCTACAAAGGTTAAAATTGTCTTTTCTGACACACAAAAATGAAATATTGATAGTTTTGTGTTTTGCATCTAAATAATACATTTGCATGTTCATAGGGTTTAAACTTTGATACCTGATAGTTTTTCTGTCGTAGCAGTGGTTCAATTTTGTTTTTATAACAGTTCAGATAGGAAGCTCAGCTACTATGGATTCAGTGTATTACTGTGTTCTCACACACACAGTGCTGCCTGTAACCAAGCATTGTATGCGTGGTTGATGCCAGCTGGACTCATTACATTGAGCAAAAACGTAGAGTGCCTTGGGTCATGAAATGAGGTTGTGCAGTTGTATACTTAATTAGATTAGAGCCCTAGTACATGCAAATGGCTCAAAAACTGGAGGGAATGGCTTTTTTTTATTGCAGAACAGTTTACATACAATTGGAGTGTAGTTTACATATAATTTGAGTACACTTTACTTACAGTTAGCTCAAAAAGGAGTGCCTGTGCGACCTTCTTCAGGTCAAGGTACCTAGAAAACTGGAGGGAAAGGCATATCTTTCTTGTAGAACAGTTATTGACATACAATTGGCGAGTATCGTTTATGTACAATTTGAGTACACTTTACTTACAGTAAGCTCACAAAGTAGCAAGGAGTGCCTGTGGGACCTTCTTCAGGTCAAGTCAAAATCAACAGAAACATGTCAAGGTACCAGGAAAATTGTAATTTAAAGTGTATGACACACATGCTGTGACAAACACTAACACTATCCCATCCAGTAGTTGAATATCACCAATGCTGTGCCTGTCTTAGCTACTACATATAGATAAGCCCATGAAAATCACATGTAGGAATGTGGTTTTGTTGAGTTATTTTCTAATGGTCAAAGCCATTGAAATTGTGTTAGATGGGGCCTTTTGTTCTTTAACTGGGTTTTACTAGCATTTGTGACCTCAGTACTGTAGATGAACATAGCAGATGAGGGATTAAAATGAATGACCTTAAAATGGGTGTCGTAGATGAACATAGCAGATGAGGGATTAAAATGAATGACCTTAAAATGGGTGTCGTAGATGAACATAGCAGATGAGGGATTAAAATGAATGACCTTAAAATGGGTGTTGTAGATGAACATAGCAGATGAGGGATTAAAATGAATGACCTTAAAATGGGTGTTGTAGATGAACATAGCAGATGAGGGATTAAAATGAATGACCTTAAAATGGGTATTGTAGATGAACATAGCAGATGAGGGCTTAAAATGAATGACCTTAAAATGAGTGTTCTAGATGAACATAGCAGATGAGGGATTAAATGAATGACCTTAAAATGGGTATTGTAGATGAACATGGCAGATGAGGGATTAAAATGAATGACCTTAAAATGGGTATTGTAGATGAACATAGCAGATGAGGGATTAAAATGAATGACCTTAAAATTGGTATTGTAGATGAACATAGCAGATGAGGGATTAAATGAATGACCTTAAAATGGGTGTTCTAGATGAACATAGCAGATGAGGGATTAAAATGAATGACCTTAAAATGGGTGTCGTAGATGAACATAGCAGATGAGGGATTAAAATGAATGACCTTAAAATGAGTGTTCTAGATGAACATAGCAGATGAGGGATTAAAATGAATGACCTTAAAATGAGTGTTGTAGATGAACATAGCAGATGAGGGATTAAAATGAATGACCTTAAAATGGGTTGTAGATGAACATGGCAGATGAGGGATTAAAATGAATGACCTTAAAATGGGTGTCGTAGATGAACATAGCAGATGAGGGATTAAAATGAATGACCTTAAAATGGGTGTTGTAGATGAACATAGCAGATGAGGGATTAAAATGAATGACCTTAAAATGGGTATTGTAGATGAACATAGCAGATGAGGGATTAAAATGAATGACCTTAAAATGGGTGTTGTAGATGAACATAGCAGATGAGGGATTAAAATGAATGACCTTAAAATGGGTATTGTAGATGAACATGGCAGATGAGGGATTAAATGAATGACCTTAAAATGGGTGTTGTAGATGAACATAGCAGATGAGGGATTAAAATGAATGACCTTAAAATGAGTGTTCTAGATGAACATAGCAGATGAGGGATTAAATGAATGACCTTAAAATGGGTATTGTAGATGAACATGGCAGATGAGGGATTAAAATGAATGACATTAAAATGGGTATTGTAGATGAACATAGCAGATGAGGGATTAAAATGAATGACCTTAAAATGGGTGTCGTAGATGAACATAGCAGATGAGGGATTAAAATGAATGACCTTAAAATGAGTGTTCTAGATGAACATAGCAGATGAGGGATTAAAATGAATGACCTTAAAATGAGTGTTGTAGATGAACATAGCAGATGAGGGGATTAAAATGAATGACCTTAAAATGGGTATTGTAGATGAACATGGCAGATGAGGGATTAAAATGAATGACCTTAAAATGGGTATTGTAGATGAACATAGCAGATGAGGGATTAAAATGAATGACCTTAAAATGGGTATTGTAGATGAACATAGCAGATGAGGGATTAAAATGAATGACCTTAAAATGAGTGTTGCAGATGAACATAGCAGATGAGGGATTAAAATGAATGACCTTAAAATGGTATTGTAGATGAACATGGCAGATGAGGGATTAAAATGAATGACCTTAAAATGGGTGTTGTAGATGAACATAGCAGATGAGGGATTAAAATGAATGACCTTAAAATGAGTGTTCTAGATGAACATAGCAGATGAGGGATTAAAATGAATGACCTTAAAATGGTATTGTAGATGAACATGGCAGATGAGGGATTAAAATGAATGACATTAAAATGGGTATTGTAGATGAACATAGCAGATGAGGGATTAAAATGAATGACCTTAAAATGGGTGTCGTAGATGAACATAGCAGATGAGGGATTAAAATGAATGACCTTAAAATGAGTGTTCTAGATGAACATAGCAGATGAGGGATTAAAATGAATGACCTTAAAATGAGTGTTGTAGATGAACATAGCAGATGAGGGATTAAAATGAATGACCTTAAAATGGGTATTGTAGATGAACATAGCAGATGAGGGATTAAAATGAATGACCTTAAAATGGGTGTTGTAGATGAACATAGCAGATGAGGGATTAAAATGAATGACCTTAAAATGGGTATTGTAGATGAACATAGCAGATGAGGGATTAAAATGAATGACCTTAAAATGGGTATTGTAGATGAACATAGCAGATGAGGGATTAAAATGAATGACCTTAAAATGGGTGTTGTAGATGAACATAGCAGATGAGGGATTAAAATGAATGACCTTAAAATTGGTATTGTAGATGAACATGGCAGATGAGGGATTAAAAATGAATGACCTTAAAATGGGTATTGTAGATGAACATAGCAGATGAGGGATTAAAATGAATGACCTTAAAATGAGTGTTCTAGATGAACATAGCAGATGAGGGATTAAAATGAATGACCTTAAAATGGGTATTGTAGATGAACATAGCAGATGAGGGATTAAAATGAATGACCTTAAAATGGGTATTGTAGATGACATAGCAGATAGGGATTAAATGAATGACCTTAAAATGGTATTGTAGATGAACATAGCAGATGAGGGATTAAAATGAATGACCTTAAAATGAGTGTTCTAGATGAACATAGCAGATGAGGATTAAATGAATGACCTTAAAATGAGTGTTCTAGATGAACATAGCAGATGAGGGATTAAAATGAATGACCTTAAAATGGGTGTTGTAGATGAACATAGCAGATGAGGGATTAAAATGAATGACCTTAAAATTGGTATTGTAGATGAACATGGCAGATGAGGGATTAAAATGAATGACCTTAAAATGAGTGTTGTAGATGAACATAGCAGATGAGGATTAAAATGAATGACCTTAAAATGGGTGTTGTAGATGAACATAGCAGATGAGGGATTAAAATGAATGACCTTAAAATGGTATTGTAGATGAACATGGCAGATGAGGGATTAAAATGAATGACCTTAAAATGGGTATTGTAGATGAACATGGCAGATGAGGGATTAAAATGAATGACCTTAAAATGGGTATTGTAGATGAACATGCAGATGAGGGATTAAAATGAATGACCTAAAATGGGTGTTGTAGATGAACTTAGCAATGAGGGATTAAAATGAATGACCTTAAAATGAGTGTTCTAGATGAACATAGCAGATGAGGGATTAAAATGAATGACCTTAAAATGGGTATTGTAGATGAACATAGCAGATGAGGGCTTAAAATGAATGACCTTAAATGGGTATTGTAGATGAACATGTAGCAATGAGGGGATTAAAATGAATGACCTTAAAATGAGTGTTCTAGATGAACATAGCAGATGAGGGATTAAAATGAATGACCTTAAAATGGGTGTTCTAGATGAACATAGCAGATGAGGGATTAAAATGAATGACCTTAAAATGGTGTTCTAGATGAACATAGCAGATGAGGGATTAAAATGAATGACCTAAAATGGGTATTGTAGATGAACATAGCAGATGAGGGATTAAAATGAATGACCTTAAAATGGGTATTGTAGATGAACATAGCAGATGAGGGATTAAAATGAATGACCTTAAAATGGGTATTGTAGATGAACATAGCAGATGAGGGATTAAAATGAATGACCTTAAAATGGGTATTGTAGATGAACATGAGCAGATGAGGGATTAAAATGAATGACCTTAAAATGGGTATTGTAGATGAACATAGCAGATGAGGGATTAAAATGAATGACCTTAAAATGGGTGTCGTAGATGAACATAGCAGATGAGGGATTAAAATGAATGACCTTAAAATGGGTGTTGTAGATGAACATAGCAGATGAGGGATTAAAATGAATGACCTTAAAATGGGTATTGTAGATGAACATAGCAGATGAGGGATTAAAATGAATGACCTTAAAATGGGTGTTGTAGATGAACATAGCAGATGAGGGATTAAAATGAATGACCTTAAAATGGGTGTCGTAGATGAACATAGCAGATGAGGGATTAAAATGAATGACCTTAAAATGGGTGTCGTAGATGAACATAGCAGATGAGGGATTAAAATGAATGACCTTAAAATGGGTGTCGTAGATGAACATAGCAGATGAGGGATTAAAATGAATGACCTTAAAATGGGTGTCGTAGATGAACATAGCAGATGAGGGATTAAAACAAAATGTTCACTTGCATCAACCAAACACAATACAAAATGTCAACTTCATCAACCAAACACAATACAAAATGTCCACTTGCATCAACCAAACACAATACAAAATGTCAACTTCATCAACCAAACACAATCAACAGGGGCTAGTCACCATGTGGCTTGACTGTCTGGTACAATGTAACAAGGTATTATATTTTTGAAGTAATGAATCAGTGGATTAGCATTTGTTTGATATGCCACACATGTAATAACTATAATCTTCTTTGTTTTTATCCTCCTAGGGCTTTGGTACACGAGAGATTTACTGTGTAAGTGTTGCTGATGTTTTGTGTCCTGTTTCCTCTCTGCCAACAACTTGCATATGTTGACCCGAATTGAAGATTAGAGGGCCCTGCAGTAGTTGTAACTTTTGCTTGTGAATCAGAAAAGAATTGTTGTATTTTGAGAGTCTGAGTATCTGTCCTCAGAGCACATTATACCATAATCTTCCTTTTTTTGCATCATATATAAACCAAAAAGAGAAGAAAGAAGATTGCAGCATTAAAAACAAACAAACAAACCAGCCAAAGCGCTCAGAAAAATTACAACGTATAACCATGTTCATCCAAGGGCTCTCAAGTTTCATTGCCAAATTTAACAATATGTTTGTGGGAAATTACAGTGATCAAGTTATCATGACATCCAAAGACAATGAAACATGTTTCTTTCTTTTAATGCTACTTTTCTGTTTTATTGCAGCCATTTAAAATATGTCATTAGAAGATTTGCAGAGGATAACAGATGTGAGGTTAGTAAGGGCAAGGTTCTATATTTTTACACAATATACGGTAGATATTCAGTGTTCTCTCTCTCTCTCTCTCTCTCTCTGTATCTATGTATGTGTCTGTGTATTGCATGTATCTACCGGTTCATGTATAAATGTTGGTCTACAAAATCCCACAACATGACTGAAATAATTTCTCTTGAGGCTCAGCTTTGTGATGTGTTTTCTGGTATTTTGTGTTTTTTTTCTGTGAAAGACATTTTTTTGTTCAAGCTCCCAAAGTCGTGCCTAAATGCTTTGAGTTTTGCTTGTCACTACAGCTTGTATGTGTGAAATGCCCAATGTGATGCATTGACAACTGAATTCTAGTCCAGACTAGAATTCAGTCGTCAACAATAATAGTTGCATATTGTACACAAATATATCATGTTGACAAGACTTTATACACTGTACTCTGCATTTCAATATGCTTTGGGGAAAAGAATAAGAAAGTGCCTTTTTTAATGAACAAAAATTATAAAAATATCCGCAAAAGTTACAGCGCTGTTGTTTATTATTGGCACTTAAACGTTTGAAACATGCATCTTTGCATGCTTACACTCAGACATCCGTGAGTATATATGTAATGTATACATAGATACTGAAAAGCACAGATTTGCAAATGTGCAAAATGACTTGAACCCCGTGTGACCCAAGCTCCTAATCAAGGAATTCCAGGCACTGACACTGTACAGCAACTCAGTATCGGCTGTTAAAGGCCTTGCCATAGCTTAGCATTCTGAACAGCTGTAGCCAACATTTATGTTAAGAAAGAAAAAAATAATCATGTTGTGTCTTTTCATCATTGCATTTATTACAATAAGTAGACCTGACTCTCTTCAGATGCCCCAACTTATGGGTACTGTTAATTTAATGTTTAATATATTTGTTAAGGCGACTAACACGTGTTTCAAGTTCGACTATTGATGTTTCATGATATCAGTAAGCATTTCTGTAAGGGGGAGACAGTGTGATTAATTTCAGAGTAAATCTGTGATATGTGACTTGACTGTGAAAAATAGGTAAATCCATGTGCTTTTATCCACCTGTAGGTGCACACAGCAGTGTGTGGTGTGCGAGACGGCAAAGACGGCTGGTTCAATATATACTGCCCTGGCGGATTAGCATGTGATGATGATGGAGAACTTTTCTCAGCCATGGTAAGATTAAAGCACACTCTACAAAATTAAAGTGCAAATAATATCACCCATATTTTGAGAAGAGATAAATAATTCGTGTCAGGTAGGTAATCTTTGTAAATGGATTCTGAAAACAGGATATCTGTCGAAACCTCCAAAAATTTAGATTGGAATTGTCCGCCAAATGTTCAAAAAACTCCTAGAGACAGACCCCTCCCTTTGAAAAATGAACCCCTTCCATAACATCCCTCTTTCGCGAATCAAACCAGGATAGCATGATGCCAACCTATTCATTTAAAGACGTCAGGGTATATATGTCTGACAAAAAATGTTTTCAGCTTGACAGAAATTGTATGTTACATAGTAAATACTATGATATACGGTACATGTACAAAGACTGATGGCTGTAAAATGATCTGTGCATGGAAATACACAATTTGTGTTGAAATACTAGGCAAATGATTCCGAAGGATGGACAGCTTTAACTCTGTTTACAAAATAAATAGATTTTGTAGCTCACGTGTGTGAACACATGGGCTAATGTCATAGCGATGTCTGTCTGTCTGTCTGTCCATGTGTGTGTGTGTGTGTGTGTATGTGTCTGTCTGTTTGTTTACATGATAACTCAAAAACGCCTGAACGGATTCAAGTCAGATTGGTAGACAGGTACCATATGCTACTTGCAAGAACTGATTAGATTTTGGTTAGTGTGGCGTGCATATTAATGAAGTTATGCAATATCCTTTTTTTCCTTACAATGGTTTCCCTATGGAGACGATAATGACAGTGTAGACATATATCAAGAAATACTGCACAAAATTTCATGCAACTTTTCACAGATGACAATCTCAGAACATTATCATGATACTGTGAGTGTCATGTCAATTATCCGCTCATTTGCATATTTTATGAACTTTTTTATTAGTGACATAACTCTGAAATTCCTGCACCAAACTTGATGATACATGCAACAAATATTGATCTGATTTATATCCAATTGTACTGAGAAGCATTGAGCAGTGTCAAGTTAATAAATAGCTCATTTGCATATTTCATGAAGTTTTATAATTAGTCATATAACTCTGAAATAACTGCAACAAATGTGTTGAAAACTGTTGCGTATACTGATCGGACAGATATCTAACTTTGTTGTAAAGCATTCAGTAGTGTGAAGTTAATTAAGGGTTCATTTGCATATTTAATGAACTTTGTAATTAGGTATATAACTCTGAAATTACGGCACCAAATTTTGTGAAACGTGCTACAGATATTGATCTGATAAATATTTAATTGTGCTATAAACATCGAACAGTCTCAAGTTTATTTAGGGCTCATTTGCATATTTAATGAATTTGATGAGATTCGCTACAAATGTTTATCACATTAAAATATATCAGCTGTGAAAGATATTAAGGGGTGACATAAAAGATAATGGATAATTTGCATATTTAATAAACTTTCCTTATTTGGGATATATATCTGATTTGACTTGATCAAAATTGACTAAACTTGGTATGTATATTGAAGATACTATGATTTAACATTATTGAAAGTCATTAAGCAATTTCACTTCTGCCAATTCCTTATTTACTTATTTAATGAACTTTCCTAATTAGGGATATTTACCTGTCTTGACTAGACCAAAGTTGACGAATTGCTTTTTACATTAAAGATACTATGATACCACATTATTGAAAGTCATTTCTACTTCAGCCAATTCCTAATTTGCAAATTTAATGAGAACATTTCAGTCAATTCCTAATTTGCATATTTTAATAAAATTTCCTGATTGGGGATATATACTTGGATTTAAAATTAATCTGTGGTGAATATTATTCATTATGTTGATCATAACACTTTCAATGAAGTTGCAAACATGTGGCAAAGGTTCAAATTTATACATAACTGCAATATAATGAAACACGTGAGCATTTTCAGTTCATATCTTGTTAAAACATGCATGCTACAGTTTCGCTGCTGCACGCAAGATGTATTTTCCAAGAAAACTGAGAGATTATGGCAGAAGTCTTTCAGGAATTGCTGGCTTACTGTTTAATATCGTATTATTATTGTTTGTCTGCCAGACACAGCGCGCTGAAGCTATTAGCCTCTTGTAGAGAGATTATTTAGAGATTGAATATATGTCATGTAGATATTGTCATAGGAAAGCTCATCAATACATGTCAATCGTTACGCGTCATTGCTGGCTGCCCTCTGTATTGAGTTTATCGATCACTCTGGAAAGCCGCATCAGTGATATGTATCATGTCTGACAAGATACCCCTACCGGATTAAAAGCTACTTATCCAAACAGTAATGATAGTTTATTGTCCGATACAAAAGCCATTTAGCGGAACATCTTGTGATGAGGGATTTTCCTCTGATTAAGTTCAGTTTGAATGGTGATTTGTATTTTTATTTGCTGTGTAAATTCCCTTGCTTTGATTGTGTCAATGATAGCCATTGATGAAACACTGATGAAATATGATGTATATTATATGGCTGTAGATTACATGATGTCCGGGTCCCAGCCTTACCATATCTGTTTTGGGTAAACATGGTTTTATTAAGCACAGATCAACCTAAAGTAGTTTTGTGTGTTATGTAGATTATTTGGCTGGCTAAGAGTTTGACATATACCACCAAATTTGCATACATCTCTGAGAGTTGATCGGGCGACCCCCCCCGCACCCCCCCCCCCCCCCCCCCCCCCCCCCCCCCCCCCCCCCCCCCCCCCTTACCTTAAGTATCATTTTGGGACTGAACACCTAGTGCATTTACCTGAATAAATATGGTACTACTTTTTGAGTGTATACCAATCTTGCTGCCAGACAATTATACTCGCCCAACTGTTCACGTAACACATGCTTCAAAATTGAAAGTCTTACTGTAACTTTGCTCAAGCTTTCAGGCCATCCCAGACCCTTTCAAAATCAAGAAGAAAAATTCAAAGGTTACCTTGCATAATTTGGTACTAGAGAAACAAATAATTCATTATCTATCAACACTTAAAGGTCAAAATGGCTGCCAATGCTATATTAACTCTATGGGGGTGAAGTAGATTTTTGGTTTTCACAAAAATAAGCTGTTGAAAGCTTCATTTACTTTGTGCGGTTCAAAATGAGCTCTAACAAATGGAAAACCAATAAGGTGTTGCAAATGTTTGAGAGTCCAAATATCTGTCCCCCTAGGCACATTCTACCTTAATATTGAGAGTAGAAATAATATTTTCATGCTGAAAGATGCCCATTCATTGTGTTCACCATCATTATCGTTGATGCTATTTTTTTGGGCTTCCTTGTCAGATGCGACAACTTGTCAGCTGCTGTTGTAAACGGAAACGATTCCTGCAGATGGTATGTCGCAAGTTGTTGGGTCCATGCATGCTGATGGCTCTCCGACGAGATAATGTTATAATGGAGGTAGGTACATTCCGGTGTATTATGGATCTTTGACAGATGGATGCTATCATGTGACTACATGGCTGTCTCATTTACTGCATTAGTGTGGAGTATAACTTATTGGAACATACTAATCAAATATATTTCATGTTCTTTTTGTGTGTCGTATTGTATATTCCAACTATGATCAACCGCATGACTGTACTACAGAAATGAAACTGACAATTTTTGTCTAGCATATTCTTTCTGTAAGATGATTCAGAAAATTCAGTTTCAGCCCCGTGTTGCAATGGATTGCGAGATTTCCATTTGTTGAAGGGTAGGACTTGGCTTAACAGCGTGGATTTCTGGTACATGTGATGTCATCTCTTCCCCATTCGCAAAAGACACCGAAGAATGTATTACCTTAATTGTTGACAATATCAAGCATTTTGCAAAATGTTCAACAATGTGATGGACCAACATTCAACATGTTTCAATTTGCTGAACAGTGTAACATACTTAAATATCAAGAAATGCCATAAAAACAGGTTGTTAGCAAAAGTGAAATATAAGGGGAGGAATATGAGCTTCACCCCCGTACCCTTGCACTTCTGTGATGGCTGTCATGCCAACCGATTGCGTGAAGGTTTGAGTGAAGCCAATCATCACAGTGTATTGAACCTAACAGGCCCTCTGATGATGGGCAGGCCAAAGTCATCCAGGGAGAAGGGCAAATGTCAGAGCCCTAAGCAGCAGTGACAACCCCAAGCCCTTGTGTTTTCTTGTGAGTGGAGTTGAACAGCTGAAGGCTGACTAGTAATGAAAGAAGAGCAAGTTATGTGAACCGGAAACCTGAGTATAAGATCTGGAGTGGGAGGATGAGAAAGCAAGCACAGTGTATGCTAGGAGTGAGCGAAAAAGGCAGGATGTGCCCTGCTTTTGAGGGACAAATATGCAAATGATAGTACACAAGATTGGGGCAAGGACGTGTCCAGCCATGCAATAGATACAGATATTCAGCACATATTAGACACCAGTTAGAAATCCAAAATTCGTGTATTCATCAAATATCTGGGTGTTACTAGTGTAGAGTTTTATTCATTTATTTACATGGAACAAGTGGAAAGTGTTGTAGAACATAAAATTTAATGGAAGTGTTGTTTCGTGTTAGCAGCTTTTTAACGGATTATTTCCTGGAATATCATATATATCCGGTGTTGTGTCCTAGTTTATGATAGCAGCTACAGGTAGAAGTTCACATGATGGTTATTGGTTGGCTGGTAGTGGATGTAACTGAGGATGAAAATTGCAACACAAAGCCACAATGTAGTGTTTGTTGTACAACACTTTGTAACATGAATACTGTAAACTGGAATATGTTTGCAGCAAAATATTTTCGTATTTTCTTTCCCGACAAACTATTCGCGGGGCGAAATATTTGCGAAAGGAGGAGTCATGGGATTGGAATGAAAAGAAGGAGAAACAAATACTTCATTTGACAAATCAAGTTAGTCTTTCTATTAAAGATATCAACTTTATCTATGGAAGTCTACATGTACATAGAACCAAAGTATCACCAAATTATGTAGTATAGTCAGCAGCGGCCATCTTGGATGATGTCATGAATATTAATAAGTTGGTATGAGAGCTTCGCGTGTGGGGAAATGTTCGCGTTTTGCTTGTGGTTGCGAAAGTCACGAAAATATCCCGCACGCAAAAATATTCCGGTTTACAGTATATCATGATTGGGCCACAATACTCGTATTCAGCATTCTTGATATGATAATTCCAGTATACCCAATAAGAGAACTCATAGGATTTGCCCATTTTATATTCACTGATGATGTCGATGGCTTTGCCAAATGCAAGAGTAGTGTCAGCATAACGAGGAAGACAGTTCAAAATTCTGACATGAAATTAAATTCCTGCGATGTGGACATCTTTGAATGGACAAAGGAAACTCAGATTCTTGGAACCTTCTTTTGTTATGTTCAAAGACCTTTTGATTTGACTGGGTACATCTTAGCGTGTAGCTCTGATTTTATCCTGGTGATACAGATTCCAGCATGTGTCAGTTCTTATGGCTGCAGATGCTTTGCTAGTCGGTATCATCACTCGGATTCCTCAATTTCAGAGAGGTCACCACAAGGGCAACACGCCGTTCTTTAGTGTTAAAATCCCTTCCAATTTTACATAACTGGTTTTATTTTAAGTCTTGCCACATAATTTCCACTTTTCAGCAAAATTTTGTTCGCAATATTTATTTTGAAAGTTGAAGAAAATTTCATTCAGTTTCATTTACAGTTTATCTATTAATATGACATGTTGATCCTGAATTTGAAATCTCCAGATGATTAGAAAACCAGATGCTCTGTTAGTGCAAAGTTCCCCTTCAGATATGAGAACATTAAATGTATATCACTGTGAATGATATATGGGCTTGAGAGAGAGACCTACTTTTGTTTTCCTGGAAAAGATAATCGTGATCGAAATTTTCAAGAGTCTCAGTGCAAATATAATAGAAGTAGGTTCTTTATTGTGTGTTGACGTTAAAGCTGAAAATGAAATAATTGAAAAGCGACGTGTTGTTATCGCTCATCGTCTTGTGTGCTCAACACTACACGAGTGATTTGGTATATAAAAAAAACATCTTCTGTATTAGTCCTAGTGCTATTTTAACAGTAGATGTATGAAAGGACACATTTTTATTTTCAGGAAATGCCAACCTGACCAACCAGACAATTTGCTGGGTTTCTGTCATAAAAAAGAACACCTTTTTCACAAGGGTAATGGCTTGTATGTTGTAGCACACAGGGAGAAAATTCTCATTTCTGCCAATTCTGAAACCAAATTAATGAGGATTTCTTTGTCAGTGGATATTTTTCATCCTCTATGCTTGCCGTTATGGCCATCTTTGTATTTTCAGTATGTATCCAGACGACATTAAAAAAATAATGTGGCTAACCCTATACACCTTGAATATGATATTTAAAAAATAATGTTTACCGAATCACTCTGAAGGGCATCTATACACATGACTCATTTTGACTTGGGCCCATCAGTACAGTAGTGTCATGAGAATGTGTTAGTGAATTGTTTTTCAGTTTACATTTGATTAGATTATGTAGTGGTTATGGATGTACCAGAGGTTTACACAGCACACTTGGTTAGCCTACATCCATTAAACATTTTTTTTTAGATCGCCATTATCAAAAACTCAGAAGATATGTTAATTGGTGTAATGTATGCGTATGTTATCATTGTTATTTATTTATAAAGCATAGGTCAAGAGGCATATACACCCAATAAAGAAACTTGGAAAAATATAACATAATTTCAAGGTGATAGAGACAGAAAAATACACAAATTATAACAAAATCAAACATGAAAATAAAAGACACAACAAAAACATTTAATTACAAATAGCAGATACTGTAAATCATTAGAGAATAAGTAGAAATTCTTAACAGTAATGCTTGAAGCTATTCTCAGAAATAGAAAAATGTGTCAGATTGGTTTAAAAGGTGGTTGCGTGCTTCAATTGTTCTCATCAAAAGCACAGGTTTTCTAAGATCAATTCTACTTTCACACTTGATGGAGAAAAGATGGTGTGCGGAGAACAAGCTGTGGAGTATAAAATGGAATGCAGCTTAACAAATTTGGACAATTAATCAAGGCAGTAATAAACCATGAAAAAAACATGAAAAGTCTTCTACGTTTAAATGACCAGGTAATCCAATGAGTCTGTATGTACCCATGCCACTCATCTATTAACATGATTTAAATGTACAAAAAAGGAATGATGTTACAATTGCTTGTATCAGGTAGATATAGTCACTACAGTTAGGACTTGTGTTGTAAATGGAATATTCCTATGTCCCTCCCTACCATTTGGTTTGTACCTACGTCAGGAATGGAATATCCCAAGTAGTCAGGGACATCATTTGATTAAAACATCACAGAGATGCGGGTTACGTGATATTACAACCCCGCTGTATTCTGTTTTCAATTTCTTAATATGCACATGTAATAAATATTTAAAATTGCAATTTTCAAGAACAGTTTGATGACATTGCATTTTAATGCTAATCTCTTTGATGTGCAAAAGTGCATCAACTTTGGCACCTGTGTCACGCCAAGAGATGTAAGATTTTCTTGTTTCACGCAAGTGCATTCAGTTGTGTTAGGTTTGCAGTTGGAGTGTATGTTTCAATATTCATTACTCATGATACAGAAATACACAGTTGCAACTGTAGAAAAGTGACCTACGACATGACTATCCTTATCAAAGTTATTGTCGTATGCTCAGCGATATGCCCTTTAAGTTGTATGTGAATGCGATAAATTAAAGAAAATTTTCCTCCTCCGCAAAAAATCTACACCATACTGGTACATGTTCCAGTAAAGGTCTGTCACCAAGAATTTCTAGAAAAAATTCTTAATTGACTCAAAGAATTCATGGTGACATTACATGTAGTTAGAGGTTACACAGGGGTCATCCAAATTGGTCTGTGTTGTCAGAGTTAAGGTAGTAGATGTCTTAAAATTTAAACTTTTTAAGTCTTTTATACTTTTGTGTTCAAACTCACCTTTTAGCAAACTTTCAAGCAGTTTCTGTCATGTTCAAAAATAAAAACAGTGTCACTTTACAAATATTTGAATTGGTAAAAAAAATTCTCTGTTATCGGTATTTGAAATTTAGAATAACCCCTATCCCAATGTTAACTCTATGGAAGGGGGATTCAAATTTTTTAATCTTCACAAGATTAAAAATGTGAAAGCTTCATTGGCTTCACACAAGGTTCATATTGAGTCCATACGGGCAGCAGACCATGAAAGTATTGTAAAAATAAAAAATCTGAATGTCTGTCCCCGAGGCATATTCTACCTTAAAATTGTTCTTGATGTGATGTTTTAATATTTACCCATTCACCACCATGGTTTGGCCCAAACCTCTTGTTAACACTGGTGATTATGGACCTGTTTAACAGGGGTTTAGGGGTGAATAAGTTAAAACCACTAGTGATACAGTTAAGGTAGATCACGCCTCGGGGACAGATATTCAGACTCTCAAACTTTTACAATTTTTTCCTGATCTACCACTTGTGGGGTTCATTTTGATGCTCTTGCAGAAAGAAAAACTTTCACCATCTTAGTTTTTCGAAAATCGAAAATTTTATTTTTTCTCCATAGAGTTAACACAGGGATGGCAGCCATTTTGAATTTCAAATATCAGTAAATCTTGGGTAATTTGTTTCTCCAGTACTAAAATTTGCATTGTGACCCCTGATTTTTATTCTTGATTTAAAAAGAGAACGGTTGAAAGATTGCTTAAGGAAAGTTTGAGAACAAGTTTTAGTCTTTCACTCTCAAGGTGCATACTACCTTAAACAAAGGGGAATAGCCTGTGTATTTGATTACATTGCAAATATGTAGGGGAGAGAAAGCAAACACCCAAAAATCGTCATTGAAATATTTTCTTCCAATGCAGAAGGTACCATTGTAATAATGCCAGCATATTCTGTCATTTCATTGAATTTCCTGGCATCTTGGCTGATATTGATCCATTTGAACTGCGTCAGAGGAATTTTAATCACTTCCCAGAAACAGAGCACCGAATTTTCAATTGAGTTTCAAATGGAAAATTTCCAGGAAATGACAAAACATTGACATTTTTATGAGGACAGCTTGTGTGAAAGGAGTGTTTCACTGAGTCCAATAAAACGCTGTATGGTTGTACAATTACAGGTACTGTGTGTGCTACTCGAAATGGACCTGGTGGAGAACCATGACGACCGTCTACAGATTATCACAACCCTGGAGAGCACTCCAGAAGGGCGCAAGATGTACGCTGATCTCTGCGAGCGACAGATTGCACTGAAAGAGCTGGTATGTATCTGTTGTTCTGGAGCAAAAAAAATATGAAATACTGCCAAGATATTGCCTGGAGGCTCTTCACGCTCTTGTCTTTATTAGAGCTGTGTTAGTGAGTGACATGATTGCTTTGCTGGAAAGATCTAAAAGTCAAAGAGCATTGCACTTTTCATTACAGACGGTAAATTAGTTTTTGTTAGTTCATTGTGATATTGGACGACTATTTTGAAGCTGCCAAGCACACTCTTGAGGATACTCAGAGTCGTCATGTGTGTGCAGCATGGCCTCTCAACCGTACCAGTGTCTACGCAATCTTTCTTTAAATAACTGCTTTCTTCCATATTATCTTGATGTGTATTATAAAACTATTCTGGATAATGGAAGGGATGGAGAGAAGTAGGTTGTGTATAGAAACAAGCGCTCAGTGTACAATATTTGCTGTATTTCATCATGTTTAACACAAAGTCTGTTTTATAATCAGCCGTATTTCTAATCAATCTGATTTAAATCAGATTTAGAGATAGTGACGTTTCCACCTGTGCTTGTCCTTTGCTGTTTCTTGTTTAGTTCTGAACGCTTTCCTATATCTGACCCACCGCCATAGGAGATCCCATTCAAATCTTGCACTTTGCTAGAGCCAATCAGGTGGTCTTTTTTAAATACAATGCAGCAATCCATAACAAGTGGTGGTTGTAAACCTCTTTCCAATTGGTCGGTTGTTCTAAGTGATGTGTGAGATTTGAACGTGATCTATCTATGGCACTGCGTCAAATGTAGTGAGGTGATTAGCAGCAAACAATATCGTCAAAGAATAAGCAAAGATGGAAACATCTCCATCTCTATATCTGATCGTAATCAGATTGGTTTCTAATATAACGAGCACTGAAAATTCAGTATCATAGATCAATATACCGCTTCGATAGGTTCATCTAGCTCGAGTGGGCCATATTTGTTGGACTGGGTAATATTAGGTATGTTGTATGGAAGTAGATTTGATAAAGCATAATAAATGAGATTGTACTTCTTCCTTGTGGCTCAGGTTTTGCTGGCTTCAACTTGCTTGACTGGGCTTGACTTAATGGTGCTGGGTAATATTAGGTGTACTATATTGTGAAGTGAAGTGTGCTATTTGACTGTCAAGGAAACATAATGTGGCAGGTTATTGGGGCCGTGGCCATGTAGTTGAAGTGTTGTGGATAATTAGAAAAGCCAGCTTTGAATTTGCCCATGCATTCAAGCTGATTTCTCAAATACTATGATCAGTGTAATCACATATTGATGTAATTCAGCATTTCTGTAACATTCAAACATGAATATCAAGAATATTTTTCAACAGCATGGAGTACTTTAAGGTAGTATGCGCCTTGAAAGTAAAAGACTCAAACTTTCACTCAGACTTTCCCCAGAGAAACTTTTGACCATTTTCTTACCTAATCAAGGATAAAAATCAGGAGTTCAACATACAAAATTTGGTACTAGCGGGACAAATTACCTAAGATTTCCCAATATTTGAAATTCAAAATGGCCACTACTCCTATGTTATCTCTATGAGTAAAAATGAAATTTTCAATTTTCGAAAAAACTAAGATTATGAAAACTGTTCTTACTCCAGGAGCTTTAAAATGAGTCCAAACAAGTGGTAGATCAGAATAGAATTGAAAAAATTTGAAGGCCAGAATGTTTGTCCCAGAGGCGCATTCTACCTTAATGATATATACTAACATATGAACTGCTGATATGAAATAAAACCTTACGTGGTTTGAACATTACGAGTGTACATAGATAAAGTAGATTTGATTGACACCACTTTATAAATTATTGTGTCCAGTGTTATTGTTATGTACTGTCATCAAGTAAATGTTTTCATCCTACGAAAGTTTCCTCTGATTCTAAGCAATCATATCACAGGAGAGAAGGCTGGTGTTGGCACAGTTCAAAATCACTTCCCTATCTTCCTCATTCTCTGTGTGTGTATTTTGCTGTCTGCTGCTTGTATGGCAGTTCCATGTGATATATCTTTGCCAGAAGTTATGTCTCATCGGTGTAGGGGAGTTTGAGTCAGCACGTGCTGCATTTACCAAGGCCAGTTCAAGGGATGACCCATTACATATTCTCATGACATACTTCATCCGTATGTGCATTCTGCTGTGTGTTGTGAAGCAAAGTCATCCGTAATCTAAATATGCCCATATATGGTCAAAGGGTCATTCCTTGGTATTCAAAATGCCCATGTGAGGACGCTGTTTTTTAAAAAGCGGCCACCCGCTTAAAATTTGTGATTGGTTAGATTTTCTCTTTCCATGGTAACTGTGGCAAAATTGGAACAGGTGACAGTATACCTTTAACGCCATGAAGAGACTTTTCATGAACATTGCTTGCTGTCCATGCAGGGGAATTTCAGTCAGTGTGTTCTGTTTTTACCAACAGCAGTCCAAAGGAGGTCCCAAGACGTTGTCTCTACCACCCAAGTCTACCGATGCCGATCTGCATCAGCTTCTCAATTCAGGGTCTTTCGGCAACCTAGAGTGTTTGAATCTTGCTTTTACACACGTTACCAGTGCCTGCGCTGAAACCATCATCCGACTGCCAAACTTGAAATATCTCAACCTGTGGTCTACTAACGTGAGTCTTTCCCCTTTAATATTTCTCTGTTAATTGTGCTGCAAATGATTAATTTTGATGGTAGATAATTGGTTTCTGCTTTGTCTGAATCCATGAAGCACTAGTCAGTTGCAGATTTGATCAGAAAGAAAGTGTTACCTCAAGCCATGTAATTGGTTATCGTGTGATACAGGTTTTCAACCACCTAACCCGGCCAAAATCCAGTGTATATAGATCTAGAATCTGATAACCTGTCTCTGAAATGCTGCCTGAAGTTTTGCTATATTTCACATTTTTACCACATTATGCACTGATAATTATCAGTACACTGTGTATTCACAGCATTTAATAAACACTCGAATAGCGCTTCAGAGAGGCTGCTCCACCTTGATCTAATATGTGCAAAGAAATACCCTTGTCATTTAATGTATCATACATGTATGTATATAACATCCCATAGCAGTCTTCTAAAACATAATGTGGTCTGTACTGGATAGTTGCTGTAGGAAAAATGGCAGGCTTGAAGTCGCAACGTCTCAATCAAATTAAAAGAGTATTTTTTTCCCTTTTATCTTTTTTTTCAGTTTGGTGATGCAGGCTTGCAGCTTATCTCTGAACACTTGCTGAAACTGCAAGTGTTAAACCTGTGCGAGACCCCGGTCACAGACAAGGGCCTCAACTGCCTAACACAGATAAAAAGTTTAAGACGACTCAACCTGAACAGTACTCAACTGTCTGCACTTACATTTGTCAAACTTAAGGTAAGGAGAAATTACATATAACCTAAAGTCTTTCAAAATGTATCAGTGTATTGGCACCAGGGAAATCTGCTTAATATATCGGTCTCTCTATTAAAAATCCTGATAAGCCGTGACCTTTGTACTGTCTTCTGTCAGTTGAACCCCTTCATCACAATGGTTTTTCCCATCCCTGTCATTATCAATGGGAAAGTTCGACCTATGTAAGGGAAATGTGGGTGAAAACATCATGTTTTTTTCTTCCGAAACTATATGATTCTCCTGCCCATTTTGATGACATTTTCACAACCTTGCGGTATTCAGACTTGTAGCCCCCATGCCATGCAGGCCAACGCGCTCTTCATTGAAAACAATCAATCATGGGTTTGGGACTGAGCCATGTTAGTGAAAGGGTGAGATTGACGAACGGTGTGAAACCTGGATGAGTCATTGTAGCACTTGAAAAGCTTGGAATTACTTGAAAAACTACTGTTTATATAAGTTCCAAAAGTACACTTCTATGCTACTTCTGTAAGAAAAAAATTGAAACATCCTTTCCTGATAAGGTTAGTGTGCGCGTAAAAATGAAAGACTTACACTTTTGCTCAAAATTTTTTTTTTGACACCTTAACCCATCCTATTTTGAAATACAGAATAAAAATCAGAGGTCACCGTGGAAAATTAGGTATTAGAGAAACAAATTACCCAATATTTACCAACATTTGAAATTCAAAATGGCCCCATCCCAGTGTCTGTGTTAATCCTATGGGGAAAAATAAAATTTTTGATTTTCACAAAAATGAGCTGGTGAAAACTGCCCCTACTCCAAAAGCTTCAAAATTAAGCCCTACAAGTGATGTGTGTTCTTAGACTACAAAAGTATAGTAAAAGTTTGAGGGTCCAGATCCCATTCCAATGAAACTGTACAGAACCATGTGTTGAAAAACCTTATTTCTGTGTATTATTTTCTTACAGGCTCAGCTACCATCATTGGAAGAATGTGATGTACGTTATACCGATGCCTGGTGAGAGTGAAGATGAGACTGCTCTCTGACCTAATAACCTTTGAACCTTTGATGTGTGTTCTTAGACAACAGTATTATCATACAAAGGAGAAAGAGCAGCCCAGAAAGAGAGAGAGATAGCAAAGAGAGACTGAAAATAGAAAAGCATAGCAGAGCAGTGTTGTATATATATTGTATTGATTCAGTGTAATACTTTGCTGTATGTGCAAGAAAAAAAAAACAAACTAAAATTTCAAAAAAAAGACAAAAAAAGAAGAGACATTGAAAGACTGAAGTGCAGACCGCAGGAAGGGTACTTCACAAAGCCATATTATGTGAAGACCCTTGTCATTTTGTTTATGTGTCAGACTATAACTGCCGGGGTCCTGAATGTACACAACAACCGTAACTTTTTAAAAAAATACTGAAGTCAGAAGAAAAAAAAATAGAAATAGATATCTGCCAAGGACGGGGTAAAATTCCATTCTTTCATTGGGAAGTAGACATTCACTTTTGGAAGGTCTTATTTTTGATATATTTATTTTTTTTCCTCTGCACTTGTCGGTAAGTTTGCTTATGACAATGTTGCTAATAATACTTAGGTACTGATAGTGTTGCTTTGATAGTGGACAGACACTCACACAGATGAACAACCAGCTCTTTCATCAATGATGACGACCTTTATTTGTTTTAGGTAAAAAAAAAATTTGTGCCTTTTTTTGTCCCGTACATTGCACGTTGCTGGCCGAGGTGCAGATAATTTACTTAATTTGAATATGTGTTAATCATTAGAGAATTTGCGGGTTAGGACCATTTTTTTTTGGCCTTTATAACAAAATATTATGAAAAACTGTTACCTTTGTTAAATTATTTAGTTTGTACAAAGTTTGTAGCCTCACTGTAGTGTGAAGATAGTATTGTAAAATCCATAGTGTTGTTGTCCCCAGAGTTATTGTCACAATCATGAAAAATATATACGATATGAAATTTGTAATGAATTGTTAATTGTAATGTAAAAAAAAAATATACCTTATCGGCGGTCGGTCATCTTGAGAGAGTGTATTTACAGACCTAAAAGTGATATATTTGAGACCTTCAGAAAATTGGCATTACAGCTCCTTTGGAATCAAAAGCTGGATGCTTCAAAAAAAAAAAAAGATGAAGCAGCAATCGCTATACCAAAGTGTTGCACCTTCAACCTTTCATCAGCAGATTTTGGAATATATCAGCAACTGTGACTTACGATGGAGCTGTTGCACTTTTGTCAATCAGTTACTGGAGCAAGAAAAAAAAATCAAAAATCAGTGAACAAAGACAATCTTGTGAAAGTCCCAAGTTTCACATTGCGGAATCGTAAGTTAAGTGCCGGTCATGTTTGGTGATCAGCCAGGACATATTGGAAGAGGATACTGTAGCAGCCATGCTGGGAGTGATTATATTCCTGGGTGAACTTCGACCCCAAAAGCTGTGACCCAGATATCTACTGGGTCAGAGTGACGGCAATGTCACGACGGAAAAGCGATACAACTGAGAATCACGCCGATATCCAGTTGGAAGGCAAGACTGTGCTGTGAACGGACAGTTTTTGAAAATGTTCAAGCGCGGGGAGTTTCTCAGTGACTGTGTATCTCTACTGTGTTTTGTCACTCGCAACTGTCAGGCTGCAGGAGATATAGAGAATGAAAAAAGAAACTTGGAAAGAAATAAAAAAAAATTGGGTGTGCGAAGAGAAGAGGATAGGAAACAGGTCAATAGTTTCCAGAAATGTTGAGCGCTGTACCAAGGATTGCATTCAACAAAGTGTGTGAAGCTACAATCATACATAGACAAGACTTACCCAGTCTGGTTTGTGTTACCAGACTATGAAACTCTACATAATCCACAAGAATGCATCTCAAAAGCAAGATAGACAAACATTGTGTCATTTTAAAAAAAGAAGAAAAGAGTTACATTGATTTAAAAAAAAAATCTGTGTAAAACTGGCCCAAAGTTTTTTCATTATATTAAGTTAACAGTTAGAGAGCATTTCTGCCAAACGTGAAAGGAGAATTCGCCAGACAACAGTTCTGATTTTTGAAAACCGATATAAGTATTGTAATATTGTAGTTAATAGTTTAGCAAGGAACTAGGGCCCATATGTGAAGAGAAAATGTAATGTTTAATGTTAAACTACTCCTCAAATAATGCATTGGCTCCTGTTTTGAAGAAGAAACTATTTTTGTGAAAAATCATGAAAGACCCAAATTTTTGATACAGTCTATTTTCATCTGTAGGCATGTATATGTTTTGCAAGGACTGAGTCTGTTTTTCCCCCGCGTAACACATAGTGTGCTTTGTACTTGGTGAACTAGAATTGCAGCTCCTTATTATGTTGAAATGGAACCAGCAAGTTCAGTGGTGTCAACTTTTCTATTTTGGAAGCTGACAATATGGCAATTAGCGTAGTAATTATCACCATCGGCATCCAAACAGCACAGGGTCACTGATGAGCCCCACACTTTAAAAGTGCAAATTAAGATTTGATGTGAAAATATCTAAAAACTAAAGAAATCATTTCCACCTATACCATACTCACTGTAGATGGAGGAATGCTAATACTGCATTGTACAGCCTTCCCACCCCTGTATATAATTTATGTACTGGACCACGCTGATCACTGTTTAACACATGTTTGGGAGAGGGTTATTTTCCTTGTAATTGGTTAAGATTGGTATTGAAACTATTTCTGAATCAATCATTTCAATTGCATTGATACAGTGACGGAGATATTCACTTCATAATATCCTAGACAATCTAATCTGTTCTCCCCGATTCCTTGTAAAACGGGTCCACAATCACCACCGATAACAATAGGTTTAATGTTGAACATTATAACCGATACTGCTGTCATTAAGTGTAGTAAATCGACCCTTGTTGCATAGTATCATGGTTTGCCACTTGAAAAAGAGATGACAGTGGTCTTGTCAAAAGTACAAGGGTTTGAGTTTACATCTGGTCAGTTTCTCCCTTTCAGTATACAGTAGTTACAGCTGAAATACATTATGTAAGTGTCCATGAGTACACACTGCCATAATGTACAAACCAGCTCTCCCATCAGTGACTTTGCCGCTGTTTGGTTCACAAACTTGAAGTATTCATGGCAGAGGATCTTCTGTGTTGCCCTTACCTGAAGCAGGTTGGGGAGGGATGATTGCAAGGGGTTGGGTTGAGCAGAAGCAGCAGCTCTTTTTAGACCCGTGCTTCATTCATGTTCCACGTGTCATTGTCTCTAAGCCTACCTACACGGATGAAATGAAACATCTGCCAATCGGGACGCTTGTGACAGAATACCTCCACTACCATAGCAGCAACACCGATGTTAAAGGCAGATTTAAGTGAATGATGAAATTTTTTTTTATTTCAACCACAAAAGAAGAACAAGTTATGAAAAAAGGTAACTGTTTTCAAGTAATGTACAAAGACAGGGGTAAAGAAATTAGAGCCGCTGACTTGTTAAGAATGGCTGAATGTACCAGTAACTGTGTATGGTCTTGCGTGCTTTCTATCTAGTGCCAAGTAAAAAACAAACAATTCATTTATTGATTTATCTTGTGACAAAACTTAATCTATCAAGTGTCTTTCATAAGAAGCCAGAATGTTACCTGTCTTTAAAGATGCGTTAGAGAAAAGCGAGAGGGAACGATTCAAGAATCGAGTTCTCCTCTGTAAAGACTCATCATGCAAGCCAACAGCTTCAGATGTTAAAGAGAAAACCTAGTATTTATTTATGTTTTTTGTATGTTTACTCGGTAAAAGGACTACTGTGTGGTCGTTCCTCGCTTTAGTGTGTTTTCCGTGTTGTGGAGAAATATTTAAAAGAATTGTTAAGTTAGAGTGTCCAGTTGCGAATGTCACGTCACCAGTAATGTTTTCGTGCACAGTATCAAAAATTGTGTGAGATATTAAAAAAACAGAAATGTGACTATATTACATATTACTTATATATTATTTATCCTGAAAGTAAGAATCATAAAAAATGAATGGTTCTGTGCTTCGTATCATTTTGTTTTCTGTTTTTCATTTTCTTTGGCCGCGTAGTTTGTGTACAGTCCATTGTCACCTTGTGATATGAGTTTGTGTTTCCAATGTTCAATGCAATAAGACTTTCTGTGAGCTTGTTTGTATTCGGATTATGATCCTAACATCTTTATATTTTAACCTTCTATATGAAAATACAAATAAATGTAAATATATCTTGGAAAGTAGGTGTCGTCTGGTCATCTCTTTTTTTTCTGATTTTCAGTTTTCAAATTGTATCCTATTCACTCTTACAATAAGGAGTAAAATTTCCTCGTGAGTGCTCAGTGAAAAAGATATATATCTACATATCTAAATATATATATATATATATATATATATATATATATATATATATATATATTTATATATATCAAAGTTACTGATATATCAAAGTTACTGATTACTGGTAATAAAACACTGTGGAATGCATGTGATAATTAGCAAAGCCTACACACTGCCTCCCTGCCCTGACATTTCATTTTGGAAGGGGGGATACAAGTACTGAGTCTTAATGACTATCAAGGAACGTTGGTTGCCAATCGAATGTATCCAGCCAAATTGCACCAGATTTTCAAGTTTAGTGTGAATGAAACCCCATGCTAAATAAAATTTGAAAAATCTGCAAGTTCACGATGAAAACCCACCCTTTAACTTTACTGCAAGGATGATCTTGGTCTGTTTTGCATGAAAAAAGGCATAGAACATTACACATTATCGATCTATCTACACACACACACACACACATAACAATTCTTTTATCAGTTCCATAATGCATTATGCAATTTTTTAGCCATAAGGTATGTGCAGGGTATGTTACTTATAGAACACCTGTGGCAGGTTATACCCTGACCTACATTTTCGCTGCAAATATACAAAATGAGGGATTTTTTGGCATTTTAAATTTGTGTCATCCTTGTATAACAATCCCTTGTACAACACAAAATTAGTATGTTTGTTGTTTTGAGTGTGTATACGGTGTTTGATACAGCCACAGCAACGGATTGTGGGATGGCCGGGAAAAGTTCTGTACATATGTACATACAATCAGTCATGTCAGAGTCAAAATTCGTAACCGTCTCCAGCCAGGCATTCCCTAAAGCTGACCATCTGCAAACACCTTTGCATGCTGACAGAACTTGCACACACATGCCTTATTCTTGCATTTATTTTTCAAAAGAAATTTCACAGGAACTTTGTCACCCTTGCTCCATTTGCATGATAAGACTGGTTTGCATCTCCAAGCCTTGTTATCTACCCAAATAATGATCATTCTTACTCATGGAGTGAAATACCTTATTGAGGGAAAACCTGCAATGAAAAGTGTTACCAACTTTTGCTAAACTTTCAAGGAAATATAGAGCCACTTTATTTTGATATTCAAGAAGCAAAATTGGGGGATGTAAACTCACTGTACACATATCGTAATAGAAAAACATTATTGAACCAATATTTGAAATTCGAATTCCTTTGGCTGCTATTCCTGATTCTGTATGGAAATACTACATTCTTGATTTTCAGAAATATGTGACCGTGAAAGGCGAAAACTTTTCTATTTTGCTGTTCAGGTTTCGAAATGAGCTCACACAAGTTTAACTGGTAGACCCAGGTAATGATTATTTGAGAGAGTGAAAATATGTCCCCAGGCAGCATTTTACCACAAGAAATGGTTTCCTATGTACTGGACATTACTGAACTATTGTCACAAGTTTCAGCTGTTGATCCTTCAATATACAGAGGGGGAAGTTTGGTTACTGAAGGCATTATTTTCCATGAGAACCATGACACTTGTCCAACATTCCTGACAGAACTCATAACCAGCTCCGAAAGCCTTTGTTCACATGGCAAATAAAAAAATCTGGTCTAATTCACAAGGGTAAAAAAAACTACATCAGGCCAAAAAGAAAATTTCTCATCCTCGCATGTCAACCTACAATAGCCAAATAAGCCTTGTATTTGTTTCATGATCGAGTGAAAAATATTAAAATATGAAAAAAAATGATTGTGCAGAAAATGTAATATGATCTGTAGGATCACATGCACACACTGAACAGAGTAGTCGTCACTGTCATAAAGTCTCATGTCAGAATTACCACTGCATGTTCAACGTTCCAGATTTGTAGATTGCATGTACGTGGTTTAATCTTGTGAGGCTTAAACAAAATGACACATTCTTGTACAGAACATAGGATGAAAAACAAACCTTTCACTTTCCTTGGCCTCTCAACTGTTCCATCTTGGAGATGCTCTGAGAAAGATGACAGTTTGTGGGGAATCAGAAGGGAAGCCATACTGCTATTATTACGATTCAGATTTTTGTTTTGGTCATTCAACACTGAAATTAGAGGAAATTCTGGGATAATGGAACAGACACAGAATAGCACACGAAAAATGTTGAAATATTGTGATATTATAGACACATATTCCTTTGTTGTGTTTTATACCAACAATCACGGTTTACTCAGTGCAACCAGTCTACTTGAGTGGCTGTGCAATTTTTTTTTCAAGCTTTAGTAATTAAACGAACCCACACTGTGGAAAGATTTCACCTGTTCCTTTGGGCGGTGGACAACTGCAGCAGGAATTAAATCTGATAATTACAGGTCCACATGAAAGACAACCAAAACTAACAAGATATTTGCTGGCAAAAATCTGTGTCATCGCGGCACCAGACCCAGGCGCCAGACACTGGACATGACTTAAGTGAACTTAAGGGCATGATGACCTGTTTTATCAGAAGGCAGTATCACCCGCTAAGGAATGCTCTGAGAAACAGTGCGGCTGGTGCGGTGACCAGTCTTTAACGAGCACAGCCGTTGAGAGTGGAATGAAGATTGTGTATGCTGTCCACCCCTACAGCACAAAATGAAATCTCCCAATGTCGTGACAAGCTTAACAGCAAGGTAGAAAGATACTGGAAAGGCCAACGAACTTTGTCATTTAATATACAAAATGTACTGATGTACTGTTTTAATAATCATTGTGTAATGGTTATATACTAATGTAGAAAAATTTTCACAAGGTTTTTTACATGTCTTCTTTACATAGAATAAGAAAAAAATTAAGCAGCTACTAATCATGTCAGTGCATAAATAATATCTTTGCTTTTTATTTTACTCAAAAGGTTCAATATTTCATTTTGCAATCATCAGGGAATAAAAATACTGTTGATTTAATGATGTTTACTTGCTTTCAATTCTTTTCACCATTATTATCTTTGCCGATATTAAAACAGACTGAAATTAATTTGATACCTATACACGGACAAATATAAACATCTTCAAATTTCGTCCTTTCCATGAAGAGTGACCATAAAGACACCGTGAAATTTACATTAAACGTCTCCTTTTGAGTGGTGTTGAATTTCATGGAGATTTTCCACAGATGAAAGTGATACCATGTAGGATTAAAAAGACATGATGTACTGGTTTGCTTTTAAAGTATTGACTTGTATTTGCAGGCAAACATGACCCAAACTGCATGTGACGACTCAGGGTATGTGAAGACGCGCACTCTCACAGCGATTCTTACATGATCACCTCGACATGACAGTATCTCTTCACAGACTGGTGACCTGGTATGACAAAAGAAGGGAGGAGAAAAGAAACAAATATAAGATAACATAATAAAATTACACCATACACAGAGCTGCACTTCTTTGCATCACAATTGCTTTACACGGAAGGTCAGGGGGTCAATCGTGTCAAAATCATGCGAGCATAAGTCCATGAAAATTTGCTATTAAGCATATTGCAGTGCAACTCAGGGAAATGAAAACATATTATACAACCAGAAATCCTGGAAAATGCTGTATAGCTGAAAAAAAAATATCAAAGATGGCCTTGCGACTCTACTGTCAGAGTATCTCTGTATCTGCATGTACATGATTGACCAATAGATTTTGATGATTTGTGTCTTAGAAATTCTAAGAAAAAGACTTCTTTGAAAAGAGCTGGTGATGTAACATGTTAGTGTTGGCCAGGTACCTGCAATGAAAGATGTAAAACGTACAGACAGTTCATATATATATATATAATATATATATATATATATATATATATATATATATATATATATATATATATATATATATTATATACAGATATATAGATATATACAGATATATATAATACATACATATATACATATATATACATACACACACACACACACACACACATATTATATATATATGTGTGTGTGTGTGTGTTGTGTGTGTGTGTGTGTATGTATATATGTATATATGTATGTATGTATATATATCTGTATATATCTATATATCTGTGTAATATATATATATATATATATATATATATATATATATATATATATATATATATATATATATATATATATATATATATGTGTGTGTGTGTGTGTGTCTGTGTGTGTGTGTGTGTGTGTGTGCATGTATATATATGTATGTATTTTTTTTTTTTTTTCCCCCTTTCTTTTTTTCTATCTTTCTAGGTACTGGACCGACATGTTACATCAACAGCTCTTTTCAAAGAAGTCCTTTTCTCAGAATTTCTGAGACACAAATTGACAGTCTTATCAAACTTATCCTATTCTTGGTCTTCTGTGAAATTATGTCACAACAATTTGTATTGCCCCACTCCTACTGGAATTTTGTTGAACGTACCCTCCCACTTACATGTATCTCCTCCACATGCCTACTCTGCCCTCTACCTGGTCCTGAAAGCATTCCGTTTGTTACCCCCACCAACATTGCAGCTTCCTACTGCTGTCTTCAGATCACAAGGGTAAAATGACTCCACCAAAAGAGAAAAGAGCATATCAGTTTGCTGCGTAAAGACATCTCCTGACTGCGCAGAAATTCCCTCCCTGAAAGCTGTATGACAAAATCCAACCAATATCTCTAGCTGCTATGTCAAACTTGTCTGCCCTTGGTCCAATGCCTGCTCTATACCTGTTCTCCTTTCTAAACCTCCAGCAGGTTGAATTGGAAAATCTGCCCACCCACTGGAAAATCGAATTCCAGTGGCTTTTTTCCTTAATGCCTCGATCTGGACGACCTGGTCAATGCAGATATATTGAATATATAGGGGTCATCTGGGGAGACTGTCAGTCCTTTTAACCTTGTGAGAACCACAACACATGATTGCCCGGTCAAATAACATCAATGGCCGATGGTACTATTTTCTGTTCTAGTTTCAAATACATGTGTTCATCAAATTTCTTGTGCTTTGATACAGATTTGCATCAATCTACATGCATAATCATCATTATGGAGGTGAGGTTATACAATCATAGGCTGCATCAACTATGTAGTTTATTGACCCTCAAAACAGGAGACCTGAATACATGGGTTTATACTGTAGGCCCTCGCAGCAGGAGACCATTGGATAGCTGGCAAATGACCATCTCCTCTTCAGCACCCAACCCCATGTACTCAGGCAGTAATACTGGCGTCTGTCTAATGGTGGATGAGAGTATATCATCGGAGTCTTGGAGATCAGAAAGTTCTCATCCGAGACATATTAATTCTTGACAAAATCATAGACTTTTCAGTGAGACAACATTCCAAAATTTCGAAATTATGAGTTTCGAATAACCTACATTGTCCATCTGTATACATCTGGAAAGTGTATTTATTGCTCTGTGAAATTAAACATTTGTCACATTCTGGTAACATACACAGAGCTCTGCTGTGTCATGTTCTGTATTGGCCTTGTTGTGTATCAATCTTTTCATGAATTCTACTGTTAGGCTTGTATCTCTGGCTGTGTGATGTAGCTGCCTGTGTAACACTTGAATGGCGCAAGAATGAAACCTCGAGTAAACTTGGATACTATGTGAGCAACAAATGAGCAATACATGGGTAACTCTTTGGTAACATTTGAGAGATGCATGGGTAACACATGGGTAATACACACATGTAGGTAGTACGTGGGTATCACATGGGTAGCGCATGTGGTACCCGGGAGACATATGGACAACACATGGGTAATACATAGGTAGTAGTAGTTTGGTAGACATGGTTATTACATGGGTTGTACTTAGGGACACAAGGGTAACACAAGGTAGTACATTGGTAGTACACAGGTGTTATATGGGCAATACATGTACCAAGGAGACACATGGGCAACACATGGGTGATACATGGGTAGGGACATATGGGCAACACATAAGTAATACACAGATGGTAGCCATATGACGCACAGGTACATTTTTGATGACAGGTGGGTGCCACTTGAATAAATAAATACTGAATGAAATATACACTCTTTGGTTACACTTTGTCACCAATGAATATATAACATGGTATAAATAAATACCGTCAAGGACAGTGTGCGGGGCGACTTGCAGCGATTTCGAAGCTGTTATCCAATTGGTTGGCAGAATCGTACCGTTATAATGAAATAATACAAATAAACTCCCTAAGTTGCTGTGAATAGTGACAATCGACCAATCAGATATAACCTTGCAAACACGCTGCGAGTCAGCCGCAGTGTGCTCATATTGGTTTGAATTGGTCCATCGAGAAATATTTAAACCAGGAAAACAAAAATGGCAAACGTAAATAAGGTCAGAAACTTTAGGTACTGGAGGTCAAGTTTAGGAACAGGCTTAGCAGAGGAATGTTTTAATACAGTCCTTCATGGTTTCAGGTCTGCCAATATGTATCAGTCCATGAACAATGACAGGAAATGACTCAAGGTCAGTGGAGTAGCCTGTTTCAGTCACTGCCACCACTCCTACACATAAGTACAACTGCATACAAATAGGTTAAAGGTCATAGAAGCTCTGATGTAGGCTGTTTCAGTTAATACCACCGCTCCCGCACATTTGCAGGATTTCCCCTTTTTCTTACCTCATTTGCATATTTTTGACACTGACATGTTCATTTGAACAACGTCACATCTCAACCCCTGGGTCTACCTGTACACCAAATACTGTGATGGTAGGTGCGGCGGTTTGGGAGCTTTTGCGTGTGACAGACATACATCCGCACATACATACATACATACATACATTACATTACATACATACATACAGACATACAGACGCCATCGACTAACCATAAAAGATCTTTTTGGTCTTTATATACATACCAAATATGAGCTAAAAACATCTTCTCAATTACACAAAACAGCTAGACATACCTAAGACAGGTTGCAAATGCCCTCCTAGGGTTCCTGTGTAAGAACTGTATGGGAAATCCCTTGAAGGTATGGCCGTCCGGAACAGCTCGGCGGATAGACTGTTGGAATTCTTCATTGCCGGCGGTCAAGCCTGTGGTGCGTTCTAGTTCATATGCTGCGAGAGCTGGAGACAGCAGATAAGATAGCTCATCGTCCCATACACAGGTCAAACCCATGTCCTGCAATTACAGATGATGGCTTGGGTGAAATGTATAAAAGTATTAGACAATATAAGATATACACTTGAAATAAGTGTTTGTCACTCAGATTGCACATATGTGTGTGTAAGTGTGTGTGTGTATGTATAATATATAAATATATATATATATATATATATATAGAGAGAGAGAGAGAGAGAGAGAGAGAGAGAGAGAGAGAGAGAGAGACATGCTGATATGTGTTTCAATACATGCATGCAACTCACAGACCCTCAGCGAAACAAACATCATAATGGTATTAACAGCATACCGGTATGGTCAGTCAATTGCGTATACAATGCAAGATCCGAGGTACATGAATATTCCACATTGATTAAGGGTCATTAGCATAGAATTTTAATACCGAAACAATGCTCATTAATGTAATCTGCATATTTGAATATCATTATACCTCGCATCTTGCACTAATAGCAATTGCGTTATAAAAAACACTTTATCAATTTTCTTTCAAAAGATAAAGACATTTCTCTTCTTCTGCTTGTCATATTTGCCAATGCAAAGATGGTGATTTCAAACTTGCCAGGGTGACAGTTGTCCAAACTGTTGCCCTGTTGGGTAACAAATCCAGATCTGTGAACCAGTGACTAGTTTGCATGTATCAGCACAAAAATAAGTGTCCCATATGACAACAAAATGACATATCAGGATTGAGATCAGATCTTGGAAGAGGTGTGGAATTCCAGTGATCTGTGGAAATTGTCTGACACAAGGTCATCACGAATGTAGAGTAGACTTTTCAGATCCTCAGACTCAGATCCTCAGATCTCAGATCCTATGACTTCAGACGCAGATTCAAATTTACAAGCCTTTTACAATACCCGTATTAACAGTATGATAAAAATATTTAAAATAATAATTTAAATGTGTGTACAAGGCAGGTATGAAACAAATAAAATGTCTACATAAACGTTTTTGCTCAGCAAGTTTAAACGAGCACGGGTTTACAATTACAGATTAACTATTAAACTTGCTTCTTCCGACCCCTGAATTCCTGATCTAGCCCGGACGGGGTCACTCGCCTCAAACATTGATTAGTTATATTCCCTCGCCATCATTTCACGAACAATGCTAAATTACGGACAGTCAATAGCCGGCATGTACATGATCGTCGCGGTCTTGATCGTTCGATCGCTAGTGTGTTTATCTCTATGTATTGAGCTAGTATATCGGAGCGCACTGACTAACTGACCTCTGGCATTTGGATTGATTGCCTACACACGTGATCACATAACAAGTGGAATAATTGCGCACCCTGTCTTCGAGTGATGACGTTTTGATTCTGAGATCGAAGTTTTTAAGTTCAAGATTCAAGATAGAAATAAAATAATTTCTAAAGCCTTTTAAAATCTACATTATATTTTATTTATCAGTACATTACATCAAACTTTGAAAGTTGTAAAATTTGAATTCTGAATCTGCGTCTGAAGTTATAGGATCTGAGATCTGAGGATCTGAATCTGAGGATCTGAAAAGTCAGACACAACAGTCATCACGATATGTAGAACTGCAACCTATGTTTGGGTTGTCAGTTGCAATCTTGAAACCACTATGTGCCAAGGTTAGAGAATGCAATCAAATAGTTTTAGAATTGTCATTGGGGGAATATACAGGCTTGATTTAAGACTTCAAGATTAGTGAAATCACAAGGGTTGACAAAAGCCTGAAGGTGAAGGGGTAACGCCCACAAGCAAAGCTACAGGTCATCTCAGTTCTAAAGACTTACCCTCCTGTGTTCGGTGGTGAGTGCCCTGAGCTGAAGTTCAAGTTCATTACTGGCAAGGGCAGGGTCCACAGAAGATGGAATCAAGGGGATGACATTGGGCCAGCTGGGCTGAAAATAGACAGAGAAAAATCAGTAAGCATAGAATGTAGACGTGAATAACAAGTCTTTTCTCTGTTCATAGGAGTTGTGAATTTCACAACCAGACTCTAACAATCCTGTCTCTGTGTATATACTAACATGGTGCTTTCGCTGTGGTTTTTGAACATAGGTACTCAGCTTTGAAACTTAACTATCATTTTTCTGTTCCCTAACATCGGGTTGCTGGATATACCATGGGAGGTGACTGGGATACCTTGATAACATTTACCAGCCTACCGAGACCCTGCAAAAATGCTTCTTCTGCTAAAACATCAGGGTAATTCACTGTAACTCTGAGGAACCTTTCGGTGGCTCGGAGGTAGGTGTAGGGGTGATACATGGTTGAATGGATGGCTGATGTATTGTATTTGTGATATGTGGATAGATGTATGGGCAGTGTAAGGGTGCATGGGTGATATAGGGGTGATACAAAAGTGGCAGTACGGGTAACACATTGGTGAATACCACATGGGTCATGCATACAATATAGGCAGTGCAATTGTTTGTGTTTTGTTGAAGGTGTCGGTTGGTGTATGAGTGATGCATGTTTGATGTATGGGCAATAACCCGGGTTGATGCACGGCTCATATCCGGTTCGTGGGTTGATGGTTTGGCGATCAGTGGGTAATTAAGTCTCCACATTCATTTACCTGATTCCCCAGTGCACACACTGAGTGGATGGCATCTGCACTCATTGCCTTCCAAAGAGATTCATTGTAGAAGTCAAAACGGCACAGCTCAACTGCATCTGAAGGCTGAAGCACATTGAAAGAGAACCACAAGGATTTTGGTGAGTATTATTACACAGCACAAAAAATTCCATAGGCCCGGTGCAGGCTCTGGCACAACCCTGTGGTACACGTCTGTGTCAGCAAAGACTTCACATGGCTATGTGACAGGGGCTGATATACAGATCTTTATAGAGTGTTGTGAGGGTCGGACTGCATACATTGCTGTGAACACAGTGATATCACAAGGTCTGAAATTTCTGCCTGTCTCAGCATCTATATATGCATCCTGCAGTGACAGTGTTTCCGTCAGCACCTTTACCTATGGGACTCGGATTCCAGACAGTGTATCCATTTTGGTAATTTTTCAGACCCTGTAACAGGCCCTGTAGATTATGTACTGGACACAGCTGTGTGTAAACATCCATGTTTCAGTCCTGGATTAAAAGCACTGTGTACAGTCCTGTACTATCAGCTCTGATTCAGTTCCATTGATACAACTCTGAAATCTATCTCAGTATTCAGGCCCTGTAACAGAGGTTATATTACTCAGAGTTTTGTCTGTTACAGGTTTTGAGATCAGACTCTGTTGCTGCGATGTCCTGAATCTGCCTGAGGTCACCTAGCTGTATACAGCTTTGCGTCTACAGAATTGCCTGATCAGAAACTTAAATATTACATGTACTGAGAATGTAGTAAACACATATCAAGTTCTGAAGTCACTGCATTTGAAATGACACAGTACAACAATCAACAGTCTTGACAGCTTTAAACATGGTGCTACCTGAACAAACAATACACCTTTAGATTAGGAAGTGAAAAGTTAATAAAGCCACGAAAAAACCTAAAACATAAAATAAAAAAAAAACACTGCCATAACAGTAATACTAATACCAGTATAGTAGCTAGCATCAACACGGAGTGTTCAGTTCTGTTTGACAGGAAAACAATGATGGGAATAAAAACATTCAAACAATAACAATAGCATTTACAGAGTCAATAACACATATGTGTCACCTATCAACATGCTTATCTTTCCTGCAATGGTACAGGTCCTTTTCAAAACAAGAAAGAACCAGTTGACGTCAGTTACAAATTTGTCATTTTTTATAACAAAGTCAAAACCGTTTATACTTACATGTATTAATTGGTATTGAGTGCGTGTGAGTGTTTTTTGGTTTGTTTTTGTTTTTGTTTTTTTTTGGGTTTTTTTTGGGTGGGGGGGGTGAGGGATAGGGAGTATTACTAACTGAATTGAATTTCCATTCTTTCAAGTCACAACACAGTATTGTATGAAAAAAACGTGGCAAGAATTTAATTTAGAAATTAAGGTTGATGTTGGGCGCGGAAAAGAAGACCGATATGCATTTGATGTTGGACCTGCAACAGCTCTTTCATGAATATTTAACTACATTTAAAGATGAGATGAACAAGCAGTTTCTTTTGCGAATTGCGGAATATTTTTTTTTTGCATCTACTAGGTCAACGCACTGTGAAGTATTTAGTTAACAGCTGAATTTTGATTTGTGAGTTTGATGAAACTGAGGCTGGGCTAGGCTGGCAATTGTTTTTGGCCTTTTTCGAATATTTTACATGCCTCAGTGGTTTTTGGTGAAATGAATTGATAGACCCATGCCAGCAATGGTACCTGTATGCAATCTCTGTATGAACTTTGAAACATCAATTTACAATACACTTCTTATGGCTCTGTATGTGATCACAACTGAAAGAGAAAGCTCATCTCACAGCAAATGAGATTACCCACAATTCTCCTTGATTTGTGCACTCAGACATTGTTCGCTGAAGGCTAATTCAATTTTATTAATTTCAAAACAATTTGAAACTTAGAATTTAACATCATGGTTATTTTTTAAAACAATGCTCCAACACTATTGACTATGTTTAAAATTCGAGAGTAAATCGAATAAGAAGCTGATGTTTGTAGGTGCTAAAAACTGTACACAGTTCAAGATAAAGTTATCAGCAACTGAGATGGTCCCATCATACCACCTGTCAGACACAATTTTTCTTTGAAAATATCATTTATGGCTGTCAAAAATACCTGTTGACAATATTACAATTTGCTATCTCCTCCATGGCAAAGGGGTTGATCTTTTCATTATTCAAGGTGAGAAATAAGAAAATCATGAATACCAAAACAATGGTGTCAGAAATTTGAAATATGGACAAAGCTGTTCTGTGTACAGAAGAAATTTGAGAAATTTGAGTGACCTCAATGTGTAGTGATCATGGAAAATTGTGGGTAACATCACTGACTATGCATCTGTCAGCTCAACAGTGTTTTATGCTGAATTGCATATGGCCACCAGTGCGGGGGCCATATGGGATCTTGTCATGAAACTCTCTCACATCTTGTATATCTTACTCATGCTGTCTACTTGATTTAGGATATATGTAGAATATTCCAGATGAACATGGGATCAGGAAGAGACTAGGTGATATGTACCTTTCATCTGAATCTCTCTCTCTCTCTCTCTCTCTCTCTCTCTCTCTCTCTCTCTCTCTCTCTCTCTCTTGGACTTTTGTCATTGTTGACATTACTACCACTTGGCAGGTTTTCTGAAAACACTGTACAAAATCTGATGGTAAAATTTCTTTTCACTTTCTGTCATAGTACAGCAATATTTGGACTTGACTGTTTAAATCACAATTATGCCATATTTCTAGATCCTGACACAAAGAGATCTCCATGTCTTTGTGTCTTTTTAAGTTCTAATAACAAACCAAAAAGAATTTAAAAAAATAAGTTTTGCAGTCTAAAAAGATTATTCAAACGTCAGCCATATTGCAAATACTGACTTTGATGCCCCACTTTAAGGATGACACACACAGCATATAGCTGATATCAAAGCATGCATATTTTCTGTTTATTTTTTTGGTGTACATATGGTTTCTATTATTAGCCCACATATTCAATGTACAAATATACCCATCCTTGCGGCTTTTTTTAGCCATCCATGCAAACAGCTGACTCATACATTGTTGACAAAAAAAAACTACATGAATTTAAAACCCGTTCGTTCACACACACACTTACTGTTTCCTAATATGGACACGCAAATAGAACACAGCCAGCAACAACCGGTGTACAAACATGAGAATAAATATATCCACTGAGCTCAGTACAGATAAGAGAATAAATATATCTACCGGGCTCAGTTAAAGCTGCTCTGATACTCCGGGTGTCTTCTAAAATTAGTAGTTTGTGAAAAGTAACCACGTGGCTTTCTTTTTGTTCTGCTGCTGTGAAAATGCTAGAGAAACTGAACTATTGATGCTTGCCAAAATCATCCATGTACCCGGGTACAGGTGTGCAAAACATAGAGACAAAATGTACACTCGACTGATGATTCATACTGTTGAACACTTAAAGAAAGTAAAAAAGAAAAAAGACAAATTATATTACATCAGCATATCACTCACGTCGATGTGTTGTTCTGATTAGCAGATAGCACACGATGGCTGAGATAAAACACTGTTTTACCGGCAACTTGCATAAAAGCTTCAAGCGGGCACACAGAGCATTAAGATAGCAAGAAAAATTCGTTAAATGTTTAAATACATGGAGATAGTTGCAAAAGGACCAAAGCCCCACTCCATTTTCAAGCAGCGGACGACATTCACCTGCATCCTACCTACGTATACTGTACTGATACAGTAGTTATTGCGGCACGTTTCACCTACATTGGTAATCTACAAGCTGAGAGCATTTCATGCAATAAGCCTCTATCACTATTATTAACGTCCTTCTAACTACTAGCACTGTGCACAATATGGTTCTACTCTGGAACAAAAAGGACGCCTGATGTTCTACAGACTCAGTAAACCCATAAGGTCACATGACCGCAGTTCAAACAAACCCACATGTACATGTACAAATGCACATAGAACTATTATGTTCCCGTGCATTTGCGCCTATGCTTTTGTTTGTTCAGCCCTACTTTTATATTCTACTTAATCTTTATTGGAGAAAAGTTTGAACTTATTTACACTTTTATTGGCAGAAATGTGATATAAATCCTATATTTACAAGCATGCAATAAAATATCATCATCATCATCATCATCATTATTATTATTATTATTCATTATCATTATTCAGGGTTTAGCCCATTCCATGGGTTATTTTCTTTCTCTGAATAATATAATATCGCTGCTGGGATGATTTTATACTTTTTTTTTGACATCTGTTAGAATAGTTAGTGTAAGCAGCATTTCTATATCTTTGAACATAAAGGTCAAATTCAAAATCATCATAATGCCATCAAATATGTTCAGCGTAGCCATCTGGTTCACATTTTGTGTTTGGCATCCTCCACCATTGCATGGACAATGTACTAAGTGCACGGAAACACACAAGGAGTATGCATTATACCTCTTACATGCAATTTGTTTGGCAACAGAATTCCATATGGCTGTCAAGCCACCATGTCGTTGAGAATTCTTCAAATCAAAGGCCATGGCCAATTTTGTATAAAACTGGAACTGGGATGGTTTAAAAGCTGCCATCTTTATAGACATGTTACCCTTGGGAGCCGTTCATCATAAAACAGCACTAATAAGTTGATACAGTTTCAATAGAATGCTTAGAGTTTGACATGTTTGACACACACACATACACACAAACGCACACAACACACATACACACAAACGCACACGTAAACGCATACAGAACTAAACCTATTCAATGATCAAACTGCACAGGACTTTTTTTCCGTTCCTTGGAGAAGTGACTGATGATCATGAAACGTTCAAAAAAAGTAAGTAGATTTATCGTAGATGCACAGTCTTTGGTGAGGAACACGACATTTACGATCAGCAGTGATTGTTAGCCTAAATAAATATCCATAGCGTTTCCCCAACCTGCACATTTCACAACCCAGACTATATTTTTTATAGTAACACTCTCATTTAGATCACCTGGAGAGTAAATATATTTGAAGTGAATTCTCTATATTAAGCCGACGATTTAAGACCTCATCACTAACAAACAAAAGCCTAGAGACATGGCTTTAAATTTACGCGCACTCAGACCAAGCTATTTACTGCTCACGTGAAAGTCAGTTTCATATTTCTCTGAGTAAAAACACCTCTGCACAAGGTCTTGATAATTTATCCACAGTCTAATCTCAGTTGATGTTCATCGTTGTTAACGATTTGCCCTGGAGCCAGAGACTCGGCCATATGGCAGTAAAACAACGTGCAGGGCTAATGAGAGACTTTTTATGGAGTGCAGCTATTTTCTGCACCTGATTTACGGAGACTCGTCCTTTGTAAGTGGCTTAATTCTGTTGTTTTATTTTCGTTCAGGCTCTGGTGCTATATTTAGAGTTCAGCACTGTCATCAATTTTGAGCAGTTGTTGGCCATTGCCCCCGGAGAGAAAGTTATCTGCACAGTGGCAGACCCATGACGTACAACTTTAAACTGACGTTTTGCATTGACCTCCGACATCATGACATGAACATGGGAAGACAGTGGCTGCAAATTTAATCCAGCATACATCTTTTTTTCTATAAGATAAAAAAGAAAACTAAACAAACCAATAAAATAATACGTAGAGAGGGTAAAATCAACCAGAACCAGGACGCGATCTTTAAAAAGCTAATGCTTCATGACCAGACTGTTTTGAATTTTGAAACGATACTCTTTGTTATCATGCTGATGGACACTAGTCTAGGGAGTCTACAACAAGCAGGGCACATTGGCACTATTCTAGGGAGCCCATGAGAACGGCACACCTCTTGGTTTTCACTCAATTATGTGCGATCTAAATACTCTCAAAAGGTCAAGTATTGACCATAAAACTGATATTTTTACAAGATATCACAAACGAATCAAGCAACTTTCTGAAATGCCTGGCAAGAAAGAAAATATTAATAGATAGACATAGTTGATATTCCTCCATTGAATTTTGAGTTAAGGGGGCGCTGCACCCAACACAGCATATTTTGCTCAAAAAATCACTTTTTGCAAATATTTATTCAATTTTAATTAATTTGTTGACCAAAGATTAAAATATTGGTTGGGTTCACCTTGTAGCTTGTCAAGCAGTCGAAAGTTGCGTGATAAAGAAGTGTTAATTTATGCAAATGTATGCAAATTACCCGATTTCCTGGCTTCTTTTTCCTCCCAATTTGGATATTTCCAAAGAATTTAACTCCGCTCTGGCTGGGTCAAATTTTCTGAAATTTTCACATTATGTTCTTTAAATGCTATATAACAAAATGACTATTTTGTTTGGCAATAAAGTTCTTACATTTTGAATAAGAGGCATTCTAATTTTGCTAATCATGATTTTAAACAATTTTTTTGAGTGTCAGTCTTTAAACCCTTGCCATTTTAGAATGAGGATAGATAATGCAAAATAAAATAGTCGTTTTTTTCTACATATACTCTTTTTTCAAGTGAAATATTAAATTTCAGAAAATAGTGTCAAGTTTTTGACTTAAATTAATTTTTATCATTAATAGTACCAAAATTGAGGTTTTTTAACCAAATATACACCTACTTCATCCTTTGAGTAAACTACTGCTACAATACTAAACTTTAGAGTCTCTGCTTTTTGAAAATATATAGTATGAGGGGGTTTCCTTGTCATCTTTGATGAAAAATATTGCTTTGAAAAAAACTGTGTTGGCAACATGCAGCTCCACCTTAAAACAACAAAGACTATATATCCTGCAGAACTTATGTGAAAAGAACTTTGTGCAAGTTTTTTTTTGATTTAACAGCAAACTTCAAGAAAACCCCCAAAAAATTGCATGTGATCATAACTACCCGCAGAAGTGTCCTTTGCTATCCTGAATGGTCAGTGCTATACACGTATCCAATGTCTGGTTAATACGGCTAGTTTTCAATCGGATTCGAACCCACAACATACGGCATCAGTCGCCTAGCTGAGAGGCCACAGACAGAACCACTCGGCTAAATCTCCACTCCCAAAAAGAGTGGTTCAATAGCCGGCTAAGTTGTTACATTTTTCTGACTGAGACCGCTCAACACGTTGTAGAGTTCGTGAAGCACTCACGCACGCATGCTCACTATCATACATCGCACATACACACTTTATCGAAGCGAAGAAACGAATTTCATCGCTTTAACTGGGCGAACGATAACCTCGGGGACAATTCTGTTCACCAGCAGTGTTACCAACCCAATGTCTGGTTAATTGTCACAACGACATGCATACTGATCAAATGTACTGTAATTACATGTAACTCAACCTTTCTTTTGATAAAGCAATACCCAACTTTTGCAAATTTGATGAGGTGTCTGTCTGCAGGTTTAAAAGTACACTGATTCACCTCTAAAAGCTGTCAACCAGATTGTACATTCAAATTATCAGGTTAAACCTATCATGAAGTGTAAACGGTGACTGCTTTTTTCAGGCTCCGATGTGCCAACCAGCTGTTCACTGAACTGAGCTGACTCGCGCAGCATGCTTAGTAATACCACAAACAATGTTGATGTGGGGCCGATGCAAATTCCCCATTAAGAACCAAAAAGCACTGAAGTACATGCTTGGTTACAGTAATCGTTTTCGATTCGATGATCACTTGTGAGTGTGGTATGGGTGTATCTCAGTATCACCATGGAGAATTGTGAAGGATCGCTGTGATGTGGACAGCCTGTGCGTTCTGAAGATTCTAACCAATCGGTACATCATATCATGGTTAGAGCTGTCAGTACAACAACTAACAATCCAAGTAAAAATACACTGACTTTGACTGTTTGAGATCACAGCCTCCAAAATAACTTAATACGTACATGTACACTACAGCAACACAAAGCTGCCTATCTGGACATGTTAAGCCAAGTTATATCACAAATAAATTTAGTACATCTAGCGGACCACATCTCTTTTGTTATTCTGTTTTCCTGAATGGCCAGAGGGTAACCAGGTTGTCATGAGCACAGCATCTGGCAACATGATTGCGATATCTCTTTGATTGAACATCTGCCAGAGATTATTTAACATTCTGGAGAATTGACTTGGTTGACAGAGTATCTTCATAAAACACATGATATCATTGTAATATATACTACGTTCACACTGCAGAGTTAAGGTTGCTCCCGTGTCAGCCAGGTATTTAAAAATTCAATGTGACGCTGTCAGCCCTTGGCCAGCCTAATTTATGTTAGGTTTAAAGGGTGGGTTTAGAGTCGATTCAAATTTTCAACAGGGGCCCATATTGTGTGTGAACAGTTAATGTTGGCCCTGGGCCCAGTTGATGCCCTACTAGTTGACCTAGAACAAGGTCAGTGACTGAGAGATGCCAGATACAAATACAGTGTGAATGTGGACTAAAATTTTTTTAATTTTATAACAACTGTCTGTGAAGCTAGCGACAGATAAAGTAAGCAATCTCCCACACGAATAAGGTAACACCAGATATTACTTGAAGAGAGTCACACAGTACAATAAATTACCCACAATTCTCTTTGATTTGTATCCATGAAGGTTACTTTTCTAAAACTTTTTCAGTTCTGCATGTAAGCACCAATGTTCAGCATCAGAATAATTGTTAAATAATATCCAGTAAAAGTACGTTTAGAAATTTCAGCAAAAGTTTCCAAATAACCATTAAACAACCACAAAAGTCACATTCTGTAGGTACTACAAATGCCATGATTTTTAGGTAGCAAGTTATGACGAACTGAAGGGGTCATTCTCTGAGAAAACTTAGAATGCAAATTTCTTTTGTCATTTCCATTGGAAAAAATCAATATCCTTTTTTTTGTTTCAAAAAACAGGTGCAACTGGTCTCCCTACTTTCCATCACATTATTCTGTATGGCTGAAGACACAATCAGTGGAAAATTTTACAAAAATGCTATCTCCTCTCTCAATCTTGCATAATTTTCCAAATCATTTAAAATGAGAATTGAGAAGAATGGTGTTCTTAAAAGTACGTTTTCAGAATTTTTACAACTAGTCTATGAATTTGTCTACACATGGGAGACCTGGTAGACTTCTCTGGGGAATCTCTGAGGATACAAATCGCAATGAATTATGGGAAATTTACAGTACTGTGAGTCACGACAGTCTTGGTTTTGTTGAAACAGCACAATTTTGCACTTTGCCATGGCGACTTTCGAAAGGGAAATTTATCTTGTGCTAGTATGACTGCTGACCATGCCATTTACCTGAGCAGTGGTGGTGTCAAGACACATCACATCCATCGATAGACACAATGACAATGTAACAAGTACATTTATGAAACCCGTTTACCAAAAACATCTTCCGGTCACACTTAGATTAAATCATATACTGGAAACTTGATGAGTGTTACATATCATAATTTGCTCATTTGTATATTTGATGATTTTCTGTAATTAGGCCACACTTCAAAGCTGAATATGCACAACATTCTTGAATGACCTGTGTGAAGTCAAGTCCTACTTTGATTACATATTGTGGGACATCTGAATCTATTCTACTAAATGAATTTACAAAATTTTATGCTGATATTATTTAGATCCGAACACATTGCTGCACAAAAGTTTGGCAAGAAGGTGTTGTGCCCTTACTGTAGCAGCCTGGCTGAAATAACAAATTGATCTGTCACCCATAAAGTTACACAAACCAGTGATGAAAGAGTCTGAAAACAAAAGGGAAGGTTTACTGCTTGTTGAGGGCGTCATCTGAATTGGGTGCAAGTGTACAAAGCCATGAATTTACAAACGACACAAGTTACCTCTGACACAGTGACGAATTAAATGTAAAACAGTGTATGAGTTTACTTATTGTTGAATTAATTGGATAACTTTTTCAAAATCATTCTTGCAGAAATTCTCATCTATAGTATTTCTGATATTAGGTTCCATTTTAATTTTTTCAATACATATGGTAAGTTTCAGCTTGTCTACATGTTTTTTGAATTGCACCTTCCCTTCAACTCTCTCACCCATTTCCTGGACAAAATTTGATTGAAATTTCATGCGTGCCATCAATGTGGTTTAGCCATCTGTATGTCAACCAATCTAAATTATGGCAATGTTACTGCTTTACATTTACATGGGAGTTGAAACATTTTTCAAATGGGTGGCGTATTGTTATTGTTAAAGGGAAACCTAAGTCCAGCTACATTGACCGTTTATCCCTTCCAAATCACCCTTGAATAAAATGCAGCTCAAATTTGCAACATAATTGCACGCGCCGACGACTACGGAGCGACGAAAAGAGACATTGAAGTAGACGACATTTATGGAAATGAGCTCGGAATTCCATGGGCGCGAAAGGGCTCATGGGAGGAGCGTGCGTGACGTCATCGGCGATACAGACGATTGTAGCTTGCAGCTGAAGGAGTTCTGTAAACAGTTCAGCGCGTTTGTAAGACGACTATGGAGAGTTCGGACAGCGATATTTCTGACATCGAGTATTAATTTTCCCCGACTGAAATCAAACCATACTAATTTGAACCAAGATATCATGAAAGCATCTCCACACATCGTTCATATTTGGTTGTTTGCGTTTTGTGTATGATTCCACGAAGGGAGTCACTGTGCTTGTACAGACCCCGAACTGAATTGGAGACACTGAGTGACCCTGCGATCCTTCAACGCTACGTTTCTAAAACATAGTTTTTCTTTACCAGTCGCTTAAAATTAATTTTTGGTTCGTGAATGATACGGAAGGATTGACTGATTGTATGTGTTACCATAGACCCTCGAGGGTCTATGGTGTTACCATGTAAGTCGAGCTTGGCCAGATCTTTAAGGTTGCGAAATCTCCGATATGTATCGGAAAATATTTATTCGCGATTCGACAAATCTATAGTGTCGTCTATTTTTCGAAGTTCGTTTCGAACTTAGGAAGTCGGGCTTACTCAGATCTACAAAGTGATGAAATCTCCGATATAGTGGATATTTGCCCGCTATTTAAAAAGACAGTCAAAACTCCCGATGATGTCCGATATGTCCTCTGTTCAAGTCCATTACCTGTACAGAATGTAATTCGTGCAAGGCCCTCCCAAACTCACGGTGATATCCGATCGGCCCTCTCGACGAAGTCCCGATAGTAGTGTATGAAAGTTCGTGTGGACATTTAATGAACAAATGCTTTGCATGTAAAACATGTATTTCGTGCATGAATAAATCTAATAATGTAAAACATACAGTATTCTTGACTACCGGCCATGGATGCTATTTTTGAACTTAGAGTCGGACAGAGGTAGTCGGATCTGTTAGGTGGTGAAATCTCCGATATACATCGGACATTTACCCTCAATTTGACAATGTATCGTCTAGAGTATCAGAGTTAAAGTCCTAAGTCGCCGATATTTATCGGATAAATATCTTATTTCGCAGACCCGGCGTGCCGACACCACACAGTGCAAGTAAATCTAGTGACAGTTTTTCGGACAGGGTAGTGAATTTCGCTCAAAGCCGTTTCATAAATGACGAGCACTGCGAAATCTTATTACCATATCCTTCGAAACTTTATTGCGCTTATCCTCAAACTGTTGACAGGACGGAAGTGTTATTTAGGGGGTCAAAGTTGCCAAATTGTTGACCCCATGTTGAGTGCGTAGTAATTGGACTGCTATCGCAGTAATCGGACGTCGTATTTCGAATGTGATTATAGGGGCTAAATATTGATATTTTGAAACTTCAAACCCCCGATTTTCAATTTCGATGTGTTTAGAAAACTGTTTGTAAAAATATTGATAAATTACTTACGTCTAATCCATGGACGACTCAACTATAAGCTTATTTCGACGTGTATGGCGCTTAATATTGGACATAGGCTGTCTCTGTGTGTTGCGTTCGACACCTTGTATCGAACGGTGTGGCTAAGTTTGTAGCCCGAAATAGCTTCTACCGAAAAAATATCCGAAACGGGACAACAGCGTCACTTGACTTAATATGCTGTCACATGACTTGTAAAACACTATCAATACAGAGCGAAGTGAGTACAACGAACAGCATGTCATTAAATGTCCGAAAACCGAGGTCGTCCGAAAACAGCCACACTGAATCGTCTGCATTAGTCTAGGAGTCCCGGCGCAATTGATATTTATCGGGTAAATATAATATCGGCGATTTGTCAGACCCGCCGTGCCGAGACACAATAGGCGAGAAGTCATTCCAGTATATCTTGTTATATCAATATTACCAGATATAGTCCCGAAATTGACTATATTTATTGGGTATATATCGGCGATTTCGCAGACCCTGGCTGTCGAGATAAGAGACGCTTTGTGTAGTTTCCGTCTTCGGATTTTAGAGTCCCGAAATCGCCAATATTAATATTTATCTGGTTAAAACCGGCGATAGTAGGCTGACTCAGCATGTCAAGATACGAACCGCATTGTGTAGTATAGTCTTGTATCGGTATCAGAATCCCGAAATCCCTTATAAAACAATCATCATGAAAGAAGTAGAACATAACTTTTTATCTTTTAAAGATTTTAAAACTCGCCCGACTTTCCTTTAGCCACTGTCTTCGAAAAAGCTGTTCTGTGGGACGACGATAAAAGCTGACTCAGTTTGTTGAGTGATTTTTGCACTCAAGTGAACAACAGTTAATCATTTTTTATGCTACTGAGCATAAAAGAGTCGTAACGTGCAGAACTGCACTGCTGCAGTCATAGACTCCAATGCTTTGGTAAGCTGTTACACACGTTCGTGTATCGCCGATGACGTCACGCACGCTCCTCCCATGAGCCCTTTCGCGCCCATGGAATTCCGAGCTCATTTCCATAAATGTCGTCTACTTCAATGTCTCTTTTCGTCGCTCCGTAGTCGTCGGCGCCTGCAATTATGTTGCAAATTTGAGCTGCAATTTATTCAAGGGTGACTTTGGAAGGGATAAACGGTCAATGTCGCTGGACTTAGGTTTCCCTTTAAGTGGTTAGATGAGATGGGCTGTTAAAAAGTGGCCTGCCAAAATTTATGCATCAGAAATTTTTTATTGCATATTAAATAACTACTAAATAGTCGGTCAATTTGACCTCTTCAAATTTTTTTGCCTGACAAGCTACTTCCGTCAATGCTTTTGTCACAATAATGTGTGAATATGCATTGCTGACTGGATGAGTTTAAATACATGGAATATACTCAAAATCATATTAGAATATATATTCTCTCTAATTTCAATTACCTGGCTGTTGGCATAGAAATGCTGATGGTTGAAGACACAGCCAATGGTTCTGTACGGGTACGTTGGCTGGGGCTGAGGCTCCGCTGGAGGGTCATCAGGGTTTATGGGACGGTGAATGTACCTGTTCAAAAAAATATAGTGAATTGCAACAACACATTTATATGGACTTGACTGAGCCATGGGTGATAAATTAATCTAGGACAGTGCCTTGCCCAAACTGTCAGACTTTAAAGAAAGGGATATCTGCCTAACATTTAACAGAAATGAGAGAGACAGTCCTTAGTATGAATTCTTGCATGATTCTCTAAATATACTGATACAGTCGGTTGAAATCTTTCACTGTCATCTTTCATTAATACTCAGCTTGTTTTCTTTGCATGTTCATGGAAAGGGGGAACCATTTGTGACCCATTCATCAAAATTAGCCTATCATGGGGCAGACTTGAAATTTTAGACGGCAGTTTCAAGTTCTGCTTTCAAACTTTAATTCTATCAAAACATGAACATGAAATTACACCAATGTCCATGGAGACCAAACCACAAGACAAAATAGGCCGTTGTTTTGACTGCATACACTCCACGTCATGTACGTCGCCAAAGCAAAATGACAGGCAATAATTTTGACTTTTCAGAGGGAGAGATATCACCAGAAAGAATAACAAAATTCACAGGTTACAACTCTTGGGTCACTAGCACCTTTCTGCTTGCTATGTTCAGCCTGTGTTTTGGGTCTATGGTTTTCTGCGCAATTTCTGTGCTTTGGGTAAATTTTTTTCAGAGCAGACTATTGCTTGAAATATGCAATTTGTGCAGTCGAGAGAAATCACTGAATTTTTCAATCTTGATGAGACAAGTTGTCAGGACATTAGTAAATTATTACAAGTACAGAAAAGGTATAAGACAATACACTTTACTTTGATCAAGTTTTGCTTTATGTGTTTTGATAATTACTTGTTGGCCAATCACCTAATATTACTCTGAACGTTTTCCAATATTTTGAGAACACAGTGGCCTCATTAAGAATTCAATGGCAATATAAACTAAAGGTTACAGGAAATTGTTTTTTGGGTAACAGCAAATCATTATATTCATATAATTACGTTTACAGTAAAATGCATTAAAATGATATTTACAATATTCAAATAACATGTTTTTGTGCGCATAAATGCTTTTTTTAGCACGTCAACTAGTTACCATTCATGTTGAATTTGTAGATAAGCATACACGATCAACTGTTGCGAAGACCAGAAGAACTTAACTCTTTCACCACCACATGTTGGCCAAAACCTGATGCTATCAATGGTGATTGTGGATGTGTCTACAGGTAAGTTGGGGTCAAGAATTTTAAAAAAATCATACACAGTACCTCTGAGCGGTGAGACTTTCCCAGAAGGTGACCATTCCCTCCGGTGACAGCGTCATAACCCAGGCGTGGGCGGCTCCCTTGCCCTTGGTTCCGACACAGACAAACGCATTCAAACCAAAGCCTAGGAGAAGGTTGCATAGCAGCACAGCATGGTCCTCACAATCCTGAAAAGTCAATAAATGTCACAATAAATTGTTGCATGTCATTTAAGGTAGAATGTGCCTCAGGGACAGATATTCTGGCTCTCAAATTTTATCAATACTTCTCTAATCTACCACTTGTTGGGGTTCATTTTAAAGCTCTTGGCATGAGAAATGCTTTTTTTGCCTTAGTTTTTCAAAAATGGAAAAACGTTATCTTCCCCATAGAGTTAACGCTGGCATGGGGCCATTTTGAGCATCAAATATAGGAAAATCTCAGTATAGTAGGTTGGGAAATTACGCAGGACAGCTACTGTTGGTCCACTGAATCCACAGTCCAACTTCGAGAATGCATTTCCAAAGGAGTTTTTGTGGGGGACCTACTTGATCAAAGAAAATCTACTTCTGTTTTCTGATTCAATATCATGATATAAGATTGTCAGGAAAGTATGGTAGCATCAAAAAGTACTATGACTACAGGAGTCGAGTGGACAGATACAGATGTTCACAAAAAATAAGTGTACAAACATGTATTTGTAAATTCTGAAAAAAAAAACAACCTACAGTAGAAAATGATTGTGCTAATTACTGTTCCTTTAACTTTAATCATTCACGTACAGGACTCAGGAGTACATGAGGATACTGCTTCAGAAACAGCACATGCATAGGGGCATGCGCCCTCTACAGTTCGCACAATACTTACACCTTTGTTTTTGCACACAAATGCGTGCATGGACGACCACAACTCTACTCTGGCGACCCCGCTCCCCACTGTAGCAGTCCTCTCATAGCCTATGGCACTGACAAACCTAGCAGCTTGTCTTGGAGTGTCCAGTAGTCTACCAGCACGGCGTGGTCTTACATAACTACACACAGGTCTGTTTGTGCCATTTTCATCCTGGATGATTTACAAACAAAATACTGAAAGCTCAATACGCTGAAAACATTGACTGCTTGTGTTATAGAAACTCCATACTGACAAAATACTGATTAATCCTCTCTTTCTCCCAATGATAGTCAATGATAAGACTTGGTTGCAACATGTCATGGGTTGCCCAGTTGGCATGCTTGACATAGTAAAGCAAAGTAGTTACCTCCTGCACTGTTTACTGTGTTTGATAGCATTTTACAGAACATGTATTGGGTTACTACTAAAAAGGACTTGGGATATAAAAGTGACTGGTGCCTGGGCAATTAATGTTCCGTTTTAACTAGATGTAGATACTGCTTGGTAAGTTAATAGTAGCTTACAACTAATTCCCACCTGGGAGAAAGTGGGAAACTAAATTTTCTCTGATTTGAAAGAATTAAACCTTTTATTTTGTAAGGATTCTTACGCTGTATACATACTGCTGCTGTCTGTGACAGTGTACCAGAAAAAATGCATCTGTCCAATGTATCTTACTGGTTATTGTTTGCAAACTTCTAAAATTATATTCACAGATCTATAGATAAGAAAAATTAACTGAAAAAGAATGCAAGGCACATGTTACCAATCTATTGCACACATGGACTGCTTTGGCCATCAGCTTTTCCTGAGCATGAACCACACATTTACCATCTTCCATGTCACTCTTCAGTCATGAAATCACATTACATTTTCATCAACTTTTTTCAGTGATCTGGAGTGAAAGCAGGAAAGCATGTTACCTGAGCAAATATTTTGACAAGTCTGTTGTTGTGAGTGGCTCTGATCTGAAGGTATTCCCTCCACCACTGTTTGGCGTACACCAGGAATAACCTCTCCCGTTCAGCTGTTCTGTTTCTTTCTAATGCAACCTGTTTGAATGAAAAGGAACAAACGAGTCAACAAGACTGTAATGAACATCAAGTATACATTTACTTACTTATTATATTTATTTACGATTGACCTTTAACTCTTGTACAAGATACTAAATATTTGATATTTAAATTCTAGAAGAACAGAACGAAAATGCAAAAAAAACATTGCATTGCATTAACCTTTTAACAGCTTATAACAAAACGTTTTCCAAGTTTGCAAATATCATTGTAGGAAAGTTGCCATCATAATATCGCTTCTCCACAACTGAGGCTATTCGCCAAAAGTTAGCAGCCTGGTGCTAAATAGCTGTGATCTTCTGAGTGGGATGATTCAACCCTTCCTAACTTTCTCCCATCCAACACTTTAATCTTATTGCATCTTTCCCCTTGTATTTCTTCCCATCTGTTGATTCCCTTCTGCTGAAACTTACCTGAGCTGTGATGATGTCATCTTTAAGCAGTTGTGTTGGAGTTGGTATCAGTTCTAATCTCATTTCGAACACACCAACGGGAACTTTAGACTCAGTGCCTGAAAGGAATGCACACGCAGCAGCACATGGTGATAAATTCTACAATACTGAGATACACTCGAGGACTTTGATAAACCTCAAATCCCTGTTGCTTTATCAACAATGACAAAGGCACAGGTGAAAACAGACAGGCACACATACAAACACTGCAATGGTTCTACTTTGGAATAAAAAGGATGCAATGTGTTCTACAGATTCAATATCAGTACGCCTAAGAGATCATGTGATGGCAATACAAACCAAGCCATGTGTACCAAACATGAATGGAAATACACATATTTCTATGTGCATTCTGCCCATGTTTTGTGGTCCATTCTAATTCTGGGTATAACCTATTGCAACAATGTCAGAAAATATTTCACTGCTGGCAACTCAACATTAGACATCAGGACTGTCAAAAGTATTAGGAAGGACATAATTTTGCCATAGGACTTATGATAGAAATAAAAAAGATGTTCTCTGTACTGAGAAATCCCATCTCCAAACCTGTGCATTGTTTGGTGACTCTCATGCAAAAGACTGATACTTTACAAAAATATCCATTTCTTCTCTACATCACTGTTAACTTACCCACACCCATGAGTTCCACTGGCATATTCCTGACACCGTTGGCAGCGGCCAGGACTGACCTCCACTCCAGGTGGTGAGACGTGACCAGAGTTGTGTCGCCCGATACGTCAGTCTTCACAAGCACAATGTGTATGGGATCACAGATGGACAGCATGGTGGTGGTGTTGGCCATACCAGCAGCATCACCTTCAAGTGCAACCGTTGTAAAATGATAAACTTGTCTCATACACTCCGCTAGTGACTGGAGTCCCACCAGCAGAATGTGAAGCAGTGGGCTTTGATTTGTGAAAAACTACCTTGTAGAAGCGTAAAATTTTAAATGCTGGGACACATTGCATCTTTCAAATTCTATCAAATGTAAAGCATCATGCAGAGAATATGTTGCATTATATCAGAGTGTTTAGATCTTGTACAGTGGTAAAGAGAATCAGAAAGTGTTCTGCGGTGACAACATGGTTTTGGGTGAGCCTGACAGTACAGGATCAATAAACCAAGTACATGTATTACCCTTTGATAAAGAAGACCTAACATGAATTCCATGGTTTGAAGTGTGTGACTTGAATCATAGGATTGAAAGCACGAGAATCAAAAGATATCTGGTATTAGACTGAGAAATGATAGGACTGCCATGGCACGAGTTTCAGAATTTTTGGTAGTAAACAACAGTAAGAGGGTTATATGACGTACTTGTACACTTACATGTAATGAAGTGATTTTTGATGAACTGTTGGCGATATGGGAAGAAGACATACTGTCTACCTTGAGGAGTTGCCAACACTGTCAGGGTAATTATGGTCAAGGTGGTAAAATCAGTCACTAGTAAAGAAATCAATTCAGCGAAAGTTGGAACATTGTCTAGAAGGAGGTTACGCGCAGTCTAAACAACACAACACATCCACACACATCCAACAAACTGTCCAGAGGGTATCATTTGCAAGTGTGATTTGTGTGGATACTGGTGGTGATGTTTTGACTGCATCTGACCTCCTTGCAGACGAGGTTTAAACCTTCACAGTGTTGATTTCTATTCTGTTGGCCTGGTATTACGGCTTGATGATAATTACACCTGAAAGTGTTGGCAACTCTGCAATTTAGACAGTAGTTCCAGCACTGCAAACAGTAAACCACTGTAAAATAGACACTACCACATGTCTGTCTTAGAAACGGAATAACGCGTAAATCTGAAGCTTCCTTTCCAGTGGGCACATATGGTAGATACACATGTATCTAAACTAGCATTGTAGTTGATCATGATATCTCTCCACACACATACCTGCACTTTCTTTATGTAGCTCCAGCAGAAAGCCCTCCTGTATGTCCGGCTCACACGCACATGCCGTGGGTCTGGATTTAAATCTCTGGCCTCGGATGTTGATGTGAACGGTAAATGTGGCATTTGCCTGTCCAGGCAGAGGTTCAGGCTCCTGGAGGTGTTCCAGGAAGGCTTTGCCGCCAAGAATTTGTAAGTAGAGATACCGCCTGGTCGGATCAATATTGGCTGAAATGAAAGGGGTATGTCTAACATAAGTCCTGATGCAACTGTTTGAGGATAAAAGATCCAATCTACATTTCTCACATTTTGCTAGAGACATCTACCAAACTCAAGTTGAGCAAGGTCAAACTTCACAGCATCTTGTTGGATGGTAATGTCATCAACAGTCGCATTTTGGGATAAATAGAGATATATGTGTGAGATTTTTCGTTGCCTACTTTCTGCTCTTCATATCAGTTTTATCACTGAGCAAATTGACTAGCTGTGCACAACTTTCAAAGGAGAACAAAGGACTAAAATCACACACAGTCAATGTCAACAACGAGGGATTGAAAACTGCCTCTTGAAACACTATCCCTATTACAGATAGTAGCAAACTGAGCATTCAGATGAAATCACATTCAGTTTATTACTGTACGAAAACAAATGACATTTGATCATCAATAACCAGCTTCATAATATGGGCAAATTTGGTCAGGGCCAAAAAGGTCTGAGGTAGCACCAGACCAAGGATTAAATTTAGCATTAATTCAGTCATGATCTCAATGAGGAAACATGCCGATGTACCATACAGTAACTTAAGCTCTATGTGACTTTTCCGAACACTTTGTTTCCCTTTGTGGCAATATTACAGATTTTTACAGATATAAGAACAATGAGGAAAGTCAGAAAAGGGAAAAGGAAACCTCTGCCCCGTCAAAGTTTAAAATGGCAGGCTTGGATAACATTACAACATTGGTTCTGTTCATGCTTTTCATATGCGTTTTACATGTATGCACAAGAAGGGCTAATATGATGGCCACTGACTCTTTTAATCATCAGAGATGAGCATATCTTTGCTCAGACTTGGTTCAAGTCAGTGAATTTTAAAAAAATAAAATCATTTATAATAGTTTCTCTTGTGTCTCTCCTATTTTGTACAAAACTATTTGGAATTTGGTAGCCCAAGCCATGTTTTCGTCTTTATCTTTGGGCAAAGTTTCAAACTCAATGTCAAGGTACATGGCGTTTCTGTATTGTGCATTATTTTCGCTAATGATATATTATTTATTAAGTGGGTTATGTTGTTGAGATTGTCAAACTATGCTGAAACACCGGTTGGCAAAACATATCTTTGAGTTTGTTTACAAACAAAACAGATAAACAAAACAGATACAGAAAACTATGAGAAGTACATAATGAGCTGACAGCTACTTTTACAAGCTGAAAAATTTGTGTGCAGTGCCATCAACATCTTATTTGACATTCAATGACTGTGCTCAATCAATATTAAAGGAGTTCATGGTTGAGTTTACTGTTCTTCTTTAAGAGTAACCCTCACCCCTATTTTTCTTTGTTGAATCCAACTTCACAAGACAAAACAATGGGATTGGGCTAAACCATAGTGGTGAAAGGGTCAATGATGACTAACCTTTCTGCAAGGGAACTCTTTTGACCTTATCGTCTTTATCTCTGAAATGAGTTGATGGTTTTCCCCTCTCAGGTTTTTCTGGAATACTGTCAAACTGGAGTTGTCTCATTACATCGTCTACAAGTCCTCTCTGCCTGAGGGCTTCAAGCAGTTCCTCTTCAGATATCGGCTCTCTGGATCTATTTAACTGCTCTTCATTGCGGATTGTTTCCAATAGTACTTCCCTAATCCTTGACTGGATATCGATCTGGGGAAAACGAGAACATATAATTACAAATTCTGTTACTTTTTTCCTCATTTTTTTCTTCTTTGGTGTGTGTCCTAATCTCTAGAATTATTGTTCTTCCAGCTTGTGCTTTATTTCACTAATAAAAGCATACTATGACAGATATGAATCATGGGTAAAATATCTGTCAAACTTTTTAAAAATCTTGCTAATCAACGTTGTGAAAACGTTCATAGTATGCGTTGCCGTAGTTCCAAATTCCACCTTTCCTGATGATTCAGATTGTGTAGTGTGGTGTGGTGGGGTGGGGGCCTCAACTTTCTCCACCACACAAAATTGGCAGGGCAAGTTGTGGGCTATAAGGGAACTACAGCAAGAATTCGGGTAGCTCTGCACGGCAGGGCTGTGTGTTACCGGCGTTGTGGGAGGCCGTATAATGCCGGTAACACACAGCCCTGCCATGCAGAGCTAGAATTCAGGCTGCTAAGTAGGTGAAATTTGACTATGAAGCATTATTTTATGCTTCATGTAAGTTGGATCATTGGAATTTTGGCTGAATAAGGGCAGGCAAAGCAACAATACCCTTGTGCAGTAACTAAAATCAGGGGGATAAATAGCTCTGCATGGCAGGGCTGTGTGTTACCGGCGTTACATGGCCTCCCACCACAGCCGTATAATGCCGGTAACACACAGCCCTGCCATGCACAGCTAGGGGATAGACACAAGTTGTTTCTACCTGGACATTCAAATACACAGTGTTGAGCTTCTCAACTTAGCCTGTGCATTTGTAGATTGCATTGTTATTGTTTTCAATGTTGACAAGTGCATTCTGGTCCGGACTAGAATTCAAATGTGAACAAAGTGTAACAGTGCATTCTACACCTATCTACATAGACACTGTGCTGTCAAGTTAAACAAATGATGTTTTTACATGCTTTCTGGAATACAATATTGAGAACTTAAAGCTATTTTTACTATTACATGCAACAAAACAACAGTTGTGAAACAAATCACCATTAAAGTTAAAGTTGCAGTTACTCGTGGCCCTTCGAAAATTTTGGATTGATGGCTCGCTTCTAAAATATTAACGAATGTCATTCGACAATTACACGATGTTCACAATGATTGTAACTTAAATGATATAATGCAATGATCGCTGATGCTCCCTCCTGAACATGCGTGTAGCATCCCATAGAGCTGTCGTAGCCTCCATGTCGCAACACGCACCGCTGGGTCGCGCGTACGTACACTGTACGGTCGCGGTCGTACGTCTCTACACGTTCGTACATACCTGCGACAGTTGGGAGTGAATTATCTGCTTCAGCTCTGAAATCTTCTCCGGTGGAAGTGTCATCTTCTGCTTTGTGTAGTTTTACGGTATTTCTATTGTCTGCCTACTGAGCTGCAGTGTGCCGTTTTCTCCGTGAAACAACAGCAAGAAAACTTTGTTTTCGGTAGCGGCTTCACGCACTTGTTTTCACTCTTTCAAAAAATGGCGGAAACACATTGGAGTTGTTGAATAATAAACATACGGAAGTATTTCCGGTGAGGTCAACTTCCGGGTTCGAAGCCAGCCAACTTCGAAATGCTGTAGAGATCGTGGATTTCCCAGGCGATGTTACAGTAAAATGTAATCAATCGTGTTGACGATCCATTGTTTGATTGTTATACATTTTGCGCGGACAGGAATCGACACCGGAAGACCACTTTCTTCGAAAGTCAGTGAATTCAGCCGGCGTGTTGTCATGTGGTGATGTTTCTGATAGAGAGGTGCGATGGGCTGTGGGACGGTCAACGTGGCGATTTCGTATGTTGCATAGTACAGAGTCACTAGATAGCACGGCATTCACTTCGCGTACAATCTGTCATATCTATTTATCTTATTGCGGCTTTGAATTCGCTCGCAACAATTCATATGTGATGCACTTGTGACAACCTCAAGCGTTGAAAACATGGTCAAGAGATCAAACAGTGAATGTTCTCTTCGGTCCGGAGTGCATGAATTTCTCCCTCGATTCAAGGAGAAAAGCCTTGCTGTACTTTGGAATTTGACTCATCCCATATCATATACAATGTATCGACCAAGCCATAGAGGACACAGCCATTAGCTGTGTGAGCTTCACATCTTATACGAACAGTACTGCGATTTTATCAAAATGAACATTCCTGGTAGAAGTCAGAGGATCTTCGAATCTCGCGTGGGGAAGGTCGTCCCAAAGAAGATACAGCGATCCGTCTACTATGGTTTCTTTTTGCTCGGAGTAAAGACAACTTTTCTCATCCTGTTTTATTATTGTTTCTCCATCAGTTTAACATTCTACAATAAATGGTTGTTTGGGGTGAGTCAACAACAACGTATATACCATCGAGGTAGCACACAGATCTGTGCTACCTCCACATGCATATATATATGCATATGTTTTTTTCTACGGTTTCCATTTTTTCAAATTGTATAAACCATGGAGATACCTCCATGTTGCTACTAATTCTCACAGCTGTGTTCTGTGTGAAATTTTGTTGTGATCCACATGCAGGTGTATTTTTAGTGCTTTTTTTACAAAACAAAGTTCCACACATAGAAAACAAGTACATCACAGATACCTTTTGGGAAAGAAAGAGATATTTGGTGACATTCCCATTTTTGGAGCGATTTTGAAATTTCTTTTCTAATCTTAAAAAAAACTTAAATTGTCTCCCGAGGAACCTAATCCTGTCCCATCATGATTACAATGGCCGCAATATTTCCTAAAATTGTAAAGATCTCATCCAAGGAGACATTGTAGTCAAACTCTATGCATATTTACCCTCCCCATGAATCAACAAAAAAGTGATGTTCAATAAAAAAACTGAAAGAAACTATAAATTAAAAAAATACGAAGAATTCTCAAAATGTAATAAAGTAAATACAAAATTTCTGCCAAAAACGTAGAAAGTAATTAATGGACAATCATATCATGGACATTATATAGGAATTCTGTCACTCATACTACAAAAATATGATGTCTGAAGGCTGCGTAGACCTCAAGGATTTGAGTATAATTCCATGATTCTATAAAGTATTTGCTTTCAATGAAGGTTCTTTTGTGTTTAACCATAGAGAAAAAGAAATAACAAGGTGAAAGTGAAAATTAGACATGCAAGTTAAAGAAATCTCACATCACTGACCTGATTTTCCTTTACTTATATTATTTCCCTCATTTTAATTCCATCAGAATTTTAAATCACAGAATTATCGCTGCTCACTGACATTGACTATATGTACCGCAGGGTTCTAAAGTTCATTGTACTTACACTTGATGTTGTAAGTTAAACATTAATGATTTTTTTCCCACTTTTTATTCTTACAGAATTTTCACTACCCACTGACAGTGACCATATACCATTTAGTTCTAAAGTTCATATTAGCATTCATAGTGCGACAGATTACGTGGTGCATTACCAAGAAGAAGCCAGTGACCCTAGGATGGTCACTCTATCTCCGGAGAGTAGCCCCAACAGGTAAGATTATTGCAGTTTGTTGAATTGCAGTTCTTCAAAGTGTCCCGCAGAGTATTGAGGGACTGCAGTTGAATGCAAGGATATCAAATCAGCTGTAAGTGTAAATGGTGCATTCTTGGCCAACTGACATAGAGTTAGTTTTATAGAATGTGACCCTAAGTACTGTGTACCAAAAAATACCGGTTATTCAGATTGCTGTTGGCAATAAGGCAAACTGATGAAATCTTTTACTAAAGTTTTACCATAATTTTGGACAGGTGGTATTATACTGATCTGCCAGTCTGAACTAGCCTTTACTGATCAAATGTTAAGTCCTAATATTTTTCCATTTTCGGACAAATTTCCTGATCAATTTTTTAATCAGCATCTGTACACATGCAGTAGATGTGGATGACTAATATAAACAAATATTCTTTATGGGCAACTCTCAGCTGCCTGCCATCACTGTAAAAGTTGGATTGTTTTCGTGTCTTTTATGGTGTCCTTGGCTAGCCTGTAACAATTCATATGTATTTGACATGATTGCTTTGACAATACTTGACTGGAGATTTTATACATTTTGTCAAGTAAATCAGAGGAGAGAAAACTGACAACATTTACAGGCGTACATGTAGTGCTCTTAAATAAACGCTTGTGTTCAAACATAGCCACTGATGTACACTTATGTGTTTCAGTCATATACAATGTACATGCTAATATTTAATAGCAGTCAGTTTGTGTCATCTAAACTGAAAACATATTTGATGTCTGACAATACGATACCAGATGACACTGTTACAAGGTATGTATGGTGATGGTGATGCTTGAAATATAAAGTGATAGAGGCAAAAAATTGCCTTTTGGATAAAAAACGGTTCATCAGTAATTAATAAGTCAGATAAACAACTCGGGTTTGCCCAAGTGGAACTTATTGTGCCCATGTGCCGTGCCCGTGTGATGTTATTTGTGATTATTTTGTGATGAAAGTTGGTAACAGATGTAACTGTTGAATGCTCGTCAATGAGCTGCGTGGTTGAAACCACAGTATTAACCCTTTGAGTGCTGTGATTTTTCCCACCAAAATTTTTGTGCATCAGTTTTCCAATTTTTATTAATTTTTTCTTTAGTTTTTTTGATAATTTTGGACGAAATGGACATAACATTTTGGCTACAGTTTTTGATCAAAATTTAGGGAAAATCTGAACAAATTGTCTCAAATTGAAAAAAAATTTCTACATTATATTTATAAATGTGACAAAAATTGACTTTGGTACTCAAAGGGTTAATGACGGCATTGAGTATTTAAATCTAAGAGAGGACTTCACCTTTAAGTCATTACCAAGTAAAATGACTGAACCTGCTCGGCCATACTCTACCATATAATTCTTCTTCAATTCACAGGTTTAGCGACATCATTAGATATTGGCTTATCCAATTGGAGTTTCCTGTTCATAACAGTGTCACTTTACACAATGACCAAGTCTTCCGCTATAGTGTTTATCCTCATTTTTGCAATCATATTTAAACTGGAACAATTTGTAAGTATTTTATATCTTATGTTATCATCATTGTAATCTTCAGAAAATTTCAACTGAGGCAGTTGCTTTGTCAAGGAGTCTGTTGGTCTTGCTAGCATTTTCTTTGCTAATGCTAGGTGACTAGGTGCCGTACGTTGTGAGCTGGAATCCCATTGAGAATTTACTGAATTTTCAACCAGACGTGATTTTTTTGATTGCAAAAATTATAAGTATGTTCCTAATCTGTAAATTTTGTTTAAAGATTGTGTGCAGTGTCTCTTCCCTGAGGTTTCCATGAAACTTTGTAGGAATTTTAAATGTACAAATTATACTGTTACAAATACTGCTTCTAGATTACTTGCCAAGTCCTGTTCATTGAAATGTGGTCTAATGATGTTTTATTGTGTGCATAGATGAAGGGACTAAGGCAGACACATATAACATGTCAGGTTCACAATTATCCTGTCGCATGTAACTCTTTAACAAAGAGATTCCAATAATGAAAATAGAGCAATTGTGTTTGGCAATAGGATTTCTATGATAAAGTCAATATATTGTCACATACAGAAACATTACTAAGGCATGCCAAACAGGCAAATTTAGGGGTGTCAGCCATTTATTTGTACATGTACTCTAACAAAAGTAGTATATATTGTATACTCCAGGGTTTGGTCACATTTGCTGGTAGTGGGCATCCAAGCATGATTTATTCAGTGCTTTATTGTTCACTGGGGGATTTCATGATATTTTGACTACTTTGCTGATTTTCAATTTGTTAATACTAAAAGCTGAACCCTTACCAGCTTTATTTCACTGACCATGGCTTGGTAAAACTGTTTGCAGTCTTCTGCTGTGTAACCCTGTCAAAAGCATGCAAAGTTAAAATGTGGTGTAATAGATTTGAAAATAAAATTGGTAGGGCAGTGTGTACTTGAAGACTGGCCACAGCTTGCTGGCCAAGTTTCAAAATAAGCACTCATGATGATATGCAGGGCAAACTGTTTTTGTGCCTTTTACTAGTAAATATGGTATTATCAAGGCCATGTACAGCACATACCACAAATTACTCATGCAAATATTATGACATCTGATGATTTTGAAATTTAAAAATTGTTTTGTAAATGGAGACATCATGTAGTCACTAAAAGCAATTTTACTATTTTGAAAAATTGCATAGTCAGTCTTTAAAAGTATGAGCACTTTAAGGTCATATGGTAAAAATAATCACGGAAATAGCACACATTTCCATTCAGCCAAGCATACTCTGTTGTCTGTTTGCTTGCCAACGTTGAAAAAGTCCATACAGAGTATTGGATGCTATGACGTTAACCCTTTGAGTGCTGTAATTTTTCCCGCCAAAATTTTAGTTTAAAATTTTACCAATATTTTTTGAAGTTTTTTGTAATTTTTTGGACAGTTTTGCACTGAATGGATATCACTTTTTATCGAAAACAGTTTTTGATCAAAACTCTAGAAAAAATCTGACAAAATTGTTTGGGCTACAATTTATGAAGGTGACAAAAATCGACTAGGGCGCTCAAAGGGTTTTAAACAAAGCTTTGACTCTAACCAAACACAGCTGTTGAACTTTCTTATACATATATGAAAAGCATAATGACATTGATCAGTCCTCACAGTGTCCAATGTCTGCCAGATCGTTTTGCAATAACCTTTCCCGTCACTGACAAAGTGACACATAATTTGCATAAATGAAATTGAATACCTATTTTTGGAGCGTTGATGAATTGCAGCAATTTCTTGGAAAAGGTATACTGCCAGTGAAAGTATAATTGTACTAAAAACTACAGTTGATATCTCTCAATTGTGAAACTCATATCAATGCAAATGTCCTTTCTTTGCATAAATATGAGTAAATTACCTATTTTTTGACACGTTTGTAATTAATCCTCTTTCTACCATAGAAATAAATACAACTTGGGAGAAAGAGGATTAAAGGCTTGATGGAAAAAAGATATAAAATGCAAGGAGAAATACAGATTTGCTATAAGTCGTTTCTCTCAAATTTTCAAATTGTTGTAATGGTAATATGGTTATACATGTAGTTTGAATGTAATGTATGTAGAATTGTCGTGCCGGCTGGTTAAAGCGCTTAAGCTCCTTGCGTGAACAATGGAGTGTGTATGTGAAGCATATGTTGAGCAAATTACACCTGAAAACCTTTAATGCCAACACATCAATCTTTCAGAGCATGTTTCACACGAAATAGGATCACTAATATGGTATCAATATATTGCTGCTTTTTTTTTTTCAACTTGATGAATCTGTTTCGCAGATAAATTATAAATTGTAGAAGCTGTGTTCCTTTCTCATTCACAAGTTGTGTAGTCTGTTACATTGAAATATAAATAAGAAAAAAAATATTGCTTTATGTTACAGGATTCAATGTGCATTACAGAATTTCATGTGCAGGTTGTTAAAAAGGGATTATAAGTTCGTGTTATGTCATGGTTTTAGAGCACAAATTGTTTTCAAATTTTCCTCTTTTTCCCATATTAAATTGTTACCCCTTTCACATCATTTCATCAGACTTAGAGGGACAAAGTCGGCCATTTTTTCATGAATTTTGTTTGATACAAGTATACTGTTCATATTGTTTAACATGTTGAAAGATACTGAATGAATGGGTGGCCATGCGTGTATGCGACCCAGGTTTCCGACATGATACATGAAACCATCGCGAAAGTGAATTAATGGTCATGATCATTCATTTTCGCGATGGTTTCATTTATCGTGTGTAAAACCAGGGTCGAATATATGCATGGTCACCTATTAATTCAATATCTTTCAACATGTCAAACAATATAAGTAGTATCTCATATCAAACAAAATTCATGAAAAATGGCCGACTTTATCCCTTTAACATTGAAAACTGGTATTGTTCACTACGACATACACACACAGTTAATATTAATTCATATTGTCTCCATTACATTTTCCTTCATTATTTCTTTCAGAGGGTGTCTCAGATAGGTGTAATTGTTCTGATTGCCGGAGGATTATTTCTATTTACATATAAGTCAACTCAGTTCAACATGGTAGGGTTCAGTCTGGTCATGGCGGCGTCCATGCTCAGTGGTGTGAGATGGTCGCTAGCTCAGATGCTTACACAGAAAGAAGAAATAGGTAAGTTGGTGAAGCCCTTTCAGCTCTTGAGTGTGATATCACCTGCGTTTGACTTCAGTTTGTTTTACTAGAAATCGGTTACACTATTCAGTATATTGATGAATGGAGGTAGCAGAGACAAGCCAAAAGCTTGATTGACAATGCATGACCTTTGACCCCACTGAAAAAAAAACCAATACAGAAAGTGATCACTTGCGACTGCAGCTGGTGAGTTCATTAAGTGAACACCAGACAAATTGACCAGCTGATCACTAAAATTGTGAGTAGCCATTTTCACTCACATCAGATTTTCTCTAGCCATTGAGGGGATTGACCTGTTAGCTTCTCCCCTTCCCTGGCTACTGCAAGTGGCATTTTTCTTCAAATTTGAAAGAAGATGTTCAACACCCTTTTAACAAACCAATTTGTCACTTTTGCCTAGGTTTAACCAATCCAGTTGATATGGTGTATCATTTACAACCAATCATGATTGTCGGCTTATTGCCATTGGCTCTTGCATTTGAAGGTACGGACAAGCTGCATTTATTTGTTTCCTTTCTCTGAAGGTTTTCATTCACATTTGCTCGATTTTTATTTTGCCAGATAACGTAACCTATTTTAAAAGCCTATAAAAATGCAAAACATGGTTTCCAGTCATGATGGCATACCATGACTACAATATTAAGCTATCACTACTTTTAAGTGAAAATGTTTTTAAGTCCCCTGTCAGGTCAGTCAGCTATATCAAGAACAATGCATTTTGGGATATATGAATAGTTCAGAGGTGAAAGATAAAATCAGTGTAGTATGCACAACCAAATACTGGTATATTACAAAATTACTTGTACATGATGAATAGGTATATGCATATACACAAATACATTATATTCTCTTCATCAAAGTATTTTATATGATACACATGATAGAGGGACCATGTCTACACCCTGTTTTGCTATACAGAGGACTTTCCTTTCCCAAACAGACACCTATAACTGTAACCAACCTCTGATAAACTAAAATGACTTACTGTAATTGTTTCTCCACTACAAAACAGGGGTTTCAGTGGTATCGACAGACATGCTGTTTGCCTACACAGACGGCAAGGTCTTTGCGGCTTCCATGGGGAAATTATCGCTTGGTGCTGGCCTAGCGTTTGTGTTAGCCTTATCAGAGTACCTGTTAGTCTCCCAGACGTCCAGTCTCACCCTCTCCATCGCTGGCATCTTCAAGGTAACTATTTGTAGCAGTTCACGTTTCAGTAGACGGGTATCTCTGCTTCTTCCATGTGACCTGGTTGTACAAAGTTTTGTTTCTGACTGTGTTGGAGTTGACCTTGGCATCATGGTCAACAATTTGAAGACCATGAGGACTCTCCAGAATGAATGTGGTCAAAGAGATTTATCACTGAATGTAGCAAGTGTGTTGCATGCATATTTTTAACCCAGTTAAAGCATGGCTTTTTAGACTCAAGCGCATTTTTTTCTAAAATGTTGACTGCAGATGTGGTCAGGCAAATTAAGTGCTCAAACTGGATAAAGAACATGGCACGGTTTTTGTGGAGGGACCGTGAACATAGGGGTGGTTGTGTATGTTTTCTTGATTCGTCCATTGTTGTCAAATATTATGTGAAAACAGTGCGAGGAAATATTGTCTTTGGTCTTAAAGCTTTCTTTCATCTTCATACACAGGAAATATGCACACTTTATTTAGCGACTACCTATGCTGGGGATGAGTTGTCTTTCATCAATGGTATTGGAATGGTTGTTTGCCTGAGTGGCATAGCCCTACATGTCTTGCTCAAAGCCCTCCGTTCAAAAGGTAAGTGAGCTCACCACAGCATGGTATGCCATTCATACTATGCATAAATTTGCATATTTTGTATGCATATTTGCATATGTATACGTTGCATATTTCTTTCAAATTTGCATATTCACTTTATCCCCTGATAGTCCACTTGGGCTACCATTTTCTGAAGTTGGTAGCCCAGTGACAATGGCTGGTAGCCCATGCATATTTGGCTTTTTTCTAGATTCTGCCCATAAGTGAATTTTCGAAACATATGATGTGAATACTGCACACCTAATACCCAAAGAAACAGGCAGGTATAATGGACGATAGTGATACTTAAAAGTTTAGTGACCTATTGCCGTTTTACTCTCAGAGTTGTATGTAAATTTTGATAGTCGTAATGACAATGACATGACCTTCTCAGCACTGAGACATACTGTAGCAGGGCTAAAAAAAGACTGTGGGCTTTCTATAGGGAGGAGGCATAATTTCCATAGAATTGTGATTGATACATTATGATCAAAATGCAACGAATATGCGTTTTCATTGGCCATCATTTCCTGTGCCTGTCATTCAAGTACATCAGTTCAGGTATTGAAAGTTTGTTGCGAAGTTCCGCCGCACCGGTCATCCTTGTAATTTGCATAACAAAGTCATAGTCTGGTCTTTCTGTGTCCAGCTGGGTTTGACTGCATTTTAATAGCTCGTCGCCGCGTCCAAAAGTGACAGACCGGGTACGGCATGCCAAGTACTGACTGACTTTCAGGTCTCAGTCTTTGTCCGTGTGGGCTACCTTTTCATGGACTTCGGTCGTCCCAGAGAAAAGTTGGTAGTCTGTTGACGCGGGACTACCGCTAATTTCGAGCCCTGATATTTATTGTACCTTTGCAATGGTGATCGGCTATATTCTACTTAAGTCTCAAATCTTTGTTTTTCACTAGAATTGCATCAGTGAAAGGTTTCATGAAGGATGGAAAAGTTTCATGAAGGGTGTATACCTCTCATTATTTATATTTGTCATATTGTCCTTTGGAATCATGGACCTCACATAGAATTTTTCTTCTTTTGATGCAAAAATGACTTCAACATATCCTCAAAACTTCAATATTGCAGCAAATCATCACATCAAAAGGCTTGAAGAAACTGGGCAAGGTCATCAGTAATTGACCACCAAATTGTTGATTTTCACCAACAGACAGTGCCAAACAGGGAAAGGATGACTACCTTCGTGAGGATGAGCAGAATGGAGATGCTCTTCAGATGCTGATGGACGACAGAGATGATGAGGAGGAAGATGAAGAAATCTTTGATGCTAGAATGCACAAAGGAAGACGAAATTACGCCAACACATCTCTTTGATGTTTATGATGATGATGATGATGATGCCTATGTCAGGACATTTTCTCTAAAACTGACCAAAATTTTCAACAGTATTTCATATTTTTTAGTCCCTCCGGCCTTTCTTTGTCATGGTAATAATATTTTTGATCAAAGCAGGGTGTTAACTCAACACTTTACGTGCAGAGTATGAGTGAGTGAGAATGTATGAATCGGAAGTTACCGAAATGGAATGAAGTTGATAATACTGTTGTTGATGTACACAACATTTATTTCTGCTTTTGCCAGTTTAATTGCAATATTTGTATGATTGAAAATGCTCAGTATGATGTATAAACCGTTTTACTGTACTGTGTTGAACAGGTGCTCCAGGGTTTCATTTTGAGATGATGATAGCTTCCAAACTTGACACTTTACATGTAATCAGCATTCAAATGTCAAATTTCTGTCACAGATGAAGAAGGAAGACTTTCTCTGTCAGAGGTGTTTCAATCCCAAGACTTTATTTTCAGTGAAATTTGTGTTGCCCAATATTTATCAAGATATATCCGACATACAGTTAGTTAATATGTGCCTCTGAACAGAAAGCTTCAAAACTTCAGCTTTAACTTTCCTTGTGTAACCTTTAGACCATTCTCTTTCAGAATCTAGAATAAAAATCAGAGTTGCCCAACAGAGAATCAAATTACCTGAAATTATGATATGGTAATTCTGTTGGGAAAACTTTGACTACCTATTTACTCCAAATACAAGACAGGGAAAAATTCATGTACATCGCAGGCTTCAAAATGAACCCACCGCAGAAACTGTAGACTTGAATAGTCACTGAGAGTGTTGTAAATTTTTTAATGTCACAAAAACTGTTTCCGAGAGACACTTTCTACCTCAAATTATCTTTTCACATGACCTGGTGACCTTACCTTCAAATGGCTACACCATTATAACATGATATCTTATTAAAAGTATCAAACGTTTTTGTAACACAAGACTGAGCTGTGTCAGTGTGTGCTTATAGCTAAATCCTTATTATCTCTACATAGTATTCCACAGTCCATCTGTGTATGGGACGGATGGACTGTAGTGATCCAAATAGAAAAAGTGCATGTAAATTATCTGCCGTAATCCTTCATGAATTTGTGCTACCAGTCACCAGGTTGTCGATGAGTTGTTTAGTTGGAGCACAGTCCCTCCGGTGTGTGGAGGGACTGTGGTCATGGCAACAAAGCTCAGGGTGGCAGTTACTTTTGTAGAAGATTAAGGTTGGCAATTACAGTAGTTTGCGGTGAACTGTTTGCAATATGAGAACTAGACATATCGTCTAAATTGAGGAGTGTCCAACACTGTCAGGTGTAATTATTGTCTGGTGGGTATAACAGAAGACCACAAAGAAATCAACTCTTAGAAAGTTGACACATTGTCTTGAAGGAGGTCAGACATAGCCAAAACAACAACACCAGATCTGCAAAAACAAAGCTTGCAAATGATGGGTTCTGGCAAGATGTGTCAGTGTTGATATGTGGTGTTGTTCTGACGACGCATGACCTCCTTCCAGACAATGCTTCAGCTTTTGCAGAGTTTATTTGTTTGTTATTGACTGATATTACCACCTAGACAATAGTTACGCCTGACAGTGTTGGCGACTCATAGCTAGTTCTGTATTGCCAATGGTTAAACGCAAACCACTGTAACAGATCTGAACGGTTTGCTTTGAAATGCTGTACAGAGATCAGAGAGGGGTAGCTACAGGTACACACTGACACGCTTCAAGTTCGTGTTACAAAAACGCATTATATATAATTTGTTTAGTCTGTGCAATAATCTTCCATGTTGGTGATCAGTAAAATATCAATGAAGAGGAATAGGGTGGGTAGTGAACAGATAGAGACTGTTTTCTTTGAATAACTGTACACAGATAGGAGGCTAGATAGGTACAAAGTTCTTGCGTGTAGTCATCAAAGTATTTTATATTGATTATGGTACTAGTATTCAACAAATCAATTTTTTGCTGGCATGATTCTGTGACAGAAGTAATATTTTGGTCCTCTTCATCGGCACTTCTTTAACACAGTTGTTTATGTAATGGTTCCATCGGTACAACAGTTTCCATGTCAGTAGTGAAAATCCAAATGTGATATCAGGTCCTATTTTATCTATGTTACCAGGCAAATCAACCACTGAATTGCTTGACATCTCTGTAAAATGGCTCACTATTTTTTGAGTCATTTTGCTGCATCGCCGCCTTACTGAATTCCTGCAGGTCCCGTAAAGATTCTGAAGACAAACTATAGATGTTGGAAGGATTTAGTTGACAATGGTGCTGTCAACCATGATTCAGCGTTGAACATTGAGACAATCAAATTTTAGGAGAGACTTGTTTTCATTTACCCTTCACTTGTGAAACACTTTCCTTACATTAGGCTTGATTTTTCTCTGTGTATGTAATCATATTCTAGCATTATTGATACTTTTTGTGGGTAATGTTTGGAAAGATGGGGGAACGTAAGTGGAAAATGTTGTCCTGTTAGAGTATTGCTATTTTCAGATCAAGGTTGACCCCCCAACCATGCATGCTAGTCAAATACTGTCTTATAAGAAATTGTACTTTAATAGCAAAGGCCTAACTCACTTGTATTGTGTAGCGCCCCCATCGTTGAAAGTTGGAAAGATTCGATTCTGTCCCAGTCTTCCATGCAATACTGTTTCACAAGAAGTTCACCCTAAAACCAACTCATCTGTGTATGTATGAAGAAGAATGTGTGCAATCCTGATCATGAATTTGTAATTTTTTTATTAAATGATGATTAATAATTGTTCTATTTTCTGCTGTGACCATCTATGATTGTAGCAGACTGAGATATGTTAAAGAAAGACTGTGACAACCCATCGAATATAGATGAGAACAGTCATCAAATCAAAGAAATGCTGTCTTGTCATTTCATTCTTATTCATCCATACAGCTTATCGTTTATGAATTTTGTGCCTAAGAAAGACATTTTGTGTCATCTTAAGTAAGTGTTGATACTGATTTCTGAGGAACAGCTGCGAAGAATAGAACAATATTTGACACTTTTGAACATTCTGTTATTTGTTTAAAAGGGGCAGTATTAAAGCTTGGTTAAAAGTAATTTTTTGTTTCTTTGATTTTACCTGGGCCCTAACTTGGTGTATGTCTGTTCAGCCATATTAGGCCAAAAAATAATAAATTGTGCTGTTCCGATAACATGGTTTTCAAAAATAGGGTAGGTAGGTCGGCAGGAAATTTTTTTGTTCCAAAATATTTTTATTTTTAAATATGCATTTTTTAGGGCTTCAGGGCGGTCAAACACTGACCACCACATTTCCAGAAAAATGTATCATACATATATAGAAAAAAAAGACATAAGAGACACATCCTCATTCAAGCAAAAATCAAATGCCAAGTAACAAACGTGTGATTTTATGGGTTTTTTCTTTCTTTTTTTTACTGCCGTGTTTATATGTAGCTCTAAAAAGTTTAGGGTCGGCAGGTAAAAAATAGGGTAGGTCGGGTTATTGGAACAGCACACTATTTTTTGTTCGGCCTTAGTAGGGAACAGCAGAAGTGTTACTGTACTTTAAGAATTCATTCATAAATGTTCCTGTACATTAACAAAAATATTGTATTCAAATGAAATGGTCAAACTTCTCACTTTTTGTCAAAGACAAAGCAGATATATATGGTATATCAGATGATTTTTTTTATTTATGAAGAATTATTAATATGGTAATTTGGCTAAGATGCCTCTTTAAGCCTTTGTTGAAACTCACCCGTAATGTTTATCTGTAACTTCGGATGAATTTTGCAATTTTTCTGTTTGTTTTCAAAAAGAGAGTTTTAGATTCCACTTCCCAAAGTCAGCACAGGGTATCTATATGTTATGTTTTAATGGTGTTGAGATTACCTGAATTGTAGTCTGGACCAGAATGCATTTGTCAATGATTACATATTATCAGATTTTGGCACACTTCAAGGAAGAAGGAGAAGAAATGTTACCATTTGCACCTGTTTACCCTATATCCCTGTAGCCAGGTCCACACTCGCTATTGAAAACGATGCATTTGGGCCAAACCATAGATTTGAAAGGGTTAGGCTGAGCCAATACTTTTTAAATGCTGCATATTGGGGTAAACACATCTACACAAGTATTAGTTTTGTACATTTGTCAGAACACTGAAGTAATTTAATATTGAACAGAGGATGTTATTGATAAATTCATGTCAGTCCGTGTCTGTGGACTGATTTCAAACTGCCCAAACACATCGAGTGAAGATGGCTGTTGACATATGTTATTCTGAAGATAAAACGTTTTACTTTGTTCTTTACAGAGAGATATATATGGAAATAAATGTTTCAGTAAAAAGTTGAAAAGAGATTTTAAAAGATGATATTGTCTGCTTTGAACCCTCTTTTGAAAATGGATGCGATCTGAAAATTTTCAGTGGCAATAAAATGTGATGAAAAGGGCTTCAAGTGAGCCAACATTATTTTATGATTCAGCATTGGAATGTTCTGCATAGAACATAACTCAGAGAGCATGCAACATTGGCATGTGAAACAACATTTGTGCAACAAGCACAGTGTGTGGCAATATTCTAAATATCAAACTCAGATTGCCATACAGAAACATCAGAATCAGCTTCAGTTGGTAAAGTAAAAAATTACACTGATGAGTTTAATTTGCATAAGTATACAGATGATTTGCAAAAAAATATCATGACATGGACACTAATATTAATGTGCAATTTATGCATCTGTTATTATGAAATTTATATTTGCATGTAAATGAGCGTTTGTCCCTTATACTGATTTATTGTAAGAAATAAAAAGAATTCTTGACCGAATATTAATACATGTTTATCTGAAGTCTGACTCGATGTGCTTGACCTTGTAACGAGTTCTTGTGATTGTATTATGATATTGATGAAATGCCGTACAATGGTTTGTTTTCCTTACCATCGAACTGAATGTTTGTCCCACACCAAGACCTCATTGATGTGGCACTCTTCTTTTGAGCTTTTTTTCATGAAATTTGTTTTGATATGAAAATAAGTTTGTGTTGTTTGACTTCTTGAAATATGCTTACGTATTTGTAAACTGTGCACAACCTCAACTCTGTTTTCAGTCAAACAAGATTATACATTCAGTGAGACATTTTACAGTCTGTACCAAAACAATCGCATTCAAAACTTCAAATGTACATCTCTCACCATGCATGATATTCAGGTAACCCGTTCCCACGTCATCTTACAAGTTTCTCTGGAAACCGGGGTTGTCATTTACCAGTATGCTTAGTACAATGAGGATCAATGAAGGTAGCACTGGCTTGCATGACTCAACTGTTGAGGGCGCTCACATGCAAGCGAGCTGTGTCACCAATGATTGGATATGAAAGACGAAAAGTATCAAGCTTGCAAATGAAGTCCTTGTGGTTGACACATTGAATTCAATATTCTGCCAATCTTAAGAGATGAATTTTGATTTTGTTAATCTGATGATTAGGATATTTCACACAACCATTTCCAATCAAATTATGTCAAGGCGTGGCATTACATAAAGGGTAAAATAAATACCCATTGTCGGTGGGATTGCCGAAGATTTCAGAATTTAGTATATGCAAGATTGTCTGCTTTGGTATCACATCAAGCTTTTTCTGAATCAAGCCCACTGCTTATTCAAGAATAATTAAAAACTTCTGTTGTTCCTCACCCACAAAAGTCAGTATTTTCTGTAGCTGGAATGATTTCATCATTTGACACAGGAAATTATCACAGTTTAAATTTTACAATAAAACTTTATTTTACAGAAGTCGACAGTACATGAACATCATTCTGAAAAGTGAAAACATATATTATGCCTGTAAAAGAATTGACATAAACACAGAATTATCATCGGATTGCTTTCATACCTATTTAATGCATCACATATTAAATCAAATTATCATATTTGGGATATAATATTTACAAGATTGAAGGGAAGTGAAATCAAGTTCAAATGCAAGTTTGTTCTGTGTAAGACTAGGTGGAGTGGGAAATAATGTTTCTTAGGAGAGAAAGTTTTCGGGTCTGCTGGGAAACCAAATCGTCTGCTACCATGCTGGTGTGTTGTGATTTTGAAACCAACGATACAATCCTATGGGGAAAATGTGTTGAAGATTCTTGCTGTAACACATGCCTGTGTTCTGGCTTGTTTTGTTTACAGTATTGTTACTCAAGTCAACTGAAGACTTTATACATATTTCAACGATTTACGCTATCTCTGTCGCCACAACCCCAGCACAGTAGATCAAAATTTTATTGTGTCTGTATTGTCCATTAAAAATGCAGCACTGTGAATAATTACAGAAATTGCACTACTCTCAGTCTACTGGTATCTATTACAATTGTGAGAAAAATCATTTCAAATCTTAATACTAAATTCATTCTTTATTCATTACAGAATAATTAATCTACACCACTCTAAGTTCAGCCAGTGTAAAAGAAATACTAAAAAAAGCCCTGTTTTCATGTGATTGAAACTAAACCTTTTTATCCACTTTGCCATTACAATTTGACTTTCTCCGCCAAAACTGTGAGATGTCGGTGATCGGTGACCGAATGGTTCAAGAACTCAATGAGTTTCAAATTGTCTGCATCTACAAGCTTTGCAGAAGAAGACTTTGTTATGTGGATATAATAATATACATTGCAATAAAGAAATATGACAGACAGAATATCTAACTCTTAGACATTTCTGTGTTTTCTTTTTTTACAGATTTTTCAAAGAGATTTTTCATTCTTGACCAACAAATTTATTTTAGCATTTAATTACTAAATCAATTTTTCCTGTCCGAATTTGGCACTCTCAAAAAACAAGTTGCTTTTTAATTTTAAAAAAAGCTTTGTAGATTTGAAAAAAAATCACAGGAACTACAGTTTCTGATGTTGGTATGATCTTTTCCCAAAGTTTCACCTATTCTTTTTTAATTCAACAACTATTATTTTGCATCTTTAACTGTCAACAATTCTTGTTTTATATCAGAAAAATGTCTGAAACTATGTTTAATCTGGATTCTCCTCAGAGGTTGTTTGTGTTGAGTGTAGGTCACTTGTATTGACCTTTGACCCAATGACCCCTAAGGAAATCCTAAAGCAAGTATTATGGGTAAATAAGTTAGTACAGTTATTGGCTCTACTGTTTGGTGTCTAACGCTGTAAATTAATCATTGCGAGGAGATATTCATTTCCTTTTCTTCAGTTCCTCAAACCGCCTTGTAAGATCATCAAAGTCAACGTCATCACCGCCCGCTGAATTGCTGCCAACTGTGTCGAGTCCCGGCAGGCTGGTTGACGGTACCGCAGGCAAGTCTGGAATGCTGGCGCCGGGATCTTTGCTCACAACTGGGTTAGCTGGCGGAGGTAAGGGAGATGGTGCTGGCGCCGACGGCTGTGAGTAATTTGATTGGCCACCAGGTGGAGGTGGATCTAAATCAAGAGAAAAATAGCAAAAACATTAGGGTTTGCATAATAGATCAGTCGTGTGACTAGGATTTAATCATTCACATGATGGCAAGGGTCTGGTACGGCTACGGTTTGCTTGGATGGCAAGACTTGCAATTCCATTGATTCATGGGACCATCTGATCTTAATGCACTTGTATAACAAAGAATGTTTGCCCAGGTAGCACACTATACAAGACTGCATACTACTCCTTTAACTACCAACTAGATAATGCATGTGTCACAAATACTGTTGAACAATTTCTGTCTGCTACTTAATTACGACGTCAGACACAGTCACTAACTGTGGGACATTATCTCATCTGTCAATGACACACAACACATACCACTGTATTGTGAGTTTTTCTGATTTGTGAAACACATTCTGGAAATACGCAATAGTTGATTACTTACACACTGAGTCTCTCAAAGCATCTTCATAGGATGGGGCCTGAAAAGACAGAAAAAGTAAAAATAACAAAATATGCCAAACTTCATATTGTTGCATTCTAAAACCTTTGACACCGGATACTTGGTGGTAATTCCTTGCTTAGTCAGAAACACACTTTTCATCGTTCAATTTCCATTTTCCACTGATCTTCTTGTGAAAGTAAACTGTCCTGGCTATCTGATATTTTCTTAATCACTTTCAAACGATTGCCTCTACAACTAAACTGAGTTTCCCCAAGCAGTAAGTAGTTGTATCGTCTTGACTATTTGAAGCAACTCAGTCAGGGCAAATTTGCATATATCCATATATGGTCAAAAAATTCTTCAACCATGTTGATTGGTTAATAGAACATCAGTAGCAATACACAGATTTGGTAGTACAACTTTTATGTGTGACCACCGTTTGATATCAATGATCAGTTTCTGCAAGCAAAGGGCACAAAGTTTCTTCAGTCGTACAGCATTACTGCATGGGGTCGCTCCACCAACAGCATTCAATATGAATGAAATAGAACCATCTCTTTGCTGTATACTATGAGATCCAAACGGAGGCAGTCATTGTGAAAACATCTTGGCAGGCATAAGAAAGATATTATGAACATGTACTGTATGGCAACTATGAAACCATGGGTTTGCCATGGCCTGTGAATAAAAACTTAATATGGTCATTTGCTCAGTGGGAATAAACCATTCCAAGCCATTGTTTTATTCAACTCCATGAATGAGACACAGGGGATCGATATGGTGAGCACGGAAAACATACAGAATAGTCAATGCATGTGGGAAATGTTGTACACTACTGATAGTACATAGAAAGGTGTGACTTTGATGAAAACTTTAATGATTATTTACAAGGATGTATGTGTTTAGACTTTAGAGTTTCAACACATATAAGGGTTATCAAGTGAAAAGCCCCTAGATCTGTGACAACAAATAATCTATGCATAATCTACTGTGACAAAACTGGCAAGTTTCAGCAGGAAAGTAGCCATTATGAGCTTGCTCTTTGATTCATCAAACCACGGAATGTCCAGAGTAGGTGAAGAGGTAATTTTATTCAGGCATCAGACACAAAGCACAGCATACATGTATGTTGCCCTCCAACAAACATGCTACCCTGCCCTCTGTACTTACACAGGGATATCTGAACAGTGGCTTCAATCCCCTTTTTCAAGGAAAAGATAGTATGACTGATCTCAATCAATCTGTTTTGTCTAAAAAAGAAACCATCTGTCTATCTGCCTAACATCCAACATTCTTATATTGTCATTCTTGGCAATGTATATAATTCCCTGATTTTCACAAACTAAGCTGACGGAACTTGATTTGCTCCATAAGCTCAAAATGAGCCCCTATAAGTGCTAGCCCAAAGAAATATTGCAAAAGTTCGAGAGTCCAAATATATGTCCTCGGGGACTTGTAAATACAATGAGAGAATTTAAGTAGCACACTTCTTTAAAGTGCACTTAATAAAGAGAAGATATGTCACGTAAAAATGATTGTTAGCACCTAAAAAATAACCAGCAAAAGCAGAGTACATTTTTATTCCAGATGCATAGTTGTGTACTTGGGAAGGTCTATAACGCTAAAGTCTTGATCATGTAGACAGAGATGTATGTGTCTAAAAGATGGGTTTACGCATTTGCAAATTACATACTTTATAATCACAGTTTATACCAAGTAACCCAGTAAATATGTACAAAAGTACAAGAGACTGGGAAGATTTTTCCAAGAGATGTGAATTTTGGTGCAATTCTCATATGTGTTGTTAGCATTTGACAAAGACAGATATACATTAGATGTAAACCGCTTATACAGGCAGTGATATTTGGCATGTAACCCATCAACCCCAAGCTCATTATGGTATAATCTAGTTGGAACACAGGGCAAAATGCTTGACATACGTTCAGTATATCTAACTATATAGAACACTACGTAAGTGGTATACGTAATGTATATCTTTGTATGTGGAACATATCAATATGTAGATATACATAACTTATATCTAGTATGCACAATGAGATTTTGTGTAATGCTGATCTTTGCAGACCAACTGTACACTGTAATTGTGCATTTTATTTGTATACATAAATGTATATATATATATGCATAACAAATGTACAGAATCAGAGTGTGTGTGTATATTAATTGTATATCAAGCATTTTGCCTAGTGGAAATCAGAGACAGTGAGGGTGCTTCCATTATGGAGGGTTTCTGAGGGGTGACAGGTCACAATGCAGGTGTGGTGCATAAAGCAGATCAGTAGCCTTTCATGCTGTTAGTGCTCCTTTCCAACTTTTACAGAGATATGTAACACAAAACGCTGAATGACAGAAAGCTGTGCATTGAAATGAGTCTACTTCAAAAAGAGGAAAGCAGTAGTTGCCAACACCTCTGAGGGCATAGCACACCAGAGACTAGTGTCCTCATTACGGGCTTGCCTGCACTTACCGGAGTTAGGCTCGACTCTCGACCATTGTAAGATGGGGGTGGAGCTGTCGCTGGAGGTCGATTCGGTAGAGGGGGTGGCCCTCCCTTTTTAGAAGATTGTGGCGGTACATAGTTTGCAGGGGGAGGAGGAACAGCAGGTGCATTCTGTAAACACAAAATTAAATATCTACTAAAAACAAAAAAAAGACACAGCTACGTGTGGGGGATCGGAAGTTACAAAAATACACAACACAAAAATCTTCTTAAAGTATCTGATAAAAACAAGTACCAGCTATGAGTTTTGGAGTAAAATTTCATTCTTTGGAATAGAAAAGGCTTATAGATTGTGCAGTAAGTGATCTATTGAAGATGAGAGTAGTGTTACTTGAGTCGATTCAGTTGCTGTGGCAACAGAAAGGAAATTTTTAGCGTTGTGTATTTTTTTTCTTTAAAAATGTTAGTAACGCTACTGTAAAACAATATTACACCTGCACATACAGATAAAAGAACTGTTATACTACCAGGTAACAGACGTACACTACACAGTTAAGCAAAGCAAAGCAAAATGAGTGCATGCAACTGAGTGGAACGTTGGCGAGTTAGTAATAATGATCTGGTTAAGTCAAACACAAATATATAGCATATTACAAAGCTCCTTTAATAAGTGAGTATGCCAAGGTGTCTCTGATTTTAAGGTTTCCCGATGATAATAGTACTTTTTATTTAAATTGTAATTAAATTTAAAATTTTTTGGTTTTTATTTATATTTAGGGAGCTTGTCTTTGCTGTTTGCATTTATGATGAAATGCTAATTAAGCTCTTGGCGTGGTTATTTCTTTTTGTGGTGTATGTACTGTGACATCATAAAAGAACCAGAAATGTACAACAAATGAACAGTGCCGAGAACCTTCACAGTGTTAACCACTGCAAAATGCATATCAATGTTGCTGTTGAAATTGACAAGAGCACAGGTCAAGTTTTGTGGCAGTTCAACAGTGTTTGCAAAAGCGGCCCTGGAAAGAGCGTATCTTTGAAGCTTGTATCATAGCGGTATGCAGTTTAGAAATCTTGGCCATGAAAAACGAAATATATCTTTACCATCCTACACTTCACATAATTTGTTTTGTAAACTAAAACTATGAGTGATTTGATAAAAAGATGCTATGCTATGTGAGATGATGTAAGTAATAGACCAAACATTGCTTCAAACCATATTTCACTATATGTCATAGCTCTAAATCTTTGAATGCTCAATTTTAGATATCCCCCACAACAATTGCTTTTTCCACACATTTTGCATTATTCAGCGAAAGGGCAAATGTGGGTGTGGGTGTGTTTTTCCTACTACAATGTGGAAGAAAAGAAATGAGAAGGGCTGTGAAAGTACTACAGACAGAGGATAAATTTCATTTATTACAATCGGTGACTTGTTCAAAAGCAGGCCTGGATGTTGTGCAGAAGTGTAATGCACCGTGTACTAGTGTTGAAGAAATAACAGCGACACAAGAACTGTCAGAAGTCACATGGTGCACTCACTGAGTAAGGGCAAAAGCACATGCACAATATTTCTGTCATCTGTTGATTTAAAACATACTGCAGACAGACATGTTCTGATTATTAATGCATTTGCTTATCTGGAGCTTCTAGTATTGTCATTTTGTTGTCATCGGAGAAGAAAATGCTTCAAGTCTACTTTTACAGAGAAAAATTACGAAGCATACAGCTGGCAGCACTACATTTTCAAGTTATATATATAAATGCATTTACTGATTCAGCGAGCTTAATTATTCTACTGTTACTGTGAGAATATTTTACAAGTAAGGAGTCTAGTGTATTAGAAGCATTTTGAAAAGGAAGTCAGACCACTTCTGTAGTTCTGGGAATCAAAATTATCTTACCCATGGGTTTAATCAGGTCATAGGATAAAATAGTTCATATGGAAAAGAAAAAGAATTTAATACTGTGTTGAACTGAGTAGTTGAGTTGGCGTTTTCAAAACATGGTTCGGGGAGGGGGGATTCATTTATTTTTGAAATTGGTGTGCAGGCTGAAAGGCTGAGACCTGTGCTGACATAGCGCGCATAATTTTCTGAAGCTGCAATGGCTTTGATTGTGGGACTCTAAATCGAAGCTGTGAGAGACAAATTTCCACCAATAAATATGGGAGAAGCCCAAACACTTTGTTTGGATGAATTGCTGATGCCATGTGAGTACTTTGCATATATACTTACATGTGATGTTAAGTGCTTTGTTGCACATTATGTATTCATGAGTAAGTCTGTATGTACATATGTAAATATGTGTGCGTTATATGTATGCGAGTATGTTAATTATTCAGTAGATTCATGAATTTAATGTAAAATGTACTCGTACATGTGCGTAACAATATAAATGTTGCAAATCAGGACAAACGTCCGAGTCAACTGGACATAATATGTCATAACTATTGTATAAATCCTGTACCAGATGTGTACCATTCTGTCTTTCATGAAGGTGTACGTATGGTACTGTGAGTGCAACACTGTACGTACGTGTTTACATGTAATGAACGTGCTGACTCCGCACTACATGTTTAGTGTGCCTGTATGACGAAGATTTATTATCAATCAGATATTTCCAGATATTAGAAGCAAATTGTTGTGAAAAAGGGTTGATTAGTAAGATAACCTTTCACACCTATGATTATTTATAAATATGATATTTATCTTTTACCAATTCACCATGTCGTACATATACGTTAGTTGTCCTAAGACTGTTGTTTTTCACAATAGAACCCACTTGCCATATGACTTACACAATGGATGTTACTTTTCACGTTATAAGTTTTTGCACTGCTTGTGTGTTTCAATTCATACAGATATTTTTTGATATCCACAAATATTAAACTCAAATATGAAAATGAATCCTGAAATTTGACATTTTCCGCACAAAAAACAGCTTGGATGTCTGGAGGTGCCAACACTGAGGCACACTACGTGTCTATCCATCTTGACAGCAGACAACGTTAAAGCAGAGAGGATTTCACCTGAATCTGTTCCTAGAATCAAAGAATCGTCTACATTGATTAAAGAACACTCACCTGAGGGGCTGGGTAGGCAAACGGCGAATTTGGATTCGGTGGTCCCACACTGGGCACTGCATTGCTTGGTATCATGGGGGCTCCCATTCCACCACCACCACCACTCCCACCACCAAAGCTGCCACCAGGGCCACCAAAGTTGCCACCAGAACTACCACCAGGGCCACCATAACCACCACCTGGGTTGCTGCCACCGTAGCCACCACCTGGATTGCTGCCACCATAACCACCACCAGTGGCACTACCACCACCACCAACCCCACCACCAGGGGGACCTCCCTTTGTGGTGCCCGGTTCATCAAACAGCAGGAGATCGTCTGCTGTCACAGGATTGATATCAGCTGACTCCTACAAAGACAGGAAAAGCGAATGATAAACATAGGGCCAAAGTCCCTGAAGCTACCTATAGACATGGATACAAAATTAAGTATTTCCTGACTGTATGAAATTATCTCACTAAGGTCATCCTAGGGACTTGTAAACCAAATATTAAAGCTGTCTGACCAGCGGTTTTGAAAAAACAAGTCATCGTTGATGACACAGTCCCCACTTGTTAATGGGAACTTTGATTACAAATCCTCAGAGAGGATAGAGTCCTCTTCATTAATTAGGTCTGTGATAAAAATACTTTGATAAAGATGGCGCTCAATGGCCAAGAATGAGTTCCATGGTGATGAAAACATAAAACCAATGTAGGCCACCATCCTAAAGTTCATTAAATGAGTCAACTAGGAATTAATCATCAGGATGTTGCAAAACATTTTTGCATCCTATCATACACTGATAGATTATCACTGGTACCATATTTTATAAAGTTTGATGCAGTGCTTCTGGACATTCACCCTAAAACAAAAGTTCATCATGTAAATGCAAATTGGCAATTAATTTGATTTATTTGATCGTATCACAAAACAAATGGACGTGCATATGTATGACATATGTCAATGTCCTTATACCAACTTTGAATAAATTGGTTGAGATATGCCTGAGTTATGCCTTCGTACATAAAAAATCGTAACAAAATGGCCGCACGGCAGCCATATTGGATCATATCACAAAAGCAATTGACGTGCATATCTATGACATTGGTCAATGTCCTTGTACCAACTTTGAATGAAATTGGTCGAAACATGTCTGAGTTAGGTCTCTGTACATGAAAAAATTGTAATAAAATGGCCGCATGGCAGCCATATTGGATTGTATCAGAAAACAAATCGACATGCATATGTATGACATAGGTTGATGTCCTTGTACCAACTTTGTACAAAATCAGTTGAGATATGCCCGAGTTACGGCTTTGTACATGACAAAATCATAACAAAATGGCCCGGACGGCAGCCATATTGGATAGTATCACAAAACAAATCGACGTGCATATCTATGACATTGGTCAATGTCCTTGTACCAACTTTGAATAAAATGGGTTGAAACATGTCTGAGTTTAATGGCTCCGTACATGAAAAAATCGTAATAAAATGGCCGCCTGTGGCCATATTGGATCGTATCACGAAACAAATCAACGTGCATATGTATGACATAGGTCAATGTCCTTGTACCAACTTTGAATAAAATGGGTTGAAACATGTCTAAGTTATGGCTCTGTACATGAAAAAATCGTAATAAAATGGCCGCCTGGTGGCCATATTGGATCGTATCACAAAACAAATCAACGCGCATATGTATAACATAGGTCAATGTCCTTGTACCAACTTTAAAAAAATGGGTTGAAACATTTCTGAGTTATGGCTCTGTACATGAAAAAATCGTAATAAAATGGCCGCCTGGCGGCCATATTGGATCGTATCACAAATCAAATCGATGTGCATATGTATGACATATGAAGTAATCCTTGTACCAAGTTTGAATGAAATCGCTCCAGGCATCTCTGAGATATCTGCGTGAACGGACGGACGCACGACGACGCACGCACGGACGCACGCACACACGCACGGACATGACCAAACCTATAAGTCCCCCCGGACGGTGTCCGTGGGGACAACAAGCGATTCAACAGTCTACAGAGCTCTGCTGTCTTATGTGACACATGTATTGATAAAGAAGGTGGATATCTTTGATAGCTCATTTAAGGATGGCCTGACCAAAAATGGAAAAAAAATTCCTTAAAAATACAGATTTGCATATTTCATCACAATTTTAACAAATCTAAGTTGGGTTATCCCTAGGGACCCGTATACTATTTGCAAATAACAAAGCTGTCTGACCAGTTGTTATGAAGAAGAAGATTTTTTATCAAAAGCACCTTTTTTGGTGCTAGTTTGCATATTTTCAACAATATCAAAAAATTAATAAAAATAGTTTCTCAAAATTATATATTTTATCTACACAACAAATATCAAATCAGTAAGTACTGCTGTTCTCAAGACATCTGAGTGGACAGACGCCTCACAAATGTACATGTACATACGTACATACATACATACATACATACATTCCTACATACATACATACAGACTGACAGCGGACGGATACCCATCCCAATAGCTTCTATAGACTATATTAGTCTACAGTAGCTAATAAACGAGAGTTAATTACATTCTAATTAAAGTAAACAAGACTTGCTTATCAAGATTTACGTCATAAAAAACAGCATATCTGTCAGGTTATAAAGAATCTCAAGCTGCTTATCTTTATAAGTATCTTCATCCTATTAACCAAGCACATTTTAACTTTCAAATTAACATTGTAAGTAAGTTCTGTTGAATAAATTGAGACTGTACGTACTCAGAGAAAGCACACTGAAGAGACAAATGTTTGAAACTTAAGAAGTTCAAGGTCATCCAAAGAATTATAAGGAATCATGTATCACTTTCATTATTTTTTTCTGGGTGAATTGATAGGGTTTATACAGTACAAGAATTACATACAATGTAAGTCAAATTTGAATAAAAGTAACGGACCTCTGTGCAAAATTTAGTACAAGAGAAACAAATTGCCTTACTGTTACCGACACTTGAAATTCAAATTGGCTACCATCCCCGTGTTAATATGGGGAAAAACTAAATTTATGATTTTCAAAAGCAAAGGTGGTGAAAGCTATACCCATGATCTTCAAAACGTGCCTCCACAAGTGGTAGACCAACAATATTTGTTGCTGATGTGCATTCTACCTTATTGAACAAAATCAACAAAGATACATCTTACTTACTATCATAACTGAAGGGTCCGGCTCATATGTGATGTTGTGACTTCTTGCAATTTCTTCAAGGTATCTTTCCACAAGAATCTTTGGTGGTGGTTTCGGACTCAATTTTAGAACAAACTGTTGGTCAGTCAGAACAAAAAGTGTGAGATGAAATATGAATTAGGCAGTATATGTTACATGTTGAATTTGAGGCTGAATGATTATTTTTTGACCCTTTCACTCCCATGGTTTGGCCCAAACCAGTTTTTATCAATGCTGAGAGTGGACCTGTTTGCAGGGAACTGGGGTATAAGTTTAAGTTAGGCAGGAAAAATTTTCAGAAAGGAACAAACAAGATTGGATCTGATATCACTGTGAGTGCAGACATCCAATGCTGGAATCAATGAAATAATTACCAGTTTCATTGTTCAGATTTGTTCACAGCAGCAAGGTGATTCACATAAAAATATAAAAACAAACTGCTTCATTTCCCTTCTTCAAGTTCAAGTCCTGTCAGGGTTAAAGGTCATAGGTCATGTTTAAAAAGGTTAAGCCTATACTCAGCAATATTCTCTCTAAAAAAACTATGGGTCTCATGTTTTAATACTCACCCTCTCATTGACTGTACCTGTTTCATTAGCCCTGGCCATCTTTCCATATTCTTTTCCATACTTGTGACAAAGCTGCTCTGAAACCTTGATAGACACATGACAACAAAGCAAATTGGTAAATTGACAATACTTCCAATATGCTGAAAGACAAAGTTCCTATCTTTTCAGAATCTGTCATGAAGAAACTCAGTGCCAAAATACACGTGCATTAGACTGTCCCAAGTTAGTCTATGGGATGACCAGTCAGGCCACATGAGCAGCGCAGAATTCTGTAGGATGTTTTTTTGAACAACAACAGAATGACACGATACAGATACTTTGACACCAATATATTGAAAAAATCTGGAATTACTGATTTGTGTTTCACTCTGCAGAACACTCTACATTACTGAACATCTAAAATTAATCATATAAAATCATATTTTAACGATCCAAAAGTGAAGAATGACTTGTCAATAAATGCTTTTAAAAATCCAGCATATCTGTTATTTGGCTAAAATTGATTTTTTTATTCTGGTAAGACCAGCTCAAGAAAGAGAGAGACACACCACTCTGATTTCTGGAATATCTGTCTGCATCCTTGGGGCTGCCCATATGACTGTCGACACTGCCTCAGCCAGTCCATCATCTAACGTTTTCATTGTCTCTATCAGACCAAACCTGGCCAGTAGCAAGTCACAGTACATTTCTAACAGTTCCATAGCCTCCACCAGATAGTCTTCTCTGATAATGTGTTCAACCTGAAAACAGACGACACATGGAAGAGTCTTTGCTCATGTGTGAGTGGGGGAGAAGGAACTACCCTTCAAGAACACTGGATTGGCAAAACAGTTGCAACATAGGGAATATATTATTCTCCTGAGAGAGAGCTTGATTTCCACTGGGCAATGCTATATGCGAAATTGGAGTAGTGAATCTTCCAGCTACTGCCGCAAGGTGGTTGGCAGTTCACAACAACTTAATAGAGCCGTGTTGTGAGGCTTACACCGCTGAGTATGCTGATTATGTAGTGTACTTTTCAATGGTTTTGTATGTCTCATGTGACAGGGATATTTATCTGACAGTTATTTCTTCTTTTCAAGGATATGAATCAGGGATGTCGCAAAGTCCAGCATACGCTCACTGAATCATTCCTGCAGGTCGTCAGGTCAGAAATACAAATCTGAATGAGTATCATTTAAATTTGTGAACGTTAAGATCATCACTACCGTCTAATGTTATTGATTCCTTGATAATGTAAACAGCTGCAGAGAGACGGTTCTCTTGCTCCTACTGCCAAGTGAAGACAGCTAGTTTGCTTCATCTGTTGCTATGAAAAGGTTGGCCACTAGCCCTGTTGCAATGGAAAGACTGGAAGCTACCTAAGTTGCTCCAACATTACGGTGATTATCCAACTTACCCTTATCCTGGCTCTGTCATCTTTACCAGCTGCAATGTAATCTGCGATTTCTCTCCTGGCTTTCTGGGCAAGCTCAGCTGCAGATAGAACACATGAAACCATGGTGATTATATGGTGAATTTTACCAGAAATGTACATGTTGCTTGTGACAAAAAATCTCTTTCCTTCGGCTTACCAAATTTCAATCAGCTTGAATCAAAGTGCACCACATGACAAAACAGTGTAATGCTAAGGAATGCTCCTGCTAAAAAAAGTATGGGTGGTATTATTTTAATGAGTCAAAATTTTTTGCAGACCTGCCAATCATACATCAATACCAGCCCCACATGATCATCAGTCAACCAATGACAAGTTGGCCTGGATCTCTGAAATGTGAAAAAATGTGGTTGGATGTCAGCTGCCATGGCTGCCCATGGGAACTGAAATGACACGTCTTGCAACTCCATCGTGTATCCATTGACTTTAGAATGAGCAAACAGATATCTCAAACTTACTCTTTTTCTTCTCCATCAGTTTCAATCTGCTGATTGATAATCGCAAGTTTGTCTTCAGCTTTGCTCCCCTGTAGCCTCCTCCGAATGACATTGTTGTAGGTCTTCCACAAAGAAATTAATACCGATGGTCAAATTTTACAGTTCACCAGCTGCAATGGGAATAGAATATCTTTTTATAGTAATCAACACAAAAGTAGCTGTGGACAGGAGCTGTGCTTACAAAACATTGTTGAATCTGAGATAACTTTGACTGTCTTGTTACCTTGAAATGTAGCTCTCAGGGTAAAAAAAATATATACCATTTGGATGAAATGGTACTCATGTATGTTGTTTGCATCATTCTTGACCGCGGACATCCGGGAACTTGCGGATTTTTACGTCATTTTTGCGTCACACTGCCGAGAGAAACAAATATTGAAGTGTGGATTTTTCAACATTTACAGCAGTATTCAAAGTTTCAACATCATGTCAATGATAAACACTAAGTTCTGTACTTTGTCACATAATTTCTGCATTGTTCATTGTCCTGTGAAGTCAAATCCCATTTCACCTCACTCGCGTGCGTGAGGTGAAAGTGACGTCACTCCGCGGTCAAGAATACCGTAATGCTGTTGGCCCAAAAGAATCATGCATTCTATCCTACTGTAAATGAGACAATTTCTAGTCCTATGATTATCCTATAGGTATCCTATGTGGAGTTTTTACAGTAAAGGTTATCCAAAAGAATCCCTATGTAATGTTAGCTCCATTTCTTTGTTGTCTTTCGTGATGCCTTTAGCAATGGGGAAGGTAGTACAGATGCAGCTGTTGGGCTTTGAAGTATATGCCTAGAAACGGTTATGCTATTGTAACCCTATTTTCGGATATGCTGAGTGTAGTACATGTAGTATCATAGCGCACAGTCCCTCTGTGGATAGAGGGACTGCGACTGTGCTCGGTTTACACTGACTTGCGTACCATGAACGTACGGAGATACTTCCATACGAAAGTGAATGCCGACGATTCTGTGGGATTGCCGTCCATTAACATAATTTCAAGAAAGTTACAAATAATATCGCCAGCTTTACGAACTATAGATGAAGACGCCAATTTATCAAACAAGAAGATATCTCTACACAAGTTGAAAGCCGTTGCGGAGAACGCGGAAGTCGGGATGTTTATCGGACCAACCTCAAGTTGACTTACCAAATATTGAGCTTTCGTAAGTGGCTTGCAAATCATATGTCGAACGGCGATTTTCTTACCTGCGAAGGAAGCTGGTAGCAAGAATGATCCTCTAGATGGTTCTAACGCCGATACTGTACTGGCGAACTTCAAGATCTTTGTAATGGGTCAGCAGGGTCTCTGACTCAGGCTCAGCTGACCTTCACGATAAGTTGACAAGATGGCGTAGATTAACGCATGCGCACATTACACAGTGACATCATCGGTATACGAGACCCTTTTACGTCCAGTGTTCCACAGGTGTGTCCCCAATACTGTGACTCAACTTCAGATGCTATGTAAGGGAGCGTTAAGCTTATGGCCGGCCACACAGGCGCTCCTTAGCTGGGTAGTCTGCTAAGTAGTAAGTAGATCGATTTTCGGATCGATCTATTGATCCCGTAGTCGATATGCCCGCCACTGCAACCTAAGGTTGCATATCGACTATGGGATCAATAGATCGATCCGAAAATCGTTCTACTTAGCAGACTACCCAGCTAAGGAGCGCCTGTGTCCGGCCATGATGGTCCGGCAAATCCAGGGGAAAAGGGGGGGGGGGATGCCATCTGAAACTGCAAAGGAAAAGAGGTGTCATGTTTTCTTTTTTCAAACAGCACGGGGGTGTGGGGGTTTGGCAGGTGCAGCCAACGAACAATGTACTTTTAAAGGGGTCCTTACTATGATGAGATATATTGTGCTTGACAAGTAATGTGAACTGACTAATTTTAGACATGAGGGTAATTATTTAGCTATTCATAATTTGCCCTCCCACTGAAAACTTTTTTGACTTGCCCTCCCGCACTCAAACTTCATTTTTACCCTCTCCCCACTTATTTTTGCCTTTTCCCCCTCCCCACTGTCAATTTTTGAAGCTCCCCTGCCCTGTGGCGGAAAAAACTTGCCGATTTCCCCTACCCTGCAAAAAATCCCCCCCCCAAAAAAAAATTTGGTCATTCCATTCCATTTCCCCTGCAGACATGAAGCTACCATGAAAACACCATGGCTCAACCTCCCCTGACCCGTTTTAAAAGTAGCTCCCCCTCTCCTCGTTTTTCGCAAAGCCCTCTCCCCGGGACAACCAACCCGATATCTGCCCTGCCCGACAAAAAAAAAAAAAAATTTGCTCCCCTGCCACCTAAAAATATGTCCCCTGCCCAAGCAAAATTACAATTTCCCCTGCCCTCAAATATTGCTCCTGGAATAGCTTTTTCGATGAATAGCTCCGTTGGCTGCACCTGGTTTGGGCGTCCCACTTGATTTTCTAAAACATCTAGGCCTACCCTGTCAAAAAGCCCCGTTTAAGTGTACCATGGATGTAAAAAATAGAACATTCCAAGATATATAAAAGGTGATTCTCCGTGTTTTTACATTCTCTGAAGTCAGTGCACTACATGTATGGTCTGAATTTATAAACAATAAAGCACACGTGTTTTATCTCTTATTAGGCCTAACTTCTTGTCTTTGCAAGTCTCTACCGGCTTGTCTTTATACAACAGCTTTCGCCAGACGAGTGACAATGGCAGGTTCTTGGCATGCTGTAGTTTAAAGTTAGGTGCGAGTACACTGACCCATAGATAAACACAAAACATATGATACTTGACACAACTTAGGGTTATTTTCATTCCATGGTGGATCTCTATCAAAGTAAGATCTAGCTGTTGGTCCATAGCTGTGGTGGTTTTCAGACAGGATTCCTGCCTTCTACGGGCTGATTTGACTTTTAAGATTTTTAACCTGTTAGGCCTACAATCAATCAATCAATCTTTATTTACTCAACACATACTAACAGAGAGTATGGTATGGTACATCAGATGTGTTACAAATTCGTGAAACACCACATCTATGGACTCACAGCTAGGTTAATGCATGTATTACACAATATTTGTAAGTTACAATAACAACTTGGTAAGTATTTACCTATGGGAAAAGGCTTAGCTTATACCTCATGCAGTACATTGGCACCAATGATGGGAAATATGCATATAGGACTACTTGACACAAATTGTTCTTACTTCATGATGGATCTTCATCAAAGAAAAATTATTTAATATAACACATTTCTTGTACTATATTTATACGAAGTTTCAATTTCAATAGCCTTCAGCCTTTGCAGAAAATTGGGAATGATTGCCTTTTCAGTGTCCATCGTACTGACAGCACGTGTCTATTTGTTTTAGTCTTATTGTTGGCACCGGTGACACCGTTTTCAGGATGACATTCACCGGTGAGGTCACTGTATCCCTGTATTTCTGTTTCTGTCTCTGTATACAAGTCACAACTATGTATGTATGTATGTATGTATGTATGTATGTATGTATGTGTTTTTGTTTATTTAGGCCTAGGCCTACATGTTAATATATCTCTAGATCCAGCCATCCATACCTACCTATCAACCTACCTACCTACCTACCTACCTAATCATGCATCATATTTTAATTTGCCTGTGCATTTGTTGGTTGGAGTTAATATGGCTTTTATACAACATTTACTTAAGCTTGTAAGTGTTTTCCTCACAGATGCTACTATCAGGAGATGGGTGACTGTTCATAACCCGAACCAGACTGTAAGCAAAGTCACATAGTTCTGTGTAAGGTTGGTGTCGCGTTTTGACTCCGACCTTGCAAAAACGCTGATTTGTAAACAGCTGAAGTCATTTCTACAGGTAAGCCTAATACCATGGGAGTGATGGTATTGATTGCCTTTTCACTGTCAGAAAACTGGTCACATGACCGAAACAGTGTAATTTCCGCATTTAATATATAACCTCTCGGGAAAAGCATAGTGATATCGATCAAGTTACAAGAAATGCTATGGTAACACTTCTCTATTTGTTGGTTTATTAATAGCATGTACTTTTCTTTATTGGCTGCCTAGAATCATAATGGTGTGTATGACCTATCGGGCTTTTGTCTGCTTGTTTTAAGGTAGTTAGTTTTAAGGTAGTATACATGCGCCCCGAAAGTAAAAGACTTGAACTTTTGCTCAAACTTTCCTAAATGAAACTTTCAACCATACTCTTACAAAATCAACAGTAAAAATCGGGGATCACCTTGCAAAGTTTGGAACTAGCGAAACAAATCGCCAAACATTTTGCGATTTGAAATTCAAAATGGCCGCCATTCCTGTATTAACTCATAGACCCTCGAGAAAAACGTTTTTCTCGAGGGTCTATGGTTAACTCTATGGAGAAAAATTTTGTTTCGAATTTTCGTAAAACTAAGACGATGAAAGCTTTTCTTTCTCCAAGAGCTTTAAAATGAGGCCCCACAAGTGGTAGATCAGAAAAAAATTGTAGAAATCTGAGAATCCGAATACCTGTCCCCGACGTGCGTTCTACCTTGAACTGGATGAGCTGTAAGTTTCGATGTATTTGCCATCGTGAAAGCATACAGAATAGCTACTTTACATAGTACAAGACGGTTTGTTGTTCTTCTCCTAAAATAAACATAGTGTTTGATGTTTAACTTACCACCACTGCCTATATGTGTAATGTTCAGTATTGTTCACTGCTGAATTTTAGCTAAGGACTTGGAATTCGTTTGTCAACATTAACATTGCTATGGTACATGCATGTTTGCGAGGCCGCGACCGTTACGTTGCAATTCAAATTACTAGAAAGAGGTGGGAGAAAAAGGAAGAAACCATACGATTATAACCTCGGGAAGCAGAAAATAAACGTGGGCCACGCCATTTTTTGCTCTTTAGGGGTAGGGCAGTGTCAGTCTTTCTATTTCGCATCTTTTTTTATATTGAAGACACAACTCTCACGCCCCTCGTGAAACACCACGTCTGTCTCTCAAACCAAGGATGGTAAAAAATTACCGACATTTATAAACAATTATGACAAATACGGCGGATTGAGAAAAGTAATGAAATCGCGCACGAAATAATACCTTCAGCTTTAGACCCTGTTGTATGGTAGGTAACCTTAAGTTGAGCGCCTATACAGTCGTCTGAACTACCAACGATGAGCATGCGATCTGGTTACCTATTCCTTGGCCAGGATTATTAGTCTTGGGAGATTTAAAAACATGTGGTGAAACCATTTCATATAGTGTGTGAGACTTATATGCAGAAACAGAAACATGCCAGAAAAACGCGTATGTTTTTTCCATATAAATGCGATTAGAAATACTACCATGGTACACTCACTCTGTCCCTCCGAGTAAAAGTCACGTCCGCCGTACTTTCCCCGCCCAAAATTTTTCCATTTTTTATGACTTTTTCTGTAATTTCCATTTGCTACAGTTTTGTTACTCTTTACTTTTCATTGTTATTAAGTTTTTAAGTGTTATATGTTTATTTTCATTTTTTTGGTTTTTATTGATTTGATATATCTTCCTATATAGCGACTGGCATTACTTCTATAAGCTAATATACCATACACATGCGTTGTTCCATCATCTACAGGTGACAATTTTTCTTTTTTGTCTGATGTAACTTAAGGGGGAGTTGCAACAAACAGCGTATTTTGCTCAAAAATCACTTTTTTTGCTAATATTAATTCATTTGTAATTAATTTATTAACCCAAGATTAAAATATTGGTTGGGTTCAACTTTTAGCTTGTCAAGCAGTCGTACGTGGCTTGATAAAGAAGTGTTAATTTATGTAAATGTACGTAAATCACACGATTTCCTGGCTTCTCTTTTTTCCAAATTTCAAGATTTCCAAGGAAATTAAGTCCACTCAGGCTGCGTCAAATTTTCTGAAATTTTCACATTATGTTCTTTAAATGCTATATAAAAAACGACTATTTTGTTTAGCAATAAAGTTCTTACATTTTGAATAAGAGGCTTTTTTTATTTTGCCAATCATGATTTTAATCACTCTTTTGAAAGTAAGTCTTTTGACCCATGCCGTTTAGAATGAGGATAGATAAAATGCAAAATAAAATAATCAGTTTTTTATACTCTTCTTTCAAGTGAAATGTTTCATTTCAGAAAAGTGTCAATTTTTATCATCAATACCAAAATTGAGGTGTCTTACCCAAAATATACACCCCTTGACCCTTCGCGTAAACTATTGCTACCATACTAAACTTAAGATATCCTGCTTTTTGAACATATATAGAATGAGGGGGTTTCATGTCATCTTTGATGAGAAATAAGCTTATAGCTTTGAAAAAAAAACCTGTCGGCTACTTGCAGCTCCACTTTAATCGTTTCAGTTATAACCAAAAGCGTTATTTAAGGGATTCCTCGTACTTGATATTTTAATTGATATCATAATGTTGACTATTCTGGGAGGGCAAGAAAAGCTGAATATTTGCACTTTAGAAAATTTTAACACCGAGTCGTTCTGTTAAAGGCTTTCTGGAAAAGTAGCGTTAAGGGGTGGAGGGGTCTTACAAGAGCGCCCTCTTGAAGCTAAAACGAAAGCCGAACAACTGTGTTCGTATGAACTTTTGTCGAGAGCTACAGGGTGTTCGGGCTATCTCGATTTTTGTATGTGCCATCTTTCGAATTTTTTCTCGAGTATTTTGGTTTCATCGTGTCAAGTTAATCTATTGTGGTCTACTCCTTGAAACATGCTGAAGTGCTTTTTATTTGATTTGTTATCAAATGCGCATGTGTGTGAGAAGTGCATTATCGCCGTGAAAACAACCCTTTGAGCGCCAAAGTCAATTTTTGTTGCCTTCATAAAACATAACCAAAACTTTTTTCGTGGCAAAACATTTTTCTAGATTTTTCCCCAAAATTTTGGTCAACAACCGAAGCCTATGAAAAGTTCTGCCCAATTGGTCCAAAATTATCAAAAGAATTACATAAAAATCATAAAAAAGTGGTAAAATGTTGCGCGAGACTTTTGGTGGGAAAAAATTACAGCACTCACAGGGTTAAGCACATCATACAAATTCATCCGTAAACAGTAACATTGCACAGCCTGTGTTGACAATGTTTCACTCCATTTTATACGGTTGTCTGAGGTTGACAAGCCTGAAAATGAGATCTCCACGTGCTTTAGGAAGAAGACCGAGAAATGTTTGTTTTGCACGTATAGAATATAATAAAGATATCGAACATTTGTACAGGGGTTTGATTTGTTGCCGGATAATACGAGTTTTTCATATCTCTATAACAGAAAAAACATGCACTTACGCTAATAACAAATAACGCAAACAGAATGTCATACTCCTTTACAAATAAAACTTTAATTCATATAATAATGGTTCAAATTAATTCCAAACAGATAACGTTCAAACCTAAAAATTAAATCGAGCATTTCTCAAACATAACATACCAAAATGCATCTGCAAATCAAGGAAAAAAATGGATCGGCCAACAAGAGTTAAGCACAGTGTCTGTTGTGAAAGTCTGCTACCGTAACTTTGAAAGTCTTGTGTCGCTGTGGCAAAGTCCAATCGAGTTGGCACTCTCGTCAGAAGCCGTTGAAAACTGCCCTCCGCTGCAAGTATAGACGTCGACATCTCTGAAGTTGTCATGGCCACGGCGCGGTTATAGTCATCGACCCTGACTGAGTCGCTGATAGTACTTGGAAATTTCGATGTTGTTCAGGTGTTCACTTCGACGACTTCGCCATGACTGTTAAAAGTATGCAAGCGAATTCTCACGGCAACCTCTGGGGGAAAAAACGATGCAAGGTAGACAATACAACAAACAATGGCTGACTCAAGTGTCATTTCAGATGTTCGGGGCAATTTCTCAGGCACGGTTGAAGTAGCGTTTTGCGGAGACATCGCCTAGAGTCAGCGTCACCAGCATCTGGTCCCCGACGATCTCACGGGTCTCGACGATTTGGTCGGCCTTGCTGTCTCCGCCAACTCCCTTGATGACCAGCTTCTGACCTTCAGCAGTGGCAACCGCCTTGCGGACATTGCCTTGGATGCCGTACGTCTCGTCGAACGGTTCTCCAAGTTTGAAAGTCTGCTCCACGGTCTTCTCCTTGCCAGTCATCTTGATGGTCAGCACGTCCCCGTTCTTGATCATCTCGACGACGGGCGACACTTCTCGTGCCTTGGCCCTGGCTTCCTCTGGAGCCCCAACGGCATCCATGAAAGCTTCCAAGTTCTCGCTTCTGTCAAGGGTCCACTTTCCTGCAAAGGCCATCTTGGTGATCTGGTAAGGGGTGGTAGGAACTCGAAAGTTGTAGAAAGAGAGAGAGAGAGAGCTTGCTGTCAGGATTCAAGAGAACTGCGCCTTCTTATGGAAAGAAATATGCAAATTTTTGGATCGTACCATTGTTTCTACAGGAACTGTAAGTACACAGGGGAGAAAATGAATGAAATAAACTCTTGCTATAATGACATTCCGTGTGTCGAGGTTAAGGAGTCAGAGACAGCGAATTATGTATGGAATTATTATAAAAAGTATTATAAAAAGTACGGAAACTTACAGTTCTAATAAGTTAAAATTAATATACTCTACTATAACGCGTCACAGCTTGATCAACCCCGGCAGAATGTGAGCTCTTCCCTGGAAGCCGGCTCAACAGGTTGCTGAGACCGGGGATCCAGTTACGCAAGAGGAGTTTGCTGGGTTTGCTCATTTTAATGAAATGGTTAGATCTCCCGGTAACCGATGAAGTGTCCCCTTAGATATCAATAAAGGGACGTAGATTGGTTATTATTCCAGTACGCTGACAAGCTGGAACAAAAAAAAGGAGTGCACCTAAACCCGTACGCTTTCAAATAATTTGCAATTTCGTCATTTATTAGTGACTCAGCTTGACTGGAGGTTACTGCTACGTTACGTTACGCGCTTAGCTCCGGTTGCTTTTCGGAAATTTATGGATGTTTGATTGTACGTTGAAATAATCAAGACAAACGCAATTATCTTTTTAATCCTACCTGTTGATAATGGCGCTCCCTTTACCGGTATGATGTAATCTTATTAATCTATCAAAGCGGTCTCATCAGACAATCTTTAATCCGTTCACTCTCTCTTAATGTACAGAGGATGTAGCTTTACCCCGACTAACCTTTGACCAGCTGACCCTTCCTCTGAAAACGTTAAGACTGGCCATGCCACGCCAAACCAGAGAAATTTTGCTTTTACGTGGAGTTTAATTTACTCGCGTCCATGGGCATAGGTAATCTTGTTTATATTGCCAATAGTAAAGTTTGTAATTTCTCTGATTTTTTTTGTTTTTGAAGTGAGGGTAACAATAGAATTCAATACATCGCATTTCCGTTGTCAAATATGTTTACATGATTTATCCACATTCTTCCCCTAAGAGCTCAAATCTTTGTCGTTTAATCAAACTCAGAACGCGAATACAATTGACCGGCACAGTTTGACGAGCAAACAGCTCTGGCCAAACATGAATTCCTCGCAACACCAATAGCGCGGAGTCTGACTGACTTCCCGGCAGGTGATGTTGTTCACTAGTCTAAAGTATCCCAGATATACAGCTATAGGTGTATTTCTAAAACCAATTCTTTTTCCTTGCGTCTCATGGTGAGACGACATTCTTCTGAATGCATGCCAGTCATAACGCCACAAAGAAACTGCAGCTGGTGCCGTAGAAAACGCAGCTATTCTTGAAAAAAACCGTGAGGGATTTATATAAAACAACAGCACATGATTTCAGTTAGTTAGACGTTCCGTTGCATTTTCAAGCCAACTAAAATTTTCAAATAGAAACCAAAGAAACAATACTGAAAATGCCACGGATTAGGTATCGACTGATTTTACGTAGGTATGTCGTATTTTATCGGAAAGCCGGAGATCTCGCCGATACGATCAATGGTCGAGCACTCTCGGGCATGTACATATGCATTGCTACTGAGTTTTTCTCATATCTCGAACTTTCCCACTTTCGCATGTCATGTTCGATATGACTCAGCCATTCTTCAACAATATCGTATTATCCTCGTAGATAATTATTGAAAGTGCCGCGCCGGGAACTTGAAACAACGAACTGGCACGGTGCCATTTTACCAACATTTGAACGATGTAAACTTGCAAATTATGAAGAAAAAGAACTGAAGAATTTCGGGCAGTACCGTGAACTTAGGGGCACAAACAATTAAAACGCAACACTGTCATGTTGCCGAGCAATTAAGGCGGCAATATGAGATCGTGCATGTAACCCTTGCAATACATGTACGGTTGCCCGGCACTGCAGTGAGTGTGTGCAGTGCGCATGTTAGATCACATGACGCTCCGCAGCGTCATACATGATAAGCAAGAGCCAGTACTACATTCTCATTCGTGCGAGTTAGGCCTATATTTGTGCTCTACGATACATCATATAGGGAAGCTTGCAGCTGTATCAAACGAGAGAGGATTTAAAGGGGGTTTACAAGGGTTTACGTCAAGACAAGAAAACATCGTTGGACAAGTTACGCCGGAAAAGACAGTCACAGAAATCCATCAAGTTAACCCTAAAATTAAATTTTAAAACTAGCTAATATTTGAACAAACTGCCTACACTGTTTTCATCAACATTGAAGCTTATTAAAGTATTTCTGCAAACAGATAATAAGAGAGCAGAGCAACTTCGTTTTGTTTGTATGAATCGAGGGTCCATTTGGTCTACTTTCAGTATTGTGCCAAGATGTTGACCTTTATACAAAGACTTGAAGAAACTCGGAGGGGAAGGCCTCCGAAACACTATCCAATCGTCTCCTGCCCCTCCCCCGTCTTCGCCCCTCCTCCGTCCGTGCACCGGTCCGCCGATTCATTCATTCCTTTTGTTAGCATTCCCATCCATCCATCCATCCATCTTGTTAGCATCCATCCATCCATCCATCCATCTGCCCATCCGTCCATTCCACACGCACATCATACTTGCGCACACAAACGTGTAAATGTGTACGTCTAGTGCGAGAGAGATTTCTTAGGAATAAAATTGACACTCTATTCAAAGATTGAGCAATGAATATCGAAACGACAACGCGTTTATGAATCATATTTATCACATCATATTATTACAGTATCATATTGTATCATATACCATGACATACCAGATCATGTCATGTCAAATCATATCATATCGTATCATATCACAAAAATCGCGATTAATTATAGTATTCCAGAAAAAAATACTTCATTGCAATTCAACGTATATTTCCTTGTGATGTACGTTCAAAAAGACAAAATGTTGACAGCCAGACCGAGGATAAGATGAACGGTATTCTTCAACACTAATAAAAAAGACAACCAAGTAGCACATGACGTCACAAGAGGCTTGCTTTGAATCATCAAGTAGCGGTACCGCTTTCTCTACTCGACACACGCTGCTTCTGAAATTTTCATTCTCAGGCTGATACACAGAACATACACGTAGCCTCAACAAGAAAATGTGATTATAATTTTTGTCAGTTCTAACAAATTTTTTGTATTTCTACTGAGCGACTGACTCACGCTTATGAGAAGAAGAAATGTGAGGGTATGCAGTGCAAAATTTCGCAGGCAGCCATCGGAAAATAGAATTATCGTATAACCCGATTATCAATATTAAGGACTTCATCGTCAGGGCTTCGATTCCTGATTGATAAGCTATAGCGAAGACATAACACTAAACCTTTCAATACGTGTTCTGAAGTACAAAAAGTTATGATCAGAAGTACAGTTCAAAGACTGGATCTAAAATTTGACCGTTCAGATGTCAGGCATACGCCGTAGCGGTTTGAAGCAACGTTGCACTGTCTGAACCGCTGTTGGTTGCCGACCTTTCCCAGCATGTACTGCAGACCGACTTCCACAATTGGGTTTGCATCAAGCTACCAGTGAATACCAACTTTCCCCCCGCTTCGTTGATGTTGTGCGTCGCTGAGAGGTGTTCCCATCTGCGTTTCGGACAGGTGCAAATCTGCAAAAGCGATGAAGACGGCTTCAAAGGCGGATCGACAGAAAGCGACGGGGAAAGACAAATTGTCGGAAACCACATTCAGAAGCGTGTATTGACTACCGTACTATGTGCGTATTGGAAAATAAGTATATTTCAGCTAGCGGTCACGTAAAAGAAACGTACAACGTTCAACAATTTATAAGTTATCTTTTTGTTAAGTTTCAGAGGCTAACTATAAAATGATTACAAGCACGGTGTGTGGAATGTACTGCTTGGAGAACACGGGCCACTGCCACTGGACATTGAGGCTTGCTTCTGAAGATGACAAAAGAATGCCGTGCTGTGCAATTTAATTTGAAACTGATACAGAGTCGCCTGCAACCGTGACGGGAAAGCTTAGTCCCACGAGTTTTGCGCCAAAAGACGTGCATACATGATACCACTCAATCCCCTTTAGAATGATCGTGGTTAAAACACAGTCTTGACAACTGTAAAAGTTTTATATCGAAAACAAAGAAGCAAATAATTTTGGCCTTTAGGCCTACTGAAAATACAAGTATACAACGGCTTACCTTGAAAGGTGAAGGTCCGTGTTTGTCATCATCCGTGAACTTGTCTTCGGAGATTTACATAACTTCTTTTCCCTCTAGTGCGCTATTAGTGGGCTACCATCGACATCACGTCCAAGAACGCAAGATACCAAAAGTTGTCGGCCATGAGGAAATACATATTCTCCGACTTCCATTCTTTCTGTATTGGCTGCCATCACGTCAAGTAACTGCGATGAGGAGTCGGTGTATTTCGGGTCGCGGACTTTAGAGTTGTTCCAGTCTCCTTCAGCCCCCATCGATACTCTGAAACATCCGACCCTCTACAAATGTAATGTCTCTCACATTTTACCTACTCCAATCAGATTTAAGGATGAAGACCACTTGACATGGCTTTGACCCGAACGTAAACTTCTAAATTTTGCATGGGTGTCCGAAAAGTTTTCAGCGGGGAGGAAGTCCAGTGGGGCGCGCCCGTTCATCACCCGCACTTTTTCCCGAATTGACGAGTCTAAATTCATGGTGGTCTGGGAGAATAATTGAAATTGATACAAAAAAATCGAACTTGCAACGACGATGCGACAGTGATTTGATTTTATGCAACTGAGATTGATATGAAGTTGCACAAATCAAATACCATCATGATACAAAGTTAATCTAATATTCGCTAATCACTCATTGAAAGTTATAAAGCATTAAATTTTACGTAATCGCCAGAAATCGACAGCGAATTTCAATATCTTGTTGCATAATGCTCATAACAATAACGTATATTTGATATCATTAAAAGCATTTTCAAGGACAACCCTTTAAATTGTTATGAATTTTTCTCATCACCCTTTGGCCGCTTCATCATTTTCCAAGTCCTCTCCTGGAAAACTCCGCCCTCCCTCGACAGTAATTGTGAGTGCAGCCCCGCTTTCCTCTAAAGGCTTCGGTGGCGAATAGATTGCTCCCTGGCGAAGTCTCGATACGTGCTCTGTGGCCATGTCTAAACTGTCAAAATAGACTGAAGAAAAAGAATACAAATGTGAAAAAAGCATTATTAAGGTAGAATGCACCTCGGGGACAGATCTTTAGACTCAAACTTTTGCAATTCTGTTTCAGCCTACCAGTGTGGGGCTCATTTTTACTAAGCCCATGGAGTAAATAAAGTGTTCACCTGCTCGTTTTTGTGCAAATCGAAAAGTTTAACTTTTTCCCATAGACTGAACACAGTGATTTGGCTGTTTTTTAATTTCAAATCTCTGTAAATATTAGGTACTTTATTTCTCTAGTACCAAAATTTGCATGGCAACCCATGTTGTCTACCCTTGATTTCGAAATGGAATGGTGTAAAATTCTCTTTCGGGAAGTCTCAACAAAAGTTTAAGGCTTTCAATTTCGAGGCGCATACTGCCTTAAAGTATTGGCCATTTCATCAGCCTTACTACTAATTTGCAAACCATATTCGTATGAATGGAATGCGCAAAAGTGTGAAATTACTAAAAAGTATACGCAAGCACGTTGATATCAAAAACCAACGAAAATTGTCAAATCTATCACAGGCGAAAAAAAACCACATTGTGTCCTGATATAATGGTCTAGCACAGTCATTGGTTTCGAGTTATCAGTTTCGACGAAAGGTCAGGTCAAAGTTGTCAGGGTCGTTAGATGTGTGTTGTTGTGTGTCTCTTCGGTTCCGTGCGGCCATATTTTACTCAAATGGTTTCAATCATTCACAATTCTGCGTCGCATTTTTATGGTTCCACCGCATACAGCATAATATTTATCCCGTATATCTAACACATCTTTGATAAGAATTTTGTGTCGGCACTTTTGGATGCGAAACATCAAAGAATATCATTTCATATTGCAATAATCCTATGGACAGTGACAGGAAAGTTGCTTGTACTCTTACCGCCCACTTTTACTGTCGTGTATGAGGACTGTGGTCGATCGAAGACAAACTGTTTAGATCAAAGTTGGTGTCATAAGCGTTTGAGCATTTTTAACTCTTCGATACTTTATGAGTGTATAGACTAGACGTCTATGCAAAACCGATTGTCAGCACTGAAACGACCTCATATAGCCTCGTTTCACCCCATTACGCATGCGCAAGAAACTTTGGCGACACAGGATAATTATGTATGATAGCCAATTCAACATTTCAGGTAGTACACTCACCGGCAGGGAGTGGTGAGTCGACGCCATCGACATCTCCATCAGGAACATCGTCATCGACCACATCCTTGATGAATACGGCGAAGAATATTGCAGAAAAGAAAACCTGGATGTGGTACACACACAAAGAGATACCTATCTGATAAGTTCATTGCAGTGACCAATAAGGCTCTGTTTTCTTGTTCTATTTTTCATGTACAGGGTCACCGTGGAAAGTTTGCTATTAGGAGAACAAATTACCTAACATTTACCAATATTTGAAATTCAAAATGGCCGCTATATCTGTGTTAACTCTATGGGGGAAAAAATAAAACTTTCATTTTCAAAAAAACTAAGACTTTGAATTGTTTTTCTTGCACCAAGAGTTTTAAAATGAGCGGCACAAGTGGAAACCAGAAATTTTTTGAAAAAAAAATTAACAGGCTGAATATCTGTCGCCAAGCGCAACATTCGGTAAAATATAAGTTCTTTACACGTATCAAGGCAACAAAGTGACAAAGCTTGGGTTTAGGCTTGAATACTTACCAAAGCAGGTTGTTCCAGAAACACGCTTTGGAACATGGACACGCACACAGTCACTAGCCAATAGGCTGATTGTTCTTTTCCATGCTTGAGCCCATACAGCAAAACGTAATACGCAGATATGAAGACAGTCGCTGCGACTACCAACCAACCTACATAGACAAAGTTTGACGGCAGAAGGATTTGAAAAGGGCGTTTCCCGCCGGTCAAAATTACAGTATCGTCAACTTCAACGAGCGCTGATGCTTCTGGACGTTCTTCCATACCTGTCAACTTCAACAAGATGTCAAGGTTGAGATCAAGATTTGTGTATTGGTCCACCACGGAGACATCATCAGTGGCCAACAGATCATCCTTACAATCATCTCGTACCTGATTCAGCGACAGAAAGATGTACTCGTCGGCGACTACAACGCTGGATGTGTCCGTTGCGCTCGTTATAGCGGTGTCGCTGCCGCGGAAGAAAGAAATCTCTGAGTTGAGGTCCATCCACTCGGTGCTCGATTCTTGCGTGCTGCCTTGAGGTGACAGTTCAACCGAACTTTCAGCGGAGATTTCTCCCGAAGACGCTGACAGACTGATTCGCCGGGAAAGTGAAGACACAGCGGTCCGTTCAGAAGATGCAGAATCGTATTGCAAAGAGTCGCTCTCGCTGTAACCTTCCTTGGCTTCTTGCGCCTTTGATTCGATGCATCTGAATAATTGAACTATGGCGAGGTTTATCGGAAATACTATCACGCTTCCCGCCATGCCTATTACGGGATTTCTCCAGGAAAAGTGAAACTTCCCTGCGTCCATTCCACGAAAGTATTCTTCTTCTAGGACCCCACAGAGCATTACATTCGCCATCATGGTGCCTAGTATGAGAGACAGAACACATGATATCCGTTGCAAACGTGTGAATTTGCTCCTCGTCGGTCGACCAAAAATACCAAACCAAAGATGGCGGTCTCGAATATCTTTTGTCGCTTTGAAGACGAAGAGGCGCTTAAACTTCTTCAGGTCGTCTACTTTGTTTGCTTTGAATACTCGGTCGATATGACCCGATCTGGTATCAGTGGCGAGCCAAGCGTTACACGAGAAATACCAACTCCTATTGGTTTCCAATTCATGAACTATGATGTGACCGACGAACCTGAGAGAAGGAAAGGCAGGTGGAACGTTGTATTCTTGTGACAGAAACATGTGAATAATGCAATCAAAGACAAAGTTTGAGAACAAAGACTTTGCTCAGAAATACAAAACGTGCAAAAGGCATTTTATGTAAGACTATACAGATTTGATTTGTATACCGTATTCCAGCACTAGCTATGTAAAGACTTCAATGGTGTAACCAATGAGAATTACAGCGCTGTAAGTGAACGTTAGAATGGCAGGTTGACAACATAGTGTTTCCAAAATCAGCCGAGGAATGTCGTTTACAATTATAAAAACACAAATGAGCGAGTGAGAGAGGAGGTGTCAGCCAGCAGTAATTACGCTTTATGTCGAAACAGAGACATGCTTTTAGCCGTCAATAAATCAGAGTAGTCTGCATCAATACAAATACTGCCTGAGCACAAATAGACAAGCATGCAAATGAAGGCAATAAGCTAGATCTGGGCGCGGAAAGAAATTGAGACCAAAAAAAGTGTGAGAAATCCTACCATGATGGATGGTCACCCGAGTTGTCGTGCCACAGTCTGACAGCTTCGATCTTGCCCAGAGATTGGTTCGTTGTTAATCGGAATGTCTCAGTATCACCTCGCTGCAACACCTTTCTCGCGAGACTCCGCAGAACGTGAGGTTCACTTTCGCCCTTAACTCCGCAGAGTGTCAACGCCACATCAGCTGATGTACCGGCCCTTGGACGATATCCCGTATGGACAGTGACGTCATAGTAGTATGCAGCACTTGGGTAGTTGTCTTCCAAAACACATATTTTAGCCTTTATGATAGAAATAATTATGAACATATTTGAAATATGCCCTTTGACCTTTATATGAAAAAGATCTAACTTGTAAAATCCTCGAAATATGTTCTCCGAAATCTGACTGTTTTGGATCGAAATTCTCATGAAAATCACAGAAACAAAAGTACAATAATTCCCCGCTACGAGAGAGATAGACATTACCACTAATTGACTGATCGTCTTTCGGTAATATATGAATATGTCTGTTTGGCTTTCGAAAGGCTGTACTTTAATGATTTACTATCGGTAAAGTCAAAGGTGATGTAATTTCTCCGTATTTGTTTTGAATTTAATATTGTGCGATTTAGTCATCAAAATCCCTGATAAAACATAGTGGTCGGCATGCACAGCATGTAACTAGCACGTGATAACAGTAACTAAAAGAGTAACAACATATGCTATGTCAGCACTTTCCATCGATACTTTCACATTGGCATAGTTGTTCAATTGTGTTTTCCTTAAGTCCAGCGACTTAAAAAAAATTGAATGATTATTACTGTGGTTTTACGACTTATCCGGACACCAAACTAGCTAATTACCCAGCAACTTCGCTGATGATATTGAGACTTCGATCGGTAATTACCAAAGCACTTTGGTAATTCACCTCAAACTTGATACTTGATCTGGCTGCATGAGTGCTCCATGGGGTACACAATGTGTATACAAAGTCACTGATAAGTATCATAAACTAATTTGTGACCAGGGGTCGGCATTCCACTGAACAGCATTCCTCAGTAAAACCAACATATGTACATGTGCGCTTTTCATCCGTGCTACATGTAAAACTCAACTACGGAGAGGTAGGAGAGTATAATGGGTCGTTAGAGTTTGTTAAATTACTTTTCAGAGCAAAAAAACTATTATTAACGTTAAAACAAGCTGACATTGGATTTGAGGAAAATCCTACATTATCCAGTTTATTTATAAACCTATGACCCTCCGTCTCCGTCACCTAAATAGAATAGTCCCACTCCATGCATCCGCCATTGGTTTACCTCCTCTAAAACCTGCAGTTTCATCATTTGAAGCAATTATCCTTTCATCTGCGAAGAGGTTTTATCCGGTGACTATTACAACTTTCACTGCCAGTTGTTGTTTTCATAAGATGCAGACCATTTGATACTGAGGTAAGCTGAGTTGCAGGCAATGCAGATGCCACTTCACATTCACACTGTGCTGTTTTGATCGGCAAAGTACAAGACATCTTTGTTTCACTTTTTTTTTTTCAAGATATGATTCATGTGAAAATTTTACCAAATGTCACTGATAGGATTGTTTTTTCAATTTCATTTGATGCAGGGATATGAAATACTGTGTCAGTTTAGCTCGGAATCATTGCTGAGTTTTGCTGCCTTTTGGCAATGGTTGTCTATCAGCATAAATGTGATCGAGGAATGCCCATTCATGGAGATAGAGAGATTGAAAATCTTTTCTGTATTCTAACTTCCTTTACAATTTTTTCAGGTGTAAGTCGATTTAGGAAAGTGATTGAAAGTTTGAGTGGTGTTCAATAATTGTGCCTAAATCAGCACGAATTGAGCGGAAAAAGTATTTAAGTAGGACTGTTCAATCAGACATGATGTCCATTGAAGTTACAGAAATCTTTTTGGTGCAGTGGGCAGGTTTACTGCGATGCAAGTTGTATTTGTCCTGTGCCATTTTCATCACTTTGTTCAGCAATTTTTTGTATGGGTACACTGTTGAAAACTTTGAGTGCAAACTCATGTCTCAAATTGGTTTATGCTATCACTGTATGCACTGAGATGTCGGCGTCTGTGTTTACACTTTGCCACCCATGGAGTTCCTGCAGCCAGATCAAGTATCAAGTTTGAGGTGAAATACCAAAGTGCTTTGGTAATTACTGATCAAAGTCTCGATATCATCAGCGAAGTTGCTGGGTAATTAGCAAGTTTGGTGTCCGGATAAGTCGTAAAACACACTGGATCGTTTGGCCTGTTTCCATTCTATTTAGAGTACTGTGACAGTGAACACAATTTCTTTTGACTGCACTGTGTTAAAAAATGTCATAAAAACAACAATGGTAGTATAACTCCTGGTGTAATCTTATGAGGATAATAACGTGTGGCCAGTCGTCATCCTTAACACAGTAACAACCAAAAAATTCACTTTTCAGTGAGTAGAAATCTATGCTCCAACTTCATAAAGCTAACTTCAGTTCGACATCTTTTGTCAATCCGAAGGAATTGAAAGAGGTTGCCTGCTCTTGTAATTTCTACATACCCGAGCTCGATCGATACGATCCTGTCTCACAGCCCAGATGGCCAACATCAAATATATAGCAAATAAACCGACAATAGCCGACAGTAAAACAGGGTTGTCTAGAATGGTGGTGAAACTCGGCTGGATTTCGAAGATGCTGACGGGATTCTCAAAAACGGACATCGATCCGCCGAAGACCGTCAAATGATCGCAAAGGCAGTGCGTGTACGAAGGGGTGGTCAGACGACCGACCTGTAGGGATAACAAGTTACGGTAAAACATCAGAGACAGTTTCATTTCAACGGAGAGAGTGATACTAGTAAACCTAAACAGTGGCGACGCACATAGTCGGAACGCACCAAATCGAACTTCTCTACGTGGGGGGTATGGAACGAAAAAATTCAAATTTATATCGCCGCATTCTGCAATTGAAACCATGGAGATTTTTCGCTTAGGGTCTGTCTACCCGTGTTCCGTGTGCCGTAAAAACTAAATACTATGGAAGATATCAACGTAACCTATAGGGTGGAACAGACGTTTGACACAAAATTGTCCATTTTGTGAAAAAATATGGTGAAAAACAAAGTCGTCGCGTGCGTGCGTTCCTACCCTCAAAATTACTCACACCGCCCTAAATTTTAGCGTTTTACTCCGTCACCTTGTCGTCCCCAAGTTAGATTTGGCCAGTGATCGATAGCGCAGATACTAAGTTTTGAGACTACGTATTCAGTTTTTGTATTAAAGCCGTGAGACGGAAATGTTAACTTAAAATGTGCCCAAAACACCATCGACCATGACCTAGCGAGTAAATAAAGCCGCCCCCTGCCGATGACCTTTGCCATCTGTTTCGTTTTTTTAGAATTTCATTTTCATCATCATTGCCTTTTTGTTCAGAAATCATGCTTCGTATCCATTTTGTAACTTGTTATAAATGATTTTTTCCTTTCTTTTAACAAAGTAAGCACTACGTCTGATCATTGTAACACAACCTACATCCTTTTTTTTAGGAAAAAGGTGTTTTGTTTTAAGGCACATTAGCTGTATTTTAGGATGATTTTAAATACGATTTCCAATCAAAAGTGACTAAAGCCAAAGTTCTTCCCAAAATGTGATAAAAAAGTTTCCAAATTTGGTGAAGAATGTACAACTTAGATTTTTAACAATACAATAATTTTTGGCTTCCAAATATGGATTCGAGTAATGACAAGGAATGCAAAAGCTATCTTTGAAAATCAGATAATATATTTTGGTGAGCATTGCAAAGTGCATGTGTAGAAAAGATACAGCTAATGGGGCTTTACTGTATATTTCAGGTATTATTTGCTCTTATGTCTAGGCGCACATCCAGACATATATTGCCTTCAAAAATGATTGCAAGACTGCTGAGACTTTGGTTTAGTCATCTTGGTATTCATTTCAGATAGAATAAAATATTTCTGTGTCATGCATTTTGTAATTTATCAAAGGGTACTACACCCAGACAATTTTTGAAACACATTCAACACTTATTCCAAGCTTCCATATTGCCACAACTAAATAAAATTGCCGGACAGTCAGGAATATTGTTAAGGTCAACATTTTATTGCAAAATTAAATAAAAAAATCAAAACATTCTTCTTGCACTTTCTGTGTCAGTTCTTTCACTGTATAGATGTTCCGTGATCTGCAAGTAGAAAACAAATGTAATGACAATACATTAAATGGGAATTATAAATAACATTTTAAGGTATGTATCCAATTAAAAAAAATACACCTTGGGCCTTCTTAATGTACATGCATAGATCACATAGAGCTCTCACATCATCAGCTGTTCCAACACCTAGTCATTTACTCTGGGGGCTGAAGGAATCGCGATTATAATCTTATTTTTTTCAGATCCCCCTCAATACCCAAAATAATTTTCAAATGCCCCCCTCTATATGATCAAAATTTTTCAAGTCCCCCCAACTATCACAATCCCACATATTTGTAAAGGATGTGTATGCAGAAAAAATCACGTATTGCGGCGTTCCGCTCACAGGTGTTCAACACTACCTGCTATTAGCACTTTGTAAAGTCATATTCCTGAGACAAGTTCTTAAATTGATTCATCTTAAAGGCATCAGTGAACTTTTTGGATTTATCGGTCTAAGCCATCTTGAGTTCATCCAACTCTGTCCAGGTCAATTGTTGCTGCCGAAGAGCACAAAAAATGACGATCATCAGAGAGTAGGCAAATTGTGAATTCTGGCTCATTGCCATGTTGTCAAAAACTGAGCACAGTGACTTACCAAAAATTTGTTTCAAAAGTCCAAGACATATATGAATTAGATGCTACTCGAAATGGACAATACTGGATGGCTAAAAAGTTCCATCAAATAAATGTTTTAATCTCTGAAATTTTGGGTGTAATAATGGCAAATTTGGTTAAAAAATAAATAATGCCATTTAGTCACATATTTTTTTCATTTAGTCCTCACTGTTCAAAGTTTTACTTTTGTATTATTTTATGACAAGAATATGAAAATATAGAAAATCAAGCATGGTGACCCCATCTTTTTCTTTAATATTTGATTTATTCTCATATGCCACAATTCAAAAATTCACGATAACTTTTCAAGTCTCCTGGTCTTCCATATGTTGCTCCCTGGCCTGTATGTTTCACTGTCATGATCGTCATTTGACCGAAACCCTTCTTCAACTACCGTGTACATCAGAGTCAGAACTATCTCTGCACTGCTCAGGTATGCAGTAACAGTGACACTGCAGTAGCAGGGCAGAATCTGATAGTGATACTTTGATAATTTTGACAATATTTTTGTTCAGTTTATACAGCTGAGTTCTTGTTCTACTCCCTGCAGCATCTTGAACTGTCCAATATTCAGCTTGCTATCACAGCCTGTGTATGTGTACCATGCATTTGTATCACTGACTGTCAGTCTGAACTCTAATTAAATTGTCACCAAATACATATTTGTATATACAGGTTTTGTCGACAAACTGAATATTGTGTGTTTGAGCATGCTGTAGGGAGACAGCAAGAAACTGTAGTTGATATATTACATAGAAATATTGCAGAAATCAACATTTGCAGCTTCTGCCCTGTGTAACTAGGCTCATTTGGCTTTTTACGACAAATCACACATGTTTTAGATTTGTTCGAAATAAAAGTCATGAAATGTAACAAAAATGGTTCTAGATTTTGTTAAATATTACTAACATAACAACAATTCGATGACATAGAAATTGTATTCATTTTCATTGAATTACCTACAAAAACTTTGAATTGGAAAATGTAAAACATAAAAGGGAACCAAAAAATTTTCAAGTTCCCCCTACAGGTGGAGCAAAATTTTCAAGTCCCCCTCCCCTCTACTACCCAAAAATTGTGAATCCCCCCTGAATTCCTCCAGCCCCCTTAACTGTTTTTTGTCACGCAGCCTTACGAGTTTTATGCATGTACATATTATTGACACAAGTATTTTTATCCTACACATAAACAGATGCTTTTTATATTTTAGAATGCAGCTTTTAGCATATCAAACAGAGAGCTTGTCATCAGATCTGTGTATATATTTTTTGATGAAAAGGGAAGAAATATTATTTCTCTACACAGAATGTTGCGATGGAAACTAATGAAACTGTCAGATACGGAGGAAGATTTTTCGCTCATCCCAAAGAGATGTTCTGCAAAATAACAGTTCCGTTAAACCCTGCAATATTAAACCCTGCAATATTATTTCAGTTGCAATCGATTACCGGGCATGTTGTAAGGCCTCCTTGGCTCACTTCCGGTTTGTACATAGCTGAAAATAAATCGCTCTCAGAATCCCATCCGATCTTCCCCAAGTCCGATTTTGCTCCAGCACATTAAATGATGAGTAAGGATTATAAATTTACCAAAACTTTACAAATTAAACCCATGAGACGGAAATGTTAACTTCTCAAACGACGGTATTAATTTCGCAAGTTTCTGCCAGATATGTCACAACCCACCAACAATTGACATTGAAAGTTTTTGCCGTATTTCCGAAAAAAATGTCAAATATTTGGGAAAAGCCATCAAAACAACTGTCGGACCATCAATCTACTAGAACCAACGCACTTAAAACATATTTATCTAATTTAACGGTCAAATTTAATGAAATTTGGAGAGCTCAGCTTACCTGATGTGTCGCCCTGTCAGTCAGCTTCGACTCGGTGGCGCCCGTCGTCTCGCCTTAGCGACGACAGAATCTGGAATAGACACGCCTAGCAACAACGGAAAAATCGCCTATGTGCGTCCGCACTGAAAAGCCACGATTTAGCTTTATCTCCTCCGTTCGATGGGTTGAGGTGTGACGTGATGGGACAATAGTTATAACATTTTTCTTAATTGCAGTCCATAAAATGGGTAGATTTATTTTCCTTCCCGCCTAGAGTATGGCAAACGACAAGGTGTTAGCTTTGCCAGCTCAACAATATGAAGTATTACTGTTTGTAAAATAATTCAAATCCCGACTTTAATTCATGGAGTGGGCTACGTCCTGGATCTCGGACAAACCTACAAAGGAGAAGACCGAACTATGGACGCCTGTAGAGCAGGTCGAGGTTGTCCGCTAAATGATCTATATCAATTCCCGTTCTTTAGCTTCAAAAATTGAATAGAACTCACCCGACAACCGTCCGTCAACCACTCTCCAGCATCGCCATCCCAGTACACACAATCGGCGCTGTACATTGTGATGCTAACAGATACGCCCTCACTTTGAAAAGCGCCATCTACGCGGACCAGGACGTGATAGGTCCCAAGTCTGTGCAAGTACTCGGACGACAGAAACCAGAAGCATGGGTTCGTTTCTGAGTCGAGTGTCGTATAACACCCACCATCTTCACCCGGCAAAATTATGGTATCGTCAAACTCCTCAGAGCTTGGCTTAACCTTGTATTGTACGTAGAGTTGAAAGGTCAGGTCAATCTCGTTGGTTTCTACGCTTAGAAGAACTGATTTTCCCGGCTTATCTATGGTGAATTTGGTTTGTAAGCGGCTTGTGTTTAGGTTGTCAATTTCAATAATCCTAATCGTGGAAACTAGTGGATCTTGGGGTATAAATATCTCAATTTCCGCAGATAAGTTTTCAGCTGCCAAAAAAACAAACAAGCGAAAACTCAAATAAAACAATAACAATAACAAAAAGTGAAAAACAAGTCTTAGAAATGCGTACAAACATACTCATAACTCCGATTTTAAGTTTATGCAGCTATATTCTGACACCAACGTTGCGTATTTAGATCACCCAAACGCAAAATCATACGACAGCATCGTGTTGAATGGCAGTAGCAATACTTTGTTAGTCGTTTCTATATTATTACACCTCACTCATTCAGCGTGCACTGCCATTGGTTAAACACGACTCACGTGACATGTAAAAGACCGTGATGATGCCCTGTGCGAATGAGATGATGCCCTCTGCGAACTTGATGATGCCCTCTGCATTTGATATTACATGGATGACGTCATTTTACTTACTGCGCATCCTTTCTGCGCAAAAACAAATTGTCGTTCGCTTGTTGTACTTTGCAGTTGGCAACTTATGGCTGCGGAACGTCATACAGAGCTGTCACAGGCACAGTTAGACGATATTTTGATGCAAGCAAACAGCAAACGAACGAAAATGGCAACAAGGAATGCAATTTCTGTGTTCAGCGACTGTGCAAGCAACAAATTTGGATACGCCACCGAGGAGATCGGCAAACTTTAGCGGCAACCCTAGACTCGGCACTGACAACATTTTACGCTGAGGTCCGGACTCAGAAGGCGAACTGTAATGGAAGAAGTCTTTGTGTTTTGTTTCTTTGCATGTTTGCTTGTTGTGTGTAATAAAAATAATAAACACATGAGAGCTTGGGCAATATCACGATTTTTTGCCTGCCCTCGGGCTGGTGGTCATGATCGAAATACTGATGATGCCCTCGCCTACGGCTCGGGCATCATCAGTATTTCGATCATGACCACCATCCCTTGGGCTAGCTGCAATAATTGTAGCCCTTGGTTGGTGGGAGCCCAATCCCCACCAACCAAGGGCTACAATTATTGCAGCTACCCTTGGGCAGGCAATAAATCGTGATATTTCCCTCGCTCTCATGTGTTATTATTTCATGATATCACACAAAGGAAGATGCGTTACCAGAGCTATTCATGAGTACAATATTTTCTCAAATAAAATAATAAGATTCGGATAACCAAGGCGTACATTCATCGAGACACAAACTCCAGGCCAAAAGTCTTATTTCAGGTAGTAAGACTGCAGTGGGCTGCAGTAACGATAAAACAAACCAAAACAGGATGTGAATTACGGTGTCTCTAAATTTCGCATTCTGTTGAACAAAACTATTTCGTAATCTTGCCCGTCACGGTCAATGTGGCGTCAAAATGAAATAACGGTCAACACGTTAGACTGGTGAACGTTGATCATGGAATGAGCAAAACTGACACACGTAAGTTTCAAAATTTCTTACTCACCTTTCACCTCTAGGTCAGGTGGCAATTTTATTTGGAATCCCATGATAGCGTCTCGTATATTTCTATCGCTGCTGTCCCAAATGACAGGGTTTTCTGGCATGTAGAAACTCTGAAATGGCGACAAAACCCCAATAAGACAAATCAAAGTTGTACTTTGGGCACCTAGTCAACTTGAAACTCACGTCTAACGACCCAGACGCGGTCCCTACTAATTACTGCCCGTGACTGCCCGTAGCTGCTGAGGACTGCCCGAGAACTGCCCGAGGAAAAAGTGGGCCAAATTTCGCCCATTTAACACTAGGTCAATAGGTTCAGTTTATATCATGCCCAGCCAACCAAAAAATTATTGATTTGGCGTTAACCTGATGTTTTCTCCGGCAGTTTTGGAACACGGAAGATGCCGGGCTTGAAGGATGTCGCGGCTTGATAGTGAGATCATACCATTCAGTCCGAGAGGTGGCACAATAACCTCGCCGAGCGCGTACAGACTGACAGCCTACCACCCCTTGCACTGAATGGTATGATCTCTCAATCAAGTTGGGGGACGTCTGTACGGCGCTTATCTGACAAAATGTGCTTATCTGACAAAACTCTTTTTAGCAATACCCTGGGGAGTCACTTTAGCCAGCGCACTTCATGAGCGCGGTACATGTCGCTTCGCGCTTCGTACGATGTTGTGTACACGGAGTGTGCCAATTTAATGTTAATACGAAGTTTTCTATACGAAGGATTTTGTTTCTGTAAACTACTCTCAAATTGTTGACATGTAATTAATTCTTTTTTATTGTGGTTGTTCTTCCATCGGCCGGGCTCGGGCTCGCTCACTGTACTGTAGGCCTACAGTGTACTGTAGTCGAGACCATGACTCCCTATTCAACATGAGGTTGCTTTTCTTCTCATCCACTTGCATGTTTATTGAGTATAATTTATGTACTTAAATGGCAAAATTAGCGATCGAGGAAGGTGATGAAAAACAAAAACACAAGTACTCTGCTTGCCATTGTGGTGATTTTGATACTCCCGCCACCGTGAGAGCGGACGACCTCATGTGACCTCGTGCCCTCTCCTCTACCCCTTAAGACAGCCTCTGTGTGTTGATCGATGTAAACACATTGATTAATTGAGGTGCTCGGCGACTTTACGCAATCAATGAAATTTACTGTATTTTTATCTATTATATAGCTATTTTGTGATGTTTGTGATTTTAGACTGCTCTAAGTAAGATTTCCTTTGTGTGTTTTAACGGACGAAGTATTGTGTGAGGGATTACTTTCCACAAATGAGTAAGGCTACCAGCAGTAATTAGTTATTTTTGTCAGATAAGCACGTTTTGTCAGATAAGCGCCGTACAGACGTCTTTCTCGTTGAAAGCCCGGCGTCTTTCGGGTTCTAAAACCGCTATAGAAAACACCAAATCAATGATATTTTTAGTTGGATGGGCATATTATAAGTTCAACCTATTGGCTTAGTGTTAAAATGGGCGAAATTTGGCCTACTTTTTCCTCGGGCAGTGCTCGCCAGTTCTCGGGCAGTCCTCGGGCAGCTACGGGCAGTCAAGTTGAAACTAATGTCTACGTACGCCTCGCAGAGCTTATCCGAACGGTTGTCGATCTGCCAACAACCCTATGTTCGTTGACGGTTCGCCTATCTAATGTCTATGAGAAACAGTTTATCAAATATTTTGTTGAACACAGACAGCATAGGCGTACTCATCCTGCAAAATTTATCAAGTGAAAATTGCAAAAGTTTCTCACTTGCAAGTCCACGGCATCATTGTAATTCTCCGGTAACAACCGCGAGAGGGAGCTGTTTTCGGGAAACAGGTATCCGAAACCGTACTCTGCGTCCTGGTAGCTTGATCCGTCAAGCGTCTCTGCATCTCTCCTCTCCAAAGTAATGACCATGACTGGTGTGATCAACGTAGTAGCAGGCTCTCCGCTAGCCTTCTTCATTGAGAGGGCAGACTGAAGATCTTCTACAGCCATAAATATTCGTTGGGTCATATTATGTCCCTGAAATTGAGAAAGTGGGGGTCAGTTCCAGTTGTATACTTAAGTGCGTTTGAAAAGTGTTCATTAGAAAAACATGTTACGGTATTTTAGTAACGGATTATTGATTGTTTGAATGGTAGAGTAGATTTGCTTCGAATACGAGCCTTCTTGGTTGACGACGCTTCTCATGGAACAACAAGTATATATATAAGGATGCGTAGCGCCATCTTTCATTTGACAACTCGAGCTCAAATGACCATTTGAATATGAAGCTCCAGAGAAACTTCCATTTTTACGGTAAGCTCAAGTCGACATAGCAGTTTGGCATATCAAACTATGAATTCTTCTCAAATACATCGATAATTTTTTGGGGAAAAAATCCTGAAAATTTCACTCCTTTCTGTGTCAAATATGATATTACACAGTCAAAGTCTTCCTTTGAGGAGAGACAAAGTTCCGTCAATGTGAAGAAAGCACAGGAGTTTATTTGAATTCCTTTGTTAGTGCTACGAAATGGAGGATAAGTGCTTCATTGGCGTCCTCAGCTAAGAATTGAGAGTTTCCCCATTGTAATCCTTTCATTAAAATGGTCTGGTCCAAAGTCATTGATAACAATTGTAAGTGCGGACCTATTTACAGGGAATGAAGGGGGAGGGTGTTAAATACCGAATTCCTTGAATAGAAATTATTGTTTAAATGGTATTGAGTGTGCAACGACAGAGTTTTTAACAGTCAATAGAATAAACATAATTCATATTCGCTCTCACATGTTTTCATCATAATTTTACCTGTTGGATAGTCGCTTTAATAAAGTTCAATTTACAATTCAGTTAGAGCATGAACTGCAAATCTTGTATTTAAAATAATCTTAATTTTGCGCAACATCAAGAAGGGTGGCCTGTTGATGGTGAAATTAGACTTGTCAAATACCTGGGCATCGGCCATCTCACTTTCTGCCACATTCTGTAAAACGACCAAGTAAGCGAGGCAACTCTCCATTGTTGCTGTGCCTTCGAAAGTGGCACTGTCATGGAAACTTGCCGACGTCGTCACGACACTTCCAACTGTTTCAACGGTGTTCGAGAGGCAACTTGCCAACGTCAGAGCCGTCGCCGTGACCGCCCTCTCGGTAGTTTGCCCTGACATCGACTTCAAGATCCTTGCCATCTTAGCGCACATGTCAACCGCAACCAACTAATTCAAAGAGAATGTAACTCATGATCGCATCATTCGTACATGGCACCAGTTTTGACGAGAGGGCCATTGGAGAGGTTTAGTTACACGTAATGAAGCTCCATCAGTAAGGACGTCAAGTGATAACGTGACGTCACGTGTGTGGCAGAGACATTCCGAGCAGCACACGACACTTCTACACATAGTCATCGTTACGTCAGTATTTTGTAGATTTTCTTGGTGTTATCTGTGAATTTAGGCAAGTATCCTTGTAAAGTGTCATTGTAAATTAGTAAACACCTGTGATATCAGAATATTTCGTAGAGTTTGAACCAGTACAAGATGTATACTTGCTACGAGTTCCTAACATGAACGAAATGTTGTAGTCTCCTTCCTCGACACAGATTTTTACGTGCAACTAAACCTATCCATTGTCTAAAGTCTAATCATACTCACTGCTGTAAAAAAACCCAGATGTCTTGATGATGATTATGGTAATGATTATGATAATATTCAATTCTTAGGAAGCACACTCAAACAACGTCTCAGCACGTTGTACAACACGGTTTAAAAAGGTTAGTTTCACAAACACGGGTAAGAAACAACATTCACGAATAAAGTTTGGTAAAAAGGATACTCTTCAAACCACATTTAAATTTTAAAGGAATAAATATTTCTAGTGCAACGAAATTCTGAAGGTGGTGAGTCCAACAGCAAAGGAGAACATACTATAGACGCTCGTAGGCGAATAATGTCGGGCTACAATTATTGCAGCTACCTGTTGGCGCTCATCGGGATTCTCGTTGCTGTCCGCCATCATTAAGAAAATAAAATTACGAATGTACTCCCTATATACCTTAATATTAATTTTCGCATAGTCGCATTGCAAGTAGTCATGTAGTCACCTCATCACCTCATGTAGTCGTTTAATAATGCAAGAGCCGCAATTCGTTATTAAAAAATTCTCGCATGGGGGCGTACATCAAAATGTCATGCTCGTAACGAAAGTTTTTATAAAGTCAGTGTGTGTAATCATCTAATCATCGGTGTACTGCATGTTATAACTGGAACATCGTATTACACAATTGAAGTATTTCATCATATCAGTATGTCATAATGACAGTTAAGCATAGAGTTTTTTCATTTTGTAATTTAATCATATCATTCCGGCACTACAGTACTGCATATAGGCGAACTGTAGTACTGCATAGACGAACTGCAATATTGAATGGGCGAATTTTGGCAGGCATTCTACGCCATGCTGGATAGTGTACAGAGTAGTTTTTCAAAACAGGATGAACCGATCAATACATTGATACTTTTAAACCATGATAAGCGTATACCTGCTCGTACTCGGCGACTTCTGCCTTCTCATGCGTGGCCAGTTTCATGCCTGACGCCACCTGTCGTACCATTTGGACGGAGTCCACGGGCATCTCGGAGAGAGAGTGTATGATAGTCGATCGTATCTGTCAGGGGGAAAGATGAACTTATATCACTTGAAAATCATCCATTCAGCAATGTCGAACCGTATTAGCCATTTTTGTGGTAAAGGGGGAGAGTAAGTAAGTTTGGGTGTCGTACTTATTTGTGTTTCCCAATATGAAAATCAATACGATTTGCCATTACAATGACAGACGGTTGAATTCATCTAATTAGTGTTCCTTCACCCAGAACCTAGTGATTGATGAAACATAGTGCTTAAGTTTTTTTCATTGAGGAACAACATATCAATAAGAACTACTAATCATATCAAGAAACATTTCAGAGCTTTTCTATATGTGGTTCGTTGTACATTGTTACAACAGTGATCATGGTGTTAGAAGGGTTCTCCCTTCCTACCTCCATGTTTCAACTAAATCAATTGAAAACGTGAGAGCTGCTGTACTGAGATCAATGATGAAGTTCTTCCATCGAGGAGGAATATCCAAACAAAATTCAATACCAGAACTCACTGGAATCTAACCGGAATGATTTGTGTTCAAGATTACTTAAAAAAACTAGCATACAAGACTCATACGTTTTTATTCACAAATGATGTGAAAGATTTTGTCGCAACGTCATTTAATTCCGACACTTTCTTCGTCTGCGCATTCAAGACCGAGCTGACCATACTGAGCAGTTGAGTTGTCATCCGGGTGTCCTGAAACTCAAGGGCCGATTTCAAGGGAGACTCTTCACCGCTGAGCAAGCCGAACAACTGCTCGCATATCACTCCCGGCTCTTCCTCAGTGTCAGTCACCTGCAAGAATAGACAAAACTCTTTTCTAAATCATGGTTTCGAACAGAGGAGAAAGAGATGTTGTCACTTTCTTTCTTTTCAGCTTTCTTGGACAAGGAATGAAGCACAGCAAGAAAAATAAACGTAGAAAGGAGGAAAGAAAAGCAGAAACAAGAAGTGAAGGAAAAGAAAGAAAACAGTAGTCATTCAGTTTTTATACAGGTAGGGTACTGTGATGAAGATGTTGATGATGATGATGATGATTACGACCACCATGACATTACGACAACGATGATGATGACGATGATAACGATGACGACAGTAATAGTGATAATGGTTTTGATGATTAAATAAACCGACATAGCAACTTACGGTAGTTGATGTCACCACTTGTACATAGGCACCATACATGTCAGAAACAGTAACCACGATGTCCACCCTATAGCCTCGCTCTGACACACCAACTGGCAAGAACGCCGACTCAATGCCAGGCTTTTGTCCAAAGTACACACTGGTACCTGAAGAAATGTTTTGGTGCAAAATGATACGTCCAAACGCCATTATTACGGCAAGATAGAAATGAACGTCATACGATGATGTAATTGACACCGAAAGGCAATTTCATTATACATTTTCTCGAATATTTCAACTTCGTTGACATGAACGAGGGTCGTACGCATGCACAGTCGACCATGTCCTTCTTTCCGGTCAGTTTTGAAAACTGTAAAGTATTAACGACTGTCAAACCGTGATTAAAGCTGTGGTTGAAATATGCACTAATGCATACAATATCACCCGAGCAAGGTATTCGTTTTATTACTAAAATATTTTTGCTTCAAAAAACCAAAATGCAAGCAAAAGAATCTCTGACTCACGATAGAAGATCCATTGCTCTTCGGTTTGATTTTTCAAGTGGTTCTATCATGAGTGATTATCGCGACGATCGTTATGTACCAATGCCGAATACAGATGAAAACGTAAAGCGTTGCGGTAGTTGTCTGGGATCCAACGTATTACACCAGAAAAGGGTCACATTTTGCAAGAGCCAATTACAAAGAAAAAGTCGCCTCACCTATTCCTTGTCCAGTTTCTACGAAATTGACGGTCGCTTTCTCCTCAACGCCGGTGAAAGCTACAAACTCATACGTCAGCGGACGGTCATCGTCGCTAAAGCCGTTGCACGAGACGTTGTAGCGAGTGTCCAGGACGTTACCGAACTGAGGAGTCACCGAACAGGAACCGACGATCGGAAGGCTGTTGACCTTGAAGGTGTACTCGGCGATGCCCTCCGTCCTGCCGCTGACTGACACTAAAACGCAGGCACAATATAAATAACATCAGTGTTGCCGATTTCAAATGTTCAGATGTCAATTACACATCTTCCGTAATTTTCTTTGCAAAATGATAATTTTTTTCTAAAAAGCACTACAATACATAAACGAAATCGGGACAATAGATCACTTAAGTTAACAGTACAGTAAGGATTTTATAATCTGATTCAATTAGGCTATACTTTGGAGAAATGGGACAAGACGGAAAACATGGGGCGTTATGAAGACGCTATAATGATGTCACGCTCAAGTCCAGTAGTAGTGTCAAATTAATAAATGAATGGTGGCCTGTATACTATATAACTAATCTTTCTCAACATAATAATTACATCACACTACTTGACATGCAACAATATAATTCTAATGTTTCAGTCTTATATTTTCTGCAATCAATAGTTTTAAAATTATGCCCTACAGAAGTACATGTAAGTGATTTTTTGCATATCTGTTGCATACTTTGCAAACACTCACCTGAAACCTTCAAAGTATGCGTCTGCGCAGTGAGATTTGCCAGCGCATACGGTTTTAAAATCAGAGTTTTCCCGGATCCTTCGACACCAGTGGTTGAATGTTCTTTGAGGTCAAGGTCGGTCACACGTCCGCCGACACTGTCATACAAACCCCATACGTATCTTTTCGAAGACGACGCAGAGCAGTCGACACAATTAACCGACAGTGCAAACTTTTCAGACGGGTTAACTTTACCATCGCAGTTGTACAGACATCTGATAGTGAGTGTGACCAAAAAAAAATCGGGAAATTTAGGCGACTATAGGCCTAAAGTGCAAGGGGTGGGCCAATGGGCATTCCCATGAACATATCATTACAGTCGATTTGAGTGCCAAAGCGATGCTAATTGTACATTTTGCATAAATAAAATACACTTATTTGGGAACTTTGAAGCGATGCTTACTCTAGGTCCAGCATAAAGATAAACCTAGCTATTTGGAAATTATCCCCGCCCCGCGGCCCAGGTGTCAATCTGTCTGTCAGCATTTGTATTCCTCTTGTTGTCTATCGCTAAGCCTCGGTCGAATCTCATCCTTAAATGGGGTGGATAAGTTAATGTGAACAAGATAACGTGAGATAGATAAATTGTAATTTCACTGTATTCTTTGTCACTGTGGCGAAATCTCAACTGCATAAAGAATAGAAAATTCTAATAGAAAGTCTTAGTGATGCTGGCTGACACAGCATTTTTTTACTTCATTCCAGCAAGTATGTCGCCATCATTTGTAACTTACGGTGTTTGTTTCTTGACTTCAATTGATATACATGATGACGTACAATACATTTATGTATGATATACGAGGCATGTAATAATGACATTTCCTGCGACTGGTGAAAGCTTGTGCACGTATATGATAAATACCTCAAGTAAAGAACTGGCGGTGAGCCCGGCACCAACTCAATTATCTGCTCTGCCTTGCCCTCCACCCTCGATGGCTTGTGCACTTCAAGTCGGAAGACGTAGGGTACAAGGGTGTCCAGGGAGCCTTGACTTAGGGTCAGTGAAGGGCCGTTGTGGTCGGGCAAGTAGATGCCATCACCAAAACAACCTCCTTGAATGTTACGAGACAACGATGGTAATATTTGGTCAAATAATACGTCGACCGATAAAGATATATGCCATTTGACGTGGCATCGGTGCATGCATCGGCAACTCATGGAGAGAGTGGAGAGATCAATGAAGGTATACATGGAACAGCATTTGTAAACGATGTCATTTGATTGGTACAAAAGTGGTTTCCTTAAAGGGACGCGGTCACAGTAAATTTACACATGTCAATATACGGTGGGCGTGTCAGTAATGTTTACCAATAGAACGTAAGTATAGAGAGCATTGTCAGTGCCTTGTTTTGCTTGGCCATCCAAGTCTAAATTTGGGATTGTTACTATAAATGTAAGTCCTGTAAAAACGAAAGAATAAGCTCCCATCCAGGTGACAGTCCCCCATCACTGGTGGAAAGACCGGGGAAGGACTGTGGTCAGGTTATACGACAAAAAGCATCAAATGTCGGTTCGATCAGGATCATTTGTGACTGATGAGCATATGTGCAAAACTAAGGAAAAGATGAACAACCACAAGATGAAAATGATTAGGATATGAAAAGACGGGTACCTACCTGTTTTTGCCGAATGAGACAGCGATACCGGATCAGGGAATGGCGCATCGTCCTGCACTCTACAATACCACATGTACTGAAGTGCGTTAGAATCAGTTTCATCAGGGTCGAATGATTCACTTGCGTCGATCGTTACCTCTGAGGTCCATCCTGATGAAAGTTAAAACATCAAACAATCTTTGACCCTTTCACCATCATGGTTTGGCCCAAACCCATTGTTATCGATGGTGATTGTGGACCTGTCTACAGGGAATGGGGGTGAACAGGATAACCGTTCATCATTCCTAACCATTCTATCAACACTTCCACAAGAGACAGCGAGACCAATCCAGTGAGAGAGAGAGAGAGAGAGAGAGAGAGAGAGACAGAGAGACAGACAGATACAAAGAGATAACACGATTGGAACTAATTTGGGATAATTGGATAGTGAACTAACGTCGGTTTAATCTGCAAATGTAAGCTCATCTGCTTTTCTTTTAATTTATACACTTGTTTTTAAAAGTGATTGTAATATTGCAAAATTCAGCAATAGGGTACCTGATACTTTTCAGAAATTTGAACAATATGAAGATCTAATTATCCAAATAGAATTCCAATCGCGTTAGATGTAAGGCCAAACTCTCCTCACAAATACTTTTACCAAAAATGTACTTACATGTATTTGTTAAATCTTACCTAAAGCTCTTGAAGCACCTCCCTTGATTTTTGCAACCAATCGTGGTCGAGATATCTTGACGTATGTCTGGTCGCTGTTGTAGACCAGAGGTATTGCTGTGTGTTGGTCAAGAACGGATACGGTCAACTTGAGGGCGTACGTACCAGGGCTGAAGACGTGTGGCGTGATTACCAAATTAGTCCTGGATGTGTCGATTTGGGAAGGAAGTGGGTGCTGGTTCGAGGAATCCGGCAGCATGGTCAGGTTTTTGATGGTATGAGCTGTCCACTCCAAAGCTATCTTTCGTGAGCTGTAGCAGCTGTCTACCCGAACTTTTGCAGCCTGTTCAACGATCATCTTCGATGTAAAACTCGCTAGGTAAATGTGAAGTTTCTCATTCTTGTCGATGAGCACGACTGGCAAGGGGCACGCTTCAGCAAGGACAAACACATCGGTGTGCGCAGTCCGGTGGCTGATTTCATTCAACGCACTCACGGATGCAGTAAAGATTCTTTCCGATGTGTATGTATGGTGAAAGGTCACCGAGAACATTTTTGTCGGGTCGAAAATTAAATTCAAAGATGGCGGAATATGATTTACCACATTTAGTTCCATGATTGGTTCATCGAGTTGTAGAGTGGTGCCGTCCCCAAGATCTGCAGTGTAACTGGCTTCAGTTCCGACCCTGCTGGTGAAAAGAATAAATGTCACCATTCCCCCAACTGCTGACGGGCTGTCGTTGATCAGGTAAACGGCTGCAATCGAATCTATCACCCGTAAGGTCATCGTTGCATTCGTAACGTCGACTCCGTTATGGCTCACTGCTGTCGCGGTGACGTGGAAATCACCGGCTTTCTGAAAAACGTGCTGCAGGGACGGCGTATCTGTCACCATTCGCTCCGTGTAGCCTCCGGCCACTGTCCACTTGATATACTTTACGACTGAAAATGGCACTGGGTCAGAGATCGTGACGTTGAATATTATCGGCGATTCAAATGTCTCTCCAGTATCCGATTCCGAAAGTACCTCTGAAAAAGGGTGCATTCAAATATATTATGAATATTTGTTGACAAGGGTGGGCGGATTGGAAATTAGGTTGTCTGAAGGGTTAGTGCAGTATAGTACCTCGTCGCCGAGGTTGTGCATTGGGTTGTGGGTTGGACGAAAAAAGACAGAACTACAGAGTTTCAAGTGCACTAGTTGGCGAACTAGATACTCTTCGGGCGGTAGGAAACATTACTCAGGCAAAACTTCAAGATTCCGTTCTACAGCAACCTCTAGGGTTACCTTTCACACAATAAGGTATAGTAAGTCTACGCAAATTAATGGTCTTGCACTCGGCCGCGAATATTTACGACCACATTGGAACCAAAAACACGCAATGATGATGACGACAACGACGACAATGATGATGATTTGATGATGATACTGACGATGATGATGATGATAATGATGATGATGATGATAATGATGATGATGATAATGACGATGATGATAATGACGATGATGATAATGATGATGATGATAATGACGATGATGATAATGATGATAATGATGATGATGATAATGACGACGACAACGATGATGACGATCGACGACGGTGGCGCACGTGGTAGTGTCCATATAATGCCACTATCACTGCCATCATCATGGTCATTACCTTCTTTTTCATCATCATCATCATCATCATCATCATCATCATCATCATCATCATCATCATCATCATCATCATCATCATCATCATCATCATCATCATCATCGTCATCATGGTCATCATCGTCGTTGTAGTTGAACCTACCTCCATTAGGCAGGTATGACAACAAAGAGATCGTCAGACAGTGAACCACTTCAGAAATAGAGATGCTTGACGCCTCGGTCGATGCCGTCACCGTGACCGCATACGAGCCGACATCCTGGTACATGTAGCTGAACGAAAATTTGAATCGGGACCCGGAATCTTCGGTAACCTCAACGAAATTGTAAAGCTCCGTGCTGTTTCCGTCACCCAGGTCTACAACGAAGCTTGCCACGGCGTCAGTCGGCAATCGGTCCGTAGAATACTCGAACAGCGTTACTTGTCCCAGCTGGACCGGCCCGCTGGTTGTTAGAGAAAGGGATCTCCCGACGTCTTCGATCATCGTTACATTGATGAACTCATCGACGAGGTAGAACTGATTCTCGACAGAGACGTTGACAGCGCACCAGATGGAGGCCGGATACTCCGTTACCGAGTACGTAGAGTTGGTGGTTGTGGCGATCAGCGGTACCCATAACTCCGATACTTGGAATATCCAATGGCATCGCGAAATGCTCTTCCGAGAAACATTCAGCGATGCCTCGAAAATCAACGTTGCGGCGTTTGGTAAAACTTCCGTAGGGGTGTCTGCAAGAAATAAATCCATACAGCCGAATTTACTAATATGGCTAGTTTTCAATCGGGTTCGAACCCACAACACACGGCATCAGTCGCCTAGCAGAGAGGCCACAGAGAGAACCGCTCGGCTAAATCTCCACTCCCAAAAAAGAGTGGTTCAATGGCCGGCTAAGTTGTTACATTTTTCTGACTGAGACCGCTCCACACGTTGTAGAGTTCCCTGGCCTACCACTTGTGGGTGCTCTTTTTAAAACTCTTGGGGTAAGAAAAAATTTTCACCGCCTTAATTTTCCGAAAATCAAAAATTTTAATCTTTCCAAAGAGTTAACTCAGAGATGGTGGCCATTTTGAATTTCAAATATCGGTAAATATTAAGTAATAATTTGTTTCTACAGTACCAGACTTTGCACGGTGACCCCCGATTTTCATTCTTGGTTTTGAGAGAACGGTTAAACGTTTCATTGAGGAATCCGAAAGTGTAAACAAAAATTTCCAATTTAGAGGTGCGTGCTATCTAAAAGAGGGTTGCAAGGACAAACCAGTTCATGCATGAACCATTTGTTCTTACATACGATAAGACTACTTGTCATTTCGACGGTTGTGTCTTGTAGTCTCTGTAGATTTACTCGTATCCTGGAATTTTCATATTAAGGATGTGAATTCATCGATTTAATAGCATACTCCTAAATTGTCAATTATTTTCATAGATTTATTTTACTTTGACGGACACTGTACTCTACAAACAAAGGCTTATATTTTCAAGAAAAAATCTGAATTCTGAACTCTTTATAGTACAAAAGAAAAATTGGGATATAAGGTCCCATAGGGTTAATGCAAATGGCTTTTTCCGAGTATAAGTGTACTTATTTTAACGCTACACTCCCAGTACAGTAGAGTACTGAGATGTATAATTATTTGAGGAAAGTAAATACAATAGCGTAGAGTATGCATGCACATCTTTTCTCATAAAATTGGTTAATGAGAGTGATATGAAACTGATCTACTTCACATGCTTCAAAGACGTAGACACTAAATTAAGATCCAAACAAGGCGAAAAGGCAACATGTATCGAAACCATTTGGTCAACAGGCTCGCGCACTTGTGGTGCGTCGATCACCTCATTCATTCACAAGGTGCATACTACCTTAACGCTGATGGCGTCATTGTTTGTGTTTCGTATGCCAGTCGCAAGTTTTCGTTTTACCCCCAAAGCAGTATTCTGCTTCTGTATATCAACTACCGTGTCTGACCCTAATCCGTTTGTCATGCTGAAATTTCAAGTATTTTTTTTGTCAACACAGCTTGTATGTGAGTAGTGATCATTGTTCATTGTTTACAAATGAATTCTAGCCCGGACCCGAATACAATTTTCAACAATAACAATGTAGATTATACTCATAGGCCTATAGGTTGTGTTGATATGCCAAATACTTGGTATTAAATTACAGTTTAGGGATGCAATGCAGAAAGTGTAGGGAAACCACAAAACAAAAGTTCTGAAAAAATAGCCCAAAGATACAGCTTATGGAGCTTTAAAAATCTTATATAGCTTGTCAACACGGCGTCCAGACATACAATGTATAAATGCATCGTCATTGTTTACATTTGAATTCTAGTCCAGACCAGAATTCACCCCTCAACAATAACAAAGCAGTCTATACATGTACTGGGTGAGTTGACAAGTTGACATTAAAAATAAAATAGTGAAAAAGAAATCATCAACTGTTAGAGTTACTGGCCCTTTAAGCAGTGCGAACAACCTCTTGTTTTCGAGTATTTCAACAAACCATTGCACATACCTCGGTTGTAGGAAGAGAAAGCTAGTAAATCGACTGAATCCAGAACTTCTACGATGCACACATCGGTAAAATTCCATCGTTGAGTTTCCGATGATCCATGGATGATCAGGTCCGCTTTGTAGCATCCTAGCTCACAGGTGCGGGCGTACAGGTTCGTTCTGGGCTTTAAAATCCCAGTCTCTGTGACGTACATGTAAAAAGGAAGGACAGGTAGACCAAGGCGCATATGATAAGGTGTACGAAAAGAAAAATTGTACGTTTCCGTTAACGAGCCCCCAGGAAATTGGGCAGGTCGGTTGAGATTTGTTTTTAATTTTCAATTTTTATTTCAAAGTGACCAATCTATAAACAACAAATTCGGCAAAAACATGCGTAATTTTTGAAAAAAAAAACTTGGGTCGGGGGGTTTTAAATATAGTGTAGGTCGGGTTAGGCCTACAGGAAACACATTTTTTTTATTTGATCTAATACAGACAGATGCACAGATAATACGTGTACAACAATACGAGCAAAGCAGAGAGATAAACAACATCGATCGTCAGAGCGGCGGATATACATGTAACACCACCGATGGTAAAGCAAATAGTTTTGTTAGACAGGTAACTGAAGTCATTGCAGTCTGCTCTCAGCAGTGCCTTTCGCAAGAAAATGACTTTTCCTACCTGTGTATATACCGCCACCAACGTTGAGTTCATAGAAGTATACGTCGGTGTCGCCGACAGATTTCGTCACAGTTATATTTGCTGTTGCAATACCGGGGCAATGGATAAACGGAATGGTCGACAGTTCTACATCTATTGAATAATGGGAGTAATACAACGAAATGTTACACACGTTTTTTCGAGTAATTGATAAGAATAGTCAATGAAGTGGGTATAAATATATGAGATAAAAATTATCCATTAATCATGTGAATAATCCTCTGCTTTGACAGAGATGTAGTATTTAGGTAATTATTGTCAAAATGCAATTTTAGACGCACTGTACGGAAAAAAAATGAGAGTATAGTGTACGGGTATGGTTCTGATCAACATCCCCGTAAATCAGATTAATGACCGTGACTGGGACTTGCTTTTAATATGACAGCGTTGGGCGGTTAATCGGTCAAGTGCAAGGACGTGACTGAAACCGAGCATAGGCAAATGTTGACACTTACCCATGGAAGATATTTTCGCAATGAATGAGAAACTTATTGTTGTAATGATAGCCGTGATCGAGATGTAGTCAAATCCGCGACGGTTGAAACCCATTCTCAATCTTTCCCTGCTTGATATAGACCGACGTGCTATCCCAATGCTTTAAGATGAAGTACTCGACGCACATGTGCGATCCCGTTTTGGCCATTTGTCCTTCTCCGACAACATCTAAAAGGATAATTTATCCCAACTTTAACGAAAGGCTTTGTAGTATTCAGAAACACGAAGAATTTTAAAGAGAGAATAGAATGGAACACGAAAATAGCTCGAGCTCGATGGATGGAGCCGGTACGCACACTTCGGGCGTGACGCACTCTCGACTCAGAGTTCTATCTTATCGCGCGTTCGCTCAAAGGCATCCCATCCCAGTCGAAGGCAGATCAGTATAAAAATGAATTTCACATTACCTCAAGATCATTTGGGCTACGTTTACTCTATTTGCTTTCTATAAGCTGAATTAAATGCCGTAGCATATCATTTTTGTTGTGATAATTTGTCTTTTGCAGTGATAATTTCCACAACCCGACGAACAGACTACAGTGATCTGCAAGTTCACTGAAAGCGATAGGAACCGGCCACCGAGAGAGAGATGGGCGCGTCGTTGTTGGTTCGCCCATGGCCGCGTGTGCATATAAACGTGCGCTCGGTGCGGTTGAATATCACGCGGCGAACTTGATCGAGTTCTGTGTTCTCTCGGTTCTCCCTTCTCTCGCGATGCTTGAATACTCAGACCAATGAACCTGATAAAAGAATGACAATATTCCGTTTCTTCCTTATGCAATCCAGGCATACAGACGGATACATTGGACATGAAACATTTTTGTAGCACAAAACCGAGTTTATACACGGGGAATCTCTTCTCCTAACAGTTTTATACTCGCACAACATCAACTGACAGAGGAAAGCAATCGTTATATACCGATGTAATATGGTATGGTTCCACGATACGTGATACGTAATAGGGATGACCTCATAACACTAGGACGATAGAATGTGCAATACCGAGTACTTGAGGATAAAATCTCCGTTATTTCTGGTTTTCATTTGGATATTGGCAAATAAGGCATTAGCGAATGAAGACGGTAAGCGACGTCAATACCTTAATTTTGTCAAACATTTTGTAAAATCTAACTGCAGCTTTGACATTGTAGTCCTGCGTACAAGAATGTAGACTATGAAACATATCAACAAAGCCAACTCATTGGGAATTCTCTCGGGGGAAATTTTCTCCTCGTTCAGGCAACCTCTGTCCTCCGAATCAACACCAGCACGCTTCATCTTGCATCGAGTTCGTAGAAGAGCGAAAACGTTTCGTCGACGCCGAGGCGGAGTGCGTCCAGCGGGGAGGCCATCTTGTCTTCGTAAAGGACCAGGGAAGAAACCAATTCATCCTTGACAACTTGCCGACCGACGACGAGAGTTGGTGGATAGGACTGACAGATCGGGAATCTGAAGGTAAAACACCAGTCATCGGTCTCTAAATTCGAATTTTATTTCGGAAGATGATGAAAACAATCGATATTTCGATCTTGGTGTCCAGTTACCCGAGGAAACTGAAAATGACTTAAGCGGAGAAAAATAAATCTTAAATTGCAAACCCCTACAAAAATCTCGTTAGGGTTTAAGTTTTAGAGTTTGAAATATAAAATAAGACAAACTTCTCTTCCACTAAGGGTGCCATATCGAAAACGCAAATGGTAAAATCATGACAAATTTACCAACCGTGTACACAAACTTCGTAATTGAATTGAATCTCTAAATGTGTCAAGGACATCTCTCGTAAAAAACTCTTGCAATGTCATTTTTATTTTTTATGGACTAGTGCTGTAGTTGTATCAACGCCTTTCAGAGAGTGAAGAGTTCATTTTCTGCAAGGAACACTCTTTCGCGGGACTGAACGGCTCTTTTGATCAATGGTATCTTAAAATTGCTGTATGAACGCGGCAAGATCCGAACTTAACCCTTTGTGCGCCAAATTCAATTTTTGTCACTTTTATAACATGTACCCCAGTCATTTTTTTCAGATTTTTGCTAAAATTTTGATAAAAATTGTAGCTAATGAAATGTGATACCCATTTGGTCTAAAATTATAAAAAAATTACAAAGAAATTAATAAAAACTGGGAAAATATTACACTAAAATTTTGGTTGGGAAAATTTCGGCACTCAGAGTGTTAATAAACTGGTTACGGATATTCTCTGAAAATCGGCTGATGCCCATTTCCATCTCGATCTTAGTTGGCATAAATGACCCTCGCCTAGTTCTGTTAGAACCTGAGCATGAATCTTGCCTATAAATATAAGTTGGCCATCCTCAAGGAACTTCACGGAGTAATTCAGTATCGCCGGCGGACTGATACATTTTACATTAACCGATGACTACACACGCGATTGTGCAATACCTTAGTAAGCTTAGTCCAAGCTTAGTCAAAGCTTATATGAAGCTTGGCGCCGAAGCTCAGTACAATGTTTTGCGTGCCGACCTTAATTTAAGACTGGTTCGCCCAAGATTCGTTGAAGCTTATTCTTGCAAACCTTTGTTGAACCTTAGGCAACTAACCTTTATAAAAGCTTAAACTTCCAAATCTTGTTCCAAGCTCGGGTAGTAAACCTTGGGCCGAACTTTACGGATAAGCTTATTATCATCTTCGTTTCTACTGTATGCTTTTGGGTCCCTTGACCCAGCATTTGACCTATAAAAGGGTTATTTTTTGCTCAGTTTAGGGAGGCGATTTTGCTGCCGAGTCTTGGCAAATGACCCGTTTGAAAGTTATGATCCACATTTAAGTAAAAATATAGACCAGTAAGCGGGCTTTGGATAAAATAAACACGAACGTGTAACCGTTGAAATATGTTTGCGTTGAGACCGACATCGCGACAGGAACACTTACGCGTTACGCCCGGTGCTTTCAATTTCATGTCGTCTGCACAGCGGAAGAACAGTGCCGCTTGATCGACTGCATCACGACTTTTATGAATTAACCGCTATATGACAAGTTTCTTGTTGACAAGTTTTAATACCGATGTACTGAATTATATCGAGTATAGCCTTAAATGAGCCGCAAAAATCCGACTACACTTCTACCGAAAATACACGACAGCGAAGAGATGCACACACCACGCTTTACGATTTGTAGTGACTCAGAAAGTTCGTTATCCTGTTCCTTGTAAGTTTTTGACACAAATCATATTACGTAGTAAAGATACTCCCACGAAAGACAAACTTTAATGTATGTCGTTTAAACAAGTTTAGTCATATTTAGGCAAGCCAGTGACAAAAATATACGATCAGACGATGTAAATACCTTTGAAATGGTTTATTCGTATATTGCAACAAAATGTACACAGTAATCAGTATATACAAGTTACGAAGCTCTACTCACTTCAAGTATTCCCTAATCCGCTCACAAATTCCTCCTTTCTAAGATGATAAATTCGGCATATTGGACGTGTTAGGAAGGACATGGATAATTCTTGAAGATGAACTGACTGGCACAACTATACTATTAAATGTACATCCACGTTGCATTCGTACAACTTCAGGCGAGGCCGTACAGATATCTGTAGATTTTCCTCGCCTCCGGGAGCTGCGCGAGGTTGATTTTGACCGGATTTTGGTGGGCCTCGTAACTTTAATGAAGGGCTTTGAGTAATTTTCAGAGCTGAAAAATTACTCACTTTACACACTCCAGCCTATGTTTCACATTTAATTCGGTATTTCATATACATATTAACATCCTTCAAATTATGGAAACCGGATTGACATCTTAATAATTAAATCGTTTAATTTGAAATTTTACTACAACCACCAAGTAATATCCTCTCTATGGACATAACCCGGACTGGTGAAGTGGAATGGCCCAAAAGCGGAATAATATCAACAAGTGAAACGGTTGCCATCACTCCTTCGCAACCAACTTTCTATATGAGTACGGCGCGAATAATGAATAAAGAAGGGCCTATTTCTGTCGATTTCGTATCGAGTATCGAAATGCCGCCAGGGAAATGATCAAAACTAATGTATGCATGTATGATAAAGGGGTTATTATACATAATGCGTTTGCATTTTGGACACATCACTCGAATACAATGCGATATCGACCAAACTGCATATCTGCGTTTTCCGCCGTACGTAACAGCTCCGTTGTCTGTCCTTAGGTGAAGGTTAAATGCCAAGCTTCACTGAAGCTTAATCCCAGCTAGGCTTGATTTAAGATTTGGTAATAACCCTGTTCCAAGCTTTGGACAAATCCTTATCTCAAGATTTGCAAACAAGATTGGATTAATCTTTATCGACGACAAGCTTGGCCGAAGAGCATTGGCAAACCTTCACCCAAGCTTAGAGTACCGCCAAGCTTGGACTAAGGTTCTGCACAATCGCGTGTGTATAGATGTCGTGAATTCTATCGCATAAACTGTTGCATGTAGGTACTTTGCGATGGCTGGATGGTAGTGCACTCGACTATCACCATTTTAAGAAAGGGGAGCCGAATGATTACAGAACCGGCGAAGATTGCACGGAGATACAACGTCGAAAATACACCTGGAATGACGAAGACTGCTACAAGACCCGTTTCTTCATATGTCAGGATGGTAAGTTTTGGCGCTACACACACAAAATTGTAATTTCGAAGGCTTTAGCGTTCGATTTTTTTACTTCACGTGCAGGCCGACACCTGTGGCTGGATGGTTCAGAAGCGGAGTACAAACATAAGATTTAAGGATGCGTTACAGCAATTTTATGGACTGCGTTGCGATTGACGCCAGACAAAGTTGGATGGCCCGCCACTGCATGCGGACTTCGTGGTACATTTGCGAATACAATATAGCCGGTGAGCGAGGTATTCCATAAACGCCCAAGTCAGGCCAGAGAAACTTTCCGTTTTCTGCATATAGAGGGACGCTTTTTTGTCATGTTAGTTTGCACATTGAGAGGAAAATTTTCGATAACGATTCTGAATTGTTGGTGTTCGCTGTGCTGCTAATTTTGGATTTTTAATAATAATAATAATATTTGGTTCTTATATAGCGCACATATCCACAAGTAGATGTGATATGATACCACTCAACTCCCAGGGGAGCAGACAACAGCTCACATGTGCAGCCAATAAGCGCAGCAGAGCTAAACGCACACATAACAACCTCTGTCCTACCAGGTACCCATCACTCCTGGGTGGGAGAAGCAATGAGGAATAAAGTGCCTTGCCCAAGGACACAACACCACAGCCATGCCGGGGCTCGAACTCACCATCCTTTGATCGTGAGTCCACTGCTCTAGCCACTGGCCCATGATGCCTCCTTTTCCTTCACATGTGACTATAAACTGACTATAAATTTCTAACGAGAGAGAGAGAGAGAGAGAGAGAGAGAGAGAGAGAGAGAAGAGAGAGAGAGAGAGAGAGAGAGAGCAGTTCGTCTCTTTTCTCTGAAAGATATCACGAGCACCTAACAGTGTGAAACTCAAACAAAACCCGCACCTGATAATGCAGTCACACTTACAGTCTTTGTACATTCATTGTCGACAAAGAATCTACATTTTCACCGTGGTCTTCAGGAAATCAGTAAGCCTATAATCCATGAGTAACATTATGTATGTACGTCGTAAACAACGATAAACCATGAGTAACATTATGTATGTACGTCGTAAACAACGATAATAATATCAAGCTAACTGGACTTGCGTTGGCATCGAACTCAAGAAGCTAGTATCGATATTTTCTGAAAAGTTTCCAGGTCCCGTTTTTCGTCTCGATCATAATTATCACAACTTATCACAACTACACGGAGACAACCTTAATTTTCACAACAATGATACACATGATGAAAAATGCTAACTGCTTTAAAGTTCTCCTGCTACTGCAAATTTGCATATGCCCATATATGGTAAAAGGCGCGTATCAGCCATATTTACTTGTGGATAGCCTCAGTAACACAGTAACTCAATGACACATTGCAATTTTAGCTATTCCCTTTTTGCGCGGTAGCGATGACCCGGGCTACGTTATACATAGAATTCCTATAACCTGTTCATCCCATACCTTGTAGACAGGCCCACAATCGCCGTCGATAACAATGGGTTTGGGCCAAAACATACTGGTGAAGGGGTTAAAATTGACTACCATAAGTAGGATGCTGACAGTCAGCTTTGTAGTGAACATCGATTTGCTTTTTACAGTCTTCCGATCTCTTTCCTTTACCCAACAGAAATCATACGCGTATACGTTCCGTCACATGTATCCGTTTATCCGACTGGTGAAACAAAGATCGTTGTCATGGTGGCGGAGACAGCGGATAGTACATTTCGTTATGACATTGACTCGGGAGACGGATATCATGAAGGTAAGGCTGGTCGCGATAAACAACTTTGCAACCTTTTCAAGAATGGCATCTCTTCTAAATATTAGTGTTTTCGACGCCAATTAAAGCCCAGCGGCTACATCTTTCAAAATTCTCATGATGGTACTTTCAAGTTCAGGTTACGTCATATTATTGTACTTAAGAGATGCGTGTCTGCGTGTCACTACACCTGTAAGACAAATGTACGAGTAAATTTTACAGTAGGGGCGAAGTCTTGGGGGCAACAAAAATATGGTTGCCAATGTACAGTTTCGTAATACTTTGGTGATGCATTCATAACCCCTTGAAAATGACAACAAATTAATATGATAAACTGACAGTTCTGCGTTCAATGCCGCAAGATCAATGCTGCACCAAAGTTTATTGTTTCCGGAAGCTGTTTTGTTATAACAGCCCTGTTGGTTCCGGGTTTTAGAGTGCAGAGTTTCTTAAGTCTATAGATCACAGCGTACTGGCAATATCATCAGCAATGGAGCCTATAGTGCTGAAATTGCATAAATTTCGGGGCAGTGAGAGAAAATTTGATGATACGCCGTGACAAGAAGTGTAACTTTTAGGCAGTGATAGAAAATTTGAGAATCCCTTGAAAGCACTTGTAATTTCGAGGCAGAGAGAAAAAATATATGAAAGTGCACAAAAGCAGGCCACTGAAGCTTTAATGTGAAAACAATATTCTGTTATATCTGATATGAAACCGTACCTCATATATGACAACATGTCTTGCTGCCTATTACTCAGGTGACAAGAGCCTCTTTCTGAGTCTACAATTTGTTGTCTTACAGTGCAATTATAGTACATAGACAAATGAAAGTACAAAATGAATTGGTGACGCTGTTTTACGTTATTGCACGCAGATGACGTCCCTTTGGAACCGGGAATGAACAACCTTACGCACACATATACACCAGGCTGCTACAACGTCACCCTGCGGGTGTTCACGCTCTCGTACGACGAGACTTGGAACAAGAGAATTTGCGTTGAAGAAATGTTAGGGGAGGTCGAGGTGAAAGTTTACACAGTCGACGATGAAGGTAAATTGTGTGACGTCATATTTGAATGTGAGACTGTTGGCCCGATTTATACTATGGTCAGTCAGGTGATCTCCTTTAGTTATTTGTTAAAAGCTGGCTTCGCTTCTATCACGCGACGGATACTGAAAAAAGTATCAGTTCAGCCACGATTACTGAAAAAGACTTCCAGTAACCATGACTCCTCTGAATATCTGTTTGTGTGTCCGTCTATCAAATTGTATGGGAGTGTCTGTTGTCATTATGCTCTCGAAAAGTTACACCTTACTGAAAGGATGGAAGTGGACTTCTACCTCCATGCTAAAAGTGTGACGGGAGATTACAGAAAGCAAATGTTCAAAAGTATTCGAAGGACAAATTCGCACGAGAGTCTGTATCATGTTTGCGTTTCATTTCCTCGCAGAAATCACAGTGGATGGCCTGCAAACCGGAATGCTCGTCATTTTCAAAGCATTTGCAGATGTTTCAGACGAGAGTATTCAACGCACGGAATGGGAGATAAGTTCAAATTTACCGGCTGAAACTGTGTCTTTGACGACCCCTGAACCATCAATGAATTTCACTTTCGATATGCCCGGAGAGTACATCGTGACAGCGACTGTGGTCAATCGCCTGTCACGGGCAGTTGCAAATGTCTCCGTAACCGTGGTTGGTGGAGATCATGACTTGGTCTTAATCGACAGCGGACCTGTCGCCCCAGGAAAAGAAATCACGCTGGCGTTTTACACGAGTCAAGTACAAGATGAAACGCAATACACTATTGACTTAGGCGACGGTAGCCTAGCGCAGCTTGACCAACCTATACCAGTCGGACCCGATGACGTCAGCTACCAGAACATGTATAAATCTGTCTACATTCATGAGTATGAGGATGTCGGTGTTTATACAGTCACCGTCGCTGTCTCACATGAAGATTACCACGAAGTGGTCACGACAGAAGTTTATTGCCTGGCAATCCAGATATTCGCCAGCCAACTTGGAGGTAAGGAAAACCTGGTGGCGTTATATTAAGGGAAAGAATAGATGGTTACAGCTTTGATGAGGTTATGGTCGAAAAAAAGGGGGAAGGAATTATATGGAGTGAGCTGCTGAAAACAAAACAAAAAAAATACGTATGATATCCTTACTACGAAAATTTGATCAAACACCGGGAAGGACAAAATGTGTTTATCCTCTGTTCGCTTATGCCGATCCATGGCTCATTTCTGACGGGTCTTTGGCTTGCTGAAAACTATGACTCGTAACGTATGTAAAATCGTTGATATCTTTTCCACGGCGGGGCATCTATACGTATAGCACGATGAATAATAGTAAATGTAATTGTGATGAGAGCCAATGGAAATTAAACATTCAAACCACCTGACTTATTTTCCTTCTCTATAATTTTCAGTTCTCATTTGATTTACCACCCCGCTAAAGGGACAAGAAATACTTGTATCAGGATTAATGCCATTTATTCCCATACTGAAACACACTTGTGGAATTCTCCTCGTAAGAATATTTTGATGTCTTTTTGTCTCGTTTCAGCTGATCTGAGCGATGGAATGGTCGCTCGAAGAGCGGTGTCCATCTCGTTCAGAGCCAGTGTTTCCGAACCGGTGCCAGATTCGGCGATCCGATACATCGTGTGGAGAGCCGGCGGGGAGAGTCTGGTGACCCGAACGCTACACCTGCCTTTCACGTTTCACACCGCAGGGGTGTACGAGGTTAACGCGACCGCGTATAGTCATGACAACGTCAGTATTACGGCTGACACTCGGAGGCTGACGGTGATGGACCCAGTGGAAGCACTGTATTTGATCAACGATGGTCCGGCAGATGTAGACGAGCTAGTAACAATGGTTCTTTTCACTAGTCACCTTGGCACAGATGCCACGTACGTTGCAAACCTCGGTGATGGGACTGTGACCGATATCCCGTTTCCTGAGATGAAGGAAGACATACAGCGGTACATTCCGTCTTCGGTGAACTTGATTTTCAACACAAAGGATATGTTGGCTGCCGTATTCACGCACAGGTACAGCGCAAAGGGAACATTCACCGTCGAAGTCACCGCGCCGAATCCTATCAACAGTCAGTCAGCTTCAACGGATGTATTCATTGTTGGCAAATATTGCCAGCTGCCGCGGGTTCACATCTTCTCGAACAGCGAGAATGTCACCGAAGTCGTCTCCTACAAACGGAGTGTAGGGTTCGTTTTGAGTGGGAAAGTGGAACTTGACTGCCGTGGCGACACAAGCACCGTTTTCAACTGGACAGCACACCGGGTTGAAGACGCCGCCATCTCGCCTGATGGATCAAATATTTATCGCCTTCCACCTACCACAGGTACTTCCAGCACAAACTTGCTCGTTCCTCCCCACAGCTTGGAATACGGACTGTATGTCTTCAAGTTGACGGTCAGTATTGTCGACCAGGTATCGTCTTCTGTTTTGACCAGTAACAACGACGGAATCCGTATCAGGATAGTTCCCTCGCCACTTATCGCTAAAATCCGCGGAGGATCTGCTAGGACATGCGGTAATGTGACAGTTGATTATTTCCAAGAATTTAATTAAAGTCGTATGCTTCTCGAAAGTGAAAGCCTTTAAGTTTAGCTCAAAACTTTCCTCAATGAAACACTTAACCATTCTCTTACCACATCAAGAATAAAAATGAGGGGTCACTTTGCAAAGTTTGGTACAGAGTAAAACACTACCCAACAATTACCGATATTTGAAATTCAAAATGGCCGCTGAAATTCAAAATGGCCGCTATCCCTGTAAACTCTATGGAGAAAGTTCGATTTTCGACAAATTAAGAAGGTGAAAATTGTTCTTTACACAAAGAGCGTCAAAATGAGTTCCGCAAGTTTTAGACCAGAAAAGTATCGAAGAAGACTGAGAACCCGGCCCAAATATCTGTCCCTGGGCATTCTACCATAACACGAAATTTTTTGGAGTTGTGTATTTTTGTTTGTTGACATAGATCATAAACAAATCCAAAGTATGTATGCGATTCCAGGTCATGCATAATACATCTAAATCGAGTATATCATATTAGTTTGGTTTACATCTAACATATGAACACGTTATTTGGAATGCAAGTAATATTTATATTTTCGTAAGATATTGCCCATCGAAATCCTGCAATCATCTTGCGCTGAACAACTCTTAAGATGTTTTTCCCCCAAATCTTCGACCTAATTTTGACCCGAGAACAGTTCTACAGACTTTTGCATGACTGTCAATTTACAGGACAAGAAACAGAACTGTTGCGTTATATATTTTGAGCATGATTTGAAAGAAAAAAAAATCAAAAACCGACATTTTTATACTATTTTAAAACCTCCCAACAACAGGCTGGTCTTCGACAATCACACTCGATGGAAGTGAATCACGTGATCCCGATTATCCAAACGACGCAGATGACATTGAGTACAAATGGTACTGCCGCAAGACGAGCGACCAGCCTTTTTCTTCCTCGATGTCACAGCTTACAGGTATACATGACATTGCAGTGCCAAAGCTTCAGACGCAACGTTGTAGTTCTGCATATATTATTATAATTAGAAATAATATTAATAACCGGTGTCATACGGATGAAACATCTTTTTGAGATTTATTTTGATCGATAAAAGTAAAGCATTTTATAAAGATTTATTTTGATCGATGAAAAAAACAATATGCTTACAAATGGAAACAATGTTATCAGATTCTTAAATTCAAATTTACAGTCATGTTACTGATTTTCTTTGAAGGCGGTTGTTTTGGAGACGGTGTACATCTGTCAGGATATACAGGCCAATCCATCACCATAGAAGCAGAGACTCTCGGCCTCTCATCGTACGTATTTCGTCTGGAAGTTAATCGAGCCGGTAGAGAGGGCGCTATTGCAGAGCAGAAGATCACCATCCTACCAGGTTCACCGCTGACTCTGGGCATTCGGTGGGTAAAAGAGCGTCGTCTGAAAGCATCGAGCTCAAAAGTAAACTAATCGGAAAATAAAACTATTTTCCTTTGGTCATCTAAGCTTTCCTCATTTGATAAATACAATTCAAGTCCAAAGAGCGATGTCTAAGAATTTCGGATGAATAAGATCTGATCTCGGAGAGATTTGATGACAAACGTCATTGGTTGAAGTTTGGTAGACGAATTCTTTTCCTTTGATGATAACACTCGAAAAATTTTGAGAAAAAAGAAATTCAAGATTTTTCGAAAAATTTGAAGTAAATTTGTTACATGTATCGGTAAGTGACTCTCACATGATAGGATACGTGGTTAATTTACATCGATACTTGAACCCCCTCAGGTGTGTACAGAACTGTGACGTCAAAATCAACCCATCACGCCGATTGGCATTGTCAGTTGACTGTCAGGACTGCTCTCCATCTCAGAAGCCTCGCTACAAGTGGGCGCTGTATGACGATGACGAAGTCGATGACGTCATGATGGCCGCAGATATCGAAAGCATGACCACGACAGGTGTCGCAGGCAGGAATATTGTCTTCAAGGCCGGTGTTTTCTCTCGCTCAGCCCAAGCGACGTATTTTTTACGGATCACAGGTTGGCAAATCTTGCGTATCTTCCGTCTAAATACACCAACTGTTTCTTCGTCCCTTCCTCGCACTTTTTTGTTCTCCGTGATAGAAATGTGAGCACATTGATAAATGTTATTGTAAATCATTATGTCACTTCTCTTCAAAATTATTTGTATGTTTCATTTTCCTCCTCTTTGAATCGTCGTATTCAAGTTACAACACAGGGTCCGGCGAGCAATATTCGTCTAGAAATTATGAATATGATCAATAAATGTCTTGTATTAAACTTTTTTTTTCATTATACAAGCCTTACCCGTGTCTAGTGTGTGCCTATTACTTTACCCTAGCTATCTGTGGATAGTATTTCAAAGAAAACAGTCTATATCTGTAATTGCCCTCCCTAATCCCCTTCATTAATTTGTTCTGCCGATCACTGACGCGGGGGCTTATCGTCCTGACCAAATACGTCGTTAGCAGCTCATAAGGTAGTAGACGGATTATGAGCTGCTAACGAGGTATTTGGTCAGGGCGATAAGCCCCTGCGTCGGTGATCGGCAGAACAAATTAATGAAGGGGATTAGGGAGGGCAATTAACAGATATAGACTGTTTTCTTTGAAATACTATTCACAGATAGCTAGGGTAAAGTAATAGGCACACACTAGACACAGGTAAGGCTTGTATAATGAAAAAAAGTTTAATACAAGACATTTATTGATCATATTCATAATTTCTAGACGAATATTGCTCGCCGGACCCTGTGTTCAAGTTACAACATCTCCTTTGATCTCATATGAAAAAACTTCATGAAAAAGTGATTTCGTCTGTATGTACGGACAAAGCTTTCTAGTAATTATTCATCACTGTTTGCCACAACATGGTAAACGTTAAGGCTAGCTCTATTCAGCATTTATATACTTAACTGTAAATGGTTGAAGAGTACGAGACAGTCTAGTCAGCAGACATTCCATGTATCTTACTGTAAACCCTACATTGGCTGTTTTGTGAAGGGTCAGTACAAGGCAGAACAGAAGGCAACGCCCAGTACAGTTTTGTCGTCAACACGCCACCAGCGGCCGGTTCATGCGCAGTGTCTCCCTCCACGGGCTACGTTCTGGAAACACCCTACTCAATACACTGCGACGGTTTCGTAGATGAAGACACGCCGCTCACTTACGAGTTTTCGGCTATTACCGGCGCTGAGAGGACGGCGACGGTCAGTTCATTGGAAAGCGTCGGTGACCGAGGTGAGACTAATAGAATCTCACACTCACCCCCAAGGACCTGGGATCAGATTTCTCACACAAGTTGGGGATATTTTGTCTCACACTCGCCTACGGCTCGTGTAAGACAAAATAAAAAACGTGATCACGAAATGCATTAAATTCACTTTGGAAACAATGAGTGTTTAACTGTGTCAGCGACTATCCTACTTTGCGGCCATCTAGCATTCTAACGCGAACTCCGTTGCGAGTTCCACTGCCGATACTTCAACCTCTGCTACGGACGAGATGTCCAACAGAAAAAAATGGCTATATGTTCCAAGTGTTCACCGCCTATTTGGAAAATTCGGCCATCTTTTGTGAGTCTGTCATCAACGACGTACAACATTATCCAAAACCGTGTCAACGCTGTCGTCTGTCACCTGCTTACTTTTTAGTTTCGGTCCGTGTGTTACTCATCGTGCCATTGGATAATATTTTGCGCGTCGAACGAAAGGCTGTTTAACATCCAATCAGAGCTCGTGTAATATATACTGCAGAGTGTGGGACGGTTTCTGAGAGTGTGGGATCGATTTTCCTCACTGGCGATCCCACACTCTCAGTGGCCAGGAATGTGAGAAAGTATAATGCTCAGTCTTATTGGCCGAGAGAAAGACTGAACAGTGAATAATGGCAGAGAACGAAGACCATCAGATTCGGTCACCTTGGCGCAATCATGGAGGTTACCTCTATTGTGCAATCAACGTATGGCTTTTTCGAGAATAAAATTCTAGAACAGATTTTACAGTATGTCTTGAGAAATTTAATAACACCTAGTTAACTACCAGATATGACAAGCTTTAGTGAGCGAATGTGTTATGGCATCCCATTCCTGACCATGCAAGTAAACGACACGTTGCTCTATCTTTGTAGTCTAATTGATGGATGAAAATGAATTCTTTGATCGTTTTGCTGAATGGATTTAGACTACTGCGCCTTATTTGTGTGGGAAAGTTCGTCAAACACCATTTCGCATATTTCAATGTTTGTATATTTACCTAAGCAATTACAGAAATTGTTGGAACTGATCACAATTCGTGCTGTGAATGTTAAACACTGAAAGTATGCTATTTTATTTTCTATTTAGGCACCATTCTATTCTCTGGACAGCATCCCATTTTGAAGTCCACTTATTTGCCGATGGGGACTGCAAAACATCTCTATCGTGTTGACATTCTTGTCAGAGTTGCCGACGTGTATGGTTCCAGTGCACGTGTCGTCACGTCAACCACGGTGAGCATTGCCGCAGCCACTGAATTCGTTGGAATATTCAACCAATGTTCGTCTGTTAACAGTTGTCGTACCTATCTGCCCATTAAAGCCTTGCTAGCTGTATCTTTGTGCATTTTAATTATAAAAAATCATCCAATCTTCGGAGAGATGTTTAGATTCCCGATATTAAGACACATTGTGTTTGAAGATGTTGCCATTTCAATCCTTGGTGACGTACATGGTCGAATAAATTCCGGCGCTAGGCGTATGTTTGGTGTGGCCATTATTTGAGATGCGACTCGAAAATTATTTATTCTTACAATTTCAGTCGCGCGTTCGTCGCAAATGTTTGGAAAATGTTCTTTGGCCACATTTCGGTGAGCGCATTTACATAAATTGCATTTGATTTCAAACCCTCTTGTCGAAAAAAATGCAAATAGGTACAGCTAATACACAAAAACTTAAGGACCTAAATCCAGACACGTCTGATGACCTCGGTGTACCTTGAATTTCGAAGGTGTAATTGTCGAGAAGAAACGTACCAGGAAAGACATTTTTACGACGATTCCATACATCTTTTCTGTTGATAGGTAAAAGAAACTCGCGCTGACCTTAGCGGCACAGAAGTCCAGGAAACATTGATGAACTTGACGACAAGCGAGAGCTCTCCTCTAAAGAGTCTCTTGGAAGCCGGCGACACACAGACAGCGACACAAATTTTGAATTCCATGAGCTCGGTGCTGAATGCTCAGTCGGACGCTGTACTGACAGAAAACGCCACACATACCGAGGAAACACTGAAGCGCTCCACACAGGTAAGACTCATCTCATTCCTAAAGTCAACAACGATGAACTGTATTGATGGAGCGGTACAAACCCACCTTCATCGTTTGTGGCAGTTTACAGTTGTTGTTCGTAATTGCAAGTTTGTCACCCTATATCTGTCATTATTTGTTACACTACCATTTCATTTCTCCCCTAACTTTTCTGGGTTTTTTTCAACGTGTTTGTATGCATGTCTGCACCTTCTTCTCTTCTTGTTTCTGTCATTGTGTGCCCTCTCTGAACAGATACGTACTGCCATTGTGAAAACACTGTCCAGTATACCTATTGAAACCGTGGCGATGTTACAGCAGACATCGGCCGCAATCACCCTGGCAACGCAGGGGAAGACGGAAATTTCGCGGGAAACGCAGGTAGGAACACTATTGTGTGTTACATGTAACAGATGTTTCAGAAACAATTGTTTCTGTACAGGAAGTATGTGCTATTTCAACACACGAATTAATCCATGACTTTCGTCAAAACTTATGTCCCCGAAAGAATTCAATTAAACTTTGCAATAATTGCATTAGGCCCTATTAGATATGAAATATTTTTGCTAGAGTTTCCGCACTTTAAAGTTCAATGCACATTAGTGAAATATATGGGGTTACATTCAAGATGGTATTCATTATTTGCGACCGTCTGTGTATTGTTTGTCATTTTGTCTGTCTGTTCCCAGTTAGCGGCAGCCAGTACGTATACAAGACTGGGAAGTTTCCTGAAGTCGCAGTCAACGTCTATCGGCGGAGAAGTCGTCGAATCCACGGCGAAGACACTCATTGCCGGACTCTCCAATATCATGGAAGCATCGCTCGGTGTCTCAGACCCTGCAGATGACCGTATGCGTGGCAATTATACCGATATGATAGACGGCGATGATGGAAGTGGTGGCGACACGGGGCAACAGGTAACAAACTTACAAATGGACACACCTTGGAGACATACTTTCATGGCTCTTGAATTGATCAACTCTGCACGTGTTCATGCCAGAATTGATCAGCTCAGACCGTGGAGGTAAAAAAGAAAACAAACAAAAACAAAGCAAAACATAACAAAAAAAACCTTTCACTTCAAGTCCACGCCAGACCGAGGCTGTTTAGGACAAGTAACAGTGTCGTGTAGGGAAAGCGGTTGAGAGTTTGAGAGATAAAGTAACAAATTCGAAGGGCGGAAAGCATGGATATGCCAATTATATAGGGCATAAGCCAAATGTATTTGGGATAATGAAAGAGCTGACTTAGGCGCGATTGGACACAAATTACAGGGGGGGGGGGTGGGTGGGCCGGTGTTTTTTTGGGGGTGGGTCGCCATTTTTCGCGCAAGCATTTTGAAGGGTCATAAAATTTGTGTAAGCCTATGGGGGAGGGTCACCATTTTTTATGCATCAAAGCTGAAATTGCATGTGCACGTATTAAAGAATATGGAATACTGAAAAAAGAAAAAAATACCTCCTGGCACTTTCATTTTCTGTCATTTCAATTTTTGGCGCGCCTTCGGGCGCAAGTTTAAGGGTATATAAGCAATGTATTGATGATCCAAGCAGCCACATTGATTTAAGTTGTCATGGTTTCTACTTACCAACTCCTCTATTGTGCATATAAACTGTCCCCTATAATGACGCTTTCAATAACAATTTGGAAGATCACTTATTTGATATCATTCTCCCATTGACAATACATTGGGTATAGATCATGTCAAATGTTCATGAAGCTGAATGTACAGTTTTCATTTTTGAGGACATTGACAGAATACAAACTATTCAGAATAGTGCAAAATGTCATCAATAACAACTGGAAGCTTCAGGTCGAACAACTTTTGAATAACAAGTTAGGATCAGATAACCGATGAGTTATTTGTAGTTTCCTCTTAGCCTACAATGCATAGTGAATCAACATTTCAGTGAAATTCCAAAATCAAATTTCTTGCACAACCATGGACTTGAAACCACTCTAGTCTAATCATGAACATTAATACTAATAATTAGGTGTACATAAATGCACAGATTTACTGGGTTTGTATTGTAAAAATAATATTCATAGTTTATCATAGGTTGCCATGCGTAATGAATGGACATTTCAGTGAAATTCCACAATCAAATTTCTTGCACAACTATAGACTTGAACCACTGTAGTATAGTCATGAACATTAATACTAATAATTAGGTGTACATAAATGCACAGATTTACCTAATTTTGTATTGAGAAAAAATATTCATAGTTTCATCATAGGCTGCCATGCATAGTGAATGGACATTCACTGAAATTCCAAAATCAAATTTCTTGCACAACCATTGACTTGAAACCACTGTAGTCTAATCATGAACATTAATACTTATAATTAGGTGTACATAAATGCACAGATTTACCTAGTTTGTATTGGAATAAAAATATTCATAGTTTCATCATAGGCTGCCATGCACAGTGAATGGACATTTCAGTGAAATTCCAAAATCAAATTTCTTGCACAACCGTTGACTTGAAACCACTCTAGTCTAGTCATGAACATTAATACTAACATGGGGCCCGGGGGCACCGACGTCCTTTGTACCTCCTTACTGTTTATTAATTGCCATAAATGTGAAATTTGGCAAAAAGTCAAATTGTTTTGACATAAATGAAAGTTATTTGAACTGGTTGGTTACCGGTCCAGCATAAGTTCAAGTGTGGATTCTAAGTAACAACAACCTTGATATGAACCATTGACTAAAAAACATTTGCTTGTTACACTCACCACACTTGTACTTAGTATTTGGAGTGTACACCTATCTACAATACAATGATAAAAAGTTTGGACTCTGTAGGTCAACAGTGCATCTTTAATGTATGAGACTAAATAAGCTTACCCTCAAGTATGTATAGGCCAAAACAATATTTAATTTTGAATTATGTAGTGCAGGGAAGGACATACAATATAGTGAAAAGCAAACTAAATATAAAATCTGAATATACAATTATATGGAAATGTTGTTTTACAGTCATGAGTATCTGGTGTGTGCCGAGAGACAAATATTAAAATTGGACAGTATCATCCTGACCACAGTTTGTCTGACTGGTTGTTTCCTTCTGATTTTCTGACACGGTGATAGGTACAAAATATATGCTATTCACGATAGTTATACAACATAGCTTGCATTTTGTTCACAGTAGAACTGAGTTTTACATGTAAGATAACTTTCTCGTAAACTGTAAATTCTGGCTTCTGGCAAGTCAAACGTCGCAATACTACATTTTTTGATATGATATGGAGTGATTTGCACACATGCAGTGACAGTCGATATATTCATAGTATGAGAGTCTACTGTACATTAAAGCATAGTGATGTTGACAACTACATGCATGCCAGTGCACGATTTCAAAGTAGCCAGGAGGAAATTCTAATGGTTTTTTAGTGGAAATATAGGTATTAAACGACAGTGAAACAAACAACATTAGTTATCGTGACCTTGCTAAAGTGCAATCTTGGATCATGTATGATCTGATGATCACGCCAAATTACCATGTCGGATTTAGCCCTGCGTACGATGCTGTGTGTTCCGCTACAGCTATTCGCCCCGCTCACTACAGCCCTGCAAAGACCCGTACGTAGGGTCGGTGACTTCAAATCCACTTTGGGACTTGACGTAAAAAGCCAAATTACTGCCGAAATTCAGCGTTCTTGGGCCCAAGTCGTATCCCTGCCCACCTCAGCTACTCGATCGCTTCCAAAAATGCCAGTCTTTTATTCACTTTTCGTAAATAACCGTCGATGTCGGCAACTCTCTCGCTAGCCCTGCGTACGTACGCAGTATACGCAGTGCATTCCCTGTGTGCGTTCCTAACACACAGCATCGTACGCAGGGCTGGCAAGAGAGTTGCCGACATCGACGGTTATTAAGTAAAAGATGATGTCAAAATCAATGCACAACTGTCGAAATTACCCAAAATAAGCAACAGAAAACTAAAAGTTATCGCTGTGTCGAAAGGACAGTATACCAACATAACAAGACGCTAGTTTGTTATGACATGGAGGCCGGAGGTAGAAGGACAGAGCATTCCCTCGCTCTCACCCAGCTATTAGTACGGGCCGCCGGTGGGATTGCCTCGCTATTAATTAAAAGCAATGGATTCGCCGGTACTGGGGAGTACGGCAGAACACCAGTTCGCGAGATAAGGAGACAGGGCGTTTTCATCGCTGTAACGATGTCGGCCCGGCCGACATCGTTGCCACACTTCAAACAGTGGCGGCGCTCTCACTTCCGTTTCACTTCTGCTCTTGTCAGTCTCTTGCTACATAAGCCTGAATATGAACGTATCCATATAATGTTAAAGGGACAAAGTCGGCCATTTCTACATAAAGTTTGTTTAATGCAACATACTACTTATATTGTTTGACATGTTGAAAGATAATGAATGGGTGACCATGCATATATTTGACCCCGGTTTTAGACACGATACATAAACCATGATGACAATGAATTAATGGTCGTGACCATTAAATTATTTTTGCCATGGCTTCATTACAAATTAGTAAAATCACTGCTAAAATGTAAAATGAAGGCCATATACTCAACGTTTTATATCACTTCGAATGTTAATCAAACGTTGTAGTTTATCTTTTAGGTAAAATTCGTATTGAAATTACTGGACAAGCCCACTACTGAAAAATTCATCCATGCATTCGTTACCTCCAGACTCGACTATTGTAACAGTTTGTTCTATGGTATTTCAAATGACCAACTAAATCGTCTGCAGTCTATTCATAATGCAGCAGCCCGTCTAGTCACAGATACACATAAATATGACCACATCACTCCTGTTTTTATTGATTTAGGCCTACACTGGTTACCTGTGAAAGCGCGTATTAGTTAATAACTTCTTTTAAGATTGTTAGTGGCGATGCACCGCTTTATTTGAAATATTCAATTGACCTGTATGTAACGACAAGAGATCTACGATTTTCTAAGAAATTGCGTGTAACTCCTCCTCACGGCTATTTTAATAAGTCTTATGGTCACAGAGCTTTTCGGTACGTACTCCTTTTCTGTGGAATGCACTGCCTTCAGAAATTCGTTGCACCAGAAATGTTACATCTTTTAACAACAACAACTTTATTGTCTTCAGGCGTTCAGCCCATAACATCAATACAGATAAAAGAATTACATAAACATAAACAGATAACACCACTACGTAAATAATACCAAGGCTTCTTTCCCTAATTCAAAAGCTTGATAGGTAAACTTTGCTAAATTACATATAATTTTACTCATGAAGAGTTTCGTTACATTTCGTAGACCTGGGTTTCTAATTGCCCAATTCGGTCGAGAAACTGAATCTGTAGATGTCAGTGGTAAAGATTACATTCGAACAGAAAATGAAATTCACCATCAATAGAAAGAGTAGGCCTATCACAGATTTCACACGAACGTTCTGATCGCACTAATTTTACTACAACTTGAATAAGTTTCAATCAATAGTTTGTGACTGGAACAACGTAACTGGGACTGTGACAGTGCCTTTCGATATCTATTGATTTTAAATATAAAGAAAATAATTCTTAAAAGATGGCTTGTGTTTGATTTGATGAAATAAGTGTAAACGACGTATTCGAGACATCCTCCCACCATTCATGTTGCCAGTTGTTTTTGACTCCGTTCATAAGGTGATAAATTTTTTTGTTTATTACCAACACCTTGGCTGACCCACGCATGACCGAAGCCATACCTTAAGAGTATATTTCGTAAATATGTCACCAAGTTAGTTTTCCCTTTTTGATCTCCAACGACTAAAAGCGAGTAAGAATGCTTAGCAATTCTACTATTCGGCATAGACAGAAGTTTCACCCTCCATTCGATGCATCTAACATAGGTAAAAATAAATAGAGGGGTTCCTAATTCTCCAAGTACGGCAACAGTGGGAATGTTACGTTTTACACCAAGGAAACGTTTACAACAATTAGTGTACGGTCTCAATACATGTATACATTTGATATCCCCATAACTCAGCATCATACAGCAAAATCGGAAGTATCATTATGTCAAATTGTGTCCCATTTCTCTCCGAACTTTTTGGTAAAGCGATTATGAATACGGATTTCTTTTGTTTGGTCTGCTAGAGTTTTGGTGGCCTTAAACGAATCATTACGTCCAGAAAATACAATGCCAAGATATACAACATCAACCTTTTCCCCTTTATAAAACCATTGTTCTGTCTTTTTCAATATCCCACCATTTCTGAAGATTTTTGTTTGTGCAAGATTTACTTTGATTTTCCATTTATCAGCAAACAAATTGGGTAAAATTAGAAGTCTTTGTAGGCCTACTACTGTATCAGCAAACAGAGTTATATCATCCGCATATCCATATAGCACAAGAAAAATATCTTACAATTCTTGTGTTATCTGAACGTCCATGTGACCCGCGTTTTCAACAATACTTTGTAGTTCATTTATGAAAGCAGCGAACAAAAAAGGGGCTAAGGATACATCTCTGTCTTACTCCCATTAGACAATCAAAGTTTTCTGTGATATGCTGACCTGTTCTACTAACATCATTATATATGCTATTAAAAGCATTTTACCTTGTACATCATTTGTAGGAGTAACGTAAATAACAGCGTATTGTTTACGGTATCAAATGCTTTAACAAAGTCAACAAAAACACAATAAAATCTTCCTCCGTTCCTGCAAAGATATTTCTTGACTATGGAATATAAAGTAAAAATATTATATAAGGTTGAATATCCTTTTTTGAAACCTTGTTGGCACTCTGACAGTTTTCCTTCTGCCTTGGCCCATTCGTTAATATTTCATTCAAAATAATGGTAAATAATTTGCTAAAGTTGCTTAAAGGCACTGTTTGCGATCCCTGGGATCGTCTTGTTCTAGTCTGTAAGAGGATTATGGAGGTTTTATAGCCTTTTATTTTCTTTTGAAATTGTAATCTTTTGGGTAAATTTCTGATGAGACAATCTGGTGCCAACAAAGGCCTTTAAAAGCGTGATACCTGTATAATTATTTACATTTAAGTGTCTCCTGAATTATAAAGTGGATCGATAACACCCGTAGTCCACTCCTCTGGAAAACTACCGGAATTAAAGATTAAATGAAAAAGTCTAACAAGGTATGATAGGAGGACATCCTCAGTAGCTTTGAAATATTCAGCCGGCATTCCATCAAAACCCGGTGTTTTCCTGGCTTTAAGTTACTGAATAGCTTTGTGAATTTTGTCTGCTGTAATAACACTATCTAATATCGAGTTATATTCACTATAGGTGTCGTCCATAGATAAATCAGGGGCTATAGTGTCATCCGACAAAGATTGAAATACTTTTTTAAATACTCAAACCACTGATTTACCGAGATTTCAGAGCTTAAACACTTTGTACTCAATGATTTAAACTTATCACTATAGGAAAAAATTGCGAGAAAGTGACGCTTGACCGGTGAGCTGCGAGAATGCACTCTTTGGTGAGAATAAAGTATGACAACAGATTCTCACCAGTGAAACTGTAAATTCTCACCAAGTACGGTGAGAATGGTAATTTTCACGATGAGAATGTATAATACTCATCATTTACTGGTGAGAATCAAGCAGACTCGCTGTTCACCGGTGAGAATTAACCAGACTCGCCGTTCATCGGTGAGAATCAACCAGACTTGCTGTTAACTGGTAAAGTGAACAGCGAGTCTGGCTGATTCTCACCAGTGAACAGCGAGACTCAGTCTACTTGATTCTCACCAGTGAATGGTGAGTCTGGTTGATTCTCACTGGTGAATGATAAGTATGATATATTCTCACCATGCTTGGTGAGAATTTCCAGTCTCACCGGTGAGAATCTGTTATCATACTTTATTCTCACTAAGGAGTGTATTTCTCGCAGCTCAAGTTCTCACTGACTGCGGTGAGAATAACAAGAGACTCTCACCAATTGCAAGAAAGCGTCATTTTCTCGCTCCAGTCTCGCAATGTATTCCTACAGTGTATCCTACAATGTTTTGCTATATCTACCTTACTTCAGTAATGACAATTTAATGTTATCGTGATACTCTTGTTTCTTTTGCATTCTGAAAGCTTTGAATTTACGTTTACTTTCTATGTAATTAGAAAGATCAGACTCTGTATTCGTAAACGAAAGTTACGAAGATTTTTGTTTTTCACAGACTTCAGCTGTTGACACCACAGGTCAAACCAGCCATGGGGCATGTGTACTGATGAATATTGATGAATTTCGTTGTTCGTATTTCATTTCTTCAGCAACAGATTCAAAAATATCACACATATACTTATACGGCTAGAAATATCAGAAATATCAAACGCAAAACGTACATTATCCCACATTGCTGAGGCACTCATGCGCTCAATATAATATCTTTCAGATAATTTTCATTTAGATTTGACAGCCTTTCGTGTACCTTCATACTCATTTACAGAGGGCTTTGAAGACTCTATGGAATACACATATTCACTTCAATGTTTGATACAATCGGTAAAATGATCAGACAGATCAATATCAATAACTGAAAAATATGTTACAGCTCTAAATAAATCAGTAGAGATGATTGCATAATCAACAGCGCTTCACCCATTATTTGAGATACATGTATACTCTCAGGAATGTCTGGTTCGAAACTTCCATTTACGATATGAATATCAAATATTTTACAAAGTGATATAAAACGACTTACCAAAGTTATTGATGACTTTATTTGTCTTTGATTGGCGTGGAAAGGTAAATGTATCACAGGAATATGATTCCAATGATAAATACTCAATAGAATCATCTAAAATATTGCAATCCTCAGAAGAGGTTCTTGCATTAAATCTCCTGTTAAAATTTCATTTACATCAGGATAATCAGACAATATATCTGACATTCACTCTTGGAGGAGCACTATTCCGTTTACGTCAAGTAAACTATGGTATATAGTCGAGTATTTTAGTGCAGTGTAAACGCAAAGTAAACAATATCTGTAGATGATTTAGAATGAAAGAAATCATTGTGAAACAGTAGTACAATTACATGTTGCAAATTGCATTTCAATTGAGTGACACCGTCTACAATATTATTACTAACATAGACAGCAACTCCCCTGCCCTGCGCCCTCGTTTACATCGTTTTACCTTTGGCATATTAAAACCAACGTAACCAGGAATACATAGCATTTCATCAGATCCACTAAGCCAGGTCTCTAAAAATCCAAGGATATTGTGATTTGCAATTGTTGATTGAAACTCATCTGCGAAAACCTTAGCCCTCGAATTTTAAGTGTCTGTGTCTTCAAAACATTAGTCGAAATATCAACAGCAGTATTAGAATGGTTTTCACAGATACAAGTTTTAGAGAAGACATCCTTATCATTTTTAGCTCACATTTGGTATACCAATGTGAGGTTATCGTATAAGCTGAATCAGTTCATTTGCATCTGATTTGCATGTCTGTAGATTTGTGGTATGTGCGGATGTATGTCCGTCACACACAAAGGCTCCCATACCGCCAAATCTACCGTCTCAGTATTTGGTGTACAGGTAGATGTAGGGGTTGAGATGTGAATTTGTTCAAATGAACACATCAGTGTCAAAAATGTGCAAATGAGGTAAGAAAATGTGAAATCCTGCAAATGTGCAGGCCATTAAGAAACAGGCCAACTCCACTGATCTTGAATCATTTCCTGTCATTGTTATGAACTGTTAAATATTAACAGACCTGATGAAACCATAGACAGTAGAGGGGCGAAGACCGTCTATACTCAAACTAAGAGGGGCTTGTTTCTGCTATGCATGTTGCTAAAGTTGACCTCCAGTACCTAAAGTTTCAGACCTTAATTACTTTTGTCATTCCTGTTTTTCTGGTTTAAATATTCTTGTTGTTTTTCTGGTTGTACTGTGCAGAAATCATTGTCATAACATCAACATAGAATTTTCCTCCACTGAACAGATAGAAACAACATTTATTGTTGATCATTGGTAACCCATACTGGTATATACCAATTCTGATCAAATTTGAGCGACACCGTATAATTGCGGTATTTTTTATTTTATTACACTTTAGACCTTGGCCTAGACCCTATTTTGATCTACCTTTTGGTTTGATATCATCGTTAACATTGTATCATACACAAACACTTTACCTTCGATAATAATTCTATCATATAAAGAAAGCCTACATCGTTGGTTGTTTTGCCGGGCTTGTCTAACAAATTTCGATAAGTTCTTTCTAATGTTACGAACACGGATATAGAAATCTTCAGCAACAGGGTATTGTGTTTTAGAGTATTCGCATTTCCGTGCAGCTGTTAACACCTGTTCCTTCTGTTTAAAACTTGTACACTTGGCAATGATTGGTCGCGGAAGGGAAGGGGTATTAAGCCGATGAGGACGTTCAAAGTCCACACCGTCAATGTTATATTCGTCTTTCAGTAGGGCTTCCACTTTCTCCTCACTATCATCCCAGCTTTCTTTACCGTTTGCAGGCTCAGGAACTCCATAAACAATGGAATCTTGCGTTTTGATTGCGATGTAGTACAGTCGGCTTCAGATTCGAGTTTAAACATCGTGTTCGTAGTTGTTCAGTTTCATACCTGAGTAATTTAACATGTTCACATTTCCGCTGTAGCTCTGACCTGACCTCTATCATTTCAGCTTCAATTTGTCCTATTTTTTATTTATTTCATCAGAAAGGGATTCTATTTGACCGGAGATAGACAATTTCATAGTACCAAGTTCATCCATTATATCTTTTATCGTATCATCATTTCTCCGGTTTTGCCGCTGTCAGTGTTCAATTCTTCAAGTGATATCAAGCGACTGCACAGTTCTTGCACCCTGGTAGACATTGTCTCTGTAATGCTTAGTTGACTATGGCCCGGGATTAGATTCTATATCGCCACTTAGAATGAGTAATTATCGGAAACAACACATGCACACGTGAGGGCGTCAGGTAGTTCAATAGAGTGTTTGAAGTATGAATATTTTGAAGAAACTCCAAAAACAACACTTAAATTTGAAAAGATACAGGGGCATGACTTTTGCAACTATAATGGCCCATTCTCTCAAAAACAATAAAATCTGTCTCCGAAGCCAACCTTTGTCAACATCCCTGTCATATATATTCTAGGTAAGTTCAATAGAGTGTTTGGAGTATGAATTTATTGAAGAAACTCCAAAAACAACACTCTAATTTGAAAAGAGACTGGGGCATGGCTTTTGGAACTATAATGCCCCATTCTCTCAAAAACAATAAAATCAGTCTCCGAAGCCAACCTTTGTCAACATCCCTGTCATATATATTATAGATAAGTTCAATAGAGTGTTTGAAGTATGCATTTATTGAAGAAACTCCAAAAACAACACTCTAATTTGAAAAGAGACTGGGGCATGGCTTTTGCAACTATAATGCCCCATTCTCTCAAAAACAATAAAATCTGTCTCCGAAGCCCACCTTCGTCAACACTCCTGTCATTTGTTACTTACATAAGTTCATTAGAGTGTTTGAAGTATTAATATATTGAAGAAACTCCAAAAAAAACACTCTAATTTGAAAAAAGACTGGGGCATGGCTTTTGCAACTATAATGCCCCATTCTCTCAAAAACAATAAAATCTGTCTCCGAAGCCAACCTTTGTCAACATTCCTGTCATATATATTCTAGATATGTTCAATAGAGTGTTTGAAGTATGAATATATTGAAGAAACTCCAAAAACAACACTCTAATTTAAAATGAGACAAGGGCATGGCTTTTGCAACTATAATGCCCCATTCTCTCAAAAACAATAAAATCAGTCTCCAAAGCCAACCTTTGTTAACATTCCTGTCATTTGTATCCTAGATAAGTTCAATAAAGTGTTTGAAGTAAGAATACATTGAATAAAATCCAAAACCAACACTCTAATTTGAAAAGAGAGAGGGGCATGGCTTTTGCCACTATAATGCCCCGTTCTCTCAAAAACAATAAAATCTGTCTCCGAAGCCAACCTTTGTCAACATCCCTGTCATATATATTCTAGATAAGTTCAATAGAGTGTTTGAAGTATGAATTTATTGAAGAAACTCCAAAAACAACACTCTAATTTGAAAAGGGACTGGGGCATGGCTTTTGCACTGAACTATAATGCCCATTCTCTCAAAAACAATAAAATCTGTCTCCGAAGCCCACCTTCGTCAACACTCCTGTCATTTGTTACCTACATAAGTTCATTAGAGTGTTTGAAGTATGAATTAATTGAAGAAACTCCAAAAACAACACTCTAATTTGAAAAGAGACTGGGGCATGGCTTTTGCAACTATAATGCCCCGTTCTCTCAAAAACAATTAAATCTGTCTCCGAAGCCAACCTTTGTCAACATCCCTGTCATATATATTCTAGATAAGTTCAATAGAGTGTTTGAAGTATGAATTTATTGAAGAAACTCCAAAAATAACACTCTACTAATTTGAAAAGAGGCAGGACCATGGCTTTTGCAACTATAATGCCCCATTCTCTCAAAAACAATAAAATCAGTCTACGAAGCCAACCTTTGTCAACATTCCTGTCATTTGTATCCTAGATAAGTTCAATAGAGTGTTTGAAGTAAGAATATATTGAATAAAATCCAAAACCAACACTCTTATTTGAAAAGAGACAGGGCCATGGCTTTTGCAACTATAATAGTCCATTCTCTCAAAAATAATAAATTCTGTCTCCAGTGCAAACCTTTGTCAACACTCCTGTCATTTGTTACCTACTTAAGTTCATTAGAGTGTTTGAAGTATGAATATATTGAAGAAATTCCAAAAACAACACTTTAATTTGAAAAGAGACAGGGGTATGGCTCTTGCAACTGTAGTGGCCCAGTCTCTCAAAAACAATAAAATCTGTCTCCAAGCCCACTTTTGTCAACATTCATTTGTATCGTATAGACAAGTTCAATAGAGTGTTCGAAGTAAGAATATATTGAAGAAAATCCAAATAGAATCGCCCATTCTCTCAAAAACAATAAAATCAGTCTCCGAAGTTAACCTTTGTCAACATTCCTCTAATTTTTATCAGAATGGTGATCTTGGACCTGTTTCCAGGGAACTGTGGGTGAACAGGCTAATCTCTAGAATGTGAATGTCAAAGTCTGTATATTGACTCAAGGATGTTTACTGAAGATTGAAGTGAGCAGATATGAGATAATATGACAAATGCCTAGGGTCGTCTCAAATGTGAGAATCTAAAATATGAAATATGTTATTTTTATCGCTTTTGATGCCTAAAAGAGCATGGAAATCTCTGATACTTCCATTCAGTGCATCCTGCATGTTTCTAGCATTCATCTAACACTCATTTCTATTCCATAATTCATAAAACAGTCCAAAGTGCAGTATTGGTGTACCTTCCAAAAATACACATATGGAAGGCCCCTAAAATAAATTAGTAGAAAAAGAGGGTCAACAATTTCCCATATCTATCTAACCGCTGATTCGTTTGGCACCATTTTGAGGAATCGGAACCTGAATATGGTCCTAACATCTGTACCAAATATCAACACAGTCTGTTCAGCAGTGTTTGACTTCTTGTCGTTTACGGACAATTTTCACTCTCCGACATCCACTCAACCCCATCACAATAACTTGATGACCTACGGTCATTATGTTAAAATTATCAAATGTTACTGCTTCTCTCCCCCTACCGCGCAGAACAGCACTCTGAGAATCGATGTAGCACAACGTTATAGCAAGGTCTCATGGCATTTGAGGAGGGACCCTGGTTATACCTCAGGTACGTGGAGTTGCCGTGTAGTAGTTTCTCTATCACGGTCCCTCCACAAATGTGGGGACCGTAAGCGTGTCTCTAAGCGTACACGGCAACTCCACTTTATACCTGTGGGTTTTGCTAGCTTTACATTACACTTGCGGTCCGGTGTTAAAGATCGTATACAGTTTTTCGATTTCATAACGTGCGGCTGCTTGGGTAACATTTCGTACACTGAAAAATTGTAACATAACGTGATTCGACAGGATTCCTGAAGAATCAATCAAACGCAGGGAGCGTCGCCTACTACATATACGTCCTCTCAAAACGTAAGGCAGCATGGCAATAATCTGCGCATGCGCCCTGCAACGCTTTAGCCCTGGGCATTATCTTTGCGACCAATGAAAACGGCCTGTCTCCTTATCTCGGGAACTGCCTCTATCGAGTACGGAGGCCATCATTCTTCAGTCTATCGAAGGAGAGGTTCGTGCCAAAAAATACATGACAGCAATCAAATATACGCTAAAACCTTCAAAACGTCAAAATCCGCAACTGACCGACAAACATGATGGCAGTCTTGAAAAATAACGCTAACTTGTTATGTGCGCATGCGCATATTAAGGGGAGACCCTTGATTTCGGGGGGGGGGGTATGCAGGAAGTGGGTATGGGAACTTTTTTTGTGTAGAGAGACAGCATTTTTTATTTCTACAGTCAGACCTGCATCAATTTTTTTTTCAAATGGAGTAGCAGTGCAATTTTTCAAATTTAAGCCAGTGTTTCACATATCACAGGATGTGTTATTTATTCATTTACATTCCAACAAATGACAAACAAAATGGAAAGTCTATTATATATACAACTTTAAATTATAGAACACTTTTTTGGCAAATCAACTGTGATCAGTACTATACCTGCTTTTCTTTAAAACAGTCAATTCCTTTTAAGTTCTCAGGGGAGATGTTATCTTTTGTGGTCAGAGAAACAAGGCTCACACATTGTATTTCATTATATTTGTTGTTCCTCAATTTTCATTGTCAACTTGTAATCTTTCTAACATATTTATATTGAGAGAATAATGTATTGGTTTTAACACTAGTTTATTGACTCCTATCTTGTGTTTTAAATTTTCACGATTTAGAGAAGTCAAATAGTCCCATCTAGATATTGCCTATACCATTGAGATATTGCAACAGAAATCCTGAAACATGATTTCTTGGGTCAGAAAAGGGAAGGAAAACATCAAGTGCACCGAGGTGTACAGTAGTGAATGCTTATATCATAAGTGCTGGAAAAAAAAACACATAAGAATTACTTGTGGTAAAAACATTTGCGTGCCTTTGGCAGCATGCCAGCAAAGAATACATGAGAATGAAGTTTCCAAAATTTTGCTCATTTCAACAGCATTGTGACAATTCCTTTTTTATTTCTGTCTATTATGAGAATATTTTTTTCTCAAGCCATTACAGGCTTAATTTTTTCTTTTATTTCACCTGGTGACAATTTTTTTTCCTCGAAATCCTCCATACCCCCCCAGAAATCAAGTGGTTCTCCCCTAAGTGAGCCCTGACCTATACGGGCCAGTGGATTACTTCCTCAGTAGAACTGATATGCCTGCCAGTACCAGTGTTTATCGCCTACGGAGGCCATCATTCTTCAGTCGATCAAAGGCGCCTTTCGTACCAAAAAATACACGACAGCTGCAAAAGTGCATCACTGTCAACTTCATAACTATAGAACATGTTGAAATACACAGTGAAACGTTCACAATGTAAAAACGGTCCCTCCAGTGGGGGACCGTGTGTAAAAAAATGTGCCCATACCGAGAAACAAGATGGCGTCCGTTTCGATTCTTCAACTCAGATTTTGTCCTAGAGTTGTGCGCATGCGCAGACGGTAGCTTTAGCGAAAGTGAGGCAAAATCAAGTAAATATAAAATAAAATGGATAAAAATATTGTTTAAAAATAATGTAAGGCATGTATCACCAAATTTTGAACATTTCTGACGGTTTTCAACTATACGTAACACCCATGCCAAACATCACAATAATCAAATCAGTGGTTTTGAGGAAAAAGTGAAAATAGTGGTTTTCAGAAAAAAGCTAAAAAAGTGACTTTAAAATGATTCAATCAAAAAAGAAAAAAGACCGTTTGAGATACATGCCCAAGTGACCACCAGACCAAATTTAGAAAAAGTTACTGAAGCGTTTCTGAGATACCTGCGTCCACAGCATACGGCCCACTATGTTGGCCGTATTGGGCCGCGCCATCAATTAGTACCTTGTGCCCACAGGGCACAAAGTACTAATAATTAGGTGTACATAAATGCACAGATTTACCTAGTTTTGTATTGGAAAAAAAATATTCATAGTTTCATCATAGGCTGCCATGCAGAGTGAATGGACATTTCAGTGAAAATCAAAAAAATTAATTTCTTGCCCAACCATTGACTTGAAACCACTGTAGTCTAGTCATGAACATTAATACTAATAATTAGGTGTACATAAATGCACAGATTTATCTAGTTTTGTATTTCAAAAAAAAATATTCATAGTTTCATCGTAGGCTGCCATGCATAGTGAATGGACATTTCAGTGAAATTCCAAAACAAATTTTTTGCACAACCATAGACTTGAACCCACTGTAGTCTAGTCATGAACATTAATACTAATAATTAGGTGTACATAAATGCACAGATTTACCTAGTTTTGTATTGGGAAAAAAATATTCATAGTTTCATCATAGGCTGCCATGCATAGTGAATGGACATTCACTGAAATTCCAAAATCAAATTTCTTGCACAACCATTGACTTGAAACCACTGTAGTCTAATCATGAACATTAATACTTATAATTAGGTGTACATAAATGCACAGATTTACTTAGTTTTGTATTGGGAAAAAAATATTCATAGTTTCATCATAGGCTGCCATGCATAGTGAATCGACATTATCGATGAAATCTAAATATTACATTTTTTGTACATGCATGCACTTTTTATCTGCCACTTCAAGCAAAGTACATGAATTATCACACACATATGATTTGATATTTTTTGGACAAAGCGTTATATCGGCTGCATTTTGCCTTCCTTTTGGGAGGGGACTTCAAAAGTATAGCAAGTCAGAAGGAGGTCTTGAACGCATTGCGGGTTTGTTGGGGGGTATTGAGTAACAGGGGAGGGTCACTAATTTTCATGCACGGATAAGGGGGAGGGTCACTAATTTTGTGCATGAACTTTTGAAGGGTCATTATTTTTGACGCAGCGGTGTTTCGGAAAACACCGCCCCACCCCCACCTGTAATTTATGTCCAGTCCCTTAGCTGCGCGATTGTTCGCAAGTTGCACGGGTGATTTTAGGCGTGCGATAGATTGTAGGTAATTGACATATACCTGCCACATCCGTTGACTTCGATTGATTATGAGAGGTAGATGCAAGCTAGTCTAATCACAAATTTAGAGTACGGACCATTCAAACTGGGACTTGTGGAATCGCGATGACGATTGCTGATCCAGCGATGTGCCTTTTCAAGTGAAGGTTTCTTTGTTGCGAATGGAGTACGAATCCTCTGAAAATGAGGTCTTTTTCGTTATTGGACAGGGTCGGAACGTTACGCTGTCGACGTTCACCGCGTTGGAAGATGTCCAGTCGGCCATTTTGGTGAACAAAGTGGTAGGTGAGCCTCCAACTGTGTTGAGAACTCCTGCATTGGCCCTTACCTTGGACAAAATGGAGGCTGCAAGCCTTGACGGAGCAGCGTACAAAGATGCCGAATCAGATGTAGGATATCGGCTTCCTGGAAACAGCTCCCTCTTGCGGTCATTCAAAGGGAATTACACTGACGTTAACTTACAGGTAAGAACGCGATGTTATTTTTCTTGTTTTTCAAAAAACAAATGTGCCACTAATAGTCAAACAACAAAGATTATATTTTAACCGTTTTGCTTTATGGCGAATGAGTAAATTACACATTAGCATTGAAGTGACGCAATTCTTCACAGAACTGGACGTACTACAGTGAGCAAAGGTGACCGAAGACTGTTCCATCATAAGTTTTAAATTTCACATTCTTCGAGTCATAGCTTGGCAGTGATAATTTTAGTCCTGTGTCATTTCAGCTATTGCATATGCCGCAGAATCCGTTTAACTGGGACAGCAGCAGTACTGATGTGAAGGACGCCATCATCGGTCTGCAGATGTCGACTGGCGACCAAGCAATCCAAGGTGAGTTTCCTTCAGACATACATGTAATTACATTGGTTAAACTAATTGAAGTCTTAGGAAACCTTTACATATTCACATCAAGCTGTACCGATCACTGTCCTTTCAAAACTGCGCTGGTATTTGAATCTTGGGATCACCAATTAAACCATATCATTCCACTTTTAACACGTAAAGCGATATCCCGAAAATGTTCTTTATCGTCAAGTTTTTCAACATGTGGATTGATTCCAGTTTTGCGACGCCATCGATTTTCATCACTGTAATCGTAATGTTACATGTCTCTCAGTTGGTTTGAAGCGAGGGGGGGGGGGTTTCCCTCTCTTGACGAAATCACGTGCACCTGAAGCTGAAACGGAAATCATTAATCGAAGACGTGCATATCTGAAATCTAAATCTCGCCGATTACCTAATCTCGCTCTTAGCGAGAAAAGTAATACAGCTTTTTCGTATAAACTTTCCGATTCTGAAATTTATTGTTTCTCTTTGGTTTTCATAGTGACATTAAAATCACTTTGTCACATTTAAACCTTATTATTTAATATGATATTAGGCGCCATCTGCTTAACTTTGCTTTTGTTTTTTTCCGTCTCGCTATTGCCCAGTCTCAAATGCATCAGAAGAAATAGAGTTCTTTCTGCCACAGAGTCCACAGAAAACAGAAAAGAACACATTCACAGTGGAATATTCAAACGACACCAGGATTGTTACCCACTTCAACATCTCGGTGGCGGGAGCGTCAGTGTTGGTTGGCATAGAAACTGGCGAAACGAATCTCAAGTTTGGATTATACTTGCGATATAATTCAAAACCCAGTTTGGCTGACTTTCTTGAAACCGTCCATCTATCGCTGGAAAAGGGCGACAATGGAACGGCGTCGGGCGGCAACGATGGTCAACACGTGTGGTCAGTATCGCCTGATTATTTGCAGGAGGCTGGGACCTACTACATCCTCGTCAGGATAGATGGCGCTGCTGATGGGCAGAATATTTCCTTGGATATCTTCACGGTAACGTCAGCATGCTTATATTGGGATGGAACACGAGAGTTGTGGAGCGGAGACGGGTGTAGGGTGAGTAAGGGAAAAGCTTGGATTGTAGCACAAATAAATAGTAATGCACTGAAGTGAAGTTTGGATACTTTTTGAACATTCAAACTGTACAATGACTATCGAGCAGTTCTTGTGGTAGTATACTCGTTGCAACATCAAGGCAGTAAGGTCGCACCTTCGCTTCGACGTCCGTCAAATAGACTTCCCTGTGCAAGCACTACGATAAAGAAAATTGAAATTATGACGACCAAAAAGGCTCATCGCTAACTTGAAATTTTAACGACATGCGATGTTCTTGTGGTCGGGTATCGAGTATCTTATCTGTTTGGCATATTTCAGGTCGGTCGTCTCACCGCTCTTTCGTACACGCACTGCCTCTGTAACCACCTAACCGTGTTTGGCATGTCTATGTTTGTCATGCCGAACACGGTCGATTTCGTAAAAGATGCCAAACTCTTCCTCACCTTTGTTGACAATCCCGTCGTGGTGTCAACTGTGGGCGCGGTATTTCTAGTTTATCTTGTGCTGGCCGTCTTTGCCAGGAAGAAAGATGAGAAAGACCGTGCACTGGTAAGTACTAGAACGGACTACATATAAGTATTTTATTTGTGAAATTACTACGGCTAGCAGGCCACATTTTCAGCGTCTCTGCAGGAGTTGAAGCGTGTTGTTCGCGTGTACAACTTTCCATAATTCAAAAAATTTTATCCCGATCATCACTATACATGGCATTTTTTTCACCGAATCATGTATTGTGTTCAGCCCGCCTAGATGGCATGTATGAGTAGCTTACTGTCGATAAATGAATTTTAGTTTGGGCTACAATTCCCTTTATATCGAACGTCGCGCGCTACAATTTAATGGCAACTTGTTGATGACGTCACGGGTCGCACATTCATCATTTGACTTAAAGTGAACAGATACTATTTTCAACTTAACAACTTCATGATTTCAAAATGATTCCAATACATGTTTCACATGGGAAATACTCTTTTTAAAAACTTATGAATAAAAATAAGACAAACCGCATAACAGTGGTTTAAATATATTAATGCCCCAGTATTTGTAACTTTTAACAATTTTTTTCATATTTTTGATTAAAATGACATCCTCAGTATGTGAAAGTAGACCATAATTAATACTGAATCGCATGGTATGCATGCCCAGCCCGCCTCACGATTAACAGTAAAATGAGTGAAAAATGACTTCTTGTCCGGACCAGAAGTCAGCTTTGTTGACACACGAAACGAAACGTAATCACACCACCGCGCATGCTCAACCACATCTACGCAAGTTTTACTGTGGCGTCCGTAGAAACTATACGCTCTTCGAAAAGGTCTGGTCCATCGAAACTGGAGACTCAGCTAAAAACGCGCGAAAGTTGGGTGAAATACCGTAAAGATATAAATATGTAAGTGTTCACAGATTGTTCCGACTATAATGAGCCGTGCAAACAAACGTCTTGAACAGCTAAACTAACGACGGAGGCAGTCGATTATAGGCTTCATGCACTGCATTGCACGTTTTGACCGACGGTACGGGAGATCAAGTTGGGTGCTGAATGAATTGAGAGAGAAAAACATATATGAATAAAAATTCAACACTTCACCATTGTAATCATTGAACTAGTCGTTTCTTCCATTATGGAGTATAATGAAAATTTCGTTGAAAATAAATGACGGGACTGATTCTGCTCCGTCTACTCAAACGAAGTTTTGTGTACGGCCAGGCTACGCTGCATGCAACACAGCCTATCAACTTCGCATATTGTTGCCGTAATTGATAATGCTGAGAAAGGAAAAATTATATCTTGAATGCAGTAAAAAAGTCTTACTCATTAAATTTAAAAGTATTTCCAAATAATATCGAACGTAACGGGTATCTAATCCTCACAAGGACTACAGTAGTACAATTATCGGCTAGCTGCGATGCGATGGAGCTCCAGGCATGGTAGAAGTTCGAACACAAGAGAGATCCCGGCCTCACTGCAAAGTCGTCCCCTGCGCACCCGCGCCCGGCCCGACAGCAAACTAACCTCTTGGTTTGATTCTGTTGTTTACATATTTTTGTATAAAATTCATGATACATATATCTGACTTTCACAACTGTACAATTTGCTTAGGACTGTGATTTTGGCTGTAGTCTACAGACGATCGGAGGGAGCTAAGGCAGGCCCCAAATTTGCATGGACAATGCCCGGGACAATTATACACGCAGATGAGAAAGTCATTCACATAAACCTAAATGAAGTGATCAATACAAAACTTTTAAACATCACTGGTTCTGAAAATTTATGATCAATGGTTCTGACCTATGGATTTACACTGTGGCGCTGTTTTTTTTTTGTGTTTGGCCGACTGCTAGTCCTGTAAGGCTGTACTACATGGAGGTAGTAGACTGTACAAGTGCAGCGGGCCCGGGCCGAGATTGGTGTGGGGCCTGCAGCAAGGTAAAGTTGACAGCGTCCATTGCAGAATGCCCGCGTATTATCCTTTCGCGTTTGGGAGGAAATTTACCGCTGTATTCAGAATGCCTTTTTACCAGTATAAAAGCTCAAAAACTGATGCATCAAGAGCCAAGAGTCTGTAAATTTCTTAGCAGTAGGTCCATTGTTTTTTCTAAATTTTCGCTGAGATACAGCCGTGCGTATACTGGTCCCGATCGTTCTGACTCAGGCGTTCACAGCTGTTTAGGTAGACGTCATTATTACGACCTGGGGGTCGGAGTAATTACATTAGAAACTCCGAAATTTTGAGTCACACCCAGCCAACCATGATGACTTTGAGTAACCCCCTCTAACAGAAAGTTTGGCTTACCTGAGCCCATGTAACAATATGTAGATATAAAAGCTCACCTAATAACCATTCTATGACCATATAGGCCTAGTATTGTTAAATTTGGATGGGTAGCATGTCATTATGGTATGATTAAATGTTCAAATGGTTGTTGAACACAAGTCAATTAAAATATACATTACTATGATAATATAAAGGATGAATTCACAACAGTTCAGTTTTGTCCTAGATCCTGTGCACTTATAGTAATATCTATCGAGAACATTTTTCCATGACCCAGCCTCTCCTTTCACCTCTGGTAACGACTGTAGAAAACTACTGTGTGACATCCTCATCTTTACTGTCACTGGTGCCATTGAGTACATGAACAACGATATCATTCTCATCGTCACTATCTTCTCTTTCATAATAAGTATTGCTAGTAGTAGCAGCTACTTGTAGTTTTTTGCCGTGCTTCATCTAGTTGATATTTATTTGTTCTGTTAATATATTTATTTTCTTTTTATTTAATATGTATCAGAGTAAAATATACATTATCAATTAATCATTATGTCATTGAGGACAGAGTAAGACGAAGAAAAAACATTTTGAGCACCCCCGTATTTGCTTTCAATTTTTGAATGACCCCCAGGTCGTAAATACTGACGGTTCCCTTACTTCCCGCCAAAGGCCATCGCGTTCACAGCATTCGACAGTCTACCATACATTGCCAAACTATGTTGCTTCGATTTCGCAATCACCTTGCCGCTAAAGCAACAATCAGCTGAAATTTATTACTTCAAGTTACTCAATTTTGATAGCTATTTGCCTACAGAAGTGAGCCAAGTGTATATAGTGTCGTCTTGATTTTACATCGGTACCCGGAGTTCTGAGTGACCAACTGCAGGGTGCGCATCGGTGCACTGCCGACTGCAGTTTGAATAATCCGTATATAACGCACACTGTACCAGAATAGAATGTCAGCCTCCTCTGCCAAAGTTCTGTATCCTCTGAAACACAGTAGCAGTACGTATTTGAACAGAGAAGAACAAAATAAAACCATTCGCAGGTCATTCAGCCGGCGACCACGGGCGATTACCCAGGCAGTGTGGCGTGGCATGGCATGGCAAGGCCCCAGGAATGTTGCAGGCTCGATGATGTCATCAGTATCGGCGTTCTAGGTCACGTGCACAGCTTACAAGTTGTCAACAAACCCGCGCGGCAATCCGACTCATCGGGCAATATTTAGCGTTTGTATGTCACTACAGGAGCACAAATTTGGCTTATTTCTTCACTGAACAACATTTCACGATGGATGTAAGAGAATAACATGTAATTCGAACATAAAAAAAGGTTAAAGTTACAAATACTGGGGCTTTAATGCGCAGTACGATGATAAAAATCGTTCTATTTTTTTCAACGGATTTTCGTAAACGTGGAAATAAAGAATACATGATTGTCCTTTGCATGTTAACCAAAACTTTGGAGTGAAAACTATATATGAGAGTCATTTAATAATATTGTAGCCAAAACAAGGGACTGTGTACCCTCAAGGCAGGAGACAATTCCCCTCCTGACGTCAGGCAAATGGTCACCTACCCTCGAGGACATAGTCCCTTGTTTGGGCTATAATTAATATTCTTGCATATTATACCACAATGCCTTGTCCTTGAAAAACTAATATTGGTATTCAACATACTTTAGGGAGAAGGAGATCAATAAATACTTGTTTCATTGGAAAAAAGCGGTGGAAAAGATAGAAAAGGATACAAATATTTACCCTGCAAATAAAAAGTATACACTTATTTCACCGCACATTAAAGAACTTGCGTATGAATATACAAATGATTTTTTCTAATACATAGGCTACGGTTAGTATTTTGGACGACAACGACCCGTTTGCCCTTTACCGTTATGACGTCACAATTCACACTGGATACCGCAGAGGAGCTGGAACATCAGCTACCGTGACGATAACTCTGTACGGAACGGAGAGCCAAAGCGAACCTCACGTGCTGCGAGATAAAACGAGGCAGGTGTTGCAACGAGGAGAGACCGACTCTTTCCTCGTGACCACAAGCCGATCGATGGGTGACGTGGAGGCTATCAGGCTTTGGCACGACAACTCAGGAGACTATCCAGAGTGGTATGTATAAAGGAATTTGTTCATTAGTTGTATAGTTTGTCGTGTTTGTGTACCAAGGCTCGTAGTCTCTTCAAAGTCACCTTTTTGTTGGAGATGCGTACCACGTATTTCACCAAAATATGGCTTAAAATCACAACGTTTACCCATGCATATCTGACCTAAGTCCATTAGAAGTTTTAAATCCTTGTTTTACGACAGGTTTGTCGGTCACGTGATAGTACACGATCTGGAGACTGACCAGCGTTGGTATTTTCTGTGCAATTCGTGGTTGGCCGTCGACGTCGGGCAGGGCTTGATTGACAGATACTTCAGAGTTGCTTGTGAAGATGACCTTAGAAAGTTTAAACACCTGTTCATCACCAAGACTGCCAAGGACCTGCGGGACCGCCATCTTTGGTTCTCAATTCTGGGTCGACCGGCAAGGAGCAACTTCACACGTCTGCAACGTTTGTCGTGCGCCCTCTCTCTATTGCTGTGTTCCATGCTGGCGAGCATTATGTTTTACGGAGTTCCTACCGACCCCCATGACCAGAAGATGGACTTCGGCGTGTTCAGCTTTACCTGGCAGCAGTTGATCATCGGCATAGAGAGTAGCATAGTGGTGTTCCCTGTCAACCTGCTCATCGTCCAGATCTTCCGATATACTGAGCCCAGGCCGCAGGAAACGAGGGTTGAATCGGTGGAGGACTGTGACTTGTCCAAAAGTGGCATTTCCGTGGGACGGTATCAATCCTTCGAGAGTCTGTCTTTGGAGATATGTAGCTTGACTGAGGTGGAAGAAGACGAATCTTCTCCATTAAGTTGCCTTGAGACTGACGAGCTCACCGAATTGGACTCGGTGTCTCAGATGCTACAGAATAGTATAATTTCATCCGAAAATAGACAGTTAGGAGTTCCAGATGATACACGTTCTGATGAAACAATATCCGAAGAACTGAAAATTGAGGACAAATCCATGGTCTTAGAATCTGGCCATACATTACCTAGTGCCGTGTCAGAAGACAGTGTCGTCAACTTCTCTTCACTTCAAATCATGTCGAGTGAAATATCGCAAGATACAAGGGAGACTTCCTGTCGGTGTCATGTCAGCAGCAGGTTGCCCTGGTGGTTTGTCTACGTTGGGTGGCTGCTTGTAGCAGCTACGTCACTAGTTTCTGCTTATTACGTAATGCTCTACGGACTCAAGTATGGCAAGAAGAGATCCATTGATTGGCTGGTGTCAATGTTTGTGTCGATATTAGACAGCGTTTTCGTTGAACAGCCAATAACGGTGAGTTGTTTCGAGAAGCGGGACGTCTTATTTAACCGTGCAGGCCTAAAATAATTTCATGATGTAGGATCTGTGGAACATTAAACTTGAGAGACAACATTTTACAAGTGGTATGGCCACAAACTGATGACGTCAAATCGCCGTATACGATACACAGTGCCATAATTACAAGGCGTCTGTGTTTTCTGTACGGCGATTTTACGTCATCAGTTTGTGGCTGCCAATTGAGATTCCCAGTTTCCCTCAACATAGCAGTACACAAAGGATTTAGCCATTTTGTCTTGTCAGCACATAACTTTTCATTTTATCCTAAAAGTGATTCCGACAAATTCTCTGTTTTGACGCTTTTCCCTGTGCCATACGCGAAGCTTCGCATTGTTCTTCCTTTAGATTTCTGCTCTGACCTTATATTCTTTGTTACGCATAAGAAAATTGATTTATTTTCTGGTAGATAACAGACATGTCAAATCATCGAAGTACCTACACGTGTCGTGTCGACAGAGCTTGAGTACTTTATAGACAACCGAAGGGTTCAGTCATATGTTCGGTCGCAAAATTAATATAGGTAGATTTCAATACAAAAAATCGAAAGAATGTCAAGAAAGTCAAAGAACGACAATTTCATCTCGTCAAGGTAGCGATCAATGCCGCTGCGTTTAACTTCGAGGGACAATATATTGGCATTCATAGACCCATATTATCACGATTTTATATCCCAAGGTGATTTTGGTGGCGGCATTTACAGCTTTCGTTTTTAAGACTATGGACGAAGAAGACGACGGCAGCCAACATATCGAAGAGATACCCTTGTCTGTTGGTGAGTCCGATGCAGTATATTAGGCACGGTCTAGTCCTGCTTGAGCGGTTTACATTACTTGACTCAGGGTCAAAATCAGTCGAGAGGCCTCTCACACACTTTCAACAGAATGTAAATTCAGTCTGTTGACGGCGTCCTGTATCATCGTTCTCCCTACATAAAAATCGTGCCCGAAACGTCACACAAAGTAGTCTTTACACACGTTAAGTGTGGTTTTAAGAACAATTTTTCAACTTTTGTATCACCAACAATATGTAGGGGACAGTAAACAAAGACAACGGCTTGACTTTCTCGATCCCGTGACAGATTCAATATGGCGACCGTACAGACAGCCTTTAATCGTTTAATTATGTTGTTCATCCGTATCTAGACAATCTAAACAGTCTGGAGAGGCGCCATGAAGATATCCTCCAACATCGCCTCCATGAAAAGATATACTCACCTCCTGAGCAGGAGACGGTAGATATATACAGGCAGAGAAAAGAAATAACTAAGAAAATATATGCCTTGCTACGCGAAATCTTCGGGTATCTCATCTTCATCTGGTTGCTACTGGTGATAGCACATGGGCAGAGGGATAAACAGGCATATTACATGTCCAGAAACGTGGAGAACATCTTTTTCAATAACAAGAATTTTAAAATTTGGGTGAGTTGACCAGATTAATCGAGACTCTCATTCGCGTCTTTCTGCCTCTATTGGTACTATAGATTCCGATTAAGCTGTTTTTCTGAAAATAATGCATTTTTGATATCTTTATGCAGGTTTGCAAACTTTAAGCAGTTAAGTCACTGGATTTTGTCATTTCAGTGACGCTTTTTTCGTAATGAAAACTGAAATATCGGAATATACTATACCAGTAATATCGGTGGAGTGTTTCTTCCCGCGAGTTAAAGTTACACGGTCGACGCAAGTTTGCACATATCCATATATGGTAAAAGGGGCGTATACGCCAGATTCAATACAATGGCCCACTTTTTATACGCGTAGCCATCCTAGTGAAAAGTAGTGATTAGCTACTATAGACACAAGTGACTGAATTCCTTTAAATTGTAACTATCTGCAGATCAGCTCAGGTCGCCGCAACAATTTTTCTTGCATGCATTCACCGACTTTAAATTAAACTTTCCCCAATCATGATAGTCCTGCTAGTGCTGAAATCTGTGCAAGGTGTTAAAAAATCGTCCTCTGTTACGTATATGCTGTTTTTATTTGCCAGCTTCACGAATATTCCACGTTCTTTAACTGGACCTACGAGAGGTTATTGCCGGGTCTGCACGGCGACGAACCTGGTTTTATATCCGACCAGGCGTCAAAGCTCGTGGGCGTAGCGAGACTTCGGCAAATTCGAAACAAGAAGGGTAAGTCATAAATTCCCAACATTTGTCCAAACCCAGCAGGTTCTCTTCACAGACCAACATATCTTACATGAACGTCCCGCCTTGATTTAATTTTAACCCTAGTGCAGTATGAATATAAATAATTTAATAATTAAGCAATAAACCATACCCAGCGACGGTATACCACGAGACTTAACAGTTCACGACATATGTGCACGAGCGATAGTGAATTTGTCAAAATCGAGTTGTATGCCCGTTGCTTAGGTGGTTTATTGCTATTATATCATAATATTCAATTTAAATCCTGCTTTGAATCGTCAAAAGGGAATTTTCGCTTGCTGAAAGCTCGTGCCCGTTCGAACCGTGCAATATTGGGAATATAACACGGTTATTTTCACATCTCGACCGACTAGATCGCAGTATTTGCGCCATCAATATTCGTGTATGATACAAGTAATTCTCTTTACCGCCTTTGCAACATTCTCATGTAACGTGCAAAATTTGTGCCTTGCGGCATTAGCTTTTTGAGATAGGCTGATACGTATCACGGTGGGTACTCTATTGCTCACCGTGGAAACGCAGCAATCTGTTGGCGGGGTAGCGTGCGTCGCTATGCAGGTCATCAAAAGGTCAACCCCGCCATATCCGTGGCGGATATGACTTTTTGATGACGCGCATAGCGACGCACGCTACCAACAGATAGCTGCGTTTGCACAGCTATACTCTATTGCAAAACAGGAAGCAAGTTGATTGTTCCCTCATCTTTGCGAAATTTAAGTTTTGAGGATTTGATTCATTTCTGTCAACGTTGATCAACGATATCAACAAATTTTAACGTCTAACAATACTGGAATAAAATAAAATTCAATTTTGTATGCCGCGGCTACAGGTAATAACTTCTCCCTTAGATGTACGCCCTCACACGGCTCGGATTACCTGGGGTTATTACTCAGTTTCAGAAACAAGAACAAGCTACGACGCAATAATCAAGATAATGTGCAAATAAATATTAAACTTACCTCAGGTCTTCAAATATGTCCCAGTCACTTTACTATTGCTGTGACCAGTAAGATTCATCATTTGATTTACTGAAAACATAAAATCATTCATTGACCCTGGTGTGTGATATAACTAGTAGGACCCACAAGGACGAAAGCGTTTGTGAAATTGGATCAAAAAGTATGAAAGTCAGTTGAGGAATATTTTAAAAAGCAAGCAAATATTGCGTGAGCACGAAAAACGTTTATTTTCCGCGCTCACGACATAGTTTCTAACTTAATGCACGCTAGGCATGAAATAGTTTCTCGTGCTATCTCGTTTCTTTCGGCCTGAAAATGCTCAAGGTAATACGCGACTCGGAATTGAAAAACCCTTCCGTAAGGGGGCTTTAAACCATTCTCTTTCGAAAATAGATATAGTTAGGGATCACTGTGTAAAATTTTGTTCGAAAGAAACGAATAACATAATATTCCTCTACACTTAAAGTTCACAATGGTCGCCATCCCTGTGTCGCATTCACTTGTATATAGGCAAAATTAGATTTTCGATTTTACCAAAAATAAGCCAGTGAAAACGTTATTTACTCCATGAGCTTCAAAATGAGTCCCCACAAGTGGTAGTCCAAACAAGTATTGTAAGAATTGTCCAAACAAGTATTGTAAGAATTTGAGAGTCCGAATTTCTGTCCCCCAGGTGCTTTCTTCCCTAAGCATGTGTCGTTAAATATTTTTTGTCTTCGTATAGGTTCTTGTTCAATGGTCGAAAGTGCAAGCATGACTATTAGCCAATGCCACGGGGAATACTCCCGGAGTGATGAAGATACCAGTTCTTACCTCGCGTCATGGCAACCATCGCCAGGTAACCGGAGCGCTATCAAAGATCCCGCCAGTCCTTGGTCGTATCAGAAGTCGGTCAGCATCCCATACTGGGGCCAGGCCGCAATATACAGTGGCGGTGGCTATGTGGCTGACCTGGCGACCGACAGGGTTAAATCGGTTGAAACCATCAACTACCTTAGAGACAGAGTGTGGCTTGATGACCAGACGCGAGCCCTCTTCGTCGAATTTACGCTCTACAATGCGAATGCAAACCTCTTCGGTATGGTGACGTTGCTGATCGAGCGTCCAGGAATCGGGGGACTGCTCAAGAAGTACGAAATTCTGACAATGAAGTTTTATCGCTACAGTGCTGACTTTATGCTCTTCGTGATGACCTGCGAGATTGTTTATATACTCTTCATTTTGTTTTTCATGTTCGTTGAAGGGAAGCAGATGTATCTGTTGGGGAGGGAGTATTTTAAAAATGTGTGGAATTGGTTGGAGCTCCTTATCATTTTGGCCTCTTGGAGTGCTATAGCGATTTACATAATGCGACAAGTCATTGCCGACAGGACGTTACAGGAGCACAGTGACACACCGGACCAATTCATAAGCTTTCACACAGCTGCAATGCTCGCCCAGACACTGGAATACGTCATTGCCTTGCTTGTGTTGTTGGGCACTCTAAAACTCCTTCACTTGCTCAGGATCAACCCGAGAATCTACCTCCTGACTTCGGCTTTGAAGTCGGCCAGCAAAGAGCTAGGCGGCTTTTTCGCCATGCTGGCCGTTACGTTCACGGCCTTCGCCTGTACTGCCTACGTATTACTCGGTGCCGGCGTGCGGGGCTTTCAAAACTTACTGTTAGCGTACGAGTCTCTCTTCAGCCTTATGTTGGGATACGTTGACGAGGAGACACGAAAGTTCAATCCGCTTTTTTCAGCTTTCCTGGTTATCACCTTTGTGATTTTGACCCTCTTCTTCATCATTAATTTATTCATCGCGCTAATTATCGAAGCCCTGTTGAATGTCAGGCACAATCATCAGCCGTCACCTGACGAAAAGATTGTCGATCAGCTGATCACAAAATTGACTTCGGTGTTCACCGCACCGAAAAGGTCGAAGAATTAGCTTTTTTCCCCATTGTAAGAAAATCCCTGTGAACAGATCACTCGCAAGACCCATACCAGAATTTCAGATTTAGTTTGTCGTCCGTAAGTGTGAAATATGTTGGTGTTACAACATTTCAGTCACAAAGAATTTGTTTCCCACCAAAACATTTCACTATGTAACAATTATGTAGACTTGTCATGACTATAAAAACATTGCCAGTCATCTTTTCAGCGATATAAAATAAGCTTACTTAACGCAATGTCACAGTCAATCACATTACCTAAGCTTTTAGCATCTTCGACTTCCGATTATAAATGCGACTAATTCAACACAGTGGGAAGTGAGACATTTGCACTGCATGAACAAAGTCAATATTAAAGCTGAGTGAATTTACTTTCGATGAAATTTTTGTCACGTGTGTCGCATATTGTTCAGTCGCTACGTGGCAATGAACCAATGGCGCGGTACATCACAATTCAAGCTTTCGGTTTCCCGCCAAGACCTGCTGACAGTTAGACTTGGTTCAAGTCGGTGAATTTAAAAAAAATAAAATCATTTATAATAGTTTCTCTTGTGTCTCTCCTATTTCGTACAAACCTATTCGGAATTTGGTAGCCAAGGCCATGTTTTCCCAGCGATTGAATGCGTTACCTTTGAGTCGGCGCAGTATAGTGAGTTAGTTTCTGCCGGATTCCGGGTGAAACTCCCCTGTATAGCGTTCACCCGACTCATCGCGTCCACTCCACTCTCGCGAGCCTTTCACATGAAAGCAAAATATTATTGCGTTCACTCCACTCAAACATTAACAAATCACAGACTTGTACCAAGTCTAGCTGACAGTGTGAATGAGGCTTGAGTCCTGCAACATCAGTAGCGGCCTCCTCAAACTTACTTCTGCAGATATTCACCATGCATAGGTTTACAACCACATAAGCAAAATTAAACTGCAGTGTACGAGCAAAGAATTAATAATTTAAACGCCCGTTTCTGTGTATCTAATAGCATTTGCAATTATCGGTGCAGAACAATAATGTTGTAACGTATCATAAGCATTGTTCACTATATACAAATCCTCACTCGTGGCTTCGGTTACTATCTGCCCATGGATAGTGTAGTATCAATCCAGTCCACCGTTATATTGGTTTGCATGAAGCCATGCAGGAAAATTCCTTGCAATATCGTCATTTTCTTGAAGCTTTCACAAAGTACCTAGAATAAGAATTTATTTTGCAAATTCCATTAAAAAAGTGGTGTCACCGTAATACATTTCAAGATAAAGTGCCAAGATTATTCTTTCGGTACAAAAGAACCTGCAAAAAATGCTGAGTCGACAGTTTTTCTTAGTGCGTTTGATTTGATAAACACACGCAGCTAAAATTATAGCTCCATGATAAAGATCATTGTATAACTTGACTAATATGCAAGCATCTCTCATGCATTTTTCCTCATACAATCTAACCATAGACCCTCAAGAAAAACAGAGACCCTCGAGAAAAACCCGAGGGTCTATGTTTTTCTCGTTTTTCTCGAGGGTCTATGATCTAACATTCATTTGTAAAGGAATTTTGTTTGAACTCCGTAGGAAGTAGGAAATAGTTCAAATATATATGCCTAGGTGCATTCTGCCTTAAGCGAAGCAACGGGTGGAAATTTGTGTAGACACCCGGGTACAAAATGAGAGTCCGTGGGTTTTCCTGTTTGGAAGCTAACTTTGTACTTTATCCCCACCCTTTAATTTGACGACTCCTTGGAATTCTTGTGATCAATGTAAAGAGTTGCGGGTGTCTATTAAATCTCACTCTCGTCAGAACAAACGTTTTTACATGCCTCGCATATCGAACGTTGTTACTATTCGTTTTCTTCTCGTGGTTGATTTATCTCGTTGGCTCATCTTGGCCTGCTGAGACGTACACAAGACGTTCAGATTTCGTTGGTGCAACATAGACTTTATTTTTCGGTAGACAAGCTTGACAGGTGCCATCGCCAATACGCTTCTCCCGTTGTCTAAATGTCTTGGTGTAATCGTTGGTCGTTCTGTCCTGCCGTCATCTTTGTTGTATTCCTGTCTCCTTGTTCCCTGTCTTTCTCTGTCCTTGTAATGTTTTAGAATGGGATTTTAAACATCTTTAAGGCGTGGCTTTGATCATACAATAGATATGAAAATGATACATTCAACCATAAACATCAGTGCAGGTTTTGATCTTAAATTTACATGTCACAATCAATATTTAAACGTCACTGTGACACGTTGCAAACCCATCACGAGAAATTCTCATGTTCCTTCATTAAGTGTTGACTACCTTCATCATCCTTTTAATATAATTCAAATACATTCTTGTTTTCGTCCAGACCTCGTAAAATCCTTGTAAAACGAAATTAACTTCTTTGTACATTTGCCGCAAATATGGTTTGTAATTATGTCGACTTAAGTAATTGAGATCTTGCTGTTTAATTTGCAATTTTACCGGTATCGATGACCGTTATGTGCGTTAAACTTTGTGTAAGATTAAACTACTTTCGCGACATAGGATTTAATAGTAATTATTTGATGATATTACGGGCAACATAGTCATCATTTGACTGAAAGTGAACCGGAACTATTTTACAATATAGCTCAAACATGGGACTATGTAGGTGACCAATTGCCCTCCTTTTATTACATGCCTCTCTTACATATTTTTTCACTCAGAACATTTACGTTTATCGGCAAATGATAATCAAAATGCTTTATTTCCATCTTTGACAAAATCCGTTAAAAGTGGAACGATTTTCATCAACGAATGGCGCATTGATATATTTAAACTACTGTTATGCGGTTATCAATTTTTTATGCAAAATTTCCAAAAACCGGATTTCCTATGCAAAACATGAAATTTCAACATTTTTACATCCAAAAGTTGTCAAGTTGAAAATAGATCCGGTTCACTTTGAGTCAAGTAATGACTATGACTAAAAAAAACCCAAAATTTTTGTAAAAATTATGTAAGAGAGGCACGTAATAAAACATTATAGCTCAAAAACATTTGCCATTTGCTCGACGTCAGGAGGGCAAATGGTCACCTACCCTCCGAGTCACATTGTCCCTTGTCAATGCTATATTATATAGTATGCACACACGCGACAGGATGTAACGACAGAACAAAACAACGCATTGCTGCTTGGCAAGTCCAGTTGGCCAAGTAATCTTACATAGTTGCCAACATATCTCTATTTCCCCTGATGAATATTTATTTTCCCTTTAACTTTTGCTCCTTTCCGCATTCACTAACACGGCACCATGTCTCATACAAGTAGAGTACGTATGCACATATTACTGGCTTCGCCGCGCGGCACTTTCTAAGTAATTAAGGCAATGAAATATATACAAGCCCTTGTGAACAAAAGGTGTCATAACGAGTGATAGATAGCAAGCATTTTGTACTTGGTATTATAGGCTCTTTGTGTCTACCAGAATAATAAAACTCACAATTACCCTGTCAGAGGCACAGAGTAAATATTTATTCACTGAATACAGTACAATATTGCGTTTAGGCAAACCAAGCAGAAAGTGATTTAATCTCGATCGTTACACCATCACATGTACAAGTACTTATTTATTATGCAATCACATGTACACGTCTCCTCGTCCTTCCGTCGAATCACCTTTTTAGAGTCTATTTAATGTTATGTAGTGCGAAAAGTTACTATAGAATACGCCTAACAAGAAACAATTTAACAGTCTTGGCTTTCCGAAAATTGAAAATTGTGTTTTCCCTATATAACACAGGGACGGCGGCCATTTTGAATTTCAAATATCGGTAAATGTCACGCATTTTGTTTCTCTGATACCAGATTTTGCCAGGTGACCCCTGATTTTAATTTTTTCATCTATAAGGAGAATAGTTGAATAGTCTTTCATATCCCAGGTGCATACTCTGAAAACATGGTCTATCGGAACATGCAACTTTCGCCTGCTCACTATTGGTGTGACTGACTGATCAAAGGGTTAAGTCCGTTGTTTCGTGGCAGTTGCTCTTATCACCATGTCGACAATGTAGAGCGACCTCTTCATCAGATGCATCTTGTGTGTTCTCGTCGCTTATTTAGATATTTATAACACATTGAAGCTCGCGGCAAACATATTCAATGCTACAGCGGCAATGGATATCACAACAGTACCTGAAGAATGCAGATGAATTAGGATTGCATTGAGATATACAACCAGTATCGATAATTATCAAGTTAGTATCATTGGCATGTTTGAGAATTTACGAAGTTCTCCCCTAGACTCGACGTTTGTCTACCCAGCCGTTTGTATGATATTACCAACATATTCGATATGCACATACACAAGCCCTGGGAGTCATTATCAATATTTCCATACGGGGTTGTGCCGCCCGAGTTGAAAATAACTACCCGTGAATATTCGAAAAATGTGAGCCATCGTTTGGGGGTTTTCTTGACAAATTAAGGAAAATTTTAACGTTATTCTACTGAATGTGAAGGTTTTCCTGAAGTATAGGGACATTTCCTTAGTTACTGACCCATATTTAGGTCTTTTGGATGAAAAGTGACCCAAGTTTAGGTATTTTTTCCTGAAAAAGTCACCCATTCGAGCGGCATATACTAGGCTACGCACCTTTCAAGTTCCATGGGAGTATCCCATCCCCCTGGGTCCAATAGACACTGACATTTGGTGTATACGATAAAGGTTTATTGTACGTTGTATCACAGAGGAACATAGGCAGAGTGGCAACGGGTATTGTTTAAGGCGTGAAGCGGTTACGTAACCCATCCATGTTCGCCTCGCCTCAGGTTGCTCTCGCCTCTCTTTTCCGAAGAGTGCCGACCATGCATCCTTCGGTAATTTTCGGATTTTCGCCAATTGATAAGCGAAAGTATGTTCGGCAAAGTTTGTGTTGTTGTCGTCGTGTGGTGCTGAGCGGAATTGACGTGCTGGCGAAAACGGGAGTGTTTTGAGCTTCAGGAAAGTGAGTTTTACCGTTTTAAAAATTCCTCTCATATTTTTATGAATATATAATGAGTGTGTTTGAACCAAATTTGAAAGTCTTTTTATCGATACTGTCTGGTTTTACTCAATGGTTTACGGTCAGTCATACCGTCTTTTACACGTGCATCAAGGAAGGACATGTTTATGAAACTGCTGGCGTGTTATGTTTTGATTGGCGTGAAGCAGTGTTTCTGGCCTGAGAGCTCACAAAGTAACTATGGTTGCTACGCGACTGGCAGTACGATGCCATCTCGTCGTATTTTTCGCACAATCTCGTGTAATTATCAACCACAAACAAAGCCTCCAAAAAGTTTAACATCTTTGAAGCTCATTTTAATATGAAAAGCCAATAGTCTACCGAGACGACCATGGAACAAAAGGCATGCAAGCGTTGCCACTCCGTCTGTGTTTCTCTGTGGTTATATGTAAAATTATTCTTATGTGTGCACTCGGTAGTAACATGAATGAATATGCCAACTATATAATTGCAACGTTTACTTATTTGCGTTTCCGATAAGCCATTCATGTAACCTTTTTGGGCCACATTGCAGATGCACTTGTATCGGTAAAACCGGTTTGCGACTTGCGTAACATCAAAAAACATAGTTATGAATATGTGCAAATAAAAATCATGATATGAATGTTCATAAATCTGGTACATACTGATATGTATGATGTGTAAATTTTTGACAAGTTTAAATATAACATGCACGAATAACGAATGGCTGAAAACCTCGCACTCGGCAAGTTCGTACACCTTTGAAAGTGGAATGCATATGTTACGGTGAAGGGTTCCACAAAAAGATTCTGAGATGTTCAAACGTTAACTCGAGTGTCAGAAAGTAAACCAAAGTGCAAGCGGACAATATTTTAAATTTTCAATATTTTTTGTGCTATGAAACAAACTCCATTGTTCTTCTCCTAAAGACATAAACATATGCTCAAACTTTCCGCATGGAAGCTTTCAATCATTCTCTTTCAAAATTAAGAATAAAAATTTGGATCACCGTGCAAATTAAAAACAAATTGCCTTAAAATTTACCGAGGTTTGAAATCCAAAATGGCCGCCATCTTTGTGTTAACTCTATGGGGGAAAATATGAGTTTCGATTTTTAAAAAAACTAAGCCAGCGGAAAACATCCGTGAGCTTGAGTCAGAAATATCTGTTCCTGAGGGGCATTCTGCTTTATGAAATACAAGTATTCATTGTGTGCAATGTGTAGTGCTATTGCGGACGAGTGAATTCTGGTCCAGGTGAAATTCAGTTATTCGGAATTAAGCTGGACATTACAGTACACCGACCGTGAGGACGAACCGAAAAGTAAGCATTCCAGCATGATTTCAGGAGTAGTACAAGAAACTTTAACCTAGTGTAAAATGGCGCAATAGCTAGTGTAAGCAAAATGACTTTTTAAATCGAAACAGTCAAATATGACACTATACTTGGTTTTAGTAAATGGTAAGAAGGGTCCTATCGTACACGTTATCTATATGAACACGTTGTCATATTATTCATTAAACCTTAATTTGCTCGCGGGTATCTTTCGTTAGACATGATGTGCAGACTGTTAGAATGATATTTCTCATGGGAACCTTCCTCGTACTGTTAATCGACAGCTTCAACAGGCAAGCAGTTATCATCTGTAGGTCTAATATGCAACCGCGCCGGTAACATTTATTTTCATCTCTTGCTCCAGGTTCATCAATAGTTCACAGGATTTCACTCTCGTTTTGAAAACAAGAAGATGTTACCATGTATGCAAGTAGCCTCGTTACACATCAGTGGTTGAACATAACAGCATGCAAGCGTAGCGTTAGTCACACTTGACTAATGATATATTTTTCCTGATATTTAATGTTTTAATTTTCGCATGCTATGGCGAAGCATACTTAATTTTGAAAAAGCCATACAGGCAGAGGGTGAACATTCCTGTCAGGTTTCTGAAACGACGGTCATGCTTAAACGTCGCGAAAGCCGTTTCGCCCCTGGATGATATACAAGTGTACAGCTGACACCGTTAATGGGGAAAAGCTATACGTTTTGCTGATACCGAATCATAAGTTTTGTTCCTTGAATAGAAACCATGTGCACTTTCTACATGTTCGTCAAAATACACAGCTGCATTGCATTTTCAAACTCGACGCGTAGTGTACAAAATGCAAAATTTATTATCGCTCACAAATGAATTCTAGTGAGGAATAGAAATCAGCTGTTAACAATACATCGTGCACAGGCAAGGTGTGTCGACGACTTCAACACATGGCAATGTGACATGATTTCTCTGAGTTGCACAAGAAAGTGTAATCTACAGACAGAGCAAAAACCCACGGTCCCTCCACAAAATGGACCTCGGGGACACAAATTCGGACTCTCAAATTTTTTTTACGATATGTACTTTCCCGGTCAAATGCTTGTGTCGGCTCATTTTGAAGCTCGTGGAGTCATTATGGTTTTCAGCGTCCTATTTTTGTGAAAATCGAAAATTTAATTTCCCAATATCGTTAACACAGGGATTAAAGCTCAATTTGAACTTCAAGTGTCCGTAAACATTTGTTACCTTCTTTTTCTCTTGTACACAATTTTGCACAGACAACCCTGATTTTTAATCTTGATTTCGATAAGGAATAGTTAAAAGTTCCTTGAGGAAAGTTTGAGCATAAGTTTAAGGTGGAACGCGCCTCGGGGACAGATATTTGGGCGCTCAAACTTTTACAATTCTTTTCTGATATACCTCTCGTGGGGGTTCACTGTAAAGCTCTTGGTGTAAGAAAACCGTTCACCGGCTTAGTATTTCGAAATTCGAAAATTTAATTTTTCTTTTAAAGTTAACACAGGGATTCGGGCCAATTTGAAACTTAAATATCGGTAAATTTTTGGTTATTTGTTTCTCTAGTACCAAAATTTGCACGGTGGCTCCCGATTTTTATCCCTGATTTTTAAAGAGAGTGGTTGAAAGATTCCTTAAGGAAAGTCTGAGCAAAAGATAAAGTCTGTCACTTTCGAGGTGCATACAACCTTAAGTCTTTCAATATCAAAAGTTACAGCTAACGGGGCCGAGGCCATATCTATTGCTCATTTTCAAATCAGAACGCCGGAACGATTTTGCGTTTTACCCGCCCAAACGTAAGAATAAAAATGAAGTTCCTCCGAAACTGCTGGTTGGTGAGCGCGTACAGGAAAGGATTCAGGGTGGAGTTGCACCACAGCAGGTAGTTGGTCACTTCCCAGAGTACCTCATTCCAGCACGCATCGCACAGTGTTGTCACCAAAACAGTTATGTTGTAAGGAGTCCAGCAGCATATGAAAACCGCAACAAGTATAGAGAGTGTCTTTGCCGCCTTCCTGTGCTTTGCGGGGTTCGTATGACCGCTCGGCCCAGCCGTCACCGAACCCGGATCCGCTGTCGAGACTGACTTCCTTTCTTGTCCAAGATTGACGGACAGAGAAACGTCCCCCGAGACTTCAGTTTCGTTGGACACTTGTTGAACGCCACCAATGGTTATATCTGTTCCTATTTTTCTCTTGGCCATCTTCCGTATGTACAAGTACACCCTGCAGTTTAAGTAGGAGATGACCAGCAACGGGATGAAGAACTCAACGCACATCGTGACGACGCCGTAGACGAAATTGTCCAAACCTTCTATCTCACAATTTACGTTGTGGTCGATTGTCGACTCCCCGGCGAAGTATTTCCCAAAGAGAACGGCCGGAGCATAGAAGAACGCCAGAACCCACGAGAAGAGGATGACCAACAACGCCCGTTTTGGCGTCTGGAATAGGACGTACTTCATCTCGAAGGCCATCAGTAGGTAGCGATCTAGTGTGATGAGAATTATACCCATCACCGAGGCAAGACAGGTGACGTAATCAACCAACAGCCAGAACTTGCAGGTGGCCTCCCCGAACGGCCAGTAGCCTTTCAACAACCAAACCGTGTTAAGGAGGTACGCTACCATTCCAAAAAATGTTGGGACATTCTTGAAGTTGACTTTTCTGAAATAATCTTTATGTGTACATTGCAAAGCTATGAAAAAAACATGGGGTACCCATGCAAATTTTTTGAAAAAACGCATGCCAAAATTGACAGAAAACCACTAAATCTCCCATTTTGCGAAATTTGCACTTACCAGCAGAATCTTTATTTTATCGCAAACTATTAACAGATGCTAGTGTGCATACCACATTTTTGCATTGCCAGGACAGCTGAATTAGGACAATCAACTAAAATTTGTGATGTCTTGTCTTAAAAATTAAAATATTAGCCCTAAATTTATCATTTAACTGTAAAATTAGTCTTTTTTTAAAATATAAACTTCATATAAATGCACAAAATAATTTTCAAAATGTTAAAAAGTACAGCAATATTTATCAAACAGACAGTGTTCTTTGATTTAGAAGCAAAAAAAGTTGGGGTCACCGCGCAAATTTTCTTAGTAAACAGCAAAAAGTGACGAAAAAAGGTGAATTTTGTTAGACCTGAGATCTGACCCTCTAGCTTACTGGTATTATGTCAGAGCTATAATTGTTAATTATTCTCTACTGATCTTTAAAAATAAAAATAACTGTCGATTTTTCAGTGCAAAAATATAATTTCGGTTGTTTTGATTCATAAAAATTTCTGAAAGAAATATTATAAGGTCACTAGCATGATTTTTTGCCATTTTGTCCTGTTATTCACGCTCACAAGGTTAGGTAGTCTAAAAGAAACATGTACATCTTCTGGACAAAAGAGGGCGCTCTCCTATATAGAATGGTAGCGTACTACCTTAAGGGGCAGCGAAATCGCGCCGACGCACAGGTCTGCAGTCGCGAGGTTCAGAATGTAGAGGTTGCTCACTTTCGATCGTGTCGATTTGTCAATGGCGAAGGTTATCAACACAATGAAGTTTCCGGCCACGGTAACTACGATGATAACTGCTAGCACCGTGCCTATAACGATAGTCTGAACGTCGTTGTATGGACTTTCCGTTCCCATGTCAACGTCCGATCTCGTTGTCGCCGTAAGCGTCGTGGACTGGCTCAGCGACAGGCTGTCCTTGGTCGAACCCTGACTTTGCATTCTTCCCAAGTATGGCCACCGCGCAACGCGACATCGGAGTAAGTGCTACTGCATGCAAACATTTATCACTGCGTCCTATTTATGAAATGAAATACATTATCTACGTGACGCATCTGTTCCTTAGAAACATAAACACGTGATATGATAATGCCGCATTATCTGTGGAACTGTGTGACAGTAAAGACAATATTTGTAGAGTGTGTCGCTTGGAATTGCTGGTTGCTTCTATATATACACACGTTTGTGATTGTCATATGCCTCGGTTGGGTCATAAACCCTCGAGTTTTTCTCGAGGGTCTATGGTTGGGTCGATTAAGCGAATGTAGTTGAGAACGTCACGCTTCAATCACCTTGAGCAATTTTCGACATGTGTCCGAATTTTTTTACGCTTTCGAAAATCAATTTTCAAGTAACATTGAAATCGGCATTTTTTAACCATCGACATCATGATTGAAACTAAATATGATCGCATGTCAAGGTGTCCGATCGCAAGCTAAAGCAACCAATAAAAAAACAGACGCCAAATGACAATTTTCTGTCGGCAGCAGCAAAGATCGTGAGCGCGCTTTTATATTAAGTGACGAACCTAAAATAGCGATCATCTTTCGATGTTACCTTGCTTGTATGGACAGACGTCGGGGTTAGTTTCTGTTTGACCTTCATCAGTGTTTTCTCTGCATGTTCAGTGAAGTGGGCAATTTCTGCCCCATTAATCAAAATTAAGGGGCAAACTTGACATTTGAGGGGGCAGTATTATTTAATGCTTACTAATGACATTAAACAACATATCCTATCAAAACATGAACATAAAATGGCACTTGTATCCATGGAGACTGAAGCACAACTATGTCCTTTACTGTGTTTTCTTATCGGTGCGTCCTCTCCATGTTATGCACGTCACCAAAATTGAACGACAGGCGATATTTTGTCTTTTCCGGGTGAATATTCTGAATAGAAATAACAGCAAATTCACAGTTCACTACACTATGCGTATGAGTCACCACCATATGGGCGTATTTGCTTGCTGTGTTTTGAGCGCGATTTTCGCGTAGTCAGTAACTTTTAAAGGGCAGAAAATGGCTCGAAATGCGCAGTTTGCGCAATCGCGCAGTCGAGAGAAAACCCTGCCTTCATGGTAAATTTAAAGTGATACATCATCTGACAAGTCCCTCTCCCTAGAGTACATTAGATAATGATTTTGAACATGTTATTGCTATGCCTCGAATTTGTTAAATTTCGAAGGGGAACATCTGACACCTGTAGATTTCTCGCAATATCTCGGCGAATCTCGCGTTCGTTCGACCTAACCACTTGTGCGTTGCCACGATTCTGAAGAGTTTGTTTGAGGCAGATATGGGACAACACGCTAAGACTCAGATAATTTCTTCTTTCAATAAGTCTCACTCCCCACGCATCAGTTGCATCAGATGCATCAAAAAAAGGACGGAGAGCGACAGATCACCATGTGTCTTCTTCATTGTGTATTCAAGCACTGATATGATGAAGTGACACACAGACGCCAAGGCAATAGATTAACAATTGCCATAGCCACAGTCTCTTCAGCTATTTTTATTGAACAGGCGCACGCACCAGACGGCATTCAATATTTGCTACAGGGGAAAGTAATTATTAATTGTTTATTCTGATTAATTATTGTTATACATCTCGTTATTAATCAATAAATAGGCAGTCGCCCCCCCCGGGCAACTACCATTAGGACACTCAATCTAACACTGCACTGTGAGGTATGAAGTGTGTCCCTATGGTAACTGTCCAGCTATCCACATGTTTGTTACATAGAATACACAATACCATGTTACGATTCTACCGAAATGTAATGTTACGGAAAACAAAGGGTTTTCATCACGACTCATTTATATGCGCGAAAAAAATTCAATGAATTAACTAAAGTAAGCTGCTGCAACAATACCCTCCCCGCGTTGTGAAGATTGGACGTAGTCTGCTAGGCACATTATTACGCATTATAGCACATTATAACAGAATAAGACCTGAACAACAAACCGCCTGAAGACTAAGACTAAGACTGCACAACGCTATGTTTTCTTTGGAACAAAGCAACTCAATAAAACACCGTCGTTTTCAATACAGAATATCCAGGAACAGTCAAACGATGTTTACTGAGCGTGTACATGTGAATGCGCTTGCGTGAGCGCTTGGAACTCCAACATTGGACAGAATAGTCTTGTCCCCTGCCCCCTTTCTACCGCTGGCAGCGCTGTGCTAGGATTCGTTAGCACAGCGTAGACAGCGGTAGAAAGGGGGCAGGGAAATAGACTGTGGATAGAAGGGATCGAAAGCTACATCAGTTTGTCTGACCACCGGGTATTGCAAGCATTATTCGTCTAGAAGTTATGAATATGATCAATAAATGACATGTATTAAACTTTTTTCATTATATACAAGCCTTACCTATGTCGTGTGTATGCCTATTACTTTACCCTCGTTATCTCCGTATAGTATTTCAAAGAAAACAGTCCATATCTGTTAATTGCCCTCCCCCCTTCATTAATTTGTTGTGCCGATCACCAACGCGGGAACTTATCGCCCTGATCACAGTCCCCTCCACCCACGTGGGTGGAGGAACTGTGCGCTGATCAAATAACTCGTTACCCTATGAACTGCTTGCAAGTTATTTGATATCTGTGGTCTTAGGTCTTTCAGTTCACAAGATCCAACTGCCGACATGAAAACAACTTGACTATTGTTTTATTTATTTACGTATTGTACTTTTAAGGATAGGTCATTCATTTCCCACACAATGGTGATCTATGCTCTATCATGACGTCCTGTATCGAAAATGATACCAAAATAACGATGAAAAGCGTCTAAAAACAGACATATACATATAAACTACGCATGCAAATATAAATTGAAAAATTCAACAATCATATTTCTTCACAATTTGAATGCAACGTTAATTTTGAGGCACAGCAATATGTCGACGGTTTGTTTGTGTGTCGAGAACTGTACAGTGAGTGTACGTGTGTATGGTCCGACAGCTTCAGACATCGTCGCATTCCAAAGTTTAGTGTTGAGAGCTGGTGCTATTTTTTACATCCATGCTTGAAGGTAGAATGCGCCCCGCCGATATTCGGACTCTATAGTTTTTACAATTTACCTCTTATCTACCTCTCGTGGGGGTCCATTTTAATGCTCTTGGAGAAAGAGAAATTTTCAGGTTTTCGAAAATCGAAAATTTTGTTTTCCCTATATACTAGTAGTTAACTCAGCGATACCAACCATTTTGAATTTCAAATATCGGTCAATGTCAGTCCCTGATTAACTCCAACCTTTGCAAGTTCACCGAGTGTTATGCGTGATTTGGTAAGAGTATGGTAGAAAGTTTCATCGAGGAAATTTTTAGCGAAAGTTTAAGTCTTTTACTTTCGGGGTCGCGTACTGTCTTAAGTAAGTCGACAACGGCAAGGTTGACGGAGAAATGATACCCTTTTCTGTTTTCTAGCGTCAATGAAGACATCACTTTCTTTACTAAAACTGAGAAAATTCTAGTTCCCTTTGTGAAATCTTTGTTCTTTCCTTGCTACTGAGATAAACTACAAACGATTAAAGACTTTCCGCAACAAGGTATGCCAATTGAATGGATGTATAATATCGCTCAAAAACGTGACGCATTCGAAACACACAGTAACGTTTGAGTTTCCATTTGCGTCCAACCTGTGCGCATGCGTGTTCTGCGCGTCAGGACATCCATCGTTTGAAAAAGTCAGTCAGTGCATATATTCCTTTTAACATCGGCGAATTTTATCGTCACGCACGAAAAGTAACGACAGACAAGAGATACGTATAAGAGATCGCCTAGTTATGCACACAGAATGGACAAATAATTTCGTAATTAAGCCTCCAATAATTCTCCTTCAGTGTTATCACGATCGAGTGTAGGCGGGATATGGCGAGACATGGATATCACGTCATACACACAATGGACGACTGAGAGTCTGGTCCACACATCTACGCAGGTTGTTGGCGCTATACAGATGTTATCCCTTGAGTCTTCTTAAACGCGATTAACTATTTTGAAACCTCGGCACGTCTGATGTTGTGCAGGCTTATGGCAATACTGGCGTGGTAGTCGCCGTTTAATGAGGTGATTACTATACTATTGAACACAAAGTAACGCCTTCGAATGACAGCTTTTGATATCTTTCGGCTTGATGATATGCAGCATCACTCACGTGACATATTATGAGGTGTAATGGGAGCAAATCGGTGACTAGACATCAACTCAACATTTTCTTTTTATGACCAAAAATAATAGAGAAATAAATTGTAATTAGGTGTGAGGTCCGTGACCGGGACCGTGAGCTGTCAACAACCTTTGAAACTACCTAACAACTTACATCTGGGCGAAAAATACGTAAGAGGGTTTCTTCCCTGTCGGCGGACCAACTTCCGTGGAAATGAGCAAGACCAAGATGTGGTTCGTCTGGTAATCGAAGAGCTCGTTTTAGCACATATTACTATTTCAACGCAGTCTGCTCAGTACGTTCTCGTCCGTTCGAAATGAGGCATTGGCGTAGCTGACACGATTATCGCCCTGCTTTCCTCTGTAACAGTTTGGCGTCATGATAACAGAGAGACAATCGAGGTGACCTGAATGCTGGAACATGTCTGAACAAATACGACATACATTATCAATGCAGTCAATTAATTTTGGTCAAATATTGGGTAAAATATAATGTTACACGAAAGGATAATGTAATTACATAAAGGTTAAATGATATAATCAAATTTACGGTCGAACAAATTAAAGTAATTAACACGTGAACTCGAAAGATACCAGTTTTATACGTCGGTAAAAGAAAATTCGTTTCATCATAGCGAGGCAATGAAAACGTCCGTTCACAACGTTCAAGACAAGATAAGCCAACATGTACTAAAATTTAAACAACTGTACACCAACGATAGAACCTTTGTTACATGTTGGGTATGTCGCCGTGGCATACCGTCAGAAATAAGAGTGTGCTAGGTAAAATGAGACGTTTTCCCATTTTCAGCGCACACGACGTTTTTGTCCATACTTTCACGATAAAGACGAATTTTTGTTTGATTCACTCCAAGTCTATTGGTCCGGTGTATCGCTGCTGAAAGAATCTATGTAAACGCGATATTCGCCCTCCGTCAATCGCCACACCATCAGATATTTGCCCCTGTCAGTTGCCGTCCCATCATTCGTCCTGAACGTGAAGCGCCCCCTGTCGACGATGAACTCACTCCCAACAGGGCCGATTGTCTCGTCGGACTGATATTGCACTTCTGTTATCCCATCATCCAACATTTCCTTCCCCGCCTTGAGTATTTCTGAAAGAAAGGAAACGAAAGTGAAAGGCAAATGCTAGCCCTAAAGTAGTAGGTGCCTGGAAATTGGACGACCAAAACATTTGCTCAATCTTTCTCGACGACTTGAATCTTCATCGTGCAAAGTTGTGATACTATACGCACAACTACCAAACTTTTACCGATATTTGAAATTCAAAATGGCCTCCATCCCTGTGTTAACTTTTAGGAGGAAAAACATTTTTGATTTTCACAAAACTAAAAGTGCAAACTTTAGTTACTCCATGACCTTCAAAATGAGTTCCCGGTAGTGGTAGACGAGAAGAGAGTTGCAAAATTTCGCGAGTTCGAATATCTGTCTCCGAGGCGATTTCAAGATTTTAAATATTGACCCGTAAACACGGCAGCGAAGGCCATATAACTATCAGTTGCCCCACGAAGACGCGCTGAAAACCATTACTGGTAAGGTTTGCTGCCGGGTTACCGATACTAGTCTAATAGAAACAGGAGTCGGTACCTCGGGAAACACAGAAGTCATTGCTCCAATTAAACAGCCGTGCTGCAATATATATATCATGGGGGAAAATGACATAGATGAATTTGTCAAATTAATAATTAAACAATTGGAAATGGCTGTAGATTTGTGAGAAGTTCGCGGTTGATCTGTTGGCTACCGAGTCTCGGAGAGTGAAATTGGGAGAGACACTGCCTGACAAGAATGAGAAACGATGGTACGTGCGAAACAAGTAGCGCATGTGAGTTTCTGAGTGTCTAAACGTTCGACGACGACTTGGGCATTCATTTTGTTTTGCCAAATACAACGGAAAGGCTCGTTACTGCTTTGTTAAGGTAGAATACGCCTCGGGGACAGATATTTTGACTATCTAACTGTTACGTGCAGAGAAAACGAACAAAAGGGTGAACTCAGCAGTTAACGTTTAAACAAAATTTATTACAGAAAATAAAACTAATTGCTAAGTTAGGGATAGAGTACAAGCTTTAAAAGTGTACAGACTACTTATCTCAGCTGGGACGGCAAAGCTCCAGTCTCAGAGTTGTAACAGTCTGTCGAATGAATGAACAGTCCTTTGGCTTGCAGGCTTGAAGCTGCACAAAGTCCACAGTATAAATCCAGCGTTGGCAGTGAAGGTCTTGGAAAGTCTTGAGAATGACTACTGCTGGAGTTTAGTAACACACAAGAGACACGATCCCAAAAGTCTGACTGGAAGCTGAGCACGTCCCTTTTATAAAGGCATATAAGAACAATCTAGAACTTTTATTGACATGCTAATTACTGTTCTAAAATTATCTCCCTTACACAACTAATCAACTTTCCAGAACATTCCAAACATGACTAATTGAATTCAAGGTTGTGAGGTCATTGAGGGTAGTGACCTTGAGAATGTTCTAGACTAATTGAACTCAGGTCATGATGAGTGTGGGGGGAAATGACCTACATAACACACCCCCTCTTCAAAAAAAGAAAATTTTTCAAAGAAAAATCTTTCTTTTACAAATGTAATCTTGAAAAGGATTTAAGTACTCAAATTTTGTTGTACTCTAAAGTAAAATTTCTTGAAAGTGAACAACAATAAACTCTAAATACGAGAGAGACAGTCTGCAATTAAATTGTCTCTGCCTTTGATATGTCTAATGTCAAGATTAAACTCCTGTAACATTAAACTCCATCTTAGCAATCTCTGATTTTTGCCTTTGAATTTCTGCAGAAAAACAAGAGGGTTGTGATCAATATAAACCACTATTGGCTGATTTGAAGAAGTAACATAAACTTCAAAATGCTGTAAAGCTAATATCAAAGATAAACACTCTTTTTCAATTGTAGAGTAGTTTCTCTGGGATTTGTTAAATTTGCGTGAAAAATAGCAAACAGGATGATCTACACCATGACTATCCTCTTGCAATAAAACAGCACCAGCAGCCGTATCACTAGCATCCACAGCTAATTTGAATGGCAAAGTGAAATCTGGTGCAGACAACACTGGAGCACTTTGCAGTATGGCTTTAAGTGTATCAAATGCATGTTGGCATTGCTCTGACCAAACAAACTTTACTTTCTTTTTAAGTAAGTTAGTCAACGGCTCAGTAATTGTGGAGAAATTTGGACAGAATTTTCTGTAGTAACCAGCCATACCGAGAAAGCGCATCAGTTGTCGTTTGCAGTTTGGTATGGGAAAACTTGAAATGGCACTGATTTTAGCATCAACAGGTTTTACCTCACCCTGTCCTACAGTATGTCCGAGGTAAGTTACCCTCGCCCAACCAAACTCAGATTTGGCAAGGTTGACAGTCAACATTGCTTTACTCAGTCTCTCAAAGAACTTCCGCATGAGCTTGATGTGTTCCTCCCAGGTGTCACTATACAGGACGACGTCGTCAACGTAGGCTGCACACCCGTCTAGCCCGGATATGACGTCGTTGATCATCCGTTGGAACGTTGCCGGAGAGTTCTTCATTCCGAATGGCATCACCTTGTACTGGAACAATCCGTCTGGTGTAACAAAGGCGGATATTTCACGAGCACGATCCGTCAGAGGGACTTGCCAAAATCCCTTCAGTAGGTCAAATTTCGTCACATACTTGGCTTTTCCCACTGGTCGATGCAGTCATCAATCCTCGGGATTGGAAAGTGTCTGTCTTTGTTAAAGTGTTGACCTTCCTAAAGTCCGTGCACATACGATAACTGTGGTCTGATTTGGGAACAAGTATGCACGGCGAACTCCAGTTACTTTTACTGGGTTCAATAAAGTCATTGTCCAGCAGGTATTTGACTTCTTCCTGGAGATATTTGCTTTTGTTGGATTCAGTCTGTATGGATGTTGTTTTACAGGCTTACTGTCCCCAACATCAACGTCGTGATAGATGACGTTTGTCCTCGTTGGAACATCTTGAAACAGGTGTTTATATTCGTGGAGCAGTTCTTTCACCTGTTGTTGTTGTTCTGGCTGGAGGTGTGCCAACTTTGTAGACTCCAGCTTCTCCAGGATTTCTGAGTTCTGAAGCTTGACCGAGCCCAGCTTTGAGTTTAGAGTATTTTCACTCAAGTCAGTTTCAGTATCACTATCTTCATAATGGCCAGAACTGACTGTACTGACAGGCTTTGTTTAGTAGGATTATCCCTATCCAAATATGGCTTAAGCATATTTATGTGACATAGCTGTTTTTGTTTTCGCCTGTCAGGTGTTATTATGATGTAATTTAAATCACTCAATTTCTTATCAATTAGGTATGGCCCAAAGTAACGAGCATGGAGTGGTTTGCCAGGAATTGGAAGTAGAACAAGAACTTTTTGACCTGGTTCAAACTTCCGTTTTGAGGTGTTTTTATCATATTTGGTTTTCATTGACTGCTGAGATGACTCAAGATTTTCTCTGGCTAATTCACATGCTTTAGAGAGTTTTGTACGAAAATCTGACACATATTGCAAAATATTCAGACAATCATCATCGTCTGATAGGAATTTCTCTTTAACGAGCTTAAGTGGGCCACGGACTGTATGTCCAAATACAAGCTCAAATGGGCTAAAACCAAGAGACTCTTGAATTGACTCTCTAACAGCAAAGAGCAGAAAATGAATTCCTTCATCCCACTGCTTCTCTGTGTCAAAACAGTGGGTCCTGATCATATTTTTCAAAGTTTGATGAAATCGCTCGAGAGCACCTGACTTTCTGGATGATAGGCGGATGACCTATACTGTTTAATGCCTAGCTGATCCATTACTTGTTGGAAAATTCCAGACATAAAGTTGGAGCCTTGATCGGACTGGACACATTTAGGGAGGCCAAATAAAGTGAAAAATTTGACTAAAGCTCTCACTATAGTCTTTGTCTTTATTTTCTCAGTGGTATGGCTTCTGGGAACCGAGTTGATGTACACATAATTGTCAACATGTACTCATTTCCTGATCTTGTTTTTGGTAGGGGCCCAACACAGTCTATTAGTATCCTACTAAATGGTTCTTGAAATGCAGGAATTGGCTGTAAAGGGGCCTTTGGAATGGTTTGATTCGGCTTTCCTACCATTTGACATGTGTGACAAGTTTTACAGAAATGTGCTACATCCTGCCTGAGATTAGGCCAATAAAAGTGACTGAGAATTTTATGATAAGTTTTCCTGACTCCTAAGTGACCAGCCCAGGGCGTTTCATGGGCCAGGCGCAATATTTCAGCACGATAGGGCTTTGGAACCACAATTTGATGTTTTATAGCCCAGTCGTCATCAACCAAAACATCTGGAGGTCTCCATTTACGCATGAGAATACCAGATTTTGTATAATAGGAAACAGAGCTATCTGAAGTTTTACCTTCATCATCTACTCTGTCAAACAAACACAAAATATCTGGGTCTTTGTGTTGTTCTGCAATGAGATTTGATCTAGAAAATGTCTGACATTGGTCAGCAGAAGTTTTACTGGAAGTTTCAAATCCACGAGGGATAACGGAATGATCCGTGTCAAACACCTGACTGAGAAAGGTGTCATTTAAGTCAACATCTGTGACATTATTTTTGAGAGTATTTTGATTCTCGGAAGTTTTCTTTGACATGGCTCGAGTAATGGCACATGATGGGAAAAGGCCGGGAATGTCTTCCTCTATTGGCTCTGGATTTTGATCTAAACTAGGATTATCAGTCACAAGTGGATTAGTAATGACCTTGTCCCCAGCAAGGTCGTTTCCGAGAAGAAGGTGAATCCCTTCAAAAGGCAAAAAAGGCCTAATACCTAAAGTCACAGGTCCAGAAACAAAGTCGAAGACAAATAGACATTATGGAGAGGAACAGGAATGTAGTCATTACAATCTACCCCCTTAATAAGAACTTTAAAACCTGAAAATGACTTTTCAGAAAACGGCAGGGTATCTGCCAACAAAAGAGACTGGGAAGCCCCGGTATCTCTTAAAATTTTGACAGGGGTAGCGGAAGAGAAATCACTAGAAAGTGATATAAAACCATCATGAATAAATGGTTCGAAAATACCCATAATGCTATCTTGAGAAGAATTGACCTTGACCTCATTAATTGGGGATAAGAGGGGTTTAACCTCAGAAAATGTGTTGCACACATTATAAGACTCTAATTGAGTTGATGAAGAAATAAAGCCGGTGGGCTTAGATCCACTTTGACCACTTTGACCTTCACGTTTTCTTTTCAATTTGAAACACTCTGACATTAAATGGCCGTCTTTCTTACAATAATTACAAGAAAGTGTACCAAACTGTTTGTCAGAAGGAGATTGAGACTTGGGATCTGATGATGTGGGAGTGTTACTTGAACTCTGTGAACTGTTGTCATTTGATTTTCTACTGTCCTTTGAAAAATTCTTGGACGAAAAGAGGAGTTAAATTTACCTGCATTGTTTCTGTATGAAAAGGACTGGGATGGTTTGCTGAGAAAGGAAGATTTGTGGGTCAATGAATAATCATCGGCCAAACGTGCAGCAACCTCTAATGTATCTGCCTTTTGTTCATTGATAAATGTCTTGATGTCACTCCGGATGCACCTTTTAAATTCTTCAATCAAAACAAGTTGTCGTAATTTGTCATAATTCTGACTGACCTTTTCCGAAGAACACCAACGATCAAACAGTTGTTCTTTTGTTCGAGCAAATTCAACGTAAGTTTGATCTTTCACCTTCTCACAATCCCTAAATTTCTGACGGTAAGCTTCAGGCACCAACTCATAACCCTTGAGAATTAATTCCTTCACAGAATCATAATCTGAAGCCTGCTCTACTGACAACTGAATGTAAATTTCTCTGGCTTTACCCACCAAAGCACTCTGCAAAAGCATAGACCAGGACTCCTTAGGCCAGTTCAGACTCTGAGCAATTTTCTCAAAATGAAGGAAATTTATCAACATCCTTTTCTTGGAAAGGGGGAACTAACCTGAAATGCTTAGTGATGTCAAACTTGTCTGAAGGGAAGAATTTTCCTGACTGTCCAAGCTCTAAACGTTTTATTTCTACCTGCAATCGCTGTTCTTCTAATCGCAATTCTTTTTCTCTCTGTCTTTCTTCCATTTCTAATCTTTCCTGCCTTTCTTTTTCTTTCATTTGCAATTCTTTTTCTTTCATTTGTAATTCTTTTTCTTTCTGTCTTTCTTCCATTGCTAACTTTTCACGTGCCAAATCTGCCTGTATTTCTAACTCTAATTTTCTGAGTTCAAAGGAAGACTCAGGTTCATAATCTTTTAGGGCAGACTCCTCAAAATGGCCTGAATTAACTAAATGTTTTGCAATCTTGAACTGTATCTCTCGCTTGCGCATAGATCTTTTGACTTCTACATTAAGGAAATTTGCCAGTGCTATGAGGTTGTCTTTTCTGAGGGAATTAAATGTGTCCTGATCAAGGTCCTCCATAAATTCGTCTGGCTTGAATTCCGCCATGATTAAATTTCGCTGAGTTCACAGTGTAAAGTAGTTTTGAAAAGGTAGGCAAAATGTTGTCAAACGGCTCAAAATATTCGTATCCCGGACGAGCCCCCAATTTGTTACGTGCAGAGAAAACGAACAAAAGGGTGAACTCAGCAGTTAACGTTTAAACAAAATTTATTACAAAAAATAAAACTAATTGCTAAGTTAGGGATAGAGTACAAGCTTTAAAAGTGTACAGACTACTTATCTCAGCTGGGACGGCAAAGCTCCAGTCTCAGAGTTGTAACAGTCTGTCGAATGAATGAACAGTCCTTTGGCTTGCAGGCTTGAAGCTGCACAAAGTCCACAGTATAAATCCAGCGTTGGCAGTGAAGGTCTTGGAAAGTCTTGAGAATGACTACTGCTGGAGTTTAGTAACACACAAGAGACACGATCCCAAAAGTCTGACTGGAAGCTGAGCACGTCCCTTTTATAAAGGCATATAAGAACAATCTAGAACTTTTATTGACATGCTAATTACTGTTCTAAAATTATCTCCCTTACACAACTAATCAACTTTCCAGAACATTCCAAACATGACTAATTGAATTCAAGGTTGTGAGGTCATTGAGGGTAGTGACCTTGAGAATGTTCTAGACTAATTGAACTCAGGTCATGATGAGTGTGGGGGGAAATGACCTACATAACACTAACTTTTACAATTCTTTTCTGATCTAGCACTTGAGGGGATTTATTTTAAAGCTCTTGACGTGAGAAAACTTTTCACCGTCTCAGTTTTTCGAAAATCGAAAATTTTTATTTTTCTCCATGGAGTTTACAGAGGGATGGCGGCCATTTTGGATTTCAAATATCGGTAAATTTTGGGTAGCTTGTTTCTCTAGTATCAATTTTGCACCCCCGATTTTTATTCTTACTTTTGAAAGAGAATGGGTGAAAGATTCCTAGAGAAAAGTTTGAGCAAAAGTTTAAGTCTTTCATTTTCGATTAGCTGTAACTTTGTTTGCTCTGTGTATCATCTGCAGTTTCTGGTTTGAATTCCTGAACCATGGAGAAATTCCTAATATATAGCTCAAAAATATACCCTATATGAGTATAATCTGCATTGTTATTACTTAAATTTTGTATTCAGGTCCGGACTGAATACATTTATCAACAATAACAATGGTCATTTCACGTATACAGGCTGCGTTGGCAAGCAGGACACCGGGCATTGGTCATGATGATCGGATTATACTATAGTAAAATTCTGTAGTTGATACATTGAAACTTAGTAGCGAAAAATTAGTCAAAAGTTACAGCTAATGTCCCTTTAAGGTAGTATGCGCCTCCAAAAGTGAAAGATTTTAACCTTGCTCAAACTTTCCCCAATGGAATTTTCAACCATTCTATCACAAAATTAAGATGAAGTAAAAATCAGGGGTCACAGTGCAAAGTGTGGTACCAAAGAAAGAAATTAATCTATATTTGACATTTAAAATGGCCGGGTCCCAGTGTTAACTCTATGGAGGGAAAATAAAATTTTCGATCTCAGAAAAACTTAGACAGTGAAAATTTTTCTTCTCCAAGAGCTTTAAAATGAGCCCCCCCCCCCCCGTGAGTGGTAGATCAGAATAGAATTGTAAAGATCTGAGTCCGAATACATGTACACGAGGCGCATCCTAACTTTACTGTAGCTTAGAGGTTTGTATCCAGGGTGATAACCTGCTTCGGTAATTGACATCGATGGAGGACATTAAGGCATGCAGAGAGGGACATACGGCTTCTTTTCAAATATTACACGGAGATAGCGGGGGCTACATAGGCACATAGTCCAGTATGTCGTTCATACTTGTTCATACTTAATTGTTCATATTTGTAATATTTAACCAATTCAGTGCTCACCACACCGTATAGTTTTGCCTTCAACGTACTCGCATTTATCGTTTCGTGGTGCTTTGAAACAGCAGGTTGGGCATAACCTCGTGACCAGGGGTCATGTAATGACCTTTGACCCGAAATGCCAAATTCACGGAAACTTGGGTGTTTAGATGTGCTAACACTGGCAATTGTTGTTTCAATGCCATATGATCAGTGGTGCAATCAGACTATCGGTAGGGCTAATAGCTCGAGCAGCGCCACTACTTTACCAAGTCAGGGACAATGCAGTAATATTTTATAACGTCTTCTACTAATTTTACTACTAATTTTAAAATTGTCAGAGGTTTTGGAGTTGCTATCCAGAAAAAGCATAACTACCCAAGGTTTGCTTTGCGCATTTCCATGCACCGTGATTCAAAATCGTTCCACAGTTGCTTGCCAAGATGTCTGGCTAGCTAACGGCATACACGTCGTCGAAACTCGGGGGTCATCAAAATTCTATGGTGTCACAAAAGTAAGTTCAACTGATTGCTCAACGGTAGGTAGCCCATGCGGGGTACTTGTGGTCTACACAACATCAAAACGTGGTGAGAAGAAGGGGTCATTATGCTGTAAGGTCACAGAAGGTCAGAAGGGATGACACGGAATAGTCTGGCGTTCTGACAGTATACAAAGGCGAGGGTCAGACATCCATCCAATCGATTAGCGAGTCTAGCAAAAGACGACATGTGATATACACTGAATACAGAAAGCTGAAATGAAAGAAAGCGGACAGACAGGTAGTAAGAGACATACAGGGTATAACGGAAGTCGGTGAAAATGAATAAATGGTCAACTAGGACTGCCGCATTTAATTAACTACGTCTGATTGTAAGCATGATCTGCCTTATTAATAAGTAACAAAGGCATGTCGTGTAAAGAACATAATGTTTCCAGTTAATCGTGTAAATTTTATTGGTCAATTAAGAGTAAAGCAGTGTTCGTATTTTAACATAATTAACAAGATTGTTATCGTTCCATACCTTCTATACCCTGCTTGGTTTCTTGTCCCGGCGCCATTAACACAACATCCGGAAGATAAAGTTCGCGAATAATATCAAAATTTCCATCTCGATAGGCCGACGACAGTTTCTCGCGCGACTGCGCGAGTAGTTGTCGGAACTCCATTTTTCGCCCGTGGAAAGAAGTAGTTTGACCAACGTGGCTGTGATTAATTATCCAGCATCGATGTTGATGAATTTCCCCTTAATGGGTGAACAAAGGGTAAATTTTATATAATAATTTCCGCACGACTGCTTTATCTACAGGGGTATATTCAAACGCTGACTAATAGGTCATAGGTCAGACTACATGTGACAAGTCAATATGGCGCCAATCAATATATACTCTACAAGTCCTACTTTGATAGGAGAACATACATGTACAAGCAAGCGCGGACACGCAAATATATGATGAGCTAGCGACCATTTTAGCGAATACCTCGACGCAGGGAGTAAAACAAGTTAACATTTATACGTGTTAGCAAGGGCTGATGTTTATTTACCAATACAACGGAATACCCTAAATTCTGCACTACATGTTCTGCAATAACTACGTAGAGGTGATATAAATTCATATATTAAACATTACAAAACTTACATTTTAAAAATCCCTTATTTAGCAAACACTGTTTTTCAAATATAGTATAACTCAGAAATGGTAGAGCTAAAGACATAAAAACTGCAACAAAGTCAACATTCTAGCAATATTTATTTATCAGGAAGCTTGAATTCTCCGATTCAAGAAGATTTTGCACTTTCGTTGCAACATTGAGTAGAGCTGGGCTTTCCCATAAAACTAGCCTACACACGCTGTATGAAAGACAAACAGTGAGACGCCATATGTCAAAGGTCAGGTTAAAAAGGTCATGTCAGTGAGCACTGCAAGTCCTGATACGAGAACTAAAACCAATACGGCAAATTTTGTACGAACACTTTCGAGGCAACAGTCTGCTGCAACTGCTATTACCATCAAAGGTTGTTATTTTTTGTAATATGCACCATGGCAAGAATGGCAAGCTGGGATCACAAATGGCCGTCTTCAAATTCCACGTTATTCCTTGAAGTATGTTTTCCATTTCCCATGAAAAAGCAAACCAGCATTTCTTCACCGGTAAACAACTTACGAGTGCCGATTTTAGTCGGATTTCCCAGTTTTTGAATTTTACACAAATTCCCAGGTGAAATTCATTTGCAAATAATATTTCATTCGTTTTATACGTACATAAGCTGTGTTGACACGATGGACTCATAAACACATCATAACCGATGCATTGTACCCCGATCATAAAAACACTCAAACATTACAGATAACGTTTCGTTTTAATCGAGCTCACAGACTGTTTCAAAATCTAAAACACTCCCCAAAACTGCCAGTATGTTACAACCGAAACATACAAACTCTCGGAAAGTTATGCCAAAGCTGATAAAAATTGAGTTTTGTACATTTGAAACATTCAGCTAGTATGCCCCTCGAAAGTGAAAGACTTGATAAACGTTTGCTCAAACTTTCCTCAATGAAACTTTCAACCATTCTCTTACCAAATCAAGAATAAAAATCAGGGGTCACCATGCAAAATTTAGAGATTGAGAAAGAAATTACTTAAGATTTAGCTATATTTGAAATTCAAAACTTTTATGGGGAACAATAAAATTTTCGAAAAATTAATGTGGAAATTTCTATTGTTCCAAGAGCTTTATGATTAACCACCACAAGTGTTAGATCAGAAAAAAATGACTAAAATATTGAGAGTCCGAATATGTGTCCCGAGACGCATTCCACCTTCGTGCAATTTTAAACCCCTACAAAAAATGGTCCACGATGCAATACACACAAATATTCCAGTTTCTGAACTAACTGAACACCAAACTACAGGTACCTCGACTCATCTTGCACCAGACTGAGCAAGGTTGCATAGGGTTTCCGATGAAAACACACTGTAAAAGAGACTACATTGACTTAGTATCGGATTTTCTCATTTAATCATTGAATTTCCGCTGTAAAGCGTTAAATCGACATTTCTAATATTTCAGTCAATAGGTGACTTCTTGTTTATGTCCGTTACCATGACGATTGCACGTGGAAATGCAAAGTCAATATATTCGTGGTGATAGCTGTACCTTCGGCCGTTTTTTACACGTTATAATTGATACAGTCAGCATACAGCAGATACTCCCCATCGACTTTCTTCAAGAGGAACAACCCTTTCCCCGGGTACAAGGGTTCCCCGTCAGGGTTGTAGCACGTGAAGCCTGATGAGAAAAACACCATGTTCTCGTCGATCCGTCCGATTTCGTCCGGCGCGTGTGGATGGTATGACGCTATCTTCTTCCGCATCTCGGACAATGCCACGGAGATGCCTAGCAACAAAAGAAACAAGAAACTGGTCGTTACGGAATATCTAAAGACGACGTGATAGAAAGACGTTTAACAGACCAAGGTTTTACCTGGGTCTTTCTGTAAAATAAGGCGCTTGCTGAAGTTTCCTGCAGGTTACAAGAAAGACTGCTTACAGTTTTTGCAAATTCTGTATACTAAGAAGGTAACTAAACGGGCTTTGAGAACATACCTAACTTCAATACCAATTCTTTACATAGTTATTACACTTTGAACTAAATGCTGATGAAAATAAAATGTTAGCAATACACAAATCATTAAGCAACCTTTCTATTCACAAATTTATCGGTTATCTTTGCTCGCGTAGAAGAGTTTGAAATTGCCATTAACCACTTTTGCTTTGTCAAATACATGTAACGTTATTTTGTTTCACGCGATAGAATATTTACATCACGCCATGACTCTGAAATTCGATGAGTGGTGGTAAATTTGATGAGTGGTAATTCCTAGTGTATATGGCAGAATTTACGATATACCATTTTTTATAAAACAGTTGGAAAGCACAGTGACTTCAAATAGTAGAAGAGGCCTATACTTGTAACAAGCTCACCACTAGACTATTCTAGTGTATCGTGCACGTTTGGGTATTCCAGGCTATACAGATTTCCAAAACAGCGACTGTAATAACATTTAGATGCTTATTTTTGACGTCTGCAAGCAAGGTGGTGGTACCATAGTGGTGACGGTCGATCACGCGGCAGAATAAAAAACAAATACCCATGTAAAGACGATAGTAGACAAAACACTGTCAAAGGTCATACCCTAGAATCATCAGTCTTTCTATATCTTATTTCAATACGCCAAACTAAATCACGCCATTTCTCAGATAATAGAATACCAGGATCACTATTATGAATGATTTTTTTTTCAACGGCCCTAGAAATCGATGTTTCCTTTGATTACTCAACCATGTTAAACATCAGAGAAAACGCACGTCTTGACTTTCAGCACAGATATAAGGGGAAGGTTCAACATGTTTACGCGAAAGGGATTTAACATCGCTAACGTGCGTCTGTCCCTGTCATCTACATGCACATGCACGGTTTCACACCTTTGAACATTAAGTTATCATTAGTAAAGACTGGTTATCGGGACGATCGGGTTTTTTAGCTTTATCATGACACGGTCCCTCCGGGTCGTGATCACTGTAATTTGCGTGAGAACATTCTCAATCAGGCAAAGACGTATATGAGTGTGGTCCGACGCAATCTGATTAAGGTAAAGGGCGACGAATTCGGACGCGCACACGCTTTAGAACGTTTCTGCGCAGATTTAACTCCAGCCTGCCGCAAATGGGTTATTTTGTAGCGCATGTATTTAACATCACCTGTCATTGTTGAAATTGCGCTTTTACGAATTTTTTGACCCAGTGTCTTAGAAATACATGTGACCTATGACCTTGACATATTTTGACCCCCTAGGAAGCTGGTTTTTATTCAATATGAGCGAAAAATTAACATTTCTCTCCCATTTATATGGCGCAAATTACCCATTCACCTGGAGATATTGTAAAAAGTAGCGTGGTGACACCCTTTTATTAAAAGTGTAAACTAAATGGTATTATGTCAGGAGTTTATTCGCCAAGTTTGGTCAAAATGACACCATTCAAAGCGACAGGAAGAAAGTTCGAAAATTATGTAGTGATATAATTTCGATATCGTCATTTTGTAATCGATACTTATGTTAAAATTTCTTCACAAACATCATGAAAACTATACATTCGATAGATATGGATCTTAAGTCTTGGTATTTATTAAAATTAACTCATTTGCTAAGCGTTTTATAATTGCTTTCTTTAGTTTAAATGAATTATATCATTTATTTATTTCTAACGACGCCATTTTAACGTCCGTTTCCATGGAAACAAGCGTGGTGACCCCCATTTTTTATTTCATTTTTGCACTTGCACAACTTCCAAGAATATTTGTGCAAAGTTTCAAGAAAATGACACCACAACTTAATTTTGACGTAATTCGTAGTACTTCACCTTAAAATCCGATGTAGAGATGGGTCGGTCTTTACGCTATCGTATTACGGTCTTTTTTTATGCGGTCCTCACCTCTAACAAAAAGACTGTAATGCAATAGCGTAAAAGACCGACCCATCTCTACATCGGATTTTAATCAGATCGAGTCCGCCGGTTCAAAGAAGTTTCGGTATGAGTCAGGGCAAATGATTTGTGTGGTCAAAAAGCCAGGAACAACCTTTCCTATCTCCTTGGCTTTACAAAACTGAATAATATTTAAGGTTTCTGCAGAAACAATTCCGAACTGAAGAATTTTCCAATATAAAGATTCGGTTGTACCATGGGAATTAAATAAAATATAGAGGATTATTTGTATTAACATGTGGTCAGAGGTAAGCAGCGCAGATGGGCATCGGGAACAGATACTTGGATTCTCAAAGTTTAAAGTGGCACTCCCACTTGGTAACATTTTAAAAACACATCTTTTAGTGCCAACGGTCGATATTTGACGTGACGACTGCGCGCGGATCGCGAGATATCGATAAAAACATGTCTTCAAAAAAGTAAAAGTTTGAATTCCGGTGGCCCACCTAAATTCAGCTTCCGAACATCGAACGTTCGGCACTAGGGCCATTGTCAACAATGTCGTGATGGGGTTTTATGATCAAGGTTCTTGTCTGACTTATACAGAACTGCGAACGACACCAGTTCATGCTAAGAACACAAGCTTTATTACTGAACACGCCGTGAGATAAAAAGGCGCCAACCGGAACACAACTGTAGCAATTACATGTAAAGGCGCCAAAGCGCATGCACCGAATGTAATAGAACACCAAAGGATAAACATTTTTTGGCGGGAGATTATAGTCCACAGTCATTGGATGAAAGTTACCGAAGAGTCTGATTGGTAGAAGGATAACACATAGGCTCTGCTTAGTCCTATTAATAATGTTCAATGATGTGTCATTTGTTCTCCGACAACAAAGCTATGGAGTACGAGTCTACGCTGACGCTGCTGTACGCCACAGTACCACTTGCCTCGGTGATCGGTCATGCCCCGTGGGAGAAAGCTGAGTCTTACTGACTTGGTGATAAAACGAAAAACAATTTTTGCTGATTCCACCAGAATTCGCATAGGTGACTAGCACAGATAGGTGCGGTTGATACATAGCAGCCACCGCGTGGTATGCATAGAGGCATGCCACGCGCGCGGCGAACCACACGTACTGTGTGGCAGACGACAAAATGTAGTCATCGGAGGCGGCTAATATTTAACACGTAAAAACTGATGTTTATGTGGTATTGGTTAAAAATATAATACAACTGATTTAGAATAATGAAAACGACAAAAGCTAAGAAGAAGTTTTCAAAAACTGACCTGTGGTAAAGGCATAATGCTGTATATAAAGTCTTCGCAGTGGGAGGTAAAATTGCGTCGACGTCGTTCGAACTTATTATGGACTCCCTAGAATATCGTCAATCAGCACAACAACAAACCTTCGGGGGATTTCGCGTCATAATCAGAAACGATCGTAAAACTTCGGGATGTGAAAAATACGCTCGGGAAATGACATGTTTTTATCGATATCTCGCGATCCGCACGCAGTCGCCACATCAAATATCGACCGTTGGCATTAAAAAAATGTGTTTTAAAAATGTTACCAAATGGGAGTGCCTCCTTTAACAATGATTTTCCGATCTACCACTTGTGAGGACTCGTTTTTAATGGTGATTGCATAAGAAACATTTTCATCGTCTTAGTTATTCAAAAATTGAAAACCTTGTTTAAGTTCCTATAGTGTTGACACAGGGATGGCGGCCATTTTGGATTCCAAATTATTGATTAATCTTGGGTAATGTGTTTCTCAAACACCAAACTTTGCACTGTAATCCCTGATTTTTATTCTTGATTTGGTAAGAGAATCGTTGACAGTTTCATTTAGGAAAGTTGAAGTCATTCATATTCGAGGTGCATACTACCTTAACGTTTTCCATGGACTGGTTCTGTGGCAAATGGCGAGTGTTCTCTTCAACATGCCCCTTAGAGATAGGGTAGGTAGGGAGGACGAATGTGTTTTTGTTGGATTGCATGCGTCATTGCGCGCGGCAATCAACAAAGTTTAATCGAGTAGGATCTGCTTTTCAGCGTAAAAAAGTGTAGGGTCGGGAGGAGTTTGACCTAGGTTTCGCTGAGTTACCGTAAACACACAAGATTTTCGGTGTAAAGTGATTTCAGTCCAGATAACAATGCCAGCTGTTTGTTCTGTAATATTCAAATGTATCATTGAAAACTGTGGCGGTGAAGATGCGTAGCTGCAGTTTATTTCTTTCACTTGCTCCACTGCGCATTAGTTTATTTACATTCTAACAACGTTTTGAGCATTTTTACTAATAGGAATGTTTATTACCCTCATGGCCAACATTCAAATTACTCAAGAAATAAATACCTAATGCAACAAATGCGCCATATACATGATGATAAGCTTATACAAAAAGTTTGATACATTAAACTTAAAGATAGGAACATGATCTCCTTTTAGATAACATGTACATCAAAAGTAAATGTGAACTATGAAAATATCAATCAACAACTTTACAGATGACGTGCTGATTTCAAAATAACAAACTCTTCTCCAGACATCTTTCAGCTCAAGAGCTCTTACCCATGGGTGTCCTGATTACACAGGCGAACCAATATAATTTATGCCAGAATTAAATTCAATTGTCCGCAAACACATCACGCGACCTGCTTGCATATACTGGCTGTGCTCACCAGCCAAATTACCGGGTATCTCGACAGGCTTTAGTGACAAAATGGAAACTTGATAAGGCCGAGAAAAGTCGTTAAATATTGTCAGCTACACTGCAGGTATCGGTTGATAATGTTGAGCAGATGTAACAGACGAACGGAACGTGATATTCGTATTCTTCCAAAAGGCTTTGGTATGTGGAAGTTATTGGTTGGTCATCATAAAATATAAAAAGGCCAGTAGCTGTTGCTGTTTTTGTACTATTTTGCAATTCCTTACTCTACTTCCAAAGTAAGTTAAGTAACAACTATCTTGGACGTCAACACTGCGTCTATACATTTGCACGTATGAATTCTGTTGCGGACAAGAATTCACTTGTCAACAATAACAATGCAGTCTACACATGCAGAGGCCGAATCAACAAGCTCGGAACTATGTAAATCAACCTGCTGCGGGGAGTAGAACAAGAAACTGCAGGCGACATCAAAAACACAAATGAGGAAAAAAATCATCAAAAATTACAGCTACTGGTACCTTCATGCTGAGCTTTCCATTGGTCACTCACCTTCTCGTCCTTGTTTTGCTGCCTGACCAGGCATCATTGCCTTGCCGTCTGGACAGTACAGCTCCACGAGCATCCTTATGTTGCCGACATTGTAAAGGGAAGTCCATTTTCGCTGTACTGCTAAAATAATAGCATTCAGATCTTCTGTAGACGTCATAGTGGTTGAAGATAGGCGGGAAGCTGTTACGTTTGCTTGTCTGTGGTAAAAACTAGATATTCAGAAAATATGTATGATTTGTATTCCTGATGAAACGGTACGTTGCTTCGACGTATGAATAACTATAAGGCTATGCATATATTGAAAATACATATGTAACTTAGCAGGGTTGAAAATTTGTTTGTTTGTGTGTGATCGCGCGCGCGATCAGTGACCTTCTGTTCTATCCACACCTTAGTCTTTGAAGGTTGTTTGTTGCAATAGTACAGGCTTGATTACTTTACACTGTATTTACGACAAATCATGGTCGGACTATCACACAAAACAACAACAACAGCAGCAGCAGCAGCAATAAACAAACACTCAAAAAAGAAACCCGTGACAGGTAGGCCCGACTCACACGAACAAGGACACAGAAGTGTTCAATGAAGGATAGCTGGTAACATTTTTGGATTGCCTAGAGATGTAATATTTTTGCAGTACGAATGAAACGCCATACAGCTTTAGTCAGATTTTTCACCGAACATACAGCCTGGCATGCGTTTGATCCGGGCATTCGCAAAATTTTGATTTACTGACTATAAATGATAACCTTGATGACAAACAGTCGAAGAGTGCTGGTAATTAGCATCGACTGATAAAAATCCCATGATGATGCTATGATAACAAACGGCCTTGGAGATAACATATTTACCATCACCAGTTAATTTTAGTGATCCTATCGAGGGTGATTCCATTGTAAATGTCACCCAGGAAACTGCCAGGCCAGTAAAGCTTGCCAAAAAAAAAATCGAAATACACTTTTATAGAATTATGCAAATTCAAACTCGAACGGCATGCAACAACACGAAACCGGACATTCTCGCACTATCAGCAGTATTGACTGCAGTGCAGACCTCAAATCATGGTCATTGGATCAAACTTACTGTAATGTGAGGTTCTGACCTCCTAAGGTTTAACGGCCCGTCTCAAAGAGAACTGCAAAAAAAAGCAGTCGCTAAATCAATGGTAAACATATTGGTATGTCATTGAAAGTTTTCACCCGTGCTTTGCTGAAGCATCCCCTGTTGTTTTAGTAAAATTCGATTCCATAACGCAGACCACATTTCGTGCCATAAAACAGCACACAAACCCACTACTGGCGTCACCATACAGCGATAAAGAGGAACATGTATATCATACCTAAAGCCACAGAATTCCCCTCCCCTTCCCCGTCCTCAATTGAGGTCACGCCATTGTCATGTAACGATTTGACATTGAATTCATGCCTGACAATTTGCCTTTTGTGCCAAAAATACCCGTGTCTGATCGATGTGTTTACATGTTTTCAAGTCAGTTACAAGGCTTGATGTTAAGGCGTTTACCTCATGACCACCCCCTTATCGCCTCTGAGTGTCAGGTAGACCCAATTGCGATCGTGCGGCCTCTGAACAAAGCGAAATTGGGTCAGGGAATTAATAAAAACATACGACACACTGCACCAGTCATTTACCTGGTATGATTTGTATTGTTTTGTGAATTATTGTTGCACTGAAAAAGAGATCGCGACGACACAAATCTTGACTACGTGCTTGGACAGGGTACAAGCGGACGACCAACTATATCTCTGTTCTGACTCTACAGGGAGGTGTTCTGACGGAGAAAGAGAGGAAACACGGCGTCTCACTCGCGCTCATAGAAGTATTTTGTGTCGCGCCATTAAATCTAGACCATAGAGCTCACACAATTGGCCTGAAAAGCAAGTTTGACCCTGAATAGAGCGGTGGGTGTTCACAATCTGCTGCTATATACGCCCGTTTAAGTTTCTTGTTACCTAGTTTGCTTTGACTGTAAGTCCGTACAGTGGCACCGAGTAGACCAAGAGAGAGAGAGAGAGAGAGAGAGAGAGAGAGAGAGAGAGAGAGAGAGAGAGAGAGAGAGAGAGAGAGAGAGACTGTATGTGCGTGCCACAATTCAAATTCTCAAGCTATAGTACAGCGAAATTTGTATTTATATGTCAGAATAAGACAAGTGCTGCAAATCAATAATATCATTGGGCCATCGAAAAATTCATATTACCTATCCACCTGCCATGAGTTCGATTACATTATACATTCACGCGTGGAAAATAACAACCAAACTGACCTGTTATGTGAATGGCACAACAGCGTACTAGTTGGTGCTCACTTTCCGGCAACTGTGTGAAACTTGTCCTTTAACCTCTGAGATAAAAACAGTGTTTGATATTTCTTATTTAAAATGGAGGCTCTGGTCTTGAGTGTCAGTCTGAGAAATGCCGAGTTGAACACCTCATCTGTCGGTCCGAAGGCGCAAGAATGAGTGCCCTTTTCCCCGGTAATACTCGTTATTTATGGCGTACCTTTAGACTTGTTTACTTCGAGCCCTGTGACCCCAGCTACAGGAACGTGCGATGACGTGATCAATGGTTGACTGAGGTCATCCTAAGGCGAGAAGTCGCGACAGTACGCATTGGACTGGTCGTTTGTTCTGCTGTGTGGTTGTCAGTAATCCGTCAGTTCCGCCGATTTTAAGTATGTACTGAACGTGATATCTCGATGTCAACTCAAAAAAATCGGTTAACACTTGAGGGACCGTGTCTTGAAGTGGCGCAGTCACTTAAGGAAACGGACCAGTCGGAAAACAATTATGATCCAAAGCTATTACGTAATACTTTCTTCTTACAATCAATATTTCCAGGGACGATTTTTCATCTGGTGGATGACAATAAATCGATCCGAACTGTCAAGTTTGCCGCCGACAATCTTTTTCTGCGCTATTCTTAAAATTCGTCCTGCAATGACCAATGTCCGCCGCCCACTGTATGAAACGGCAGTTGTAAGACTCTTTGGCTTGATCTTAGAAGATATAACCACGTTTTCAAGCAAAGAAGTCTTGGAATCAACGTTACAATGACATTTATGAGCAAATTTAACGAAATGTAAGGTAGTGATACCTCTTGAGGCTGAATTTTTGAACCCAAATCTTCATATACGTCATCAGAAATGCTGCTCGAGCATCACAACAATTGTCAAGGGTTGATGAGATATTCAGTATATCATCTTTGTGCATTGACCAAATACTGTAATCACACTCGGTGCACTATGCTGCATTTAATCAAAAACATGAGAACACCTCACCACAATAATGTCTGTAATGGTAATCGTTCATCGAAATAAAACATATATTTGGGCACATTTGTTTAACTATTCGTTTCTCTTTAAAAAACAACCCCAGAAGAAATGTTTGATTGTCTTACAGACGGAAGGACCGTCTTTTATCGCTCACTATCACCAAGACCTACCGGGACAACAGTACAACGAACAGTGTACACTGACATGGTTGGCCGCTTGAAAACGCACCTCAAAATAAAAAAAATGATCAATGTTTTGAAACTCACATCGTCCTGCTTTATCATTAATACAACTGATACAAATGAAAAAATAAGGAAGTACAGATACATGGATGGTGAGATTTGGCGTTGATGTAGTTTGAGGTACGTATGCACTTATAAATGACCTTGTTCGTATTGCTATATCTGTGAGAACTCTGCTATGGATGATAAATCAAAACAAAGTCTTCGCGTTAGATTGAAGGATTAATGGCGGAGGACTACGTAGTAGTAAGAACAAAGTCTTTTCACAGGCTCAACAATTACATACGCTGGCAGTGATATGGCAGTGGTGGCCGAGAGTGGGCAAAAAAGTGGGGAGAAAATGCACTCTTTCCGTTTTACTTTTTGAGATACATCTCACATAGAAATACCTTCTAGTTTCAGCTGTAGTTTATGCAGTTCATATTGCTTTAAAACACGATACAGCATTCAAAGGAGTAGGGAGATGATTTATGGCCGGAAAATTGTGGTTTCCGCCGGTGAAAAATTGTCTACCGTTCATCCAAACGATTTCAATTGATAAAATCATCAGACGCATGAAGTAAATGTGCTGATCCGGCATGTTTCCAAGTTCCTAAGTACAGCAAGCAATTGATCTCCAAATTCGACACGTCCTACTTGACCTAATTCTGTGAATGAAGCCTTCGAGTCGACAAGGATTCTTTCGTGAGTGTTTAAAAAAAATTGAGATAATATTATTTCAAGAGCCTTTTATTGCATTTGAAAGTTGTTGTAGAAGTGTTCTTAGAGATCCGGCATTAGATGAATACTTGACTCCTAAATAGTTGACAAGAAACACGTAACCATTTATTGAGAACACTTGTGAACACTGCAGAATGTTCTGAACTGCCTACGTTACAAGGAGTAGCAAGTTATATTTAAAAAAACGCGGTCAAACCCTGCTTCCATTTCCTACAACATCAGGAAAGGTAACAAACAACTTTTGGTTCAAAGCAAGAATAAGCATGAAAATCATGGGCTAATCAGTCCTCAAAGGTCATGCGTTGAAACAAATCCTGTTTTCGATGACGTTCGCAAGGTGACGTCAAACACCTTCAGAGTATTACTTAAAAATAAAACCATAACATGCAAAATATTACGAGCAGCAATCAAAATTTCACAAGCTTCCACGACCAAGGTCAAAGGCTGACACTGTACGGACCATCGTTAGCCCTCAAATCTTAATTCGGAAAACTGAAATCGTGCCCCGATCGGTTCGGCGGACAATGACCTACGTTGAAGTACGTTGATATAGATAAGAGTGGCCCAAGGAGAGGAAGGGGTCAACTCTTCACCGGTACGCGTCTTCTGACCGTGCTTCAACATGGTATCTGTTCTGAAGTCAAAAAGAAAATAATCAACAACAATAGACACACAATCATTTATTTGGTTTTTTTTTTCGATAACTCAATAAGCGTACAATGTCGATCGAAAATCTTTGAGTAGTGGTCGGTTGTGGATGGCGACGCATTCAAGCTCCGCTTTAAGGTATATTGTTAAATTTCGAATGCTTCGATGGCTTAAGGTAGTAAGCCCCTCGAAAATGAAATACATTCATTGAACTCTTCAGTGCTCAAACCCACCTCAAGGAAACTTTCAAACTTTCTCATTCCAAATCAAGAATAAAAATCAGGGTGACCGAGCAAAGTTTTAGTAGATACACAACTTACCCGACATTTTTCGATATTCGGAATTAAAAATGGCCGCCATTCCCGCGTTAACTCTGTGGGGAAAATATAAATTTTCGATTTTCACAAAACTAAGACAGCGAAAACTTCACTCACACCAAGGGCTTCAAAATGAGCCCCAAAAAGTGGTAGCCTTGAAAAGCATAGTTAAAAAAATGAGTCCGAAGGAACATCTGCTCCCGAGTGTATCATGTGCTTGAGTGTATCATGTGCTTGAGTCAGGCCTGTGATTGAGTCACGTCTCAATGCTGACGGTCAATGACTCAGCTTGTTTAGTCAGCATACCAGGACAAGTGGCTGGTCTCATTGTCCTAGAATAATCAATGGACCATGACCCGGTCCATCTATTAGCCTCCAACGACGTGACCGTGCACGTGATACAGTCAACGGAGGACTCGTTGAAGGTATATCTGCCAACAATGACATACCGTATAAACAGTACATATATAGTTTTTGGCGTTTCAAAACTTGTTTTGAAAAGGTATTAGGGATACAAAAAATTAGAGAATAACTTTTGTAACCACTTTTCTCTGACGTAGGCATAAGGTGACATAAACTATGTCTCATAAAAATGTATTGCAGTGACTGCACTCACAACATTAAAGAAGCTTGATGAACGATAAGTTTGCAAGTTGTAAAAAATGCATCAGCTTCTGCTTAATTTTGTCTTGCTTTATTTTGAATAGTTTGCCATAGGAAGATGCTGCAGAAGGATCTTAATTAAATGTTTGCGGGACGTGCAAATCAATTTGGAAGGCATTGATCTCGCCTGGCCGTGGGTAAGTGGGGGGACGTAACTCTTAATGTAATCGATGTTACACAAACAACAGTAATCCAGACACACGCGTAAAATGAAAGTAATCCTCTTATTTATTCTAATAACACGTAAAAGAAATATTAATTTACAATAGTAGTAGTGATAATAAGAAAAACACTATGTGACCCCTGTGCTTTAAGGTAGTATGCACCTCGACTTTAACGTTTGCTCAAACTTTCCTCAGTGAAACTTTCAATCATTCTCTTGTCAAATCAAGAATAAAACATCAGCAGTCACCGTACAAAGTCTAGCAGTAGAGAAACCAATTACCTGACATTTGCCGGTATCTGAAATTCAAAATGGCCGCCATTCTTGTGTTTAGTCTACAGGGGAAAATAAAATTTTCGATTTTCTAAACAAAGACGATAAAAGAAATCTCACTCCAAGAGCTTTAAAATGATACTCCACAAGAGGGAGATCAGGAAAGAATTGTAGCAAATTTGGAATCCAAATATCTATACCCGAGTTGCATTCCGGGAAAAGGGGATAAATTATTAAACCGTCTATAAACTACGGTTGCCAGGGTTACAAGTTGAAAGTAAGAGAGGACGTAAAGTCCGGTCTCAGCGCCATGGTCTGGCAAGTTCAGATCATATGTATACCAGCATATACCAGACATTAAACTCGCAAGTCAACTCAGAAAGTACTAAACTATATCGGTGTTATCGGGTGAAAGGTCATACGTGACTAGCGCGTTTTTACCACGAACTTTGTTTCACGGTATAACTTTATGAGCGAGCACTTCGCACGCCTTGTATAATTCGACGTGCAAAAAGTGGCAGTGACATATTCCTTGTGGAATTCCGACTGATTTGACATTGCGTTTGCCTACGTCACCACATAGCATGCCCTGCAAAAGTGGTAACGACACTTTTCATTGGTTCCTCAACGTCCCTGACTTCAAAGGTGTCAGGGACACCTTTGAGGTCTTCACACACGTGACTGTGTCTTTAGAAGCAGAGGTGGCTCCTACAACCGCAACAACTTTCCCCGAAATATGACGATTTGCCACATTTTCACAAAGTAAATTGAAGAAGTCTGGAAGAATTTTGTGTACAAGATGTCTGTATCAACATCCGAGAAAATATGCAAAACTCTGCGATTTATAGCTTTGTATACCTCATGGAAAAACGGTTTGGAAAGTCGATGACTTTAGCTTAAAGCATCGGTGAAAAGATGAACGTATCTGTCGCTATATTGTAGTATTTCTGCATGATAAAGGTACTGTGGATATGCTAATAAAGCCACCTCTGGAAGATGAGTGATAGCGCCCCCGCTGAGCAGAGTTGTATTCTTGATAAACTGATAGTCTGGTCCTTTGCCCCATTTTTCAGCGCTGGCTCAGTGCGCTGCGGAGCTCGTGAGCCGTCATGGGCACCAGCCCGAGAGCAGGCAACACATCTTAATCTTGCCCGTGCTAGCGTACGTTATCAATTTTGTTACCGAAAAAACACTTACGTTTGCAAAACTTGTCGTAGAGTTAAGTCAAGTCGAGACTGGCCATGGTGAAATGTTCAATTTCTTGCTCGATCTCATTGCTACATGAAGTTTCAGACCAACTTCAAATTACACCTCAAAACGAAGAAAGTGTTGTTTAAAGCTTTTCCCATACAATGTGTGTCGTCTAATTCAAGTCGAGCTAAGTTCGTGTACCTTCTCGAAGCCATTTCTATACAGAAAATAGAGAGGTTTAGTTAGCAGTGGCATACGCGTATCCGTGTTTAGGCCTACATGCGAATTCGTTGACGTTCGTTCGTGTAATTTCTTTACGAAAGAATTATTGTTATACTCCGTTCTATCATATATATATATATATATATATATATATATATATATATATATATATATATATTATATATATATATATATATATATATATATATATGGCCCGAATCGCCACCAGTGTGACGTAAACAGGACGGATAAGAAATCCAAATTACTCCTGTGCTACGTCATCAACCGGATGACACAGTGACGCTTTCGTGCACAGACCGATCTGTCGCGATCGATGCCATGCTCTCATGACATTTTAAAGAAGAGGTAATGCGATAAATTCAGACATGGAAATTTCGAGTCGCTAAAGCTTTTGTAGATTTTCAAAAATAGAATTAGTCCGTGGGCTAGAGGGGGTCTACGTGCACCCCCCACACAGGATAACAAACCTGTATTTTTCAGAAGCCTTGGGATCCCTAGAATACGAAATGGAATTTTAACAGAAAAAATATAGGGATGGAATAGCTGTTATGGTCATGTTTTGAAGGGTACCGCAAAATCACGATTTTGCAACCCAATTGCATTTTCGTCAAATCTGTCTTCTTGTAAGTCATCTGCTGAGCTTATTTTTTAACATAACCTCACTTGTTTGGTACTATTAGAAAGTCACTTTGTTCTTCTTTAAAATGACATATTGCAACATGCAATATATTCTATAGTTTTTGTGAAATATGACCAAAACTTACCCCATACCCCAAAGTTTAACATTGCAAATTACAGTAAATCTCAAATTCTACCAATTTTTTTAGCTAGGCAGAATAAAAAATGCAATGCTTTGTATAAAATTGGTTTTATTTGGTACAGGGACATGTCAGAAATATGAAATAGACTTTTAACAGAAAAATATTGGGTCTCTACAGCTGTAACAGTCATATTTTGAAGGGTACCGCAATATTACAGTGTTGCAGATTTGCATGCATTTTTGTTAAAGCTGTCTTCATATTAGTCATCTGCTGAGCTTGTTTTTGAATATAATCTAATTTGTTAGGTATCATTAGAAAGATAATTAACTAGTCTTTAAAATGACATATTGTAACATGCACTATCTTGTATAGAATTCATGAAATATGACCAAAACTTACCCCATACCCCAAAGTTTACATTGACAATTGCAGTCATAGCTAAAATCGAATTCTACCAATTTTTTAGCTAGACACAAAAAGTCTGGCCATTTTTGCTATTAAATCTGTTTTATTTGGTACAGGGATATGTCAGAAATATGAAATAGACTTTTAACAGAAAAAATATTGGGACTTTACAGCTGTAACAGTCAGATTTTGGAGGGAACCGCAATATCACAGTGTTGCAGATTTGCATGCATTTTTGTTAAATTTGTCTTCCTATAAGTCATCTGCTGAGCTTGTTTTTGAATATAATCTAACTTGTTAGGTATCATTAGAAAGATAATTAACTAGTCTTTAAATTAACATATTGTAACATGCAATATCTTGTATAGTTTGTATGAAATATGACCAAAACTTACCCCATACCCCAAAGTTTACGTTTAAAATTGCAGTCATAGCTAAAATCGAATTCTACCAATTTTTTAGCTAGACACAAAAAATCTGGCCATTTTTGCCATTAAATCTGTTTTATTTGGTACAGGGACATGTCAGAAATATGAAATAGACTTTTAACAGAAAAAATATTGGGTCTCTACAACTGTAACAGTCATATTTTGAAGGGTACCGCAATATCACAGTGTTGCAGATTTGCATGCATTTTTGTTAAACCTGTCTTCCTATAAGTCATCTGCTGAGCTTGTTTTTGAATATAATCTAATTTGTTAGGTACCATTGGAAAGGTAATTAACTAGTCTTTAAAATGACATATTGTAACATGCACTATCGTGTATAGTATTCATGAAATATGACCAAAACTTACCCATACCCCAAAGTTTACATTGACAATTGCAGTCATAGCTAAAATCAAATTCTACCAATTTTTTAGCTAGACACAAAAAGTCTGGCCATTTTTGCTATTAAATCTGTTTTATTTGGTACAGGGATATGTCAGAAATATGAAATAGACTTTTAACAGAAAAAATATTGGGACTTTACAGCTGTAACAGTCAGATTTTGGATGGAACCGCAATATCACAGTGTTGCAGATTTGCATGCATTTTTGTTAAACTTGTCTTCCTATAAGTCATCTGCTGAGCTTGTTTTTGAATATAATCTAACTTGTTAGGTATCATTAGAAAGATAATTAACTAGTCTTTAAAATGACATATTGTAACATGCAATATCTTGTATAGTTTGTATGAAATATGACCAAAACTTACCCCATACCCCAAAGTTTACGTTTAAAATTGCAGTCATAGCTAAAATCAAATTCTACCAATTTTTAGCTAGACACAAAAAATCTGGCCATTTTTGCCATTAAATCTGTTTTATTTGGTACAGGGACATGTCAGAAATATGAAATAGACTTTTAACAGAAAAAATATTGGGTCTCTACAACTGTAACAGTCATATTTTGAAGGGTACCGCAATATCACAGTGTTGCAGATTTGCATGCATTTTTGTTAAACCTGTCTTCCTATAAGTCATCTGCTGAGCTTGTTTTTGAATATAATCTAATTTGTTAGGTACCATTGGAAAGGTAATTTATTCTTCGTTAAGATAACATATTGTAACATGCAATATCTTGTACAGTATTCATGAAATATGACCAAAACTTACCCCATACCCCAAAGTTTACATTGACAATTGCAGTCATAGCTAAAATCAAATTCTACCAATTTTTTAGCTAGACACAAAAAATCTGCCCATTTTTGCTATTAAATTTGTTTTATTTGGTACAGGGACATATCAGAAATATGAAATAGACTTTTAACAGAAAAAATATTGGGACTTTACAGCTGTAACAGTCAGATTTTGGAGGGAACCGCAATATCACAGTGTTGCAGATTTGCATGCATTTTTGTTAAATTTGTCTTCCTATAAGTCATCTGCTGAGCTTGTTTTTGAATATAATCTAACTTGTTAGGTACCATTGAAAAGGTAATTTATTCTCTTTTACGATAACATATTGCAACATGCACTGTCTTGTATAGTATTCATGAAATATGACCAAAACTTACCCCATACCCCAAAGTTTACGTTGAAAATTACAAAGCAAATTACAGCGAATCTGAAACTCTACCATTTGTTTACAATTTATTAACTTTGTATACAAAGGGCAATGCCTGTATGCAACCTATGAAATCTGTGATTTTGTTAAAAAGTATGTCACAAATATGAAATTAACTTTAAACAGGAATATGATATGATTTTGTAGCCTTTTGGATCATATTTGGAAGGGTACCCAGGTATCATGGCAAATTTGTCGAAACACATACATTTCCTATATATGGGTTTCCCCCTCCAAAAATTATCCAAATGGCTACTAAATAGTATCATCTTCCCGTTAAAAGTTATTTCATACTTGTGACATACATTTGTAACAAACAAATCAGATTTCATACAAGAATTGCCTTTTGTATTATGTGTAGCAAAAAATGGAAGAATTTAAGATAATTTGCGATTTGAACTTTTGGGTATGGGGTAAAATTTGACCATATTTCAGGAAAAGTGTGAAGGCCATTGCATATTACAATATGTCATCTTGAAGACGAATAAATTGCCCTACTAATGATACCCCACAAGCCAGGTTATGTTACAAAATAAGCTCGGTAGATGACTTACAAGAAGAATAATTTAACAAAAAAGGTGCCAGTCTGCGGTACTGCAATTTTGCGTCACCCTTCAAAATATGGCTGTTACAACTATACAATCCAAATATTTTTTTGTTAAAAGTCTATTTCGCATTTCTGACATAACCCAGTACCAAATACAACAGATTTAATACCAAAATAGTGCCCTTTTTATCATGTCTAGCTAAAAATTTGTGGAATTTGATCATGTTAGCTATTACAGTCCTTTCTATATAAACCATGGGATATGGGGTAAGTTTTGGTCATATGTCATGAAAATTATACAGGATATGCTTGTTACTATATTTCATTTTAAAGGCGAGTAAATTACCTTTTTAATGATACCTAACATACCATGTTGTATTCAAAAACAAGCTCAGCAGACAACTTACAAGAAGACAGGTTTAACAAAAACTCATGCGAGTCAACTATATTGTGATTTTGTAGTATACTTCAAAAATGACTGTTACAGCTATAAAATCCCAATATTTTTTCTGTTAAAATATTACTTTATATTTCTAACATGTTTCAGTACCAAGTAAAACAGATTTAATACAAAACATTGCTGTTTTTATTGTGTGTAGGTAAAAACTCAGTAGAATTTGACGTTAGCTATGACAGTATCTTTGGATATACACTTTGGGGTACTGGGAAAGTTTTTGTCATATTTCATGAAAACTATACAAGATATTGCATATTACAATATGTCATTTAAAGCACTACTTAATTACTTTCTAATGATACCAATCAAGCCAGGTTATAATCAATAACAAGCTCAGCAGACGACTTATAGGAAGACAGATTTAACAAAAAACAATGCGGGTCAGTAATACAGAGATTTTGCTGTACCCTTAAAAATATGACTGTTACAGCTATAGAATCCCAATATTTTTTCTGTTAAAAGTCTATTTCATATTTTTAACATGTCCCAGTACCAAATAAAACAGATTTAATACAAAACATTGCCCAATTTTTTATGTCTGAGTAAAAATTGGTAGAATTTGATTTTAGCTATGACTGCAATTTTAGATGTAAACTTTAGGGTATGGGGTAAGTTTTGGTCATATTTCATACAAACTATACAAGATATTGCATGTTACAATACGTCATTTTAAAGACTAGTAAATTATCTTTTCAATCGTACCTAACAACTTACATTATATTCGATAAAAACCTCAGCAGATGACTTATAAGAAGAGAGTTTCAACAAAAATGCATGCAAGTCAGGAATATGGAGATTTTGCCGTACCTTTCAAAATATGACTGTTACAACTACAGAATTCCAATATTTTTTCTGTTAAAAGTCTATTTCATATTTCTGACATATCCCTGTACCAAATAAAACAGATTTAATAGCAAAAATGGCCAGATTTTTTGTGTCCAGCTAAAAAATTGTTAGAATTTGATTTTAGCTATGACTGCAATTTTCAATGTAAACTTTGGGTTATGGGGTAAGTTTTGGTCATATTTCATGAAAACTATACAAGATATTGCATGTTACAATATGTCATTTCAAAGACTAGTAAATTATCTTTCTAATGATACCTAACAAATGTGGTATGTTCAAAAACAAGCTCAGCAGATGACTTATAGGAAGACAAATTTAACAAAAATGCATGCAAATCTGCAACACTGTGATATTGCCGTACCTTCCAAAATCTGACTGTTACAGCTGTAAAGTCCCAATTTTTTTCTGTTAAAAGTCTATTTCATATTTCCGACATGTGTTGTACTAAATAAAACAGATTGAATAGCAAAAATGGCCAGATTTTTTGTGTCTAGCTAAAAAATTGGTAGAATTCGATTTTAGCTATGACTGCAATTGTCAATGTAAACTTTGGGGTATGGGGTAAGTTTTGGTCATATTTCATGAATACTGTACAAGATATTGCATGTTACAATATGTTATCTTAACAAAGAATAAATTATCTTTCTAATGATACCTAACAAGTTAGATTATATTCAAAAACAAGCTCAGCAGATGACTTATAGGAAGACAAATTTAACAAAAATGCATGCAAATCTGCAACACTGTGATATTGCGGTTCCCTCCAAAATCTGACTGTTACAGCTGTAAAGTCCCAATATTTTTCTGTTAAAAGTCTATTTCATATTTCTGATTTGTCCCTGTACCAAATAAAACAAATTTAATAGCAAAACGGGCAGATTTTTTGTGTCTAGCTAAAAAATTGGTAGAATTTGATTTTAGCTATGACTGCAATTGTCAATGTAAACTTTGGGGTATGGGGTAAGTTTTGGTCATATTTCATGAATACTATACAGGATAGTGCATGTTACAATATGTCATTTTAAAGACTAGTTAATTATCTTTTCAATGATACCTCACAAATTGATTATATTCAAAAACAAGCTCAGCAGATGACTAATATGAAGACAGCTTTTACAAAAATGCATGCAAATCTGCAACACTTTAATATTGCGGTTCCCTTCAAAATATGATTGTTACAGCTGTAGAGACCCAATATTTTTTCTGTTAAAAGTCTATTTCATATTTCCGACATGTCCTTGTACCAAATAAAACCAATTTCATACAAAGAATTGCATTTTTTATTCTGCCTAGCTAAAAATTGGTATAATTTGAGATTTACTGTAATTTGCAATGTTAAACTTTGGGGTATGGGGTAAGTTTTGGTCATATTTCACAAAAACTGTAGAATATATTGCATGTTGCAATATATCATCTTAAAGAAGAATAAATTGCCTTTCTAATGCTACCAAACAAGTGAGGTTATGTTAAAAAATAAGCTCAGCAGATGACTTACAAGAAGACAGATTTGACGAAAATGCAATTGGGTTGCAAAATCGTGATTTTGCGGTACCCTTTAAACATGACCATAACAGCTATTCCATCCCTATATTTTTTCTGTTAAAATTCTATTTCGTATTGTAGGGATCCCAAGGCTTCTGAAAAATACAGGTTTGTTATCCTGTGTTGGGGGTGCACGTAGACCCCCTCTAGCCCACGGCCTAAATGGGGTACCGTCACGGCTGGCGCACCAGTCTACACGGACTACGGCTAAATGTGGAACATTGAACCTGGCGATAAACCCGAAAGCTACACCTCAAGGTAAAGGGGCGTTCAGTTATTATGGCCGGAGATGGGCCGGTAAATTCTTCCTGCGCATCAGTCAAAAGAAGTGAACCCCCTACCCACTGTACCAAAAATTGATGAATCCCCCTTTTAAGATGATAAAAATTTCATGACCCCCCCCCCCCCCATTGCTTGAGTAAAGCTGCACACACAAACACCTCGGGGTATGGAGCGATAGAATCCAAAAAAGATCTTAGATTTTTTCAAATGACCTTCCTTACAAACTCACAAGGTGTTAATGCTCAGATTTCCCCTTCTGACTTGCTATAATTTTGAAATTACCCCTCAAAGGGGTTGGACAGAAATTACAGGTGGATCGCAATATTTTTGCGCAAGCGTGTGTGTACAAAATTTTGATATTTGGATTTAATTGAAAATCAGCTGTTGATAATGTTGATTCACTATACATGGTAATGTATGAGAAAACTATGTAATACTTTTTCAATGCAAAACTATATCTATGCATTTATAGATATTTGATAATTTACATAAAATATAGGGTTGTTACAACTGGTATGTGGACAAAAGATTTGACTTTAGAATTTCACCAAAAATGTTCATCCCACATCCTGAATATTTTTTCCCAATGAAAAACTTGCTATACTTGTGCATACACAGACGTTCAATAATTAACATAATTGTACATGATTAGAATATGATGGTTCAAGGTGCATATGATGTGTACAAGAAATCTGATTATGGAATTTCACTGAAATTTTTCATCCACTATGCTGGGAATCTATGAGGAAAGTATAATTTTTTTCCCAATACAAAAATAGGTTAACCTGTGTATTTATGTACTCTCGATTATCAATATTAATGTACTTGATTAGGCTAGGGTGGTAAGAAATGGTGTGTTCGCCAGAAATTGAATTTTTGAATTTTTCAAAAATGTAGATTAACTGTACATTGAAGTCTATGAGGAAACTATGAATATTTTTTCCAGTACAAAACTATCAAAATCTGTGTTTTTATAGACATTTGATAATTCATTTAAAGTACTTAGTTAGCCTAGGATGGTTAAAGGTTATATGTGTGCAAGAAAATGGATTTTTGGAATTTCATCCAAATGTTGATTCACTATACATCGGAGTCTATCAGAAAACTAAGAATTATTTCTTTACATGCTAAACTAAGTGATTTGTGCTTTTATAGATGTTTGATAATTGATACAAATGTACTTGATTCAAATAGGGTATTTGAAAGTTCAAATGTGGACAACAATTATGATACATGTATTGGAATTTCACCTAAAAGTATTATTTAACTTTTCATGGTACTAGTAGTCTCAGTACAGGTAATGTTAAATAATATCCCTGACAAACTTGCTATATCTCTAATATGTAAGTAATAGGAATTGTTCATTGCCCTCAGTGAGCTCGATTTACGATAAGACAGGCCTCAGAGGTGCCAAGTCAAGATGTTCATGTGACAGATAATTATACTTTTGTTCAGATTTTATACAGTTGAATAACTTCAGAGAATGAATTCATTCAACGCATCATTTTTATCTCCCAGAATATTTCTGAACACTGAAAATGCTATTTGACGGGACGGATACTTATGAAAATTAAGTTACCCACCCCTCTGAGCTGTTTGAAAAATACATGACCCCCCCCTTTGCAGTTTTCAAATTTGAGGTGACCCCTGGATTTTGCCGGCCCAACCCCGGCCATAATAACTGAACGCTCCCTAAGTTCAACTGAATAAACACAATATTTATCATAAGAAGAGTCTTCTTACTCTTCTTTGTCATGGATTGAGATAAATGCCATGACTTAATGAACTAAAATATTTCCCTGATACAAATGTGGGATCGTTTTACAACCTGATAACAATGTCTGGGACTAATCTTACAATTAAAGGTCTTGTGGCGCAGATGACAAATTGATCTGTTTGTGTATAAAGTGGTTGACGTCAAATACTGTTAACATTAGCCGCCACAGCAGAGAGTCAACTTATGAACGGAAACAATCGATCATCCTGCACCGCGATGTTCACCGCCGCGACGTCTACTAAGGGAGCGCAGAGTTCACTGGGCGCCCTCAGAATAGACCAACATTAGCTGTCATGATAGGGGTGGTCGTTCTTCTGATTACAAATATAAAGGACTACACATCCCAGACCGTTAATTACTTTTTAGCTTAATTGATGAGAAATCTGATAGGAAGAATTGGTTCAAGTGAAGACTGATTAAAAATAATGTTACATGAAGCAAGAAGTGGCGTTTCTGAGAATGTTTCGAACGCATCCCATGCTAGACGGTTAATGTGTCCTTACCCGAAATTTGCACAGTGGACGAATCCAATTTACCCTTTCAGGAATTCGTGCAGTCGTGACGGATGCTGTTTACAGTAAACTTCTGTGTGCGCGGTGGTCATCACATACACAAAAAGGGTCGTCCAAGTCTAAAACTCCTCGTCTAATTGCCCATGATGTCCGAAGCAGAAATCAAGGCGGTCGCTGAAGAACATGCCCGGAACTTCATGGTCGCGTACAATGCCGGACAAACCGTCGTCGAACTTTTCTCCCCTAATTGTGAAATGCTGCCGCCAGCAATGCCTGCCTCGAAGGGCCGAGAAGGTAAATATGATTAATCAAACACTTAATAAATGCACACTTATTCAACATTATTCGAATGGATCGCCATCAGTGGTACTACTTGTCCTTAGGGACTCATTTCAGTACATAAAGGTAACATGCACATCTTCCAGAGAAAATCGAAGTTGTGGCGGTCTGCAGTTGTTTGAAGGTAAAACGTAGACATTAAGACTTTGCCACGTTTTTTGTGCAAGAGGCCAAGGTTTCAGCCAAGGGCCTGTGGTTGTGCTAATGGAGCGATGGTATCTACAAGATATACGCACTGGCCTTGAAGTGAATGATACCGAGTTCACAGGTTCACAGAAGTAAAGTAGGTCATTGTCACCAAGATCACAAGTTATTCAATACAGCTCTTCTTTAGGGTAGATACATCACAAGAACGTAAACAGTAAATGGGATGCTCGTGAAAGTAACAATCTGGGGAACTGAGAGAGAGAGAGAGAGAGAGAGAGAGAGAGAGAGAGAGAGAGAGATTTCTGCGCGGGGAAAGTGGAGAAGGAAATCTAGTGGATAGCGAAGAGTAATTTGGAATTCGTATGAGGAGGCCACTAACGAACAGCTTTCTCTAAAACACACCCTGCATTTTAAATTTCTTCAAACTCGCTAAGAATAATATAATGCAACTCACAACACTGGTGGGTTCAGATTCTGGAAATCGGCTGCCCATGATTTGTTCAACATGATTTATCCAGTGACTTTCACTCGGGTTCTTACACAGGGGTCCAGAAGACGCAAGACGCGACGATGGCTCAGGGCTACGTCTCAGCCAATCTCGCCGTCGAGGAGATTGTCGTTCTCGGCGCGAATAGTTTCTACACCACGTTCCGATGCGTACTTTCCAAGAAGGATGGGTCCGAACGCCACGGGAAAGGCCTCTACGTGTGGAAGAAAACGGGTGAAAAATACCTCATCGAAGTGAATATCTGGAATTACGATGACTGATGGTGACCTTTGACCCGAATATTGTGGATCGCCGCTTGTGGTCGTCGTTCGAACAAAAGAACAGTTATCGCAGTTGTCAGTTTTGCACCAGGAACGCCGACAGGCTCGAATTGCTGGAAGGTTGAGTGAATATAAATTAGAAATGTCAGTAAAGGACAGTAGGGTTCAGCTGATAGACCTTTAGCAATGTTTTGTAGTATATATTCTAGAGAATTGATCTCCAAAATCTAGTTGTTTCATCAGGCGGAAAGTCTGAAACTGTTGTTTGGTGCTGATAGGCGTATTTTGTTATACTGTTAGTTTGTAGATTTTATGAACTGTAAAGAAGAAAAGTCCGCAAAGTGTACATTCTCTTTGTCTCCATCTTTCACACTCTCTGTATATTTGATAGTCTGTTCACCTCTTTCTCCCCTCTCCCCGCCACACACACATACACCCACGCACCCACCCTTCACCCCCACACACTTATACATAGAAACAACGACCTCTGTCGTCACTCTAGTTTTAAACCAGTTGTTGAAGCGATCACCATACCTGCCATACATCTGGTAACTCGACAACAGGCACGAAACTCAATTCAATAAAATGTGGTGATTCTAAATAGTATGTTAAAGGGCCACGACCTGTAAATATTGACTTTTTTTACTATTCTTTTAAGTCAACTGCAGTTCCTTGTTCTACTCTCCAAAGCATGTTGAAACACAATATTCAGCTTGTCAACTCAGCCTGTACACGTTGTTGAGAAATTATGAATTCTTGTCCGGACCAGACTTTACTTGTAAACAATGACAGTGCACTTTATTACACACGTACAGGCTGAGTGAGAAAATTCAATATTGTGTATCTAAACATGCTTTTAGGAGTACAACCAAAAAACTATAATCTGTCATCAAAACATAAAAATTGTGAAAAAAATCAAAAGTTACAGCTACCGGCCCTTTAAACCTCTGTACTCGCGCAATTTTCATGGCCATAGCCATTTTGCATATCTGTAGTTGCCACTCTCTCCTGTCAAAACGTACATTCTAGACGATTATCTCAAGTACTGTGAAGTCAATTCAGCTTAGTGGCCCATAGTTTTGACTCTTAGCGTATGTTAGTGATGTAGCCAGCCTTTCAGGGGCGTACTCGATATACCTTCGACGTATGTGTCAAACTGGTCATTTCATGAAACGTGATTTTTCTATTTTTTACGCTAGAGGTGATCTATGATACTTGGGAAGCGACTAGTCTTTTGAGTGACAGTGAAAACACCCAATGTTTATGTGTGATACATTAGGTTAATTGTTTTGATAAGTATGAAATATTCAGGAAGAGTTATACATATTAGTCAGCTTGCTAGTTGCTGGTGGTAGTTATGTATACCTGAACTTTTGACGCAATTTCTCCTTCTTAAGCAGTCGTTGAAAATGGACATTGTGTGTAGTACATGGGTCTCAGTTCAACAGACCTTCAGCACGATATTAAGTGTGTATTCAAAATAGTGAAATCATTCCAGATAACCAGTCCAGGCTTTTATCAATAATAGAATGAAAGAATGTTACTTTGCATATGTAAAATTGCCAAGACGGGTTTGTAATACTGCCTTCTGATTACGAAAGACTGTCAACTTGTTAATATGGTGAGGCATTCACTCATGTGGTCGTCAGCGTTTTGTCAACCATTAACTTGAAAGCGCGCCCGCTGTGGTGGCTGGCATAACTTACACGTATGAGAGACCTACTCTTATTGCACCTCGGGAGATTTATTTTCAATATTCATCTGTTCATCCTGATGTCTCGCGCAGCACTTTTTTTTAGTTCTTCCATGTGTAAATCGTTATGTAAAAATCAACTTCGTCATTCCAGGTTTTGTTAGTTTGTTGTTTGTTTGTTGTTTGTTTGTTTTATTTGAGAACAAAGTCAAAACTAACTGGCAGTGCGGTAAAGCTGACGGGAACTGAAGTGTGCCCTCCGTACAAATAGTGGATCGTTTTAGTCAATCTCATGAATTTCTCACACAACCATCTCCCGGCACCAAAGTGAGTCAGTGCAGCGTGCGGTGCTCTTGCAAGTGTACATGTACTCTGTGTGCCTCAGATCATGGCCTTTGTACCCTTCCAGACTGGCCTAATGTGGTGTCAAATCCATGCCAACATTACTACTTTATATTTTACTATTCTAAATTCCATTTTACAGTTCAACATTTCTCTCGACTTTCAGTATTATTATTCTTTATCAATTTTACAACCCGACTTTCTATAATCTCTTTTTACACTCTATATTTCTCTCGACTTTCTGTATTACTGTTCTATATTCGATTTAACAACTCAAGTTTCTATGCCTCTTTCTTCATTCTATTTTACATTCTACTACTCCAGCAGCTTCTTCATTATGTCACAGTTTCACCATTCAATGTCATGATAGTAGTATTATTTCACATTTCAACATCATTACTCCCCATTTGTTTCGCTAAATTTCATTTTACAATCTAACATGACATATTAACACTTTGATTTTCGAATTTCATGTCACACTTGTCATAAAAGTTGGATCTGATGATTACCTACATGTATTCGCACAAGAAGAATTCAATTGTGGTGAATTTTGGATTTTGCAGAATTGGAATTATTCATGTTAGGGAGACCTCTATCAATGTTGGAGTGACTTTACAGAACAACCGACTGAGACCCAGATTCCGACGCAAATCTCGCACAGATTTTCTTGCATTTGTGATCGTGTTTGTACCGTTATATGTATTTTTCACGATCGGAATAGTTGTCTTTCTGCGCGTTTTAATAACGCCTTACTTTCATACATATGTATGCTTACTGTGGAACCTGCGCATAGATCGTGATGCATCAGTCGCCTACATCAAGGTGTGGAACATGAGGGGAGACGCGGAACATGTTGGAACTTCCGCTAGGTTCATCAAACAGTAAGCTGTTCCCGTGTGCCATACCACAGACAAATATTGACAGACTGGAAACGCGGCATGCCTTTTGTTCCATGGTCGTCTCGGTGGACTATTGGCTTTTCATATTAAAATGAGCTTCAAAGGTGTTAAACTTTTTGGAGACTTTGTTTGTGGTTGAAAATTGCACGAGATTATGCGAAAAATACGACGAGATGGCATGGTACTGCCAGTCGACGTCGCGTAGCAACCATAGTTACTTTGTGAGCTCTCAGGCCAGAAACACTGCTTCACGCCAATCAAAACATAACACGCCAGCAGTTTCATAAACATGTCCTTCCTTGACGCACGTGTAAAAGATGGTATGACTGACCGTAAACCATTGAGTAAAACCAGACAGTATCGATAAAAGACTTTCAAATTTGATTCAAACACACTCATTATATATTCATAAAAATATGAGAGAAATGTTTAAAACGGCGAAACTCACTTTCCTGAAGCTCAAAACACTCCCGTTTTCGCCAGCATGTCAATTCCGCTCAGCACCACACGACAACAACAACACAAACTTTGCAGAACATACTTTCGCTTAACTATTGGCGAAAATCCGAAAATTACCGAAGGATGCATGGTCGGCACAACCTGAGGCACAGGCGACCCATAAAGTATTACTGAGATTTTCACACTGTTTTCTCTATCATTTTCTCTGCTTTCTTCATGCTCTGAATGATCGGAATAGATAAAATAAATGGTTTACATAACCTAACCTAGCCTCTGTGACTCTTTATTTAGTTTTCACTCCATTACATGGACGTATATCTCTCATACACACATGCTGTAATTAATTAGTCAACACAACTAATTATGCTAATCCATGGACTTATCAGGGATTTTACAGGTTGGTCAACATCGCGAAAGATAGGAATGGTTACGTTTTCATTAACATCACTATCTTTCCGATGTTGACCAACCTCTGATAAGTCCATGGATTAGCATAATTAGTTGTGTTGACTAATTAATTACAGCATGTGTGTATGAGAGATATACGTCCATGTAATGGAGTGTAAAATAAATAAAGAGTCACAGAGGCTAGGTTAGGTTATATAAACCATTTATTTTATTTACTCCGATCAGTCAGAGCATGAAGAAATGAGAGAAAATGATCGAGAAAACAGTGTGAAAATCTCAGTAATACTTTATGGGTGCCTGTGATCTAGCCAGGGAGTCTGACTGGCAGCCACGCTTGACTTTTTATCGACAAAACGTGTGCTTTTATCTAACAAAATTTGTATTTTTATCGCCCCAAAATTTGTTTTTATCCAACAAATTGAGCAATTTTTATTGGACAAAACAAGTGTTGTTTTATCAGACAAAAGCTGTACTGTAACAGTTATCTGACAAAGTTTGGTTTGTATTTAATTTAGGCCACACTCATCCTTTAGAGATTGAGACTATGAAAACGGGTTAAGGGTGCGAAGGCTTGGTCAGAATTCAAATGAATATATTGTTCCTGAGGTAAAATGACCCGCTATATCCCTACCAGGTTACCCTTCAAGTGACTGGTGTATCGAGGTGTATGGCTTACACAGATAAATGTCGATGACAGCACGTTAGTATGACCATCTATAGTTTCAGTTCATATTCGCTGCTCAAAAAGGCAAGTTTAAAAATCATCATAGAACTGTACAAATACGATCACAAAACAAAAGTTCGTCTTCAGAAGAGCTATGGATAAGGTTCTAAGATCTGATGAGTTCTAAGATCTGCGTCTGAATCTGTTTCTTAATCGGACTTTTTCTAAAGTCAACCCTACATCGATAGAGGTCGCTCTAACCACTGTTCGGGGAGGGGGGGGGGGGGGGGACGTGCTCTAACATGAAATTTTAAATTCTGCAAAATCCTAATTCTCCTAAATATTTCAGTGCTTTGCCTCAACAAACAAAAAAAACAAGCAAACAAGCCAAACAATAAAATCGTGTTTTAAAATGTTTGATTCGGGTCATATAGGGATACTGTTGTTGGAGAATACATCGCAAGCCCCGGTACAAATATCAGTATCTTACGGCGCAATTGCACTGTCTCTCTTATGCTTTCATACTCTCTTGCCATGGGGTTCTGCATTTCTTATCTGACTAGTAGTTGTTGTTATCTTTCTTTCGATCTGTTTACATGCGACCCAAATAAAGCAAAGTATAAACGTAAACCAAGGTTGAGATAGTTTTTGTTGTTACACTTGACGTTGTAAAAGTATAATGCTTGGGAGAGGCTAAAGTTCACAATGGCGAGAAACTAATAAATCTTCCTTTTGTTACAAATCAATGTCTTCGTCTCGCTCTGGGCCATAAGAACAATGGCTTCCTTCGTACGAATGACATGTAAGGACGTGGTTTATAAATTTGAAAACAGCGTTTTCGTTAACCTTGACAACTCTATCCTACAGAGTTGTGTACTGCATGTACTTAACCTGCTACTCAACAAATTCACACTAAAATAATTATGGAAAGAGCATTCATGGCTATTTCCTCAGAATTTGAGGACAGAGAGCATGTTTCGTGTCTCTGGCTAAATTGTTGCATTTCGGTCGAGTATTTCTGTGTGTCGCGCTGTAAACCCTGGCTAGGTTTGTGTTGGGACCGTGACCTAACGAGAAGTCTGTCCTTCTGTAACAATTAGGAACTTAAGGGGACATCCACGACATGTCGGAACTTACGCTAAGCTCACTCAACAGTAAGATGTTCCCGTGTGCCATCATATCTCGTCTTCCGGCCCACTCTAAGTATTTGTGAATGCAGCCCTATACGTGGAGGCGACGGCATGTTATTTGTATAAGTCCATATTGCTCTATGTTCCCGTGTGAGCTAATTTCCATTCTCCCTACAGAGATTGCAGCGCTGCGTGAATAATTCGAACCTAGCTAGGGACTCTCACTGGCAGCTACGCTTGACTTTTTTATTCGACAAAACGTGTGCTTTTATCCAACAAAATTGGTATTTTTATCACACATCAATTTGCGTTTTTATCCACCAAATGTGTCATTTTTATTCGACAAAACTATTGTTTTTTATCCGACAATGAAATTGTACTATTATCTGAAAAAGTTTGGTTTGTTTTTAATTTAGGCCAATCTCATCCTTCAGAGATTGAGCCTATGAAAACGGGTTCAGAGTGCAAAGGCTTGGTCAGAATAGTCCTTGAGGTAAAGTGACCCGCTATTTCTCTACCAGGTTACCCTTCAGGTGACTTGTGCACTGGGGTATATGGCTTACACAGGTAAATGTCGATGACAGCACGTTAGTACGACCATCTATAGTTTCAGTTCATATAAGTATAACCAGATATGAGCTGAATGTGCTCAAGTGTTTTACAACAAATTCATTAATAGTAGTATGCTTCACAGAACAATCAGATATCTGTTATATCACTATATGTAGCAGGTTTTATCAACTTCGCACAGTAACTCTCAGAGTTTAATCAGAAATGACAAAACTTTATTTAATATGCAAATGAGCTGTAAGTTAACTTGACACTTCTCAATGCTTCATGGGACAATTAGATATCCACCAGATCAACATTTGTAGCACGTTTCATTAAATTTAATGCTGTAATTTAAAAGTAATATCACTAATTACAAAGTTCATTAAATGTGCAAATGAGCCCTTAATTAACTTGACACTGTTCAATGTTTCATAGCACAATTAAATATTTATCAGATCAATATCTGTAGCAGGTTTCACTAAATTTGGTTTCGTAATTTCAGAGTTATATACCTAATTACAAAGTTTATTAAATATGCAAATGAGCAGATAATTAACTTCACACTAGTAAATACTTTACAATACAGTCAGACATCTGTCGGATTAGTATATGCAGCAGTTTTCATCACATTTGATGCAGTTTTTCCGGAGTTATATGACTAATTACAAAACTTCATAAAATATGCAAATGAGCTATTTATTAACTTGACATTGCCCAATGCTTCTAAACATAATTAGATATATATCAGATCAATATTTGTTGCACGTATCATCAAGTTTGGTGCAGGAATTTCAGAGTTATGTCACTAATAACAAAAGTTCATTAAATATGCAAATGAGCAGATAATTGACATGACACTCATAGTATCATCATGATGTTCTGAGATTGTCATCTCTAAAACGTTTCATGAAATTTTGTGCAGTATTATATATTGCCTGAATACATGGGTTTAGGTGCCCCAGAGCAGGGGACAATTTTCCCGACGCCAGGAGGGCAAATTGTCTCCTGCTGCGACGGCACATAAACCCATGTATTCAGGCAATAATATTTTTATTACATGCCTCTTCACAGTTAATGCTATATGACATTTAGTTACATCCAGGGCATTTTAAAACAATTTTACAATTATCGACCAGCATCAAACAGATTTTAACGAAAATCAAAATAGCAGTGCGCACATGGATATTTTACATCTAGCGTTAAGCGTCTACTTTGACGTCGAAAACATCGAAAGGCTTCACTGGCCCGGGTAACCATGGAAACCGGTCAGTACATCGTTCACCGGCCCGCTAACATCCCGGATGTTCCTATTCAAATCAATGCACTGATTTGCATTCATCTCGAGGCATGAGTAATGCTTGATATATGTCTACACTGTCATTACAGTCTCCAAAGGAAAACCACTGTACGGAAAAAAATGATATTGCATAACTTCATTACTATGCAAGCCATACTAACCAAAATCTAATCATTTCTTGCAAGTAGCATATGGTAGCTGTGTACCAAATCTGACTCGAATCTGTTCTTGCGTTTTTGAGTTATCGTGTAAACAGACTGACAGACAGATGCACACACACACACACACACACGGATAGACAGACAGACGTCGCTATGACATAAGCCCACGTGTGTGAACACGTGAGCTAAAAATCATCATAGAACTGTACAAACATGGTCACAAAAAGGACATCTGCAGAAGAGCTGTGGATAAGATTCTAAGGTCTAATAAGTTCTACGATCTGCATCTGAATCTGAGTCTCAGTCGTTTTTAGCTCACGTATTCACACACGTGAGCTAATGTCGCAGCGATATCTGTCTGACATATCATTTTTTATACAATGGTTTCCCTATGGAGACAGTAATGACAGTGTCGACATATATCGAGAAATTCTTCACAAAATTTCATGAAACTTTTCATAGATGACAATCTTAGAACATTATAATGATACTGTGAGTGTAATGTCAATTATTTCTCTAAAGTTAACCCTACATCGATGACGGTCGCTCTAACTTGAAGAATTCAAATTCTGCGGAATCCGAATTCTCCTAATTATTTCGGTGCTTTGTCTCAACAAACAAACAAACAAGCAAACAAGCGAAACAATAAAAGTCGTGTCTTAAAATGTTCAAGTTGGGTCTTATGGGGCTCTTGTTGGAGAATACATCGCAAACCCATGAACAAATATCAGTATCTATACGGCGCAATTGCGCTCTCTCTTGCCATGGAGTTCTGTATATTTTTATCTGACTAGTAGTTGTTGTTATCTTTCTTTCGACCTGTTTACTTGCAACCCAAATAAAGCAACATGTATGCGTATAACAGGGTCTGAGATAGTCTTTGTTGTCACATGAGACGTTGTAAAAACGTCATTCTCACGGATGCCGCATAATGCTTCGGAGTGGCTAAAGTTCACAGTGGCAGGAATAAATCAATCTTCATTTTGTTAAGAAGCAATGTCTCCGTCTCGCTCAAGGCCATAGGAACAATGGCTTCCTTCGTACGACTGACATGTCAGGACACGCTTTATAAATTTGAAAAAAAGCGTTTTCGTTAACCTTGACTACTCTCTCCTAGAGAGTTGTGTACTGGATGTAATTAATCTGATACTCAACAAATTCACACCAGGAAAAATAAGTGTAGATTTCATGGCTATTTCCTATGGAAGACCGGTCACGACATGCGACATGCGAGTTTTTTTTAAACTGCGACCTGGGAGTTCTTAAACTGCGACATGCGAGTTGCAAAACTAATATGACGTTTGCATACATGTCATTTCGTTCTCCTCCTAACGATGAATTACAGAGGTAGAGACGAGCTTATTTCTGCATACTTCTACAATGAATACACCGTGAGAGAAATAGCGACCACGTTAGGACTCAGACGGAAGACCGGTCACGACCTGCGACATACGACCTGCGTCTTTAACTGTGATCTGCGACCTAACCCTAACCCTAATCCTACCCTAACCCTAACCCTAACCCCTAACGCTAACTAACCCTAAGTTATGCCGTTACAATTTTTCCCTCCCTTGGCCTAACCTCCAGGGTTGAGAGCGAAGTAAGGCTTTTTACCAGAGAAAACCTAACCTCTAACCCTAACCCTAACCCCTACCCTAACCCTAACCCTAACCCCTAACCCTAACCCTTACCGCAGATCGCAGTTTTAAAAACTCGCATGTCGCATGTCGTGACCGGTCTTCCATAATTTCCTTACTACCGAACGCAATTCAGAATTTGAGAACGGAGATCACGTTTCACGTATTTGGCAGAGTTGTGCAGCTTTGTCTAGTATTTCTGAGTGTCGAACTGTAAACCCTGGCTAGGTTGTGCTGAGACCGTGAACAAACGAGAAGTCTGTGCTTGTCTAACAATAAACTCCGAAGTCAATTGACCAGTTGTTTTTGTAGCGGCTTCGTCACAAAACGACAAAGCATAGTAGCATCATTACACATCCTGTTTTCTGGAAATGTTATATCCAAAAAGTTTATGTGAGGGGAACTAAATTCTTTTAAGATTTTACCATTTGTGTTCCGGGAGTTCGCATATGTTACGTTTATGTTCGACCAAGGGTAGTTGTGTTGATACTTTGACCATAATTCAGGACATCGAGCTGTTAGTTAAATGTATAGTTTCCGGCAACCTTCCGTCACACTTTTTTCAACCAGGAACTCATTTAGGCAAAAACTTGCCAGCGTTACACCGAATGAATGCTCGAGCTCTTCCAAGCTCGAGCTCTTCCAAGCTGCACAAAACTGCTGATTACGAGCCTGAAACGGGTTACAGTATATTTGAGTATGGCCCAGTGTTTAACAGACTACATCGTGAGGGGTAAAATATTTATCACAGAAAAGAAAGTAGCAATTTATTCGACTTCAGGCTACCTTTTCTGTCGTACCGAATTATAAAAAAATGAAATTGAAAAACCAATTTTAAAAGCTTACTATCGAATTTATCACACTGGACATTTATCATAACCCTTTACTTCTGTGGAATAATATCAATAAATGACACGGTCGCCTCACAGTTTTCTTAACTAATATTATATTCATAAATACATCGAGAAGCAACTAAGGTCGACTGTAATCTATTTCGTTGATAATGTCGAAGTGTCCAAAAGAATACTAAACTCAGTGATATATAAATGTATGATGAGGGGATTATCTGAAATAAAAAACATTTATTTCTCTGTTCTACTGCATTAATTAAAATTTGTTTGAAAAGGTTGTCAATTATTTATAATTCTTTGGGGAATCGCCAAGGAAAAACATATTCTCTTCTTTCTACCTCTGAATCATTGTGTAGGTTTAGTTAATTATTACTTGAAATCGTACATATCTCGGTTTACGTTTATCATAAAAAGGAAGTGTGGGACAAATTTGAATGCTTTATTTTTCTACATGGAAGCAAGAATACATTAAGCTAAATGGTACTTAACAAATTTCAAGTCAAACATCTTTCTACGTAGGCCGCACAGTATAAATACTTCTCCTGAATTGTGAATTGATTTTTTCTTCAAAGTCAATGCAGAAAAAGCAGCATCTTTATCTTTGAAAATTAGTCAAAGTCCTATCATCGCCAAGATAGCCATGCTTTCATTGCAACCTATTATCGTTTACATGTTAACTTCACTAGTAAAATCTACATCTCGACGCTGCCAACTGGGAATGTCTTTTAAGGGAAAGTGCCTTCGAGGATCGCCCTAAAGCATTCGAGTACTAAACCACACAATTCATGCGAGACTTATTCAATCGACAAATTGTGGACAAATGTATGAAAATAGCAAGTCTGCTTGTTGGCGAATGACTGGGTCTTGTGGCATGTGAACAGTGTTTTTCGAAAAATGGGCCAAAGACATATCAAATACATTGAGGAAGCTAACGCCCATCCCCTTGAATATATCTCGCATCATGTTATTCATGTCGAACAGAATCCAGTCACTGTTGTAAATGTACGCTTCTTTCAACTTATGTTCTCTTGGATGGGAGCTTTTCACAATTACAGTTATGTCTGGACAGCGGGTTTTTAGACGAATGATTGACTGTCGCAGTCGGAGGAGTCTCTCTTCATAGGACACCTTTGTCCAATACGAGTAATGGTAACTCAGGCTAATAACGATGACGAGGTCACACGTGGTGTCTCCAATATCGTCTATTATATCACTTTCAAAGTTTTGACTCCAAAAGTCGACAACACCACTTCCGACAGTGATGGCGTGAAAGTATGAGAACAAGCTAACATTGTGAGTTGACTCGTTGGAGTATTGGCTATAGCGACCTGTTTTCTTGCTTGTAATGTTTAACGCATCGTTTACGGCTTTGTAAAGCTGCCCTATCGTCGAATCTCCAAAGAAATACACCGTTTTTTTAGTAAGGCATCTAAGGGCTTGAACAGCATTCCAGTGACGAGCCTTGCAAGCCAGAGAAGACCATTTCTTTTTGGAATACCAGAAGCCGTCTGATACTGGTATTGAGAGTTCTGGTCCGCAGGATCGAAGGGCGTCTGATGGGAGTTTTGAGTCCAAGTTTCCAACCTTCGATTCTGAAATGTTCAAAGTGATAGGCCAATGAGTAGTGGCTTGTAGCATATGACATCAAGAAGTAAAATAGAATTCCTATTTAATCGGAGCGTCAAGATAATAATCGCCTAAAATGACGGGCATACCGTAGGCGTACACCTGTTTCTTTACCTTTCGCCGACTGCAATATCAGAACAAAGGTAAAACTATCGAGTATAGCAACTAAAACAACTCACAGCAAATCAACATCTGTAAGGCACATTTTTGGAAAGGATATCTCTGATATTAAAAATTAAACACTTGTCAATATAGAACATTTTGTCGGTAAATGACAAGACCATTCGCAGCATAACCACAATACTACATCTGATTCAATTCTAAATCGAATTTGACTCAAAGTTTTACAAGTTTCCGAATGTTTGATTTCCTTGACTCTTAGACGGAACATCCGATCATTACAGTGTGCATTTTTGTAAGCACTACTTCCATGATAGTTACATATTTACTGGTTATATTGTTTTACAAGTATAGTGTTAATTGACTTTAATTAATACTAATAAGTTCTCTCATTCAAAAGACGTTTACCACAATTTATTAATCTTTTTGTAGTTAACGTTCATTTTCATCCTCACGTCTTGTTTTTACATGTTAGTTGTATATTTTATATTGATGGAAATTGATGTTCATTGTTTTTCTTTGGAAAATACAACTACAACTAATGCCGCCACGACTGTGATTTGAATATTTGTATTGTTTTATTCAATCCATTATTTAATAAGCAATGAGGCACCCACTGCAGATTACCCAATGAAGCGAAGCGGAGTAGTTGAACCATAATAATTCATTCTAGATTACCTGTTATTTTTATATTCAATGGTGATCCCACCAATGGAGTCATCAGGTAAGGCCTGCAAAAAGGATAAAGGTTAATAAAGGGAAAACCGAATGAGTCATCATTAATTGATCATGTGCGGAAAGTATTTGTCTGCTCATACGTTCTACATTTCATTGGTTGCCTTGATTCCCGAAAACAATTCGGTTAACTCCCGGCTCTCAAAGTGAAAAGATGATAAATTGAGGTATGAAATATGAATTCCAGCAACTCAAAATTGCGTTAACTTGTTATAATTTTATCTCATCGGTGAAAAATGAACCAATATTGCTGTTTGGGGAAAGAGTGAAGAAATACGATAATATCAAAGGTTAATGAAAATATGACAGACGTTTCCTTTTGAGAACAAAAGGTCAAACTGTAAAGATGACTTATAGTCCGGGGTCACTTGTCATAATTTTGGCTTCCGTGTGCATTTCGTGAAGACTCTTGTCAACATATATCATTTTGTTCCTTAAAATCTGGAGAGTCAAAAAAACATTGTTGGCATTTTTTCTTTCCACTTTGTCAAGGTCAAATTCAAGGTCATTCGTTACTCCACAAATTCCATTGATTAAGCATTGTAGTGTGTACAAAATGGCTATACTCATTGACCAGATTACTTTATAATACTTTCAGTGGTGGAAGGGAACTTCACAGCTCATAAAAGATTTATAAAACCTTATTGTTTTAGTTTTTTACCATTTTATATAAATTTATATGCAATTACAAGGATTTACTTACATTGCAGTCGTACATCTTTTTCCATGCACTGTGTTAAATAATGACACAGATCGGTTTTGACATGCACTGTGCTTGACAACTACATCATAAATTTCCCTGCATCTCGGCGTAAGCCATTCGCAGTATTACCAACTCTGGTAGTTGTAAATTCCAGACCTCTGTGCTAAATTTCACTACTGTAGACAGGATTGCTGTGCAGTTAGCAGTGTGTACTCTCTGCTTGTAGTGACAGTAAATCATCCCTTTTCCTCGCATTTCTCTCCAAGTCATATAAAACGATTTGTATTTTTTCCTAACAATTGCAGGGATTAGAGACTTGTTGCTAATAATAGGCTATATTCAAAAGCAATTTATCAAAACTAAGCCTCTGCGCTTAGAAATATAGGCTATTACCTGTGGCTTTTGAAAATCAACTCCAGTACGCACAATGTTGTACTAACCAAGACACCCATTGTTAAAATATTGATACTGAGTACGAAAAATGATTCATTAACAATGGGTTGAACCTTTATTGTGAGACACTGGAAGTCCGTAGATTATTTAGGGTTAAAAAACGACGAGATTAGTCATACACGGTGTTAGTAGTTTCTCAGAAACCGTTATTAAGGCTATTTACTCGATATTTTATTGTCACCGAATCTTAATATTTAGTGGTTGTATTTCACATATACATATTTCACATAACTGACATTACATGCAAATAACTTCGTCAAAACTTTCAGTAAAAAAGCATTTCATTCCTCCGAGAAGAGGACGTTATGCCTGATATGTCAGGAAGCACGTGGTGAGCTTGTGTCACATATCCCAATGAATATGACACAGTGCTGGAGTTGTTCACCAGAGAGGTGAAGTTTGTCATGATGTCTTTCCAAGAATATGTTCAAGACTCAAGGATGATGATTCCTCGTCCCTTCGAAATTGTGGTGCTTGTTGGCATATAGGGAATGCTATGCAAATACTTGCCACAAAGGTCTACTGCAGTGAACAAAATTGCGCTATGAAAAAGCGTTAGAGCAATGTGATTGCTCTGTATTAATAGGTTTAGCTCGTGGACGACCCTGTACACCAACTTTACCCCATCTACAATGTAAAGTGCTGGTTCATCTGAACCTAAAGTTGCTTTCACTAGATCATCAGCTAGTACACACGAAAAAAGCATGTGTTTTGTCTGTCAACAATATATATTCCTTTGGGTCCTCTCCATGAGGTTTCTTCATTCAATGCTTGGGGAAAACCACAAAAAGCAGTAAACCAAGGAAAATCAGACTTGTTAAAAGTCAGACTCAGTGGTGCAAAAGATCCAAAGGATGCTAGAGCCATGACATTAAATATCAATCACAAAAGATGTTGGACCAAAAACATTGAAAATGTATTGCGAAATTTAAACACAAATGCAGACCCATTGTGTGAGACTGGATCTGCAAATGTCGGTAATGATAAATACCACCATGCTTGCTGCAGATATCAATTGTTTCCTTGTTGGAAAGTTCTTTAGCTCAAGGTTCAGTTTTAAACCTGGGTGAAGTACATGACTCATATTTGGCAATACGTAAGGAACATGGAATTGTGAACCCATCAATTGGAAATAGGAAATTAAAGAAAATTATAACTGATCACATGAAAGTGTGGAATTTGGAAAATCTGCACGACACAGTGAACCAGAATTGGCTTTGCTAAATGCTACTAAAGATGCAGCAATACAGGGAGTTGCTGAGGAAAGTACAGAGAAAATGTAAGAAAGATGCCAATATTTGAGAAAAGCAATATCATTTTCAAGAAGTACACCAACCAAAGGCAGTCTTATCCAAGCAATTCTCAGAGCCCATTATCAAACAATGATATGGAAAATGATATCATTGCCTAACCCGACTTGCCACCTCCAGCAAACTAACAATGGAAGCTGGAGGAAAACACATTCATACCCATAGTAAGCATGCTTCCTCCTTTCCCAGAAGGTGTTGTGTATTTGATCAGATGTTGTTGTAAACAAAATATATACAAAACAAATATCTGCTCTTGCAAGACGAATGCAATGACATCACATGTACGGAAATGTGTCACTGTGAGGCTGATGAAAATTATTGTCCGAACTGTTCACCTCCTATATAACTGACACTTTTGTTGATGATTTTGATAATGATTAACAACTTAAGCATGAAAATCTTCTGTTTTCTGAAAGTCACTCATGCAGAGTTATCAAAGTTTTGAAGTTGCTGTGTGATCGTATAACTTTTATAACAAACTTTCTTCATATTAGAGATTATGGCATTAAAAGTCATTGACCTTTGACAGGAAATGTTAGAAATCTGACTTCCTGAGAATGTTGCATAAGTTTTATGAATCTGAAATTGTATACAAGATAATCATTGTGATGTTTTAATATATGGGAGCATTTCTACGGAAATTAGAAGAAATTTCATACTAATCTTCAATTGACCTTAGGTAAAGTAGTTCTATATTTTTAATACAATAACCGTTTTTTTTTCAAAAAACCTCAATGTTAATGATTGTAAGGAATAATTCACATCAAAATGCATGTTTCCAAAGCTAATATGGTTGCAAACTGGCCATAAAGTCTGTTCATGGCTAAGAGAAAACGATTTTTGTTGATTTTAAGGAAATGACCTTGAAATGACCTTCAGAGTTGTCAGAAAAAAATGCCAACAATTTTTTTTGAAAAACTTGGCCATTAAGTAAATCAATGAGCTAGGTTGGCAAAATCTTCACTAAAAACACACGGAATGACAATTGACCCCGGACTATTACTAAATATCAATTAACATTAATGCCAATTTCATGCATGGTTCATCTTTACAAATTACATAGAACATATCTAATTGTCCCAAAATAAAATGACCTTTTTAATTTTTCACTATCACTTTTGCGTACAACTACGTATCATTGAATATAAGTATTGTATTTACCTTTCGAACAAAAACTCTTCTTCATCTGAGAGAGTCTGCTTCACATACAAGGCTATCTTGGAGAGGTTGGTCAGTACTGATTGGATATCCATACACAATAAGTGCTTAGGTTCATCACACACGAACGCCGTGTTGCCTAAAGAGTTTTTATTACTATAAACGCATTTACTTTTTACTGTCTGACCTCTGAACACATAACACGTGCTTTGCTCTGCGATAGTTTCATTTTTGAACGTCCCTCTCCATTCCACACATCGTTCCTTCGGTCGATACACAGTTTCAATCCAGTTCACCGCCTCGCGAGGATGAACCAATGTTACCACGATACTGGCTGGACCTGCCCAACCAGCATAAAACTGGACTGTGTATGAACCATCGTTATGATCGATTATTCTTCCTGGTGTTGACTTTTGCAATTTTGTGTTCAACATCACAGCAAAGAAGAAGTCTCCACCCACCGTGCGGTGTCTGCCATAAGCATCATACGTTTGAATAGTTACATTCAGGATTTCACCTTTAAACACAGCTGGTGATTTCTTTCCTTTTCCTTTCCTTTGAAGAGTGATTCTGAATGAAATAACAAGTAAACTATTGTGTTAAGTGCAGGCGTATTACGATGAAGTTACAGCATAGGTAAGAATTTTGTTTTACATGCATGTAGACAAAATTGAAAGTCGGAATTTACTCAGTTAATTGAGCACCAAAAAATAACACGACATACCTGAAAATGTACATTTAAAGACCAATCAGAAGATGCAACTTATTTAAAATACTTTCTGAATAGTGACCATGCAATGTTATTCAATCTTTGGAGACGAACACACAACTCAAATACGGCAGCCGTATTTAAATACGTGTAAGGTTCCCAGTTTAATCGACCGAATCAAGTACCATGGGCTAAAACACTGACATTTTCAAGACAGTGTTGCTTAGGAACAGGAATCCAAAACACCTCTTTCCAGATTTAACGGTGTCTTTTTGGTCAGTAAATGTCAAAAGATGTAGCTAATGGGGCTTTAAGTGCACGTCCTTTGAACAAACCTCGAAGGCGAATATCTGAAGCGAGTTAACAATACATCGTGTCTGCAGGGCATGTCGAAACAAGAATACCGATATGGGCTCATATATAATACAATATTTTACCGTAGAGTAGTGTATATACATGCCTTGATTTAGCAGCAGATGTAACGGTTAGCTTTCTCAGGAATGGCGTGAAAGGTTTCCCTTTTCGTGTGTTCGTCCCGTTTTCGATGATGATATCCATCGAAAGATTATTTGGTTCACTTATAAGTTTTGGTAGTTCAGTTTTCTCAGAGTTTATGTTATTCTCAGCAACCACGCAGTTTTCATTCCGTACATTTTTAGCCGTGTTCAGCCGAAAATATTGACCGTGCCAATACTGTAGTAAGAGAAAATAACAGAGACAAGTTTAGAACAAAAAATATGGACGATACATGGTATGCCAACATCTCTTGAACTTCAATAATGGTAGCCTCAATAGGGCTATCTTGTTACCGTGACTTTGAGCAATGATACAATAATATGGAACGATCACTGTAACACAATATTTTGACGGGTAAATTATACCATGGGCCAGTAGCTATAATATTCGGTAATGTGTTCCCTATTTTTTACGTCAACTACAGTTTCTTGTTCTACTCTCCGAAACACGTTCAGAGACCTTCAGCTTGTCAACTTAACCCCTACATTCAATTTGAAACTGCATTTGTATTGTTGACAAGTGAATTCTTGTGCGGACTAGATCTCAAATGTAAACAAAGACAGTGCACTTTACAATTATATCGGTGCATTTTAAAAGTATCGACGCTGTGTTGGCAAGCTAAATAATATGCTTTAGGGTCAGAAAAAGGACAAGTAATTTACATACAAAAATATGAATAACCAAAAGATAGAGTTACAGTCCCGATAATGCAGGAAAACAATAGCTCTGATTTGAAAAAAAGCAAACAATATAAAACTTCAACTGTATAAAAATAATAACGGAAATACACTAAACGCTTGTCATTGAGGATGTTTCACTGACAATGCCTAGTTATATCACCCGTAAATATACAACGGCCTGACTACAGAAACTATATCGCAGTGAATCTATTTGAAACTCGAACATCAACAGTGTCCTACAATAGTTCTACGTTCGTCGTAAACTTGCCAGATTTTTCTCTCCCTCTACCACAATTTAATAAACCAGTCTTGGTATTCTGAACTCACTTTGTTATCTAACGTGATGCGACCAACTTCCAGATAATTAACTACAGATGCATAAACGCCGAAGCAGTTCTATAATTTCTTTTATTACACGCAATGCACATAAGCAAAGCAATACCCACCATCTCCTGGATAAGAGCCCCGAGAACGATACCGAAGATGAGTATGAGTACTCGAGAAATTTCAATTAAAGACCATGGTCGCATGATGGTTGTTCGTAGTGCCTTCACGTTCTTCATAATTATGAGTTCTTCTTACCTGCAATTACGATGGAATGACAAAGAAAACTCCCCTAGATTAAACTGAAAAATGGCTTTAATAACAGAACGAAGATATCTATCAATATTCATTGACCTTGTTTGGTCTTCGATCTTTGACCTTCATTTCGTACATGAGGAGATTGGCCGGCACAAATCGTGTATCTAAGCTAATCCCTGAACGCGGAAATCCCCCCGAGAATAAATAAACTACCGATCAAGTAGAACAAAAGATTACAATATTTGTGAAAATGACACCACCCGACGTCTCTTACATGACTTGCAGTTCAAGTCGCGTGTCGAAGACATGATTGACACCTGATAAATGCCTGATGAATAGATGTCACTAGTTCACCAGCGGCTTGGCGTTTTAGGCCCAATAAAAACTATACAATGAATCATGTGTTCCACGTCTCCGTTATTGTATCATTTCTTTTTACTATGTGCTCAGCTCGGAATGTTTGCTTCGGCTGGACATGCATTTGTTCTCACCTCGGTCACTCAAATGATTAGTGACAGCATTCCCGGCTTTGCCTTATTACAGTGATTCATATACTGTATCACTTCATACAATATTTAGACAATTTGGGGACCAATCCTGACGGGTGTAGCATGCTAGCAGGGTGCGCTTACCCATTCCGGACACCTGGTACCACCACTAACTATCAGTGGTTCAGGATGGTCCTACTTAAATTTGTAAATCTCAAATGTCCCATGGACCTGGTAATGTATTACCTTGAATGAAAATGATTATTGGACCAGTTTAATGTCATATTCCCACCAAACAACCAGAAGTCAGAAGGTTCGCAAGTCTACGGGCTTTTATACGGGATCACACCAAGCTACGCGGTCGCACCACTCGTGCTGTATTGCGGAAAAGCATTTCTTCAGGTGATCCATATTCCATTCCTACAGCGGAAATTACCGCTGCCGCTGAATCAGAATGTACGCTTTGACGTAGCTGCATGCATCAACCATGTACCACTCGATGTGACTGCCAATCTGACGAATAGTCCTAGCCTGATGGGCCAGGCGTTCGTCATGCATGGTGAAAATATTCAAGCTCGTTCATCCAATTCGAGAACCATTGATTTAATATTTACGAAAGGAAAAGAAAGATAAGATTTTATTTTACCATAACTAGTACCAAATACATTTATAGGGAGACGTAGCAGATTTAAGCCGTACTGAAATCCGTAATCTTGAACATAAGTGTACCTTATAAATAGTCAATCGCACGAGGCTGTTATGGGTCACCCACGCCATGGAGATACCAAAAGACCGGTACGCCACTATTGGCATGCACGTTTCTGACTACACTGTGGAGGAACTTGTCAAATGTGACATATTGTCAATTACTGCTCCAAAAAAGGCTAGTCACACCTGTGGTTTTCACATTTTGTTTTTATTTTAGAAGAGAAATTTTTATTTGCAATTTCGAGTTGACATGCCCAGTATACTGTTTTTTGTGTACGGAGCTGTGAAATGTCATGTCATGGACGGACGGGCGAACGCAACGAAGGGTTGAGCACTGAGACCAGCTGTTGGCTAGCAGTAGCTTATTTCTTTGTACCGTGGTGTCGGTGGAGGATATTTTAAATAAATATATATAATAATAGTATCAGTTTCTTGACCAAAACTATAAATGGGCTCCATCTGAATCTACAACGAGTCTAACCTTTTCAAAAGCCTTTGTGTCCAACTTTCGGACAATGAATTCTCGTAAGACTTCGTCGCATTGTCGTGTTACGGGTCGCTTTATCATTTCACGCATTAAGGAGGTGGATTGAAACTTCTCCTCCCATTTGCAAATACACATTCAACCCACAATTGACTCAAGAGCAAACAGTGATATTTGTAGAGCAATCCCCGATTGAAAGTCAGTTCGCACTTCAAGTAAGGTATCTTTTCATATGGAAATGATTTCGAACCTACAGCCTTTGTGCCGGGGAATCTTGGCATGTACTCCACCCTAAATTGACGTTCGTACCCTGGCACCGTCTCGTAATTTGGAAAAGGTATGCGAGTGCATCGGGACATCAAACAATAAAGTAAGTATTATTTCATACAAACATTGATGCACCAGATGGTTATCGGCACCAGTATAATTATTAATTTAAACCAAACAAGATCTCAATTTATTCACTTAATTGGTTTGCAACGTGTAACAGTTGAGTTCAAGTATTATTTCTGAAACGTAAATTGAAGACCAAGGGCTGCATTGATGTTGTGATGATATGTATTCTTTTAGTTAAATTCACATCTATCGTTTGATCGAAACTACGTCTTTTATGTGTAGTACTAAAAAGCAATATTTCGATAATATCAGAAGAAGGAGCACATGAACACCAGCACAGGAGAGAGAGGGCTTCGCTACCTCTCTTCCGTACGACAATAAATTTCTTCACGTTGGAAATAAACGGGTGTTAACTTTGAAGACTGAGAGCCTCTACGATGTTTATATATCCCGAAAACCTCTCCCATGGCTATAATCCAGATGGCAGACAATTGTAAATTGTACTACATGGTAGAGAATCTGGATTTAATGTCATTCAAAAATATCTTGTATCCGAACTTCGCAAACATTCTCGTAAAAGGTGATGAGCATCTTTGTGCATTTACTGTCAATATTGTTTGTGTGTCTGGTTTGTTTCAAATAATATTACTGATGCCGATAACATTTGGTGCATTTATCTCTATTTGAGATAGCCTGCCTTCATAACAAACCCAATAAATCTACATTATATACATGTGTCTGATATACTTTTTGTTGTTACACAAGGCATTTGAAATTCAGCTATTACACTGCAGAACACTTTTCTATTGCCTAGGTGTCCCTGTCTCCCTTACCCACTATCTCAATGCTGTAATGTGAAATTCCTTGACGGTAAACTTATCTGTTTCTACTAAAACGTCATGCTCAACGATGTTGCAACAATGATTCGGAGTAGAAAACTTCTCAATAGAGGGACATTACTGCAGGCTAAATTCATTTGGTATGAAGCAGTGGGCCTATCTCCCTCTGGGCCATAAGAACAATGGCTCCCTTCGTATAACTGGCATGTCAGGACACGCTTCATAATTTTGAACAAATGGTTTTCAGGTATTTGAACCTTATAAGAACACTATCCTACATTGTGTACATCCTGTATTTTACCTGGTACTCAGCAAATTCACATCGGTACAAATACTTTTTCAGGAATACTATATTTCATTGTTAATTCGTCTTTGTCAACGCATCTGTCACAAGCTCAACTTACATTTTCTCTCTTCTAAACCTCAGTCGTTGGATCAAGGTTGTTGAACATGACGTGATTGAAGATACAATTTCAAAGGTTTACCAATAAGATTTAGAATTTGAGATTGTAGAAAGAGTGGAATTCGAAGTTGGTGAAACTACAACCTTAAAAGATAATAGAGGCAACTTTGTGACAAAATTACAGACGATCATGACAGCTGTCTCTTATATTAATTCCCATATTGAAGACATGTAAACACTCGGATGCAGGACGTCCTAGTCCTATGAATATCAGATAAGCACGGCATTTCTTCCTCACAATGTCGTTTTCACGTGAGGAGGCCGCCATTTTGAAATGAACATCGACCCAACGACCAATAAAGACCCGCTGTGCTATTTTACATGACATAGAGGAGAAATGCTTGTGAAGAATTTGTATATTAAATATAATCGTCTGAGCAGGTAAATGTTTATTTTTTCTATAATTATCAAAGATGAAATATCCAAAAATTCTGACAAGAAAACATTTTAAGGCTTCTTAAAAAAACAGCAAAATATACTCCAAAATACAATTATGCAGATTTAACGCCAAGCTGAACAAATCTGACAAAGATCAACCCTAGAGATCTGCACACCGAATTCCAAGCAATCAGACAAGCTGATAGTGAGAAAAAATTGCGATTTCTTGACAAAAGTGGCAACATTGCCCCAAAAATACAATGTAGAAAATGTCGTCATAAATATCAACTAATCTTACTAAGATCAACCCAAGGAAATTTGTGTCAAACCTTAAAGCAATTGGACATGCCGGTTTTGAGAAGAAGGTTTTTCAATTTCAGAAAACCAGAATACATTGCCCCCAAAATATTACTATACAAATTTAACAACAATTTAAGGAAATTCTAATCAATTGAATCAAAATAAAATACTTTACTGTCCCTTAAATTTAAAAATATAATGGAAATATCTTTTTGAATTCACGGAATTGCCCCACAGTATTGCCCTCAGATTGTCAATACTAAATTAATCTACAAATGTACGTTAACAAGTCTGGATTAATTGAGAAAATCCAGAATTTATAATAGAAATAGCTGATGGCATGCAGGATTTTATAGGTACTTTTCGTTACAAGGAGAACCTTTAGTCGCCCACCTGTTCTTTCCATGGTAGCTGTGACAAAATTGGAACAGGTGTCAGTATACCTTTAAGCTTCAGTGAATCAACAGTTCTACCTGCAAGGCTGACGACTCCCGTCAATTTCATTTTGTCTTTAACAGAAATATTACCACACTAAGATATGACATTGAGTGTCAAGACGTTTTAAATACGAGAACGGTATATTAATGTCAAAATATCCCTACTAACATTTAGTCTCATAAGCGTACTAAACAGAGGTTTTCTCGGTCTGGAAATCTGCATGTGCAATTGAAAAGCTAGTAGACCAGCAACTTTAGAAAAAAGAGTTGATTATTAATGGACGACCGACGGACAAACGGACGACAGAGGACGACTATAAATCAACCTTTCTGATAAACTTCCCGTCACTGACAACAAAGCTAATAAAGTGACATTTGCCCGATGAGCACCCTTTTAAAACAGCTACATGTACTAGCATTATGACTGTGTACACATTGAGCAGTAGTTTTGACTTTATTTTGATGTATATCTTCTATCGTAAAATGACTTTAATCTGTGAAACTCAACAGAACAACCATTTATACATGCCAAGTAACAGCACATCTCTATCTTAAGGTATTATGCATATTCAATCTAGTAGGAAAAGATCAGATCTGTTACGCGAACTGAATGAAACCGTTGCCATATAATGTTTTCGTACAACCTTCTCCCCAAATAAAACTGTATGCAAGTTTAACAGTGTAGAGCCGAGATTTACGGCTGACAAAGTCCACCTGCTACTCTCCGCGTCGGCGTGTCACAAGCATAACGCATGGTACCAGACCTAGTCTGGTAGCATCCACCCTGCACTTGCTGAAATATTAAGAACATCGTTTATAGCAAGCAGAAAATCTATATTGTGATAGCATGAGCACACTGGGAATCAAATGTCGCAGAATATTTAATCGACGCCTGATTACAAGTAGATTTCTAGATCGAATCAATTTCAGACTCTGCTAAGTGGCCTTGCTTCGGTCATTTTGAAAAACTAATTGGAACCATTACCTGTTTTGGCCTTTTGTCTTTACTTCGGTTGGTCAGTCAGAATATACACCACCCCTCCCGAATCAGCTTTGACAGCAGGTGGCTTGATACAAGTGAAGTTGCTTGGTGTAGGTTTCGTAGGATCCTTTAAATATATGTATTTTTCAAAGGCAGGCCAAGCGGACAAGCATGCACCATTTAGTTGCAATATTTGTCATCAGTGATTCGGGCTAAAACTGCGGAAGTACTACCATTTGACCTTTTGGAAAGCCTGGCCCATTCAGCGGTCAGGCTTTGTGCAGCGTATGTTACAAGGTTAAGGGTTCAAAACGCCTTGTCAGATGAATTTGGTTAGACTATTACATTATTACCCAATAAAGATGAACATAGAGAACGAAACTACTCAACTGCTATGATGAAACTGGTTCCACGGAAACAATAGAAAACTCGTATTTTATTTAATCCGATGGTTTTGCTGGGAGACTGGTCAGTTTCTTCGGCGTGGGGCTAGCTGGATAAATGTGTGTTCGCCATGTTTTTATTTTGGTGATGAGCAGTTCAGAATGTTGAGGGAATGGTAACGAGGTGTAAGTATGTTGTTGATTGTAAGATACCGGCCCGTACATAGCTGTTTCTAATGGACTCAAGGATAAAAGAAAAAGTCCGATCCTATAAAACTAGCTACAGAGAGCTTCTAAAGAGATGTAATTGGAATTACGCTAAAAGGTCGCTGACTCAAGAATAGAACGAAATATATTTAAACTTCCCTTAAGAGAACGAATCCATTGATCATTATCAATTGTATAATTATATTGTGATAACGTATTTTCTTTTCTGTTTAATATAATGACCGTACCAAGCTAAGAAGTGGCAAAGCTTCAACAACAATTGTGAGAGCTCAGATCTATTACAATCCAGAGACAGACTGTCATGGGGCTGAAAGAGAGTACAGAAAAGCAAAACGACAAGGATTTGGCGTCATATTACTCTTAAGTCGGTAAAAGAATGATTAATGACTCAGTATCAGTCAGCCGTGACTTACTCAAAAGTTTTGAGGAGTGGCTTTTACTTCGGGTCAATTTAGGCCGATTTGTCACACGGCCTGTAACTAGAAAATTCAACACGATCTCTCTTTTTTGCAGGGTAGTCACCAGCAGGCGTTACTGTTAAGGTAATATGCGCCTTGAAAGTGAAAGACTTCAACTTTTGCTCAAACTCTACTAAATGACACTTTAGACCATTCTCTTACCAAAACAAGAGTTAAAATCAGGGGTTACCGTGCAAAATTTGGCACGACAAATACAAATTACCTAAAATTTGCCGATGTTTGGAATTCAAATTCAATGGAGTAAAATAAAATTTTCAATTTTTGAAAAACCAAGACCGTGAAAACTTTTCTTTAATCAAGAGCTTGAAAACGAACCCCTACAAGCGGTAGATCAGAAGAGAATCGATAAAATTAGAAAGCCCAAATTTCTTTCTCCGAGGCGCGTTCTACCGTACCTTACACCACTGATGGGGTACGGGTTTTCAATTCCACACGCCTATAAATAGACATTGGGGGGGGGGGGCTACTGTGTATGGTCTATGCTACTCTACTGTGCATGGTCAAATCATGAAAAGATAAAAGAGTTTGTTTTATAATCGAAATATCAACTGTTTTGACTTCGCAGTAATTTCGGTGTTTCCTTCCCAGCACTGAGTAGTTTGGTTATGTCTCACATTTAAAGGTGTATATGCAAAATGTGGACAATCTTAACATCCTAACTGATACCAGAGCATGTTAGTGTGGTGAAGTTAAGTACCTCCATATCTATTGACCTCAATGCTTAGCGAAGCTATTGAGCAAGTATACAGATTTGTTTACCGCCATTCTTTGCCTCATAAGCCAGCAAATGTCAAAGGTCGCAGGTTTCACCTTATGGGCGTTACTCCCATCCGCATACCATCGACTCATAGAATCACACGATCGTTGTACTCCTTCTCAGAACATAGGATCCTCAAAAATCTAATCAGTGTTCTCCCTTGCTTCAATGGAATCTGCTCCTAACTTTTTTCTCGAAAATATACGTCATCAAATCCGTGAAATATTCGAATGTCTAGAAATAAGATCCTGAGAATTTTACTCCTTTTACGTATTTTACCCTTATTAGCGCTGCTAAGTTGCTTGAGTTCTTTGGTCGGGGCGATAAGCCTCTGCATTAGTGGTCGGTGTGGACTGTTTTCTTTAAAGTACTACAAAGGGATAGAGGTGAAGTTCTAGTTAAATGACACTGATAAGGTTTGTATAATGAAAAAGGTTTAATAGGTGATGTTTGTGTAATACGTTGTGGGTTCTCATTCAATCGAGCATTAACTAAATGATGTATATCCTAGGTTTATAGCCCTGCTGGTGGCATTGTCCCGAAGCTATCTTTCTCACGGTAAAGCGGTGTAATCATTGCTTTGATAGCATTTGTGTGCGCTGTATGTTGTATGTGAGAGTGCTTCATGAACCCTATATAGCATATCGAGGGGTTGCAGTCAGAAAAGTTGTAATAAATAATTTCGATTGTTGAAACACTCTTATTCAGTGTAGGTATTTAGCCGAGCGGTTTTGACTTTGATGAGTTTAAATCCCATCGAGAATTTGCTGAATTATTTATCATAACTTCTATACCAATGTACACGTATTGTTGGCAATTATAAGTCACTGTCTAGCTGCTATGGTTTGATATTATTCATGTCATTGCATCAGGGGCATGTTTGTCCATACCATGAACTGAAAGCGTCTTCAGAGGTAAGTATATTTTTGGCTGCGAAATGTCTCTCTCTATATATATATATATATATATATATATATATATATATATATATATATATATATATATATATATATATATATATATATATATATATATATAAAAAAACAACACATACATACATACATACATACATACATACATACATACATACATACATACATACATACATACATACATACATACATACATACAAGGGCTCGAAATTAACTTTTTTCCCTGGTACCTAGTCCACTTGGACTATCATTTTCTGAAGTTAGTAGCCCAGTGATAATGGCTAGTAGCCCATGCATATTTTAGTTTAGGGATTTGTTTTCATTAACAAGAGAAGAAAAAGCTATTTTTCAAGATTCTGCCCATGAAGTGAATTTGTTAGTCATTTGATGTGAATACTTGCACACCTTTATTACCCAAAGGAAACTGGTATAATTGACGACAGTGACACTGAAACGTTTGGTGACCTATCATTGTATTGACAACCCGTTTCATTCTCAGAGTTGCATGCCAATTTTGATAGTCGTCATGGCAATGACCACCACCTTCTCAGCAGGGCTAAAAACAAACCATGGGCTTTCTGTAGTAGGGAGGAGTTTGTGATTGATACATTTTGATCATCATTGGTCATCATTTTCTTTGCCTGTCATCCAAGTACATCAGTTGAGATATTGAAACTTTGTTGCAAAGTTCCATCGTAAGGTCGTCTTTGTAATTTATAAAACAAAATCATAGCCTGGCCTTACCATGTCCAGCAGGGTTTGACTGCACTTAGCTCGTCCAAAAGTGAAAGACCGGACATGACACGCCAACTGCTGACTGAATTTCATGTCCCAAGCTTTGGTAGTCCATGTGGGCTACCATTTCACGGACTTTGGTAGCCGCGGGACTACCGCTAATTTCGAGCCATAATACATACATACATATATACATACAGACATACAGACAGACAGACACACAGACAGACAGACAGACATACAGACGTACATACATACAGACAGACATACAGACATAAAATCAATTGCATTTTGGTCAAATAAACACAAAAGTGAAAAATTTCTGGAAGGTTCATCGTGAACCGCGTGTATTACAAATACATAGTGGTACAAGGTGTCCGGAATCGGTAAGCGTACCCTGGTAGCATGTTCACACCCGTCAAGAATGGCCAAAAGTGTTAAAATCAATAGTAATTCAGTTAAGCTATGCCAATGAGTTAACACAAAATTACGATGCATAAACAATGACATCCTGGTAAACCACTCATTTGCCAACATATGACGCCTGTGTGCGTCCTGTCTGGGTTCTTTCGCTGTAAAACGCATGCGCAAGACTTGTCCAAGTCACGGGGTATTTCGTTACTGGGGCCAATCACAGTAGCTAAATGGAGTATCAGCTTCGACTGGACAAATGTAACATATTACGTACCTTTTCTTACCATCAAGGCAGCGTTACGGTCTCGGCACCGCAAGCAGCTGAATCCAAGGTTTCAAGCAAGGATTACAGACTGAATAGGCCAGCGGTGCAGCAGTAACAGTCTAAGGTATAGCAGCCGCGAGTGGAGAGTGAATTCTCCAGCTTGGGTATACACTACTTGCATTTTACAACCAGGTTACGCCCTCGATAAATTATCAAGGAGGAGGCACAAAACAGGGTCGTTGTGTTGTGGTTTGACAAGTTACTTATTATCATACCTGCGCTGACAATAAACAGGATTTACATCACCCGTGCAATGAGACCAGGTGCGCTATGTTTGAAAGCCCCACCCGCAGTTTCAACCAGGATGTAGTATTGTCCTTTTGTGGATATAAAATATTTACAAAGTTTCTTTATTCAAACTTCACTGATAATCGGACTAAAGGGGGCAGTTGCGACATTGATGAGAAAAACATCCACGACTTCGGTGAGTTGTTTTCAATTGTAATAATAATAATAATAATAATAATAATAATAATAATATTGGGGTTCTTATATAGCGCACATATCCACAAGTACATGTGATCAAGGCGCTTTACAATTATTATTACCCCTGGTCACTGGACCTAATATGATACCACTCAACTCCCTGGGGAGCAAACAACAGCTCACATGTGCAGCCAATAAGCGCAGCAGAGCTACACGCACACATAACAATCTCTGTCCTACCAGGTACCCATCACTCCTGGGTGGGGAGAAACAATGAGGAATAAAGTGCCTTGCTCAAGGACACAACACCACAGCCATGCCGGGGCTCGAACTCATTCTTTGATCGTGAGTCCACTGCCTTAGCCATTGGCCCATGATGCCTCCTTAATTGTTAAAGGCTTGTTCGACGAGACGGGCTTACAGAAATCCGCCGTTAAAATATGAGATATTTTACGACCTCATTTTACAATCTCTTCGTGAACGTGTTTTTCAGGCTAAACTATATCGAAAATACCGTTGCCTCAGGGTTTGAAGGCCTCGTTTTACGAATTCTTAATGAACGTGTGCTTTGCCAGGCCAAATTAACTTATCGAAAATACCGTTGTCTCGGGGTCATACTTGTGACTCCAAGCACCGCCGAGTTGAATTCCTTATGCGAGGAATATCCTATCTCTTTTGAATAGAGTCATAATTTGAAAAAAAAAATCGACTGGTGTAGATAGTCTGCAAGGACTCTTTCGCAGTGACATCATTCTTGTTTGTAAACATGACATGGGCTACCTATAGCTGTTTATGCTTCCCCAACTCATCGTTTAGAGTAGGTAAACGTCCGCTACCAGGCGCTGTATGTGAAAGTCGGTGGTTGGCATGGCTGTGAAAGCGCTGGTCTCTGGTAGGTCTGAATGTCGTCCGTAAATTGCAGATTTACCCTGCCAGGGAAACATTATTGGCAAAACATATGTAGATGCCTTTCTCAACGGATATGGAGATAAATCTATCAAAAACTACACCAGCCAACTCCCTTTAGCCTTTCAAGGTCGGAAAATGAGTCAATTTTTTACAGAAGACCCGAAGAAATTGTTGCAATTCCATTTAGGCTACTCTTTCTAACTTCTGTTAAAATCACATTAAATTAGCACAGGGAGATACAGTCTGATAAAAGTGGGATTTCATTTTCATAAAGTTGTAGGATTCTAGCTCGATGTGAGTGTTCAGTGTTCAGTATCGCAAAGGGGGGGGGGGGAGTACGACATAATTTTGCCCTCTAGAGCCGGAAAGCCAATGAAACAACAGTTAAATAACCACCATCGATCAACGTTTGACACACGGCATTCGTGATTGAGCTCCATTTTGAAACCAAAACACAGTCCAGTATGCTGCAACTACAGAAAGCGGGGGCTTTGAGCCCAGTCGGAAATTGTCTCTTAATCCTGGTTCGCATGTTTTAGATTTACGCATTAAACACAAGAGGTATGTATCTATCGACGTAGACCCGTTCTTCAACCATAAATATTATATCCTATCATGGAATTTTGGTGGCAAAAGCCATGTCATAACTTCCATTTTCCTACTGTCGTATACTACATTTAGGCACTCCAAGCGGCGGCTCAACTTTCGTGGTGCAGGCCATGGCGATTGCATCTGTAGCGAGAATGCAAATCAGAGTGGCGTACGCGTTCCGCGTAGTTTGCGAGACAGAATGTGCTTACCCATTTCGAAACACACACGAGGTTCATAGTATATTTTTCTATTTTTCTAAGGATTTCACTTTGTTGTGTGTATCAGTACTTGTTTTTGTCTGTCTGTGTTGTGCTGTTTGTGTTAGTTGTAGAACTTATTTTCGTTGTAGATTAGAAAATAGAAAAAAGTGAATGACTGTCTAGACAGACAAAATAACACAGGCATAAATAAATAAATGACCTATGACCTGGCGAATGCCGTGACAGGAACAAGAGGGTAGGTCGGCTTACTTTTTGTTCGCTATGTTTTCATCTCTTTTTTAATGTTCCGTATGTTTAACGCTCACCATATAATTAAAAATATACCTGCTGTTTGTGTTCGTTGTAGAATTTATTTTTGTAGTAGATTTAAAGCGTAGAAAACTGAAAAAAGTGAATGACTTTAGACGAAAGTGAGAAGTTGCGTAAACAAATAAAATGGCGTATGACCCGGTAAATCCTAAAGCAGGAACACGAGGGTAGGCCGGGATACTTTTTGTTCTTCACTTTTTCATCTTTTTTTTAATGTTCGTTATGCTAACGTTCGCCATCATGATTAAAAAGATATCTGACTTCTGATTGATTCCGGCGTGATTCAGGTGTATGGAATTACGCCAGAATTAAGGCATTTACACGGCAGAATACTAACTTGGGGCTATCAAGAAATGAATTATTTCATTTATGCACGGTTGTCCTTCCGCTTTTAGTTTTCAGGTCGAAATACCTCTCCAGGCTGAAAAACCTCTCTACGTTGTTGTCGCTTTCAATTAATCTTTACTGAGTAAATTTTACTGTGAGAGTTCTTTGTAGTTTTTCCTTGCAGTGTTAAAATGTCCTCTCGTTGTTTTGATAGATGAAACAATACTTGCACTCGTTACTATTGCAGGTCATTGGTGACATAGGACACGTCGGCTAAGAATCGCAGAATGCCAAATTCGACGACCAAAATGCCACCAAGGTCTGTATTTGAAAGGTCTCGCGTTTTCATATTGATAATAGGTGTGGTACTCGGAGCGCTAATTGAGGAAATTGTAAGTACGACTGACAGTTCGTTTATGTGCAAGCACATCGCCTTCAACAGTTTCTTTTCTTACATTTGTATCGATTTTAAATAGCGTAAATTTAGATGTTACAATTTTCTCACCTTTCTGACCCCGTTTCTTCTCTCTCATGGCTATGGTAAAATTCTGGCCGGGGGACCTTACAAGTGAGTAAGTAAGTTTAGCGAAGACATAACTGTCCATACCGCCAGCAAGCAAAGCGACGAGGTAAAAAGCGGGAATAAGATATCTTCTCTTCGCAATAATTCTCCTCTCTCTCTCTCTCTCTCTCTCTCTCTCTCTCTCTCTCTCTCTTGAAGTAGAAAGTAGGACATTTCGAATTAATGGTCTTCGTCTTGGTCAACCACCTTCGGTTTTGATGACCCACAGTACTTTTCCTTTTAAGGCCGAGAGGTGGACCTGTTGCAAAATTGCTACGAGAGCGCGAAATTGGATCATTCAATTGGACATGTACCGCGCATCATTCTACGTCGTTGGGCTTCATATCCCTACCGCGCGTCAAACGCCAGATAAGGGAGCATTCGTTATTTACGGGGAGGGGGGGGGGTTGGTGGAATTTGAGCGACAAATGAAACGTAAAAAGCGACCCCCCTCCAAATCAAATTTCTAAAATTTGACCCCCCCTCAATTCATCAATTGTAAAATGTGACCCCCGCCCCCTGAAGAAAAATTTCATCAGATTTGATTCATTAACCCTTCGCACCCTGTGGCCCCGGGCTGAAAAAGTTTCCTCACATACTAGAGAATCAACATTTTTGGTGAAATGCCAAAATCAAATTTTTTGCACACATATGAACTTGTAATCGCTCTAGTCTAATCAAGTACACTAATATCAATAATCAAGAGTACATTAATACACAGATTTACCTAGTTTTATATTGGAAAAAATTATTCATAGTTTCCATATAGACAAGATAGTGAATCAACATTTCGGTGACATTCCAAAATCAAATTCTTCCACGAACATCCACTTGTTACCACCCTAGTCTAATCAAGTAAATTAATATCAATAATCAAGCGTACATAAATACACAGATTTAACTAGTTTGTAATGGAAAAAATTATTCATAGTTTCCTCTGACAAGATAGTGAATTAACAATTCAGTGAAATTCCAAAATCAAATTTCTTGCTCACACATGCACTGGTAACTACCCTAGTCTTATCAAGTACATTAATATCAATAATCAAGAGTCTATAAATACACAGATTTAGCTAGTTTTGTATTTAAAAGAAATTATTCATAGCTTCTCATAGATTATGTATGGAGGACCTGTGTATTTTCTATTTTGCCTAGGAGTTCTTGTGTGTTATCACTGTATACCTAGGGAGTCCAAGACGGGAACTTTCCAGAGTGTTTTACGTTGCATGCTGCACTGGCACTGGAAGGTTTGAGTGTCAGCGTGTGCTTTTTAAGTCAGATATTTCTCTATTTTGAGTCTTACTCAAGTCAGCAGATATGTAAAGAAACTGGTGAGTGGCAGAGATCGAATTTTATGCGGATCGGCCGCGGACTGTTTAAACCCTACGCCATCCTCTACTTTAGTCGATGGAACGAACATTGCTCACACAAGTGAAAGCCGTGCCATATATTTGCATATACGCACTGGCACGCTAAGATGATAATATCACCACAAGTTGAAAGCTGATCTTTCTGCTGCAGCAAATTGTGTGTTAACTGTGAACTTTATTCCGTTTATGAGTTCAGTCAGATGTCTGAGATTGTCATGAGAACATTATTTATGACCGTTCCACTGAACTTTTGTCGATGCGCGGAGTTAGCAGAGGAAGATTTCAGATTAGTTCGGCATGTCCCGACCGGAAGTAAACAAAAGATCTAAGATGGCTACTCCCATGGTAGCTGAACTGGACGCTGCTTAGCAGTGAATTGCGTGTGTTGTCGCCGACTTTCATGTGCAGACATTACACGGGACTTACAATTGTGCTCATCATCGAACATTAGTTAAAGTCGCGTGTGAACTTTTTGTGTTTCCCAGCCGCGTGGTCAAGTCTGAGGTACCTCTGCGGTAACGTTAAGTTTTCCATAGAAATTGTTAAGCATTTAGAAAGGGTTTGAACAGAGTTTTGTTCTAACAGTGTGTTCGACTCCTGCCGTCGGGAGGTCGATCAGTACGGTTACTGTTACCATGGAGTAATATTTATAGTTTTGAAGTACGGTTTTACTATTTTATATGTAGACCCCGATATTTGACACAATATAGTAATATACAGAAGTTGTTTGTTACATTATATTATATATGACTGTGTGTTGGTTCTCATTTCATGCCCCATGCTGTGTAGCCCTGCGTACAGGTGTGTGCACGTGTGTTCCAGCATTATATGGCCTCTACCAAAGCCCTGCAATGGTCTTTGAACAGACTTGAGGCCTCTGCGGCCTGGATCTGGACCGCAATGAAGACTAAAGGGTCTTTTTGGCCGAAATTCTGCTCTATTTGGGCAAAATCCTTTCCCTGCCTACCTTTACCTCCTAACCAAACCCAGAAAAGATGCGATTGACTTCTCCTAACGTCCAAAACCGCTCATTTTCTGAAACATAACATACTCGACAAGTTGTTTACCCATTACATGGAGATTCCCATTTTGAATCTCGCTGCAGAGACCCCAGTTTATCTCCACAGACCGTTGCAGGGCTGTGGTGGAGGCCGTATACGCCAGGAACACACAGACCTGTACTCAGGGCTACATGCTCTGTTGCTGCTCTAGAGAGGTTAACGCCAGTCTCGGACTTGTTGGCCCTGCTAGAGAAATAAATTTGGCTGAGCTTCGGTCGGTTATTATTCTGCCGTCTCGAAACATCGGTTACTCAAGCAACATTTCGGTGAAATTCCAAAGTCAATTTTGTTTTCCATAACTCAATACAAACCTTTGTAAAATTTGACCCCCCCCTTCAATCATTGATTGTAAAATTTGACCCCCCCCTAAAAAGCGGTTTTGTAAAAGTCAACCCCCCTGATTTCCACCAATCCCCCTCCCCGTAAATAACGAATGCTCCCTAAAAACATCCTAGTGTGTTTCATATAATTTTATGCGATTGATATGGTTTTGTTGACTAAGATTTCATGATTCGAATGGAAATCAACTGAAGATATCTTCTGTCAGGCAAAGACTATTTTAATTTTCTAATTCTAGCTTTTAAAACTACAGTGTTAAGCTTAACCGTCGCAGGACTCATGATCAGTCCTTTTTTCTACGGTCCCTCTGCAGGGATCGTGATCAGTCCTAGCACTATGCAGCGGCTCTGATTGCTAACATATGCTGAGGCGCCCTCAGCGGAGCCCCGATCTGGGAAAGGTCTGTTCAGTCTCAGTTACCCAGACTGCTCTGCGAGGATCCTTTTCAAAAATCCTCGCAAGATGGCGCGATACGTTCAAGAGCGATGATCCTTGGAGCAACTGATATATGATGTAATTATCATTTTTTGAGACAAAGTGTTGGAAAATGTAGCGTCAACACTTTCAAGGTTATGTTCATAAAGTTGCTTTCGAAGTACCACCTTAATAAGGAGTGTGAACTATGTTTTTTATTCTGGACCAGTTGTATTATACTTGACTTGATCCAACACCAATAGAATCCCATACTCCAATGGACTGAGACGGAAAGTCTCACACTCGCTGGAGACAGAAATTCCCCTACTCGGGTGAGACATTTCATAACCCAATTTGATGTTGGACTATTTTTCTCGTCCCTTCAACAATTGAGAAAATTGCAGTAATCTTATTTTACCGTAGAACACATTGTCATCATTAAGTTTCTTTGATTTATATCATTCCTCTTCGAAAAACATAGTCCACATCCACTTACATACAAAGCTATACGAAACATGTTGAAACTGATGAACGTTTTCTTCTCACAACATTCGGTATTATAATTTGGCATTTCATTAGGGAAAATAAACACAACACGAATGCACAAACTCATTGAGTTTGTTGAAGTGTGTCGCCTGTCCGTGCTATAGTTCCGGTTTTATATTACGCGACCGCCTAATCGCCAAATAAGGGAGCCGTCATTATTTACGGCCTGGGAGGGGTCGGAGGAATTTCTTTAGAAACTCCAAAATTTCGAGTAACCCCCCTGCCAACCATGACGTGTTTGAGTAACCCCCTATCTGCTACAGAAATTTTGAGTGACCCCCCAAAAAAAGAAATTGGGAAAGTTAAATATCTATACAGTAAAATGGATTGTTGCTGCGACAGGCCCTGTACAGACACTGATTAAACCATGTTGTACAGGTCTGTGTTGGAAAGAGGTTCCATTGCTGTGACAGGGGCTGATGTACATGTCTGTATATAGTGCTCTGATGACATGCAGTGTTCTCCGTAGGATTTTTTCACAAGAGGGCGAAGATATTGTGTGAAAGCACCACAAGCGACCGCGCAAAGGGGGGAGGTAAGGAGGGGGGTGTTCCCCCTCCTGCCGTTGGAGCTTTTGAAAAATAGAAATTAAAATGGTGTTATTTGGTGGCACTTGGGGAGTATTTTTTTCAGATTTTTTTCTTATAAAGAACTCAAAGGAACAGAAATCTGAGACAGTATTCCAAAACTTATATTCCAGTTCACTGATTTCAATGAAGATTACATTTTTTGAAAACGAAGAAATAGCGACAGACATATATTTATTCACATTTATTATTTATTTTCCTGCAATAAAAGATGGGTTTGTTGCCAAGGCATTCCACTGGTTTTAAACTTTATAGAATCAGAATTAACTTGCTTTACACATTTCCCCGTATCGGTAACCTATACAATGTAGAATATTGCAGACGTTTCTCATGAATTTTCAGGCAAGTATATCAATCATTAATCAGGAAATACTGAAAAATGTACTCAGTACTAGCCTGTAACATTAAAGGATTGTCACGTCGAATAGCTGATCATTCTCGTCTGAAGATCACAATAACGTGAAACACATAGTGTAATGAGATTTCAGTTTCTACTTGAAACCACCTGTGATGATTATGATATATATATATATATATATATATATATATATATATATATATATATATATATATATATATATATATATATATATATATATATATATATATATATATATATATATATATATATATATATATATATATATATATATATTATATATATGTGTGTGTACATATACCGCTATGAACATACATATCTCAAGCATACATATTGCTGTTCTTTACTATTATTGTTGTATTAATTTATTTTTCACTAAATACTTCAGTACATATCAACAAAATTGAGTCGCCCCCCCTCTTTCTTGTTCTCCACTTTTGAGCAACCCCCCTTGTAGCTTTCCATTTTTTGAGTGACCCCCTCAGATTCCTCCAACCCCCCAGGCCATAAATATTGGCGGCTCCCTAACACACGCAGCTTTGGGCGCGGAGACTGCAAAGGACCAATCACCGTCCCTCCACCCAGGGAGGGACGGTGGACCAATTAATGAGCATACGTAAAACAGATTTTGCTCGCGCGACAAAACAGAGTGTGAGAGCACAGAGAAACATATAGACAGAGTGGCAACACTTGCATGCCTTTTGTTCCATGGTCGTCTCGGTAGACTATTGGCTTTTCATATTAAAATGAGCTTCAAAGGTGTTAAACTTTTGGAGGCTTTGTTTGTGGTTGATAATTACACGAGATTATGCGTAAAATACGACGAGATGGCATCGTACTGCCAGTCGCGTAGCAACCATAGTTACTTTGTGAGCTCTCAGGCCAGAAACACTGCTTCACGCCAATCAAAACATAACACGCCAGCAGTTTCATAAACATGTCCTTCCTTGACGCACGTGTAAAAGACGGTATAACTGACCGTAAACCATTGAGTAAAACCAGACAGTATCGATAAAAGACTTTCAAATTTGGTTCAAATACACTCATTATATATTCATAAAAATATGAGAGGAATTTTTAAAACGGTAAAACTCATTTTCCTGAAGCTCAAAACACTCCCGTTTTCGCCAGCACGACAATTCTGCTCAGCATCACACGACAACAACAACACAAACTTTGCCGAACATACTTTCGCTTAACAATTGGCGAAAGTCCGAAAATTACCGAAGGATTCATGGTCGGCACTCTTCGGAAAAGCGAGGCGAGAGCAACCTGAGGCGAGGCGAACATGGATGGGTTACGTAACCGCTTCACGCCTTAAACAATACCCGTTGCCACTCTATCTATCTTTCTCTATGAAACAGAGTGTGAGAGTAATAGAGCCTGCGGTTTGCATGAAACACGATATCCCCATCGAGTGTGAGAAATCAGATCAAAGGTTCTGAGTGTGTGAGACTTTTTCTCACATAAGCACAAAATGGTATAAATTCTCACTGGAAACATTGAGTGATTATTTTAAGTGTATTAGTGACTATTTTCATACGTGGCTATATATTATTCCGCGTCACTAAATATAGTACTCGATTTCTCTCAATTTACACCTACACATTTTCACGAATTCACTGCTGATACCTCAACTTCTTGGCGATATGTTCCAAGTGGCCTATGTCCACTAGTTATTTTGAAAATTTGATCGTTTTTTGTGAGTCTGTCACCAACGACGTTCAACATTATCCAAAAGCGTGACAACTCTGTCGTCTGCCACCGCACTGTGACCTACTCACTTTGTAGTTCCGGTCGGGGTGGTACTCATCGCGCAATTGGACAATATTTTGCACATTGAGCGAAAGACCATTTATTATCCCGTCAAAGCTTGTGTTACCGCTTTCGTATATGCGAATTTATACACAGTGTTTGACAATTTCTGAGATTGTGGAATCGATTTTTCTCGAACCGTCGATTCCACACTCAAAGTAGCTAAGAATGTGAGAAATAGAAGTCTTTGTTCGCAGTCATTACTAAGGAGTGACTTCGAGAGTCATGGTAACATCACATTGAAGCTATATTTTCCGTTACTGTATCTCGAAACATAATAACTAGATCATACGTCGATTGGCTCCTATGACGAATCGCTCTTGTCTTTGTCGCACAAGCTTACTCGGAGATTTTTGAGTGGGACTTCTTCAGACTGTGAAGCAGCGGCCGGATGAGAGCCACTCAGTGAGTCTGGGTAATAGATACTAAGGCTTGCTGAACCAGGAACCATTTCATGAATCACACACACACTACAGTGCGAGGCATCAGTTGTAGTTTCTTATCAACTAATATGTAGAGTTTTACATGTTTCATGAGTTTTCATCAGAATTTCCACGTTGTTTAACAGTACTGGTTTGGTCGACCGACCCAGCTGACTGTTGCTGATAGCCTCGGAAACAAGACGTGCTCGGATAGGTCCTTACAAAAGCATTTGACAAGAACTGCTGGGCCAGACATTTCAATAGATTTTCAGACTGAAGACGAGGAAATCATACTCAGAGGAAAGCCTTTCACAAGGTCCCTGAGAAAGTTTCACGTTATATCGACAGCTAAATCAAGGCAAGTATACAGCCGCAATTTACGGCCATGAGGTCGGGGGATGGACTCTACCGTATACTAAAATGGCGAACAGAAAGGGTTTACTCTGTCAAAAAAACACCACTGACGAAATCAATAGTGCAATGTCGAACCACTAGTTACCTGTTGGTACCAGGTGTCCGGAATGGGTAAGCGTATCCTGTTAGCATGCTACAAAAGTCAAGATTGAAGTAAAGTGACAAAGTAATTGTACGATAATTCAGCCAGTTACCAAATTACTGTTGTGATTCAGAGCCAGGAATAATGTCTCTCATCATCTGAATATCAGATTTTTCACATTTTGATATAATATCTCCATATCTACCATAACTTCCTAAATGATCTAGCCAACCTACTTAGTTAGAAGTGGTGAATTTTCAAAGTATCACCAAATCGTGATTTTAACGTCAAATGTTGATGTAGTATGCATCTCGAAAGTGCAAGACTTAAACTTTTGTTCATACTTTCCTCAATGAAACTTTCAGTCATTACCTTACTCAATCAAAAACAATAATCGGGGGTCATCCTGCAAATTTTGATACCAGAGAAACAAGTAATCTAAGATTTACCGATATTAAAAATTCAAAATGGGTGCCATCCCTATGTTAACTCTATGGCAAAAATGAAATTTTCGATTTTCGAAAAATTAAGCCTAGTAAAACGTTTTCTTACACCAAGAGCTTTAAAATGAACCCTCATATGTGGTATATCAGTAAAGAATTGTAAAAATTGAGAGACAGAATACCTGTCCCCAAGGCGTGTTCTACCTTAAAGGTATACAGTCACCTGTAATCTAAATATGCCCATATATGGTCAAAGGGGCGTTCCTTAGTATTCAAAATGCCCATGTGGGGGCGCTGTTTTTAAAAAGCGGCCACCCGCTTAAAATCTGTGATTGGTTAGATTTTCTCTTTCCATGGTAACTGTGGCAAAATTGGAACAGGTGATAGTATACCTTTAACCGGTATATACATCGTTTTTGGGGAGACCCTATCCGGACCCCTATCAATTCACCGCTTTCCTACTTCCTGTTTTTTTAAGCACATACTGTTTAACAATGCAATGCCTAAGGCCTGCCTTAAAACTCTTCCTGTATCATCTAGCAGTGACATGCTTTGTCGCATCTCACTGCCGGACCATACTGGCAGAGTTACAATCAGTACGGATCTAGTGTAGGTAAGCATGATGATGTTAAATGTATAAATGACCGTTTGACGAACAGCTTTGTGCATGAGATAGTGAGGTTCACGTTAAATTTGTGTTCTAGATATATAAAATAAAAAAACAATCATTTTTAAAATCAGCAAAAACTTCAGCATCGGGAGGGGCCACATCATCTCCTGGCCTCCCGAGTCTACTGTTGCAGTCATATATATATATATATATGTATGTATGTATAATCTCCTAGTATTTCGAACGAGTGTGACGTCATCCTAGCCTAGTCGTTTTCCTATTGACCCATTCATAAATGACATGCCAAATGGCGCGACTGATGAACAACTTCATAAATAAACAGCTTAATTTACCATTGAAGGGAGGGGTGTCGTTCCATCTGAGGTTCTGCGACTTTCTTATGAATATAATGCCTCTTTTTAGAAATTTGCAATGAATGTCGAACAAAGTAAAGCAAATACAGCATTTGATGCACGTTCATAGGTCGAAAGTCTTGTTGTTTTCCAATCTCTGCAAGACTTTGCCAAATTAACTTTGGTCGTTTCCCTTCGTTCAAATGAAGCTGCTGTGGTCGCAGTTATCTGTTTCGGTACAGCAGCCATTTTAAAATATTCGAAATGTCTCAAGACCAGGTCGACTGAAAGACATTGCTAAATTATTCGTTTTTTGAGCTCAGGTAAATGTTGTATAGGTTCGTCCATGGATCAACGTACAATGAGTGACATTCAAAAGTCACATCATCGTAATCTATTGAGTTGTGAGACTCACCTCAGGTATACCAGCGGGCCTTCAATTTTGCAAAATTACCACCGAGGGCGCTGTTTTGGTCTCTTGTTCAAATTTTCAATGGACTTTCCCAAACAAAATTAGATCAGTAGTACAAACTAACACTACTCATTCAATAGTCAATGAGATTTGAGTCGTTTAACGTGCTGTAGTAGGAATATTGAGCTCAACGCTACCATAGTCGCCAACGGGAAATTAATTACGGTCTTGTTAGGAAGTTGGGATACCTCATGTTGTGTATAGAACAGACCCGTTGTATTGGTCCCTATACACACATTCGCAGATGGGACGACCCCTCCCAGGCTTTCAAGCAGTGACTTTCAAGCAGTTGAATGGACCGTACATTCTTTCACGATTGTCTAAAAAGCTTTTTCATTGCTAGGTACCTGTGAGATTTACCTTCGACTGACGACTGACTGAGCATTTTTGTCGATTATTCTGTGTTCTGACAAGTTCTTTGCTTGCAAAGGTTTCCAGATTTCGACGAATCGTTTATTCGTGAGTAAATGTAATAATTTAAATCATTCATGTTACTGTCTGCTCCCTCCCTTCAGATTTTATCTCCGGGAGAATGGAAAAAACCCACCACCCGCCTTTAAAGGGCAAATCCTCAATGTGACCATTGATACCTATGATGCTTACGGGCGACAACGCACGGAGGGGGGTGATTTCTTCTTTGCCGTCATGTCCAATACAAAATTACAAAAGTCGACCGCCGGAAGAATTGTCGATCATAACAATGGTTCATACACGGTTCAGTTTTATGCTGGTTGGGCAGGTCCAGCTAGTATCGTGATAACACTGGTTCATCCTCGCGAGGCGGTGAACTGGATTGAAACTGTGTATCGACCAAAGGAACGATGCATCGACTGGAATGCGTCGTTCAAGAATCACAATACGACCGAAGAAAGCACATGTTATGTGTTTAGAGGTGCAACTTTGAAGAACAAATGTGTTTACAGCAACGAAAATGCCCTAGGGAAAACAGAATTCGTGTGTGACAGCCCAAAGCATTTGTCATGTGATGATATCAGTACGGTTAAATCTGATATGAGGACATTGGTAACATATGTGCAACACTCCCTTTCAGATGAAGAGGATTTTTTGTTTAAAAAGTGAGTGAAACATAAGAATATGTAGTATACTTAGTTATAGATATGTATGTATGTATGTGGGTAGGTATGTAGCTAGGTCTAGGTAGGTAGGTAGGTTAGTCGGTCGGTAAGTAAGTAGGTTGGTTGGTAAGTAAATAAGTAAGTCGGTAGTTGGGTTGTACTACATGTGACAGATAAAGTCTCAATAAATCTTTATTTTGTTTCAGGATGTCTTTCTTGATTGGGTACATTATTTTGATTATTGAAAATGTTAAAGCTTCGCAAATTAATTTCAAGGTTCAGAAAATAGCCAAAATAAAAGAACAGAATGCAAATTTCTGTCAAATATATTCTAGTAGTGACTTCCATCACAATATTCTAAAGTTGCATACAAACTGTGTGTCAAGATTTCCAGATGGTTTTTGTTAGAAGCTGTATATCAGATAGCAATCAAATTAGTTTTTCAGATTTCGGGGAAGGACATATTCGAGGTTTGGTTTTAATGCTTGTAATGAATTTGATAAATGTCAATTTTAGTGCAACTTACAATGTTTTACAAAATATAATTTAGTATGTTCGATTACTTTACGATATTCATCGAAATTGTGCCTTTTTGTCGCCATAAAGTTACATTAACACATTTATGATTAGCTGATTTATAATAATGTGTTATATAAATATGGTCTTTAGAATGGGTTTGCTTTCGGAAAAGCTACAAACCAAGCAATCGAATAATGTGTTTCTTCAGACACCGGCATTTCATTTCCTTTGTATTATTTCTTCTCGTTTTGCAGGCCTTACCTGATGACTCCATTGGCTGGCAGCCCAATGAAAATCGAAATAAAAGGTCAGCTTCAGGAACTTTATTAACCTTGTATTTTATAGTGGCGAGGACGATTAATACATCTTTAACAGTTACGGTGAAATTTGTGGCGCAATGCAGTCGCATTTGAAATTTTAAGGTAGAATGCGCCTCTGGGACAGATATTTGGGCTCTCAAATTTTTACAATTCTTTTTCTGATCTACCACTTGTTGGGAGGGGGGGGGGCATTTTATTTTCGAACATTTTATTTCCCCCATGGGTTACGGCCATTTTGAATTCAAATACCGTACATGTCAGGAAATTTGCTTCTCTAGTACCAAACTTTTAATTTTATTCTTGATTTGTAAAGAAAATGTCACTGAGCAAAGTTTGAGCTTAAGATAAGTCTTCACTTTCGGGGCGCATACTTACTTATTGGTTGTTAAAAGTGCCTATCGACTTTTATTATATCACTTAAAATATTATATTATATTATGTCCCTATCATGACAATCTTTAAAAACACAACCACTATGCATCATTTTGTCACTTTAAAATTTCAGAACCAAAGTCTGAGAACAAATTTGCTCGTCTTCTACCAGGTGCCTTACGACCTTGTGGACCAGATCTCCCAATGCCGATATCAGATGGTTTCTGGGAGAGCACCACGAAATGGACTTCCCTCGCCTGCATGGCACGTCACTGGAATGCCGACCAAATAATACAATGTGCTCACGGCAAGAGTTTCGTGATTATAGGGGACTCGACGACCAGACAGTGGCATGCAGCTATAACAAAAAAGTTAAAGCTGAAGCTCGAAGGGGGTAAGCTTTTACAAAGATCTGAAGGAAGCTCCCAAAACATCAGTGCGACTTTTCATTTCCACGCGGTGGTAGTCGGAAGTGCCGTGATAGATTTTTGGAAGCAGAGATTCGAGAGTGACATAATTGACAATATTACAGACAGTCAGTGTAACTCTGTCATTGTGTTAAGTGTCTCCTATCATTTCGCATCTTGGACAAAGGATTCATATGAAGAGCGGCTATTCAGAATACGTCTGGCAATTATACGTCTGAGGAAACGCTGTCAAGACATTATCATCGTGGTCAAAAGTGCCCATCCAAGAGATCATAGGGGAATGGAGGCATACATTCACAGTAGTGACTGGACACTCTATGATATGAACAGAAAGATGAGAGAGTCGTTTCGGGGTCTTGGCGTGAATTTTGTCGATATATATGACATGTCATTAGCTCACTTTGCTAAAAACAATGTCCACATGCCAGTAGACACAGTAATTCCCCAACAAGTAGACTTGCTGTTTTCATATATATGTCCGAATTTGCAGTGACAAACTTGTCATTGCAAGGAATTAAAAGCCCCTGTCCCTCAAACCAGCTTTCAATAGACATGGCAGAGTGGATAAGGGTGTCGATCAGCAAGTTTCAATATTTAGGGTCAAGTGACGACTGCTACACAGAACACCACTTGTTTCTAGCTAATCAAAAAGTAATTTCCCTGCACAGAAGAAAATAATTTCCATCTTTGTTGATTTAAGGTAGAACGCGCCTCGGGGAGGAGAAATTCGGACTCCCAAACTTTTACAATTCATTTCTGATATACCCGTTTTAAAGCTCTTGATGTAAGAAAACTTTTCCACGCTTACTTTTTCCAAATTCGAAAATGTTATTTTTCTCATTGAGTTAACACACGGATGGCGGCCATTTTGAATTTTAAATATCAGTAAATCTTTGGTTATTTGTTTCTCAATTGCCAACATTTGCAAGGTGACCCCAATTTTGATTCTTAATTTTTAATGAGAATGGTTGATAGATTCCTCCAGGAAAGTTTGAGCATTAGTTTAAGTCTTTCATTTCTGAGGCGAATACTACCTTTAAATACAATTTTAATTTGAAGGAGTCCACAACTCTAAAATTTGAAAAGTGAATCGATATTTTTTCAATAATCTTATGTGTTTACCAAATATTTTGATAATTTCAATCTTAAATGATATGGTGAATCAGCCGCGTAATCTTAAGTGATGATTAAACTGGCATATTATTGTAAAAGAATTTGTATCGGCACGAAGCATGAATGAAAATGTTGTATTGTTTAGTTATGTTCAATTGTTTTCGTTTGGCATATATATAGGAATTGTTAAATTGTTGTACTTGGGCCTCAGCCCAAGTACATTTGTTTTCATTCCGTGGGAAAAAACTCTGTAAGGTATAACCATTCCTGGCTGAGACCAGGGAGGGCAAAATGTCTTGGCTTCATCTTTCTTGGCATAATAAATGGCGTAATGATGTTAACTGAATGGAAGTGCTGCTCTCAGCCAGTCTTGAATAAGTGAGATGTGAATATTAATGCTTCTCTATCTGAGTTTTTGCCACAAAATCTTCTGAATATAATCAAAATGTGCATCGAAATGCAACAATTATTGCACCCTCCGTTTCCTAGGCGATGATGGCACGACCCTTGCTACACCCACTGGACGAGCCAAAGTGGGAGGGGTAATTTCAGTTTGGTCGAACAAGAGGGCTCGAGACCAGAATTTAACATTTAAACTCGAAACATGTTTAATCGCTGACAAGATGTGGACTAGCGTTAATCAAAGTAAAAGTGTAAGACGGAAAGGTTTTATATCCCGGACACGATGAAAAACATTACGACTGGAAACTGCACCCCCAGTTGAGAATAGTACTGCCCACAGCGATGGAGAACACTTATCCTCGAGCTGAGAAAACCAGACCATCATTTCGAAATAGAGCTGCAGATTCGAGAAGCTCGTTCAAAATAGCTAGGTACACCCCATAAAGGGGTGGTTTCGAGTTTTGAGGGCAAATTTCGCCTCCTTCATATAGAAATCGTACGTTTGTTTTTCCAGGAGAACACACCATTTGACACAAAATTTGCATGTAAAGGGGTCTCCAGTAAGCACGTGGTCAAATCTGGCATAAGAAACAATATGAAATGTTGGGTAAAGCCAGTCCAAAATAAACTGATTTGAACTTTTGTGTTGTGTAATTTATACCACTGCAGTAACATTACCTTTTTTGGACAACATCACACAATGTAATACGTTTTGAAACTGAATACTCCGACGTATTCTGTGTCTCCTTTGCTAAAAAATACGGTATTCCGATTACCATGTAAGGAGATGATGACGTCAAGACAGATTTGTAGTGCGTTTGGTCCTGGATGGTGCACGAAGTTTTGTCAAGGTAGCTTGTGTATTTATTTCCTAAATGGGAGAGATTAGGGTCGATCTAAACGAAGGCCGAAGAATGTTATGATACTCTGAGCGAGCTGAACTCTAACGCGAATGGTTGGATAATTTGGAGGATGTCTAGAATGATCTCGTGTCATTAAGATTATTTGGCGGTCAGTATTGAATTTCAACTGCGTCACAAGTTTGCGAAATGAATATTCCGTCGAACGGTCAACGAACGATACTTTAGAAATCTGGAGACATGGCACATCGCATTTTTATTTTAGTATTTTATATTTTACAAAAGATTTAAGAATCAATGATTTTGTCGAAAATTCTGAAAAAAATACAGGAAGATTTGATCGCGAACACATTTTCACTTGGGGTCAACTAGCCCTGCGTACGATGCTGTGTGTTCCGCTACAGCTAATCGCCCCGCTCGCCACAGCCCTGCAAAGACCCGTACGTAATAGGGTCGGTGACTTCAAATCTATTTTGGGACTTGACGTAAAAAGCCAAATTACTGCCGAAATTCAGCGTTCTTGGGCACAAGTCGTATCCCAGCCTACCTCAGCTACTCGATCGCTTCCAAAAATGACAGTCTTTTATTCACTTCTCGTAAATAACCGTCGATGTCGGCAACTCTCTCGCTAGCCCTGCGTACGATGCTGTGTGTTAGCTGTAGCACATAGCATCGTACGCAGGGCTAGGGTCAAATATGGGGTCGCAGCCATGTTGCCTCAAAACTTATTTCTGTCTGCACTCTAAACTCAAAATGTCGGATATGAACCTGAAAAATCTATGCAATTTTGTCAAACTTCGGCGAAATTTCAGCCTATAGACAAAATTTCATCTAGGTAAGGAACGTGACAGCTCGCCTTCTCCGGGAAGTCAAGCATCCAGCTGCCCATACACAGTTGGCAGGTTTATGAGATTGTTTTCCAGCGACGGCGGCAGACCGTACGGGGCTCTGGATATGAACATACCGCCGGTGTAGCTGTAATAACTGTTGCGTTGTTTTTAGTGCCCACGGACGAAGTCCTGGGGGAGTTACACCCGTGGCCACTTTAGTGTTGATTAAGCCTGTCTGGCATGGTGCAAGCAGAAATTCTGTTTGTATAAACGAAACAAAGTGGTGGTCGGTGTAATAAATGTACGGTTCACTATCGGCACCCCACTGTTAGGATTGAGATAACGTTCTACTAAAATGTCTCGCCTGCCCAATTCAAATCGATGACAACACTGCACTGTAGACACCCTGTAAGTCTGCACTCCGACAATGAACATCAATAACAACGGTCGCGAATATCATACGGGAAAATCCTTCAGTAAGGACGTGGGCAGCTTGATTGTTCAAAATATAAGACATTGTGGTGGCAATGTGGCATCTAGCGAGGTACCACGAGGAGCTACAAAAAACAAGCGAGCGACCGTTTTAAGATAAGCGTAGAGGGAGCCAGAAAAGTTTGGAAGAGATATACATGTATCAGTACAGGTTCCCTTCAACCGGGATGAGAAAAGTGTCGTTCATGGTTACACACATGTGAATACATGTACATGTAAAATGCTACCCCGACTGTACTTTACTCTTACCTTTCCGTACCAAGTGAAATTGGAGTATGTTTATTCACGGTTTGTAGGAAAGAAACATGGCTTAGTGCAAGTGAATGTTTATTTCGAAAGTTTTGCAGTCAAGACGGGCGATGTCTGTAATTTAATTGCTAACATTTTCAAAGTGGCATTTTCTCAATTCCCGCATCTGAACAAAGTCTGAACACGACACTTACGATACACGCGCTATAGTATCGTTGGTATTCATTCACTGCAATATTGAAATCGGCACAAAATGTGTGATATTCTGTAACACTGACTGCATTTGAAACACATACCTGAAACTAAATACTGATAGGGCAAATGCTGTGGTCAACATCATTTGTATACAGTGTATTTTATAATCACTCCGTAATTTCAGGCTAATCGGCGTGTCCATGGGGTACCATAGTAGGATCATTATCACCACTGATACATTTTCAAAGTGGCATTTTCTCAATTCCCGCATCTGAACAAAGTCTGAACACGACACTTACGATACACGCGCTATAGTATCGTTGGTATTCATTCACTGCAATATTGAAATCGGCACAAAATGTGTGATATTCTGTAACACTGACTGCATTTGAAACACATACCTGAAACTAAATACTGATAGGGCAAATGCTGTGGTCAACATCATTTGTATACAGTGTATTTTATAATCACTCCGTAATTTCAGGCTAATCGGCGTGTCCATGGGGTACGATAGTAGGATCATTATCACCACTGATACAGGGTAAAGTAACCGTTTTATCACCCTTCTGCAGACAGAATTTCTGCTTGCACCAGACAGGCTTGATCAACACTAAAGTGGCCACGGGTGTATAGGTTTGGTCATGTCAGTCCGTCCGTCCGTCCGTCCGTTCACGCAGATATCTCAGACATGCCCTGGTCAATTTCTTTCAAACTTTGCACAAGAATAGTACCCGACCCCATACAGATGCACGTCGATTTGTTTCACAATGCGATCGAATTTGGCCGTGTTAGAGGACTTTTTAGTTTACACCTCCATAGACTCCCATGTATAAGGCAGTTCTCCAATGTATAAGGCCAAGAAAAATAAAAATTTAGTTTCTCATCGTATTCATATTGCCTAAAGGATGCAGTGACACAGTTTTTGTCCCCACGGATAAAGTCCAGGGGGCTTATAGATTGGGTCATATCCGTCCGTGAGTCCATCAGTGAGTCCATCGGTTCACGCAGATATCTCAGACCTCTTTGACAAAATATCATGTGACCTTGGTGACCTTTGACCTCAAATATACATTATTGTCCATAACTCAGTAACCACAAGTGCTAAACCTTTCATATTTGGTGTGATGGGACACCTTATGACGCCACATATTGTACCTCATTAATTATGTGCATATCTAATTTTGAGCGAGCCAATAGAGTTAGAGGTCTGATTTTTGGTATATAGGGATAAATTTACAATTTGATTTGTTTGACAAAACGTCACGTGACGTCATGACCTTTGACCTCAAATATACATATTTGTCCACAACTCAGTAACCACAAGTGCTACACCCTTCATTTGGTATGATAGGACACCTTATGACACCATATATTGTACCTCATTAATTATGCGCATATCTTATTTTGAGCGAGCCAATAGAGCTAGAGGTCTGATTTTTGGTATATAGGAATAACTTAGCAATACAATTATTATGAAAAAATGTGACATGACCTCTATGACCTTTGACCTCAAATATATATATATTTGTCCACAACTCAGTAACCACAAGTGCTACACCCTTCATATTTGGTATGATGGGACACCTTATGACACCACATATTGTACCTCATTAATTATGCGCATGTCTAATTCTGATCAAGCCAATAGAGCTTGATGTCTGATTTTTGGTATATAGGGATAACTATAGGGTAGACATCTAAATATGCCCATCTAATTATTAGACATCTACCATCGAGAACAAAAAAAAAATTTGCTGTAATTTGAATATATAAGGAGTTTAAGCAATTTCACTATAAATAAAGAACCCCTGCCTCAAACTCCACAAAAGTTGCTAGACATATTTTGCCGTTGCCATGCGATTGCTTCGTTTAATAACCAGTAAATCAAATGCCTAATTGACAGGAGGAAATTCAAGACCATATTTGAATAGTAGTATATATTGTCCTCAAAATTACTCTATCTCGGCCCAAGTACTCATTGCCTTCAGCAATACTGCCTTGTTTTATTTGAAATCAATATTGATAAGTAAATAAAGAGAATTTATTCAGTAAAATTAAGTTAGACAGTAAGCATTGTGGTTAGTAGGCAATGCGGAAATCGTTCAAATCTATAGACATACCTTCGATTTTGGGTAATATTACTTATCAGTTAATAAGTGTGATAATTGCAGTGAGCTTTGGAATCCGCCACTTTGACAAAACTGTCTACTGCTGAAATGCTTACATTTCTATAATTCCAGACGATACAAACGTTTGGCTTATACTGAGAAGAAAGGTAAAGGCGTAGCCACTGGAGTGATTTGAACTGAATTGCGAAAGGTTACTCATCAGTGTTTTAATGTATTCGATTAATAGTTACGATACGTCAACTCTAACATCCGAAATGATTGGATCATCAGCGTTATCTGAAAGTTTCCACTGATAATTCCGTCTTTTCACCAACTTTCGTTGACGTAACAGTTGTGAAAAAATACCGCAATTATACGGTGTCGCTCAAATTTGATCAGAATTGGTACATACCAAAGATCAACAATAAATGTTGTTTCTATCTGTTCAGTGCAGGAAAATTCTACGTTGATGTTATGACAATGATTTCTGCACAGTACAACCAGAAAAACAACAAGAAATATTTAAACCAGAAAAATAAAGAATGACAAAAGTAAATAAGGTCTAAAACTTTAGGTACTGGAGGTCAACTTTAGAAATATGCATAGCAGAAACAGCTAGTCCCTCTTAGTTTTAGCATAGGCAGTCTTTCCCCCTCTACTGTCTATGGTTTGAGCAGGTCTGTTAATATGTCACAGTTCATAAACAATGACAGGAAATATAGAAATAACGGACGACGCGCTGACCATTAACGTTTATTTTTGGGCAAGGGCGAGAGGAAAGCCAAACATTAACGGGCGAGGCTTGCCGACCCCGTTAATTTGGCTTTCCTCGAGCCCGCGCCCACAAATAAACGTTAATGGTCAGAGCGGAGTCTGTTATTTCCATTATATTATCAGCAAACCCAAGAAAACCGTCAAAATTTCCGAAAATTTCAGGAGCGAACGACAACTGGGCCCCAGAAACTGAGCAATATGCGACGCACTGTCACGCGCGCTGTAAAAAGCTGGCAAATCCGAAGATGTTTCTGAAAAAAGTATCTCAACTTGACCTACAAGTGCTCCAGTTTATTTTGTGATTGATTATGATTTACGTTTGAGCTGTAAAGTTACGATACTTTGAGTTGTTAATCTTATTATTCATATTCACGGGCATGTAAACAAACCATAATTGTGTATTTGTGGTCAGTCACGTGGTTCAGCTCGCCCAATCAAAATGCGACGGGCAGGGCATGGTAATATAATGACTAATACACAAATGCGAGTTTAAAGTAGAACTCATACACATTCAGACTATCCACAGTCTTTAAATGGAGCTTATGGCTCTGTAATGTTTACGAGCTATGCAAATATTAATGTATAAAGCAATGAAACGCGTGACCTACGATGCATATTGGGCTCAAGCCGAATCTTTAAACACAACTGATGAAGTTTCGAATATTTTTATTAAAATGATATCACTGAAATAAATCGTACAAATTGCAACGGAGAAAGGATGTTAACATTATTAAGTAAAGAATAATTGTAAGAAAGGTTCTGTTCTGATTATTTAGTTCATATGTCAAGATTTAACTTTTCTTATTTCAGTAAAAGTACACTTTCTTTTAGGAAACATGGTTGGTTTTAGCGATGGTGAATGAATGGTCTCTTGGTCAATGTATGTGTGTATTTTGACGTGCTAACGTCCTTGAGGATTAGGAAACTGTGTTCTAATCAGTCACTGTTCGTTGGGAATAGTACGTGTTGTTACGACCACGGGAAGTCGGTAATGCAAATGGAAATGGCTGTCTAAAATTGTCTTTAGCGAAGTGGTACAATTCCAAGCGGACCCGCTGGCCGCAACAAAAGATGGTCAAATAAAGGAAACTACACCCAAGTTATTGAGAACATTTCCTTATTCTTATTGAAGAACGTCACGTAGTGACAGCAAGAAAAATAACTTTACAATATTGAAATTATTTGTATTATGAGCGTGACCAAATAACAAAACGTATTAGTTTTATCTTTTAAATAAATAACAGAAAGTGTCCACAGGCGCGACGCGGGAGCTCTCTAAACATGAAACACGCTGGTCCACAGTGCCAACTCCGTCCGGGCGCATCAGTCCAACGATAACAGCCACGTAGTAGCTCGACGCTCAAGTACAACCATCTTCGTAGAAAGTCACAGCATGAAACTCCCACCACTAGGACCTTTCCAAATAACTGTAATGTACTCACAGGAACTCTGGAATCACAACTTCCCCAGGCGTCAACAGGCACACAAAGTTTCTAGACTGCAGTCACAATTTTGGCACCAGCGGGAAAAGTCCGTAAAGTCGGCCTCGGTCTTCAAAACTGGGAAACTCAGTGGACGTGAACTTCCGACGATCCCAGCACTTGCGGAAAGTCAAAGTGACGTGGCAATGAACACGTTTATATACGACAAAAATACATTATTCATAAACACCTGGTCACGCAAATAAGCAAAAGAAAACAAAAGGAATTCAAACTATGTTACCTGGTCACTAGAAAAATGATAGAGGGCGTTTCCCTCGTAACACCTCCCCCTTAAAAAAAGAAATGTCGCCATAGTGACGTTTGTTTTGTTTCCTTTTTTAAAAGACTTAATACTTTTGCAATTAATTTTTCAAAGAATGTAGCTGCACAAGAAGATTGAAGATGACAAGTATGCTGCAAAGTTCAGCATATTAAATTCTTGACAGATCATCGGCAATAACATTCTCTTTACCATAACATACAACTTTCATGGGATATGGCTGTAGTAGTAAACTCCAATAAACTCCATTAGTGACAGTTTTCAAAATATTATAGCGCCAACACTAGATCCAATGCTTCCTTTTCCTATGGTGGCAGGCCACAGGAGGTGTTATTGATTTTTGAGTCAATTCGTAATCATCGGCACTCATGGCTGCACGATTTAAATCAAACACATTATGTTCATTTAAATGAGTTTAAATATCTAAAGGAACACGGTTTTTAAATTCCTGCATTAAAACAATTTCTCTCAAGTTTTCAAACTCTTACTCTTTCTCTTTCTGGAGAGACCTATACCTCTTATCAAACAGGAGCTCTTTTTCTCTGGCGAATTCAACATAAGTCTGTGTTGACTGCCGTTGCAAATTACGAAATTTCTGGCGATACGCTTCTGGTACTAGCTTGTACGCTGATAAATGGCTTTCTTGACAAAATCGTAATCCTGAGACTGAGCATCAGATAAAGATGAAAAAACTTCTTGGGCTTTTCCCACCAGTACACTTTGTAACAAAATGGTCCAGTAATGAACAGGCCAATTTAAACAATTCGCTACTTTCTCAAATGCCAAGAAATACGTCTCCACATCAGTTTCAGAGAATTTTGGTACAAGTTTGATATATTTGGTAACGTCAAAAGTAGGTTCGGATTTAATAACCTTTAGAATTCCTGTGGGTTCTACCTGACTTAATTGCAATTCCAGTTGCAACCTTCTGATTTCAAATTGTTCCCTTTCCTTTTCTCTCTCTGCCTGTAATATTGCTTGCTATATTAAATTACGCAACTCTTTCTCTCTTTCTAATGCAATTTTAGCCAATTCAACCTCATTGTTTGCTTCCTTTTCAGTCTCAACCCCGCCTTCAGGATAATCTAATTCAAATTCAGCAGCTAGAATTTTAAACATTTCTGCTTTGCGCATCAATGAGGAGACTTCAACTCCGACAGAATCTGCTAAACTTTTTAAGTCAGCTTTCCGCATTCCCCTTAATTCTTCAATAGTTACACTCTCTTGCGCGGTAGCCATTATCATGACAAATATCAAAACGATATAACGATAAATCCTTTTTTTGACCATCTAGTGATAAAAAAAACCAAAGTGTTTCGCAGAAATACGAGACTGGAGTTCACAAGACCCCGGACAAGCCCTCAATTTTATTTACACAATCTTCAATATGTGGAATGGGATAAGAATCTGTACGTGTTACAGAGTTAACTTTACGAAAATTTACACAGAATCTTACAGATCCGCCTGCTTTTGGCACAAGTTTGATGGGGGAGCTCCAGCTACTTTCACTGGGTTCAATAAGTTTCTGTTCTAACAGATACTGGACCTCTTCTCGTATTTGTGCTAATTTGGTTGGATTTACCCTGTATGGACTTTGTTTTATGGGTTTGATCAACGTCGTGGAATGTTAAAGCTGTACATCCGGGCTCATCAGTAAAAAGTCCCGGATAATCATTAATAAGTTTGGTGACATCTTTAGTTTTGTCAACTGACAATTGATCTAATTTCACATTTAAATCAGCTAAAATCTCAGAGTTCGACAATTTTGTATATTGAATTTCTACATTTTCTTCATTCTCTTCATTTTCACCTTGGTCAACCACAACTGTGGCACAACTTGCCTTTTGAAAGGAGGGTCCACTCTCCCTTTTATAATACCTTTTAAGTATGTTAGCATGGCACACCCGACGGACTTTACGAAGATCAGGAGTGCTAATTTTATAATTTACATCATTTAATTTCTTCTCCACTTTATAGGGACCACTAAATTTAGCTGACAATGGATCACCAATGATAGGCAGCAAAACCAACACATCATCACCCGGTCTGAATGTACGCTCTTTACTGGTTTTATCATATTGTGCCTTCATAGTTTCTTGGGTTGACTTTAAGTGTTTCTTTGCCAAACCGCAAGCTTTATAAAGTCTCTCTTTGTATGAGCTGACATAATCTAAAATATTGCTTTCATTAGATTCATTAAGAAACATGTCTTTCACAAACTTCAAAGGACCCCTAACTTCATGTCCATATATTAATTCAAATGGGCTAAAGCCGGTGGACCCATTTTTTGCATCCCTTGCAGCAAATAGCACAAATGGAATTCCTTTATCCCAGTCACTCTCACTCTCCAAACAGTAAGCCCTTAACATGTTTTTGAGAGTTTGGTGGTATCGTTCGAGGGCTCCCTGCGACTGTTGGTGATAGGCAGACGAGTTCAATTGTTTTATTCCTAGTTGATGCATCACTTCTTGAAATATACCAGACATGAAATTGCTTCCCTGATCAGATTGTATTTTTTGTGGTAATCCATATCTCGCAAAAAACTGGGCGAGAGCTTCTATTACTGCTTTCGCATTAATTTTCCTCAGAGGAAAAGCTTCTGGACATCTGGTGGATATATCCATTATAGTCAGCAAATATTGATTACCTGATTTGGTTTTCGAAAGGGGTCCGACACAATCAATTAGTATTTTCGTAAATGGCTCACCAAAGGCTGGCATTGGTATCAAAGGGACTGGCTTAATGGCAGGTTGTGGTTTTCCTATCATTTGACATGCATGGCATGTTCGACAGTACTCTACTACGTCACTACGCAATTTTTGCCAATAAAAATGGTCCATGATTCTACTCAGAGTCTTTCTTATACCTACATGTCCCGCCATGGGAACGTTGTGAGCTAATTTCAATATTTCAGAACGATAGCACTTTGGCACAACTATCTGATGTTTGACAGACTGGTGACCAAATAACAAAACGTATTAGTTTTAGCTTTTAAATAAATAACAGAAAGTGTCCACAGGTGCGACGCGAGAGCTCTCTAAACATAAAACACGCTGGTCCACAGTGCCAACTCCGTCCGGGCGCATCAGTCCAACGAGAACAGCCACGTAGTAGCTCGACGCTCAAGTACAACCATCTTCGTAGAAAGTCACAGCATGAAACTCCCACCACTAGGACCTTTCCAAATAACTGTAATGTACTCACAGGAACTCTGGAATCACAACTTCCCCAGGCGTCAACAGGCACACAAAGTTTCTAGACTTCAGTCACAATTTTGTCACCAGCGGGAAAAGTCCGTAAAGTCGGCCTCGGTCTTCAAAACTGGGAAACTCAGTGGACGTGAACTTCCGACGATCCCTGCACTTGCGGAAAGTCAAAGTGACATGGCAATGAACACGTTTATATACGACAAAAATACATTATTCATAAACACCTGGTCACGCAAATAAGCAAAAGAAAACAAAAGGAATTCAAACTATGTTACCTGGTCACTAGAAAAATGATAGAGGGCGATTCCCTCGTAACAGCGTGCGTTGGTTGAAAGTGCATAAGAGAAAACATGTACCACTCCACACTCGCCATGTTCCTTGTACGTCACTACCATTGGCCTCGGGAGAAGTCCTCGACAATAGCTGGTGTTTGTAAGCAAGGCTGGCATAGGATAGTTTGTCGTGAATGAAAAAACACAATGCATAAATCCGAAAGATTTTTCTGTAACTATCTCAAAATTATTTTCCTACCATTATTTTTCATGACGGTGACGTGCATGGTACATGTACGATCAAGGCACTTCTACAGTATATGCAAAGTCATATAATACTGAAACAACAAAGGCAGAGTACTTGTGATAAATTCTTTCATTTCAAAAGGGAAAGTCCACTTAACAAGGAGATCCGTGTGTTTAGTTTTTAAAGAACCGTGAGTAAGTAACCTTCGACGAAAGGGCGTGTCTGAGGAGTCAAGACTCAAATTCGAAATATTCTGTAAATTGGGGGGGGGGGGGTAGTAGAGTCGGGAAATGTCATTTGCAGATCCTATAGAGCAAACTTACGATCGACTTTCTGTATTACTATTCTATATTTAATTTAACAACTCAACTCAACTCGTTCGCCGCGCGCTGTAATCTAAAACCGAAGACTCAGTTTGTTGCAACTGTTTACTTTTCTAATAATAAGCACCATGTAGACTCGTCGAGCTCTGCAAGGCAAATCGGACACTCAATCAAATTCCACTGTATATAAATCATGAAAGAACTATGCAAAGATGATCAGAAAACAAAAGCCTGTCTTCAGAAGAGTTATGGTTAAGATTCTAGGATCTAATGAGTTCTACGATCTGCGTCTGAATCTGAGTCTTAGTCGGACTTTCTCTAAAGTTTTTCCTACATCGATAGAGGTCGCTCTAACATAAAGAATTCAAATTCTGCATAGTCCCAAATCTCCTTTTTTTATTCGGAGCTTTTTCTCATCAAACAAACAAAAAAACAAGCGAAACAATAAAAGTCGTGTCTTAAAATCTTCAAGTTGGGTCATATGGGGCTCTTGTTGGAGAATACATCGCAAGCCCATGAACAAATATCAATATCTATACGGCACAATTGCGCTCTCTCTTGCCTTGGAGTTCTGTCTGTATATTTTTATCTGACTAGTAGTTGTTGTTATCTTTCTTTCGATCTGTTTACTTGCGACCCAAATAAAGCAACATGTATACGTCTAACAGGGTCTGAGATAGTCTTTGTTGTTACACGAGACATTATAAAAACGTCATTATTACGGATGCCGTAAAATGCTTTGGAGTGGCTAAAGTTCACAGTGGCAGGAAACTAATAAATCTTCCTTAAGTTAGTAAGCAATGTCTTCGTTTCGCTGCCAGTCGTAAGAACAATGGCTTCCTTCGTACGACTGACATGTCAGGACTCGGTTTATAATTTTGGAACAAAAGGTTTTCGTTAATCTTGACAACTCTATCCTAGAGAGTTGTGTACTGCATATACTTATCCCGGTACTCGACAAATTTCAGTCTAAGGAAAATAATTATCGAAAGAGCTTCCATGGTTATTTCCTCACTGCCGAACACGTTTAAGAATTTGAGAACAGACAGCAAGTTTCGTGTCTTTGGCTAAATTGATGCATTTCGGCCGAGTATTTCAGTGTGTCAGACTGTAAACCCTGGCTAGGTTTGAGTTGGGACCGTGAACAAACGAGAAGTCTGTGTTTGTCTTACAAAGAAATTTTGAGGTCAATTGACCAGTGGTTTTTATATCGGCTTCGTCACAAAACGACAAAACATAGCAGAATCATTCCACATTGTGGTTTCTGGAAACGTTATATCCAAAATTTTAGGCGAGAGGAACTAAAACCTTTTAAGATTTCACCGTTTGTGTTCCGAGAGTTCGCAGAATGTTATGTTTATGTTCGACCAACGTTAGTTGTGGTTGATACCTTGATCACAATTCAGGACATCGAGCTGTTAATTAAATGTATAGTTTTCAGCAACTTTCCGTCACGCTTTTTTCAATCAGGAAGTCATTTAGGCGAAAACTTACTTGCGTTACACAGAATGAATGCTCGAACGCTTCTCAGCTGCACAAAACTGCTGATTACGAGCCTGAAACGGGTTAGAGTATGGGCCATTGTTTAACACACCACACCGTGAGGGGTAAAATATTTATCACAGAAAAGAAAGTAGCAATTCATTCCTCTTTTGCCTACCTTTTCTGTTGTACCTTATGTTTTAAAAACACTTTTGAAATTGCAAAACTAATTGTTAAAAGCTTAGTATCGAATTTGGTGTCACCGAATATTTATCGTAACCCTTCACTTCTGTTGAATAATATCAATAAATGACACGGTCGCCTCACAGTTTTCTTAACTAATATTATATTCATAAATACATCGAGGAACAACTAAGGTAGACTTTAATCAATGTCGTCGATATTGTCGACGAAAAGAATACTAAAATCACTGATATGTCAATACATGATAAGGGGATTATCTGAAATAAAAAAACAGTTTAAAAAAGTTATTTCTCTGTTCTACTGCTTTAATTAAAATTTGTTTGATAAAGGTTGTCAATTTTTTATAATTCTTTCAAAGAAGTATACAAAATTTACAAATGTAGAATCGACAATCATTGTGATGGTTTAGTTCATTATTACTTGAAATCGTACATATCTCGGTTTACACTTATCATAAAAAAGAAGTGTTGTACAAACTGGAATGTTTTATTTTTCTACATGGAAGCAACAATATATTAAGCTAAGTGGTACTTAACAAATTTCAAGTTCATACATCTTTCTACGTAGGCGGTGCAAATCTTACAAATTGTAAGCTCAGTATAATAATTCTTCTGAATTGTGAATTGATTTTTTTTCTTCGAAGTCAATACGAAAAAAAGTCCTATAATTGTCAAGATAGACATAGTTTCGCTGCAACCTATCAACGTTTACAGGGTGACTTCACTAGTAAAATCTACATCTCGACGCTGCCAAATTAGACTGTCTTTTAAGGGAAACTGCCTTCGAGGATCGCCCTAAAGCATTCGAGTACTAAACCACACAATTCATGCGAGACTTATTCAATCGACAAAGTGTGGACAAATGTATGAAAACAGCAAGTCGGCTTGTTGGCGAATGACTGGGTTTAGTGGCATGTGAACAGTGTTTTTCGAAAAATGGGCCAAAGACATATCAAATACATTGAGGAAGCTAACGCCAATCCCCTTGAATATATCTCGCATCATGTTATTCATGTCGAACAGAATCCAGTCACTGTTGTAAATGTACGCTTCTTTCGACTTATGCTCTCTTGGATGGGAGCTTTTGACAATGACAGTTACATCTGGACAGCGGTATTTTAGACGAATGATTGACTGTCGCAGTCGGAGGAGTCTCTCTTCATAGGACACCTTTGTCCAATACGAGTAGTGGTAACTCAGGCTAATAACGATGACGAGGTCACACGTGGTGTCTCCAATATCGTCTATTATATCACTTTCAAAGTTTTGACTCCAAAAGTCGACAACAACACTTCCGACAGTGATGGCGTGAAAGTATGAGAACAAGCTGACATTGTGAACTGACTCGTTGGAGTATAGGCTATAGCGACCTGTTTTCTTGCTTGTAATGTTTAACGCATCGTTTACGGCTTTGCAAAGCTGGAATATCGTCGAATCTCCAAAGAAATACACCGTCTTCTTAGTCAGGCATCTAAGGGCTTGGACAGTATTCCAATGACGAGCCTTGCAAGCCAGAGAATACCACTTCTCCTGGGAATCCCAGAAACCGTCTGATACTGGTATTGAGAGTTCTGGTCCGCAGGATCTAAGGGCATCCGATTGGAGTTTGGAGTCCAAGTTTTTAAACTTCGATTCTGAAATGTTCAAAGTGATAGCTAATATGTGGTGGCTAGCAGTATATAGCATCAAGAAGTAAAACATTTTTCTATTTTATTGGAGCTTCAAGATAAATTATCGTATAAATTAATCGTATAAATTATCGTAACAATCGAGTGTAACTAAAACAACTCGCAGCAAATCAACACCTTTATCAACATTAAACACGCATCAGCGTACTTTGTAGGTTAATGGTAACACAATTTGCAGCACCACCACAATATTACATCATTTCCGCATCGAATTGGACTCAAGTTGTAGCAGTCTCTCACTGTTTTACTTTCCTACCTTTCAGACGGCATTGCCTCTCACAAAATCTGTACAGTTTCGTGAGTAGTACTTCTAACAGGCATACATTTTACTGGTCGTAATTTCAAGCTTACTATTAATTGACTTTCTTTCAAAACACGTTTACCGCAATATATACATTATCTTGTAGTTGACGTTGATTTTCTTCCGCACTTCTTGTTTTTACATGTTGGTTGTTTATTTAACATCCATGAGATTTCATTTTCATGGCTCTTTCATTAAAAGCTACCACTTCATAATACCGTCCAAGAGTGTGACTTGAATAATTGTATTATTCTATGTAATTCAATAGGCGATGAGGTACCATTGCGGATTTTGTATTGAAGCGACGCGGAGTAGTTGAACCATAATAATTTATTCTACATTACCTGTTATGTTTATATTCAATGGAGATCCCACCAATGGGGTCATCAGGTAAGGCCTGAAAAAGGATAAATATTAACAAAGGGCAAGATGAATATGTCATCATTACTTGATCATGTGCAGAAGTATTTGTCTGCTCACATGTTCTATGATTCGTTGGTTAAATCCCAGCTCCCAAAGTGAGAAAATGATAAATTGGGGTATAAAATATGAATATCAGCAACTAAAAGGACAATATAATTTGACAAGCCTTGTGTCAACTTGTTATAATTCTGATCTCATGAACCTACATCAGGTTTTCTTTTTGGGGAAAAAGTGAAGCTATATGATAATATCAAGGATTAATTAAAATATGACGGACGTTTCCTTGAGAGAGCAAAAGGTCAAACTGTAAGGATGACTTACTAAATATAGAAATAGAACAGATCTACTTGTCTCAAAATAGGATTCTCTTTTCAATTTTAACCAACACTTTGCATACAACTACATGTCATTGAATATGAGTATTGTATTTACCTTTCGAACAAAAACTCTTCTTCATCTGAGAGAGTCTGCTTCACATACAAGGCTATCTTGGAGACGTTGGTCAGTACTGATTGGATATCCATACACGATAAGTACTTAAGTTCATCACACACGAACGCTGTGTTGCCTAAAGAGTTTTTATTACTATAAACACATTTACTTTTTACTGTCTGACCTCTGAACACATAACATGTACTTTGCTCTGTGACATTTTTATTTTTGAACGTCCCTCTCCATTCCACGCATCGTTCCTTCGGTCGATACACAGTTTCAATCCAGTTCACCGCCTCGCGAGGATGAACCAATGTTATCACGATACTTGCTGGGCCTGCCCAACCAGCATAAAACTGGACAGTATATGAACCATCGTTATGATCGATTATTTTTCCTGTCGTCGACTTTTGCAATTTTGTGTTCAACATCACAGCAAAGAAGAAATCTCGACCCACCGTGCGGTGTCTGCCATTAGCATCATAAGTTTGAATAGTTACATTTAGGATTTCACCTTTAGACACAGCTGGTGCTTTCTTTCCTTTTCCTTTCCTTTGAAGAGTGATTCTGAATGAAATGAGAAGTAAACCTTTATGGTATCATTCTTAGTAATAAGAAAACGACTGGCGTGTAATGACGAAGGGACTGTCTAGGTAATATATTTTGTTTAAGACAGACACTTGTAAAATTTGCTTGTTTTAGCACCAAAAAGTACCACGAAATACACGAAAATATCTGTAAAGCCCCATTAGCAGTATCTTTTGTATTTTCCCGATAAGACGGTTAGAAAATCAAATGCAACTTATATAAAAATGCTTACAGAAGCGTGACCACAAAATGTTATTTTAACATTGGTGACGAACGCACAACTTAGATCTTAACAACTAAATAATTTTCGATTTGCAACAACCGCCGCATATGCATACGTGTAAGTGACTGAATTTAATCGGCCGAATCAAGTACCATGGATTGGAAAACTGTCATTTTCCAAGACTATATGGCTTAAAAAGCGGAATCCAAAATATCTCTTTCAAGATTCTACGGTATTTTTGGTCAGCAGATGTTAAAAAGATGCAGCTAATAGGACTTTAAGTGCGCGTCTACTCAACACACCTGGAATGGGAATATCTTAAGCTAGTTAAGAATAAGTTGTGCCTGTAGGGGCATGTCGAAACGAGCTAGTCGATTTTATAGGGTCATATTTTTCACAATATCGTATTATCCGCACAATTTAAACAACGACATAGTACCATTGATTCCTGTATATACGTGCCTTGATTTAGCAGCAGATGTAACCCTTAGCTTTCTCAGGAACGGCGTGAAAGGTTTTCCTTTTTGTGTGTCCGTCCCGTTTTCGATGATGATATCCATCGGAACATTTCGTGGTTCAGTTAGAAGTTTTGGTAGTTCATCAGTTTTCTCAGAGTTTGTGTTTTTCTCAGCAACCACGCAGTTTTCATTCCTTACATTTTTAGCGGTGTTGAGCCGAAAATATTCACCATGCCAATACTGTAGTAAGAGAAAATAACAGAGAAAACTTTAGAATGAAAATATAGACAATACATGGTGTGCCAACATCTCTTCGTTGAACTTCAACAATGATAGCCTCGTTAGGGTTATTTTGTTACCATGACTTTGAGCAATGGCAGAGTTCTGTGGAAAGATCACTGTAACATAGTGCTTTGTCGGCTAAATTATACCAAGGGCCAGTAGCTATAATATTCGGTAAATTGCTCCTATTTTACGTCAACTGCAGTTTCTTGTTCTACTCTCCGAAGCACGTTAAGATACCTTGAATTCAGCTTGTGAACTTAGCTCCTACATCTAATATTTTAGACTGCATTTGTATTGTTGACAAGTGAATTCTGGTCCGGACAAGATCTCAAATGTAAACAATGACAGTGCACTTTACAAATATCGCTGAATTTTACATGTATCGACGCTCTGTTGGAAAGCTAAATAATATGCTTTGAGGTCAAAAAAGAGCATGTAATTTACATACAAAAATATGAATAACCAAAAGTTACAGCTACAACCCCTATAACATAGGAAACAATAGCTCCGATTTGAAAACACAGCACAATATAAAGCTTCAATTGTATAAAAATAATAACGGAAGTACACCAAACTCTTGTCAATGAGGATGTTTCACTGACAATGCCTAGTTATATCACCTGTTAATATACAACGGCCTGACAACAGAAACTATATCGCAGTGAATCTATTTGAAACTCGAACATCAACAGTGTCGTACAATAGTTCTGCGTTCGTTGTAAACTTGCCAGATTTTTCTCTCCCTCTACCACGATTTAATAAACCAGTCTTGGTATTCTGAACTCAACATTGGATGCGACGAACTTTCAGATAATTCACTACAGATGAATAAACGCCAGTTGTATTCGTTCCTTTATTTAACGCAATGCACTAAAGTAAAGCAATACCCACCATCTCCTGGACAAGAACCCCGAGAACAATACCAATGATGAGTATGAGTACTCGAGAAATTTCAAATAAAGACCATGGTCGAATGATAGTTGTTCGTAGTGCCTTCACCTTCTTCATAATTATGAGTTCATATGTCACCTGCAATTACGATGAAATGACAAAGAATTTTTTAATAGAAAAACTCCCGTAGGTTAAACTGAAAAAATGGCTTTAATACAAAAGGATCGAAGAACGAAGATATCTATCGACATTCATTGACCTTGTTTGGTCTTCGAGCTTCGACCTACGTTTTGTACTCTACCCTAAATTGATGCTCGTACCCCGACACCGTCTCGTAATTTCAAAAAGTATGCGAATGCATCGAGACATCAAACAACAATAAAGTAATATATATACAAAGATTAATGCACAAGATGGTTATTGGCAATTTAAACAAAACAAGATCTCAACTTATTCACGTAATGGTTTCGCAACGTGTAACAGTTGAGTTTAAGTATTATTTCCGACATGTAAATTGAAGACCAACAGCTGTATTGATGTTTGTGATGAGATGTATTGTTAAAAGTTAAATTCAAATCTATCGTATGATGGAAACTATGCCTTTTACGTGTCGTACAACAAAGCAATATTTCGATATTATTAGAAGAAGAAGCGCGAACACCAGCATGGGGGAGAGAGGGCTCCGCTACCATCTCTTCTGTACGACAAGTAATTTCTTCACGTAGGATATAAACGGGTGTTAACTTTGAACTTGAAGATTGAGAGCCTCTACGCTGTTTACGGATCCCGATGACTTCTCCCACGGCGATATCCCGATGGCAGAAAATTGTAAACTGTACTACATGGTAGAGAATCCGGGTTAATGCCGTTCAAACATATGTTGCTCACGGTAGAAAGGTGATTAGCATCTTTATGCATGTACTACCAATGTTGATTATGTGTCCGGTTCATTTCAATTAATTTTGCTAGAGCCGATAACCATCTGGTGCATTTATCTTTATGTGAGATAAACTGCCTTCATAACAAACCAAATAAAATAAACTGCCTTATATACACGTGTCTGAGATTCTCTTGATTGTTACACAAAGCAAGACATCGAAATTCAGCTATTACACTGCACAACACTTTTCTATTGCCTAGGTGTACCTGTTTCCCTTGCCTACTATCTCAATATTGTAATGTGAAAATTCCTTGAAGATAAACTTGTCTGTTTATAAAACGTCATGCTCAATGACGTCGCAACAAATCCTCTAAGTAGAAAACTTCTCAATAGAGGGAAATTACTGTTGGCTAAGTTTCTTTGGTATGAAGCAATGGGCCCACCTCGCTTCGGGCAATAAGAACAGTGGCTCCCTTCGTATAACTGGCATGTCATGACATGCTTCATAATTTTCAACAAATGGTTTTTCAAGTATATGAACCTTAAGAACACTATCCTACACAGTTGTGTACATCCCGTATCCTCCCCTGATACTCAGCAAATTAACACCGGTACAAATAATTTTTCAGGAATACTATTAATTTTAAATTGTTGATTCGTCTCAGTCAATGCAGCTGTCGACCTCCATGAAAAGAGGTTTTCGTAACCTATGGAGTTGTCGAGATTAATAAATAAAGTTTAAATAAATAAATAAATAAAACCTCAGTCGAGTATGAAGGATGTAGAACATGACATGATTGAAGATACAATTTCAACGTTTTACCAATAAGATTTAGAATTTGATATTATGGAAAGAACGGAGTTCCAAGTTGGTGAAACTACAACTCTGAAAGATAGTAGAGACAGTTTTTTGTGACAAAATTACAGACGACGATGTCAGCTGTCTTTTATATTAATTCCCATATTGAAGACATATAAACGCTCTGATGTAGGACGCTCTAGTCACGGAAATTTGTTCACATATGGATATCAGCTATGCACGGCATTTCTCCCGCACAATGGCATTTTCGTGAGAGGAGGCCGTGATTTTGAAAGAACAGTAAACGACCAATAAAGACCACAGGGTCCGGCGAGCAATATTCGTCTAGAAATTATGAATATGATCAATAAATGTCTTGTATTAAACTTTTTTTTCGTTATACAAGCCTTACATGTGTCTAGTGTGTGCCTATTACTTTACGCTAGCTATCTGTGGATAGTATTTCAAAGAAAACAGTCTATATCTGTTAATTGCCCTCCCTAATCCCCTTCATTAATTTGTTATGCCGATCACTGACGCGGGGACTTATCGCCCTGACCAAATACCTCGTTAGCAGCTCATAAGGTAACGAGTTATTCTGTCCTCTCTTCTAAGATCACAAGATCCAAGAACTGGAAAGACAGCTTGACTTGGCAATTGCCTTCTACCGGGAACAAACCTTCACCTCATCCACAAAGGCCACATAACTGTCCACCAGCGGTCTTACCTTGACTTTTGCAACAAATTTGGCTACAACCCCGTCCCAGAAACAAGGTGCAACCAACGGAGCTATTCATTAAAAAAGCTATTCCGGGAGCAATTTTTGAGGGCAGGGTAAATTTTACTTCTGCTTGGACATCTTTTTTAGGTGGCAGGGGAGCAAATTTTAGTTATTGTTGGGCAGGGCAGATATCGGTTGATTGTCCCGGGGACAGGGCTTTTGCGAAAAACGAGGAAAGAGGGGAAGCTATTTTTAAAACGGGGGCAGGGAAAGGTGAGCCATGGTGTTTCCGGTAGAAGGCCACTGCAGTATGTGTCTGCATGGGAATGTTAATTTTCAGGGTACATTTTTTTCACAGGGCAGGGGAACATCGACAGGTTTTTTTCAGCTCAGGGTAGGGTAGCTTATGATATCTGCAGGGGAAATGGAATAACAAATATTAAGGGGATTTTTTCCAGAGCAGGGGAAATCGGCAAGTTTTTTCCTCACAGGGAAGGGGAACTTCAAAAATTGACAGTGGGGAGGGGAAACAGGCAAAAATAAGTGGGGAGTGGGTAAAAATGAAGTTCGCTCATCCAATCTTGCTGCATATGGAAAGCAATTGCGATAATGACGAATGCGGTATTTCCCAAGCCAGTAAATGACATTCTCCCTCCCTCCTTCAGTGACACACGTTCCCCAGTCGGTAAATGACAATGGGGATACCCCCTGAGGCCTCCCACAAATATCAGATTATTGTAGCGAAGCACGGTCCGAAACAAGCAGATTTTCTCACAGAAAAACCAATTTTCGCTGGCAAGTTGCATAATGTACTCAGTAAAATGTTGCCAGATAACATGAAAAGCGACTGAGGTCGAAGTGACTAGGGCACCGGGATCGGTCTGACCACAACCAAGGACAAGAGGGTGTGAATTACTGCGGTCGAAACGGACAGGGGTCGAGGTTACCTGCTGCCCCGCCCCCTAGCTGCAGGCCTAGCTATGTTTACATAAGGCGTCCATATTTCTGAAAATCGCCAAAAGTAGGTAAGAAAGAAAGCCCCGTTACGTGAAAACGCAAGGGGTCGGTAGGGATCGGTTGACAGTTTGACACGTTTCGTACCATTAAGAGTTGAATGACACTACATATACTGGGTTGACTATACGATTTTCATTAAAAAGTCCGGGGAAAAGTGACTTCGAATATTTGACCAAACTTTACAAAGGATCAATTTTTCGATCAAAAATTCATGCGTAGAACTAATGAAAATTTATAAAAAATACCACTGCTTTGTTCATCAGGCTATAAAACGTCGTTAGCATGACAATGAGTTTACTAGAAAATACATAGTGGCACTTAACATTAGTTTGAAAATTTAACGTGTTCACCGCGGTATCGCTGGATGGCCGCCATTTTTGAATCAATGATGAAAGTGATGAATCTGGGATATCTTCGAGGGCGGCGTGCCACCCGCTTAAAATCTGTGATTGGTTAAATTTTCTCTTTCCATGGTGACTGTGGCAAAATTTGAACAGGTGACAGTATACCTTTAAGACATGCAGTTACAGTGCCGATTGATTGAGTGGACAATTAACTTATAATTTGTGTGTCCCCGCTTCATTTGTAAATTAAAGTTTTATTTATGTTTAAGTTTGAGTTTTTCACGCCTTTCACCGAAAATTCGAATTGATAATGAAAACAAATATAAGTTCTATTGAGTAGAGTAAATTTTACATGTCACCGGATGCTCCTGTCAGACCACAGGTACCATCAATGTAGCCAGCCGATAAGAGGACACTAGCGTCTGCACATGCATAAAGTCACTTGTGGACGCTCCTTTTCCCACTCCCGACTGGTTTATCGTTTGCAGCTATTTACTGCAAGGATATGATGGCTTTTTGTAGCGATTGTTTTATAAAATGTATTTTTGGGTAGATAATTGTTTTCCATATATTTTTCACGTTATTGCATTTAACATCAAAAGGACTATTTGGAAATATATAATAAAACTACGTTTTGTTCTTGGAATAGAAGTTTTAACATTACCAAATTATGTACCATGCGTAACTTGACTTCGGAAAAAAAGAAAGACATGCAATTAGCTAACTAACCATCAGAATTACAGACTCAAACAATAATATTACGTTTTCACATGAAGTAACTCATGATGCACTACATGTCACCTTTCTGAATTTATACTGGAAGAATGACAATTTTGTTCCCATCAAAAATTAGATAGAATGCCCCGCTACCGAGAACTTTGCTTGAAAAGGGACCAACATCAGCAATGATAAATCATGCTTATCATAATTGTTGCTTGACCACAGGGGGCTTAAACAGAACTGACAACGTGCACGTTTCCGTATCATATAATGTTTTATTGTGAAATTAAAAATGTCTATACACATTTCCAGAAGATTCACATGCGGCGCAGATGTCTTGCACTAACTTCAGATTCAAAGCCCGGCGATGGGGCCCAGAGAATCGCTAGATATCGCTCATTAAACCTGGTCAGTTTTTCTTACTTAGGATCACAATGATACTGTAAGCTAAAGAAAAACGTGGAGCATTTACCCGTACTGCACTATGGTCTCCAGTCCTGCCATGGCACATAGCCTGCATGGATGGACCTTGGTCCAAATAGTAGTGACATCATCTTATACGCCTGCGCAGATGTTAATTTGTCTCTTTTGTGTGTTGGCAGCCTATGTTGTTGGCAGATCACCGGCAACGCAACTTGCAACTCTCCTTCCTGTTGAAAGGTATAGCAAGCTGTAAAGGTATTTCAGATAATCGGAAACTTCCGATCACGCCACCCCTTCTTTTGTGCATTCGGGCCCAACTTACCCTCAGTCAGCCAGATGAGAAGATTTTCGGGGCAATTTGCCTACTCCTTTTTTTTTACTAGTCCGTTGCTCTGACTTTCTCCCCCATCAGCTCATAATTTTGACCCAGGACATCAAATAACCAGGGCCGATTTTGTGGCCTTCCAATGGGGTCATGGGCTCATAGTTAACTGGTCAAAAACAATCCAGACCAAAGACCGACAAATGTTGATCCCTCTCCCAATCCTCCCTGACCATCCACTCTGTCCTATATCTGCTCTCCTCTCTGCTTTCCTGTTTTGTCCATGTGATCCCACAGGCCCTGCCTTCCCTCTCCCTAGCTCCCCTTCCCGCTCCCCTGTCACTGCCTCCCACTTTACACAGCGCCTAGATTCCTTATTTAAACCTCTTCTCCCAGATGTATCTCAGTACTCTGCCCAAAGCTTTCGCCGAGGTGATGCATCCTGGTCACTTCACTGTGGTTTCCCGACAGAAATGATAAATCTGCTGGGTGACTGGCAGAGTGACTCTTTTCGTAGGTACCTTCATCCATCCCTATCCCTTCGCCTTGAATCCTCCCGCGCTTCTCTGCACGCTTACCCTACTCCCTTTAGTCTACCCCACTTTACCCCTACGGTGTTTCGGTCTTCGGGGACTTTCTTTAGTTTGAGTACATGTAGACTGTAGTGTAATTATCTTTAAAGTGGTAGTGCCAGTGGCCAAACCCAGCAGCCACAACTCTGTAAATCCAACCGCTTGCTAGCATTTTTGGGGTGGACATGGTATTCTGTAGAATATTGACTTTTGACTAGTAATAACAAAGTAACCCCTACTTGACCCAAACACCATGGTGCGTGTATGTATTTATTTCTATACCGGAGACAGCAACTTAAAACGGCAACCACATCTTTGCTAAACCTGATTTAACAGTAGTTTTGACCTTATTTTGATGTGTATATTCTATCGTAAAATGGCTAAAATTTGTGAAACTCAACAGTGTGTTTTCAACAGAAAAACAATTTATACATGCCAGGTAACAGCAAATCTCTACCTAAGGGATCGTGCAGTTTTTACGGCCGGGGGGGGGGCGGCAAAATCTTGTCGCCGGTGGTCAAAAAATATAGACCCCCCTGCATTTTTCGCGAAAAAATGATGACCCCCCTTTGTCAGACGAAAAAAATTGATGACCCCCCCCCCCCCCCCCCGCTGAAAAATAACCCAAACCCATATGTCAAATTTACCCGGACGGTTTGGATTTGAACTCCGGTACGCGGCGCACTTTATTCGTGTAGCAGAGATGCCAGTGCACAAACTTCTCAGCCATATCCATGCAAACGTCTGTTAATTAGGACGACTGTAAGGCAATTTTGAACTGCATTTCCATAGACAACTTATGTCCATGGACATTGTATAAAGTAAACTTTATTGGAGTGGTTCGCCAAAGGCAGCCCTCCGGTTAAGAGGGTCATGGGCCATTACGTAAAGTCAACTTTATTCTAGTGGGCAACCAAAGGTGGCCCGCTGGTAAAAAGAGAGTCGATCATGGCCATTGCACGAAGTAAACTTTACTGAACAGGGCCGCTGAAGGCGTCCGGCCGTTAAGATGGTCATGGGATAGTACAATAAAGTAAAGAGGGTCGATCATGGCCATTGCATGAAGTAAACCTAATTGGAGTGGGCCGCCAAAGGCCTACTCCCCGCTAAGAGGGTCATGGGTAATACATAAAGTATATTTATTGTAGTGGGCCGCCGAAGGCGGCCCGCCGGTAAAGAGGGTCGATCATAGCCATGGCATAAAGTGAACTTTATTGTAGGTATTATGTTTTTGAAAATGTGGTGACCCCCCCTTTCCTACCAGTGAAAAAGTGATGACCCCCCCTCCGGGGATTCCAATGATGACCCCCCCCCTGGATTTTGCCGCCCCCCCGGCCGTAAAAACTGAACGGTCCCTAAAGGTATCATGCATTTTCGATCTAATAAAAAAGATCACATCCGTTACGCGAGGTGAATAAAACCGGTGAAACCATATAATGATTTGTACAACCTACTCCCCAAATAAAACTGTACGCAAGTCGAACTGTGTACGGCGGACAAAGTCCACCTGCTACTCTCCGCGTCGGCGTGTCACAAGCATAACGTATGGTACCAGATCTAGTCTGGTAGCATGCTGCTCTGCACTTGCTGAAATATTAAGAACATCGTTCATAGCAAGCAGAAAATCCCTAATGTGATAGCATGAGCACTCTGGGAATCAAATGTCACAAACTATTTAGTCGATGCCCGATTACAAGTAGATTGTCAGATCGAATCAATTTCAGACTCTGCTAAGTGGCCTTGCTTCGGTCATTTTGAAACACCAATTAGGACCATTAGCTTTTAGGGGCTACTGTCCATAGTCTATGCCACTCTACTGTACATGGTCAAACCATGAAGAGACAAAAGAGATTGTTACACTTTGAAGAACATCCAAACTCTGATACCGGAGTATATCACTAATGCGACAGTCTGCTAAAGTTAAACAGCTTGGACTTAAACAGCTTGGTTGCCACACCCAGCCCCATGGACTTACAAGACACTAAAACAGTAAATAAAGTACATAGATATGAATAGCTCGAAATGTAATTTACGTATAAGAAGCTTCTTGTCAAGTTGAAAATTCATGAAAGACAGAATTCCAATTGGGATGGCATCTCACTCATTAGAAATTTGAGTTTCTGTTGTACATCAAATGAATCAAATACAGAGCACAAGTTTGTGGCTTTACAGAACAATTGATTCCTAATAACATTGTAAAGTGTAGTCAAAATAAAATGGAGCTCATCTTCTACTACATTTGGACAAAAATCACATAGTCTTTCCTCTTTAGGCATATTCGTGTAACGCCCAGTTTCAATTTTCAGAGGTAAGATACCAACCCCAATTGTGCTAAAAGTGATCTTTTTGATCTAGAAATGGGAAATCGTAAATATTTCTCCATTCCATATTCCGTCTTAAACATCAAATATGTACGCGATTTGGGCTTTTCACTCATTTGGGATGTCCAGTTACTAATATACAGCGTTTTTAATGCATCTTTAATGACAGGAATACTACAAGCCTCTAAATTGCCAAAGTTTTCCTGCAAACCAATTTCTAAAAATAAATCAAACATATCTCTAGCCCAGTTTTTATATTTTAAACTGATATCCCAAGTAAAAACTTGCTAAATCATTCGGTCATCAGGCATACTACTAATCTATTCTAGAGTCTTAGAAAGTTCAATTTATTCCTCAATAGACAGGGGTCCAACCCATATCTCCATTTATAGCAAGTATAGGGACAAATTTGTGGACGCCAAGGAAGTATCTAATCGCTGTTTTGAATTGCCTCACATTTTGAAGAAAATTGGTAGCCCAAAATTGCAGAACAGTAATCTAAAATTGGAGTAATACAAGAATGAAATAGAGTTGTAAAAGTGTTATATCTAAAATCGTTAAACATGTGCATCTTAGATATAACTGATCTTAAAGCTCTACCAGCAGCATTTGCTAGATTTTCAGCAGTCACTTCAAAATTGAAGAATTGATCCAAAACTAAACCTAAGTATTTATACTGAGAAACTACGTCAAGATTAGTACCACCAAATTGAAAAAAAAGTCTGTTTTCATTTCCCATAAGAACAATGGCTTCCTTCGCATAACTGGCATGTCAAAACGAGTTGTTCGGTCAGGGCGATAAGCCACTGCGTTAGTGATCGGTTGTAAATGCTTAATGGCAGTACGTGTATTCGCCTCGAAAAAAACACTTTTGCTCAAGTAAGGGGATGTATTCTTTGCTTTGATAGCATTTGTGTGCGGCTAAGTTTCCTTTGCATGAAGCAGTGGCTCCAGCATGTTCCGGACCATAAGAACAATGGCTTCCTTGGCATATCTGGCATGTCAAGACACGCTTCATAATTTAATGGTTTTCAGGCTCGTGAACCTTGACAACACTATGCTACAGAGTTGTGTACATCACGTTTTTTACCTGGTACTCAGCAAATTCACAATGGAAAAAATATGGCAGGGATATTTCCTCACTGCTGAACTTTAGTCTGCATCTAAGGACACACGGGCGGAATTTTTCAGATATACGATGATTTTATATGATGTTTTTTAAAATCTGCTGTATAAGAAAAAAGATGGCTTTGGAAAGCGCAGTCACTGCTCTTTATTAGAAACACCAATTTTAGCAAAAAGAATGTGTTCATAGAATAGGATAACTTTATGATGATTTTTTTGACAATTTTGAATTTTTTTACCCGAAGTACCGTGTTAACATTAGACATTAAACAATACACAACTTCCCTGGCGTCAATTTGAGTTGTGTATATCGTATGGGTACACAAAAGCTACGGGTAGGGGGTACAGCATTTTTTCCTTTCTGAAGTAAACTGGCTTGAAATGCTATATACCTTATAGTTTATAAAGCTTAGATACTGGTCTTTCCAAAATGTATAAGTTTTATTTCAAAAAATACGACTGCATAGAATTGAATGACTTAAAAATCGATGTTTCCTGGTAAATTTGGTATTTTTAACCGGAAGAAAATATGATAACTAAGGTTTTCTTCAAATAAAGCAAATCAAACAGATTTGTGGATTTTATTTACTAATTGCAATGTGCTCATCAAGGAAATAAATGTCAAAATTGGGTATTAGCTCACGTGTTCACACACGTGAGCTAATGTCGTAGCCATGTTTGTCTGTCCGCGTGTGTGCGTGCGTGTGTGTGTGTCTGTTTACACGACAACTCAAAAACGCCAGAACGGATTCAATGGTTGACAGATACTATGTGCTGATGGCAAGAACTGATTTGATTTTGGTCAGTGTGGCTTGCATATTAATGAAGTTATGAAATATCTTTTTTTCATGTAATGGTTTTTCTATGCGAACAGTAATGACAGTGTCGACATATATCAATAAATACAGCACAAGATTTCATGAAACTTTCACAGATGACAGTCTTAGAAAAGTATGATGATACTATGAGTGACATGTCAATTATCTGCTCATTTGCATATTGAATGAACTTTTGCAATCAGTGATATAACTCCGAAATTCCTGCAACAAATTTGATGATGCCTGGTACAAATATTGATCTGATAGATATCTAATTGTAGTGAGAAGCATTTGGCGGTTTCAAGTTAATAAATAAATCATTTACTTATTTAATGAAGTTTTGTAATTAGTCATTTAACTCCGAAATGGTCGCACCAAATTTGATTAAATACTGATCTGACATATATATGACTATGTTGTGAAGGATTTAGTAGTGTGAAAATAATTAAGGGTTCATTTGCATATTTGATTAAATTTGTAATTAGTGATGTAACTATAAAATTATGGCACCAAATTTGATGATACCCGCTACAAAAATTTATCTGATAGGTATCTAATTGTCGCGTGAAGCACTGAGCAGTGTCAGGTTAATAAATAGCTCATTTGCATATTCAATTAAGATTTGTAATTAGTCATATAAAATAACCACACCAAATTTGATGAAATCTGCTGCAGAGAGTGATACAATGTAAATTTGACATTACCGTGAAGCATTTAGTAGTGTTAAGTTAATTAAGGGTTCATTTGCATATATAGTGAACTTTGTAAATAGCGATATTACTCTGAAATTGATAGCATTCGTGTGCGATGTGTGTATGTGTGTGCGAGTGCTCCATGAACCCTATTTAGCATATGGAGGGGTCGCGGTCAGAAAAGTTGTAATAAATAGTTTCGATTGTTTAACCACTCTTATTCAGTGTAGGGATTTAGCTGAGCGGTTTTGACCTTGATATGTTTAAATCCCATCGAGAATTTGCTGAATTATTTATCATAACTTCTAGACCAATGTACACGTATTGTTTGCAATACCCGTACAGTAGTATAAGTCACTGTCTATACTGCTATCCTTTGATATTATTCAAGGCCATTTGCATCAGTGCATGTTTGCCTATACACTGAACCATCAACTGTACTAGAGGCGTCTTCGGAGGTACACCACTATGGAGGCTTGTCATACTGGAGGGGCCAGGGCCAAAGCAATGTATGATAATCATTTGTTAATCATTTCAATTCGTGACATTTCGCGGCCAAATGATATATCTAGGTGAAATAACCGTACCAATATATTAGGTATTTTGAGAATAACCTAATGTCCATACTCGAGTTTTTACACTGCCTTTGCCTATTTATACTGATATGTCGATTAAAATGGACGGAGGCTACTTTACACCAAAAAGACTTAAATACCAACATTAACTTGGAAATGGAAATTCAAACTTCATGGTCACTGTTTTGGCCATGAAATGATATGATTTTATAGTGACATATATATCCCTTTAAAAAATCTGCGATGATCACAAAACTGTTTCAGCTGAGTCATTTTGAAGGCATGTCTGCAGTATTATAGGATGAAGATAACAATATTGGCGTTGGTTGCCTTTCAACGACAACTCGCAGTGAGAGATATCCTTGTTTTCGTGAAAATCGTCTTCCTTCAGTGACTGTCACTGTCAATGTGTTTTTAGCTTAGGGGGACTTTTCAAAAATAATGTGTACCACCGGTAAATTGCAGTTTGTAAGCTATGTTAAAAAAAGGAACGCAGTCCTCGCTTCTAGCGTTTATGCGGCTTATGCTGGCATAAACATGTTTACTATGTAATTTGAATAGAAAAGGCTAACAACGTAAAAGAGAGTTCTGTAAAAAGAAAGCGAATCACTGTACCAGAGGAATAATTTCGACACCTTTTCATGCTCCATGAATCCATCATGAATGTCCTATCAAATACTGTTTCATCAAATTTTGCAATGTTTTGATGCATTATTTAGACAAAACATGACCTAACTTTTCGCCAAGGGCATTTGGCGAGAGATAAGCAGCATGGACCACGTGACCCACGTCGTAAGAAAGGATTTAAAATTATGGTGAAGTCACCATGGTTTAATGACCAGTTAGTAAATATCGCAGTCATGAGCGTTCGTCTTACACTATACCCTTTGATACAGCAAACACCGAGTCCGAATCATTACAAATTCATGTCAAGTAAATCAAAGTCCGAATCAAAAACCTTTATCTACGACTGAAACTTAACATGATTCCGTTCGAGGCCCTGGCCCCCTCATTATCACCGGCATAAAAAAATCGGCGTCACCAAGGGACTGTCAATTTTGTATTTTTATATTTTTTGATTCGGATGTAGCTTTACCTACACTTGGGGTATTTTAAACTTAAATTCGTTCTCCACTGCTTGATGTAAATGTTCTGCTGGGAATGTTTGAAGACTGTGAGACAATCGTGCACAATTATCGCGTGTGTTGTTTGCTGAATTAGCAACCTCAAGAATGGTACCAATTTTCATTATGACTTTCTTCTGACGGAAGTCCTTGTCTGATTCAAAACGTTTGACAATACGATTGTGACTGGCGAGGCTGTACGCCACGGTCATTCCACTCACTTTTGTACAGTGACCGTGCTTACGCCGTTCGACCATTTTCAGCTTTTGTGCCAGGTGTTGGTACAACGGAGCGTCTTTTAGTTCTATTGTACCGATGTCGAACGAAAGTCCTTGTCTGATTCAAAACGTTTGAAAATGCGATTGTGACTGGCAAGGCTACATCAGGATGCAGTGCACTCGAGTCGAATACATAGACGATGTCTCTGTTTTCTTGTGTGCTGGGATGAGGTAAGGTACGTACACAGCTGTCGCTATGTCATAAGTACGGGCCGAAAGAAAGTAGGAGTTATACTTGTAAAATATGAATTTTAGTAGCAGTCAATACTACAAGCTATAGAAGTTGAGCGAAGTCTGTACGCCACGGTCATCCACTCGTTTTTGTGGAGTGACCGTGCTTACGTCGTTCGACCATTTTCAGTTTTTATGCCTGGTGTTATTACAACGAAGCGTCTTTTGTTACAGTACCGATGTCGCATCGCAATTGCCAAGTGGCGTCAGAATTCGAAAATACCACGAAACCATAGTCCTTCGTGAAGGGACTATGATGAAAATAATATTCAATCAAACCTCAGAGGAGAAATAGTCGCGGTTTCCACACACTGCCTTGCATGCAAATGCTGTTCGAGTCGTTTGATTTTGGTATTACCGATGTCTACGGGATTCACACGGGGGATTCACACCTTCCGACCGGCTTAGCATATTAACTAACCCCGAGAATTCGGGGTTGCATACTTGGCTAGTTAGCATCGGCGAAGTTGTAATGCGTGCAGAGAAGCGCAGGAAAGATTCAAGGTGAAGGGGCTGGGATGGATGAAGGTAATTACGAAAAGAGTCACTTTGCCAGTCACCCAGCAGTTTTATCATTTCTGTTGGGAGACCACAGTGAAGTGACCAGGGTGCACCACCTCGGCGAAAGGTGTTTGCCGAGTACTGAGAGACATCTGGGACAAGAGGTTTAAGTAAGGAAGTAAGACGCTGTGTAAAGTGGGAGGCAGTGACAGGATAGCAGGAGGGGAGTTTGGTAATACATAATGAATAGAGATTATACAAGAAGCTGCCACGGCGCTGACTCACAAGGTAAAATATTAGCCATGACGGAAAGACGTATTACGGGGGATAACCCAGGCGGCTTTGCTGTCCCTGTTTTGAACTCAGTTAAAATTTAACCTCCCCATTATAGTACCGAAATGGAATGTTTTCTCGGTTTAGGTTCGACTGGACAAATGTAACATATACTACGTACCTTCTCTTCCCAACAAGGCAGCGTTACGGTCTCGACACCGCAAGCAGCTGAATCCAAGGTTTCAAGCAAGAAGTACAGACTGAATAGACCAGCGGTGCAGCAGGAACAGTCTAAGGTATAGCAGCCGCGAGTGGAGGGTTGCACGTGCAATGAGACCAGGTACGCCTTTGTTTTTTGAGCCCTACCCGCAGTCTGAACCAGGATTTAGTATTGTCCTCTTGTGGATACTTGAAGTGTGTTCTTTCATTCTGGAAGCTAGGATGTCGAAATTTGTTCAGTTGTGTTCAAGGTCGTGTTCGTATTGTGTTTACTAGATCGGATAATAGATAGATATATGTGGTCGTCAACATGTTTAAAGATGTGCGTTTCTATCAAAATGTTGTATTTTTTCTGTGATATATACTGTAAGTTGTCAGTTGTAAACTTTGTTAAAAATCATTGGTTAACGAGTAATTTTGTAATCATTAGTGTATACAATGTCATTCCGCGTCCTTTATCTAACGGTTGATTGGTATCTCACCGTTTTCTGATAGTGTTTTTCATGACTTGCCTTGGACATGAGATGTATTTTATTCTGTGTATTGATGTACATTTTGGTTTGTGCTCGTGTAATGCGACATATTATATATATAATATCTAATAATATTTATTTCTTGCTTGTAAATATAGGATTTGCATCACATTTGTGGTAAAAAATATACGTCAACATATTTGTTGACGTTATATGCATTTTTTGTTCTCTGTTTCTGTGCCGGCTTATGATGTTACCTCCTATATTTATTTTGTAATTTTATGTGTAATTTTAGTGTACACTTTTGGTCTTTAGGCATGGCACAGTGTTAGTACGGTAAGTCTCCCTTTTGAGTTTGTGTTGGCCTTTAAAAAGGCCGTTTGGTATTGTGATCCTTGTTTGGCCTATGCTTTATCCAGTATATACGTTGTTCACAACGTTTACTGTTGCTGGAACGTTGTGTTGTTTCTTGTCGATTCATACTGCCTAGGATCTTGTCTTGCTGATTTTCACTCACCACAGTCACATAGACATATGCACATACGTCCGACTTCTTCTCAGGCACATGTACACTTGTCCATGGTAGAGCTGAACAGACCACAGGTGACCGTGCACTCACGTCTTCCATCTCCAGTGCAGGTCTTTTACTGTTCGTCTTCGTGTAGTCATATGTTCTATTCGTTGTGGGAGGGAGACTACGGTTACCGATGGTGTCTCTTAACATGAAATACTAACCGTTACGTTTTCGTTATCTTGTATGTATTGAGGGTGTTGGTGGCTCTTGTTTCCGCGTTTATGTTGATTGGTTAGTTTTCTTTAAAGTCGCATTTTATTGTCTGTTAACTGAGCATTGTACTTGACTTTTATTTGTGTATTCTGATCAGTGTATTTTTGTGACTTCAGAATCTTGTGTTTTAGATTAGCGTTATTGGGTTTTGATCTGCAGAAATTTATGTTTGTATTTTCTGTGGATCGAGCTGTGTATTGCCTAATCCGTACATGATTGTTTGGACTGCTAGTGTTACGTTTATGTACATGACGATGGATACCTAAAAAGGTATTTTCGTGTATGTAAGCTGCAGAGCAGGAATAAGTAAGAGTCATAGTTACTAAAGAGAAAGCAACTCCACACATCGTTCACATACTGGTGGTTTTGCGTTTAATGTACTGTGTATATTTTCTGTTTCACTGTTTTTTGAATAGAACCCATTAGGTACGGAGAGACACAGCGGCTGTAATCTGCGTGTCAGTGCAGTCTGTACTCCATCGTGGAGAGACTGCGTAAGACACTACGATTCTGTGACCCTATATTACGGACGTTTGCCAGATTTCTTCATCAATTGCTTCAAGTTCATCTTCAGTGGCAGTTTGTATGTATTCCTATGTTGTCTCACTGGAAGTTTGTTCTTTCATTCTTGAAGTTAGGATGTCTAATTTTGTTCTACTGTGTTCAAGGTCGTGTTCGTATTGTGTTTACTAGATTGAGAGATAGATATATGTGATCGTCAACATGTTTAATTTTGTCCGTTTCTGTCAAAATGCAGGATTTTTTTTCTGTTATGTTGTCTGTTGTAATCGTTGTGTGAAATCACTGGTTGACGAGTTATTTTTGACGCTTCCTTATTAGTGTGTAGAATGTCATTCATCTTCCTTTATCTAACGGTTTGATTGGTATCTCACCGTTTTCTGATAGTGTTCTTGATCACATTCCTTAGACACAGGATGTATTTTATTCTGTGTTTTGGAAGGTGAAATTCAGGCGAATTCGAGGCTGCTATGTGTATTGATGTTCATTTTGGTTTGTGCTCGTGTAATGCGACATTTTTGTTGACGTAATATGTTTATTTTGGTCTCTATTTCTGTGCCCTCTTATGATGTTGACCCCTTCTATTATTTTGTAATATTATGTGTAATTTTAGTGTACATTTTTAGTGTTGAGGCATGGCATAGTGTTGATACGGTAACTCTCCCTTTTGAATATGTGTTGGCTTTTAAAAGGCCGTTTGGTATAGTCATCCTTGTTTGGCCCATACTGTATCCAGTTATGTATGTTGTTCACAACGTTTACTGTTGCTGTAATGTTGTTTTGTTTCTTGTCGATTCATTGTGCGGCCTAAGATCCTGTCCTGCTGTTTTTCACTCACCTATGTCTAAGGACGTCTTCCATCTCTAGTAAAGGTCTTTTACTGTTCGTCTTCGTGTAGACTTATGTTCTATTCGTTGTAGGAGAGAGTTGTGTTACCATTTGTGTCTCTTATCATGAAATACTAACCGTTACGATTTTGTTATCTTGTTTGTATTGAGGGTGGTGTTGGCTCTTGTTCCCGCCTAGATGTTGATTGGTTAGTTTTCTTTCTAGTCGCATTTTATTGGCTGTTAACTGAGCACTGTAATTGGCTGTTATTTGTGTATTCTGATCAGTGTATTTTTTGGGGATTTCAGAATCTAATGTTTTAGATTTTTATTAGCGTTATTGAGTTTTGATCTGCAGAATTCGATGTTTGTGTTTTCTGTGGATTGGGCCGTGTATTACCTAATCCGTACATGATTGTTTGGACAGTTAGTGTTACGCTTATGACTGATGAAGATAGTCTGGCAAACTTTCGAAACATAGCGTTAAAGGATCTCAGTGTCCTACGCAGTCTCTCCACTCTGGAGCACAGTCTGCACTGACACGCAGATTACAGCTGTGTCTCGCCGTGCCTAATCGGTTCTATAACAAAAAAATCACCACTATACATTAAACTCATATCAGCGATATATGAACGATGTGTGGAGTTGCTTTCCCTTCACTAGCTAAGACTCATACATATTCCTGCTCTGCAGGTTTAAGTCGAAAGCTTAAATACACGAGAATACCTCCTTAAGTATCCATCGTCATATATATAAGTGTAACACTAGCTGTCCCAACAATCATGTACGGATTAGGCACAGTTCAATCCACAGAAAATACAAACATCAATTTCTACAGAAGAAAAACTCAATAACGCTATTCTAAAACACAAGATTCTGAAATCCCAAAAATTACACCGATCAGAATACACAAATAACAGCCAATTACAGTGCTCAGTTAACAGCCATTAAAATGCGACTAGAAAGAAAACTAACCAATCAACATAAAGGCGAGAACAAGAGCCATCAACACCCTCAATACATACAAGATAACAAAAACGTAACGGCTAGTATTTCATGTTAATGAATTTAGACAAAAGTGAGCCAGTGGTATAAACAAATAAAATGAAAATGACCCGGTAAATGCTGAAACAGGAACACGAGGGTAGGCCGGGTTACTTTTTGTTCGCCGTATTTTCATCTTTTTTAATGTTCGTTATGTTTAACGCTCGCCATCATGATTAAAAATATATTTGCTGTTTGTGTTCTTTGTAGAATTTATATTCTTAGTAGATTAAAAGTGTAGAAAATAGAAAAAAGTGAATGACTTTAGACAAATTTAGCATAAACAAATCAAATGACCGGTATGTGCTGAAAAAGGAACACGAGGGTAGGTCGGGTTACTTTTTGTTCGCTATATTTTCATCTTTTTTTAAAGTCGTTATGTTTAACACTCTCCATCATGATTAAAAAGATATCTGATTTCTGATTGATGCCGGCGTTATTCCAGTACATGGAATTACTCCGGTTTTACGGCATTTACACGGCAGAATACTAACTTGGGGCTATCAAGAAATGAAATATTTCATCCATGCATGGTTGTCCTTCCGCTTTTAGTTTTTAGGTCGAAATACCTTTCCAGGTTGAAAAACCTTTTCACGTTTTTATCGCTTTCAATTAATCTGTACTGAGCACTTTTTTACAGTGAGCTTTCTTTTTAGTTTTTCCTTGCAGTGTTAAATGTCCTCTCGTTGTTTTGATAGATGAAACACTACTTTCACTCGTTACTAATGCAGGTCACTGGTGACGTAGGACACGTCGGCCAAGAATCGCAGAATGCCGAACTCGACGACCAAAACGCCACCATGGTCTATATTTGAAAGGTCTCGCGTTTTCATATTGATAATAGGTGTGGTACTCGGAGCACTAATTGAAGAAATTGTAAGTACTACTGACAGTTGGTGTATATGCCACCACATCGCCTTCAACAGTTTCGTTTCTTACATTTGTATAGACTTTAAATAGTGTAAGTTTAGACGTAACAGTTTTCTCACCTTCATGACTTCGTTTCTTCTTTCATGCCTATGGTAAAGTGCGTTGGGGACCTTACAATCGGGTATATACAAGCAAGTAGCGAGGACTTAACTGTCCATACCGCCAGCAAGCAAAGCGACGAGGTGAAAAGCAGGAATAAGACATCTTCTCTTCGCAATTATTCTTCCCTCTCTCTCTCTCTCTCTCTCTCTCTCTCTCTCTCTCTCTCTCTCTCTCAGTAGAAAGTAGGACATTTCGAATTAATGGTCTTCGTCTTGGTCAACCACCTTCGGTTTTGATGACCCACTGTACTTTACCTTTTAAGGCCGAGAGGTGGACCTGTTGCAAAATAGCTACTACGAGAGCGCAAATTTGTGTCATTCAATTGGACACATACCGCGCATCATACGCCATTTGGGCTTCATACCTCTATTACCATGCGTCAAACGCTAGCATATAAACATCCTAGTGTGTTTCGTATATTTCTATGCGATTGATGTTTTTTCTTGACTAAGATTTCATGATTCGAATGAAAATCAGCTGAAGATATCTTCTGTCAGGCAAAGATTATTTCATTTTCTATCTTTTGAAACTACAGTGTTAAGCTTAGATTATTTCATTTTCTATCTTTTGAAACTACAGTGTTGAGCTTAACCGTCGCAGGATTCATGATCAGTCCTAGCATTATGCAGCTCCGATTGCTAACATATGGTGAGGCGCCCTCAGCGGAACACCAATCTGGGAGAGGTCTGCTCAGTCTCGCTTACTCAGAATGTTCTGCGACGCTCCAATTTAAAAATCTTCGCAAGATGGCGCGCTACGTTCAAGAGCGATGATCCTTGGAGCAACTGATATATGATTAAATTATCATTTTTTGAGACAAAGTGTTGGAAAATGTTGCGTCAAGGTTATGTTCATAAAGTTGCTTTCGAAGTCGAACCTCAATAAGGAGTGTGAACTATGTTTTTTTATCCTGAATCGTACTTGACTTCATCCAAGACGAATATAATCCTTTACCCTAATGGATTGAGATGGAAAGTCTCACACGAGTTGGGGAAATTCTGTCTCACACTCGCCGGAGACGGAAATTCCAAAACTCAGGTGAGACATTCCATGGATGTGGGATTATTTTTCTCACGTCCCTTCGATAATTGGTAAAGTTGCAGTAATCTTATTTTACTATAGAACACACAATTGTCATCATTAAGCTTCTTTGATTTATATCATTCCCTCCGAAAACCATAGTGCACATCCACTCACCTACAAAGCTATACGAAACATATTTAAACTGATGAAAGGTTTCTTCTCTTGCTCTAACAATATTCAGTACTATAATTTGGCAATTTATTAGTCGAAATAAGGGACTGGTCAGTTTCTTCAGCCTGGGGGGGGCGGTGGATTCATGGGGGGGGGGTTTCACCCTGTTTTTGACTTTGGTGATAGGGGGGGTCACCATGTTTTTGAAATGCCCAATAGGGGGGGGTCAGTGTGTTTTTGAATTTTGACACAGGCTCATCATTGCCTAAAATGCTAGTGTCAGCCACAAAATTCATCATTCAGTTGTATTTTTCGGCGCGCCCTTCGGGCGCGTAACTTTAATAATCAGTCATATTTTTCAGCACGCCCAACTTTAACATATCAAGCATACATACATCAGAGATATCTGTAATTCAATATTTTCAGCGTGCTCTTCAAGCTCATTACTTTAATATATCATACATCTTTCAGCATGCCCTTCAGGTGCATGACTTTAATATACAAGGCATATATATCAGAGATATCAGGATGTTTCATATTTTTTGGCGCGCCCTTCGGGCGCCATACTTTCAGAGATATCTTGATGTTTGCTAAGTGAAAGTGTACCATTATGAAATCTGCATTTCATATGAAAAGGATGACAAATTCCTGATACTTTTCTGTTCTCTCTGTGAGAATTCAGTATGAGAAAGCAACATGCACAAATATTTCACAATATATATTTGATACAGTGACTTATTTTAGAGATAGAAATATGACAAGATATCTTTCCTTCTCATTGATGCAATTATTTTCCTTTGTTTCATAGGTTTTCTGTAGAAAGATGATTTTTTATGAACAAAATAACAGTTAAAAAGGCAGTTTTTGTCATTATTAGCTGTGCTTTTATGGTTTCAATGTTACACAAGAAAAGGTCCTCGCAGACACTGTACACATCAGATTTGGCTAAAAAAGCTCTCTATGGCTCCTCAGTAGATTTAATTGGATGGTTGGCAAGTCTTAACACCCATCAAAGTTTTTGATTCACTGCTTTTTCCTCTTTGATATTAATGATTGACATCCATTTCTGTACAACAGTTCAGGACATCTGGTTAAGCAGACAAAGTGTGAAATACATTCACAGCTCATTCAAAATACAGCTCATTCAAAATGTACTGTATTTAAACTTTAAGATTGACACTTTGAAATTCCTATCTTACAACTGACATGTCAACAATTTCACTAAAACATAGAATGACTATTTAAAATATAAATATATGTAAAATGTAAAATATAATATATATATATATATATATATATATATATATATATATATATATATATATATATATATATATATATATATAATTTATGTCCATCTTTTGTTTTACCTTTGTCGCGCCCGGGGGGGGGGGTCACCCTGTTTTAGAAATTTGGAATAGGGGGGGTCACCCTGTTTTCAAAATTTGGAATAGGGGGGGTCAGCCACTTTTTGACGTCGGCAAAAAATAATCCACCGCCCCCCCCCCCAGGCCGAAGAAACTGACCAGTCCCTAAACACAAACTATCGTGCTTCTGTCAATTTTCATGTTACAAATATGTCATCACTGGGAATGTACAAACCATTGACTGTGAAGTGTGTCGTCTGTCCGTGCTATAATTCCCGTTTTACAATACACTACCACCCATTCGTCAAATTACACAAGCAGCTTTAGGTGCGGATCATACGTCAAACGGCTTTTGCTCGCGACAAAAAAAGTGTAGAATAATAGAGCCTGTATCTCGTGTGAGACAAAATATCCCAACGAGTGTGAGAAATGTGATCCCACATGAGAATAAAATACATTAAATTCTCACAGGAAACATTGACTGACTACTCTACTTCGTGGGTATATATTATTCCGCGTCACTTATATGTCCTCGATTTTTCTTAATTCACACGGTACAAACGTACATGTATTCACTGCCGATACCTCAGTTTGTGCTCCAGACGAGATATTAATCAGGAAAAATTGGCGATATGTTCCAAGTGGCCTATGTCCACTAGTTATTTTGAAAATTTGACCGTCATTTGTGAGTCTGTCACCAACAACGTTCAACATTCAAAAGCATGACAACACTGTCGTCTCCCACCGCACTGTGGCCTCTCAATTTGTAGTTCCGGTCCGTGTGCTACTCATGCGCAATTGGACAATATTTTGCATATTGTATTTATTATCCAGTCAGAGCTCGTGTTATACATCTACCGCATCGTATATGAGAATTTATACACAGTGTTTGACGATTTCTGAGACGGTGGAATCTATTTTTCCCCGAACCGTCAATTCCACACTCAAAGTGGCTAAGAATGTGAGAAATAAAAGTCTTTGTTCACAGTCATTACTAAGGAGTGACTTCAAGAGTCGTGGTAACATCACATTGAAGCTACATTTTCCGTTACTGTATCTCGAGACATAATAGCTACATGATAGGTCAGTTGCTCCTAGGACGCATCGCTCTTGTCTTTGTCGCAACAGCTTACTCGGATATTTTTGAGTGGGATTTCTTCAGACTGTGAAGCAGCGGCCGGATGAGAGCCACTCAGTGAGTCTGGGTAACCGATACTAAGGCTTGCTGAACCAGGAACCATTTCGTTAGTCACACACATACTACAGTGCGAGGCATCAGTTGTAGTTTCTTACAAAATAATCTTTAGTGTTTTACATGTTCATGAGTTTTCATCAGGATTTTCACGTTGTTTAACAGTACTGGTTTGGTCGACCGAACCAACTGACTGTTGCTTATAGCCTCGGGAACAAGACGTGCTTGGATACGTCCTCACAAAAGCATCTGACAAGAACTGCTGGGCCAGATAGTACAATAGATTTTCAGACTGAAGATGAAGAAATCATACTCAGAGGAAAGCCATTTACGCGGTCTCTGAGAAAGTTTCACGTTATATCGACAGCTAAATCAAGGCAAGTATACAACCGCCATTTACGGACATGAGGTCGGGAGAATGGGCGGGTATATAACTAAAAAATGGCGATCAAAAAGGGAGTTACTCAAAAAACCTAACAAACAGGGAGGTCACATGAAAAATTTTAAGTGTGATAATATGACGACAAATGAAGTCCAGCAATCGTTAATATTAAAGGCAAGTAAATCACCGGGTCCAAGAAACAAAAAAACACACCATTGACAAAAGCAATAGTGCAATGTCGAACCACTAGTTACCTGTTGGTACCAGGTGTCCGGAATGGGTAAGCGTATCCGGTTAGCATGCTACAAAAGTCAAGATTGAAGAAAAGTGACAAAGTAATTGTACGGTAATTCAGCTAGTTACAAAATTACTGTTGTGATTCAGAGCCAGGAATAAAGTCTCTCATCATCTGAATATCAGATTTGTCACATTTGGATATAAGATTTGGATATCAGATTTGTCACATTTGGATATATTATCTCCATATCTACCATAGAACTTCTAAATGATCTAGCCAACCTACTTTGTTAGAAGTGATGAATTTTCAAAGTATCACCAAATCGTGATTTTAACGTCAAATGTTGAGGTAGGATGCACCTCGAAAGTGCAAGATTTAAACTTTTGCTCAAACTTTCCTCAATGAAACTTTCAGCCATTCTCTCACGAAATCAAGAATAAAAACTGGGGGCACGTGTAAATTTTGGTACTAAAGAAACAGGTGACCCAAGATTTAACGATATTTAAAATTCAAAATGGCCGCCAAATTTTCGAAGAACTAAGACCGGTAAAAAGTTTTCTTACACAAAGAGCTTTAAAATGACCCCAACAAGTGGTATATCGGAAAAGATTTGTAAAACTTTGAGAGTCCGAATACCTGCCCCCGAGGCGTGTTCTACCTTAACTGGTATATGAATCGTCATTAGGGGGAGACCCCATCCGGACCCCTACCCATTCACTGCTTTCCTGCTTCCTGGTTTTTCAAGCTCACATTGTTTAACAATGCAATGCCTAAGGCCTGCCTTAAAACTCTCCCTGTATCATCTCGCAGTGACATGCTTGTCTTTGTCGCACCTCACTGCCGGGGGATACTGGCAGAGTATAATAATATATAATCAGTACAGATCTAGTGTAGGTAAGCATGATGTTAAATGTATAAATGTACGTTTGACGAACAGCTTTTCAGTTGTGCATGGGATAGTGGAGTTCACGTTAAATTTGTGTTCTAGATATAAGAACTAATCATTTTCAAAATCAGCAAAAACTTCAGCATCGGGAGGTGGGACACTATCTCTGGCCTCCTAAGTCTTCTATTGCAGTCTGTTATGGCATAACACAGATATATATATATATATATATATATATATATATATATATATATATATATATATATATATATATATATATTCATACATACATATGTATGTATGTATGTATGGATGGATGGATGGATGGATTGATGGATGGATGGATGGATGTATGTATGATCTCGTAGTATTCAACGAGTGTGACGTCATCGAAGACTGGGGTTTCCCAAAGCATAGTGGTAGTGTCCCTCCGATTCGTTTGGCGAGGAGGGATACAGCTATGTTCGGGGAAACACAATTCATTGATGACGTCACACTAGCAATATATTTATTTTTATGGGTTTTTTTCTATGCATAATGGCGCGACTAATGAACAACTTCCTAAATAAACAGCTTATCACTGAAGGGAGGGGTCGTTCCGTCTGAGGTTCTGCGACTTTCTTTTTGATGGATATTGCCTCTTTTTAGAAATTTGCAATGAATGTCGAACAATGTAAAGCAAATTCAGCATTTGATGCATGTTCATAGGTCGAAAGTTTTGTTGTTTTCCAATCGCTGCAAGACTTAACCAAATTAACTTTGGTTGTTTCCCTTCGTTCATGTGAAGCTGCTGCAGTCGCTGTTACCTGTTTTAGTAAAGCAGCCATTTTAAAATTTTCGAAATGGCACAAGATCAGTTCGGATGACAGACAGTACCAAATTCTTTGTTTTTGGAGCTCAGGTAAAAGTTCGACCATGGACCAACCTCGCTTTATGGGAGCAGCATGAGTGACATTCAAAAATCTCCTCCTCACGCCTGAACGTGGTATAATTGAGTCGTAATCTGTTGATTTATGGAGACCCACCTATAGTATACCAGTGGGCCTTTCATTTTGCAAAATTGCCACCGATGGCGCTATTTTGGCTCCTTGTTCAAATTTTGAATGGACTTGCCCCCTTACAAAATTTGACGAGTAATACAAGCTAACCCTGCTCGTTCTCCAGTCAATGGGATTTGAATCATTGAACGTTCTACAGCAGGAATGCTTAGCTAAAAGCTATCATAGTCGCCCACGGGAAATTAATTATAGTCTTGTTAGGAAGTTGGGATATGTCATGTTGTGCATAGGATCAGACCCGTTGTATTGATCCCTATACGCATATCTAGAGATGGGATGACCCTCTCCAAGGCTTTCAAGCAGTTAATGTTCAATATGAATGGACCGTACATTCTTTTACGATTGTCTATAAAACTTTTCTATTGCTGGATACCTGTGAGATTTGCTTTCGTCTGACAACTGACTGAGCATTTTGGTTGTTGATTCTTCTGTTTTCTGACAATTTTTTTTGCCTGTCAAGGTTCCGCAATTTCGAGGAATCGTTTATCCATGAGTTCATATAATAATATTAATTTGAATCATTCATGTTACTGTCTGCTCCCTCCCTGCAGATTTTATCTCCAGGAGAATAGAAAAAATCCACCACCTGTCTTTAAAGGGCAAATTCTCAATGTGACCATTGATACCTATGATGCTTACGGCCGACACCGCACGGAGGGGGGTGATTTCTTCTTTGCTGTCATGTCCAATAACAAATTACAAAAGTCAACCGCGGGAAGAATTATCGATCATAACAATGGTTCATACACGGTTCAGTTTTATGCTGGTTGGGCAGGTCCAGCCAGTATCGTGATAACACTGGTTCATCCGCGTGAGGCAGTGAACTGGATAGAAACTGTGTATCGACCAAAGGAACGATGCATCGACTGGAATGCATCGTTCAAGAATCAGAATACGACCGAAGGAAGCACGTGTTATGTGTTTAGAGGTGCAACTGTGAAGAACAAGTGTGTTTACAGGAACGAAAATGCCTTAGGAAAAACAGAATTTGTGTGTGACAGCCCGAAGCATTTGTCATGTGATGATATCAGTACAGTTAAATCTGATGTAAGGACATTGGTAACATATGTGCAACAATCCCTTTCAGATGAAGAGGATTTTTTGTTTAAAAAGTGAGTAAAATATAAGTACATGTAGTACACTTAGTCATTGACATGTATGTATGCATGCATGTAGGTAGGTAGACAGGTAGGTTTGTCGGTAAGTAAGTAGGTAGGTTGGTAAGTAAGTAAGTAAGTAAGTAAGTAAGTAGGTAGGTAGGTAGGTAGGTAGGTGGCTTGTAGTACATGTGACAGATAAATTCTGAATGAATCTTTATTTTGTTTTAGGATGTCTCCTTTCTTGATTGGTTACATTATTTTGCCTATAGAAAATGTTAAAGCTTTACAAATTAATTTAAAGGTTCAGAAAATAGCCAATATAAAAGAGCAGAGAGCCAATTTTTAGCAAATATAGTCTAGTGTTGACTTCCATAACGATATTCTAAAGTTGCATAGAAACTGTGTTTCAAGATTCCAGATGATTTTTATTTGAAGCTGTATATCAGATAGCAATCAAATTAGTTTTTCAGATTCCGGGAAAGGGCATATTTCAGAGGTTTGGTTTAATGCTTGTAATGAATTTGATAAATGTTAATTTTAGTGCAATTTAAAATTTCTTTACAAATATAATTTAGTATCTTCAATTACTTTGCTATATTCATCGAAATTATGCCTTGTTGTTGTCATAAAGTTACATTAACACATTTATGAATAGCTGAATATTATGATAATGTGTTATATAACATGGTCTTTTGAATGGCTTTGCGTTCGGAAAAGCTACAAACCAATACTCGACTTCTGTGTTTCTTCAGACACTGGCATTTCATGTCCTTTGTATTATTTCTTCTCGTTTTGCAGGCCTTACCTGATGACTCCATTGGCTGGCAGCCCAATGAAAATCGAAATAAAAGGTCAGCTTCAGGAACTTTATTAGCCTTGTATTTTATAGTGGCGAGGACGATTAATACATCTTTAACAGTTACGGTGAAATTTGTGGCGCAATGCAGTCGCATTTGAAATTTTAAGGTAGAATGCGCCTCTGGGACAGATATTTGGGCTCTCAAATTTTTATAATTCTTTTTCTGATCTACCACTTGTTGGGGGGGGGGTGTTGCAGCTCTCAGTGTTTTTCGAAAATCGAACATTTTATTTATCCCATGGGTTACGACCACTTTGAATTCAAATAAGGGTACATGTTAGAAAATTTGCTTCTCTAGTAACAAACTTTGAATTTTATTCTTGATTTGTAAAGAAAATGACTTAAGGTGTCACTGAGCAAAGTTTGCGATTAAGATTAGTCTTTCACTTTCGAGGCGGATACTTCCTTTTTGGTCGTTAAAAGTGCCTATCGACTTTAATGATACCACTATAAATCTTATAACTCAATCATGTGTCCCTATCATGACAATCTTTAAAACAGCTCCAGAACCACTATGCATCATTTTGTCACTTTTACATTTCAGAACCAAAGTCTGAGGACAAATTTGCACGTCTTCTACCAGGTGCCTTACGACCTTGTGGACCAGATCTCCCAATACCTATATCAGATGGTTTCTGGGAGAGCACCACGAAATGGACTTCCCTCGCCTGCATGGCACGTCACTGGAATGCCGACCAAATGATACAATGTGCTCACGGCAAGAGTTTTGTGATTATAGGGGACTCGACGACCAGGCAGTGGCATGCGGCCATAACAAAAATGTTAAAGCTGAAGCTCGAAGGGGGCGGGCTTTTGCAAAGGTCTGAGGGAAGCTCTCATAACATCAGCGCGACTTTTCATTTCCACGCTGTGGCAGTCGGAAGTGCCGTGTTAGATTTTTGGAAGCAGAGATTCGAGAGTGACATAATTGACAATATTATAGATACTCAGTGTAACTCTGTTATTGTGTTAAGTATCTCATATCATTTCGCATCTTGGACAAAGGCTTCATATGAAGAGCGGCTAAACAGAATACGTCTGGCAATCACACGTCTGCGCAATCGCTGTCCAGACATTACCATCGTTGTCAAAAGTTCCCATCCAAGAGATCATAGGGGAATGGAGGCATACATTCACAGTAGTGACTGGACACTCTATGATATGAACAGAAAGATGAGAGAGTCGTTTCGGGGTCTTGGCATGAATTTTGTCGATGTATATGACATGTCATTAGCTCATTTTGCCACAAACAATGTCCACATGCCAGTAGACACAGTAATTCCACAACAAGTAGACTTGCTGTTTTCATATGTATGTCCAAATTTGCAGTTAAAACTTGTCACTTCAAAGAATTAAAAGCCCCTATCTCTCAAACCAGCTTTACTTGTTTCTAGCTAAACAGAAAGTAATTTCCATGCATAGAAGAGAAGACTTTCCGTCTTTGCTGATTTAAGGTAGAAAGCGCCTCGGGGAGGAAATATTCGGACTCCCAAACTTTTATAATTCTTTTTTGATGTACCGATTTTAAAGCTCTTGGTGTAAGAAAACTTTTCACCGGCTAACTTTTTCGAAATTTGAAATCATGTTATTTTTCTCCTAGGAGTTAACACAGGGATGGCGGCCAATTTGAAATTTAAATATCAGTATATATTTGGTTATTTGTTTCTCAATAACCAACATTTGCAAGGTGACCCCCGATTTCAGTTCTTGATTTTGAAAGCGAATGGTTGAAGGATTCCTAAAGGAAAGTTTGAGCAATAGTTCAAGTCTTTCCCTTTTGAGGCGCATAATACCTTAAAATAACATTTAAATTTGAAGGAGTCCACAATTTTAAATTTGAAAAGTAAATTAATATTTTTCAATTATTTTATGTGTTTACCAAATTTTTTGATATTTTCAATCTTAAATGATATGGTGAATCTGCCGCGTAATCTTAAGTGATAATTAAACCGGCATAGTATTGTAAAACAATTTGTATCGGCACGAACCATGAATGACAATGTTGTATTGTTTAGTTGTGTTCAATTTTTTGTTTGGCATGTATATAGGAATTGTTGAATTGTTTTATTTGAAATCAATATTGATAAGTAAATAAAGAGAATTTATTCAGTAAAATTAAGTTAGACAGTCAGCATTATGGTAGCCACTGGAGTGACTCGAACTTGATTGCGAAAGGTTACTCAGTGTTTTAACGTATTCGATTAATACTTACGATACGTCAACTCTAACATCCGAAATGATGGGATCATCAGCGTTATCTGAAAGTTTCCACTAATAGTTCCTTCCTTACGCCAACGTTCGTTGACCTAACAGTTTTGAAAAAAATGTCATATCAAGTCTGTGCAAATGTTTCGTATCATGTACACTGTATGTTCTACAGGTCTCCCATCTTATGTGCGCATAAGTTTGCTACTTGAAGGACACAGACCTAAGAAGCAATTTTAAAATGTAAAGCGTAAAAATCTAATTTTCAAGACACAGCATTATGCAAATTATTTTGCTTTCACGTAACCGTTGTATTAATGTTTTCACACTTACCTATTTGATTCCCATTTCAGCCATTTTAATTTTGCAAAGTTGAAAATAGATACACAAATGCGAATTTAAAGTAGAACTCAGACACATTCAGACTATCCAGTCTTTGAATGGAGCTTATGGTTGTCTACTGTATACGAGCTATGCAAATGTTAATGTATAAAGCAATGAAATGTGTGACCTACGATGCATATTGGGCTCAAGCCGTTACTTTAAACACAACTGATGAAGTTTTGAATATCGTTATTAAATGATATCACTGAAATACATTTTACAAATAGCGACGGAGAAAGGATGTTAACATTATTAAGTAAATAAAGAATAATTGTAACAGAGGTTCTGTTCTAATTTTTTGGTTGATTTGTCAACATTTTAACTTTTCCGATTTCAGTAAAAGTACACTTTCTTTAGGAAACATGGTTGGTTTTAGCGGTGCTGAATAAATGGTCGCTTGGCCACTGTATGTGTGTATTTTGACATGCTAACGTCTTTTAGGATTAATGAACTCTGTTCTAGTCAGTGACTGTTCGTTGGCAATAGTACGCGTGCGCTGGTTGAAAGTGCATGGGAGAAAAGATGTACCACTTCACACTCGAAATGTTCCCTGTACGTCATTACCATTGGCTTTGTGAGAAGTCATTGTCAATGATTGGTGTTTTCAAGTAAGACTGGCATAGGATAGTTTGTCATGTGTTAGAAAACACAATGCAAAAATCCAAAAGATTTTTCTGTGACTATCTCAATTTTCTTTTCTTACCATTACTTTTCATTACAGTGACGTATGTTGTGGGTTCGAACCCGATTGAAAAGTAGCCGTATATGGTACATGTACTATCAAAGCACTTCTATAGCACTCGCAAATCACAAATACAGTGGGTTTTATTAGAAATAATCCGTTCTAATTATGCTTTGTACTGCTATCAAAGTGCTTTGATTGCACCGGTATACTATCCTTAACGTAAGGTTTGCTTGCATGAACAGCTACCGATGACGCCTGTTTCAATATGGCTACGTAGACCAGCAAAGGGCCTTAAATTTTTTATTAAATCAGTAAAAATTCCGTGTAACAAGAAAAATAAAGATGCAGAATCATTGAACACTGAAACAGCCAAGGCAGAATACTTATGAGAAATTTTTTCATGTCAAAAGGGAAAGTTAACTTAACAAGGAAATTCGCGTGTTTCATTTTTAGCTAACGTGTGTAAACACGTGGGCTATTGTCATAGCGATGTCTGTCTGTCTGTCCGTGTGTGTGTGTGTGTGTGTGTGTGTGTGTGTGTGTGTGTGTGTTAGTGTGTGTGTGTGTGTGTGTGTGTGTGTGTCTGTCTGTCTGTCTGTTTACACGATAACTCAAAAACGCCTGAACGGATTCAAGTCAGATTTGGTACACAGGTACCATGTGGTACTTGCAAGAACTGATTAGATTTTGGTCAGTGTGGCTTGCATATTAATGAAGTTATGCAATATCGAATTTTTCCATACAATGGTTTCCCTATGGAGACGGTAATGACAGTGTAGACATATATCAAGAAATACTGCACAAAATTTCATGAAACTTTTCACAGATGGCAATCTAAGAACATTATGATGATACTGTGAGTGTCATGTCAATTATCTTCTCATTTGCATATTTAATGAACTTTTGTTATTAGTGAGATAACTCTGAAATTCCTGCACCAAACTTGATGATACTTGCAACAAATATTGATCTAATATATATCTAATTATAGTTAGAAGCATTAGGCAGTGTCAAGTTAATAAATAGCTCATTTGCATATTTTATGAAGGTTTGTAATTAGTCATATAACTCCGATATAACTTCACCAAATGTGATGAAATCTGCTGCAGATACTGATCCGACTGATATCTAACTGTAGTGTAAAGCATTTAGTTGTGTGAAATTAATTAAGGGTTCATTTGCATATTTAATGAACTTTGTAATTGGGTATATAACTCTGAAATTACAGCACCCAAGTCAGTGAAATTGGGTACAGATATTGTTTTGATAAATATCTAATTGTACTGCGAAGCATTTGGCAGTGTCAAGTTAACAAATAGGTCATTTGCATATTTTATGAAGTTTAGTAATTAGTGGTATAACTCCAACATAACTGCACCAAATGTGCTGAAATCTGCTGCAGATACTGATCCCACAGATATCTAATTGTGGTGTAGAGCATTTAGTTGTGTGAAGTTAATTAAGGGCTCATTTGCATATTTAATGAACTTTGTAATTAGTGATTTTACTCCAAAATTAAAGCATTAAATTTGATGAAACTTGCTACAGATGTTGATGTGATAAATATCCAATTGTACTGAGAAGCATTGAGCAGTGTCAAGTTAATAATTAGCTCGTTTGCATATTCCATGAAGTCTTATAATTAGTCATATAGCTCCGAAATAACTGCGTCAAATGTGATGAACACTGCTACACATACTGATACGACAGATATCTAACTGTGTTGTAAAGCATTTAGTAGTATAAAGTTAATAAAGGGTTCATTTGCATATTTAATAAACTTTGTAATTAGGTATATAACTCTGAAATTTCGGCACTAAAATTTGGTGAAACGTGCTACAGATATTGACTTGATAAATATTTAATTGTGCTATGAATCATTGAACAGTGTCAAGTTAATGTAGGGTTTATTTGCGTATTTAATGAACTTTGTAATAAGTGATATTACTCTAAAATTACAGCATTAAATTAAATAAAACGTGCTACAAATGTTGATCTGATGGATATCTAATTGTCCCATAAAGCATTGAGCAGTGTCAAGTTAATTGACAGCTCATTCGCATATTAAATAAAGTTTTGTAATTAGTGATCGAACTCTGAGAGTACTGTGCGAAGTTGAAAAAAAACCCTGCTACATATAGTGATAACATATATCTCATTGTTCTGTGAAGCGTACTACTATTAATGAACCTGTTGTAAAACACGTGAGCATATTCAGTTCATATCTGGTTTCAAACCGTGAGTAAGTAACCGTGAGTAAGTAACCGTCAACGAAGGGCGTGTCTAAGGAGTCAAGACTAAAATACGAAATATTCAGTAAAATTTAGGGGAGGGGCAGAATAGCCTGGAAATGTCAATCGAAGATCCTATAGAGCAAACTTTACAGGAAAGTTGACGATGCTTGTGATGGATATTGAAGATACTAAGTTAAAACATGGTTGAAAGTCATTTTCCATTTTTACTTGAGCTAAATATCAATATGCATATTAACGAACCTTCCTTATTAGGGATATCTATCTTAATTTACTCGACCAAAGTTTACGAAACTTCTATGTACACTATGATATACCATTGCCAAAGTCGGTTTTGGTGTTTTAGAATATCTAATTACTAATTTGCATATTTAACAGACATTTCTAATTGGGGATATATCTGAATCGACTTGATCAAAGTAGATAAAATGACTTTTTCTGTATTATTCATACGTGTTGAAGAATTCATTTAAAAAGAAAAATCGACACGTTATTTTTACACTGTAATGGCTAATATTTCTGAAACATTTGGCGCTTCGTTGATTGACTGTATTGTGATTTAGTAACGAATGCACGTTCGGAGCCTCTCTGACAGCAAATTTTCCAAATTCCAATGTTGCCTCCATAAAGTAATATGTATTATTTAAACCACATCCATCTACTTTTAAATGAATATTGGCAAGAGGAAATATAATATTTTGAAACATTATTTGATTTGTGCCTGCAGTTCGGGACATGGTAATTTAAACTAACAGAATAGTGAATAACAGACTATAGCCTAGTGTACATTATATGCGTAGGTATCTATCGCAGCGCTGTTTTAACTATATATAAGTTATTTCGTTTGTCATACTCGTTTATGCATACGGCATCTATTCTAACTTTTATACGAAATGAAAGTACAAGTTATCGTTTACAATATTTTACTAAATATTTAAATGCAAAAGAAGGGCTTCAAATTACTCGAATTACAAGTAAATAACGATCGCATTTGAATTGGTTCTCATGGGCTTGTTTCAGCATTCGTCATTAAAAGAAACTAATGAGTTCATGCAATGTACAAAGTAACTTTTTCACGTAATTTTCTAAGGAGTATAGCATTCTGGGTTTTTTAGATGGCCAACATAGTCTTCTTACCTGTCTGAGACGTGCAACGACTAATCAAAAATTATGAGGGCGCTCTATAAGATCGCGCAAATTTAAGGTCACCAGGTCGTGTACGTTGACGCATACCCATACTATTATTTATTTTTTATTAATTTTTTATTCGGCCTTATTAAATGAGGGTAGCGTGGTAAACTCTAGAAAGAGTTTATCTCCCCAAGGGCCCTCGAAATTACCTCAAAGTTGAAATACAAAACCACAGAAACGTTTTAAAGTACATATACAAATAACCAAGTATAACAACTGCCACATTTAACAGGCAAACAAGAAAAAATGACATTCTGCCCAATATTGTTTTAAATAACTGCTTTTAAGAGAAATAAGTGTCTCAGAAAATTTGACTTCAGCTTTCAACTTATTCCATTCCATAGCCCCCTGTACTGATCATGTGTTTTTACAAACATTCAGTTTAGCTCAAGGGAAATCAAACTTATTTTGGGTGCTAGCTCTGGTCACACGGCTATGACACTGATTGACATATTGGGATATTACCGTCATATACACCTTTCAAGGATTTAAAAACTAAACACATATTTTTGTATAAAATTCTATCAGGTAAAGACATAATATGTTATGATCTAAAGTCCATTAGTCAGATAATTATAGTTAGTGCCCATCATAACACGGAGAGTGCGTTTCTGTTATTTGAATAACTTGTATATATTTGCACTAGTTCCCCATGCACTGCAACAATAGTCTAAATGGGGAGCATATGGGCATTGTAATATGTTCGTCTAGACCATATTATACGTCCCAGTCGGGCTATACGTGAATTGACCTTTGCATAAATTGAATCTGTATTCGACGTCTAGTTCAAGTGTTGATAAACAACAATACCTAGAAGTTTCTTCTTTATAGAACCTAAAGTATTCTGACCAAGTTAACAATGAAGCACTTCGCTTTGATGTGTGATCATAAGCATGGTCTTTGTTTTGCTTGTATTTATAACCATTTTACTTTGCAAGCACCAATGTATTACTGATCCATAATCATCAATCAGAGTTTTTTCCAATTTCTGCCAGATTCTTTCCTTTTGCCAGAATTGTAGAATCATCAGTATACATTTCCATTGTGGTCTTTTACAGCTAAAGGTAAATCTTTCAGAAACAGTGTGAAAAAGGGGCCAAAGTATGCTATCATAAGGAACCCAAATAGATTTCGGTAAAGCGCTAGAAATTTGATCTTGAAAACAGACAACTTGTTTTCAATTTGAGAGATATGAATGAAACCAATTATTAGACCAGTCGGAGGCGCTCGGATGAGTAGACAGTATTCTACCTTCTGGTCTCATAAACATTAAGGAGCCGTTCCCTATATTGTTACGCGAATATCGTATTGCATCTACCGACCGTTTACTTGCCTTGCTCTGTACTGTGGACGATCAACACGATTATAAAACGCACAGTCAAAACTTACACACTACCACAATGAAACTCATTATTTTTTTCGCATAATTGCGTCTGACTACAACTGATGACTCTCAAACTAGAATTTTGCATTTTATCCTCGATATGCTGCCTTGACATTTAAGGGAACAAACTCGTTTAGAGGTAACAGTTCAAACTTCATTTCTCCTTTTGAGGGCTGTGATATTTTCAATTAAGATAATGTATCGGTTCCTCTCCAACGATTACTGTCGCGAGATGTTGACTGAATTATCAAATTCTCATAAAGTCAAGACGGTAGACGAGTAGGCAATGTTTGTATTGTAACACCAATACGTGGTCAAGTGACCAGAGGTTACCATCAAAGGAGAGAAGTCCGTCGATATTTCCCTATGCTCATTGTGAGGAAGGAAGCCGGTGATAGTTTGCGAAGATATGAAGCAGTATCGTGGTAATTAATTATTAATTTGCATATTTGATGAATTTTCGTGATTTGTGTGATATGTCTAGAAATACAATAGCAAATATCATAGGCCTTTATCTCACCATCTTGTAATAGTATGTATAAAGATATTCAGCGAGTATCTTGTCGATTGATTGCTTATTTGTATATATAAAGAATTAAACACGATGTTGGAATTAATTTGGGATAATTGGATCTGCATATCTTTCAAAATTTTCAAAAGTGTTCGGTGCCATATAGCTGAATGTTGCAATATTAAAAATTGCTCAAAAAACAAGTATGTAACTTAAGAGAAAAGCAGACGAGCTTACATTGCAGTTTAAAACGACCTTACTTCACCATCCAATTACCCCAAATTAGTTCCAATCGTGTTTTTAAAGGGGGATAAATCTAAAAAGACTACATTGAAACTTGGTACAGTTGTTGAGTTCAAAGTTCTGAAATGGTTTTGCAAAGACATTTAGCAGTGTCGTTTCTTTTAATAACTAATTTGCATATTTAATAAACTTTATTAATTAGTGTGATATTTCTAGAAATATTGCGGCTAGTTAGATGAAACTTGGTTCGGATGTTGATCTCACACTGTTGAATAGCGTGCAAAGACATTTACCAATGTCATGTCAATTTGCGTATTTCATGAATTTTCATAAGTAGGGTGCTATGTGAAGAAATACTGCATCAAATTTCATGAAACACTGTAAAGATGTTTATCTCACATCGCTTGGACAGTTTACAAGGACGTTTATCAGTATCGTGTGAATTATTTCTAATTTGCATATTCAATGAACTTTCCTAATTAGTGTGATAAGTCCAGAAATAATGTACCAAATTGATGAAACTTGGTACATATGTTAATCTCACAGTTGTGTAATAGAGTACAATGACATTAAGCAGTATCATTTCAAGTAATTGCTAATTTGCCTATGTAATAAATTTGTGTATTTAGGCTGAATGTCCAGAAGCACTGCATCAAATTTGATGAAACTTGGTACAGATGGATCTTGCAGTGTTATAATAACATTTAACAACACCCTGTCAATTAATTACTAACTGCATATTTAATGACCTTTCGTAATTAGGGTGGCAGGCCTGATAGGCTTTATGTTTTCCACCATGGTTTGAACCACCCGATGTTCTCTGTAGTAAAGTTTTATCTCCTCACACGGAAATAATGTTTGTAATCAGTGATCTATTTCTTCCATAACAGCAATAAATCTGATGACACTTTCTGCTGATTTTAATCATACAAAGATTTAACAGTCAAGAAAGGCATTCAGCAGCATCAATAGTTAATTGCAGTAAGTCACTTCTGTAATGAACATACGGGTATTTTTTATTCATATCTGGTGTTCTAATTTTTTTCATGGCGAGAACCATTACTCAGACATGCCTGGACAAGTTTCTTGCAGATTAGTTGAATTTGATATTTCAAGAGCGAGTACATGACATATCTAATTCTATCCCACGTGGTAAAAGGACATAATCCTATGCCATTCATACTAAAGTATAATTGTTTATAATTCAATCAAGGGAATCAGTCCCAGACGAGTCTTTGGTACCCACATTTCTTTTCAATGTGCATTACATTGACTTTAATTTAGTAACTTCCACTGAAAAATTTCAAATTACAAGCGGGGACCATGTCACATTAAATGACTTGTATATAATAAGAGTAATACAATGAAAAAGTTTTCGCTGTTCAAGAAACAAGAGTTGCGTACATTTTTTTAAACTTCCATTGGATTTTCCAACAAAAAATCCATTTTTATCGCTTAATGTCACGTCGATGAAACAGCGTATTTTAAAATCTCTTCGACAATTTTAATGTTTAAATGTGTTAATTTACACTAAATCGGTTCATTAATTGCGATACAGATGGGGCTTAATGGCCGACAATGAGTTTATAGTAGTTATGGTGATATCTGAAGACAATATTGATGGCATATAGCAATAGTAATGGCAGTGACAGCCATACAAAACTAAATACCTCAGTGAAATCAGATGGTTTAACGTGCCACATCCAGTCATGTACGAAAGTCGTTTTTAAAATTATGACCACGGTACAAGAAGAGTCCGATAACTTGCTATTAATATACAAAGAAAACATGGTCACCTTGCAGAGCTAAACAAAATGTAACCATGCATTTTTGGGACAATGAATTTGCATAAAGTTTGTGCGAGGTACTTGTGTACAAAATATCAAGACAATCTGGATTGAGGTTTTAGTTGTAACATTTTGACAGAGTTGACCTTTTTTATCTAATTTGAATGTTTTTTATTCAAAGATGAACAAGTTCTCATGTCCAGCCTGTGATGCATCAACACATCAAATAGGTGATGGTCGAAATAGATTTGAGTTACGGCTCTGGACATGAAAAAATGTAACATGTGGCCACCAGACCCATATGGCATCCTATCACAAAAGAGATCGATGGGCATATGTATGACGTATTTCAATTTCCTTGTACAAACTTTGAATAAAATCGGTTAAGACATGTCTAAATTAAGGCTCTAGACATGAAAAACCGTAACAAAATGACCGCCATCCGGCCATATTGCATGGTATCGTGAAACAAATCGGCATAGGTCAAAGTTCTTGTACCAACTTTGAATAAAATCAGTCCACACATGTCTGAGAAATGCTTGGTGACGGACACACGGACGCACGAACGATGGAACATGACCAAAACACCTAGTCCTTAGGACTACGTCCATGGGGAATAAAAAGAACCAGGGATATATCAAAATGTCCCCTGCTAACGGTGTCACATTTGCATACATTTTTAACCTCTTTATCGTAGTTGAAAAAAAAATTTCGATGAGTGCAATGTCATATAAAAATAGTATTTTACATTAAAGTTTATCATATTGTGTATAATAATCGCAATCATACCAATCCATAATCAAATAACACTAGGTCAAAATTTGTAAGACAATAGTTGTAAACATAGATGCAAAACAGCACAGAACAGACAGTAAATATACGGTACACAATCAAAGTCAAATTCATGAAAGAAAGATATATGGACCTCTGGCTAAAAGACCAAGAAGTGATGTCAGGTGTTTCGAAAATAGTATCTGTCACCTTAGTTCGACACAAGTTTATCATAGTGTATGTCTGCCACCTTTGTTCGGCGCGAATGGTCCTCGGCAGACGTGCATACGTAATACTAGGTCCATGCAAATTCATGGTAGAATCCACCTGCGCTCTCACTACTGAAAGTTTAAGACTTTTGCTGAAATTTCCTAAGGGAAACTTTAACCCTACCTCTTTCAAAATAAAGAATAAAAAGAGGGTCACCATTGAAATTTTGGTTATAGAGAATCAAATGACGTGAAATTAGCCGACATTTAAAATTATTCAACATGGCCGCTATTGCTATGTAAATTCTATGACAAAAATGAAATTTTCAGAAAAAACAAGAAGTTGAAAACCAAATTTACTTAATAAGTTTAAAAATCAGTTCCCATTGGCAGCATAAGAGTGAAATACTGTAAAAATGTGACTATGATAATAAGATGAAGGGTGTCATTTTGAAATTAAAAAAAATTCAGATGCTGTTGTATGTAATTATTCAACATGGCCGCTATTGCTATGTAAATTCTATGACAAAAATGAAATTTTCAGAAAAAACAAGAAGTTGAAAACCAAATTTACTTAATAAGTTTAAAAATCAGTTCCCATTGGCAGCATAAGAGTGAAATACTGTAAAAATGTGACTATGAACCGACATTCTGTACCAAAGGCGCATTCTCAGACTTTCACAAACAAATACACAGAAATGTTTCTCTTGACAATGTGCCTTATTACAATAGCTATGCTATCGGCTTGATGTGGGAATTCCGAATCTAGCCGTAAACACAAGCATATGTGAATGGCCTACACGTACGTTTTTGGTAAATGCCCAAAGAAATAGATATATTTCCCTGTGCTCGGGCGTGAGCTTGGGAATCGTTCCTCCCTGAAACTGGGACGCCAATTATCCACAGCTTTGTTTTGTTGACTCGAATTGCAATAAAGGACGCTGTACATGTATCAGACAAACAAAATTAATATTGGCATTATTTTCACATTTTTAAACAAGGTCTGCTGCCAAAAATAAACACACGATTAGAAAACGCAGATTAATTATGCTGCATGATCCCACCTACACCCACAGTGTGTGCATAGTATCATTAAAAAGTGGAGACAATTGCGAAGATCACACTTAGTGCAGTACACTTTGATAGCGTCGAATGAATGTCATTCTCACGCTACATCCTGCGTCTGGAAACTATAGCTGGGGCCTGGACAACGGGTAAACTGTACTAGATGGAGACCATATGACAGCTGTGTATATTTTCGCTCGAAAGTTCTCAATAACATTAAATCAAGACACAGAAGTATTATATGAGCGCGCGTGTACTAGCGCTATAACACTTTAAATGAACTTTTTGCACTTGGAAATTGGTATCGTTTACAGTAGTATACACTATTTCAAACTTTAAAGATCGACTAATCGTTTCGCTAATCGCTCCAATATCTACAGAAAGTTGAATATCGCCCTAAAAGCCTAAGGTGATGTCTTCTATTGTGTTTGAAACTGTGTGAACAGTGTCCAAATTTCAACGAAATCATAAGATGGACATTTGCCATTTAGGGGTTTACTGATATGACCGTCCAAATCCATGATAATTAGATGAAGGGTGTCATTTTGAAATTTAAAAAAATTCAGATGCTGTTGTATGTAATTATTCAACATGGCCGCTATTGCTATGTAAATTCTATGACAAAAATGAAATTTTCAGAAAAAACAAGAAGTTGAAAACCAAATTTACTTAATAAGTTTAAAAATCAGTTCCCATTGGCAGCATAAGAGTGAAATACTGTAAAAATGTGACTATGAACCGACATTCTGTAACAAAGGCGCATTCTCAGACTTTCACAAACAAATACACGGAAATGTTTCTATGGACAATTTGCCAAGGTCATCTCATTAAAATAGCTATGCTATCGGCTTGATGTGGGAATTCCGAATCTAGCCGTAAACATAGGCATATTTGAACGCGTACGTTTTTGGTAATTGTCCAAAGAAATAGAGATATTATTTCTTTGTGCTCGGGCATGACAATTTGAGTTCCGGACTCGTTCCTCCCGGAAATTGGGACGCCAATTATCCACAACTTTGTTTTGTTGACTTGAACAACAGTAAAGGGCGTTGTACATGTATCAGACTAACGACATTAATATTGGCATTATTTTCACATTTCTAAACAAGGCCTGCTGCCGAAAATAAACATACGATTAAAAACGCAGATTAATTACGCTGCATGATCCCACCTATATTAATGGTGTTATGTCTTTAAAAGCACTGTAGCCTTCGGAAAACTGCCTGAGTAAACGGCGGGCCGAATCATGAGTGGCGAACGTTGGCGGGAAAGGTAGGTCTAATTTTCAGGGTCTTCAGTATGTTCTTATGTTAAGTCGTATCAGCAAGTCACAGTTTTGCAAGCGATATGGAAAAATTGTATCGCATTGCATTAGGAATTGTAATAGCAGAGATCTGTCTCCCTTGACATTGGGGAACCTCTTTATGATTCAAAATGGCGACCATCCCTGAGTGAACTTTTATGATTGGAACATTATACTTCCCATTTCACATGACAAGACGGTGAAGCCTTCATTTACTTCCACACAAAGGCATTAAAGTTAGCCCATGAAAGCAGAAGACTAGACAAGTATTGCTGAAAATGGAGTAATTGTCATCGGGGTAAGACATGTCTGCATTGGGTTTGAATTAGCTCTGACAGTAGGAGACTCAAGCGCTACCTTTAGTGAGTATGGAGTATCCGTTAAGTATTTCTTATTCTCTGAGGGCAAGCTTCTATGGACAAAATACCGATTTTTCTTTTTTCCAAGGACTGATACAGGGAACAAAACACCCTGTTTTCCGTTATTTAGGGAGAAAATATATAGATATTGCCTGAGAGCCCGCCAATAGCTCTACATACAGTGTGTGCATAGTATCATTAAAAAGTGGAGACAATTGCGAAGATCACACTTAGTGCAGTACACTTTGATAGCGTCGAATGAATGTCATTCTCACGCTACATCCTGCGTCTGGAAACTATAGCTGGGGCCTGGACAACGGGTAAACTGTACTAGATGGAGACCATATGACAGCTGTGTATATTTTCGCTCGAAAGTTCTCAATAACATTAAATCAAGACACAGAAGTATTATATGAGCGCGCGTGTACTAGCGCTATAACACTTTAAATGAACTTTTTGCACTTGGAAATTGGTATTGTTTACAGTAGTATACACTATTTCAAACTTTAAAGATCGACTAATCGTTTCGCTAATCGCTCCAATATCTACAGAAAGTTGAATATCGCCCTGAAAGCCTAAGGTGATGTCTTCTATTGTGTTTGAAACTGTGTGAACAGTGTCCAAATTTCAACGAAATCATAAGATGGACATTTGCCATTTAGGGGTTTACTGATATGACCGTCCAAATCCATGATAATTAGATGAAGGGTGTCATTTTGAAATTTAAAAAAATTCAGATGCTGTTGTATGAATTTGTGAAACATGTTAAAAACCAGATTAACATATTTGCATTTTTGTGCACACTTTAGTACAAAACCAAACTCGCATTGCAGGAAGCTTCTGTTTAAGCTTTGTCGGTAAAAGTTAGGTAAGAAAAGTCTCTGTTGACTTACTAGAAAGGGAGTTTATCGGAGAAAAAGGACATGTGCTTGTATTGAGACCATATAATAATGTCTCTCAGTGAGAGTATGAAAACATAGTATAATGAAACAAGGGTTTTTGGATGTTTTGAAAAGAATGGCGGGGATCTCATAAAGTATGCCAATTTTCATCAGAGAGTTTTATATGCTGACAAATATCAATGCTTTCAACGTTTACTTTGCTGTATTGCTACATACGCCTTAGTGGTAGGCGCGAAACAGATATGTTTTCAACGGACAATGAAATGAAAATGTAAAAACACTTATGGATACACGCGACTTTTTGTCCACCACACGATGGCATAAATTCGACATTGATATTACAAAACAGGCAAGAAATGTATCAAAAACTTGACATCAACATGATTCTCAACGTGTTAACAGCAATTAAAATGTTTGATTACATTTCTTCTAAAAAATAATTTCACGAAAATGTTGGTACAACTAATCAAACTTTTTTGTACAGAACTATCAAATCTTTTTCTACTGGTAGCCTAAACGATTCATAATATACGATGATTCTCAACGTTTTAATAGCAATTAAAATGTTTTTTACATTTCCTCTGAAAACAACACCATTGTGGACCAAAATGTTTGCAAAGCTCATCAAACTTTGTTCTACACAACTATCAAGTCTTTTGCAACGGGTTAGCTAATTAGTAAAATCTATAACATTCTCTTGGAGTTCTCAAGTGAAAATTGCTTAGTCACGCAAGACAATCTCTAGTGTTCAATCCTAAGTTAAAGAGGCGTCCTGTCTGTATTTGAATCCATGTCCATGATAATTTGCTCTTACCGATTTTACAAAGAAGTCTTCAAAGTTAAAGGTGAAGCCAACAGGTTGACTTCCCCGGAAAGTTCTGTGCACACGAAGGCAATTCAACTTTTATAGACTGACCCGTTTCCATTATTCTAGAAAGCTTGCAACTGGCTAAATGATGTGTCACTCATCACCGTTTAGCAACAATAATTAAACTGCGTAATATTGATTGGCTAGAAACGTATTACAAAACGCCAAGGAGATAAATTTGAAGGATTCCTCTTCCGTATCTATAGACAACACAATTTAAAGGCAACCTGGCGGACCACACAAATACAATCTTCCAACATCATCTAAGTCTAGCAGACAGAAAAACCGGTGAGAAGTACGTGATCGAATGTGAGTAGCGCTCACTGTAAACTTTTTCATTTGTTCAGGTAAACTTGACCATGGCAAAATCGTCTTAGTATTTGACATTTAGCAGCAGTTGATAGTGATATTATATTAGAATTGTGCTGCCATGGCAGTCCTCATTCGCAGATTTTGCGATCAACCGAAGAAAATTGCAAGTCAAGCTTCGCTTTTGGTAGCATTTTTTCAAAATATGTCGGCAGAGGATTAGGACTTCTCTCTTACTCCTTGCAAGCTGGCATTGGCAGAGTGTTGGCTTCCATGGTATCTTGTTAATGATAAATCAAGGTCAAAACCCCTGAAAATGTTTTACTTTGGATCTGCCCTGTGTAATTCTGAATACTTTAACGACAAAATCTCGGTGAAACAAATGGGAGCAATCAAGCTGTCAAATGTCACAACAACATTTGAATACTTCAACAAAATCTCCTATTTTTAGAACAAGAAAAACGGCTGGCTATTTCCTGGTGTCTTTTGTTAGGATTCCCGAGAGTAGACTTTCTGGACATTGTAAATAAAACACTCGAACTTACGGGCAAATATACCAGCTTGCTTTTATATTTTGACAGATCATTTTTAGTTTACGGCCTAAATACCATGTGCTTTACGCTTTTTGACAATTACTAATTTACCGATTAATTGCAGGTTCGCTCACGTTTTGGCGCTTTCTAGGCGAACATTTACACAATCTTACTAAAGTAATCGCACATTATCTTTTCTCGATACCGTGTTGTTGATAGATTCGTGTATTTTCGAATGATATTGACCGCATAAACTTTAAAAGAACTAGTGCAGATAGCTTTAGTTCGGTTAAGGAGAATATATGGTATTTTGTCATACGAGTTGGGCCCTGCCAGCTCTATATTGATCCAGATGACGAAAACAGGAAAGTTTTACCGTTGACATAGAGCTTCTGTATCTGTGGTTGAACAAGTTTTTGGTAAAAGTTTTATGTCATATCGGTTTTTATTGCTACCCGCTATATGGTTACTAAAAAGCTATGCAATGTTGTAAATGTGTAAGACTGCATATCTTCAAAAATGTTGTTTGTTCAAATACGTTTCATACGCCTGCCATCTTAAAAAACACAAAACTACTACTTAGTAAAACGTAGAAAATAGCATTTCTTATCTCGTAAGTTCGTCAGATTTAAGTTCAACTGAGATTTTGTAACATTTATTACTTTCCCTTCAGCGGGAGAGTAACTGTTGCACTGTGATTGGTGTACACTGATGACAATGTAAATACTTTTCTACCGTGATCACTTCGTGATATCTGGCTTACGTCGACAGTATGATTGGTTTAGAACAATGCAGCTTTGAGCACTTCTGCCTTTTAGCTCCATGATGTTTTGTGCTCGTGTAGATGTGAAATTTCCTGAGCAGGTTTGCGTGAAAACAAACAACTTGTTTTCGTGACTTCCGGGAATGGTTCACGGGTGAGTCGTGATTGCAGTGACATTCATAAATGATATGTCAATCATACCAGATTTGATTGTTTTTTGCAAATAACACATTTATCGCTTTCGCTAAATATCTCAAATTATGGCAAAGAGGCGTTCTTGTCTGTAGTAAAATCCATGCCCATAATAATTTGCTCTTACCGATTAGCAGACAGTCATTTTCAAAGTCAAACGCGAAGCCAGCAGCTTTACGTCCCCGGAAAATTTTATGCACACGAACGCAATTCGACTCGTACAAGGCTGACCCGTTTCCATTATTCTAGAAAGCATGCAACTGGCTGAATGATGTGTCACTCATCACCGTTTAACAACCATAATTAGACTGCGTTAATATTGATTGGCTAGAAACGTAGTGCAAAATGCCAACTACATAACTTTGATAGATGCCTCTTCCTTATCCTTAGACAACACAATTTAAAGGCCACCCCACGGCCCACAAAAATACAATCTTCCAACATCATCTAAGTCTAGCAGTGACAAAGATCGTTTAGCATTACCTGATTAAATGTAAGTAACGCTTGCACGTAAACTCGTGTTAACATTTGACATTTAGCAGCAGTTGATAGTAATATGATATAACTATTATCTTGTCAAGACAATCCCCATTTGCAGAGTTTTCAATCAGTTGAAGAAAAGTGCAAGTCACGCTTCGCTTTGGTAGCATTTCTTCAAAATATGTCGGCAGAGGATGAGAACTTTCAGTTTACTCCTCGCACACTGTTGTTCAGATTACATGTGTTTTTGACATTATTTCCTTAACCTCATAAGAGCTCTTTGAGCCAACTTCCATTTGCGGAGTGTTGGCTTCCATGGTATCTTTGAACGATAAATCAAGGCAAACGCCCATATGATTTTTTATTTCTGATCTGCGTTGTGTTCTCTGAATACATTAAAGATAAAATATCGGTGAAACAAATGAGAGCAATCAAGCTGTCAAATGTCACAACAACATTTTGAATACTTGAACAAAATCTCCTATTTTTAGATAGGAGCAACGAAGCTGTCAGATGTCAGAACGACAGTTTAAATAGTCAAACAAACTTCACTTTTCAGACAAACAAGAAAAATGGCTATTTCCTAGTGCTGGGGTTTCCGATTGTGTAAACCTCTAGACATTGTAGATAAAATAGTCGAACTTATAGGTCAATATGTCAGCTTGTTTTTATATAAAGACATGAGATCTCGTTAGTTCACGTCTTTAATACCATGTGCTTTACGCTTCGGTGCTTGGCGAACAATTAAAAATTTACCAAGTAAATCGCACGTTCGCTTTATTTCGATATCGTGTTGTTGGTTCGTGTATTTCCAAATGATATTGGTGGCATATAATTTAAAAAACTATTGCAGATATTTTTAGTTCAGTACAAGGAAATATGGTATAGAGTTGGGCCCTGTCAGCTCTATATTGATTCTGATGACGAGAAAATGAAAGCTTTACCGGTAACGTAGATCTTCAGTTTCCGCGGTTGAACAAATGTTTGGTAAAGGTTTTATGTCAAATTCTTTTTTATTGCAGCCAATTCACTATGCCGTTGATAAAAAGCTATGCAATTTTGTAAATATGTAAAACTTCATATCTTCAAAAAATACTGTTTGCACCCCAACTAAAAGAACACAAAACTACTACTTAGTAAAACCTGGAAAATAGCATTGTTTAACTCGCCTATTCGTCAGATACACATTCAACTGAAATGTGGTAACATTAATGACTTTCCCTCCAGCGGGAGAGCTGTAGTCTGATTAGTGTAGAGTGATGACAATGTAAATACTTCTCTACTGTGATCACTTCGTGACATCTTGCTTACAGCTGCAGTCTGATTGGTTTAGACCGATACAGCTTTGAGCACTTCTGCTATTTAGCTCCATGATGTTTTGTACTCAGGAATGAAATTCCTTCAGGAGGTTTGCATGAAAAAAAAAGTTGTTTTCGTGACTCGTGATTGTGACAGTCATAAACGATATGTCAATGATACAAGATTTGATTGTATAGTTTGCAAATGAACACATTTATCTCTTTTGCTAAATATCTCAAATTATGGCAAAGAGGCGTTCTTGCCTGTAGTAAAATCCATGTCCATGATAATGTTCTCTTACCGATTGGCAAACAGTCATTTTCAAAGTCAAACGCGAAGCCAACAGCTTTACGTCCCCGGAAAATTTTATGCACACGAACGCAATTCGACTCGTACAAGGCTGACCCCCATCCATTATTCTAGAAAGCATGCAACTGGCTGAATGATCTGTCACTCATCACCGTTTAACAACCATAATTAGACTGCGTAATGTTGATTGGCAAGAAACGTAGTACAAAATGTTAACTACATAACTTTGATAGATGCTGCATCTTCCGTACCCTTAGAAAACACAATTTAAAGGTCATCCCATGGCCCGCACAAATACAATCTTCCAATATCATCTAAGTCTAGCAGTGACAAAATATCGAAGAGCAGTACCTGATTAAATTTAAGTAACACTCACATGTTAACATGTTTATTTGTTCAGGTAAACTTGACCGTGGCCAAATCGTGTTAACATTTGACATTTAGCAGCAGTTGATAGTGATATAATATAAGTATTATCTTGTCAAGACAATTCCCATTTGCAGAGCTTGAAATTAGTAAAAGAAAAGTACAAATCACGCTTCACTTTTGGTAGCATTTCTTCATAATATGTCGGCAGAGGATGAGGACTTTCATTTTACTCCTCGCACGCTGTTGTTCAGATTATTCTGTTTTTGACATAATTCCTTAACCTCATAAGAGCTCTTTTAGCCAACTTGTATCGGCAGAGTGTTTGATTTCGTGGAATCTTGGTAAGGATAAATCAAGGCAAAAGCCCCTGAAAATGGTTTACTTTGGATCTGCACTGTTGACTCTGAATACTTTGAAACAAAATATCTGTGAAATAAACGGGAGCAATGAAGCTGTCAGATGTCACAACAACAGTTTAAATAGTCAAAAAACTCTCCAAATTCAGATAAAGAAGAAAAACGGCTATTTCCTGGTGTCAGGATTTCCGATTGTGTAAACTTCTAGACATTTTAGCTAAAATAGTCGAACTTATTTGTCAATATGTCAGCTTGTTTTTATATATAGACAGGAGATCTTGTTAGTTCACGGCTTTAATACCTTGTGCTTTGCACTTAGGCGCTATATAGGCGAACAATTGCACAACCTTACCAAAGTAATCGCACATTCGCTTTGTTCGATATCGTGTTCTTGATAGATTCGTGTATTTCCGAACAATATTGGTGGCATATACTTTAAAAAACTAGTGCAGATAGGTTTAGTTCGGTTAGAAGGAAATATGGTATTTTGTCATAAGAAGTTGGCCCTGTCAGCTCTATATTGATCCTGAAGACGAGAAAATGAGAGACTTACCGTTGACGTAGAGCTTAAGTTTTTACGGTTGAATAATTGTTTGGTTTAATTTCTATGTCAAATTGGTTATTATTGCACCCCATTCACTATGCAGATACTTAAAAGCTAAACAATGTTGTAAATGTGTAAGATTTCATATCTTCAAAAATTGTTGTTTGTTCAATTCAAATATGATTCATACGCCTGCCAAGTAAAAGAACACAAACTGCTACTTCGTTAAATATTAAAAATAGCATTGATATCTCGCCGTATCATCATATATAAGTTCAACTGAGATGTGGTAATATTTATGACTTTCCCTTCAGCGGGAGAGTTGCAGTCTGATTGTTGTACACTGATGACAATGTAAATACTTTTGTGTCATGATCACTTTCTGATATTTTGCTTACAGCTACAGTATGATTGGTTTAGAACGTTGCCGCTTTGAACACTTCTGCCTGTTTTAACTCCACACACCTGTATTAATGACCTTTGACTGACAGATTACTTCATATAACTTTGGAATGATTTCAGTTTGATTTGATTGCATGGTTTTGCAATAACATAATCATCTCCTTTAACAAATATCTCTAGTTTTGGTAAAAAGGCGTTCTTGCCCGTAATAAAATCCATGTGTACGATACTTTGCTCTTACAGGTTTCGCGAACAGCCGTTTTTAAAGTCAAACGTGAAGCCAACAGCTTTACGTCCCAGGAAAAATTTGTGCACACGAACGCTATTCGACCTTTTGAGGTAGCCAAGTAGAAAGCTTGCAATTGGCTAAACGACATGCAAGTAATCATCGTTTAGAAACATTATTAGACTGCATCATGTTGATCGGCTAGAAACGTCGTACAACATAACTATGATTGAAGCCTCGTATCCTCAGACAACACAATTTAAATGCTTTCCCGCGGCCTAAAGAAATACAAACTTCCAACAGCATCTAAGTCTAGCAGTGACGCAGACCGATGAGAAGTACATGATCGAATGTAGTAACGCTCACTGTAAACTTTTTTATTTGTCCGGGTGAACTTGACCGTGGCAAAATCATCTTAGTATTTGATATTTAACATCAGTTGATGGTGATATTATGTTAGTATTGTTTTGGCACGACAGTCCAGATTCACAGTTTTGGCAATCAGTAAAGAAAATTGCAAGTAACGCTTCGCTTTTGGTAGCATTTTCATATGTCGGCAGAGAAGAAAACTTTTCTCACTCCCATGCCAGAGTTGCATGGTTCTCTTCCGATTATGATCTATTTTTGATATTTTCTTAACCTCATAAGAGCTCTTTTAGCCAACTTGCATTGGCAGAGTGTTGGCTTCCATGGTATCTTATTAACGATAAATCAAGGCTAAAGCCCCTAAAATGTTTTATTTCTGATCTGCGCTGTGTTCTCTGATAACATTAAAGACAAAATGTCTGTGAAACGAATGGGAGCAATAAAGCTGTCAGATGTCACAACAACAGTTTAAATAGTCCAACAAACTTCAATTTTCAGAGAAACAAGAAAATCGGCTATTTCCTGGTGTTAGGATTTCCGATTGTGTGAACTTTCTCCCGCTGACATGACTGGTGTAGAGTGATGACAATGTAAATACTTTTCTATGGTGATCACTTCATGATAACTTGCTTACAGCTGTAGTCTGATTGGTTTTAGAGCGATACAGCTTTGAGCACTTCTGCCTTTTAGCTTCGTGAAATTCCTTGAGCAGGTTTGCGTGAAAACAAACAACTTGCGTGGATTGTTCATGAGTGAGTCGCGATTGTGACACTCATAAATATTATGTCAATGATACTAGATTTGATTGTATTTTGCAATGAACACATTTATCTCTTTTGCTAAATATCTCTAGTAATGGCAAAGAGGCGTTCATGTGTGTAGTAAAATCCATACCCATGATAATTTGTTCTTACCGATTGGCAAACAATCATTTTCAAAGTCTAACGCGAAGCCAACAGGTTTACGTCCTCGGAAAATTTTATGCACACGAACGCAATTCGACTCGTAGAGGCTGACCCGTTTCCATTATTCTAGAAAGCTTGCAACTGGCTAAATAACGTGTCACTCATCACCGTTTAACAACATAATAAGACTGCGTAATATTGATTGGCTAGAAACGTAGTGCAAAAAGCCATCACGATAACGTTCATTATCTTAGATGCCTCTTTCGTATCCTTAGACAACACAATTTAAAGGCCACCCCACATCCCAGACAAATACAATCTTCCAACATCATCTAAGTCTAGCAGTGACAATGGTCGATGAGCAGTACCTGATTGAATGTAAATAACGCTCGCACGTAAACTTTTTATTTGTTCAGGTAAACTTGACCGTAGCCAAATCGTGTTTCGTTTACATTTGACATTTAGCAGCAGTTGGTAGTGATATAATATAAGTAATATCTTGTCAAGACAATACCAATTAGCAGAGTTTGCAATCAGACGAAGAAAAGTGCAAGTCACGCTTCGCTTTTGGTCGGTATATGTCGGTAGAGGATAAGGACTTTTCTTTCACTCCTTGCATGCTGTTGTTCAGATTACTTGACCTCATAAAGCTCTTTAAGCCAACTTGGATTGGCATTGTTGGATTCCATGATATCTCGTTATGGATAAATCAAGGCAACAGCCGCTGAAAATGTTTTACTTCGAATCTGCACTGTGTTCTCTGAATACTTTGAAAACAAAATATCTGTGAAATAAATAGGAGCAATAAAGCTGTCAGATGTCACAACAATAGTTTAAATAGTCCAACAAACTCTCCAAATTCAGATGAAGAAGAAAAACGGCTGTTTCCTGGTGTCAGGATTTGTGATTGTATAAACTTTTGGACATTTTAGATAAAATAGTCGAACTTTTAGGCTAATATGTCAGTTTGTTTTTATATAAAGACACGCGATCTCGTTAGATTACGTCTTTAAGACCATGTGCTTTACGCTTTGGTGCTGGGCGAACAATTACATTTACCAAGTGAATCGCACGTTCGCTTTATTTCGATATCGTATTGTTGGTTTGTGTATTTCCTAACGCTATTGGTGGTATAGAATCTTTAAAAATAGCGCAGATATTTTTAGTTCGGTTAGAAGGAAATATGGTATTTTGTCATAAGAGTTGGGCCCTGTCAGCTCTATATTGATTCTGATACGAAAAACTGAGAGCTCTACCGTTGACGTAGAGCTTAAGTTTTACGATTGAATAATTGTTTGGTAAAATTTTTATGTCACATTGGTTTTTATTGCAGATCATTCACTATGCAGATACTTAAAAGCTAAACGATGTTGTAAATGTGTAAGATTTCATCTCTTCAAAAATTGTTGTTTGTTCAAATACGATTCACACACCTGCTAAGTAAAAGAACACAAAACTACTACTCAGTTTAATATTAATAATAGCATTGCTTATCTCACCGGTTAGTCAGATAAGATGTGATAATATTTATGACTTTCCCTTCAGCGGGAGAGTTGCAGTCTGATTGGTGTAGAGTGATGACAATGTAAATACTTTTCTATGGTGATCACTTCGTGATATTTTGCTTACGGCTGCAGTCTGATTGGTTTTAAGAACAATGAAGCTTTGAGCACTTCTGCGTGATCAATTAGTGATGTTTTTTACTCATGTAAATGTGAAATTCCTGCTCAATGAGCAGATTTGCGTGAAAACAAACAAAGTGTTTTCGTGACTTCCATGAATTGTTCATGAGTGAGTCGTGATTGCAGTGAAATGATATATCAATGATAGTATATTTGATTCTATTTTGCAACGCATCTCTTTTGCTAGATATCTCTAGTTATTGCAAAGAGGCGTTCTTGTCTGCAGTAAAATCCATGCCCATGATAATTTATTCTTACTGGCCATTGGCAAACAGTCCTTTCAAAGTCAAACGCGAAGCCAACAGCTTTACGTCCCCCGAATAATTTATGCATACGAACGCAATTCGACTCGTACAAGGCTGACCCCCATCCATTATTCTAGAAAGCTTGCAACTGGCTAAATGATGTGTCACTCATCACCGTTTAACAACCATAATTAGACTGCGTAATATTGATTGGCAAGAAAACGTAGTGCAAAACGCCAACTACATAACTTTGATAGATGCCTCTTCCGTATCCTTAGACAACACAATTTAAAGGCCAGCCCATGGCCCACAAAAATACAATCGATGAGCATTACCTGATTAAATGTAAGTAAAGCTTGCACGTAAACTCGTGTTAACATTTGACATTTAGCAGCAGTTGATAGTAATATGATATAACTATTATCTTGTCAAGACAATCCCCATTTGCAGAGTTTGCAATCAGTTGAAGAAAAGTGCAAGTCACGCTTCGCTTTTGGTAGTATTTCTTCAAAATATGTCGGCAGAGGATGAGAACTTTTACTCCTCGCACACTGTTGTTCAGATAACATCTGTTTTTGACATTATTTCCTTAACCTCATAAGAGCTCTTTGAGCAAACTTCCATTTGCGGAGTGTTGGCTTTCATGGTATCTTTTTAACGATAAATCAAGGCAAATGCGCATATAATGTTTTATTTCTGATCTTCGTTGTGTTCTCTCCTACATTAAAGACAAAATATCGGTGAAACAAATGAGAGCAATCAAGCTGTCAAATGTCACAACAACATTTTGAATACTTGAACAAAATCTCCTATTTTTAGATAGGAGCAACGAAGCTGTCAGATGTCAGAACGACAGTTTAAATAGTCAAACAAACTTCAATTTCAGACAAAGAAGAAAAAATGGCTATTTCCTGGTGTTAGGATTTCCGATTGTGTAAACTTTCTGGACATCGTAGATAAAATAGTCGAACTTATAAGTCAATATGTCAGCTTGTTTTTTATAAAGACACGAGATCTTGTTAGTTCACGTCTTTAATACCATGTGCTTTACGCTTTGGTGCCTGGCGAATAATTAAAAATTTACCAAGTAAATCGCACGTTCGCTTTATTTCGATATCGTGTTGTTGGGTTGTGTATTTCCGAACGATATTGGTGGCATATAATTTAAAAACCTATTGCAGATATTTTTAGTTCGGTAGAAGGAAATATGGTATTTTGTCGTAGAGTTGGGCCCTGTCAGCTCTATATTGATCCTGATGACGAAATAATGAAAGCTTTACCGGTGACGTTGATCTTCAGTTTCCGCGGTTGAACAAATTTTTGGTAAAATTTTTATGTCAAATTCTTTTTTATTGCAGCCAATTCACTATGCCGTTACTAAAAAGCTTTGCAATTTTGTAAATGTGTAAAACTTCATATCTTCAAAAAATGTGTTGTGTTCAAATACGATTCATACGCACCCCAACTAAAAGAACACAAGACTACTACTTGGTAAGATCGTTGAAAAACCAATGTTTAACTCGCCTATTCGTCAGATTCACATTCAACTGAAATGTGGTAACATTTATGACTTTCCCTTCAGCGGGAGAGCTGCAGTCTGATTGGTATAGAGTGATGACAATGTAAATACTTTGTGTCGTGATCACCTCGTGATATCTTGCTTACAGCCGCAGTCTGATTGGCTCAGAGCGATACAGCTTTGAGCACTTCTGCCTTTTGCTCCATGATGTTTTGTACTCAGGAGTGAAATTCCTTGAGGAGGTTTGCATGAAAAAAATTGGTTTCGTGACTTCCGTGGATTGTTCATGAGTGAGTCGTGATTGTGACACTTATGAACGATATGTCAATGATACTAGATTTGATTGTATTTGGAATGAACACATTTATCTCTTTTGCTAAATATCTCAAGTTATGGCAAAGAGGCGTTCATGTGTGCAGTAAAATCCATGCTCATGATAATTTGTTCTTATCGATTGGCAAACAGTCATTTTCAAAGTTAAACGCGAAGCCAACAGGTTTACGTCCTCAAAATTTTATGCACACGAACGCAATTCGACTCGTAGAGGCTGACCCGTTTCCATTATTCTAGAAAGCTTGCAACTGGCTAAATGATGTGTCACTCATCACCGTTTAGCACCATAATTAGACATCGTAATATTGATTGGCTAGAAACATAGTGCAAAATGCCAACTACATAACTTTGATAGATGCCTCTTCCGTATTCTTAGACAACACAATTTAAAGGCCACCCCACGGCCCATTTTCTATAATCATCCAACATCATCTAAATCTACCAGTGACAAAGATCGTTTAGCAGTACCTGATTGAATGTAAGTAACGTTCACATGTAAACTTTTTATTTGTTTAGGTAAACCTGACCGAGGCCTAATCGTCGTAGCATTTGACATTTAGCAGCATTTGGTAGTGATATGATCAGTATCATCTTATCAAGACAATTCAAGTTTGCAGAGTTTGCAATCAGTAGAAGAAAAGTGCAAGTCACGCTTCGCTTTAGCTAGCATTTCTTCAAAATATGTCGGCAGCGACTTTTATTTTACTCCTCGCACGCTAAAATCAGATTACATCTGTTTTTGACATTATTTCTTTAATGTCTTTGACCTCATATAGCTCTTTAAGTCAACTTGCATTGGCAGTGTTGGGTTCCATGGTATCTTGTTACGGATAAATCAAGGCAAAAGCCCCTGAAAATGTTTTACTTTGGATCTACACTGTGTACTCTGAATACCTTGAAGACAAAATGTCTGTGAAACGAATGGGAGCAATAAAGCTGTCAGATGTCACAACAACAGTTTAAATAGTCCAACAAACTTCAATTTTCAGAGAAACAAGAAAATCGGCTATTTCCTGGTGTTAGGATTTCCGATTGTGTGAACTTTCTCCCGCTGACATGACTGGTGTAGAGTGATGACAATGTAAATACTTTTCTATGGTGATCACTTCATGATAACTTGCTTACAGCTGCAGTCTGATTGGTTTAGAGCGATACAGCTTTGAGCACTTCTGCCTTTTAGCTTCATGATATTTTTTACTCATATAGAAGTGAAATTCCTTGAGCAGGTTTGCGTGAAAACAAACAACTTGCCGTGGATTGTTCATGAGTGAGTCGCGATTGTGACACTCATAAATATTATGTCAATGGTACTAGATTTGATTGTATTTTGCAATGAACACATTTATCTCTTTTGCTAAATATCTCTAGTAATGGAAAAGAGGCGTTCATGTGTGTAGTAAAATCCATACCCATGATAATTTGTTCTTACCGATTGGCAAACAATCATTTTCAAAGTCTAACGCGAAGCCAACAGCTTTACGTCCCCGAATATTTAATGCACACGAACGCAATTCGACTCGTACAGGGTGACCCGTTTCCATTATTCTAGAAAGCTTGACACTGGCTGAATGACGTGTCACTCATCACCGTTTAACAACCATAATTAGACTGCGTAATATTGATTGGCAAGAAACGTAGTGCAAAATGTCATCACGATAACTTTCATGGATGCCTCTTCCGTATCCTTAGACAACACAATTTAAAGGCCACCCACGGCCCAGACAAATACAATCTTCCAACATCATCTAAGTCTAGCAGTGACAATGATCGATGAGCAGTACCTGATTGAATGTAAGTAACGCTCGCACGTAAACTTTTTATTTGTTAAGGTAAACTTGACCGTGGCCATATCGTGTTTTGTTTACATTTGACATTTAGCAGCAGTTTGTAGTGATATAATATAAGTAATATCTTGTCAAGACAATCCCCATTAGGCCGCGTTCAACAAAAATGGTGAGGGGGGGGGGCGGAGGAATCGGGATTGAAATCTTTTTTTTTCAGATCCCCCCTCAATACCTCAAAAATTTTCAAGTCCCCCCCTCGATACCCTCAAAAATTTTCAAGTCCCCCCCCCAAATTACCATATAGCCGCATATTAATTAGGAATGCACGCAGAGTAAAAAAAAACCATGTAATGTGTCGTTCTGCACGCAAACGTTCAACACTACCTCTTATCAGCAGGTTGTAGAGCCATATACCTAGGGCAAGTTCTCAAATTGATTCATTTTTAAATGCATCAGTGAACTTTTTGGATTTCTCAGTCTAAGCCGACTTGACTTTATCCAACACTGGCCTGTTCAATGGCACCAGCTGAAAAGCACACAAAATGACAATCATGAGAGAGTATGAAAATTGTGTATTCCTAGCTACGTTTAACCAAATTGTGAAAAAATGAGCACAGTGACCTACCGAGAATTTTTTTTTCAAAAGTACAAGACATATGTACAACTTAGATGCCACTTATAAAATGTTTTACAAAATTGACAATACTGGAAGGTTAAAATATTCCATGAAATTAATGTTTTAATCTCAGAAATTTTGGGTGTAATAATGGCAAATTTGATAAAAAAGAAGTGATTCCATTTAGTCACACATTTTTCCATTTAAATTAGAGTCTTTACTGTTCAAAGTTTTACTTTTGTGTTATTGGTACAATGAGATGTGAAAATTTCATTCACTGCATGAACTTGAAATGAATGGTTTTATATATTGATTTTAAGTGATTTTAGAAAAACTGACTTTTCATTGTACATTTGTATAAGATCAAGTATGGTGACCCCATCTTTTTCTCTAATATTTGATTGTTCTCATATGCCAGAATTCAAAAATCCATGGTAACTGTTAGTCCCCTAGTCTTCTATGTGTTGCTCTCTGGCTGGATCTTGTGTACAAGTAGATGTATGTTTCACTGTCAATTGAGTGTCCTATGACCGAAACTCTTCTTAAACTACATCAGAGTCAGAGCTACATGTATCACTGTCACTGCCAGTATGTAGTAGCAGGGCAGTAGTTGTATTAACTTTTTATTTTGACAATATTTTTGTTCAGTTTATACAGTTGTGTTCTTGTTCTACGCCCTACAGAATGTTGAGCTATCCAATATTCAGCTTGCCAACACAGCCTACGTGTACCGTGCATTTGCATCATTCAATTATCACCAATATTTAGACAAACGGGCTTTGTTGACAAACTGAATATTGTGTTTTTCAGCAGCATGCTGTAGAGAGACACCAAGAAACTGTGTTTGATACATTGCATAGAAATATTGAAAAATTATCAACAGTTGTAGCTCCTGCCCCATTACAAGGCCAACTTGTTCTACGAAAATTTAATGGCATTCATACATTTTTAGACTTTTTTGAGATTAAAGACATAAAATATGACAAAACGGTTATAGATTTTGTTTAATTATTACTAACATAAGAACCATTGGACGACATCAAAATGTTGGGAGTCAAAATATTTTCAGGTCCCCCCCCCTATAGGCAGAGCAAAACTTTCAAATCCCCCCCCTCGACTACCCCAAAAAATTTCGAATCCCCCCCGAATTCCTCCAGCCCCCCCCCCCAACCACTTTTTTTGAACGCGGCCTTAGCAGAGTTTGCAATCAGTAGAAGAAAAGTGCAAGTCACGCTTCGCTTTTGGTAGCATATCTTCAAAATATGTCGGCAGAGGATAAGGACTTTTCTTTCACTCCTTGCACGCTGTTGTTCAGATTACTTGACCTCATAAAGCTCTTTAAGCCAACTTGCATTGGCATTGTTGGATTCCATGATATCTCGTTATGGATAAATCAAGGCAACAGCCGCTGAAAATGTTTTACTTCGAATCTGCACTGTGTTCTCTGAATACTTTGAAAACAAAATATCTGTGAAATAAATAGGAGCAATAAAGCTGTCAGATGTCACAACAATAGTTTAAATAGTCCAACAAACTCTCCAAATTCAGATGAAGAAGAAAAACGGCTGTTTCCTGGTGTCAGGATTTGCGATTGTATAAACTTTTGGACATTTTAGATAAAATAGTCGAACTTTTAGGCTAATATGTCAGTTTGTTTTTATATAAAGACACGCGATCTCGTTAGATTACGTCTTTAAGACCATGTGCTTTACGCTTTGGTACTGGGCGAACAATTACATTTACCAAGTGAATCGCACGTTCGCTTTATTTCGATATCGTATTGTTGGTTTGTGTATTTCCTAACGATATTGGTGGCATAGAATCTTTAAAAATAGCGCAGATATTTTTAGTTCGGTTAGAAGGAAATATGGTATTTTGTCATAAGAGTTGGGCCCTGTCAGCTCTATATTGATTCTGATTACGAAAAACTGAGAGCTCTACCGTTGACGTAGAGCTTAAGTTTTACGATTGAATAATTGTTTGGTAAAATTTTTATGTCACATTGGTTTTTATTGCAGATCATTCACTATGCAGATACTTAAAAGCTAAACGATGTTGTAAATGTGTAAGATTTCATCTCTTCAAAAATTGTTGTTTGTTCAAATACGATTCACACACCTGCTAAGTAAAAGAACACAAAACTACTACTCAGTTTAATATTAATAATAGCATTGCTTATCTCACCGGTTAGTCAGATAAGATGTGATAATATTTATGACTTTCCCTTCAGCGGGAGAGTTGCAGTCTGATTGGTGTAGAGTGATGACAATGTAAATACTTTTCTATGGTGATCACTTCGTGATATTTTGCTTACGGCTGCAGTCTGATTGGTTTTAAGAACAATGAAGCTTTGAGCACTTCTGCGTGATCAATTAGTGATGTTTTTTACTCATGTAAATGTGAAATTCCTGCTCAATGAGCAGATTTGCGTGAAACAAACAACTTGTTTTCGTGACTTCCATGAATTGTTCATGAGTGAGTCGTGATTGCAGTGAAATGATATATCAATGATACTATATTTGATTCTATTTTGCAACGCATCTCTTTTGCTAGATATCTCTAGTTATGGCAAAGAGGCGTTCTTGTCTGTAGTGAAATCAATGCCCATGATAATTTATTCTTACTGGCCATTGGCAAACACTCATTTTCAAAGTCAAACGCGAAGCCAACAGCTTTACATCCCGCGAATAATTTATGCACACGAACGCAATTCGACTCGTACAAGGCTGACCCCCATCCATTATTCTAGAAAGCTTGCAACTGGCTAAATGATGTGTCACTCATCACCGTTTAGCAACCGTAACTACACTGCGTAATATTGATTGGCAGAAAACGTAGTGCAAAACGCCAACTACATAACTTTGATAGATGCCTCTTCCGTATCCTTAGACAACACAATTTAAAGGCCAGCCCATGGCCCACAAAAATACAATCGATGAGCATTACCTGATTAAATGTAAGTAAAGCTTGCACGTAAACTCGTGTTAACATTTGACATTTAGCAGCAGTTGATAGTAATATGATATAACTATTATCTTGTCAAGACAATCCCCATTTGCAGAGTTTGCAATCAGTTGAAGAAAAGTGCAAGTCACGCTTCGCTTTTGGTAGCATTTCTTCAAAAAATGTCGGCAGATGATGAGAACTTTCATTTTACTCCTCGCACACTGTTGTTCAGTTACATCTGTTTTTGACATTATTTCCTAACCTCATAAGAGCTCTTTGAGCAAACTTCCATTTGCGGAGTGTTGGCTTTCATGGTATCTTTTTAACGATAAATCAAGGCAAATGCGCATATAATGTTTTATTTCTGATCTTCGTTGTGTTCTCTCCTACATTAAAGACAAAATATCGGTGAAACAAATGAGAGCAATCAAGCTGTCAAATGTCACAACAACATTTTGAATACTTGAACAAAATCTCCTATTTTTAGATAGGAGCAACGAAGCTGTCAGATGTCAGAACGACAGTTTAAATAGTTAAACAAACTTCAATTTCAGACAAAGAAGAAAAAATGGCTATTTCCTGGTGTTAGGATTTCCGATTGTGTAAACTTTCTGGACATCGTAGATAAAATAGTCGAACTTATAAGTCAATATGTCAGCTTGTTTTTATATAAAGACACGAGATCTCGTTAGTTCACGTCTTTAATACCATGTGCTTTACGCTTTGGTGCCTGGCGAATAATTAAAAATTTACCAAGTAAATCGCACGTTCGCTTTACTTCGATATCGTGTTGTTGGGTTGTGTATTTCCGAACGATATTGGTGGCATATAATTTAAAAAGCTATTGCAGATATTTTTAGTTCGGTAGAAGGAAATATGGTATTGTGTCGTAGAGTTGGGCCCTGTCAGCTCTATATTGATCCTGATGACGAAAAAATGAAAGCTTTACCGGTGACGTAGATCTTCAGTTTCCGCGGTTGAACAAATTTTTGGTAAAATTTTTATGTCAAATTCTTTTTTATTGCAGCCAATTCACTATGCCGTTACTAAAAAGCTTTGCAATTTTGTAAATGTGTAAAACTTCATATCTTCAAAAAATGTTGTTTGTTCAAATACGATTCATACGCACCCCAACTAAAAGAACACAAGACTACTACTTGGTAAGATCGTTGAAAAACCAATGTTTAACTCGCCTATTCGTCAGATTCACATTCAACTGAAATGTGGTAACATTTATGACTTTCCCTTCAGCGGGAGAGCTGCAGTCTGATTGGTATAGAGTGATGACAATGTAAATACTTTTGTGTCGTGATCACCTCGTGATATCTTGCTTACAGCCGCAGTCTGATTGGCTCAGAGCGATACAGCTTTGAGCACTTCTGCCTTTTGCTCCATGATGTTTTGTACTCAGGAGTGAAATTCCTTGAGGAGGTTTGCATGAAAAAAATTGGTTTCGTGACTTCCGTGTATTGTTCATGAGTGAGTCGTGATTGTGACACTCATGAACGATATGTCAATGATACTAGATTTGATTGTATTTTGCAATGAACACATTTATCTCTTTTGCTAAATATATCTAGTTATGGCAAAGAGGCGTTCATGTGTGTAGTAAAATCCATGCTCATGATAATTTGTTCTTATCGATTGGCAAACAGTCATTTTTAAAGTTAAACGCGAAGCCAACAGGTTTACGTCCTCGGAAAATTTTATGCACACGAACGCAATTCGACTCGTAGAGGCTGACCCGTTTCCATTATTCTAGAAAGCTTGCAACTGGCTAAATAACGTGTCACTCATCACCGTTTAACAACATAATAAGACTGCGTAATATTGATTGGCTAGAAACGTAGTGCAAAAAGCCATCACGATAACGTTCATTATCTTAGATGCCTCTTTCGTATCCTTAGACAACACAATTTAAAGGCCACCCCACATCCCAGACAAATACAATCTTCCAACATCATCTAAGTCAGGACATAAATTTATCATTTGAATACTTGCTGACCAAGCACATTTGCATACAGGTGATCTGGGCCTGTGAAAAAAAAATGATAAAAAGGGCTTGATGTCTGTATCTGGCGATCATTGATAGTCTAGCAGTGACAATGGTCGATGAGCAGTACCTGATTGAATGTAAATAACGCTCGCACGTAAACTTTTTATTTGTTCAGGTAAACTTGACCGTAGCCAAATCGTGTTTCGTTTACATTTGACATTTAGCAGCAGTTGGTAGTGATATAATATAAGTAATATCTTGTCAAGACAATACCAATTAGCAGAGTTTGCAATCAGACGAAGAAAAGTGCAAGTCACGCTTCGCTTTTGGTAGCATATCTTCAAAATATGTCGAAAGAGGATAAGGACTTTTCTTTCACTCCTCGCACGCTGTTGTTCAGATTACATCTCTTTTTGACATTATTTCTTGAATTTCTTTGACCTCATAAAGCTCTTTAAGCCAACTTGCATTGGCAGTGTTGGATTCCAAGATATCTCGTTATGGATAAATCAGGGTAAAAGCCCCTGAAAATGTTTTACTTCGGATCTGCACTGTGCACTCTGAATACCTTGAAAACAAAATATCTGTGAAATAAATTGGAACAATAAAGCTGTCACATGTCACAACGACAGTTTAAATGGTCAAACAAACTCTCCAATTTCAGACAAACAAGAAATATGACTATTTCCTGGTGTTAGGATTTCAAATTGTGTAAACTTTTGGACATTTTAGATAAAATATTCGAACTTTTAGGCTAATATGTCAGTTTGTTTTTATATAAAGACACGCGATCTCGTTAGATCACGTCTTTAAGACCATGTGCTTTACGCTTTGGTACTGGGCGAACAATTACATTTACCAAGTGAATCGCACGTTCGCTTTATTTCGATATCGTATCGTTGGTTTGTGTATTTCCTAACGCTATTGGTGGCATTGAATTTCAAAAAATAGTGCAGATATTTTTAGTTCGGTTAGAAGGAAATATGGTATTTTGTCATAAGAGTTGGGCCCTGTCAGCTCTATATTGATTCTGATTACGAAAAACTGAGAGCTCTACCGTTGACGTAGAGCTTAAGTTTTACGATTGAATAATTGTTTGGTAAAATTTTTATGTCAAATTGGCTTATATTGCAGATCATTCACTATGCAGATACTTAAAATGTAAACAATGTTGTAAATGTGTAAGATTTCATCTCTTCAAAAATTGTTGTTTGTTCAAATACGATTCATACACCTGCTAAGTAAAAGAACACAAAACTACTACTCGGTTAAATATTAATAATAGCATTGCTTATCTCACCGGTTAGTCAGATAAGATGTGGTAATATTTATGACTTTCCCTTCAGCAGGAGAGTTGCAGTCTGATTGGTGTAGAGTGATGACAATGTAAATACTTTTCTATCATGATCACTTCGTGATATTTTGCTTACGGCTGCAGTCTGATTGGTTTAGAACAATGAAGCTTTGAGCACTTCTGCGTGATCAATTAGTGATGTTTTTTACTCATGTAAATGTGAAATTCCTTGAGCAGATTTGCGTGAAAACAAACAACTTGTTTTCGTGACTTTCGTGAATTGTTCATGAGTGAGTCGTGATTGCAGTGAACTGATATATCAATGATAGTATATTTGATTCTATTTTGCAACGCATCTCTTTTGCTAGATATCTCTAGTTATTGCAAAGAGGCGTTCTTGTCTGCAGTAAAATCCATGCCCATGATAATTTATTCTTACTGGCCATTGGCAAACAGTCCTTTCAAAGTCAAACGCGAAGCCAACAGCTTTACGTCCCCCAAATATTTTATGCACACGAACGCAATTCGACTCGTACAAGGCTGACCCCCATCCATTATTCTAGAAAGCTTGCAACTGGCTAAATGATGTGTCACTCATCACCGTTTAACAACCATAATTAGACTGCGTAATATTGATTGGCAAGAAAACGTTGTGCAAAATGCCATCTACATAACTTTGATAGATGCCTCTTCCGTATCCTTAGACAACACAATTTAAAGGCCACCCCAGGGCCCACAAAAATACAATCTTCCAACATCATCTAAGTCTAGCAGTGACAAAGATCGATGAGCATTACCTGATTAAATGTAAGTAAAGCTTGCACTTAAACCCGTGTTAACATTTGACATTTAGCAGCAGTTGGTAGTAATATGATACAATTATTATCTTGTCAAGACAATCCCCATTTGCAGAGTTTGCAATCAGTTGAAGAAAAGTGCAAGTCACGCTTCGCTTTGGTAGCATTTCTTCAAAATATGTCGACAGAGGATGAGAACTTTCAGTTTACTCCTCGCACGCTGTTGTTCAGATTACATGTGTTTTTGACATTATTTCCTTAACCTCATAAGAGCTCTTTGAGCAACTTCCATTTGCGGAGTGTTGGCTTCCATGGTATTAAATCAAGGCAAATGCCCATATAATGTTTTATTTCTGATCTGCGTTGTGTTTTCTGAATACATTTAAGACAAAATATCGGTGAAACAAATGGGAGCAACCAAGCCAATCAATGTCACAACAACATTTTGAATACTTGAACAAAATCTCCTATTTTTAGATTTGAGCAACGAAGCTGTCAGATGTCAGAACGACGGTTTAAATAGTCAAACAAACTTCAATTTTCAGACGAACAAGAAATATGGCTATTTCCTGGTGTTAGGAATTCCCGGCGATTGTGTAAACTTTCTAGACATCGTAGATAAAAAAGTCGAACTTATAGGTCAATATGTCAGCTTGTTTTTATATAAAGACATGAGATCTCGTTAGTTCACGTCTTTAATACCATGTGCTTTACGCTTTGGTGCTTGGCGAATAACTAAAAATTTACCAAGTAAATCGCACGTTCGCTTAATTTCGATATCGTGTTGTTGGTTTATGTATTTCCGTAGAGTTGGGCCCTGTCAGCTATATATTGATACTGATGACGGAAAAATGAAATCTTTACCGGTGACGTTGATCTTCAGTTTCTGCGGTTGAACAAATTTTTGTAAAAGTTTTATGTCAAATTCTTTTTTATCGCAGCCAATTCACTATGCCGTTACTAAAAAGCTATGCAATTTTGTAAATGTGTAAAACTTCATATCTTCAAAAAATGTTGTTTGTTCAAATACGATTCATACCCACCCCACCTAAAAGAACAAAAAACTACTACTTAGTAAAACCTAGAAAAAAGCTATGTTTAACTCGCCTATTCGTCAGATTCACATTCAACTGAAATGTGGTAACATTTGTGACTTTCCCTTCAACGGGAGAGCTGCAGTCTGATTGGTATAGAGTAATGACAATGTAAATACTTTTGTGTCGTGATCACCTCGTGACATCTTGCTTACAGCTGCAGTCTGATTGGCTCAGAGCGATACAGCTTTGAGCACTTCTGCCTTTTAGCTCCATGATGTTTTGTACTCAGGAGTGAAATTCCTTGAGGAGATTTGCATGAAAAAAAATTGTTTTCGTGACTTCCGTGGATTGTTCATGAGTGAGTCGTGATTGTGACACTCATGAACGATATGTCAATGACACTAGATTTGATTGTATTTTGCAATGAACACATTTATCTCTTTTGCTAAATATCTCTAGTTATGGCAAAGGGGAGTTCATGTCTGTAGTAAAATCCATGCTCATGATAATTTGTTCTTATCGATTGGCAAACAGTCATTTTCAAAGTTAAACGCGAAGCCAACAGGTTTACGTCCCCGGAAAATTTTATGCACACGAACGCAATTCGACTCGTAGAGGCTGACCCGTTTCCATTATTCTAGAAAGCTTGCAACTGGCTAAATGATGTGTCACTCATCACCGGGTAACAACCATAATTAGACTGCGTAATGTTGATTGGCTAGAAACATAGTGCAAAATGCCAACTACATGACTTTGATAGATGCCTCTTCCGCATCCTTAGACAACACAATTTAAAGGCCACCCCACGGCCCATTTTTACTACAATCATCCAACATCATCTAAGTCTACCAGTGACAAAGATCGTTTAGCAGTACCTGATTGAATGTAAGTAACGCTCACATGTAAACTTTTTTATTTGTTTAGGTAAACTTGACCGAGGCCTAATCGTCGTAGCATTTGACATTTAGCAGCATTTGGTTGTTATATGAGAAGTATCATCTTGTCAAGGCAATTCAAGTTTGCAGAGTTTGCAATCAGTAGAAGAAAAGTGCAAGTCACGCTTCGCTTTAGCTAGCATTTCTTCAAAATATGTCGGCAGCGACTTTTATTTTACTCCTCGCACGCTAAAATCAGATGACATCTGTTTTTGACATTATTTCTTTAATTTCTTTGACCTCATAAAGCTCTTTAAGTTAACATGCATTGGCAGTGTTGGGTTCCATGGTATCTTTTTACGGATAAATCACGGCAAAAGCCCCTGATAATGTTTTCCTTTGGATCTGCACTGTGTACTCTGAATACCTTGAAGACAAAATATCTGTGAAATAAATAGGAGCAATAAAACTGTCAGATGTCACAACAACAGTTTAAATAGTCAAACAAAATCTCCAATTTCAGACAAACAAGAAAAACGACTGTTTCCTGGTGTTAGGATTTCCGATTGTGTAAACGTTCTAGATATTTTAGATAAAATAGTCGAACTTATAGGCCAATATGTCAGCTTGTTTTTATATGAAGACAGGAGATCTTGTTAGTTCACGGCTTTAATACCTTGTGCCTTGCACTTTGGCGCTACAGGCGAATAATTGCACAACCTTACCAAAGTAATTGCACATTCGCTTTGTTCGATATCATGTTGTAGATACATTCGTGTATTTCCGTGAGGTTATTAGTGGCATATACTTTAAACAAAACTAGACACTCTAGATAGTGTTATTTCGGTTAGAAGGATATATGGTATTGTGTCATAGAGTTGGCCTTGTCAGCTCTATTGATCCTGATGACGAAAAAATGAAAGCTTTACTGGTGACGTAAAGCTTTGTATCTGCGGTTGAACTGAATTTTGGTCAAAGTTTTATGTCAAATTGGCTTTTATTGCTACCCCCTATACAGTTACTAAAAAGCTATGCAATGTTGTAAATGTTCATGACTTCATATCTTAAATTTTTGTAACACGATTCATACGCCCCCTAAAAGAACACAAAACTACTACTTAGTAAAAATCTTTAAGGTAACATTGCTTTACTCTCTTGTTTGTTAGATTTAAGTTCAACTAAGATGTGGTAACATTTATGACTTTCTCTTCAGCTGGAGAGCTGCAGTCTGATTGGCGTACAGTGATGACATATTTTTCCCACCGTGATCACTTCGTGATATCTGGCTTACGTCTACAGTATGATTGGTTTAGAACGTTGCCGCTTTGAACACTTCTGCGTGGTTTTTACTCCACACACCTATGTTAATGACCTTTGACTGACAGAATACTTCATATAACTTTGGAATGATTTCAGTTTGATTTGATTGCATGTTTGTACAATAACACATTCATCTCTTTTGCCAAATATTTCTAGTTTTGGTAAAAAGGCGTTCTTGCCCGTAATAAAATCCCTGTGTACGATAATTTGCTCTTATCGGTTTAGCGAACAGTCGTTTTTAAAGTCAAACGTGAAGCCAACAGCTTTACGTCCCAGGAAAATTTTGTGCACACGAACGCAATTCCACTTTTCGAGGTTGCCAAGTAGAAAGCTTGCAATTGGCTAAACGACATGCAAGTCATCATCGTTTAGCAAAATTATTAGACTGCATAATGTTGATCGGCTAGAAACGTAGTGCAAAATGTCAGCAATATAACTATGATTGTCGCCTCTTCCGTATCCTCAGACAACACAATTTAAATGCTTTCCCGCGGCCCAAAGAAATACAAACTTCCAACAGCATCTAAGTCTAGCAGTGACGCAGACCGATGAGTAGTATGTGATCGAAAGTAGTAACGCTCACTGTAAACCTTTTTATTTATCCAGGTAAACTTGACCGTGGCCAAATCGTCTTAGTATAACATATTTAACAGCAGTTGATGGTGATATTTTGTTAGTATTGTTAAGTCAAGACACTCCAGATCCACAGTTTTGGCAATCAGTAAAGCAGTAAAGAAATTGCAAGTAGCTCTTCGCTTTTGGTAGCATTTTCATATGTCGGCAGAGAAGAAAACGTTTCTCACTCCCCTCCCAGAGTCGCATGGTTCTCTTCAGATTATGATCTTTTTTTGATATTTCCTTAACCTCATAAGAGCTCTTTTAGCAAACTTGCATTGGCAGAGTGTTAATAATAATTATAATTATTATTATTATCATAATAATAATAACAATAATAAGGCAGTATTGCTGAAGGCAATGAGTACTTGGGCCGTGATAGAGTAATTTTGAGGACAATATATACTACTATTCAAATATGGTCTTGGATTTCCTCCTGTCAATTAGGCATTTGATTAACTGGTTATTAAACGAAGCATGGCATGACAATGGCAAAATATGTCTAGCAACTTTTGTGGAGTTTGAGGCAGGGGTTCTTTATTTATAGTGAAATTGCTTAGACTCCTTAAATATTCAAATTACAGCAAATTTCTTTTGTTCTCGATGGTAGATGTCTAATATTTAGATGGGCATATTAGATTTCTACCCTATAGTTATCCCTTTATACAAAAATCGGACATCCAGCTCTATTGGCTTGCTCAGCATTAGATATGCGCATAATTAATGAGGTACAATATGTGGTGTCATGAGGTGTCCCATCATACCAAATATGAAGGGTGTAGCACTTATGGTTACTGAGTTGTGGACAAATATATACATTTGAGGTCAAAGGTCATTGAGGTCACGTCACATTTTGTCATAATAATTGTATTGCTAAGTTATTCCTATATACCAAAAATCAGACCTCTAGTTCTATTGGCTCGCTCAAAATAAGATATGCGCATAATTAATGAGGTACAATATATGGTGTCATAAGGTGTCCTATCATACCAAATATGAAGGGTGTAGCACTTGTGGTTACTGAGTTGTGGACAAATATGCATATTTGAGTTCAAAGGTCATTGAGGTCACGTGACGTTTTGTCAAACAAATTATATTGTTAACTTATCCCTTTATACCAAAAATCAGACCTCTAGCTCTATTGGCTCCCTCAAAATTAGATATGCGCATAATTAATGGAGTACAATATGTGATGTCATAAGGTGTCCAATCATACCAAATATGAAAGGTTTAGCACTTGTGGTTACTGAGTTATGGACAATAATGTATATTTGAGGTCAAAGGTCACCAAGGTCACATGATATTTTGTCAAAATGTCTGAGATATCTGCGTGAACCGATGGACTCACTGATGGACTCACGGACGGATATGACCCAATCTATAAGCCCCCTGGACTTTATCCGTGGGGACAAAAAACTGTGTCACTGCATCCTTTTATAGGCAATATGAATACGATGAGAAACTAAATTTTTATTTTTCTTGGCCTTATACATGGGAGCTCAGGATTATTTGTCGATCAAATTTCAGTAAATTTACCTTACCTAGATGAAATTTTGTCTATAGGCTGAAATTTCGCCGAAGTTTGACAAAATTGCATCGATTTTTCAGGTTCATATCCGACATTTTTGAGTTTTGAGTGCAGACAGAAATAAGTTTTGAGGCAACATGGCTGCGACCCCATGTTGACCCCTAGCCCTGCGTACGATGCTATGTGCTACAGCTAACACACAGCATCGTACGCAGGGCTAGCGAGAGAGTTGACGACATCGACGGTTATTTACGAGAAGCGAATAAAAGACTGTCATTTTTGGAAGCGATCGAGTAGCTGAGGTAGGCTGGGATACGACTTGGGCCCAAGAACGCTGAATTTCGGCAGTAATTTGGCTTTTTACGTCAAGTCCCAAAATGGATTTGAAGTCACCGACCCTACGCGTACGCGTACGGGTCTTTGCAGGGATGTGGTGAGCGGGGCGATTAGCTGTAGCGGAACACACAGCATCGTTCGCAGGGCTAGTTGACCCCAAGTGAAAATGTGTTCGCGATCAAATCTTCCTATATTTTCTTCAGAATTTTCGACAAAATCATTGCTTCTTAAATCTTTTGTAAATATAAAATACTAAAATAAAAATGCGATGTGCCATGTCTCCAGATTTCTAAAATATCGTTCGTTGACCGTTCGACGGAATACTCATTTCGCAAACTTGTGACGCAGTTGAAATTCAATACTGACCGTCAAATAATCTTAATGAGACGAGATCATTCTAGACATCCTCCAAATTATCCAACCATTCGCGTTAGAGTTCAGCTCGCTTAGAGTATCATAACATTCTTCGGCCTTCGTTTAGATCGACCCTAATCTCTCCCATTTAGGAAATAAATACACAAGCTACCTTGACAAAACTTCGTTCACCATCCAGGACCAAACGCACTACAAATCTGTCTTGACGTCATCATCTCCTTACATGGTAATCGGCATACCGCATTTTTTAGCAAAGCGGACACAATGCGTCGGAGTATTCAGTTTCAAAACGTATTACATTGTGTGATGTTGTCAAAAAAAGGTAATGATACTGCAGTGGTATAAATTACAAAACACAAAAGTTCAAACCAGTTTATTTTGGACTGGCTTTACCCAACATTTCATATTGTTTTCTATGCCAGATTTGACCACGTGCTTACTGGCGACCCCTTTACATGCAAATTTTGTGTCAAATGGTGTGTTCTCCTGGAAAAACAAACGTACGATTTCTAAATGAAGGAGGCGAAATTTGCCCTCAAAACTCGAAACCACCCTTTATGGGGTGTACCTAGCTATTTTGAACGAGCTTTCGAATCTGCAGCTCTATTTCGAAATGATGGTCTGGTTTTCTCAGCTCAAGGATAAGTGTTCTCCATCGCTGTGGGCATTACTATTCTCAACTGGGGGTACAGTTTCCAGTCGTAATGTTTTTCATTGTGTACGGGATATAAAACCTTTCCTTTTCACAATTTTACTTCGATTAACACTAGTCCACATCTTGTCAGCGATTAAACATGTTTCAAGTTTAAATGTTAAAGTCTGGTCTCGAGCCCTCCTGTTCGACCAAACTGAAATTACCCCTCCCACTTTGGCTCGTCCAGTGGGTGTAGCAAGGGTCGTGCCATCGTCTATGAAACGGAGGGTGCATTAATTGTTGCATTTCGATGCACATTTTGATTATATTCAGAAGATTTTGTGGCAAAAACTCAGATAGAGAAGCATTAATATTCACATCTCACTTATTCAAGACTGGCTGAGAGCAGCACTTCCATTCAGTTAACATTATTACGCCATTTATTATGCCAAGAAAGATGAAGCCAAGACATTTTGCCCTCCCTGGTCTCAGCCAGAAATGGTTATACCTTATAGTTTTTTTCCCACGGAATGAAAACAAATGTACTTGGGCTGAGGCCCAAGTACAATAATAAAAAGAATATTTATTTCTTTAAAAACGCCTACGATAAATGGAAAATCTCAAGGCGCCTCACAAAACACAATCAAAGAACGAAAATCACAAGAGTAAAAAAAAAATAACTGAAAATCACAATTAAATTAAATGTAAAGATAGTCACTGATTAAAAACTACAGAATGTCATTCTTAAAAAGATAGGTCTTGAGATTTGACTTAAAAACATTAAAATTAGGAGACGTTCTGACCCTAAAAGGCAGTTTGTTCCACAAACGTGGGGCACAGACAGCAAAAGATGGCTCACCATATTATACTGTGTTACAAATCGGTTGATTCAAAGTTATTACGCCCTCACTAGTTGAACGCAGCAAACGGCCAGGAGTGCGGACATTTAGTAAATCCGTTAAAGAGACAGGTGCCATACCATTAACAACTTTATATGTCAAACATAGAATTTTGAATTCTGTCCTCTTATATACAGGAAGCCAGTGCAAACTAGACAGTATTGGCGTAATGTGCTCTGTCTTTTTGGTTCTAGTGACAAGCTGTGCCGCAGAGTTCTGAATTAGTTGAAGTTTTTTCATTTGATGACAAGGGAGACCATACAATAAACTGTTACAATAGTCAATTCTCGATGTGATGAAAGCAAGTACCAATTTTTCAGTTAAACTCTTATCAAGAAAATTACGAATTTTACCAATTGTCCACCATGCAAATTATGCTGATTTGCAAAGACTGGTTACACGAAAAAATACAAACAAAACTACCATTTAGTAAAATTTGGAAGTAACATTGCTTATCTCGCCTGTTCGTCAGATTAAAGTTCAACTGAGACGTGGTAATATCTATGACTTTCCCTTCAGCGGGAGAGCAGCAGTCTGATTGGCGTAGAGTGATGACAATGTAAATACTTTTCTACCGTGATCAATTCGTGATATCTTCTTTATGGCTACAGTCTGATTGGTTAAGAACAATGAAGCTTTGAGCACTTCTGCGTGATCACTACATGATGTTTTGTGTTCACATAAATGTGAATTTCCTTGAACAGGTTTGCGTGAAAAAAAAAGAAACTTGTTTTCGTGACTTTCGTGAATGGTTTATGACTATGTCGTGATTAAAGTCACACTTAGAAATGACATGCTAAAGGATACTCACAAAAGAAAAATTTACCGCAATTCAATGAGGTGTGTGAAATTAGTTCACACTTCCCACTTCCCAGTTCCTTATGATCAAACATGAATAAGCAACTTGTCTGATAGCGTCCCTATTCTTGTGTGTTAAAGATACTTCTATTGTCGTCAACCGGGCCACTGTCAATATTGACTCTACATTGTAGCTATTGCGTGGACGCCATCTTTTGATGTCAAATCTATTGCAGAGCAGTATAATAACCCCTTCTTTAAAATTGCTAGCTCAAAAAGGAATGGCTGCTATTCATGTATGTAGCCTCATTACAATAGGAATTAAATTTCAAACGAAAAGGGCCAATGAAGAGCCGCTGTAGGAACAAACGTTAATACGCCTCGTGCCAAATATTGTGCACCAAAATCTCGTGTTTATCGCAGCATATAAATAAAATTAAACAAACACCCCCGCACCACTTCCGCTGCCATGACTCCATCAAATACCGATGACAAGCACCATGGATTTGTTCTAGCACCCAGGCTATTTACTAGCTAGAAGACTTCCGGCTGAGATATCACTCATATTTGTTTGCCATCGTCATTTTATTCAGAAGTTTTAACTGAATTTTGGCAGAGATCACCAATATTTTAAGCGACATAAGAGTAGGTCCAGGCTTCAATGAAGAGAGCCGCTGTAATATGAGCTGGGTGTTGTTCAAAGCTGTTCATTGTACAGTGTTGAATATCGTTAATATCGTGTTAGTTGTCTGCAATTTGACCTTAGACCCAGAGTAAGAAATACGGAAGTTCGGCACCATGCCGTATTCAAAGGGCGCAGAATGTCTTTTTGTGGTACTTTAGGTACGCAATTTTTCTAGGGGTAAGTTTGGAGACCTGGAGATCTGATATTTTATTAACCTGGCATTTGTCAATGCATTGGCCACAAATTGAATATACAATTTTGTACGATTATTTTGCTCATATTCAACATCTGAAGCATTGATGGAAGACATTTGGTTCGACTTTTAAATTGAAATCATCGATTTTCTTGTCCTTCTATGAGTAAGATTTTGTGGATTTTGCTTACTTGTTATAAGCTCGTTTGCGTATTTCACAATTTATTGTAATTTGGTCAAACTTCAATTTTGATGCAGAGAGTTTGATCGGACTTAGGTTTTCTTCTGCTATAGGTTAGATGAGCATAGCGTACAGATTACTACTTCATCTTCCTATCGAATGGTGTCTGCAATGACGCCATACATCACAACCTAATGTTCAAATTTTCATTGGACTTCTGACAGAGGTATATTGGTGAAAGTTAGATTTCATTATGCTGAAAGTAAGATGTACGTCAGATAATGATATTTAATTAATTTCTTTAATAAGGCAATAAATCTAAGTTGCGACACTGATTTGGATTGGACTTCTTAGGTAGATTGTACATACTTCGTTTCGGTTAACACAGATATGCACTGATCATTAGTGTATTTGCATATTCATGACTTTGTGTAATTAAGCCATGTACCAAAACTGAATTTTGATAGACTTCTGAGGCACATCGATGACAGTGAGATTTAGTTAAGCTGAAGGTTTAATGGCGTAACAGATTACGATTAGCTCATTTGCATATTTAATAGATTGATATGATGGGGCCATACTTCAAAGCTAAATAAACCGAATTCGATCGGATTGCTGGGGCACTTCGACTATACTGATTGTTAATTGTGTTGGAAAGTTAAATTATGCCAAATAGTAAAACTGTGTAAATAATATACGATTGAAATTTGTCATACATATTATAAGTTTTGAAGCCAAACAAGTATTGTTAGCTCTACCGTTATGATCCCGAATATAATGCTTTAAGGGTAGTTGACATACATATGTATGGCTGTCGATGTTCTTCTGGCACGTCAGTGCGTTACCTTCGAAGGAATGGAAAAAAATTCGTCTTGCGAGTGATGCTCTAAAAAGAATGCGCATTCAATCGCCTGCCTTTAAAAGACCATTTTGAAATCGAATCGGCATATAAAGTTAATTTTACCCTCTTCCCCTTGCTTCTCACCTAATAAAAGAAACAACGTTGTGTGACTTTATTAATACAGACAAGTAAAATTGCTTTGATCTGGCATCTAAGCTAGAGACCAGTTAATCATGCATACTTGCTTGCCACCGTCATTCTATTCAAGAAACGTTTCACTAACTTTGGAAAGGCATTGTACATAAACTTTGTCTGCTGTTGAAAAGTTTCGAGGCTTCAAGGAAGAGACTCTTGACTCAGTGTCAGAGAGGTATTATAATCCACTGATAAACATACGTGTCTATAGAAACGGTTCACCAGTACAATTAATAATGTTATGTTTGTGTTTTCATTGTTACTCGCTATTTTGATTTAGGCCAAGCATAAGAAAACACAATAGTTTGTTTGACACCATGCCATATCACAGGGTGTTGGCTGCTTTGTATTGTTGTAATTTTGGTATTAATTTTCTGAGGGTAATTTTGCAGAGCTACATCCGGAAATTTTACTTCCCTGGACACTCGGTGTACGTACATTAACCGCGCCTTCATTTTGTAAGCACTGTGGGCGTAGCCAACTAAACAAGTATGTGTCGTGACTACGTCTTTGTCCATGTGCAAGTGTATGTATGTATACTGTCTGGCTCCTTGCCTATAAGTTTTTAATCCACTCACAAAGCAAAGTTCACAACTTAGGGAATTTTATAGCTTTTATTTAATGGATCGATGTAGGGCTGATTAATTTCTTGAGACTACAACGTGTAAAAATAAGACAAAGTTGCATTAATCATGAGTTTTTGTTGCAATATCTGAAGAATAAGTGAAAGAAATTGAATATGATTTTCAAATTAAGTCAATGTCTTTTAATATGGTAAAATTATACGTCAGGTTTGATTGGCTCTGGTTTGTAGATATATAGGCTAACGTTCACTTTAACAAATCATTGGACTTTACACTTAAACTTAAATACTAGTATAAAACCAGATGTGAACTGAATGTGCTCACGTGGTAGTAGGCTTCACAGAACAATCAGATATCTCTCGAATCATATGTAGTAGGCTTCATCAACTTGAGCAAAGTACTCTCGGAGTTAAATCACCAATTACAAAACTTCATTAATATGCAAATGAGCTATTTAATAACTTGACACTGCCCAATGCTTCATTGGACAATAAGATATCTACCAGATCAACATCTGTACCACGTTTCATCAAATTTAATGATGTAATTTAGGAGTAATATCACGAACTACAAAGTTCATTAAATACACAAATGAACGCTTAATTAACTTGACATTCCTCAGTGCTTCATGCGACAACTAAGTATTTATCAGATCACTATCTGGAAAGCAGGTTTCAATAACTTTTGTGCCATAATTTCAGAGTTATATAACTAATTACAAAGTTCATTAAATATACAAATGAACCCTTAATTAATTTTACGCTACTAAATGCTTCACAACACAGTAAAATACCTGTCGGATCAGCGTCTGCAGAAGATTTCATCAAATTTGGTGCAGTTATTTCGATGTTACATGACTTATTACAAAACTTCATTAATATGCAAATTAGCTATGCATTAAGTTGACACTATCCAATGCCTCCAAGTACAATTGTCAGATCAACATTTGTTGCAGATATCATAAAATTTGGCGTGGGATATCAGAGTTATATCAACAATTACAAAAGTTCATTAAATATGCAAATGTGCAGATAATTGACATGAAACTAACATTATAATTTTAATGTTCTGAGATTGTCATGTGTAAAAAGTTTCATGAGATCTTGTGCAGTATTTCTTGATATATGTCGACACTGTTGTTACTGTCTCCATAGGAAACCATTATGAAAAATGATATTTCTTTATTTCATCAATATGCAAGCCAAACCGAACAAAATCTAAACAGTTCTTTCAATTAGTATATGGTACCTGTCTACCAAATCTGACTTGATTCCGTTCGGGCATTTTTGAGTTCTTGTGTAAACAGACAGACAGACAGACAGACAAAAAGACACACACAGACACACACAAACACACGGACAGAGAGAGATTCGCTATGACATTAGCTCACGTGTGTGAACACGTTAGCTAATGAGGCACTCTGGTTACATTAATGCTTCAAATTTGATGCGCCTGGAAATTGATTATTTGTAAATTTGACAATGATTTAAAATGAAGTTATATATCAATTTTGAGCACACCGATATTAGTGTGATAATTATACTATTTGCCACTTGTCTTACCTTGATTTGCGGTGGCCGAAGATAAATAATCAACTCCATTGCATTGCAGCAATACCAAATGAATTAGCAACTCTATGAGAAGGAATAAATGATATTTATATGTCACGTATTCTCGTCGGCAATATAAGTTTGCACCCCGGACAATCTTAATTGTTTTCGTTTTAAGGTAGTATGTAAGGTAGTATGCACCTCGAAAGTGCAAACTTCAACTTTGACTCCAACTTTCCTCACTGAAGATTTCAACAAATTTCTTTCCAAATCAACAATAAAAACCAACTCTGAACTTAAAATGCTCAGGTGCTTCAGTATATGTTGCAGTTGTCTGTAAATTAAAACTTTTGCGTCTTTGAGTAATACTTTATCATTTTATCTTCAATAAAAATTGCAATTTTCGTCAACTTTGATCAAAACTTTTTATCATTTATATCCCTAATCATGAAAGTTCATTAAATATGCAAAATAGTTATTAGTTAATCAAAAATGCTGACACAAATTTCATGAACGTTATATCTTAGCATCTCCAATGGAAACATCAACTTCCGTGACTTTTTATCAAGTACATCTAAATATATTACTTATTAGATAAATTCATTAAATAAGCAAACTAGTAATCAGTTGATTTAAAAATGCTTCATCACTTTCAAAAATGTTATATCAGATTATGTTCATCGTACTTAGCAAGATTTGTCAATTTTGATGCAGTCAATTCAAATATATCACTATTTAGAAAAGTTTGCTAAATATGCAAATTTGTGATCTGCTGATCTGTAAAAAATTAACAACTTTTATTATTGTCATACCATAGTATCTCTAATTTACAAGGAAAATTTCGTCAACTTTGATCAAGTAAATCCAGATACTTATCCCTAATCAGGAAACTTGTTGAATTATAAAAAATGGCCTAAGTACAAATCGGCCTCAGTAAAATACTTCATGACTTTCAATGTTATATCATAGTATCTTTTCATGTACATTGCAAGTTTCGTCACTTTTGGTCAAGTCAATCCAGATATAAAACCCAAATTAGGTAAGTTTATTAAATATGCAAATTAGAAATAGGCTGAAGTAAAATTGCGTTTGACTTTCAGTAATGTTAAATCCTGGTCTCTTCAATATACATACCAAGTTTCATCAATTTTGATCCAGTCGAATGAGAGATATTTCTCTTACTATGGAAGTTCATCAAATATGCTAACTTGCAATTAACTTTTATATCGCACCTTACGTTTCTTATGGCGGATAAATCCTCGTGCGATCAACGTTCATAGCAAATCTCGTCCAGCTTCGTGCAGCCGTTCTCATTGTATGTCTGCTTTTTCTAAAATCATGAAAAGTATGCAAATGAGCATGAAATATGCAAGCTACATTTACCTAAAACAAATTATCTCTTGCCAATGGGATATGGTACCTGTTTTTTAAATCAGACTTGAATCTGTTCAGGCGTTCTTGAAATATCGCGTAAACAGACAGATAGACTGACAGACAGACAGACAGACAGACGCTTGCATACACAGAGAGACAGACAGACATCGGTACGACATTAGTTCACGTGTGTGCACACGTAAGGTAATGCTCAATTTCTTTGACTGCGGTCATTGTATCACGATATAGCAAGTGTAATTGCCTTTTTTCAGGTCCTTCAAGATATATATACTAAACTTTGAAAGTTCCTTAGATATGCAAATTATAAATTAGCTGAGATTAAAATGAAAATATCTTACAATCAGGCATATAAGACTGGAAGGACTCTAAATAAGTAAATGAAATTTGATATGTATATCGATGAAATATGCAAATTAGTAACTCACTGATGTAAAAATGCTGAACAATTTCCATTAATATTTTATCATATTTCTTCAATATACACATAGGGTTTAATTGACTTTGATGAAGTCAATCAAGATATCCCTAACTAAAAAAGTCCGCAACATATGCAAATCAGTAATAGGATGTTTAACAAAATCAAAATTGATTTTTGATAATATTGAGTCATAGTATCTACTATATACCTATCAAGTTCCGTCAGTTTTGGTCAAGTCAATCCAGATATACATTCCTAATTAGGAAAGCTCATTGAAAACAAAAATTAGCCATTATCTAAAAACATGATTGGAACTAAATTGGGGTAATTAGGTAGTGCAGTAGTGTTGGTTTAATCCGCAAATGTAATCTCATCTTCTTTTCTTGTAAGACACATGTTTTTATGGGTAATGTAATATTGCAACTTTCAGCAATAGGGCACCTAACTCTTTTGATAAATTTTAGAAAGTAAAAGATTCAATTCTCCCAAATTATTTCCCATTGTGTTTAAAATAAATACGCTAAATGTCTTAAATTTGTTATATCATAGTATCTCATTCTACAAGCACGTTTTGTTAACTTTCATTAAGCCAATCCAGATATATATGTCTCGAATTCGATAAGTTCGTTGGATATGTAAATTAGTAATTATTTGTTCTTAATATCTATACCGACTTTTGGTCATTATAGTTTCTTGAATGTACAGAGCAAATTTTGTAAATTTTGATCAGATATACATATCCCTTGATTGGAATTGTTGGTAAACATGTGAATTGATAATGGCTAAAGTACCAATGCTGCATAACTTTCAGTAATGTTGTATCATAGTATCCGTAACGTATATAGCGAGTTTCGTCACTTTTGGTCACGTCAATCAAGATATGTAACCGTAATTAGGAAAATTTCATTAAATATGCAAATTAGGAACAGGCTGAAGTAAGAATGCTCAATGACTTTCAATAAAGTTGTATCATCGTATAATCTATGTACATAGCAAGTTTTGTCAATTTTGGTCAAGTCTATCCAAGTAAACATACCTAATTATGAAAGTTTGTTATGAAGGCAAATAAGTAATTAGCTAAACTAAAAATGCTAAATGACTTCAATATTGTTATATCGTGGTATTTTCAATGTAAATAGCAAGTTTTGTCGGCATTATCTCATTTCAATAGAATTCGTTTGAGAAAAACCTTATCCAATTTTCTATATTGCTTTACTATATTTTCACCTGTGATCATAACTCCCTCATGAGCTGCATTATTTTCCCATCTGTCACCAGCTTAATTTTTTTAGAAAGCCAATATGGAATATCCTTGACAGGAAATAAGAATTGTTTTCAGCATAACCCAAGCCTATGCTGGAAGGAGTATGACATTGAAAACATCACCACAAAACATATTTAAAAAAAATATTGAAGCTAAAATACCTTGAAAATGTGTTTTATTAATTTTAACTCACGTGTTCACACACGTGGGCTTATGTCGTAGCGATGTCTATTTGTCTGTGTATCTGTCTGTCTGTGTATCCATCCTTCTGACTGTGTGCTCGATATCTCAAAAATGGCTCATCAAATCTGAGTCAAATGTAATACATAGATTCAGTTTGCAAATGGCAAAAACTGCTTAGTTTTGGGTTGGTATGGCTTGCTTACTTTTGCTCATTTGCATAATTAATGATTTTAGAAAAAACGGATATACATTGTGAACGACTGCACACAATTTGATGAGATTTGCTACAGATGTTGGTTACACCATGATGAATCAGCCGTGAAAGATATTAAGAGGGTATAATGAAAGATAATTGCTAACTTTCATATTTAATGAACTTTCATAGTTAGGGATATATATCTGAATAGAGTCAATTAAAATTGACGAAACTTGGTATGTATAATGAAGATACTATGGTTTAACATTTTTGAAAGTCATTAAGTATTTTTCATTCAGCCAATTTATAATTTGCGTATTAAATAATCTTTCCTAATTGATATATATATATATATATATATATATATATATATATATATATATATATATATATATATATATATATATTGATCGATTGACTTCAAAGGAGACCATTGAGAAGGACCTAACAAGGCAGATTGCCAGAGTATCAACCATCAGTAATAAGGTGGAGATCCAGTGATTTAAACAGTAGGAGCGATTAACACAGGAAGTGTTCATAAACACTGCTAATGCCGTTACGATAACAACTTTTTAACAATGGTCCATAACACCCGCTAATGTATTTTGGGTTTCACTCATCTAGTTTTGCTAAGTCACCGCGGTCTAAATTCGATTAAAAGAGAAAAGGAATGAAGAATATATTGCAGCATGGGTATACGTATCAATAATATGCTGTTAAAACGTTATTTGACATAATTTTTTTTTTTTTTGTAATCAAACTTAATGTTAAATGACTCAGTGAAAAGTAAATTGGCGAAACCCAACATGCGCCGTGAGCGGATGTTCCATTCACTTCGATTGGTTGTAAAATACCTAATCAGGCATTTAATCTCCAGAATAAAACTGCGTTTCTTAAATAACGTGCAATAAGACCGCCTTTATTAGCGTTATAAACGAGAGTACTTAGTTTACTCCGCTCCAACTGAAATTAAGTATTAAATGTATTAATTTGTTTGATATACGTGTTAGGCACAGTGGTGAGGGACACTATGATGCAATATAAAAATTTTAAACAATTGATTTTTTTCCCATACTAGTAAGATTTTTTTCATAATCCTGAGATTGAGACACAGTTTTGCAGACTTCAGACTTCCACTTCTCCATATAGTTCATTTCATCTGATTTTCCATCTCGTTCGATTAGTTAGTCCCCACGGACACCGTCCGGGGGACTTATAGGTTTGGTCATGTCCGTGCGTCCGTCCATCCGTGCGTGCATCCGTCCGTTCACGCAGATATCTCAGAGATGCCTGGAGTGATTTCATTCAAACTTGATACAAGGATTACTTCATATGTCATACAGATGCACGTCGATTTGTTTTCCGATACGATCCTATATGGCCGCCAGGCGGCCATTTTATTACTCAAATGATGAGTGACAGCATACCAAATTTTGACTCACAAAAGTAATTTGGTGAAGTCACCAAATAACAATGGATTTGTCGCTTCGGGCCAATCTTGACGGGTGCGGCTAGCTGGCAGGGTACGCTTACCCATTGCGGACACCTGGTACCACCACTATTTTGTGGTTCAAGATGACCCCATTGCCTTTGTCATTTTCAATATGTTCCTTGGACCTGGTAACTTTCTTAGTTACCTTGAATGATAACGATTATTGGACCTGATTTGATGTCTATTTCATGTACAGAGCCATAACTCAGGCATGTTTCAACCGATTTTATTCACAGTTGGTACAAGGACATTGACCTATGTCATATTTATGCATGTTGATTTGTTTTGTGATATGATCCAATATGGCCGCCAGACGGCCATTTTGTAACGATTTTTTCATGTACAGAGCCATAACTCAGACATCCACAAGCAAATTTATTCAAAGTTGGTACAAGGACATTGACTTATAGTATACATATGTACGACGATTTGTTTCTCGATATGGTCTGATATGGCCACATGGTGGCAAATTTGTTATGGTTTTTTTCATGTCGAGAGCCATAACTCTGGCAAGTCTCAACTGATTTTATTCAAGTTCGTACAAGGACATTGACTTATAGTATACATATGTACGACGATTTGTTTCTCGATATGGTCTGATATGGCCACATGGTGGCAAATTGTTATGGTTTTTTTCATGTCGAGAGCCATAACTCTGGCAAGTCTCAACTGATTTTATTCAAAGTTTGTACCTGGACATTGACTTATGTCATACATATTCGTGTTGATTTTGTAAACAGTAAGATCAAATTGGAGGCATCATGGCATGTGGCAAGAGCAGTGGACTCACGATCACAGAATGGTGAGTTCGAGCCCCGGCATCGCTGTGGTGTTGTGTCCTTGGGCAAGGCACTTTATTCCTCACTGCTCCTCCCCACCCAGGAGTAATGGGTACCTGGTAGGACAGTGGTTGTAATGTGTGTGTTTAGCTCTGCTGCGCTTATTGGCTGCACATGTGAGCTGTAGTTTGCTCCCCAGGGAGTTGAGTGGTATCATATTAGGTCCAGTGACCAGGAGTAATAATAATTGTAAAAGCGCTTGAGCACATTGTTATGTAGGTCATTTACCCCACACTCATCATGACCTGAGTTCAATTAGTCTAGAACATTCTCAAGGTCACTGCCCTTAATGACCTCACAACCTTGAATTCAATTAGTCATGTTTGGAATGTTCTGGAAAGTTGATTAGTTGTGTAAGAGAGATAATTTTAGAACAGTAATTAGCATGTCAATAAAAGTTCTAGATTGTTCTTATATGCCTTTATAAAAGGGACGTGCACAGCTTCCAGTCAGACTTTTGGGATCGTGTCTCTTGTGTGTTACTAAACTCCAGCAGTAGTCATTCTCAAGACTTTTCAAGACCTTCACTGTCAACGCTGGATTTATACTGTGGACTTTGTGCAGCTTCAAGCCTGCAAGCCAAAGGACTGTTCATTCATCCGACTGACTGTTACAACTCTGAGACTGGAGCTTTGCCGTCCCAGCTGAGATAAGTAGTCTGTACACTTTTAAAGCTTGTACTCTATCCCTGACTTAGCATTAGTTTTATTTTTGTAATAAATTTTGTTTAAACGTTAACTGCTGAGTTCACCCTTTTGTTCGTTTTCTCTGCACGTAACAAATTGGGGGCTTGTCCGGGAAACGAATATTTTGAGCCGTTTGACAACATTCTGCCAGCCTTTTTAAAACTACTGTATACTGTGAACTCAGCGAAATTTAATCATGGCGGAATTTAAACCAGAGGAAATGGATGACCTTGATCAGGACACATTTGATTCCCTCAGAAAAGACGACCTCATAACACTGGCCAATTTCCTTAAAGTAGAAGTCAAAAGATCTATGCGCAAGAGGGAAATACAGTACCGTATTGCCAAACATCTAGTTGATTTAGGCCAATTTGAGGAATCCACCCTGAAAGATTATGAGCCCGAGTCTACCTCTGAACTCAGAAAATTAGAATTAGAAATGCAGACAAATTTGGAGATCAAGAAACTAGAATTACAAATAGAAAAAGAAAAAATACAAATGCAGTTAGAAATGGAAGAAAGACAGAGAGAGAAAGATAGGCAGGAAAGATTAGAAATGAAACGTTTAGAGCTTGGACAGTCAGGAAAATGCTTCCCTTCAGACAATTTTGACATCACTAAGCATTTCAGGTTAGTCCCCCTTTCAAGAAAAGGATGTTGATAAATATTTCCTTCATTTTGAGAAAATTGCTCAGAGTCTGAATTGGCCTAGGGAGTCCTGGTCTATGCTTTTGCAGAGTGCTTTGGTGGGTAAAGCCAGAGAAATTTATATTCAGTTGTCAGTAGAGCAGGCTTCAGATTATGATTCTGTGAAGGAATTAATACTCAAGGGCTATGAGTTGGTGCCTGAAGCTTACCGTCAGAAATTTAGAGATTGTGAGAAGGTGAAGGATCAAACTTATGTTGAATTTGCTCGAACAAAAGAACAACTGTTTGATCGTTGGTGTTCTTCTGAAAAGGTCAGTCAGAATTATGACAAATTACGACAACTTGTTTTGATTGAGGAATTTAAAAGGTGCATCCGGAGTGACATCAAGACGTTTATCAATGAACAAAAGGCAGATACATTGGAGGTTGCTGCACGTTTGGCCGATGATTATTCATTGACCCACAAATCTTCATTTCTCAGCAAACCATCCCAGTCCTTTTCATACAGAAACAATGCAGGTAAATTTAACTCCTCCTTTTCATCCAAGAATTTCTCAAAGGAGAGTAGGAAATCAAATGGTAACAGTTCACACAGTTCAAGTAACACTCCCACATCATCAGATCCCAAGTCTCAATCTCCTTCTGACAAACAGTTGGTACACTTTCTTGTAATTATTGTAAGAAAGACGGCATTTAATGTCAGATTGTTTCAAATTGAAAAGAAAACGTGAAGGTCAAAGTGGTCAAAGTGGATCTAAGCCCACCGGCTTATTTCTTCATCAACTCAATTAGAGTCTAATAATGTGTGCAACACATTTTCTGAGGTTAAACCCTCTTATCCCCAATTAATGAGGTCAAGGTCAATTCTTCTCAAGATAGCATTATGGGTATTTTCGAACCATTTATTCATGATGGTTTTATATCACTTTCTAGTGATTTCTCTTCCGCTACCCCTGTCAAAATTTTAAGAGATACCGGGGCTTCCCAGTCTCTTTGTTGGCAGATACCCTGCCGTTTTCTGAAAAGTCATTTTCAGGTTCTAAAGTTCTTATTAAGGGGGTAGATTGTAATGACTACATTCCTGTTCCTCTCCATAATGTCTATTTGTCTTCGGACTTTGTTTCTGGACCTGTGGCTTTAGGTATTAGGCCTTTTTTGCCTTTTGAAGGGATTCACCTTCTTCTTGGAACGACCTTGCTGGGGACAAGGTCATTACTAATCCACTTGTGACTGATAATCCTAGTTTAGATCAGGATCCAGAGCCAATTGAACAAGAGATACCCGATTTATTTCCTTCATGTGCCATTACTCGAGCCATGTCAAAGAAACTTCCGAGAATCAAAATACTCTCAAAAATAATGTCACAGATGTTGACTTAAATGACACCTTTCTCAGTCAGGTGTTTGACACGGATCATTCCGTTATCCCTCGTGGATTTGAAACTTCCAGTAAAACTTCTGCTGACCAAAGTCAGACATTTTCTAGATCAAATCTCATTGCAGAACAACACAAAGACCCAGATATTTTGTCTTTGTTTGACAGGGTAGATGATGAAGGTAAAACTTCAGATAGCTCTGTTTCCTATTATACAAAAGTCTGGTATTCTCATGCGTAAATGGAGACCTCCAGATGTTTTGGTTGATGACGATTGGGCTATAAAACATCAAATTGTGGTTCCAAAGCCCTACCGTGCTGAAATATTGCGCCTGGCCCATGAAACGCCCTGGGCTGTGGTCACTTAGGAGTCAGGAAAACTTATCATAAAATTCTCAGTCACTTTTATTGGCCTAATCTCAGGCAGGATGTAGCACATTTCTGTAAAACTTGTCACACATGTCAAATGGTAGGAAAGCCAAATCAGACCATTCCAAAGGCCCTTTACAGCCAATTCCTGCATTTCAAGAACCATTTAGTAGGATACTAATAGACTGTGTTGGGCCCTACCAAAAACAAGATCAGGAAATGAGTACATGTTGACAATTATGTGTACATCAACTCGGTTCCCCGAAGCCATACCACTGAGAAATATAAAGACAAAGACTATAGTGAGAGCTTTAGTCAAATTTTTCACTTTATTGGCCTCCCTAAATGTGTCCAGTCCGATCAAGGCTCCAACTTTATGTCTGGAATTTTTCAACAAGTAATGGATCAGCTAGGCATTAAACAGTATAGGTCATCCGCCTATCATCCAGAAAGTCAGGGTGCTCTTGAGCGATTTCATCAAACTTTGAAAAACATGATTAGGACCTACTGTTTTGACACAGAGAAGCAGTGGGATGAAGGAATTCATTTTCTGCTCTTTGCTGTTAGAGAGTCAATTCAGGAGTCTCTTGGTTTTAGCCCATTTGAGCTTGTATTTGGACATACAGTCCGTGGCCCACTTAAGCTCGTTAAAGAGAAATTCCTATCAGACGATGATGATTGTCTGAATATTTTGCAATATGTGTCAGATTTTCGTACGAAACTCTCTAAAGCATGTGAATTAGCCAGAGAAAATCTTGAGTCATCTCAGCAGTCAATGAAAACCAAATATGATAAAAGCACCTCAAAACGGAAGTTTGAACCAGGTCAAAAAGTTCTTGTTCTACTTCCAATTCCTGGCAAACCACTCCATGCTCGTTACTTTGGGCCATATCTAATCGATAAGAAATTGAGTGATTTAAATTACATCATAATAACACCTGACAGGCGAAAACAAAAACAGCTATGTCACATAAATATGCTTAAGCCATATTTGGATAGGGATAATCCTACTAAAACAAAGCCTGTCAGTACAGTCAGTTCTGGCCATTATGAAGATAGTGATACTGAAACTGACTTGAGTGAAAATACTCTAAACTCAAAGCTGGGCTCGGTCAAGCTTCAGAACTCAGAAATCCTGGAGAAGCTGGAGTCTACAAAGTTGGCACACCTCCAGCCAGAACAAACAACAACAGGTGAAAGAACTGCTCCATGAATATAAACACCTGTTTCAAGATGTTCCAACGAGGACAAACGTCATCTATCACGACGTTGATGTTGGGGACAGTAAGCCTGTAAAACAACATCCATACAGACTGAACCCAACAAAAGCGAAATATCTCCAGGAAGAAGTCAAATACCTGCTGGACAATGACTTTATTGAACCCAGTAAAAGTAACTGGAGTTCGCCGTGCATACTTGTTCCAAACAGATCACAGTTATCGTATGTGCACGGACTTTAGGAAGGTCAACACTTTAACAAAGACAGACACTTTCCCAATCCCGAGGATTGATGACTGCATCGACCGAGTGGGAAAAGCCAAATATGTGACGAAATTTGACCTACTGAAGGGATTTTGGCAAGTCCCTCTGACGGATCGTGCTCGTGAAATATCCGCCTTTGTTACACCAGACGGATTGTTCCAGTACAAGTGATGCCATTCGGAATGAAGAACTCTCCGGCAACGTTCCAACGGATGATCAACGACGTCATATCCGGGCTAGACGGATGTGCAGCTTACGTTGACGACGTCGTCCTGTATAGTGACACCTGGGAGGAACACATCAAGCTCATGCGGAAGTTCTTTGAGAGACTGAGCAAAGCAATGTTGACTGTCAACCTTGCCAAATCTGAGTTTGGTTGGGCTAGGGTAACTTACCTCGGACATACTGTAGGACAGGGTGAGGTAAAACCTGTTGATGCCAAAATCAGTGCCATTTCAAGTTTTCCATACCAAACTGCAAACGACAACTGATGCGCTTTCTCGGTATGGCTGGTTACTACAGAAAATTCTGTCCAAATTTCTCCACAATTACTGAGCCTTTGACTAACTTACTTAAAAAGAAAGTAAAGTTTGTCTGGTCAGAGCAATGCCAACAGGCATTTGATACACTTAAAGCCATACTGCAAAGTGCCCCAGTGTTGTCTGCACCAGATTTCACTTTGCCATTCAAATTAGCTGTAGATGCTAGTGATACAGCTGCTGGTGCTGTTTTATTGCAAGAGGATAGTCATGGTGTAGATCATCCTGTTTGCTATTTTTCACGCAAATTTAACAAATCCCAGAGAAACTACTCTACAATTGAAAAAGAGTGTTTATCTTTGATATTAGCTTTACAGCATTTTGAAGTTTATGTTACTTCTTCATATCAGCCAATAGTGGTTTATATTGATCACAACCCTCTTGTTTTTCTGCAGAAATTTAAAGGCAAAAATCAGAGATTGCTAAGATGGAGTTTAATGTTACAGGAGTTTAATCTTGATATTAGACATATCAAAGGCAGAGACAATTTAATTGCAGACTGTCTCTCTCGTATCTAGAGTTTATTGTTGTTCATTTTCAAGAAATTTTACTTTAGAAAAAAAAAAAAAATTTTGTACTTAAATCCTTTTCAAGATTACATTTGTAAAAGAAAGATTTTTCTTTGAAAAATTTTCTTTTTTTGAAGAGGGGGTGTGTTATGTAGGTCATTTACCCCACACTCATCATGCCTGAGTTCAATTAGTCTAGAACATTCTCAAGGTCACTGCCCTTAATGACCTCACAACCTTGAATTCAATTAGTCATGTTTGGAATGTTCTGGAAAGTTGATTAGTTGTGTAAGAGAGATAATTTTAGAACAGTAATTAGCATGTCAATAAAAGTTCTAGATTGTTCTTATATGCCTTTATAAAAGGGACGTGCACAGCTCCAGTCAGACTTTTGGGATCGTGTCTCTTGTGTGTTACTAAACTCCAGCAGTAGTCATTCTCAAGACTTTTCAAGACCTTCACTGTCAACGCTGGATTTATACTGTGGACTTTGTGCAGCTTCAAGCCTGCAAGCCAAAGGACTGTTCATTCATCCGACTGACTGTTACAACTCTGAGACTGGAGCTTTGCCGTCCAGCTGAGATAAGTAGTCTGTACACTTTTAAAGCTTGTACTCTATCCCTGACTTAGCAATTAGTTTTATTTTCGTAATAAATTTTGTTTAAACGTTAACTGCTGAGTTCACCCTTTTGTTCGTCTTCTCTGCACGTAACAACATGTACTTGTGGATATGTGCGCTATTTAAGAACCCAATATTTATTAAGAAGAACCCATATTATCAAATATCGCTATGTGGCGGCGATTTTGTTACGATTTTCTCATTTACTGAGCCATAACTCAGACATATTTCCACCAGTATCATTCAAAGTTGGTTCAAGGACATTGACCTATTTCATACATGCTCGTCAATTTGTTTCACGTCATGTAGCAGTATCATGTCAATTATTGAAGTTTCATAATTAGGCTGATATGTCAAATACTGCATCACATTTCATGAAACTTTGTACAGATGTTAAGCTCACATTGCTTTAACAGTAAAAAAGGCATTTATCAGTGCCATTTTAGTTAATTTGTAATTGCATATGTAATGAACTTTCCTAATTAGTGTGATATATCCACAAATACAACGTCAAATTTGACGATTAGATGTTGATCTCATTGGGTTGTAAATACTGCATTAAACTTTATGAAATATGGTACCGGTGATAATCTATTAGTGTTAGGATAGTATGAAAAAATGTTTTACAACATCCTGTCAACTAATTCCGAGTTGACTCATTTAGTGACCTTTAGGATAGTGGCCTAAATCGGTTTTATGTTTTCATCACCATGGAACTCATTCTTGGCCATTGAGTGCCATCTTTATCACAGTATTTTTATCACAGACCTAATAAAGAGGACTCTATCCTCTCTGAGGACTTGTAATCAAAGTACCCATTAACAAGTGGGGACTGTGTCATCAACGATGACTTGTTAATTCATAGGACACGGAATTTGTCGATTGAGTCATGAGTCATGGCTTGCTCTTTCAATGTCAGTTACTGCCTGATCATAGTGCTTCGGCCTTTTCGCTGATGATTTCAGGCCAAAGATGTTGCCAAGTGGATCTCCTATTTTGAGAAATTCTTTGGCAGATTGCCCATCTGATAAGACTTGAAATTATAAAGCTGTAATCTGCATGCGCATTGTGCAAGATCTAATTCGTTTTGTCGAACTTGCATTATTCCTTAATTTTTGTTTATGTTGAGATGAATGGCAAAGGATAAAATTTCGAAAACAACTGGAAGCAGATTAGGAGAAAGAAGATCCCCTGGTCTGTCAAATTGACAGCGTTATATATTCTTATATATCAAATACCTTATTACTTATGAAGACTCGAATTTCTATTAGGTTACAAGACGTAAGATATGATGCCGACAGGAAAGTGTCTTCAATTCATCTTGCTCAACATCATAGTTGCCGTGCACTGTGACTGGTAAGTTCACATCAGACACAGGCTTGTAATATTGCAAGAATAATTATTCAATATATGCAAATACGTTTTATTGCGAATGGGGTCAAAGAAGGAGATGAAAAGTTTACATGTAACAGGTAAAAAAGTTGAATAATCATCAGATGAGATCATACAGGAATAACCATTAAAATGGAAATGTGAGCCAAAAGGTAAGTCTAATGTGAGCCAAAAGGTAAGTCCGGACTTTATATCTCTTGAATTACAAATAAATCACTTATGGCGTACATGGAGTAAGACTAATAGAGAACGTCACATGTGGTTGGGCCACAAAGCAACATCGGAGCGACATCGGGAAATGACTATTTTCTTTTCTTCCTGTTCAGTCTGTAATATATCAAAAATAGACATGTAGGGTCCCAACTTAAACTCTCATTTGAATCCGTGATACTTGACCGTATGCTAGTATTTTCAATCCAAAAACAATGCGTAATGGCCTAAAGTGTCGACCTAATGAGGGATTAAATGTTAATATATATATATATATATATATATATATATATATATATATATATATATATTGTTAGTATCGGTCAACATCCCGCGATTTCACTTCATTCGTATATTTAAAAACCTTGACTGGTTATTTAATGTCATATATGATGGACACGTTGGGTCATACGGCAGTATGTTGTGGCTGATTATATTGTATGTGGTCAAGGATTGCAATTAAAGCGTTAATGAAAGTAAGAAGAGAAGTTTTCAGTAAATGAATACACAAAAACTGCGAATATCACTTATTGAAGAGCATGTTTATTTCCACTGTCATGCCTACGATTCCTGTCATTGAACTATAGTAGCAAGAACGAAATGAAGAATTGCATGCAATCATTTTCTATACAATAGACATAAATGCAGGTTAGTACTTATAAAATATCTGTAAATGAAAACATTTGTAAAAACCCTATTCAACGATACTAGTGTGAAAAGTTAACTAATGGCAGTTGCGAATCAAATTTGATCAGGTTCTTGGATACTTCAGAGAATGTATGAACAAATCTTGGTAAATTTTTGATCATACGTTGATTTTTGTTTATTTCTTTGTTTGTTGGTTGTTTGTTTGTTCATCAATACAATCATCACACAGTACATTTTGCTAATTGCATATGTGTTGATCAGATCTATGACACTGTTTGCTAGCAGATTGCCGAATTTCTGATCGAGAATTAAAATTATCCTTGAAACGAATCTTCGAGCGTGTAAAAACTAAAGGAGAAGCTCTCAACTGTGTTTACTTTATCTTGATAATAAAATAATAGACGTAGAAGCTGATATCAGTGACCTTCCAGTTTGTGCTCTCTACGATGTACTTGCATTTCCACTTGTTTTCATATTCAGGCCAAACAGTTGCACCTTTCGGCGCCAGGTGACACAACGGGTAACCGCTTACATACAAGTATCATATAAACACCGCACATTATCATGCTGCGCACCTTTTTGTTTGATCAAATGTTCGTCTACCAGGTAATAACTCATTCTAAACTAGTAACATAATACTGCCATCAGCATTTAATATAGTCGAAGGCATCATAAGATATGTTCGAATGTCTAAGTGACTAATATATTTTCGGATATTAAAGACGACAACCTATTTAAAACGAAGTGTAATTTTTGAACCATGTTTCTTACTTGACTCAGATGCTAAAATTTTCTGATCGCTTATATCAGTTCTGTGGATGACGGGATCTGCTAGAGCCACTGATATACTTTATCAAATTTGACCAGAGATAAAATATTTAAGTGGCATTTGAGTACTTGGACTGACATATTTTTCGTCGATTATGGCTAATGTTTTGACAAATTATAATAAATGTGACTTCTCAAACAGAGTTCAAGTGGATCAAACTGTAAAATTTCCACGAACTTTAATCCCATTGGCAATAATAAACACCTATTACCTGATCACGAAAGCAATAGCAATCGCTTATTACCCCGAGAGGTCGTGCGATGTGTTTCTGGTAACGCAAGGCAACAAGGGGAAATAAAAAGGTTGTTATCGCCTGAATACCCCTGTATGTTATTTTCAAATGTTTTTTGATGTATAGGTACTGAAACAGTACACAAAGAGAAGTTCACTTGGCTGATTCTCCAAAGAGGAACAGTAGTCAACTGTGCCAATTTCTTTACGAAAAGCAGCAAAAATGTTCCTAGTATACCGTGTGACGTCCTTCGTTGCACTTGAATCTTTTTTGTCAATGAGCGTCCAAGTTCCAACGCTGTTGAAATAGAAAATCTTGCTGTTTAAGTCGCAGACTCTTCGCTCATCCCGGGCACTCATCATACTCTAATCACTCGTCATTGTTTCAAAGATGCAGACGACACTACTAGGCGTATGGTCACGTGACCGGTCAATTTTCCAAAAAACTATTGATGTAAATAGTGATTGGAAAAATACTCTCTGACGTCGTTTTTTCGATTCATCAGGGACGAGTCGTATGTATGTTCTCGTCACGTGACGTTTTCTGACAAATTGCAACACGGAATATTGAGCATGTGGCGTACTAATATGTTCGCTATACTAGTAGTACAAGTGAGAGACTTGCAGCCCAGTAAAAACTTTCCTAAATTACGTTAGCCTTTTTGTTCGGAAAAAGTTGTCAAGAGTGTGACATTTAAATGTCCACTAATTTCCTTCTGTTCTGTAGTTTCAAATGTTGTTATAGAGCAAAATCTTATCACTTCAATGACGGTAACTTTTGGCAATTTTTTCAGTATCTGTGTTCCACCCAACGAGTATATTGCATTTGTTTTTGCAATACTTGTACTCATGTATAAGATGCATTGTTATTGGCGACAACTTAATCCAAGTCACGACAGAAACTCAAATGTCAGCAGGTAACGGTGCACCAAACAAAACTTCAATCATTATTAATAGAGGGAATACTCAAGCTCGGTTTTCTTCGAGGCCTCATATTATGCTTCAGTGAGTACAGAAAAGAAATGGCATAAAATCATGATAAACAGATTTAGAGTTACATCTGCCAAAGACATATGTTTTTCGGAAGATTTATATGATTAATGTAACTCCAGTGATGTTTGACTTTTTCAGTTTCAACATTTCAATGTTTCTTATTCAGAACGCGATATCGACAACAAGTAGTTTACCGTACAGGATATAGATACGAACCCTACAGTGGACTGTGCCATGGATATTGTTTCTCCTATCAATGCAGAGGTAACATACGTACATAATCCACTTAAACATATCACTTTTCATGATGGCATCGACTTAGCCGAGTTGTAAAACCTGAAGCTTATACTTTTTGTAGAAACACTGTTTGTAATAGCCAGGAAAGTCAGAGCAAATTTTTTATCCGCCCTATGGCAACATATAATTCAACATCTACACGGCACGTTAGATTGGAGCATCAGCTACAAAATGAGAACCAATTTGCAGTATTCACATCTGTAATGCTATACTAATTGCCATATAAAATTTCTCTCTTTCTACACCTAAGTCTATAGAATACATGACAATAATACAACCTCGTGGACATTAAAGTATCCATCGGAAATGCTTTTAATGCGACATTATTTATTTATTAATCCATTGATGTATTTATCTATTTTTATTTATTTATTTAGTTATTTATTTATTTAATTCTTATTTATTTATTTAATTATTATTTATTTATTTATTTTCTTTTATTCATTCATTTATCAACCATGTAGTGTGTGCTTCAATTCCTAACTGTGATAATATAAGATGTTCAAGTTCAACGAACCAACAGTGCTACAAATGTGAATATGACAGAGGTGGAGAAATACAAGCATATTCGCTTGTTGACAGAAATGGTATTGTAAATAGGGCCTGTGAACGTAAGTCCTTATAATATTCTAATTTTTACACTTGAAAGTTTTCATCAATGTAACTGGAAAAAAAGCCTTCGTACATATGGTTTGTAAGATATTCACTATGTCACTTTCATCAACTGTTGCTATGTTGTGGCGATAATGATGATAATGATGATGATTATTATTATAAGTGGGCTATTCTCGGAGATTGCATTTGAGGTTTTTAAGCCGAATATACTCTTTTTGTTGATTTTTGGGGCAATAAAAGCTGTTTCTGGCGCGGTCAGGAAAAATAATATCTATAGCCACAAAATAGTTGCCATGGAAACTTGTTGGACATAAAGATCAACTTTTTTATTCATTTAGGTCCATCATACTCCTATTGTGATTTATTTCAGCATTATAAGCCATTTCCATTGGCACTTGATATTTCCAGCCACAAGGTTGCCATGGAAACACTAAGAATCCAAGCGGATATCACATTTGTTCTTTTAGACCAAAAATAGCCATAATATACTGAAATTTTCGTGAAAATCAGGTCTATTATTTTTCGGATTATGAACATATAATTCTTTATTGTTACATATTTTACAAAATAACAAAAACATGTACAATTCAATCCACACATTTGATTTTGTTCGTGAAAATCAGGTCTATTATTTTTCGGATTATGAACATATAATTCTTTATTGTTACATATTTTACAAAAGAACAAAAACATGTACAATTCAATCCACACATTTGATTTTTCAACGTTGTACACAACCATCCCACATAACAAACTAAAAGACAGGCTATCATCTCTCGAGAAGAAAGCGTTCTTTTACAAGAATGGTAGTCGCAGGTATGAATACATTGCCATCAAGCGCAACTTGGGCTTTTTCACCAACAACAGCGATGCCAAACTCAAATACAGTGATGTTGAGGTGATTCAAATGCTATATTTCCTAATTGACAACATATTTATCAAGTTTGCTGGCATGACATTCAGGCAAACCATAGGCATTCCCATGGGCACAAACTGCGCCCCACTTCTTGCAGATCTATTTTTGTATTCGTATGAAGCAGAGTTCATAGAATCACTTCAGAAATCTGTGTGTAAAAGGATTGTTTAGCGATTTAACACCACCCACAGATATATCGATGATCTCATCAGTTTAAACAATCCTTGTATATCCAATTTTCTACACCACATCTACCCAGATGATTTAGAAATAAAAGAAACAACTGAAAGTGTGGACTCGGCTTCATACCTAGACGTATTGTTTGAAATTAGACAAAATACACAATATACTAAGCTGTATGACAAAAGAGACGATTTTAATTTTGAAATCATAAACTTTCCCTTTTTGTCGAACAATATACCATCATCTCCAGCTTATCGTGTGTATATTTCACAACTTCTTAGATAGAGTAGAGCATGCAATTCATATGAAGACTTTCGAGTTAGGCACAGCCTATTAGCTCAAAAGTTAGTGAGGCAAGGATTCTCAGAAAGTAGATTAGTGAAATCATTTAAGAAGTTCTAAGGTAGATATGGAGATGTGGTATCAAAATATGACCTGTCTGTTACTCAAATGATGAGTGACAGCATACCAAATTTTGACTCACAAAAGTAATTTGGTGAATTCACCAAATAACAATGGATTTGTCGCTTTGGGTCAATCTTGACGGGTGCGGCTAGCTGGCAGGGTACGCTTACCCATTCCGGACACCTGGTACCACCACTATTTTGTGGTTCAAGATGACCCCATTGGCTTTATCGTTTTCAATATGTTCCTTGGACCTTTTAAATTTCTTAGTTACCTTGAATGATAACGATTATTGGACCTGATTTGATATCTATTTATTCAATTATTTAAAATATTTTCCTTGCAAAGAACGCTGTTCCTGGAGACCTGACAGCAAGTTTTGTTATCCAGGATACTGTCCAACCACGCCGTCATCCTGCTCCTGTGCTAATGGATTTGCTGGACCGAATTGCTTGGAAAGTATGTATGCATAACTATACGGACCTTACAACAGCAACTCAAAAGGACAACAAAATTAGTACCTAGGTTATGGGTAGCTCAAAACATAAGTATCTCAGTATCCCAATCATTTAGAAGTAAATTGCAATGGGATTGTTCAAACCCATACAGATTTATCAGATATTGTAGAGGATTTCAACAATTGTTTTGTTGCAACTGTCAAAAATCTGGCCAAAGATCTCCCAAACTCTGTTCACTCTAGTTTTCATGATTTTCTAGGCAATAAAGCCAAACATTCTTTTTTACTCAGACTAGTCACAGAGTTTGAAATTGAACTAATAATCAGTAAGATTGACGTGTCAAAAGCTGCTGGGTGGGATACTGTTCCTCCTAAATTTATTTATGATGCCAGGGCTGAAATATCTTACCCTCTTAGTTATCTTATCAATCTGTCTTTTCGTGTTGGATGCTCCCCAAAGACCTAAAAATAGCAAGAGTCCTGCCTTTGCATAAAAAGGGCGACATAAATGCTTTAAGGAACTTAAGATCGATTTATATTCTCCCTGTTATTAGTAAAGCTTTTGAAAGAGTTGTAAATAATAGTTTGATTGATTACTTGGAAATAAATGTTGTTGTTTTTTACAAAAGTCAGTATAGATTAAAAAAAATGTAGTTGTAAAGTGTAGATTATCAGCTTGATCCAATCTTTGTTGGAAGAGATAGACAAAGGGGAATAAATTATTGGTTAAGTTATTGATTTCTCAAAAGCGTTTGATAGAGTGAATCATGACATTCTTAATTCAAAACTAGAACATTGTGGGGTATGGGGCTTTCCACTTAAATGGTTTACTAGTTATCTTCAATCAGACAATATGTCAGTATAGCTAATGTACATTCTAAGAAGGCAAACATTACATGTGGTTTTCCACAAGGCTCAATATTAGGTCCAACGTTATTCCTAATTTACATAAATGACATCCCAAATTCTTCAGATGCCCTAAGTTTTAGACTTTAAGATGACTCAGCTTTTGTTGACGTTAGTTATTGTGCCTCGATGTTGTCTCCCTTCTTTGTGCTTTTTTGTTTTCTATGTTAATGTAGATTTACAATCATATTGTAATGAAATAATATTGTAAAGGAAGGCTGTGTTTGGCCTTTTAATTTGGTAATAAAATTTACATTAAAAAAAAGATGACTCAAATGTAATCACCCTTGTCGCACTTCATCTCTTAGCACTGTCAACAGAATTTCAGAAAGTTTGCTATTGGTGTGATGTCAATATATATTTTTTCATTTTGCTGCGATGTTCTCCACAGTTACAGATGAGCCGACATTTGAAGAATGTAGTGCTACGTTTCTAGCAGCAACTGAGGGTGTAGCATGTGAACTCGACTGCAGTGGTGACAACTTTGTATATTGTGGCGTTAACACAAACTCCTTTACAGTTGACTGGGCAGTGAGCTACGTTCCATCTGTTGAAGACATAAACCGACCATATTACGTGAACGAAACAGGGTTTGGCATTGTAGCGGCAGTAATGCGTTGGCAATTGATGCGAGGTAATGAAATTCATCGCTCCCATTTTCCACAGTTCATCTCCAAATATATTTATATTGCTGCACTCAATGAAGGGATCTATTCACACAGTTTGAATTTCATACTGCCCTGCCGATAAAAATGGACATACAAACGTTACAATTCTGCACTGCCAATAACTTGGTCAAATTCATTTTAAAAGACTGAGAGAAACTCACGTTTTCCCTCAACGACTTAAAAAGACTATTTCCAGAAAAAAAGCCGGTAAATGCAGAACGGAGGGCATTTGAAAATGTCAAACCGGTAAATTTGATGTAATATTCATCAGGGTCCAAATTTTTTCGCTGCGACTCCTAATATATACCATATTTTACGAACGACAACTGTCTAGCATTTCGTGTTGAAACGTGAAAATATGTAGACTTGGGCTCCGGGGAGTGTTGGTGAAAGCAAAAGTTTAAAACTCCCCAAGGGATAGCCTATATCTTAAAGTACTATTACTACTCAGATTTGGAAAGGAGGGAAATTCTAATTTTTTTCTCGGGGATACTAGTTTGACCAAGGGCACTCTGTTGTTCTGAATTGATAGTCTGAATAAACTAAGCAGCTTATATGTAAATACGAACTTTGATGATAACTTTGATGATAACTGTGTATGAAATTTATAACAGAATGTCGTTCAGATTGAAATGCCTACTTAGCTACAATACTAGATCAAGGTCGGACCGTGTCTACGTGAACGTCACAAGCGACCACATCGCTCCGAATTCTTTCGATGCTAAACGCCGCGGCGGATATATACGCGTACGTACGCTCGCACGACCTGCGCTGTGTCGTTTCACATAATGATATAATAAGGGGTTTATAAATCATTTCTGGACGATATTATTTACCGATGAAGTGAGTCAAATTCCGTTGCGAAAACGACGTATGAAATTTGAAATGGCATCTTAGCACATATCAAGTCATGAAAATGATAGAGATGTAGTAGATATTCGAAATGTGACCGAGAATAAATGCGTCGCTAATCCTGACTGTGTGCGTTACAAATTGCCGTTGTGCGGTAGCGACTTTGGATGTTGGAACGTCGCAAGATACGCTAATATAGCAAATGCCATTCTATGGTTTCGTCGTGCGCAGAAGAAAGGACATATTTTTTTAAAGTTTTATTTCTCTTCGTAGAAAAAACCTTCCAATATATTATTCCAAATAAGAACATTTAAGTTTTTTTCAGTTTTAGTGAAAGCCTTTCAATAGAACCCGTATCTGTAATGTATATTCTGTTGTATGAATATATACTTCAAACCACTCCTTTGGTGTATCGCCAACAATACAGCCTCTTCCATATCTTTGCGCGTCTCCTTATAAAGACGAGAGAGAGCACGCTGGCTGTAGAGCTAGCGATATTGAAAAGGGTATTTTAACGATACACCAAAGGAGTGGTTTGAAGTATATATTCATACAAGAGAATATACATTACAGATAAATGAGTTAATCCAATCATGAATATGAATGCTGCAGCTCCAGAAATAATCATACAAGCTATAATTTACATGTTACATATAGTTACAAAGCCATCAACGTGAGATGTGAGATTCTCATGTTCAAAAGGTGTATACTACCTTCATGTTTGTCAGTAAAACTTAAAATATATATTTTTTTCCGCTTTCAAGCTCGTAAAACACAGTCACATATAGCGTCATGAATTATGGGTGTCGCCGCTAATTAGGTGTGTGTCTGCTTTGTATGCAAATCAACTTACAGCTAAGATCCTGTAACGTTGTTTTGATTGATGAAGTTGCAGTTGCTGTTGTGTGAATGGTAGCTCTTCTTGTTAGATTTTTCGAAAACCTTGAAGGAATTAGCTACGTAACAATACCATCATTAGAATCGATACTGGAAATTTGCATTCACACAGTGAAATATTCAGTAGATCATAGTTTGAGAAATAGAAACTTACTTCCTGAGGGCATTGGGCGCATATGACTGTAATATACTTGTAGGAAATTGTACCCGTTTTTATCACCCGGAGTACATCACTGTCTACACAGATCAAACTGAAGCAGAAAGTGGTGAGGGTATTTGCTTGGGAGAAGAGTCACATATTTTGAACATACCACGTGGAGAATTGCCTAGGAGGATTTGCCGTCACTCCGTCGATATATCTACTAAGTTCAAACACAATGACAAGTAAGCAATACAATGCTAAGCTAACGATGGGCCATTTCCAGAACTATCTCGTTTTATTGAGACACAAGCTGTGAGAATTCCAGTGGATTTGGGTGAATCTGATGGGGCGTAGTTTCAGGGTTATTTTTCGGTCAGTGTAGAAAATAAAAAGTACAAAGGTATCCTCGGTCAGTACCGATACAATTTGAATTTCCTTTCGAATGGCAAGACTGTAAAGGTAGTATGAGCCTCGAAATCGAAAGAATTGACACTTGGAAAACTTTCCTCCGGAGGACTTATAGACATACCCTTCCGAAATCACGAATAAAGATTTAGAGGTCATCGTGCAAAATTTGGTACCATAGTAACAACTTGCCAAATTCTTCATGTTATAGACGCTTCGGAAATTTAAAATGGCCGCCACCACTGTGGGGAAAAGTAGCATTTTCGAATTTTACAAACTAAACTGACGAAAACTTGATTTGCTCCTGGAGCTTCAAAATGAACTCCCTCGAGTGGTAGATCAAAACAGTTGTGTAAAAGTTTGAGGGTCCGAACATTAGTCCCCGAGGCGCATTCTACATTAACCTAAATTGATTGTACTTTATTTCTGTGTGCCGTGCTTAGAGTCATGTTAGATATTACAACAAATCAAACAAGGAGAGACGTTAAATGCATGGCCACACCTGATATGGATACCAAGATCCAGTTGACTGTTTTCGGTTCTGAATTTCCAAATAAACGGGTTTTCGTGGTGGCAATGAAAGGACAAACTAAACAACAACTACATCTTTTAAATTATCATTGAATTCTTAAGCATTTATTGCTTAACTTTTACATCTCAGATCATTTCAATTTATTTCGATACTAGAATATGTCTCTCTTATTTTGTGTCTGGAAGGGTATCTCTGACATTCACAGCAAAGAATGGCGGGTACATAAAGATAAACAACTATGATTTGCCGAATGTCACGGTCGACGACGCACAATTTTACGGCGAAGTGGTAACTGAAAGGACGGTAGCGGTTTTGTTTGATTTCGTGCCACCACAACACTGTTCTGTTACGTCATCCGATTGCAAGGCGAGAATCTTGGACGTCGGAAACCCTTACAAAAGACAGGTGAGTACAAAAATTAAACAGTTTATGAAAAATTCTCAATTTTTTTGTATCAGATGTAGGTTTTGATCCAGGTTTTGCAATCTCCAGCAGGAATAAGGAGAATTTATCGATCTTAAACACGACAACTTTGAGAATTAACAAACAAAACGTAAGTCTTGCACATCTCTTGGAGTATTGGCTGCGAACTTGGTTTCAAAGTTTGAAGGCAATCGTCATTTCCGGCTGACGTGTTAACTCACGGAAGCTAATATAGTACTGCTGCCTGTTTGTGAACATGATTTCTCAAAAACTGCAAAAAAAACTGGAAAAAAAACCTGAAATTTTGTTGACGGGTGCATTGTTACTATGAGATCGACCCTTTCATGGGTCATTGTTTACCAACATGCCTTGGAGGTTACATTTTACATTTGCTAAAATTTTGCTAATGTTAAGATAAACACATCAAATCCTAAATTACTGTCAACTGAACTTTTGATCTCAAAAAAATAGATTTTAGTCACTGAAATAGGGACACCTTAGAGGTCTTAACACATGGGACATCAAAATCGGGTCATAGACTTTTGGTAATTTATACCTTCCACTGTCTCTATTAAGAGATGGCTGGTTAACATCGCCTCCTTGACAACCTTTTCGCGGTATCGGGGATCCCTATCAAGAATTTGTCAATTTTCCATGTCCACAAAGTGGTCCAGTGATTCAATATGGATACGTTGGGAAACCACAGATGTCGTTGAACTGGGAGGTCGGTGTTCAAGAAAGCTATTTTGTAGAGAGATCTCCGTTTCACCGATATAAAATTCTGTGCATGGGCCCTTGTCGGTCTGACCCTGACACGGAATCGTGTAAACAGGACCAGTGATGTCTTTCTTGGCAGTTTTGTGTTTGAGTGGGTTTTTAAAAAAACATTCTGCCGCAGGAGTTGATTGTCCGTTTCGGGGCCTCAGAAATGCCCTCCATCATCGTCCGCTCGCACGGGTCCGTTACTTCACGCTAACTACCCCATACGGCAGAACTATCTACCTATCTTTGTGAACAAAGTCTTTGCGTGTTCTTGAAATGGTCGCTTTTGGTTTACTGACCCGATTGAACGTCCATGATGGATAATCACATTTCTCGAGAGCCTGCGCGATGTGTTGCTTTTCTTTTACACAATCAGTCACATCGGTAATAACGGACTCGGCCCAATTAAAGTGGCTTTGTAACACTCCATGTTTATGTTGTAACGGGTGATCTGTATGAGTAGGTTTGCACTAGATTTTTTCCACAATGGGGACGAGGTTCAGTAGCGATACTACATGTATCTAGTCCAGATGTTCCATATACAAATTGCAAACATAGGCGACACAGGTGAATCCACTGCTGCTCCATGACTTTGTAAGTTATATACTCCGTTTTATACAAAACGGCAAAATGTTGAGAGTTGGCAAATTAATGTTCTATTTGTCCGACTAAGGGAGATAAAACGTCCGCTACAAGTTTGGCACAGTTGTGTGTTATGGTACCAACACTGCTCAAAATTAGCCGAAGTGGAGTATTTTGTTTACTCACCTTAGGCAAACCATAGAATTCTGGTGGGGTCACAGTGGTGGGGTATAATTTCCTGAATTCTTCTCTGTTAATCCCTCCTTCTTTTTCTACCTCCTGTAGAGGAGGTAGAAAAAGTTCTATCTTGTATTTAGATGTAGGGTCTTTGGTACTTAGGGTCTTTGGTGCTTAGTTTTCTGTAAGTATCTGTGTCACTGAGCAACTGTTCGCATTTCTGCCGTGTGTAACACAACAACCATTCACCCTTTATCCGCCGGTAAAATGCGAATGTTCAAAGGGAGGGGGCTGACTTCTATTATTTATATTGTTGTAGGTAAGTTTGTTCAATAATGTTAGTTTCACTGTCAAATTGTTTACACGTTGTCTTGCCCTTGAATGGTTGCTAAACTATGAAAATCAAGTGAAGTATTAAGGGAGCTTTCAGTAATTACAGGGGGTGGGCCGGGGGAATTTTGCGCACACCTGTGCCGTAAAATGTGACCCTCCCCTAACCTCCTGTCTTAAATGTGACCCTTCCCCCTGTCCGACATTCTAAAACTTGACCCCCCCCCCCCAAACCACTGCGGTATTCTCCCCAGGAATAACTGAAACAGTATCACCTAATTTACATAACAATTGGTTCAATTGCTATGTTAAGGACAAATTACAGAGGGGACGGCTGGTGTTTTTGGAGGGACAGTTGCAATTTATCATGCAAGAATTTTTGAAGAAATATGGTATTTCATACATTTGAGGGGGGGGGTCACCATATTTTGTGCAACTATAAGAAGGCAAGATGTGGCTGATTTAGTGCTTCATCCGAAAATATCAAATCATAATACATGGAGTCTATCAGGCAAATTATTGACAATTTTCCCCCACAAAACATGCTATATCTGTATATTTTATATGTTTGATAATTTATTTAAATGTACTTTGCTTGAATTGGGAAGTAAAATGTGCATTCGTGTAGAAGAAATTGATTTCTGAATTTCATCTAAAAAGTTGGTTTACTGTCCATGGTGTCTATGATGAAACTATGAATAGATTTTTCCAACACAAAAACAGGTAAATATTTGCTTTGTGTACTCCTGACTATTGATATTAATGTTCTTGATTAGACTAGAGTGGTTACAAGTCTATGGTTGTGTAAGAAATTTGATTTTAGAATTTCACCAAAATGTCAATTCACTATGCATGGGGGTCTATGATGAAACTATGAATAATTTTTTTAGTGCAAAATTAGATAAATCTATGCATTTATGTATGCTGGATTATTTACATTACTGTTCTTGATCAGACAAGAGTGGTTACAAGTCTATGGTTGTGCAAGAAATTTGATTTTGGAATTTCACCGAAATGTTGATTCACTGTGCATTGGGGTCTATGATGAAACTAAGAATATTTTTTTCAGTATATAATTAGATAAATCTGTGCATTTGTGTAATTTGACCCAGAGGTCGACTCACCTCGTGTCGATGTCGCCTCGACTGTATAATTTTTCTTATCAAAGCGTGACGTCACCGTCACTTGGGAACCGTCTGACTGGACTGATGTCCCTGCTGGTGTTCATCACTATGATTGTGAAGCATTTCGACTGAGTGCTGATCAAACTGGACAAAGTCTCCTCGGCATCAGAACAACTACCTCTCACGCCGCGGAGCGAAATATCAACGCTTCTGTCTCCAGTGTAGAGCTTAGATTGACTGATACAGGTATACGTTTTATCGTATGTACTTGGGAATCACACCAATGCCAACTCTCAAGCCGTTAGCATTACAATATACTCATATCGTAAACTCACACAGGCCAATCGACAAAACATGCAAGCTTCACTTGATCATATGAAAGGAACAAAGTGTAGTCCATAAAAAGAGATCTGTGTTTACTCGAGGTAAAACTACGCAGCGTGGATCTCACTCCGAAGGTTATAATAAAACCAAAAGAAAGAAAGCTTGCAGGTGTTGCTAGACAATATCTGGCATATTCGATTCCCATGTGATGTTAGTACTGACTTAGAGAGATATGTCATGGTCCACGTTCACTACAAATGGAAATCTTTACACTCTGGAATGATCTCGTCTCCGATAGGGCATGATTTTCCCTCAGGACAATACACCACGTTTTACAAATCCAACATGTGTGATGAAAGGTTCGCCAGAAATGAAGAGATTATATTGAATTTGTTCATCTACCGTAGTTTGCCATAATGTTCACAATGACTGACCTCTGGGGTAAACGATTGTACATTCTGAATGGGTAAAATAGTGCATTACCTTACTAAAAAGATTTCTATTCCGTTACAGGCGTCTTCGCTATCATTTTGAGTGTGCACGATGCTGTTGGTAACGTTGCCAGAGCGAGACGATTTCTCATATTTGACGAAAGCAGCGTCATCCAAGTGGATGAAAACAATCCCATAGCAGCACTGGAGGCACATCAACACTCTGGTATTGTTTGGCTGAATAAATCAAAAGGCAAGGTATGGAAGTAAAGAGAAGTTTTACAGTGCATGTCACACCGGTGCCACAACTGCATATGAGATGGACTCGTGGCATGTACAAAACACGGTTAGCTTGGGTATTACGACACATTGGGGCAGCGGATAATTATACGTAAAGCAACCAATTGCGTTGCCCCCCCCCCCCCCAACCGAAAGTTTGGAAGTGCGAAAAATCAAACCAAGCCTCATTCTGTATCAGCATACCTCACGCATACGCTCCCACCAACCACCCCCGGCATAAAGGACTAATATCCCTTTTAAATCAGTATTTTTGTTCACCGCCAACTGGACAATAGTCCGGGTCATTTCCAAAATTTGCGACGCTATACGCGCTATACCATAATATTTTTTCCTATCATTAGCTAATCAGCGGCCAGCCCACCATCAGTAAAATTGTATTTCCTCGCAACCTCCACATGCGTACATAGTTAGGGACGGACCATTAGATCTTGGGAGGGGGTGGTCAAAAACAGAAAAAAAAATTTCAGAGCAGAAAGTTAGGAAAAAAAAATCTTCAACCTAGTTTGCAAAATAAAAAAAAACATAAATAAGAAGACAAAGGCGTTAAAAAAAATTTGCAAAAGTTTTTAAAATTTTGAATTTTTTTTAGATTTTACCGACAGAAAGCAACTTTCTGTATTTTTTAGTACATCCTCCAGGCACATTTTTATTTTAATTTATACATTTAGAGTGACTGTATCCCTTATACTGGAAGTTGTGATTATCTTATCTTTTCAGGACTTTTGTATTGTGATCACTTGGAAATTATGAAATTATAGAGCCTGTTTTCTACTTGTTTCCTGCGTACAAACCAAGCAGGTACACTAGGTAAAACATTGAAACTATGGTATGGTTGTCAAGACAGAAAGTTGTATTTGCCTTTTGAGATCAAGGTAAACAGATGCAGGCCACATCAGTTTCATTTTTTTCACAGCATTTTATTGCAATGATGAATGCAAGAATGGGTGAACAAGTAGAAACACGTCAATAGTGATAAAACAACATATTAAGTCATTATGTATTATTTGCTTTTAAAAAGACATTTTCAATTCTTTTTTCTCAAAAAAACAGCCTCAAAAAACAACAGCAACACATGTTTTAACATTCAACAATACACTACGTAGAATGCCATCTATTCCAACAAATCCCAACACAAAAACACACAAAAGGGTTGAACTTTGAAAGTTTCTCGATAGCAAATACTGAATAAATCTGCATGAACAATCGTTTTTGTGTAGCAAATTTCAAAGAAATTGGACAAGCCCTTTCAGAGAATACAGATTTTTTGACCATGAATGGCATAAATTGCCCTAAAAAGACAAATATTGAAATTTCAACACATCTATACACATCCAATCAATTTAGACATGCTGCTACAGAGAAATAGATGTTTTGATCAAAAAAGGGCAACAATCGCTCTAAAAACAGAAATATGCAAATTTAACTATATTATTTAGCTTATTTTAGCTTCTCAGCTTGTCAAAATCAATTGTAAATCATGAGATATGCATGATGTTTGGTGGGGTGAATGTAGGCATTTCACCACACAGTAGAAAGGGAAGCCAGGAAACCTAAATAGTCAAATTTCAAAACTATAGGAAGCTACTGAGGAGCAAGAAGACCATGTTTCAGAGGAAGATGTGTAATCCAAAAAAAATGCTCCCCAAGTGCCACCAAATAACACCATTTTTATCTCTATTTTTCAAAAGCTCCAACAGCAGGAGGGGGAAACCCCCTCCTGACCACCCCCCTCCCCCCGCAAAAATTCAGACAGCGACGAACTAAAAAAGATTATAAATCTGAAAATTTACTCTGAAAAAAATATTTGCACAGCTAATCTCAATTGGAAAAAAAAAATTTCAGAAATTTACAATAGTAAAAAAAAATATTTTCACAATTTCATTGTGACCACCCCCCCCCTCCCAAGGTGTAATGGTCCTACTGTGTTGAACTCTATTTTGCTATATGCTCCCCTGCTGCACCATTCACATAACTGTTTCGTGCATTATCGTAGATCCGTGTTGTGAAAGAGGGGTTTTGCAAAAACACTTTGCGTTGCACATTTCATGTATATGGATGTCGTTTGTGAAATAACAATTAATTGCGCCGTATGATGTCGAACGGTTGTGTGGCCATATTTAGTCAGGCTCAGACAACCAAACCCCACTGTATATTGCTGTGATCCCCGGACTCTGGCCTAACGTCTTGCGAAATACCTGTACGGTAATCGAAGTACAGCCAACCCCAAACCCCCCGCGGAAGTTGTATTTGCCGTTCGGGTGTTTTAATTATCCACGCCCCCATTACAAATTTAAAGTAATGGCGACTCATTGATTTATTACAGTAAACCAACATGGAACCGCTTTGTCTGGACTGAGAAATGAACGGTTGATACATTTGATCTACAATGTAACTGTTTTTTTACAATTTCAGCTGGGAGTTGAAAAGCTAAAGATGTTTTCTCAGCTGAAACCAAGTAAAAAGACATATTTTCTTTTTTAGCTTTCAACTGAAACTGTGAATACAGCTACATTGTAGATAAAGTGTTATCAACTAATCAGCTACTTGCCCAGAAACAGAGCTGTCCTATGTGTATAATCAATGAGTCGGGGACTTTGGAATGTGTCATGAAATGTGTCATGATACCCAAGCTTCTGTGTTGGTGCAATGTGTTCGGCTCATACGCTGAGTTGTGGGACCGATGTGAAACGCACTGTATCTTTCAGAAATGCAGAATACAATTTCGTCCAGAAAGAGGAAAATTATCCTGTATGTACTCTATATGTGTTAGAACTTTTACTCCATAACAGTACAGTTTAGTTTTAATACACAGGGCTGCTCATTGAATTCAAATCGATTCGAAACATGTGAAAAGGCGTTCATATTTTGCCTTTAATACCTTTAGTGGCTCGATCGCATATGTTCCTCAACTCCCAAAGTTTTATCACACTGGAAACATAGGAAACATGCGCTTTCGTATAATATATAATAACGTTTCCTTTATCAGATGACAGTGTTGTGGGAAGGGCACTTTTACAACTCATTTTATCGCGATGGGCAATTCTTGAACGGCATCGAAGAAGGCCAGCCTTCCCGTTGGCTCTACGACGAAGAAACGGGGCAACCACCATCGTCGCGGTCACGTGAACCAATACGGAATGACAACGGCGTCATACGGTACAAGCTTGGCTTTGTTGAGTCTACCTCCGGAAGTACTGACCCCGAAGACTGGACTGATCTCGGACAGGCAAGTGTAGGTATCACAATGAATTATAATATGCTGAAATCACTGACGTGTTCAAAACGTCAAAACCAAAGGCCTTGCAGCTAATAGTACTAGGCGTCAAATTAAAAAAAAAATTAACACAATCACACTTTTTAAGAGATAAAAAAGATGGAAAACATACATTGAAAATTCCTCTCTGTATACATTTTCCATCTTTTCTATCTCTTAAATAAGTGTGAATGTGTAAATTATTTTACATTTGGCGCCTCGTACATTGGACTTACCGCGAAGTTATCCCTATGCCCTAGTTGTCACTCAACTTGTCAAGTGAAAACATCAAACCGCCACACTGAAAATATCGTGGCGCGAAATAGAAAAATTCGCCAGCCAAAGCGAAACTGTGTTCAACTGCGCCTCCATCAGTTAAACCGTTCCTCCAATTTAAACCTTATATTTCACTACCAACGTGCCTCCTTAACGCTAGATATGAAATTTCGCGAACAACCATTTTCTCAGACGTTGCTCAGATATTCAATCCTGTCGAACGGTGGCCAATTGTACCGTCCACCTTTGTAAAATTGTGAAATAATGAACAGGATTTATGTACAATCGCTTATGGTTCTATATACATGGCGAAGGCTGCAGTACCTCAGTTAGGCCTACTGGTTGGCTGCAATTCCGCTCTGCGCCTACGCGACCCATAAACGTGTGACTCTGGGGCATTCGCTTTTTGTAGGAGAGGGGATCAGTGGAATCGGGGGATTGACTTTTACGAAACCGTTTTTAGGGGGTGTCAAGTTTTACAATCAATGATTGGAAGGGGGTCAAATTTTACAAAGGATTGTATGGTGTTATGGAAAAAATTTGACATTGGAATTTCACCGAAATATTGCTTGAGCCTCTCCATACATAATCTATGAGTAATTTCTTTTAAATACAAAACTAGCTAAATCTGTGTCTTTATAGACTCTTGATCATTGATATAAATGTACTTGATCATACTAGGGTAGTTACCGGTGCATGTGTGAACAAGAAATTTAATTTTGGAATTTCACCAAAATGTTGATTCACTATCTTGTCTATGAGGAAACTATGAATGATTATTTTACAATAAAAAACTAGCTAAATCTGTGTATGTATGTACGCTTGATCATTGATATTAGTGTACTTGATTAGACTAGGGTGGTTACAAGTGGATGTTTGTGCAAGAAATTGTATTTTCACCGAGATGTTGATTCACTGTACATGTTGGTCTATGAGGAAACTATGAATGATTTTTTCCAAATACAAAACTAGGTAAATCTGTGTATTTATGTACTCTTGATTATTAGTGTACTTGATTAGACTAGGGTGATTACAAGTTCATGTGTGTGCAAGAAATATGATTTTGGAATTTCACCAAAAATGTTGATTTTCTCTCTTTACATAGTGGTCTTTGAGGAAACGTTGAATATTTTTACAACACAAAACTAGCTATTAAAATCTGTACTTTAAACAGTTTGACAATTTATAGAAATGTACGTGACGAGATTATTATATTTAAAAGAGCAGATTTGAAAAAAAAAATAATGTGATATTGGAATTTCACCCAGTGATTATTTGTAAAGTTAAAAAGGATTCTTTGAAAGTTCAAAGGTCAAATGGGAAATTATTAGTCAATTAAAATATTATTGATACGGATTGTGACATCTGAGAGAGGGTCGCTGTTTTTTGTGCATGAAAATTGGGTTGAGTAGGCCCTAATTCTTTTTCTTGTAAACACTTTCGAAGGGCCTAATTTTTCAGCCTAGGGCCATAGGGTGCGAAGGGTTAATGAATCAAATCTGATGATTTTTTTTTCGGGGAGGGGTCACATTTTACAATTGATGATTTTTGGGGAGGGTCAAATTTTAGAAATTTGATTTGGAGGCGGGTCGCTTTTTACATTTCATTTGTCGCTCAAGTTCCACCGACCCCCTCCCCGTAAAAAACGAATGCTCCCTAATATACGTCTATTTGTTTGACGTGCATTTATTTGAGTGCAAATTAGTGCATTGATTGGAATAGGAAGATCAGGGGAGTTAACGGGCCGTGTGAAACGATATACTGACCGGTTTCCATAGTTACACGGTCTGGTGAAGCCTTCGACGTTTTCGACTTAAAAGTAGACCGCTTAACACTAGGTATGAAATATCAATGCGCGCACTACTATATTGACTTTCGTTAAAATCTGAGTCTTTGATGCTGGTCGATAATGCTAGTATTATTTAAGAATTCCCTACATTTAACTAAATGTCATATAACCTTAACTGTGAAGAGGCATGGAATAAATTCTTCACATTCTAATAAGGTTCTGTTTTATTGCTTTCGATGTGGTACAGTGTATGCACTGCAAAAATACAGGCATCAACCGGGTTCTCCCTAACTGCCATGGGAATGCCAACATTTTCACAAAAGGATCGAAAACGGCCATAGCATTCCGTTGCATTTGAATCTCTTTGTGGTTGAATTCTTCTTGTTCCCGCGCTGTTAGAACACCCTTTTGTCAGAGACTTATTGCTCATTGCACTGGCCATCGTTCCTGAGCTGCAAACAAAACTCCGCGATGATCGCGGGACTGGGCACTGGTTACTTCCCTCTGGAAATATACTTCATTTTAACCCTCTGACATTATTTTTCCAAGCTAGTGGGCACTAGCCTTACTTATTTTCTCGTCATGTGACCTCTTCTGGCGAATCATCACGCACAGTGGATATGAGTCGTGTTGTAATACTAGAATACGCATATTGACTGACAATTAGAGTAACAGCATTTATTTTCCTGGTGACCTTTGAGTCGCCTCAGTGGAGAATCCGGTTACATTAATCATGAGGGGAACGCTCCATTAACTTGGACGTACCCGAGTAACCCGAGTTGGTTATCAGAGGATTAATCTCTATGTCAACAGATGCGAACAGATTATCTTTAGTGTAAACAAAACATTAGCACTGCCGGAACTACTTTTAGCATGGCCAATACCAGTCGGCGCCTGACTTGATGATGGCCCCCTGTCCGGCACTCAGGATTTCCAACCAGCGTTAAAAGTGCCGTCCAGCACTTGCTGTTACTCTGAGGTCATCATTTAGTTCATAAACTTGCATGAAGAGTTTACAAAAACGAGTGTACTATAGAATCCCTTTCAAATAAAATGATGTTTAAAACAATACTAGCAGTTAATTAACGTACGCTGATTTTGCATACGAAAAGCTATTTTTGTATGAATGTTTATACCCCTATAAAAGAAAGTTAGTACGGTAGCGAAAATCAGCTCAAGAAAACAGGACTTCAGCACAACAAAACAGGACTTTTACTAAAGCGTACTCTTTCAATTTCAGTTCAGACTCACATTGCGGAAAGGTGCATGCAATGCAATGAAAGTCACGAGCAAACTTTGGTGTCAACGGATCCAGTCTTTGAATTATCAATGAACACTCACTTATTTTTCTGGTCAAAAGCCAAAGGCTACTTGTCCATCGCAACAAGCCTCTCTGTTTGAATCCGCTTGTTCATTTTTAGCCGGATGCCGGCCAAATGACCGGCTACTTCCGTATTTTGGCCGGCTACTTTTCAGCAAGGTTTCGCTCTCTAGCCCGAAATTCTGGTTTGATAATAATATTTTGATATTTGTTGTCTTGCAAGCCGGAGATAACATTTCAGAAGTGCCTATGTGGCTATATGTAATCTAGCAATTTACGCGGTGAACTATCTACTACCAGCCTGTAGTACCGCGATCTGCGAACGTGTACTGTACTGGGAATCGCTCTCGAGGTCATCTTTGCTTTCCCGACTACAGCCCGAATTATTCCGACGTTCACATCGGGTGCAGCTTACGATTGGACTGACTTACGCCCACCAATAGCCGGCCATTTTCGAATAAAGCCGACGTTTGTTTCTCTCGAACGCGAAAGAGAAGAAAGTCTCAAACGCGGAAGAGAAAGTCGACGCTTCAGAGCTTTTGTTTTCTGCGTAAGAGTTGGGCCTTGTCTGATGGGTAGGTTTTTGATCAAATGTAAAGCAACCAAAAGTTACTGAGTCTCATTTTTCATAGTTTTGAAACGCCACGTCAATCCATCCATAGTCGATCATAGATCTACATCGCGTTTTGTGGAGGGGCCGTGGTTTAAGCGGAAGGGAAAGTCTACGCGGGAGTCTACGCTTGAAAACGTTGATTTTCTGCGTAAGAGTAGGACTGTTGGTTGCCGGAGGTTTTAGATCAACATCTAAATAAACAAACAATTACTTGGTCTCATTTCTCGTCCTTTTGAAACGCTACGTCGATCACAGCGTCAAATTTCAGGTCGACCACAGTTGAATCTATCCACGGTCTGGAAACGCCTATTGTAAAAGGTGTCAATCACCTGGACCGCACAGCCAAACCGCGATACGAGGGGCAGTCACGTGATAATGCGTAGCTTGGGTTTGTCCTGCATGCCACAGTCCCCGATTGTGTGTACGCTTTTCTCGAATTTTCGCTGTTTTTGGCTCTATTAAGTGTTCTCTCCGTCTATCTACGACACGAAGACAGAAATCATCATATCGTGAAACCGGTGTTTGTTTTCGTGATCCTTCTCCCATCGTAAATGATGATAGTGTGCGATAATTTCTGGGGTTGATCGCTGCAAGTGTGTGACGTAGCACAAGCAACGGCTGGGATCGAACCGGAAAATTTGTCGTCGCTTTCTCTTGCAATGCTTTTATTCAGTGCCTCCAAATATGATAAAACATGTTTTCTGTGTAATATTCTGTGAAATCATGTCTGTTAACTGAGCAGAATAGGAAAGACAACTGCAGAAATGCATGGATAGAGGGACTGTGGGTCGACCGATATTGCATTATGTGTAAGCTTTACTGTGTCACAATCGACTAATCGACTGCAGGTGTGTTGTACACATACGGTGTCGTACAGGTTGACGTTGGGTGTCGTCAATTTGGAATTTTATCAAACATGAACACTGGAATTTAGTTCTCTTTTCAATTATATTCAACATCACCAAAAATCAATGGTAAGCTCGCGAATTCGTTTATTGTGAAATTAATACCGTGAATTAAATCACTGAAAATTGTGCGCCCCGCAGACCGGCCTCGTTAACTGCCTCTACTATTTCTCCTTTCTATAATATGTACGAATGGCCATACTGTTTATAGACGGATACGGCTAGCAATTCATTGACTTAAATTCGCTCTATAGGAGATGTAATGTCACAGGATACGCGAAGCTCTTGGAGTCCTTACTCACTCGTTACATTGTTTGCAAGTGCAAGAAAAATCTCGCCACGTGGAAAGAACGTTCCATACTGTTCTGATCACATTTGCACATATGATCAATGCGCGTTACTGAAGTGAAGCGTCCGAAAATAGGAAACTTGAATGAAATGAACGAAGAACGATATTTTGTTTCACCATATTTCTAAAACTTAGTTTAGAGCCTAAATTAAAGAATAAGCTAGATTACTTGCATTGAAAAAAGGGCAGGTCACTTTTTCTTGTCAACATAGTTCCATGTGCAAGCATATGTGTGTGCCGTGGTATTGAGTGAGTCGTTACAGCCCTGACGTTCCTATCATAGCACCAGCTCGATAAGATAATCGCAACAATGGAAAATTAACACCTTGGGGATTAAAAGTCTTCTGTTTGTCACCCGAGTTGGCAGGCAGCAACTCGGGTTTCAGGTACCATCAAAGTTAATGGAGCCTTCCCCTAATGATCACTGGGCAGAGCGTAGTCTAGAAAGATATGCGAAAACTAAACACCTGTCTATTTTCGTTCCACTGAAAATTGTTAAGATTCGCGAGATGCTGCCTGTTGTTCAACTATTATTATTTTACTCATGTAAAAATCCTAACACTATTGGAACTAACTTGGGATAATTGGATGGTGGAGTTATGTCGGTTTAATCTGCAAATGTAAGCTCATCTGTATTTCTTTCTAAGTTACACACTTCTTTTATGAGTAATTTTATTATTGCAACATTCAGTTACAGGGCACCTAATACTTTTGAGAAATTTGAACAACATGAAGATCCAATTCTCCCAAATTAGTTCCAATCGTATTACCTTTTGTTTGAAAATCTGTGAAAGGAAGAAATACAGTTGCATCAGCTAGCAGTGAGAATGAAAAATATCTTGTCATTTTTCTCTTTCTGATTTAAAATATGTCACTGCATCAATGTACTGTGAAATAGTACTGTGAAACATTAGTGTATGTTGCTTGCTTACACTGGGTCTCTCATAGAGCAACAGAAAAGGATCAGGATTTTGTCATGCTTTTCATATGAACTGCTGATTTCAGAATTATCTGTACACTTTGCAAAACATACTTCATAATTCGCAAACATCCAGATGTCTCTGATATATTAAAGTTATGCGCCCGAAGGGCACGCAGAAAAATGCAACTAAATGATGCAATGTGTGGCTGGTAAGTTGTATTTTAGGCAAGTATGAGTGATTCAAAAACACATTAACACCTCCTCTATTGAGCATTTAAAAAACATAGTGATCCTCATCATCAACGTCAAAAGCAGGGTGACCCTGATGGATCCACCCCCTCCCCCCGCGACTGAAGAAACTAACCAGTCTCTAATATAGAAGAGAAAAACAACGAGTTGATTCAGACGAATACCCGCGTAAGGATAAGTTCTACTTTACCATTTCATGTCTCGTTTAGCAATGAAGAAAACATTACATTTGCCTAACATTGGCTCTTCATTCTGCCATACATTGCGTCAAATTATTTTACCTATACGAGGGTTTTATAAAGCCCTAGATGTATACTCGTAGTTTATGTCAGTGATGTAAAATTCTACTTCTCTTTGCATCCTCAGACAAGTCACGTAATCACGATATCTGATGATAATAACAAATTCATCACCGTGTGGTTGAAAGCCTTTGATGTGATGAATAACACCATAGAGGACAAAGCAACGTTCTACATTGACAAAACACAGCCAACTATCAGTAGTATGACAGTTGTTGACGACTCAAGCACCAGAAACACGACATCGCGAAGAAAGAAGATGGCGCCTTCTGGATCAGGGTGAGTTTGTCTGTCTCATCAGAAAATGTTAAATTGACTCTGTTGTATATGAGTATAAATTTTGAGCCTGTAAAACACACTACAACTTCCGTACACTTGTGGTTCATTTTGATGTTATCAGTTTCACACTTAGAGATTGACTCTTCGCTAATTGAAAAGTACGAACAATCATGGCCTTTAATTGCGAGGAATTTTGTATTTACAAAAATCTATAAACCTATTCTGATAATTAGAGAGACACAATCCTTCTGATAATTACACAAAGGAGTTATGTAACAGAGGGAGAAGTTACTGTACTTGACACTATTCGTTTTCTAGGGTGTTAGTGAAGACACATGATGATGACAGTGGTATCCTTGAAGTCAAATGGCAGATATTTGACAAAATTGAAACAACTCGTCTGTACGGTCAAGGAAAGATAGGAGAGACAACACCCATAGTGAGTTGATATCCCTCTGGCTTCTAGTAATTACCTGGCAAATAATATATATATATATATATATATATATATATATATATATATATATATATATATATATATATATATATATATATATTAGCACAAAATTACTTCAAGTACAAAGTAATGATATCTGTTACTTACGTTTCATGCATTCTGCAATCTTCAGACAGAACTAAAATCTAAAATATCCTTAGCCAAACACTCTCTTTTATATGGTTGGGACCGACCATTGTATTGTGTTTCTAGGTCATGTTGAAATTTGATGAATAAGATTTGTTTTGGTGGCGACATTTTGAAACTAACTCAGGGCGTTTGTTTAAAGGGAACATTATCGCTATCTTTTGACCCTTTTTCACCAAAATTGTTGTTTGTGTAGAAAAACCTGTCTAGCAAATCCTCGGGTCAGGGGTTTTAGGTTGTCTACCTTAAACCCCTGACCCAAGGTTTTTATGCACAGTGTAGGCAAGATGGGATGGAAGTTATCTATGGTCGACCATTTCATAGGCATCTTTCAATAAGTCGAACAACATCAGCAACTGCTCATTTGCAACAATATTGGTGAAAAAGTCAAAAGACAGCGATAGTGTAGATTTGTCGGCACTGATAATGTGTAGCTTTTCTGATATACAAACATTACATCGTTTGCTTATGTTAGAGTAACTCGGTGCTTTATCAATAATTCACCATGATACATCAAAGACCTGGTCCTTGTTCTAAGTTAAAAGACCAAATAAACGTTGATAGTTTAGTGCTGCTCTCATACTTTTTGTTATGGAACGATTGCATGTGATTAGCGAAGCGTGTCTTGAAGGTGTTTTCAGTGAGACTGATATAAACCTCGTAGATTTAAAGAGAAAGTATGTCGCAATGGGGAGCTTCGACGGTGCAGATATATGCGATTTGATGGGTCTGTAAATCCTGAGCACACTTGCCAAGAAATATGATAGAGAGATCAAATCTGATTATACCGGGATGACGGGCTTGGTATACTTAGGAATACCGCCGGCATCAACGACAGATTAGACGAAAAAACAACTCACAATGTATTCCGTGACATTGCTCTCAAGATCACAATTGAGACGAACCAGAAAACAAACTTCTTGGATGAGACATTTGATCTGGATGTCGGCAAGTTCTACCCGTATCGTAAACCAAACGATCAGCAGTCTAATCACCCACCAACTATAGTTAATCATATACCTGGCGCAAAGCAAACACACCTCAACAATATCCAGTGATCCAGGGCCCAACAATCTATGTGCAATGTGTCACCAGTGCAAAAAATATCGTTTCCGTAACATGTCCGTCAGCAATAGGGTAGGTAGGAATGGGAATTTTTTGCCCATTTTTGAAATTGGAAAATGAGATATTTTCAACTTTTCTCATGATTTTGAGCTAACTCCCCCTTATTTCTCGGGATTTTCTTTCAAGTGCGGTAATAATTTGTGGTTTATGGTCAGGGTGAACTCGGGTAGGTCGAGATACTTGAAACAACCTTTTTAGGTCTCGGTGTAACTATGAAACAAAGTCATTACTTTCACAACCGCTACATGCCCTTAAATCCTAGAATTTTCATTTTCAATCAAACTATGTGAATCTACGTGTGATTTAGTAGTTTTGGAAGTTCAGTTATCTGTAGCGGGTGAGACTACGGACGTCTCTGCGGGTCATTAAACGGTCAACCCGTCACAACCTTTTGATGACCTGCATAGACGAAGCCTATCCTATGCTCTTTCGCAGTCACCTATTTTAAAGCAAAGCCATCAAAACTCAATTAAATATTGTACAAAACTGCCGCTTCAAGGTAAATATTACAAAGTCTTAAAGCAAGTGTCCAACCATCACTTTCCCCCGAAACAATAAAAAGACAGACTGAGTGGAGCGTACTCACCCGATTCCGTGCGGACTCCAAACGGAGACGCGTCGCGCCTTTTCTCAACATAAATTCTAAAAGTCAGGAATCTCAGGGGAAAGACTTTGACATGCAACATGCAGCATTAGACCTACCATGCAGGCTAAAAAAACAGAAGTTGCCGAAGGAAGTGCTTCAGATCTCGTAGTCGTGATCGCATAAACCATTCAATTTGAAGAACTTCAAAATTAAGAACAAATTAAAGCTTGTCGGCAACACGCCGTTTCAAAACAATGGAGACATTTTATTGCAACCATGTAGGTTACCTCTATAGAGTAAGTTTAGGGACTTGACAAAAATTACAGAGGGGCCGTGTTTTTCAAAATGATGCTGCGCGAAAAATAGTGACCCTTCAAAAGTTTTTGCAGGAAAAAAGAGTGACCCTTCCTAAGTTTCATGAGCGAAAAACAGTAATTCTCCCCCTGCGTGTCACACATTGACATATAATTTCTCACTTGACCTGTGAACTAATCACTTTTATGCGAGATTTCAATTAATTCAATGAAATATATATCACAAATCACAATAAATAATTTTGAAAACTACAATTGGCTAAATGAACAAAAGCTGTAATGTTTACCTTCATTTATAGTTTGGCTTGTAATTGTACAAAGAGCACTATTATTGTTTGTCAAGAAACTTATTACCGCCAAAACATCAATATTTGACAACATATACAGGTAAATTCACATATATAGTAAGTTTCATAGAGGGAAAATATTTAAGTTACCTCTAGACTACATGCATGAGAATTAAGTTAATTAATATTTTTGGGTGAAATTCTAATATATTTGTAGTTCAAAGTTGCTCTTAGACTTTCAAACATCCTGTTTTTATCACGTACATTTATATCAATTGTCGAACATTTATAAATACACAGATTAAGCTAGTTTTGTATTAGAAAAAATATTAACCTTTACGGCCCTGATACGGCTTTTGCGGCCCGAGATCGTACGGCGGAAGGGCCCATACGCCGTACGACCAAGGGCCGCAAAAGCCGTATCAGGCCGTAAGGTTTTATCATATACTTTATGGAATGATAAATATGTAGTTTACATAATATTCATTATGTCTAGTAGATAAAAATGCGTGCGATATCAAAATTCATCGCCATTTGTGTCAGTTTTTCAGAAATACGATGGCCGCTTCCCGTCGCGGATTGACATACATAATGACGTCATTTGTTTACCTGCAGAATTCTAGAACGCGCAAAGCAACATCCGTACTATAACGTGACCAACGGAGATCAAGGTTGAAATCGAGGTGTAAGAGGGACAAAAGCGTGATGTCAGTTTTCTTGTAATTTACACTGAACAGGCACGAACTTAGTATACACAGGATTTCACCAGAATTTAGATATAAAAGCCGATGTTACCGGCGCGCCTCCACTGTCGCCACGCGCAACTACGATCTGAGCGAGCAGACGTTTTCCCAATCTCGCGCTGGCTTTGTGTACGAATGGAACGTTTGCCGATAGCAACGTGTGTAGTAACCAGAATAGAGGTAGTTCAGAAATGCACACGATTGCTCATATTTGGGCACCGGGCCAAGGCGTGATACGTAAAAAAAATGCACGGATCTGAGGGCGCTTTCTCCCATAGCTTTACACAGGCACGTGAATGTAGGTATATGATAATCATAGTTTCCTCATACACTCCAATGTATAGTAAAATCAACATTTCGTTGAAATTTCAAAATCAAATTTCTTGCACATACATGCACTTGTAACCATCCTAGTCTAATCAAGTACATTAATATCTAGTATCAAGCATCTGTAAATATTACACAGATTTAGCTAATTTTGTATTGGGAAATATTATTCATAGTTTCCTGGTAGACTCCTATGTATAGTGAATCAACATTTCTTGATGGAATCAAAACACAAATTTCTTATACACGTACTTTTTTCCTCCCATTTCAAGCAAAGTACATTTACATAAATTATCAAACATAAGCTTATATAAACGTACAGATATATTTTGTAATGTAGGGTGAATTGTTAATAGTTTGCCCAATCAGATTCCAGTGTATTATGATTTGATGTGGTTGGGTGAAGCAATATATCGGTCACATCTTGCCTTCTTACAGTTGCGAGAGTTGCGCAAAAAATGATGACCCTCCTCGAAGGCATGCGTGTAATTTCATGACCCATCAAAAAAGCTTGAGTGAAAAATGGCGACCAACCCCCAAAAAACACTGCTCTATTCCCTTGCAATTTCTGTCCAGTCCCTTGCGTTCGAAATCTTTCAGAATTTCCTCTAATTGTGTCTAATGATCAAAGGTCAGTACATACACATTCAATGTAGAGTGATTATTATTTGAGCTTCCCTGTCGTGAGACAGTACGAGTCAGAGCGAAGTCCGATAATTCTTCTTGGCGGCGGCTCGCTGTCACGTAGGGTCTATGTCACATCTTCCGAAGACAGGTTTGAAGTCTGTTAGTACAGTCGCCCGTCTTCTTCAATTCCGCTCTGCGCCTACGCGCCCAATAGACGTCTGTACGGCACCTATCTGACAAAACGTGCTTATCTGACAAAAATACCGATTACTGCTTGAAGCCCTACTCATTTTGAAGCCCTACCACACAACACTGCGCCTGTCAAAACACACAAATAATAAATCAAACATCCTAACTAACAAGTGTTCGCCTCAGAGGAGAACCCACGAATGCGAGAACCAGGGATTGAAAATTGCCCTTTTAAACAAACGCTCTGCGTTGGTTTCAAATGTCGCCACTAACACAAATATTAGTTATCAAATTTCAACGCTAAAACAATACAATGGTACATCCAAACCATATAAAAGATAGTGTTGGACTAAGGACGATGTTTTAGTTCTGTCTGAAGATTGCAGGATGCATGAAACTTGAGTAGCAGATTACTTAGCACTTGAAGTAATTGGTGTTTCTATATATATATATATATATATATATATATATATATATATATATATATATATATACATACATATATATACATACATACGATTGGAACTATTTTTGGATAATTAGATGGTAAAGTAATGTCTGTTTGATCTGCAAACCTCAGCTCATCTGCTTTTCTTTTTAAGTTACACAATTGTTTTTTATGAGTTATTTGTACTATTGCAATAATCAGCTAAAGAACACCTAACAGTTTTGAGAAATTCTAAAAATATGAAAATCCAATTATCCCAAATTAGTTCAAATCGTGTTATATGTATGATTGTAGCTTAAGTTCCATTATCAGGTTTAGACATCTAACAAAAATCAACTTTCACATGATCAAATTACATAATCCGCAAGTACCTCTTACGAGCATAACCTTAATATTTTATGGTTTTAGGGTAACCCGAACAAACCGTGCACCGCTTTGACCTGTACGTGCCTGCCGGAGATAGACGTTTGCTTCTATCTCGATTATCTGATCGAAATCGATTCGAGGGACCTTCCTGACTTGCCCACGGGGGACACTGAGTGCATCGTCAAAGTAACAGCAGTAAATAACGCAATGCTTGAAACGACCGATCAAGTTGAGGTTTGTTCTCGCATTTCTTCCCTGGTACCTTTAAAACGACTTTAAAATATACGTCATCAGAAAATATAGGGATTAGAGGCAAGATATATTTTCCTGCGTGACTAAATTTGTTTCAGTTATGTAGTGCATCAAGTTATCCCCATGTCCTGATATTTAAACAAGTAGTACGGAAACAGTCATAAGAAAGTTTAACATAAAACGTTTTGTTAGGTTCAATGCACTAAGTTGCACATTTAGTACAGTCTTAAGATGTTTAATTTTTAGTCCCCACGGACACCGTCCGGGGGGACTTATAGGTTTGGTCATGTCCGTGCGTGCGTGCGTTCGTGCGTGCGTGCGTGCGTCTGTCCGTTCGTGAACGCAGATATCTCAGAGACGCGTTCAAACTTGGTACAAGGATAGTTCCCTACCTCATACAGATGCACGTCGATTTGTTTCACAATGCGATCAAATTTGGCCGTGTTAGAGGACTTTTTAGTTTTCACCTCCATAGACTCCCATGTATAAGGCAGTCCATAGACTCCCATGTATAAGGCAGTCCATAGACTCCCATGTATAAGGCCAAGAAAAATAAACATTTAGTTTCTCATCTTATTCATATTGCAAAAAGGATGCAGTGACACAGTTTTTAGTCCCCACAGATAAAGTCCAGGGGGCTTATAGATTGGGTCATGTCCGTCCGTGAGTCCATCCGTGAGTCCATCCGTTCACGCAGATATGTCAGACGCTTTGACAAAATGTCACGTGACCTTGGTGACCTTTAACTTCGAATATACATAATTGTCCATAACTCAGTAACCACAAGTGCTAAACCTTTCATATATGGTATGATGGGACACCCCATGACGCCACATATTTTACCTCATTAATTATGCACATATCTAATTTTTAGCGAGCCAATAGAGCTAGAGGTCTGATTTTTGGTATATATGGATAACTTAGCAATGCAATTTTTTTGACAAAATGTCACGTGACCTTGGTGACCTTTGACCTCAAATATACATATTTGTCCATAACTCAGTAACCAAAAGTGCTACACCCTTCATATTTGGTATGATGGGACACCTTATGACGCCACATATTGTACCTCATTAATTATGCGCATATCTAATTTTGAGCGAGCCAATAGAGCCAGAGGTCGATTTTTGGTATGTAGGGATAACTTAGCAATACAATTTTTTTGACAAAATGTCACGTGACCTCAATGTCCTTTGACCTCAAATATACACATTTGTTCATAACTCAGTAACCAAAAGTGCTACACCCTTAATATTTGGTATGACAGGACACCTTATGACGCCACATATTGTACCTCATTAATTATGCGCATATCTAATTTTGAGCGAGCCAATAGAGCAAGAGGTCTGATTTTTGGTATATAGGGATAACTTATCAAGACAATTTTTTTGACAAAATGTCACGTGACCTCGGTGACCTTTGCCCTCAAATTTACATATTTGTCCATAACTCAGGAACCACAAGTGCTACACCCTTCATATTTTGTATGAATGGACACCTTATGACGCCACATATTGTAGATCATTAATTATGCGCATATCTAATTTTGAGCGAGCCAGTAGAGCTAGATGTATGATTTTTTAGTATAGGGATAGACTATAGGATAGAAAATTTTTGACAAAATGTTGTGTGACCTCGATAACCTTTTACCTAAAATACACGATTATGTCAATAAATAAGTAACCATAAGTGCTATGTCCTTTATGTTTAGTAGGATTGGAGACCTTATGATAACACATGCTTTACCTCGTTAATTATGCCCATATCTAATTCTTGGCAAGCCAATAGAGCTGGAGGTCTGAATTTTGGCATATAGGGATTAATTAGCAATACAATTTTTTTTTCAAAATGTCAAGTTACCTTGGTGACCTTTGACCTTGATTATACATATATATGCATAACTCAGTAACCACAAGTTCTATACGCTTCAATTTTGATAGGATATTAGACCTTAAGATGTCACATCTTGTACCTCAAATATTATGCACATATGTATTTCTTGGCTGGCCAATACAGCTAGAGGTCTGATCTTTTTTCCCGATTTAGAACCATAACTTAGACATGCCTCTCGTTTCAAATTGGGAGCAATGACATTGACCTATGTGTCCATAGATCTGAACATATACACTCCAGTGATACTTCTTAATGACCACATTTCCCTGCCCCATCAAGACTAATACTCCTATTACAAGTGGGGACTATGTCATTGTCAATGACTTGTTCATACTTGCTTTATGTAATGTGCTTCTGTAAACATATGTTTTCTTTGCATTTTTGAATAGTATTTATCCTTAAAACTTGCAAAATTGTAATGTTTTCGCAGATTTTATTAAAATCAACAGCGGCACCCAAAGTGCAGGCTGGGGCATCTACTGGATCGAATGTTGGAGGTATAGCAGGAGGGTCTTCTGTTGTAATTGTCATCATCGTCGTTGTAGTTGTACTGATTGTGATCGTTGTCTTGAGAAGAAGAAAGCGCAGAGAGGTAAGATAACATTTTCATCATGTGCTTTGAGGTTTTTAAAAACGTTTAGGACTGTCAGGAATACCTTTTCACCCACATGTCTTGATGCTGCGAGCGAACATGTGACGGTAGAATGTGAGACCACATCAAATGTCATAATATTTACTGATACACGCAACTTTCATATGTATATTCAAGATAAACTGACATAGGAAGCTCTCTTACAGCTCTCCAACGCTGCAAGCGACAGACCAATCACCTTTACGGGTGTAGCTAAGGTAGGTTAGATACTTTACATGTAACACATAACTGTGACTTCAAACTTTGCCGAGAATGGTAGCCGCTACGAAACACCTTTCACAGCAGGGCTCATATTCTGGTATTAAATGCGATTTATATGTAATCGAACTTTTTGAATGAGCACTCGATCTTATATCTTTATTCTGATGTTGGAGTATACGAGAGTAAAATTTGTCCAGTTAGCATACGGTACAATATATGTGCGGCCTACTTTGGAGATTTTTATGGCGGCTACCAGTCTGCTGATTGTTGCGACTTCAAGTGAACTTCCAACAATTGCAAGTAAATTTCAAGACATCCCGCCCGTCCAGTCTAAAGGGCAGGTTGCTATGAATGTTGAGATTAGCGGATCTGAGCCTTTTTGGTTTGTTTTGTCTAATGCTGTATGAATACTGGATTTTCGAACTTTTTGATATTAAATTTACGGAAACAATTTGGCCGAATATTCTCAAACCTTCTATTTCGATGAACACGTGCTTGTAATTAGATCTTGTAAAAGCAACAAAGCCAATATTAAATATGACTTCTTCTCAAAAACTAATCGGCCATACGTAACAGATCTCTTGCACGCCGCTCTGTCTTCTTAGAAGTCTTTCATTCTTCCACATTTTGTCGATGACAATGATATTTTCCATAATTTTGCCGTTAGGAACTGGGCGAAGAGAACCCAAGCTTTGAAAGTCAAATGGAGGCAGGAAAAGGTAAAAACAACTACAGCCAACACGGCAAGATCCTGAACACAGCGAAAGCAGCTTCAACGAAGGCCGATGATTCGGCTCTGTCAAGAGAGGAAATGGAATTTTCCTCGACAAGATTGGTGTTGAGGGAGAAGCTACAGCCCGGGATACACAGAGCAACTGCTACGAGTATAGGCGGAAAAACAGGCGATACTATCGTGGCAGTCAAAGCTATGAAAGGTTGGTGTTCGCTTCAATTTGAAAACCGGTTGAGTTATTCGGGGGAAATCTACAATCACAAATGTTGCGTAGTACCTTTTTATATTCGGCATCTTCATGATCCTTGTACAGCCATTACAGGATGGCTTATCCACATACTATGGATGTACTGTATTGTCGTCTTGTGCGCTTAGGATTCTTGTCGTGACAATCGCGACTTATTTTGAAAAAAATGAAATAAGTTCAAAATGTTGGTTTGCTGAGTGACGAGTGTTATCACAAAGATTTTACTCAAAATCTAGAATTTCATCAAATATTATGAAATAGTTTTTCAAGGAGACATCCAATATCATAAATCCTTTCGATGAAATCATCAGCGTGTAATTTGTTGACGTCAAAATGAATTCAAACACAGTCTGAAGTGGATTATATCATGCCAGTATATTGATTGCGCAAATGTAGCGATCTGATTGGTCTAGACGTGAAAAGAACGGTGGTATGCGCGATACACGGTTGGCACACACGCGAGCTTTCGGCAAGAGTAAAAATCGTTTTTCGACTTTCAATGCCAGAATTTTAATATATTTTTATGATATAATAGCAATAAATTATACCCAGCGACAGTATACCACGAGATTTTGACCAGTTCACGACATATATGCACTCTCTATCGCTCGTGCATATATGTCGTGAACTGGTCAAAATCTCGTGGTATACCGTCACTGGGTGTGCTTTATTGCTTAAAACATTAGAGTGAATAACAGTGATAAACAGTGCCTAAGCTTATTTTTTTGATCCATCGCCTTTCAAATTTTCTTTTCACAGTTATCTTAGACGCCCCAGTCGCCTGGTTTTTCTAGTCAGCTGAGTTACTAACAGGCCAAGCAGGCGTTCACCCCACTATCTACGCAACAGCATACCACTAGCGCGTCGGCCTGCTGATGTTCAGTCCTTCAATTTACTATATATTTTGATACTTAAATGCCAACAGACTTCGGGCAAGTCTACAGTTACTTATGCGTTTGATTGATGCGGTTTTTAAATTGTCTCCTCCTCAGATGCGTCAAACAGGACACAGCGTGAACACCTAATGAACGAACTTGACATCATGTTGGCGATTATACCACATGAGAACATCATCCGATTACTGGGATGCATTACCCAGACTGGATCACGTGAGTATAGATATTTAAATCAAAGAATATATATGTCCATGAATATCAAAGGCCTCATTCAGATTGGAGAACTATGTAAGTGCCCTGTCTACTTTGTCGTCGCAGATATTTCAAACTAATGCGCACGTCTGAAAGACTATAATTTCTTCCAATAGCGAAACCAAGCATCATCATGGAGTTCGCCCCCTACGGCAACTTGGGTGTCGTACTGAAGCGAAGCACCAGAGAGAGCCAAATCTTTGCCGAGGGCGGTTCCGGCAATGATGATGGAGAGGACATTTACGCGTACAATGATGCATTCGAAATCAAGAACCCAGTGAAGTCTGAAAACTTGATGTTGTTTGCTGAGCAGATTGCCACTGGCATGGAACATCTGTCAAGCCTCAAGGTTAGCCCGCTGTACGATATTTTATTTCAATAATGTTCCTTCAAAGTGAATGAGACATAAGCCATGGAAGCTTGCACAGTACGTTGAGGAGACCGTTATTTTTATATGGTAATGAACTGTTCCCCATCTTAAGTACTTCATACGGTTTGGCGGTAATGGTTAATTTTTATACACAAATTAATTCGTTGTATAATGTTACGGCGAGACATATCTTAATCTCTTGATGAAGGGATTTTAAAAGGTTGTCTTAACGCAAATGCACTTACATGTTACGGAGTAGGATCCCCTTTCTCCAATGGTGATCGTGTCCCTGTAATGTAAATATGCCCATATATGGTCAAAGGGGCGTTCCTTGGTATTCAAAATGCCCATGTGAGGGCGCTGTTTTTAAAAAAAAGCGGCCGCTCGCTCAAAATCTGTGATTGGTTAGATTTTCTGTTTCCATAATAACTGTGGCAAACGTGGAACAGGTGACAGTATACCTTTAATATGGATATGCCGTAGAACACAATAGACATGCACAAAATTTTCGTGTGTGAATGGTTAACCTTTTTTACGTTTTGGAATATATGTCAATAAAGTATCTATACTACAGTCACCAGGTTTATCTGGCTTCAACTGATCAAATGATTTTTTAATGTTTAACCGCAAAGAAAAATGAGTCACAGAATAACACTCCGTCCTTTCATTGGACAGATCATACATCGTAAACTTGGAGTCAGGAACGTCATGGTCGGTGACGGGAAGATATGTAAGATCGCGTCCTTCTCCCATGCCATCCGAACTGATCAGCAATCCGTCGTTGATAAAGTTGGGGTGAGTAATTTCATTCTAGGAACTCAAGTTTTGTCATTGTATAGTTGTTGGATTACCAAACAAAACAGATCTTGACCATATTGCAGTTTTTCTTGATTTACAAGATCAGCTCGAACACAGTGATGTCAAGTTCGAAGAACATCGTCACAGCGTGCGATTGGCCTAGGGTCATTGCATCTTGCCATTTCGATCAATATGTGTATAAATTTGTGAGATTACAAACGTGTGCAACCTCTGCTCATCGTTGACTGATGAAGTGACTCTTGTTAAGAACAAAAGATCCTTATAGAAACATCTATCCCCAAGGTTTACTATCATCGGAATATACAAACCTACTGTCGCATTAGATTTCCACCTCCTATAAAGGTTACAGATATGTAATTTAATGTGATGTACCAACGGAGTCTCCCCAAGAATTTTACATTCATGGGTTAAAAAGATTTTTCCCTTGTGTTGGTTCAAAGGGTCGCATCCCCATACGTTGGATGGCCCCAGAGTCTCTGACTGGCAATGAGTTCTCATTCAAATCTGATGTGTGGACGTATGGCATCGTTATGTGGGAGATCGTAACACTGGGTAAGTCAATTGGACTGATTCCTTATGACGTCAGTTCTGTCATTGATATGTAAAACATTGATATTGTCCAATTTTGAAATGGCATCTCTGGAATTGCGTCCCGTCAGTTTGAGCGAAGTGGTAATTTGTTACAAACGGTACTTTTATTTTAATAAAAAAGATATCAACGTGGATTATTAAGATCAACAGAAACAATTACAGCGGCATAACAAAGTTTATGTCGGCAAACAGCCGCTGCCGCAAATGAGATTTTATCTCGAGAATGAAATTTAAGATTGCGATCTGTGAAATGTTCACTAAGTGCTGTATATTTGATGACATCTGTCTAGGTTGATAAGAGTCGAAGCTTTAGACTTTCCATTCTTTTAGTTGCTTAAATCTCTAGATCATGAAATAAACCTCGTGATAAAAACAATAGGAAAGCTTTTTAAGGTAGAGTTCGTCTTTGGGACAGGTATTCCGAATATCAAATCTTTACAGTACTTCTTGGTCTAACACTTGTGAGCGCTCATTTTTAACTCGTAAAGTATAGCTAAGGTTAATTTTCACTGATTTATTTTCGGGAAATTCGAAAATTCAATTTTCCTCATAGAGTTAAACAAAGGGATGGCGGCCATTTGTAATTCAAATATCGGTAAAATAGTAGGTAATTTGTTTCACTATAGCCAAAATTTGCACGGCGATTTTTGTTTTTGATTTGTTAAGGGAATTGTTGAAAGCTTCGTATAAATCTTTCGATGAGTATGGTACCTAAAGATGAACACTCGGAGGTTTTACAGGAAGGGGACATACGAGGAAAGACGTACCTTTGAGTCACTGTTTTATTGTATTGTTGTAAAGCACAAATAGCATGGACAAAATTTAACTTTGTGTTCGTTTACACTCACAGGTGCGTTGCCTTACTCAGGAATGGCTAACAAGGAAATCGCTGAACACATCAAATGCGGCCAACGCATGGAAAAGCCAACCCACTGCACCGACGAAATGTAAGCCAGGACAACAACAAAGCTAACCTTTTCAAGAAAACTACAAATTATGTACTTTCGTAATCAAAATCAGAGTCACCGTTCAAGCTTTTCAACTAAAGAAGAAAATTGATTGAAGTCCACGAATGTTTGAAATTCAAAATGGCCGCCATTCTTTGAGTTAAGATCTAAATCTTTTGAAAACGAAAGTTCTCGAATATCACAGAACAAAATGGTGAGAAGTTCACGTGAATGCCTTCTGCAAGTTTGAAAATGGGTATAACTACTTCTAGAGTACCAAAGCAATTTAATATTTTTGAGAGTGTAATTTTTTTTTTGCTACGAATAGAGATCTTTCTACATCAAGGGTGCACATTTTCTAAACTTTATCTGAACATTTACTGTTATTTATATCCCCGTTCGAACACGTTACTCTATATCAATGCATCATGAAAAAGTGTTATCATATTTTGCTCACATTCTCCTGTAGATATTCATTGATGTTACGTTGTTGGACCCAGAGCCCCGGAAACCGACCTACCTTCCCGGAGATCCTCTCAGAAATACGGCGAATCACCAAGAATGAGCAGGTGAGCGATGTCTCTCAGTCCACGCGGTTTGTAACCTGTGATACTACTAAAACTTCCGTCTGTAGCAGGCTTTGGTTAAGTCACTGGTTGGCGCGCGGATAGTGAGACAACAATCGACACACTGCTCGTTCCGCTAGTTTTATATGTGACTTGAATTTCATGTATATTGAACGATGTTTTATTTATTCTACGTTACGCGCGGTGAATGCATCCTTTCATCCCCGGGCTTTTATTACATGCCTCGATGTGAGTGCAAATCAGTGCGTCTATCTGAATAGGAACATCCGGGGAGTTGGCCGTCCATGTGAACGATGTACGGACCGGTTTCCATAGTTACCGCTCCGGTGAAGCAGCGCAGACGCTTAATGCTTGATGTAAAATATCCATGCGCGCACTGCTATCTTGACTTTCGTGAAAATCTGTTTGATGTTGGTCAATAATGATAAATTTTTTGCAGTTTGAGAATGCCCTGCATGTAACTATATGTCATATAGCGTTAACTGTGCAGAGAGGCATGTAATAAAAATATTATTGCCCTAATGCGTGGGTTTATGTGCCCTCGCAGCAGGAGATAATGTGCTTTCCTGTCGTCTGGCAAATTGTCACCTGCTCTCAGGGCACATAAACCAATGTATTCAGGCAATAATGTATATTTAAACAAATCTTAAGGGACTTATGTAGCAAATTTCAAAGAAATTGGACAAGCCCTTTCAGAGAATACAGATTTTTTGACCATGAATGGCATAAATTGCCCTAAAAAGACAAATATTGAAATTTCACCACATCTATACACATCCAATCAATTTGGACATGCTGCTACAGAGAAAAAGATGTTTTGATCAAAAAAGGGCAACAATTGCTCTAAAAACACAAATATGCAAATTTCTCTATATTTTGCAAACAGCTTCTCAGTTTGTCAAAATAAATTGTAAATTATGAGATATGCATGTTTGGTGGAGTGAATGTAGGCATTTCACCACGCAGTAGAAAGGGAAGCCAGGAAACCCAAATAGTCAATTTTCAAAACTATGGGAAGCTACTGAGGAGCAAGAAGACAATGTTTCAGAGGAAGATGTGTAATCTGAAAAAAATGCTCCCCAAGTGCCACCAAATAAGACCATTTTAATCTCTACTTTTCAAAAGCTCCAACGGCAGGAGGGGGGACACCCCCCTCCTGACCTCCCCCCCCCAAAAAAAAATACTCCTCAAGTGCCACCAAATAACACCATTTTTAATCTCTACTTTTCAAAAGCTCCAACGGCACGAGGGGGACACCAGGTCCCTCCTGACTTCCCCTGTAACCGCTTGCGCGGTCGCTTGTGGTGCTTCGCACCACATCTCTGCCCTCTTTATCCTCAGACAGTGACAAACTAAAAAAAATTATAAATCTGAAAATTTACTCTGAAAAAACATTTGCACAGCTAATCTCATTGGAAAAAATTTTTTAGAAATTTACAATAGTAAAAAAAAATTTCACAATTTCATTGTGACTACCCCCCCCCCCCTCCCAAGATCTAATGGTCCATCCATAAGTGTGTCCATTGTGCTTTTATTTGCAGGTTGTCAACCTTGATGAATATGACAGTGAGTTGTACGGTACCGTGGACGATTTCTAATTCTCATCTGTGGAAGATGCAGAGATCTCTCAAGAAATCGCATATGCCGTTTGGCGTCTAATTCAAATCATGACAAAGGAGATATATTGGATTATATAGCAACAATCGTTATTTACCACCCTATCTTTATCTTCCAAATTCACTATACCGCAGTATGTAATCATTGGAGTGAAAAGTCTGATATTTTGTAATCTGACCATTGAAAGTAATTGGGATCACAACAAACGTATTTGGATTTTATACCCTTGTCAAAACAGCGGACATTTTTCATAACTATTTTGTACTATCAGGAAAAAGGTATGGAACAGTCTAATCAAGAATGTAACTTCCTTCAATGGCGAGAAGTCACTTAACCCATTTAATTGTATGATAATCAGCAATTTTTATTACTGCAGCTCATTACACGAAATTTACAGGCGATATTACAGTGATTCGTGAGTGGTGATGATTTACTACCACAAATACCACATATTTTATGTGTTTTACCTTAAAGGTATCTCGCTTCCTAAAATGTATTTACCGAGAAGTTACCCTTGACTGAAAAAAGGCGAGTTTGGCAATATGCACAAACGAGTAAAATTAATTCATGACATAAGCAAGGAAACATTATTTAGTTATTCCTAACCATGGACACTATATATGTCTTAAAGTATCTCTGTATTCGACATCTTAACCGCTAACGATCACTTACTACAAGATTACTATTTTGGATATGTTACCACAAAGATATTCTTAAATGTCAAAATATACCTCCACAAGATGTCTCTCTTTACTGTTTGCATCAGACATTACAAAATGAATATTTCAAATCCGTCTGTGTCGCATATATTAGTTATTCTGTGTTGCAAAGGGACAGCCTTTTCGCACATACATACATACATACATACATACATACATACATACATACATACTAAAGGAACAATCTCAAAATACTCATCATGGAGGTCAAAGTTAGATAAACACGATTGGAACTAATTTGGGATAATTGGATGGTGAAGTAATGTCTGTTTGATCTGCAAATGTAAGCTCATCTACTTTTATTTTTAAGTTACATACTTGTTATTATGAGTAATTTGTAATATCGATCGCAACATTCAGCTAAAGGCACCTAACAATTTTAAGAAATATGAAAATTATGAAAATCCAATAATCCCGAGTTAGTTCCAATCGTGTTGATATTAATGGATAATTTTGGGAAAGCTGAAAGATGGCTTTCTTGTGGAGGTCGACTGAATTTTAATCGGACCCTGTGATGTAACTTTTCTGGCTTTATAACAAGATGTATCTTTTATTTCACATTCGGTAAAGAAAATGAAAAAAACGGACGACCTGGAATTAAAATATAAATTTGCATGCATGTAACTACTATTAGGTCATAGAAAAAGCAGTGATGGAAAGCAGAATAATGTCTGTACAGCTGTGGAAATTGTAATTATATCAACATTACACTTTAAAAAAAATGAAATTCTGACGACCTGGGTTGTTGTATTGATCTCTCAATAGGGCTGTTTGCAAATGACCTCATTGTGAATTCTTGAAAATTTCGCATCCAAGGGCGACGAAAATACAATCTTATTGGCGACAGCAGATGTAAAGAAATATTAACGGCTCAGACTATGAACTGCAACAAGTCGTGTATGCAACAAAATTTTCCAAATTTCTTGCAATATTGAGTTACAAACCCACAACAGCGAACAGTCCTATTTACCTAGGGGTCAGGTTTCGGGAGAGGAAACGTGATTGAATTAACTTTTTTTTTTATATCTTGAGGATTTCAATAACAGTAAACGGAATAAAAATGCTAATTAAACAGATTTTTGGCGTAATCTCTAGAGTGTGCTCTGTTATGAAAGGAATGGAACTTTTGTGGAATGACTGCATCTGCATTTGGTAAGGAGAAAAAAAGTAGGCGTACTGCTTTCTTTCACCTTCATCGCCATGCAACTGACCCAAAGTTTCAGTTGTGTGTTGTAGCTGCGGTCACTAGGTTGGTTAAAGGCATACTGTCACCTGCTCGAATTTGCCACAGTTACCATGGAAAGAGAAAATCTAACAATCACAGATTTAAAAGGGTGGCCGCTTTTTAAAAACAGCGCCCTAACATGGGTATTTTGAATACCAAGGAACGCCCCTTTGACCATATACGGGCATATTTAGATTACAGGTGACTGTATACCTTTAATGAATAAGATTTTATCCTACCATCAGCCATGTAGAAAAAACCCACAGATTTGCAACAAACACCGTATTTATTAGAATATTGTGGCTCACAGGTGAGTGGAAAAGCACCTTTTGTGGACTCTGTCAACTTATAAAGACACGACAGTCTCAATATTTGCATCGGTACATTAAACTTGAATGATTTTATTCCATGTTGCACTAATACAAATATCTGTATGTGTATCTGCATAGTAATAACCTTTCAAAAGCAATGTGTTGCATAGTGTAGCCCTATTGTATACTTTACTTTCATGTAAATCTGGATATATCCCCTCGGTTAAGTATCACTCAAGCTGGATGATGAACTTGCCCTTCTGTAATAAACCAATAAGCTTTAATGGCAAGAAACAGCTTATATCGTGAAATAGAATGATGTTAATTAGAACCAGTGAAAGAAAAATTGGATGATATCTTTAGAAATAAAAGCACAAAGTAAGATTTTTATGGCCTGGTATCATATGGCTGCAATAATGTACAATGAATACGATGTAATCGAAAAACATTGTTTCTACAACGAAACCAATCCATCACACCAAAAAAATCAAATATGGAAATAGCTTTTTTTTAATAAGACAGTATTGTGCAAATTTCATCATTTGCACAATACACAAAGCCGATATGCCTAGGAACCTAAAACTAACTTGGAAAGCTGTTGGATTAGGATTTTAGGTAATGAATTATGTTCTGACAAAAGAAATTTGCATGTGCAAACGTCATAATTTTCCCAAAGTCACAATCACTCTTAGGAGCCTGCCAGTACCTTTGAAAGCTATTCAAGTTACCCAAAAAGTTCTGAAAAATATGACATTTTTAACAAAAAATATCAAAATTAGACCAAATTTTTACCTATTTAATCATTTTGATATGTGTTGATTGGGTCATCCTAAAATCCAATTAAGACCTACTAGACAAGTCATTCCTAGAGAGAAAACTTTTGACAAAAATGTCCAAAATATTCTCAAAAATACATATATGCGAATTTCATGCTAATCTGAATGAATGGTTCCTATCAACATATATACCAATTATCAGAGAAACAACTGTCATAAAGGGGAATTTTTTGAAATTTATGAAAAACCATAGTTATGTACTGCCGCATCATGATCTATCAGATTTCAATAGTTCTAGATAAACGGGGAAAGAAACCTCTTATTAACGCTGGTCATATTTGGTGCAATAATTTTTGAGTTATCAGCTCCACAAATTTGGTCTACAGACAGACGCACAGAAGATAGAAACTGACACACAAACATACACACAGAATAATGACATTGGCCCCCTTAGTGTGCCTCTGGCACACGGGGCCCAAAATGTGTGAAAACACAGCCTCTGGCAGATGGGGGCTGAAATGTGTGAAAACACAGCCACTAGTGTGCCTGATGCCTGGTACATGTGTGATACTGATTCAACCACTATTTTCTGTTGTCTGTGTTTCTTTCCTAGCAATTTTCAATGTCAAAGTTACAGCAAGACTAATGAAGACTGTACTCCACTAAACAACTACACAAATCAACATAATCCTAGGGGGTCCAGTCATTCCAAAAAATATATTAAAGTTCCATTAGCTGTATCTTCTGGCGATTTTTCCGTTAGTTTTGATTGAAATGATCACTGGCTCATGTTGCATAGCCTGTCAAATAACAGAGAATCGCATAATATTCGGAAACATTACGTGCCCTACAACTAAGTAACATGTGATTTTACAACGAAAATTTCAATTTTTGTCCGGACAGAAATACAAACTCTGTTGACACGCGGATTGCAACGTAGGCATTCTTCTGCACCTGCGCGAGCCATTTACAGCAATTTCAAAATAAATATTCATTACTTATGCCCGGCACTTACGTCGTAGTCCATTGTCCGAGCACCTTGCGTAGCCAGATGTCTGGCAATCCACGACGCAATGTTGTTTTGATCCCGCAATAAACGTGAACTTGTACATCTCGCATGATCGCGGCGTCACCATATCTGCGTTCTCCCCAGCACGCTGAGCATACCAGACATCAACAAACGAGCTCGGAAGGGCAACACGTTTGAACAAAAATTTGCAGTTTTATGTGGCTATAACATCACTAATCATGTTTGTTTCTTCGTAAAACAACATTTTGCAACAAATATGAGCCTCCAACATGGAATTTTCCGAGGTAAAAAATGGTCAAAAGTTACAAATAATGGCCCTTTAAGGACGACCCCCTACAGAAAAGAAAATTGTTATCATCAAAGAGTCTGGGTCCAGTGTCCTTCAGGGATGTATGGTCATAGGGTGAATTATTGTTTCACGTCATCATATGATTCTGTACATCACCCACTCTACTGTCATGTTGCTCGGAGGAATGCATGGTACTTCCCGACACCCACAACAACGGCACTACAACAACGTTTCAATGAAAGAAATCTTTATTAAAATGCAATGCAATTGCAACAGTTTCAAACAAAACCTGATAAAGGTTCAAAATATAACACACAATCTGAATTTTTTTCACTTCCAAAACTGTTTAAAGCCAAGAAAAATCACATTCTAACTGAAAATGAAATATCAAAAAAACACTGAAAATACAATCTTACTGATAGATACACTTGTAGGTTGTTTTTTCAAGGCTCTCTCTTTCATCTTGCTTATATCGTAATTTTGCTGGTTTGTTTCGGGGAAAGAAATATGAGACAATTTATACTCCGAAAGAGTTCTGAATGACACAAACACACAGAAATTGCTGTTTATGTGAATTTGTGTACCACTCTAAGGTACTATTGTTGCTACTACTAACTACTACAGCGGCAAATTTTACTGCTGTACCTCGGACTCGGCGTTGCAGTTACTCTGCTTGCAGGAAAAGCTTGTAAAAAGACGCAGTCTCCAGTACTGAATCTGAGCCTGGCAACGTCGGTTCAACTTGCGTAAATTTTCTTTTCTGGTTAAAATATTGCAACTCATGTATATCAGTGAAAAGTTTTGAATCTGTGAAAATTTTTGCAGAACACACTGCATGGTACTGCAAGGACACGAAAAATTTTATCCCAAACAATGGCAAGAAACGCAATAAGAAGTTAATTTTTGTACTTTCTTTGCAAAGTGAAGATTTTTACAGGAAACAGATACTTCATGGCAGAGAATTCTTGCAACTCTTATAAAGTAACAGATTATCACTTTTAGTGACTTCATTTTGTACAACATTGTCAATGAATGAAAATACGTAAAATTCAGTTCATCACATAATGTAACAAAAATTATTTATATTAATTACAAGATTTCCTTCTTTCCTTTCCATTTTGTTTTATTGGACTGTTCTTTTTCTTTTGGCGGGCGACAATGCAAATGTAGTTGAATAACCCCAAAAAAAAAATGTCTTCAATTCTATACAACTGGAGGGACGTATCGATGGAGTCGGTCACTTTGGTGACATAAACGTAAATCACAGTGGCAGATCTGAGTTTGGATTCAAAAGAACAAATCATCATGTCCATCAAAAACTAACTTATTTATCATCATACTTTTAAATAGCACTGACAATATACAACCTTAAAGGTCACATCATACTCTCAAAAAAGAGTTAACAAATATTTTGTGTTGCATAACCAACTTTTTGACTGTCTATTTCAAAAAACTTTATAACAAAAACTTTTGTTTATCAATATATATAACAAACCTCGGTACACATTTTGGATTGGGATATTTGGGCTAGACATCTCAAAATGTATTCATAAAGGCCATAAAAAAAAGCTGACAGAGCGAAAAGCAAATGATACCATTAACAAATGCCATGATATGGTGTGATAGTGTTTACCTGGCTGGTTAAAAAAAAGAAAGTACAGCAATCGGAAATGAAATCAAAAATTCACAATATGGTAGAGATAGTTTGGAAGATTGATGCTTAAGAAGAAACAAGTATCTGATATGTAAAATCATCGACTGTACTCAATCTATCAATAGTTAAGATTAATATCGTTGTTCTAAAAGTATCTGCTTTTCAAAATAACAGAAATATAGCATTCTGAATATATTACTCTGAGAAAAAAGTCTGGAGTAAATAGAAACTGATTCAATCCAGTCAATGCTTATCCATCATGGCGGATAGCCTCATATACAATTCACATAAAAAATAATATATGTCCATTTAGCTTGCTCTATCTGGTATCACTATCTACGGTACTTTGCTTGTAGCCTTTCATGTGATGTTGGTCTATTTATGCAAACTTTCTTAGCAAAATTGTTTAATGTTGACAGCCAAGACAGTTGCAACTTTTGATGTAGTCATACTGATATTCCATAGTTGAGTTGTTACCGCAGCTCAGGGTGATTTCTCTCTTCTCCGACTCCGCTGGCTGGCAGCAATTGCAGTCGACGTCGATGCTGTGTAACTCCGTAGAATAGATGGAGGAAGACGCACATCTGCCCTCACAGTACGGTACTTCAACACGTTGGCTGCTGGCACACTCATCCACTTCGAGAATCACTTGGGTCTGCACCAGAGCACATTTGCCTGCTGGTGATGCTGTTGAACAGAGAAACAGGAATGTTTCAGGCATTTTCGGTTGATGCCAGGAATGAGGGGTCATTCTAACATGTAGAATATGGAGTACAAAGATGTCGTTTTGGAAGTGAATTTGAAGATTAATACCACACACATACACACACACACACACACACACACTCTCTCTCTCTCTCTCTCCTCTCTCTCTCTCTCTCTCTCTCTCTCTCATATAAACCCTTTGAGTGCAAAAGTCAATTTTGGATGACTGCATAAAATTTAAACCAGAAAATTTTCTTTTGAAATCCTGATAATTTTTTAATTTTTTCCCAAATTTTTGTTCAAAAATTGTGGTCAATTAAGAGTAATGACAATTTAGTCCAAAATTATCAAAAAAGTACAGAAAAAATCATGAAAACAGGTAAAATGATGCACTTGCAATTTGTGGGAAAATTACAGCACTGAAAATCTCAGGATCCTTGTATTATCTCTGCATCAAAGTCTATTATGGAATGCATGTACTTACCTGCACAATACTGGCAGCAACCACTACTGTCATTCCTAAGCTGATACTCCTGTAATGAGATTGGAAATCACATTTAAAATTGCCAGGATTAACATAATTTTTTTTTGAAACAAGTCATTGACAATGACATAGTCCCCACTTGTAAAAGGAGTATTAGTCTTGATGGGGCAGGGAAATGTGGTCATTAAGAAGTATCACTGGAGTGTATAAGTTCACATCTATGGGCACATGGGTTTATGTCATTTTTCCCAATTTATAACAAGAGGCATGTCTAAGTTATGGTTCTAAATCGGGAAAAAAGATCAGACCTCTAGCTGTGTTGGCCAGCCAAGAAATACATATGTGCATAATAATGAGGTATGAGATGTGAAATCTTAAGGTCTAATATCCTATCAAAATTGAAGCGTATAGAACTTGTGGTTACTGAGTTATGCATATATATGTATAATCAAGGTCTAAGGTCATCAAGGTCACGTGACATTTTGAAAAAAAAATTGTATTGCTAAGTTATCCCTATATACCAAAAATCAGACCTCTAGCTCTATTGGCTCGCTCAAAATTAGATATGCACATAATTGATGAGGTACAGTATGTGGCGTCATAAGGTGTCCAATCATACCATATATGAAAGGTGTAGCACTTGTGGTTACTGAGTTATGGACAAATATGTATATTTGAGGTCAAAGGTCATTGAGGTCATGTGATATTTTATCAAAGAAGTGTATTGCTAAGTTATCCGTATATACCAAAAATTAGACCTCTAGCTCTATTGGCTCGCTCAAAATTAGATATGCGCATAATTGATGAGGTACAGTATGTGGCGTCATAAGGTGTCCAATCATACCATATATGAAAGGTGTAGCACTTGTGGTTACTGAGTTATGGACAAATATGTATATTTGAGGTCAAAGGTCATTGAGGTCATGTGACATTTTATCAAAAAGTGTATTGCTAAGTTATCCCTATATACCAAAAATCAGACCTCTAGCTCTATTGGCTCGCTAAAAATTAGATATGCACATAATGAATGAGGTACAATATGTAACGTCATAAGGTGTCCCATCATACCAAATATGAAGGGTGTAGCACTTGTGGTTCCTGAGTTATGGACAAATATGTATATTTGAGGTCAAAGGTCATTGAGATCATGTGACATTTTGTCAAAAAACTTGTATAGCTAAGTTATCCCTATATACCAAAAATCAGACCTCTAGCTCTATTGGCTCGCTCAAAATTAGATATGTGCATAATTAATGAGGTACAATATGTGGCGTCAAAAGGTGTCCCATCATACCATATATGAAAGGTTTGGCACTTGTGGTTACTGAGTTGTGGACAAATATGTATATTTGAGGTCAAAGGTCACATGACATTTTGTCAAAAAAATTGTATTGCTAAGTTATCCCTATATACCAAAAATCAGACCTCTAGCTCTATTGGTTCGCTCAAAATTAGATATGCACATAATTAATGAGGTACAATATGTGGCGTCATAAAGTGTCCCATCATACCATACATGAAGGGTGTAGCACTTGTGGTTACTGAATTATGGACAAATATGTATATTTGAGGTCAAAGGTCACCGAGGTCATGTGACATTTTGTCAAAAAATTGTATTGCTAAGTTATCCCTATATACCAAAAATCAGACCTCTAGCTCGATTGGCTTGCTCAAAATTAGATATGCACATAATTAATGAGGTACAATATGTGGCGTCATAAGCTGTCCCATCATACCATACATGAAGGGTGTAGCACTTGTGGTTACTGAGTTATGGACAAATATGTATATTTGAGGTCAAAGGTCACCGAGGTCACGTGACATTTTGTCAAAAAAATTGTATTGCTAAGTTATCCCTATATACCAAAAATCAGACCTCTAGCTCGATTGGCTTGCTCAAAATTAGATATGCACATAAGTGGCGTCATAAGCTGTCCCATCATACCATATATGAAGGGTGTAGCACTTGTGGTTACTGAGTTATGGACAAATATATATACATTTGAGGTCAAAGGTCACCAAGGTCACATGACATTTTGTCAAAATATCTGAGATATCTGCGTGAACGGATGGCCTCACGGATGGACTCATGGACGGACATGACCCAATCTATAAGCCCCCTGGACTTCATCCATGGGGACTAAAAACTGTGTCACTGCATCCTTTTTGCAATATGAATACGATGAGAAACTAAATTTTTATTTTTCTTGGCCTTATACATGGGAGTCTATGGACTGCCTTATACATGGGAGTCTATGGACTGCCTTATACATGGGAGTCTATGGAGACTGCCTTATACATGGGAGTCTATGGAGGTGAAAACTAAAAAGTCCTCTAACACGGCCAAATTTGATCGCATTGTGAAACAAATCGACGTGCATCTGTATGGGGTAGGGTACTATCCTTGTGCAAAGTTTGAAAGATATTGACCTGGGCATGTCTGAGATATCTGCGTGAACGGACGGATGCACAGACGGACGCACGCACGCACACACGGACGGACATGACCAAACCTATAAGTCGCCCCGGACGGTGTCCGTGGGGACTAAAAAGGCACAAAAATCATCCCAGCATGACTGATAACACCATTGCAGTAAACATTAGGTAATTAGGGACGACTGCATGAACTTGCATGGTACCTGAAACCCGAGTCCTTGCCTGAGCAACTGGGGTGACAAAACAGAAGACTTTTAATCCCCAAGGTGTGAATGTTCCTTTGTTATGTTTATCTAATCCAGCTGGTGCTATTGTAGTGCCTTTGTAGGAAAGGCAGGTCTGTGAAATTGATCCTCTAAGTTAATGGAGCCTTCCCGTAATGAATGCCTTAGACAGTGCATACACTATACTTAACTGACAGTGTAGAAGAATAGCTCCAATTAGCTCCTAGACATACAGCACATGGGGAAGTTGTAAATGTTGGTACTGACATGGTAATCATAAAATTTTATACAAGTTATTGATTCAGTGATTGCATGTTTAAAATATCAGCTTGATGCTTTAGTCAATTTTTCTGACAAGACTCTTTTTTTTAAAAATAATAAACAGAATATGATGACACTGCACAATTTGTATTATATTACCATGCCCAGCCTGTCGCATTTGATTGGTCGAGCTGAACCACGTGACTGACCACAAATACACAGTAATGGTCTGTTTACATGCCCGTGAATATGAATAATAAAATTAACAACTCAAAGTATCGTATCTTTACAGCTCAACGTAAATCTTAATCAATCACAAAATAAAATGGATAACTTGTGGGCCAAGTTGAGATACTTTTTTCTGAAAATATCTCCGGATTGGCCAATATTTTACAGCGCGCGTGACAGTGCGTCGCGTATTGCTCAGTTCTGGGGCCCAGTTGTCGTTCGCGGTCCGAAAATTTCGCAAATTTTGACGGTTTTCTCCGGTTGGATGATAATATAATGGAAATAACAGACTCCGCTCTGACCATTAACGTTTATTTGTGGGCGCGGGCTCGAGGAAAGCCAAAATTAAAGGGCTCGGAAGCCTCGCCCGTTAATTTTTGGCTTTCCTCTCGCCCTTGCCCACAAATAAACGTTAATGGTCAGCGCGTCACCCGTTATTTCTATATTAGTACTCGCAAGTTCATTATCAATAGCACTGTTTGCGGTTACAAGTTTGTTGCTAAATAAAGCTGCAAGTATGTGACATTGGACACGGCTGCTTAAAATGCGGACAAACTTTGTCAGTCTTGCATGCATGGCTGTTGTTTCTGATTGTAGTCTGAGCAGTTAGTATGTCCTTTAGCATTCATTGTAACACTAGCGGTCGCCTACTAAGTTGTATTTTGATCATTCTTGCATGCGCAATTTCCAAAAGTGTGATCTAAAACTCCTGACAAATATTTATTTTTGCATATTAATGAGAGAACAATGCTATCATTTGCATACAGCCCTATTGAGCTGCATCCGACTGAAGCAACATTATCTACTTGTTTGACACAGTCATAACGACTGATTTGCAAAACAAAACTGATGGGAGTCCAGTGCATCTTAAGATTCAAATCAACGCTTGATTATTCTCTTTTTGCAGAGTATGCAACTGCTACTGTTGTCAAGTCACATAGCTAACATATCAGGACTTACATGTACAGTTATATACATGTATATTGTACATGTATGTATCCAGTATATGTCTCATTTTTATTTTACCCACAAAAACTTTGGTGCAAGAATAAATTTGCTCACGAGTGACAATGTCACCCAGCAGACTGAAGCTCTGTAATGAAATACCAAATTGAATGTACTTACAGGTGAGGGACATCCTGGTGGGTCTATGGGTGGACAAGATGTGTAGTACGGATAGATTCTTGGTATTCCGTTACCATCCAGTTTGCACTCAATATAATCACATGGGTTTTGAGGATCTGTGGGCACCCATCTGTCACCAGCCTGCAGGAATGTAGTCGATGGTACATGTATCATTAGAAGAAGAAAGCCACAACAAATTTTGATTTTACACAAAAATAAATAAACCCATACAAAAAAGCCAAGGTGTAGATAGGGCAAGATACAATGTAAGCAATACTGAATACATTAATCACATAAAAAAATGTTCATCACTTAATCAGGTAGAAAGAAGCACTCTATTTGTGGCAGAGAATTTTGTGGATATGCATCTTTAACTAGGCTTCTCAAAGTAGCATGAGGTATTGGAATGTGAACAAAACTTGCTTTTGACCGAAACTTTGCCATATATCTGAACACACGTCATTTAGTGGGAGCAATGCTTCGGTTCAAATCAGTCAGTTTGAAGAATCTTAGGGAATACAGTAGAACTCGAAATCCGGAGATGCTGGTAATAGAAATCAGGGCCGTCGTAGACCACCCACTGCCAGTCAGTGTCAACACAGATTTAGATGTACCATGTAAAGGTCAACTGAATTCCCCGGTATCAAAATAGAAACAAAATTGTGCAAGGATACACTCACAGATATTTCACTCACCTCATGCCTTCCTTGCTCATCAACGCACCACCTCTTTTCACAGTTGCCACAGCACTCATCAGAGTCAGGGTTGACGTACTCTGAATCCTACAAAAAGAATCAGGAAAACTTCAGTGAGTCACTGAGCCAGTTACTGTTACTCCATATGGGTTTATCATAAAATAGCATTGCTTTTCGTTTTCTCTGAAAATAATTTTAATCCTTGTAACTAAGTTTGGAGGGAGCCTTGAGATCTGGACAAAGCTAGACAAGATTACACAGTAACTAGAGAACATACATTGACATAAGAAACATTTCACTTCATGTTTTTCTTGCATGTTTCAAATATCATTACCGATTCAAAAAAATGTTTTGCAGACACTGTAGACAGACCAGTGTCCGTCAAATGTAAAAGAGTTGCTTACTGGCTGCAAAACCTTACCAGCGCAATTATGGGCCATGAAATACAGTTGACTCACCTCTGGACAGTCTTGTGGGGAATTCACAGGGCATGTCTCGACTTGGCATTCCATTTTGTAGAACTCACTGCCTAGGTCTATTTGCTCTGTACAATAGCATGTTTTACATGGATCACTACCTTGTACGTTATCTGTACCAGGCTGTGGTAGGGATGAAAGAAATGGTACTATGGTTAGATGAAATCAGTAACAAAACTCATTTCTGTTATTTGATTTTGTTCTTTATACTCAAATGACAATTAAGGTGGTATGCACCTCGAAAGTGAGACTGAACTTTTGCTCAAACTTTCCCGAATGAAACTTAACTTTTAACCACTCTCTTGCCAAATCAAAAATCAAAATCAGGTGTCACCGTACAAAGTTTGGTACTAGAGAACAAGTTACCTAACATTTCCTGAAATTTCAAATTCAAAATAGCCGCCTTTCCTGTGTTAACGCTAAGGGGAAAAATGAAATTTTCGATTTTTGAAAAATTAGGACGATAAAGATTTTTCTTACTCCATGAGCTTTAAAATGAGCCCCCATGAGTGGAAGACCAGAATCATATTAAAAAATTGAGAGTCCGAATATCTGTCCCCGAGGCGCATTCTACCTTAAGTCAGGCTGCATTCACAATATGGTCTACACGCTCCAAGAAATGGCCATACATATAGTGGCAATGTATAGGCATTCTGTACATTCAGTCTGGTTATCAAACCAATAAATTTAGTCACATACCTGTATTTCTTCAATTTGGTTAGTCAGTGTGTTGTTCCAAAGGCACACTTCCTTGGGAACTGAAATACAACATTACAAAAAGGATAAGTGCTTGCATATTTCCTTGTAATGTCGTGGCGGCTCTGGTGATTTGACACGACAAATGAACATTCATTTACATGAGAATTTGCATGTTGAAAGGCGCTCTCTTGTACTGAAGCATATCAAGCATAAAGCCTTGTTTTTTTTTATTCTTCATGTCAACATTTCGCTGTCCTTTTCTGAAATGACTTGAGTTTCCTATTGAACACTGTCTCATTCTTTTCAATATGTTTGTCTGAAACAATGAACCATATGTATATAGTCATTCCCATTTTCTCATATCTGGACAGACTTAACAGTACTGGTACATACATGTATATGTAATGACTGAACATGAGAAAGCACTTCTATGCTCATTTAAAATGATCAAAAGCAACAGATTTCAGTAAAAGATACAAAAAAATATACTATACTTACCACATTTGATTTCTGAGCATTCACATTCATCAGCTGATTTCACTCTTTCCTTCTCGTAACCCTGGCAACAGAGCAGACATTTTGATAAGAATAGCAAAATTGGTAAGTTTTTCTCCATATGTGTGAAAGCTATATTTGTAAGGAATTTAGCATGCTGCAAATTTAAAACTCTTTCAACTGTGAAAATTGAAAGCAGCTGCTACAATAGTGATGATACAAGATAACGCAATACCATTTCAAAAACATTTGGCTAGTTTGTGATTTTTCTTTCTTATAAGAGAGCATAAAATGAAGTTGGAATTGATTTTAACTCAAAAAAGTTAGAGTAGAAATGTTTGGCAAAGAATAGAAAACAAATGATGTCATAACAACTTACAATTGGGCAGTCGATGTCTTGGACAGCTGGGCACTCACATACTGAAAGAAAATAAAATTATCAGTTGAAGGAAGAACAAACCTCATGGAATGATATTACTGGGACTCTCAAACTTTTACAATTCTTTTCTGCTATACCACTTATATGGGGGTTCATTCATTTTAAAGCTCTTGGTGTCAGAAAACTTTTCACCAGCCTAGTTTTTCGAAATCCAAAATATTATTTTTCTTCATAGAGTTCACACAGGGGTGGCGGCCATTGTGAATTTTACATATCAGTAAATCTTGGGTTATTTGATTCTCTAATACCAAAATTTTGCACGGTGACCCCCAATTTTTTATTCTTGATTTTGAAAGAGAATGGTTGAAAGATTCCTTAAGGAAAGTTTGAGCAAAAGTCCAAGTCTTTTGCTTTCAAGGTGCATACTACCTTAATGGTAGGAACTGATCAACCAAGCTTGTCATAGCATTTCTCTATTGCCTCAGGGATAAACAAATGGAATTTGAATGTACAAAACCATGCCAACTTTGGTTTTAATCTATTTGTGCTATTTTTCATCACTTTTTACTCACCACATTCAAACTCAGAACAGCAGGCACTGAGGCTCTCTGGAGTCTGTTGTTTTATCATATTTGTTGGACAGATGAGATTATCCACAGGACAATTTGCCACATTGCATTCTGAAAATGAAAAAATAATACAAGTAAGTAATACAAAACTCATCTTTGAGTGTCATTCTATAGGTCTACAAGTAAAGTGTTTCTCAACTCTGCTATCTGAATTGCATCACACAGTGACTGCAATTTCTATGCATGTGTTAAAAATATCCAATTACAGCAAAAAACAGGATGGTTGGACAGTATCATATACATTACGTTTACTTTTTTTGTAAGTGGCACACAAGTTTTGTAGATAACATTGTAGATAAGGAGAACCGACTCATTTGAGGTCTGGATAGAATACACATGGGAATTGCTAAATTAGTAAAGCTACTGCAGTGAACTGCAATAAAACTGCTCACACTAATTAGTTTCAGCTGTAGCCAGCTGGCAAAGTAGACAACATTGTATGTACCAAGCAGACAGTTTGTCTGGGGAAGTTGAAATAAACAAGATTTGTACATGGACAAGTGCATGGTAATGTTACATTGTACACAGGGTGCCAATCGTAACTTATTTAAGCTTACAACCCCAGACAGAGCTAGTTTTTTGCCTTTGACAAGCATAATTTTTGTCTGTATCAAGTAACCTCGGTCAACTCTAAAGTGGCCACGGTGAAACAGAAACTGCCCAGTTATAACACACTACACGCTAATCTGCCAGCTGGCTACAGCTGAAACAATTAGTTGTAAGCAGTTTTATTGCAGTTCACTGCAGTAGCTTAGTAATTTAGCAATTCCCTTGTGTGTTCTATCCAGACACTCAAATGAGTCGGTTCTTTTTATCTACAATGTTATCTACAAAACTTGTGTGCCACGTACAAAAAAGTAAACGTAATGTATATGAGACTGTCCAACCATCCTGTTTTTTGCTGTAAAGGTATACAGTCACAAGTAATCTAAATATGCCCATATATGGTCAAAGGGGCGTTCCTTGGTATTCAAAATGCCCATGTGAGGGCGCTGTTTTTAAAAAGCGGTCACATGCTTAAAATCTGTGATTGGTTAGATTTTCTCTTTCCATGGTAACTGTGGCAATATTGGAACAGGTGACAGTATACCTTTAAGCTCCATGTGGCATTAAATTTGGAGCCCTGTTATTTGGCAGTTTGTGTCATTTTTTGACAACAAAACACTACAGGCAAATAAAGAGCAAATACATGCATCCATCACCAGCATAAGTGTAAACATATTTCATCATGTGTACAAACTTGGTGCTCCTTCGCCAAAATAAATATCTCTTGCATAGAATGAACACTTATTGTATTCTAAAGGCACTGAGTAAACTAGTTAGAATTTTTTCTGACTTACCACATTTGAACTTTTCACAACAATCATCTGGATTTTCCTTGTACTGTTCGACTGTCTCAAATGGTTGACAAGACGGCGCTGGTTCAACTTGACACAGTTTACAGACTGCATAATAAGACGACAGTTTAGATACATTATTTGACCATATCTGTCAAACTCCTTTGCAGGACTAAATCAACATCAGTTGTTTTGTGAGTGAAGCTGCTTGCAAACATGCACAATTTCGACTTGAAGAAAACGCAATAGGGCTCATTTGTGAAGACACCAGAGTTCAATCATTAGAATACACAAGAAAACATTTGTCCAAAACTTTGTGAACGATTCTTTGAATTTACTCCTACTGGAATAGGTGAATTATTTTGCACTTTGTTATCACCTACTGAACTTGTATGTTCTGATTTGAAACTGAAAAAATCACGTGTACATGTAGAAGGATATGACCAAAGCCACTGCTCCGATACTTACCGCATTCTTGAACTGTGCAGCACTCATTAATGCTTTGGTTTACCATTGTTTGATCTTCATTGCAAACTGGGGAGGAGTCCGCTGATTCATCAGGACAGCTTGTCATGTTACACACTGTTTAAGCAGAAAGATCAAAACCCTATCATAAACATTTATTCACTGTATTAGGTGTCATAAAAGCGTGAAATTTGGATAAAAGAGAAGGAAACATTCCTGTTTTATCCGAAATACTTGACAGCATTAACTTTGCATGCTGACTGATGTTTCTGTGAGAAAGAATTACCGGTGATACGCTACATGTAGCTAGGCTTACCACATTCATGGGTAGGGCAGCAGACACCTTCCTCATGATGAGTCTGCAGGATCTTGGGATAGGTGCACTGGGGATGCGGTGGACAGTCTGTGATGGTAGTACTGATGATTCCGCCAGGAGTACAAGTATGCCGGATACACGGTCCATCATTCCATTCCTCACCAACCTGCGGAAAAAAATCAAAAGCTTTCGAGATTTGGGTTTGTTTGAAGTCCAAGTTTACGCAGCAATGTCAGTGTTATCTAGTGTACTTGAGTTACTTTCAAATCATGTCGTATGTGCTTTCTTCAGAAATATGGCCGAACATTTTTTTTTTTTGCATTCAACTGGTAATTTTGAAAAAGATTGATGAAAGTCACTGCCTACCTGGTGAACAGCTCCGCTGTCTTCGATACAACGGTCTGAAAATGGAAAGGGGAAAAATAAACCATTTGGCAAGAGATTTAAGACAGGTGAATAAGTATTGTTTTGTGTCCTGCTCAGCTCAGCTTCAGCAAGTGCTGACAGAAGCCTGATTGTGTACAAAAATGCAGCATGTAAGTCACTTGTAATGTTACAGAGGTATTTGACGACTAAAAGTGCTTTCTCATTTCATCTATTTTAGACTTTGCATTGAAAATATAAAGTTTTATTATTGAACATATATCAATAATTTTGTCTCTTTCTTAGACAAAACCCAGAGTTTGAAAATAACCACAGGTACTTTGATAGGGTCAAGGTAGAAAGCACCTTGGGGAAAGATATTTGGACTCTCAAATTTTTTCTATTCTTTTCTGATCTACCACTTATGGGGGCTTGTTTAAAAGCTTTTTGGGTAAGAAAAAATTTCACGATCTCTTTAGAAAATTGCAAATTTTAAATTTCCCATAGAGTTAACACAGAGATGGCGGCCATTTTGAATTTCAAGTATCGGTAAATACTAAGTAACTTGATTCTCTGTTACCAAACTTTCAACGGTGACCTCTGATTTTTATTCTTGATTTGGTCAGAGAATGGTTTAAAGTTTCATTCAGGAAAGTCCAAGCAAAAGTTTAAGCCTTTCACTTTCGAGGCACGTACATACCACCTTAACAATTAAGTGATTAAGCAAAGACGCAACTCTTACCGCAGGATGGGACACAGTGTCCAGTCTCATTTTCCATCATACCAGGTGGACAGAAACAGCCTTCAACCTGTGGCATGTCACAGTCCATGGTGTCATAAATGTCATGGTTGTCGCAGTTGTCAGTGCAACCGCGGTGGCATGATTCAAATATCTTGTTGTCAGGGCAAACAGGAGGATCTATAGGTGAAAAAAAAACACACCATTAATTTTCACCTTCCTATGCATATTTCAGAAACGATATGTTGCATAGAACACTGCTAAAGAGTTTGAGAGAATTTTGCATGCTGTCAGAATGCAGACTATATTCAAATCATCTGTATTCCACGTCATCATGAAAAAAATTGTACCATTATGCTTTGCAGGAAAAGTGGTGTTCCTAATATGCCCACAGGCTGACAATGTCTGATTACGATAAATGGTTCCTGGACGTCTGGAGTTTGATTTCCACTATAACACATAAACTGAAGGTTCATTGTTGTTACACTGCATCAAGTAAATTTCGTGGACGTGGTCATGTGGCATTACACGGGTAATTCCTACCGGTATGTACTGTACGTCCAAGATTACTGATTGGGAATTGGACAGTGCAAATTTCATTTTAACACAGGCACATCCAGCACCTAGCATCCTAGAGTTATGACACACACCAAACATGACGTTGTACTTACCACATGATAGCTCATCTCGCCATTGGACACAGACACCCTGTCTGGAGCACTCCTTAGCGTAGGAGGCCAGCACATCGCAGGCATTGCTCTTACAAGACATATCCAGCAGACAAGATCTGTAGAAGGGATCTGGATCCACATGCATGTTGCACTGCTTGAAGACGCCCTCATATATGGCATCATGGCAAGTGGCCCTGGCATGATTGATGTTCTGGGCAGCACAGGGGGGCGACACAGCCTGGCAAGTCTGGTTGTCTTTCGGGACCAGCCAGCTGAATGCAAAGTCATCGGTGTCGTCCGTGATTCTGCCGTCTTCTTTCGTCAAGTCGTCATCGGGATTGAAGTTACATGGACCTGCGGGAATGGATATGACAAAAATTTGGAAAATTTAGAGATTATACATTACTGAATCCAGGGAACAAGCAAATTACACCCAAGCACCAAATAAATTCAGTGACTTAGCAATCTGTCACACATTTTCGAAAAACATTTTTTATTTTCGTCGTTCTTACGGAAAATGCTGATAAATAACCTATTTATTTTTGCAAATTAACGAAAGCAGTCATTTGCGAACAGCACTATTACATTTTTTTAATAATACCTATTACTATTAAAACATATCAATTTTTAACCTAATCACAAAAGAATTATCATCAGGATGTGTTGAAATTTTGTTCAAGATGTAGTAAACTTGTAGAAAGAGTCTCAACAAATGCAGCGGCAAAGTGTTTTCATTGTCATAATCTAACGTACAACTTGAGTTTGGGCCGATTCACCGATTTCATTACACTCACCACAGAGTCCTTCTGTCTTGTTGCGATACTTATTGCTTGGTACGGAGATACTAAAGCCGTCATTGAAGTCGTCAAAGGTTACGATCAAGTTGATTTCAGGGACTGTTAGATAGAGAATCCAGCTACCGAAAAGTTCGACATGAATTCCACCGACGCTGACACTAGGGGGCAGCTTGTATACAACACCATTGGCTGAAACCTGCGAGAAAAACAGGGAGTACAATGCACCTTTGAAAAATTGTGGTACAATAAGGTAGATTAAAAAGAAATATCTGATCAGAAAGCTTTGTTTTTGAGAACCAGAAATGTACACAGAAATATGTCATAGCAAAAATTTAAAAGCTGTGTGTACACGAAAATCGTAAATTCAAACAACAAAGGGATACCTTTTGTCCTCTATGAAGGATCACTTCATTACCACCATAACGGACGGTCACAGATGCAGTACACGTGGTTGGGGGCGCCCACACACACTCCTCATTGTGCACCAACACTTCAAAGTCTTGCCTGGGAGACGTGTCCCTTGCAGCAACATAGGTACAGTTTCCTTGGAAGGGGTAGTATGATCCGTCAAATGTCACATAGTGGGGATCACCATAGCCATAGCAGTAACCTGAAAAATTTTTTTGACAAAAAGCAGAAATTACAGAATTTGAAACTTTGCATGTCAATAATTGTGCATGTATCATTTCTAACATAATGTTAATGACTGACCAGAAGATGTGGTATACATAGAGAAATATACTGGTCCATGGCCTCATGAATAATAATGATATAGCATTATGTCACACACTGTATCCTTGTCAATCCATGCATATGTGATCAGAAGGATATGTACATATCATACAAGTATATCAATGGTGCAAATACATCGATTTGATTGGTCAAGACATGAAAATAATGATATATTTGCGAAACAGCATGGTTGGAACATGTGCGAGCTCTCAGTTAGTGAAAAATTCGTATTTTGACATATCCTGATAGAATTTCTATACACTGTTAAGACAGAGAATCAATAAACCGCCTAAGCAAGGGGTTTACCACTCGGTTTTGACCAGTACACTCAACATATGCACTCGCTATTGCTAACGCATAAATCATGGACTGGTCAAAATGGTATACCATCACTCACGGGGTGTGGTTTACAGCTCAAAGTAAAACAACACTTACATTCTTGGCAGTCATCAATCTCTACACACATGTCACCTTTCTTGACCATGTTAGGTGGGCAGGTACATCCAGATGTGCACTGAGTGTCACATTCAGACACAGGTAATCCCTCCGTTGAGCATGTCCACTCACAGCTGCTGGCACAGTCATGCCATACCATTGGGGGCTCACAGCGTGGCGGTGCTATATCAGGAGAAATATCAAATATATACTCAAAGTCATGTTTATGGATTTTTTTAGTGTACTGTCACCTCAATGCAACTACAGAGAATATCATATGAACTCTAGGTTGAACTACAATTCTCTGCAATCAAAAATACTGTGAATGCATCTGTTGAAAGCAAACACCAAAACAGGTACTTGTCCTTTGGATGCAGAGGACGTGATGCGGTGGTCTACCACCATACAGTAGGTAAGGAGTTATCTGATTCATTTGCATATATGGATAGGATTCATGAATACACTTTGTATAAATAAATACCATTAAGGTAGGCTTCCAGCATTAAATGTCTTATGGTCAAACTTGAATCAGACGGAAGACAACTTCAGGGCAGAGACTTTCAGAGCCAAGTATGACACTACTAAAGATCTCCATATACTCACGACAAAATTCTGGAGTTCTCCACTCCAGCATGACGTTGGCTTCGCTGTTAGCACACTCTTTGGTGTAGAGAGCCAAGGCATCGCACACACACTCATCCAAGACATCTCCGTCGACACTGCTGAGTTTGCAGTCACAGACATGGTTCTGACACAGACTGACGTAGTACTCAACATCAACGTGGCCGTGACAGGCAGCAAATTTTTGTGATCTGAAAAGAGAATGTGTAATCTAGCGCAGTGAGTGAATGCTGTGGTACATCTCAGTATTTCAGACTCATATTTGATATGCATTACTGAGACACAACTTGTTGCATGACCTAGCAAAATTGCAAAGGTTACAAAATAAAAGCTCTGGAAATATATGTTTAATGGTCTCTTAGAAAGGCAGGACATGATATAGAATTGGCAAAACTTTTAATGCTGTATACAAATTAATCTACTGGTATTTCTTCCAAATTCACTTCCAAACACTGATGTCCCCCTGAAAGATATCATATTTTGAACATTATAATGTAACTCAAAAAGATCACAAACGCTTGCTTTGTAACTCACCGTAAAATTTCACATTGTTCTTTGGCCGATTGTGCAAGATCTGGGTATTTGGCAAGACAAGTCTCTTTCTGTTCGCACTCTTCCTGGCTTCCCCAGCTGTCGCCAAAATCTTCTCCGTCCACAGCCATCGAACCGTTGGGTTTCCTGAAATCATCCTCCGTTTTGTTGTTGGGAACTCCGCACATGCCTTGCACCATGTCCATCAGCTGGCTGCCGACCTGGATGCGACCTTCAGCCATGTCTGACCAGTAGATGAAGAGACTGAAGTTTGTGCGAATGATGATTTCGGAGCCGGTCTGAGAAATTCCAATGCCAGTGTTGGCCCAGAGTATCCCACTGACCTGGGATAGTTGGCTGGGGAGGACCTTTTGACCATTGATGTGAATGTTGGCATTCTTCCTCAGAACGATCTTGACATTGCCCATGGTGAATTGTAAATATTTGTCACAGATTCTCTCTGAGCTCTCGCCAATCGAACAGTTCTTCTTAACTGTTTGATGAAGAATATGAGAGTACGATGAGTCAACAAAGGTTTAAAGGGACAAAGTCGGCCATTTTTCATGAATTTTGATTGATGTAAGATACATGTACTACTTATATTGTTTGACATGTTGAAAGATACTGAATGAATGGGTGACCATGCATATATTTGACCCCGGTTTTAGACACATTAAATGAAACCATTGTGAAATGAATTAATGGTCATGATCATTAATTCATTTTTGCGATGGTTTCATGTCTAAAACCAGGGTCGAATATATGCATGGTCACCCATTCATTCAGTATCTTTCAACATGTCAAAACATAAGTAGTATCTCGTATAAAACAAAATTCATGAAAAATGGCCGACTTTGTCCCTTTAAATTACCTAAAAGATTCCTTCCATGAATGAATGAATATAATTGCATGGCTAAAATATCAGTGTCATTTAGGTTTTGGTGCCCTTTAAATGGATTAGAAATAATCTTTAGATTTTGAAGTCGTAGATGGTTTACTTGGCAAAAAATTAATACATGGTAGATTTTATATTAAAGGTACATGTATCATAAAACGTTGCTCCTGAAATCATTGCAATAATGTCAATCATTAATTTGATAAAACCAACATTATTCGGGCAAAAATTTAATAACTAAAATATTATAGAAAAATTTTAACTGTTGAAACTCTGCATCGAATATAAACATTATAATAAAATCACAAGAATGGGCTGTTTACCTCTGACTTCAAAGTCCTGGTTGAAATCTGGCATATTCATCGCTAGAACGTGGTCACATATCTCGTAGGCGTACTCCTGTTTGTCAAAGGTCTGGAAGGTGTCATAGTAAACCTTGCATGTCTTGTAGCATGTCGATGCATCACACTTCAATACGCCATCCACGTCACAGGTGCAGATCCTGCAACCGTTCTCTGTGAAGCTTTCTCCGACTGCAATAATTTCACCATGAGCGCCCTCACAGTCTGGAACAGAAAGAACATGAAAATGTTGCTTTAGTAAACATTGCACACAACAGGAAAATCAGCAAATGTCTATGCAAGAAAATGCTGTTGGGAACTTTTTTCTTTACATGTTTGGTAGCAAAAATACCATGCTTATAATTGAAAATATATTAATATTAATTATTGTTATCTGTATGTGTTACATCTGATCACATCATTAATCATACACGAAGGATTTACTAAGTTTTTGGAAATATAAATTTAAAATCAGCAAATTAAAAACCCACACAGGCAGACGAAAATTCAGCAATGCCTATTTGGAGAAACGTGATATTCCTCAAATTGATGGCTAGCCCATTTGTACTTGAGTGACCCCTCCTACCACATTTTAGTGTAAAAGATTAGCCATCTTTACCATACAGTTAAAGAGAAAAAAAAAACAAAGTTGTAAAGGGTATGGTGTGGGACAGTATCTTTCAGGAACGGTGAAATCTGCCAATTTAAGTACGAGATTATAAACATATTTAGAGATCATCAAAGACAGCTGAAGCACATGACAACGTGTTAATTAAAACACTCACATTGTGGTTGGCTTGTTGTTGATATGGTAGGCTGGCTCATTGTTGTTGATATGGTAGGCTGGCTTCTTGTTGTTGTTGTGATGTTACAATCCGTCTCATCTTCTGCATTGGGACAGTCGGGAAAACCATCACACCGGAAATCTGGCAACAGACACTGCTCATCACAGCTTGAATTCCTGGAACCGTAACAATGGAACATTTCTGGCTGGCAGCGGCATTCGCAGCGGCAGCACTCGCCGTCGGGATGAACGAGCTGCTCACCGGACGGGCATCCTTGGATTGGGCAGTGTTTCTGACAGCTCACAGCCCCGTTGAAGCAGGTGCACGATTCACAGTGGTCACTGACGAAGTGGGAGGAATAGAGCTTGCCCTCGTACAGACAAGGACAGTCAGATGGGTCAACACACTTCTCACCGTCGCAAAATTTACCAGGTGGGCAAAAATTAGGACATCTTGTGATGTCCACCACGTCTTTGCATACTTTCAACTCTGGTGGTGCTGTTGTTGTTGCGGCAGACGCTGGTTGAGTTGGCAGTGCAGTAGTTGGTGGAAGAGCTGAAACAGGTGGGATACCCATAAAATGTAAATAATCTTCATACTGTGTAGCTAGATTACACATAAAAAGAAACTGACAATTTTCTTTTCATATTACAAAAATGGCAAGAAAATTTTGAACTCACTACTGGGGGAAAATTGGAAAACCTAAACTTATCTATACTTTGCCAAACTAATTATTTTGCTTTAGAGAAGTACAAAGATAAACTATAAGCAAAGATTTGTATGCTTTAAGTGTCTGTCCAACTTACATAATAAAAATATAAAGTAGGCAAAGATAAGTATGGTCAAAACTTACTAATCAAAAATATAAATCTCTACGAAATTTGAATGATCAAACCTCTACATAGAAATGAGCAAGATACAGCTCATCTTTATCATGTCCTTTTATGAATCAATCTAATCTGACAATCACCAAAATTTCAGAGCAAAAACTGATATACTCACTGCAGGAGGGCATGTCAGTCCGGATACACTTGACACGAATTTCATAATCGTAGCAGGCTGGTCTGTTATCAGAGTTGTTGCACTTCAGACCGTACCAGGTATCACAGGTTAGCCTCTGATTGGTTTGTGTGTAGTCTAAACCTTGGTGAACGGTGCGACACTCAATTTCGCTCGGCGATTCACAGAAGTCATAGATTTCCCGTAAAGTGTCAATGGGCTCGTAGTCGCCCCCTGTCATTGGTGTGGGGATGTTGTCACTCATCCATTCTGTCCAGTAGAAACATTCTGGAAATCGGAAAATAGAATAATGGTGATATCAGAAGGAAAGCACACTCATTCTTGTTCACATGAACAAATAAAGGTTTCTTGTTCCTACACACATAAACTCAGCGGTAATGTGAAAGTGTATTTGCATGATAAAAGGGTCAACAGCTGTCATCAATGGAACGCTGATGACTTCATTTTAATGTTTCTGGATACTTTTGAAGTAATTTTGCATGCATTTTTAAAATTTTCAACATGACAAAAGGCAAGGTCACATGTTTCCACTGCTAATTATAAGCAATTTCATTAATGCGTGTCACTGGTGAAAACTGATCACTTGATTTGTAAAATGGACAGATTCTTTACCAAATGGGGTCAAAGTCATGGATCTTTCTACCTTGCAAAGGCCTTTATGGTAAACGGTTAAACCTGGAATTTGTATGGACCACGGTACAAATAAACCCACGTGTCCAAACAAGCATGTATTTCCATACGCACTTGTACACATGGTTTTGTTTATACCACCATCACATGATCTTTTGGGCATACTGAGTCTGTAGAACAACGCGCAAACTTTTTATTCCAGGATATATAACCACTGCTCAAATATTTTGTCAGGGAGAAGGGGCCAGGGCTTTTACCTGGTGTTGTTACAAGGGTTGTTGCTGGTTTGCTCGTAGCAGTTGTCCGGCTTGTGATTGGCTGGGTTGTTGCATATGCTGTGGTACCATTGGTTGAGGCAGTAGTTGTTGTTACTGTGCAACAAAGACAAAAATACACACGGTAATTTCAACTTGAAAAATACATTTATTAGTAATGATAGAGTATACCGTACATATGCCCCGATAATTACGCAGTTCTCGTAATAAATAACAACTTTACTGTGATTGTGCATCTTAGAATTATCACTGTCATTTGAAAATGGTCTAAAGGTGTATTCAAAAGGTTTCTGGTTTTGTTGAATTTTGTTAACATTTGCCACAGATACCTGTACACATGAATGTCCATGTTTAAGTTTAGATAATTGGATGCCTCCTTTGCTGCTCTGTCATGAGTTTAAAAAATTACAACACAATCGACCGGCCATGATACCAACCTGGATAGAAACAGCCTAGTACTTCAAATCTTAAACCAATGGATGTAGACTGCCATGTCCATGGTACAAGTCTTACAATACGAGTCTGGACACGATGTGGAAGTAGATTGCGGACAACTGTATCTGAATCGTTATTGGCAGGGAACACCTATGAAAGTGAATGTAACAGCGAAAGTTTGTTGAATCAATAATGTTCCAGAGGGTACCATCTGCAAACCTTTTGGCATTAAGGTATAACACGCCTCAAGGACAGATATTTGGACTTTTTACAATTCTTCTTTAAATTACCACTTGTTGGGCTTCATTTTACAGCTCTTGGTGTAAGAAATATTTTCACCATCTTGGTTTTTCAAAAATCGAAAAAAAGAGTTCAAGTAACACAGGGATGGAGGCCATTTTGATTTTCAAATATCAAGTAAATATTGGGTATTTTGATTCTCAAGTATCAAAATTTGCACGGTGACCAATGATTTTCGTTCTTGATTTTGAAAGAGAATGATTGAAAGATTCCTTGAGAAAACTGAGTTTGAGTAAAAGTTTCAGTCTTTCATTTTCAAGGCGCATACTACCTTCACAGAATAAAAGATAATATGTCATTGATTCTGGCTTTCTTATTCTTTTTATGAATAACCACTTCACTTAAATTTTCATCGTGTAACTAGTAGGTATTGAAAGTCTCAATAAAGGCCCATTCAAAGTGATAGACGCTACACAACTGACCTTGATTTGACCATCTTGATCCACTATCTCCTCGAAGGTGCTTCCATCCTGGCTTATTTCAACAATGTAGCTGGTGACCCACAGTTCCTGTTGGTCAACCCCCTGGGTCAGAATACCAGTCACTGTCACCACTTCACGGAAATCCACCTGTATGTGAGCACCGATGAGATCATCATCGGGGGCTATCCAGCCGCCAGCCTTGCCAGGTTCAGAGACAGTGTTCAGACGGGCTCTGTCGGGGCCGCTGTCAAGCAAAGAACTGTCTTGTAAAGACGCTGTGATCTGGTCATCCTGGACTATGCCCGATTCAAGACCCATGGGTTCTGTGCAGTCTTCAAAGCCTTTCCAAGGATAAAAATAGACATTTTACTTTTGTTTTGCAATGTTCACACACACATACACAGTAAAATACAAACACTGTATTTTTTATCTGTTACTCTTTACATAATAACACAATTCTGATGGTATTTTTTCTTTCAGATTCAAACTCCAAACTTAGAGTAACCACATACCCAGCAAAGAAAATGGTGCCAAAGAGCATGCACTCAGCCACATCTCCCATTTTACATTATATGCATTCTAACTATCAAATCTGCATTTAAAAATAAAATTGACTTCAACTCACAAAAAAAAAAACTTGCTGAAAAATGATTAACTGATAATGAGAAAAACTTCAGCACTTCAAAAGTATTTTGAAAGTCATTCAGTGTTTCAAAGAGTACCGGTATACCTGTTGTTGCAGTTGTAGTTTGCATGGTGCCAACAGGCAACATTGTTGTCTGGTTTTTCTCTTTAACTTGTTCAGTTGATGAAATCGTTGTGGTAAGGACTGGAGTCACTGAAATGGTAGGCATACCTGCAAAATATGGGGTAAATCACCATTTCAAGAGTACATCACTGTGGATTTAAGCTTTCTGCCCAGTTAGGATATGAATTTGAAAGTATGCATTTTGCATGATATAGTAAGTGAGACAATAAAAACCACAAAAATACACAAATGTGACTTATACAAAAAATAGAATTGCCAGTTAAATTAAACTATTACAACCAAAAAATTATCACCGAAAGTTTGAATATTTTACGTCGATTAGTAAAACAAAGATCTCACTTGAGTAAAATGGCTGCATATGCTTTTGGTTAGTCTTGCTCTTTCTGTTTCACTAAATACACATATATACTAGCCATATCAGTGAAAACTGATCAATATCCTATATAAAAAGCAAACTTTACATGCACTTACCACAGAGACAGTAAAATCTAACTTCATAGTCGTGACAAACTCCTATGGACTGATTATTGTTGTAACACAGGAGACCACTCGAAATATCACATATAACATTTTCATTATCAGCAACATCTTGGGAGGATATGTGTCCATCTACCGTACGACACTCAATTCCTGCCAACATGTTGTCTGGGCAGAAATGGACAGCACTGCGTAACACCTCAACAGTTTCAAAGTCTCCTTGGTCGTTGACATCACTATCTGGGGAATCCATGTTGAACCATTCCGTCCAGTAGTTGGTGTTGTTATCACAGACAGGGGTGACCACATGTGGTGTGGTACCCTCCGGGGGATGTGTAGTTGGAAGCGTTGTCGATGTGGGCTGGCATTCATCTGTCGTCTTGTTGAAACACAGAATGGTGTCACTGAAACACAGGCACGACTGGCATGGTCCCTCTTCCCATCTTGATCCAGGCTAAAAAATGTACAAGTAGCAGAAACATTCAGGATTTCTCATTTTTCAACTGATGAAAAATGTGAATGACCGAAGATTGTCATGGCTACCCTCTGATACAATTTGAACACAGAAGTTAAAAAAGTACTACCTCAAAGGGAACACATTCCTATGAATACAATGCAACTTTTAACAGGATTACTTCAACTTAGTCTAAATGAATTAGATTTCAATGGAAATGCACATTCAAACTTGAAAAACATTTCCATACCATACTGGTCTGATAAGTTTATTCCTAAAATTCAATGGAATATGAAGTGAACAAAATATAATAGAAGCAAAGATGCATGTACATTGAATCATATCAGTTGATATAGAAATGGCTTGATTTATCAGCAGACAGCATGGCACAATATGTACATTATTGATAATTCTGTTTGACATCAATTTAGTTGCATGTTTCCTTGCTGTTTTTTTTTTGCAAAAAACAAACCAACCAATTTTTACTGATCATCACTTGGGACTATGACAATTCAGAAGCAAAACAGAAGTACTGCAATTGAATGAATGGAAAGGGGAAGAAATTTCACTTACGGCGACAATCTGTCGTGTGTCTTCCCTCAAACACGGACAGTCGGTTGGCCCGCCACATTTCCAGTGGCCATTGACTTGCCAGATTCTGGTGTTATTGCCCGAGCAGAAGCCGCCTGGCCTGTGCGTCGGGCCCAGTGGAAGACAGGCACTGATCATTGTGTCGTTTCCATCTTGACATTCTGGCAAGGTCTTCTGCATGAACCCACACAGCTGTCCACAGCTAAAAGCATTGGGTGCATACCTCTGACCTGGGGCACATATGGCTGTCAGGAGAAAACATTCCATGTTTAGGTGCATGTTAAAATTATTTACTTTTTAACCTGAAGGTACCTTTTAAAAAGATTAAGGTAGTTCGCGCCTTGAAATGAAAGACTTAAATTTTTGCTCAATACTTGCCCAAGCAAACTTTCAACAAATCTCTTTGAAAATAAAGAATAGAAATTGGGGTCACTATGCAAAATTTGGCATGAGAGAAAAAATTAACCTAACATATTTGAAATTCAAAATGGCCTCCATCCAAGTCTTAGTGGTAGGCCAAAAGAATATTGTAAATGTTTCAGAGTCTAATATCTGTCTCCTCCTCCCTTATCTCTTCGATACAGCTACGGAATTTCTGAAAAATTTCTTTGAATAAAATTTACCTAACACATTTGAAATTCAAAATGGCCACCATCCCAGTCTTAGTGGTAGGCCAAAAGAATATTGTAAACGTTACATACGGTAGTCTGATAATCTGTCTCCCTCCCCCCCCCCCCCCCCCCCCCCACTTTATCACTTCGATCCAGCTACGGAATTTCTGAAAAATTTCTTTGAATCAACTCTTCCTTGAATCAAATTGCGAGTCAGTAAGCCACTGTCTCGAATTAAGGTATGACTTTCAAAGTTTTGTGTTTACATTACCGGTACTGCTCAGTAATCATGAGTTTTACATGATACAACTTTTAGATGTGATGCCATTAATCAGTATACAGGACCATTGTACTTACGCGTCATCGTGGTGGTTTCAACTCTTGGTGTGGTTGGTGCCATTGATGTAACTTTTGTTGTAGGTGGTGAAGAGGTTGACACAGCACATGCACAGAGGAACTGGACTTCATAGTTGTAACATCCATTTCCATTCTGGCTGTTGACACACTTTAGACCACTGGGACTACACGGTACTTCAAAGTTTTGATTGGTCAGTGAGGCATCGGTGAAAGGAACGCTATCGACTCTACACTTGAAGTCAACAATCTCTTCTGAAGCACAGAAGCTGTATTTTTTACGAAGTTGGTACAGCAGCTCATTGTCGCCATTTCCTGTCAAAGGTGAATCTGAGTTCATCCAGTCAGTCCAGCCATTGGTACACTGTATAGGCTCAGTGGGGGTGTAGCCTGAAGATGTAACTGTAGTACTGGGTGCAGCTGTTGACTGTAGAGTTGTTACTCCCTGTGGAGTTGTCGTCTTTACAGTAGTTGTTCCAAGTGGATGTGTCACAGTTTCTGTGATGTTGCCCTCTGGAGTTGTGGTGACTATAGTCACAGTACCTTCTGGTGTGATGGTCTTGACTGTTTTAAAGCCTTCAGTTGTTGCTGTTTTCTCCGTGGTGGTACCTTCAAATGTTGTTGTACGGGATAAGGTGGTGATGCCAGTGGGGGATGTCATTCTCGTGAAGATTGTTCCAGTTGGGCTGTGACTTTCCGTAACAGTAGTTCCTTCAGGGGTTACGGTTCGGGTGGTTGTTCGACCTGAAGATGATGTCGTTGATACTGTTGTTGTTTCCAGTTCTGCTGTCACAGAGCTGGTTGGTGCTGGAGTGCTTTGAGGAGCAGTGGTGAACACTGACGATGTTTGCCCCTTTGTTGTTGAGGGAGCTGATGTACTTGTCCTTGCTACAATGAACAAAAATAAAACACAAAAATAGAAATTTTTCATTCATTTCAAATACTTGGCCCCATTTCTTCAAAAAGAACTGTTTCAGCATATCGAACTGGAAGAACTGAAACAGAGTAGGAGAATCGCACAACACTGAGACATGCCAAGGTATGCATATTTACAAATGAATGTTGACTCAGTTGATCTAAACTCTTCATCCAGCAACAGATTAAGATATTTCCCCCAAGTTTCCTTGACAAACAATAAAATATGACCTGAGCATCTTAAAACTTAACCACAAAGAAAGTGCGATATCGTGACATGTTAATTTTAACAGAGTTCATTTTACTTGTATTTTTTGTATTTTTTTCCCAAATTTCCAATGATCAAAATTGGACAAAAATTGCAGAATGAGTAGCTTACCACACAGACAGAACACACTGATTTCATAATCCAAGCACATTTGCCCAATTCCTTGTCTGTTATTGTCACAAATAAATCCATCAAAGACATTACAGATGACATCTTGCTGGGAGGCGGAGCTGTCAATTCCTGTTTCCTTCACTCTGCACGAGATGTTCTTGATCTCGTTCTCTCTGCAGAACTGGTAGCCTTTCCTAAGTGATGCAAAATCTTCAATGTCTCCATTATCGCTGCCCTCTGATGGGGTGTCAACGCTCATCCAATCTGACCATCCGTCATGTTCACATACAGGAAGGTATGGTGTTGTTTCAGGTAGGCCAGTTGGGAATGCAGTTGTGTAGTTTTCTTGTTTTTGCCTGGTTGTCACTTCAGGCACAGTGACTGTTGTTTGTACCTTACCAGTTGGCAGCACAGTTGTGTAGTTCACTTCTTTTTGTCCAGTTGTCACTTCAGGCACAGTGACTGTTGTTTGTGCCTTACCAGTTGGCAGCACAGTTGTGTAGTTCACTTCTTTTTGTCCAGTTGTCACTTCAGGCACAGAGACTGTTGTTTGTAAGTTACCAGTTGGCAGTGCAGTTGTGTAGTTCTCTTCTTTTTGTCCAGTTGTCACTTCAGGCACACTGACTGTTGTTTGTGCCTTACCAGTTGGCAGTGCAGTTGTGTAGTTCACTTCTTTTTGTCCAGTTGTCACTTCAGGCACACTGACTGTTGTTTGTGCCTTACCAGTTGGCAGCACAGTTGTGTAGTTCCCTTCTTTTTGTCCAGTTGTCACTTCAGGCACAGTGACTGTTGTTTGTACCTTACCAGTTGGCAGTGCAGTTGTGTAGTTCACTTCTTTCTGTCCAGTTGTCACTTCAGGCACACTGACTGTTGTTTGTACCTTACCAGTTGGCAGTGCAGTTGTGTAGTTCCCTTCTTTTTGTCCAGTTGTCACTTCAGGCACACTGACTGTTGTTTGTGCCTTACCAGTTGGCAGTGCAGTTGTGTAGTTCACTTCTTTTTGTCCAGTTGTCACTTCAGGCACACTGACCGTTGGTGTGTCCTACCAGTTGGCAGCACAGTTGTGTAGTTCACTTCTTTTTGTCCAGTTGTCACTTCAGGCACACTGACTGTTGTTTGTACCTTACCAGTTGGCAGCACAGTTGTGTAGTTCACTTCTTTTTGTCCAGTTGTCACTTCAGGCACAGAGACTGTTGTTTGTGCCTTACCAGTTGGCAGTGCAGTTGTGTAGTTCACTTCTTTTTGTCCAGTTGTCACTTCAGGCACAGAGACTGTTGTTTGTACCTTACCAGTTGGCAGTGCAGTTGTGTAGTTCACTTCTTTTTGTCCAGTTGTCACTTCAGGCACACTGACTGTTGTTTGTACCTTACCAGTTGGCAGTGCAGTTGTGTAGTTCACTTCTTTTTGTCCAGTTGTCACTTCAGGCACACTGACTGTTGTTTGTACCTTACCAGTTGGCAGTGCAGTTGTGTAGTTCACTTCTTTTTGTCCAGTTGTCACTTCAGGCACAGAGACTGTTGTTTGTGCCTTACCAGTTGGCAGCACAGTTGTGTAGTTCCCTTCTTTCTGTCCAGTTGTCACTTCAGGAGTTGTAAAAGCTTTTGTCGTTCCAGGCGCTGTGGTTTTCATTTTTGTCACAGTTGTTGTAGCTGTAACGGTTGTGGTAGTTATCACAGTCTCTGTTGTAATGACTGAAAGGAAAGAAGAATTTCAACACTTTTGATATACTTTGGTCGGATACCTGTACTGGTATCTTTACAATGCTTTTGTCAGGATTTTACGTGTTCTTAAAATTGGGCACTCATTGCCGAAGATTATTGGGTTAGATCGTTACTTATGGCTTTTTTCAGTTTATGCATGTTAACTGGATACTTCAAAACTTATTTCACATCAAGAGATCATATGATTGCCCAATAGGGCTTTGTTACCTTGAATTCTTCTTGCTAATGTGTCATAACACAAGTTTGATTGTGTTAATTACGAATGCAACTTTCAGTTATCATGTCAATATGTACTAATAAATTAATGATGATTTCAGGCAAAAGAATAATAGACCCTATGAAATCTGCCATTTCAAATAAAAAGCAAAAGCATTTTTTCCTTTTGTTCAATTCCTGGCCAGTCATATGGTTCACAAGACATTGTAATTGTGACTACTTGGCACTTGAAGGAACTTTGTAATATATCTCACCTGGTGGAGTCGGTGTCTCACAGATACAGTACACACGTACTTCATAGTTGTAACACCGAGGTATTTGTGGTGGTCTTTGGTCCCTGTGGAGGCATAGCAAACCGTGGTTAACATCACACGTCACGCCCCGTTGACCGGCTTGATCGTAGAGCCTGTCGCTGTTGACAACACGGCACTGAATGTCAACTGGCTGCTCACAGAACACATAATACTTTCTCAGGTTTGGGAAGGTTTCATACTCTCCGTCCCCTTGCATGCTTGGGTATGAGACATCCATCCACTGTCCCCATCCATGGAAGCTGCACTCAGGTGCCAGAGTGCCAAGTGTTGTGGGTTGAGTAGTGGTTATCACAGGTTTTGTGCTGATTGGTTGGGTTGTTGGAGGTCTCTCTGTGCTGACAGGCGCAGCAGTTGATGAGGTGACCACTGTTGATTGGCTAGCTGGTGGTGTGGTGGCAGGTGGCGCGGAGGTCTGTTTTGTCGTTTCTTCAGGTGTTGTTGTTCCTTCAGGGGTTGTGACCGTTTCCTGAGTGGTTGTCACTGAGTAAGATGTCGTTTCAGTCACTATTTGAGTTCCAGAAGTTGGTGGCAGTGAAGTTGCTGTGAAAAAGAATTTAGAAGAAGCGACTTTGAAGTTTAGCTGATATCATTGAAAGAGTGATCAATAGATTTTGTCAGACCAGATACAGAGAATCTGAATAGTGACAGGTTCATTTTCATGCCATTATGCAAATATTTCTTGATTACGGTCCTCCTCTAACCAGCTCACTTGACCACTGGGAAAATCCCAGCAAAACAAATACCTGCTATTGTGATAATATTTTGTTTACTTCCTGCATAGACTGGACAAAAATCTACAGTGCTGCGTCTCTCTCGTATTAACAGTGTTGATAGAGCTTTGTTATGATAAAACTAGACATGAACTAAATGTAAGTGAAAGAACAACTGCTGAATGGGTCAGATGACAAAAGTTTGCTTTTGAGAAACAAAAATTTAAAGCTAAGGTAATAAACATTAATGTAGTGTTTCTAAAAACATTTGAATAATCTAAAGCAACAAAGCACAAATGCATTATTGTAATTAAATAAAATTGTGAAAATGCAAACAAACCTCCACAGTACCCACAGTCAAACCTGACCATGTAATCTTCACACATGTTATCATCCTGCAGTACATCCAAACATATCAGACCTTCTTGTAGATTACAGACTACGGACTCTCCAGTCTCTGTGTATGGAAGCCCGGAATACAAAGTCCGGCATTCGATGGCTTCTGGAAATCTGCAGAAGCTGTAGAACTTCCGCAGTCCTTCCAGGGTCTCAACATCATCGCCGTCATCTGGTGTGTCGATGTTGAACCAGTCAGTGAACCCTGGGCTGCAGAGTGTTGGAGGTACTGACGGTGTGGCAGCAGTTGTTGCTGTGACAACTGTTGTGTTTGCCGCTTCCTCTGAGGTTGTGAAATATACCTGCTCAGTGGAGGGTTCCACAGTACCAGGAGTGGGAGTGAAGCTCACAGCTGGCATGGTGACTTCAGGAGTGCTTGTACTCGTCGAGGGTAGTGTTGTTATTTCAACTTCTAAAACAACCAATAAGAGTAAATATGATGTATTTTTTATACATATACCATCCAGAACCATACATGTAGTTTCTATATTTTGCTAAAAAAAGCCATCCAGAAAACAGGTTCTTTAAAATTGACTGTCTCAAGGTGCTGTAAGTGCAAACAGTCAATAAGGCCTCTACGCTTTCACCTTTTTTATTTATCAAAGGACCAACTGAATGATTTTCAGAATGTGTCTTGCACTGCATACCGGTACATGTATGTGCACAGGTTATCAAAAGCACATCTAGGATATCACTCCATGCTTGCACTATAAATAAGAGCTTCTGACATTGCATGAAATGAGACACTATTCATTTCATTTGACATCCCAGGTGTGAGTGTAAGATGTGTATTATAATAATGAGGTTATTATGAATGTACAGCAAACGACAGACTCAGATATTTAGTATTGCGCATCACCCTCCCCTTCACGTTGGGCAATACATTGCGCTTATGTCCTGGTGCACCCCTTTGTGGGATTGTTGAAAAACCTTGTATTATTCAGGGATCCACTTTGGGGCGCGATAACGCGATATTTACGCTCAAAATCAGACAAAATCGCATTCAGAAAAAATCAATTGGCAAAAAAGTCGCGCCGATAATTCAAATGGCGCGTACGTGATACCTTTACGCGATCTAAATTCATCGGTAACATTTGGCCGGTTTTCAGTACAGAACCACTCATTGTGTCGCCGTAGAGAGCGCTATAATTACGCTAGAAAAAAGCTGTTGCAGAGTTACCCGTTTCAACAGCGTTTGTGATTGGTTGCTAACAGGAAGTTTTGCGTTCATTGACAAATCATTGGAGTCGATACAGCAAGTGTTCATTGCTGATGTACAGTGTATGTCGTAGCTCAAAATGGCGCTTTCGAAGGAATATTCGTGTCCAGTACGAGTGGTAGTGCGAAGAAAAAACGAAAATGCACTATTCTGGACTACTGTACTTCCGTACTCTCCCGCACTGGAAAGTATGGATTCGACCGCCTCCGATTACAATTACACTCAGAATGACAGTTTTCGGACAGGGTAGTGAATTTCGCCCAAAGCCGTTTCATAAATGACGAGCACAACGAAATCTTATTACCATACCCTTCGAAACTTTATTGTGTTTATCCTCAAACTGTTAACACCGACAGAAGTGGCATTTAGGGGGGTCAAAGTTGCCAAATTTTTGCCCCATGTTGAGCGCGTGTAATCGGACTGCTATCGCAGTAATCGGACGTCGTATTTTGAATGTGATAAGGGGCTAAATATTGATATTTTGAAACTTCGAACCCCGATTTTCAATTTCGATGTGTTTAGAAAACTATGTGGAAATATTTCGTGATAATTAGTTACGTTTAATCCATGGACGACGCAACTATATTTCAACGTGTATAGCGCTTCTAGATATCGGACACGGGCTGTCCCTGTGTGTTGCGTTCTACACCTCGTATTGTACGGTGTGGCTAACTTCACCAAGTTTGTAGCGCCCGAAATAGCTTTTAACCCCAAAAAAAATCCAAACGGGACGGCAGCGTCACCTGACTTAATATGCTGTAGCATGACTTGTAAAACGCTATCAAAACGGAGCGAAGGGCGTATAACGAACAGCATGTCATTAAATGTCTGAAAACTGAGGTCGTCCGAAAACTGTCTCACTGAGTGTATTGTTATGCAATATGCAGAAAATCAGGGAAAGTTAGGTCCGGTTCCCACAGACTTTGAAATTCTCCCACTGGTTTTTTTCATGTGCGATTTTATCTCATGCCGTTCTTGAGCCAGGGTAATCCCTGTTTTTACTAAGTGAAGAACATGGAAGTCACCTGACATTTGGTGTAAATTGAACACTTGTTTGTCACAGTTTTCTGTTTTGACCTGAATGTGAAACTGGGCCTAGCATTCAAATGTATGGTAAAATTGTGTCTTTCTCACAGTTAAGTAATGTTTTGATGTCCTCTGTACAATTATCTTACCGCAACGACAGAAGAATCTGACTTCATAATCAGCACAGATGTGGTTCTCAGGTTGAAGGCTGTTTTGACACTGAAGTCCATACATGGGCACACACTGGACATGATTTTGGTTGAGTTCTTCATAAGAGAGACCGGTGGTCCTGTCCCGACACTGGATTGCTTCCGGATGCCTGCAGAAACTGAAGTGCCTCCTAAGTGTGGTCATGATCTCATGGTCCCCATCATCTCTTGTAAAACCCGGGGAGTCGACGTTCATCCAGCTCGTCCACCCAGTCTTGTTGCAGCTGGCTGGCAGCAATGCAGGTGTGGTCATGACAGTTGGGGGAGTGGTAGTGCCCTCTGTAGTCTGCACTGTTGATGGGGTGGTGACCTCGGTGCTAGCAGTTGTTTGAGGTGGAGTAGCAGTGGTAGCCAACCCTGTGTTGTAGGAACATATAATCAATTATATGACCTTTTCACAGAATTTTTCCAAGAAAATAGCAAGAAACAGACACACTCTCAATTTTTTTTATAGGTGTGTGAGAATTAAATTTCGGCGTGCTTACCCTGCAAGAATATTGTTTTCTTGCAGTCAGTCAGCAAGAAAGATTTCTCATTCTACAGTATTACATCTACAAGAAATTGTATGCTCACAGTCAATTGGGAATACCATATGGAGGGAGAAAACCAATTTCTAACCAATTTGTCACAGACATTGAATGAGAAAAGTAATTTCTCAATGAATACCTATAAATATTCTCACAGATCAAGTGCAAAAATATTAACATTCGCACATTACTGGCTAAAAGTGAGAAAGCCTGTTTTTCCATCATTTTCTTGCATTATTAAACATGTATGTATGATGAAAGAAAATATTTTTTGTTGTTTGGAATCAATACTTAAATGAACAATGCAACATCTATTTATTGTCAATATTAATTAAAGTATTTATATATAAGGACTTTTGGACTCTCATCATTTGGAATTTATCTAGAATATGATCATTTAAGAAACCCATCAATACTATCCTAATCAGTTAGTCTTAAAGCGTATCGTGTTAATGAAATTCAGATTTCCCATTTTTAGGTGAATACAACTATATCTACCAATCTGACTTGTACCAATGTGTATATACTCACCACAAGGGCAGAAGAAACTGACTTCATAGTCAAAACAAAGTCCAGATATCTGATCATTATTGCTGCAAGTAAGACCAGTAGACAGATCACACGTGATGTTTTGATCGTGTTGATTTGGCCTGAAATGTGTGTTGACAGTACGGCATTTAATGGCACTAGGAGATGCACACAACGAGAACGTGTATCTCACGTTCTCTAGAATCTCCAGTTCCTTCTGGGCCGACAGCGTTGGTGTGTGCGAATTCAACCATGGCGTCCAGCTGTCACAGGGGACACTGACGGTCGTCGGAAGTTGTGTGGTTGCACCTTCTGTCACGCCTGTAGACGGTGACACTGTAGTCTCCTGTTCGGTGGTATGCACTTCAGTGGGTTCTGTGGGCGTTCCTCTTGTTGAACTTGGCATGCCGGTCGTTGACCTCACAATCTCCCTGGTGGTCCTAACTTCCGTGGTTGGTCTTTGAGTGATTGCGGCGGTGGTCGAAGCACCTGATGTTGTTATTGATGTTGTTGCCGGTGACGTCGTCCATCCATATGTCGTCGTCAAAGGTGTTGATGCCACCGTAGTCATCAGTGTTGGCACAGTAGTGGGTGAGAATGGAGTTGAATATGGTGTGCATGGTTGGCCAAGACAATGAATTGTATGGTTGGAACAGTAGCTGTTGAGAAGATTGAATGGGACTTCTGATCAGTGATAATCCTTAGCAATAATATCTTTTTATGGAGTTTCTGTCTATTATCCACCATAGTACATGTACATGTATATTCTAGTGACCAATTTATCAAGTACATTCAAGAATAAGAAATAGTTAATGAGACTGAAAGTCTGCTGTCCTTAAACAATCATGTATTAGTTGCATGTCATACATGTATATAACAGGCTACGTTGTAAGGCACAGCTGATGTCTTCTTGCTATTTATATATATTTGTACTGTAATCAAAAAGGCAATTCTTGGTACAAGTTTTGAAATACATTTTCATGTGATAAATGATATCAGTCATGTATTCAGATTTGTGTATGAACCTCAGCAAATCAAATCTGCTGTGGAGTTGATCAAGATCATCAAACAAACCAAAACCATGAGGAATGCAGTCAATAATTTCTAAAAGGTCACTGACAGGACAAGTCAGGACATCAAAACCTACCAAGTCTGGCAGCCATCTGAATAGCTAGGTATGATCTGCCCGTCAGAGTATTTCACACCATTGACCATGACACAGTAGCATTCAGATGGGGAAATACAGCGGTTGGTGCTTGCATCGTAGACTTCATCAGATGGGCACTCACAGCCTTCTACGCAGGTCTGGTCACACTGGTCAACAACACTATCATAGTTGAAGTAATTGTCACAGGTTCTTGGGCAGGCTGCTGTACATGCTTCATAGTGGCCACACCCTTCACACTGCACAGCTGAGACCCAAAAAAACATGGAAGCACTTAGAAAGCCATATATAAGGAAAACAATGTATCATACGGTATGTCTCTATTTTATGATATCTCTTACACAGGTGAAATTGTCAAGCAACAGTGTGAGTGAACCAAAATTGAGTTGAGGAAAAGCGTACAATTACACTTTATGATTTAAGGTAGAATGCGCCTCAGGGACAAATATTCAGACTCTCAAATTTCTTTTCTGATCTACCACTTGTGGGGGCTCATTTTAAAGCTTTTGGAGAAAGAAAAACTTTCACCGGATTAGTTTTTTCGAAAATCCAAAATTTAATTTTTCCCCCATAGAGTTAACACCGGAATGGTGGCCATTTTGAATTTCAAATATCGCAAAATGTTGGGAAATTTGTTTCGTTAGTTCTAAAGCTTGCACGGTGACCCATATTTTTATTGTTGATTTGGTAAATAAGAGGTTGAAAGTTTCATTCGGGAAAGTTTGAGCAAAAGTTTAAGTCTTTCCCTTTCGAGGTGTGAACTACCTTAACTTTGAAACAAAGTAGAAGCAGAATTATTTCCATTATATCATACTTACGACAAAGCTCCTGTGATCTCCATCGAACTGGAACACCATTCCTGTTGCATTTCTGTGCATATGCAGCGATAGCCGTACAGAGACACTCACAGTCGCCACCCATGTCACAGCCGCAGGAATCAAAGACGCACCTTTCAAAATATGGTTCAAACGGAACTTCACTGTGACATCTCTGGAACACCTCCGACTTGAGAATACTGCACATCCTTGTGGCCCAGGCTTTGCGATGGGGAGCAAACATACAGGTGTCGTTGATGTAAGCAGAATCTGGGCAATAATCGTGTACTTTCCAGCTGTCTCCAAACTGAAGGGGCGTTACAGCCGGTGGACCTCCAGCCGGAGTCGTGAAGTCATCCATCTGGTCACCATTGAAGTTGCCACACAAGCCTTCCACCTGAAAAAGAGACACGGTGCACAAATTTTTATGCTTACATGTATCTGAACAAATCTGATTTAGGCACCTTACGGATCATATACATGTATGAACTGAATGTCAAAGCGATATCAACCAGTAGTGGGTGAGTATTTGTTTTTTTCTCATTAGTTTGATATTTTCAATGCACTATGTACATGTAATTCAAAAAGTAGCACCTTCATTTGAACAAAATCCCATCCCCAATGCATAATGCAGCTTCATAGCAAACACCGACGTGATATAGACAGCAAACCTTAAGTTCATGCAATGGATCAACTGACATACATGTACATATAGAAATACATACATGTACATATAGAAATACTGTACATATACATTGTACATGTACATACATCGTCACAATGGTATACAGAAGACAGATGCTGTCTGGTCCCAAAGCTACATGTATGTACATACAGCGCAAATGGAAGCTAAAAATTACTGCTCACAAATAGTTACATATGGGAATGTTCTGAGATTCCAGGAAAGTTGAACATTGCAAGAAATTTTCCCTTGAGAATCACAATATATTAATTTCCTTAACCACTATTGATGAAGTTTGAATTGAACAATTTACATTGTACTTGAGGAAAAAATGTGACAAAACTTCTGAATCTAAGCAAGACCACGGACATCTTCACTCTTTACCTTTCCTCTATGAATTGCATCTAACTTCAATGACACAGTAGTTCCTTTGTCCCACTGAAGGGTCACTCCTTTCCCAATGTGGAGGAAAACAAAGAGTCCGGCTTCCCAGATCTGGAATGGCGATCCGTATGGAACCGAAATGGGAGAACCTCTGACAAGATGCACTTTGTGTTGCTTGCCGTCACTCTGAACACCGACGACCACAGACTTGGTGCACGTCACATCGCTGGTTCCACAAGGAATATTCTCGACAGCGATGGAATATTCGAGGTGTGGGTTATCCGGAGAGCTTTGAGACAGGACGTAGCTGCATTGCCCTTGGAATTCATAGATTTTTCCATCAAATGTTTCATGATGTGATTCTCCCCACACTGAGCAGACACTTGGGCACTGGTTGTCTTCACATACCCAGTGTTGGCCATTGCAGAGACTGTGAACAGATTAAAAATAATAATGTAAACTTCAGCAGTGCTAGCTGTTCCTAAATTGAACTACATTCAATGCTATCTTGGGTAGATACTGTATACGTCCTCATTTTGTGACCTTTCTGACATTATTTGGCGGATCAAAACCGCTAGCTTGACCAATATATTATAACTCTAATGAGACAAACAGCTAAATTTTCAGGGATATTCATTGCTTGGGTTTAAAAGGTTACTGGTCGAGAGGTCAATGACATTGCATCCTTAAAATACAGCAAAATATACAAATTTATACTAATGTTGATCAACTAGCTACTGTAATATTCATGCATGAAATAGCATCGATCCCGATTTCAGGTCTGTTAAATATAGCTGCACGCGCATGACATCGGAAAACCCTGCCTAAAATTGGGACAAATTTTGTTAATTGCTGTATGTGCGGCTGTAAATTGTTGCAGCTCGTAGTCTGAGCCATAAATTCATATTAATTAGTAAGACTTTTAATAGGCATTGTAACATTAACAGGTTTTACTTTCGTCGCTTATGCAGAACATGCTGACAACAAATTTATTTATGCATATTAAGGAGAGAAGAAATGACGTTATTTGCAATCAGCGCTATTATCCGACATCCTCACCATGTGTTGCAATCGACACTGATTGTCTGTCCTGTACTGTAGCTTTTGCCGCCATGGTGACAGGGGCATTCTACTGGACTCACACATTTATCACCTGTTAAAAGAAGACATCACAAAAAATAGTTTGTTTAAATTTACTACCCGTGAGATTTGATTATAAAATCACGTCCACACTATATGCTTTACATTTTTGCATAATACAATGGTTCCCTTGTACCCTTATCCTGCTTAAGAAGTTTCTTTTTCACCAAAAGGTCAAGTTTATTCAAACAATGAAGCACAATATGTCCCATATGTTGCAGTTTTTTTGAAAATTTGAAGGCCCCTGAAAACATACAGGTAGATACCGTAGGCATGATTTTACAGACTAAAGCTGCTTTAACAGATCACGCCAAGCGAGTGAAAGTACATGCGGTAAATTGGCTCAATACTGACTTGGCAGATGGGGAAGTGATACTGTCTGGTAGGTAAAGGGCTAAAAATGACTGCCTTCCTTGTGTTATCCTAACCATTACATAAATCAAAGTATCACTTTGTTCATCTTTTTTGGAGTACTTGCGCACATCAAGATGTTACAACACTACATAATAAGTGCAAGATCAGGAGAGAGTCAGGGTACATGTGACATTAAAATGTGAATGTACATTGTTCGAGTTAGCTTTGAACTTGAATTCATGAGACATATAGGTTCTCATCATTTGAAAACAAATGTATTAATAAAGTGTCTAATCTTTTTTGTATGGCATAATTTCTGATTTGATCGTGGCTTTTCAGACGTCAAAATAAAGAAGGCTGCAAAAAGTAGCAAAAAATGACAACATCCAACTCACAATAACTGCAAGTGAAAAATATTACCTACCATCCAAGACATATCCTTGCTTGCACTGGCAGCCTGACACACATTCAAAAGCATTTGAAGTGCATCTACCGGTAGTTCTCAAATGCATGTTGGCACACGTCTCTGGACAGATATCTTTACACTCTGCAAATTCCATATTGTCACCACATTGAACAGCTGTTGGTTCACAATCTCTCTCTTCACAGTGCCAAGCACCTCTGACGCACGAACTGCAAAATGACAGGACTCTGTCAATATGTTTAAACCTTTCGAGCCGTCTGCTCCGGCAAGAACCAAGTATTTCTTGTGTTAGTCCACAGGAGTATATTCAAAAGATTGCTCAAATCATGTTATTGTCATTTCAGAGATGTTCTTGTTGGATGTCTTACATCTTTATAATTGTAAACATTGTACACACTCTAAAAGATGCCAGTCATACAGGCATGTACTGTGAGGAAAAATGAAGGTATATTGTCATTCTGGTGATCATACAGTATACCAAGTAATTAGAAGAGTATATGCTAGTCTAGTATCAGTTGGGTTTGGTTTAACTAGTATTATAATGTATTGCCTTTAATTATGTGAATAATTATTCATTTTGAATGTATGAATTCAAAATGATTCATGATGTAAATAATTATATGAATTTTGGCTGACATTAAGTTGTTGACTAAAAATTCAAAAACAAGGACAATGCAACGCTCAATTAAATAAAACAATCAATTTTCACGCGTGGTCAATATAAAAAGAGTGATCACTGTGTACTTTGTGGTTTTCAGTTTGCAATGATAAGAGAAATATCAGTAAATTTGTTAGCTCATGGTTGACTGTCGACTCACCATGCCTTACAATCCTGTTGTGTGACATCACCAGACAAGTAAACTCTACCATTGTATTTGCATACACAGTCTTCCACTGGGATGCAGTTGCCATGGTAATCCTCCACCATTCCCGGAGGACAGCTGCATCCTGGGTTGCACTCCTCCTCACAGTGTAGTCTGGCAGCCATGGCGGCGCATGATGTCTGACACGATGAACCGCATTCCTGGTACACTTTGCCTTTGTCACACTGTACAGCTGGAAATGTAAAGTACCAAATTGAAATTGGCAATGTCTCTTCGTCTTTTTTAGATTTTGTCATCAACATATTTTGCAACAGCCTACATATAAATCAACATTGCAGTGATATTTCCTGAGACTTGGCACTCAGTTGTAAACATGTACATGTTTCAAACAGTATATGCAAGGACAACAAATGATTCATTTTTTGTAATTCATCAATTTGAAATTACCGGCAACTTTTGTGACAAAAGCCTTTATGAGAGTTAATAGATACATGTAGATAAATTGCAAAATATTGCAAATTATCTTCTCTCCTATAAATATCAGCCAATATTACTGTATTTCATTGTCCTACAGAATTTTTCGATAGCAACTAAACCGTTGCAATGTTCACAAACCAATTAAACATAAAATCATGCAATCATTGGAAATGTTATCAACTTACGACATATGGGTGTGTTGTCAACGATGACTGCATCTCTCCATGCCAGAATATGGCCTTTGTTGGCGCATTCTAAGGCATAGCTGGCTAAGAAATCACACAAGATTTCTTCAACTGACTCAGTTCCTTCACTGCTACACATATCGTACATACACTCAGCGTATGTATAATCCACATTGACCAAGTTGTGGCAATCTGAGGAAGAAATCAAAACGCTAGTCTCAACTCTTGTATCTCCCAAATTATTATCCTCTATTTATCAATCAGTGTTATGTGATTAATAATTTGTCTAGTATGTCGTATAAACGTAGATTGCGCCTCGGGGGCAGACATTCAGGTTCTCAATTTTGTACTGTATTTTTCTGCTATTACCTCTTGTGGGGCTCATTGTACAGCTCTTGGTGTCAGATAAAAATTTACAGTCTCAGTTTTTCAAAAATCGAAAATTTAATTTGTCCCCATAGAGGTATTAACACAGGAATGGTGTCCATATTGACTTTCAAATATCCGTATATGATAGGTAATTTGTTTCTCTGGGAGTTTTGCACAGTTCCCCCTGATTTTCAGATTTTTATTTTTCATGTTGTAAGGGAATACAGTAGTTGAAAGTCTCATTGAGGAAAATTTGAGCAAATTTCTAAACCTTTCACTTTTGAGACACATACTACCTTTAAGTATAAGTATATGTATGATTAAAGGGATAAAATACCAGTAACATTTAATAATATTTTAATTTTTTTGGTTCCATCATAATAGTTTTTATTCGTCTTTCTAAAGGATGTTCAAATACACAGAAGTATGTGCAACTTTGCCAACTCAACTGATTTATGTATCATATGCACACAGATCAACATTACAATAATTGTACATAAAATATTGTATGACAACCTGAATATCACCATAAATTAATTGAGGTTTTCTGATCAAAATACCTTTAATATGCAAAGGGTTTACCTGTGAAAGGTGCCTGTTTGAGGGCGCTGCACATTCTCTCAGCTTGCTGTTTTTTCTGAGTGAACACATCACAGGGATCAGTTGGAGGTGTCACAGCTGGGAGACAGTTACTGTCCACAGACCACTTGTCACCGAAGGCGGATGGCTGTCTTTCAATGTCGCCCTCTAGAGTCCAAAAGTCGTTCTGTGTGAAGAGGGAGAGGGCATTACAGCTGCTACTGTTGATGTGTTCTCACTTACCGTGTGTCTGCTTCGAAGCAGATTTCAGGACAAAACGTCACAAAATATGCACATCAGAAAACACAGTATTCTCTTACCTCTTGGTTTCTGTCAAATGTTCCACAGAGACCACAAGTCTTGTTGTAGAAATCGGCTTTCACTTTGATGTACACTTTCGTCTTACCGTCCCACCTCAGTTGAACGCCGTTATCAAGAACAACCTACATAGAAACCATAGAATGACACAATGAATTTCACTGCAAAGTCATTGCACAATTTTCAGCGAGTGTGTATTGCACAAAGATGCTCCTACATATACTGGGGGTGATTTCAATACAGCATTCAAATAGCTACAATGAAATCATACATGTATTAAACAACCACTGATGATTATAAAAAGTATTTTGAACAAGATAATCAATTGTGGCCAGGTCCTTTTGTTCAATATTCATATGCCTTTGAAAGCATCAGAGACACCAAGTAAGATCATAATAATCAACATGCAATGTGTCAATTATTAAGTTCAATTTTAAAGTTGACAGATATGACAGTAAAATGCTCTAAAATTTAAATCTGACACCTATTTTATGAGCTACAAAATGCAAGTATAGAAAGCAGCTGTTGATAAGACAAGCACACAGTATTAAGGGAATAGATAATATGGACAATACGGTAAATTGTATTACATGTAATGTTCTGAATTTGCAATCTTATTATCAAAATAGCTCCCTCGAAAAATTATGATCACAGTAATTTCACAACTTTGGAATTTAAAGTCATTTTCTTTTGTCTTGGAATGTCAAGGGACTTGACAGATATATCCCAAAAAAACACAAAACACAAAGTAGAGATTATATGTATGATAGCTAAGCAATTGCTCCTAATGCCATATTTTTATTTGACATGGGGTGTGGGGGCATGGCGTAGGAGGGCATTTTTGCTTTCAAAGTAAAGTGGTAACTGCTCTAAACTGCTGCACATTTTATGTATGAATATTGGTGCATGACTATTCATACCTGTTGAAATTGATCGGATAATTGCTCGATGAAAACACCTGGCATCTTGTGTGGGAGGTCAGACATCTCCAGGTCGTTGCCGTTGACGATGAGATGGTGGTGTCTCTTCAGTCTTAAGAAAGTGTCACCAACTGTGATCATAACAGATCTGTTGTGGAACAGTCACATAATAGATACACAAAGAAATTAATAATAGAATAGACTTAGTTTTGAAGCGTCATCAGTAGTAAACTTTGACGAATTATACAATATATTTGTTCTGTTTGTACAATACAGTTTCAACTTTTTCAGTACAACTTATGTCAACAACCGTGTCAATGGCACTGTTTGTACCGGTAGTTACATGTTTGTTACTAAATATAGATGCTTGCGCACAACATTAGACGCTCCTACATGAAATGTGGACAAATTTTGTCAATGTTGCATGTGTGGTTGATGTTGCAGCTTGTACCGGTAGTGTGAGCTGTTAATATGTCTTTCTAGTATTCATTTTTATGTTGGCAGTCGCCTATAAAGTTGTATTTTTGTCATTCTTGCATACGTAATTTCCGAAAGTGTAATCTTAATTTGCGGACAAATGTTTGTTTGAAATGAGAGAACACTGACACCATTTGCACAGCGCTGTTGTTATTGTTGACATTACTGATTCAAGTTTGCACAGGAATTCACTTGTAGTACTACCTGCACAAAATAAGCTACATTGGTGAGACTTACACTTTCTATTTAAGTATGCATAAGAGATAGTGAGATGGTAGTGTACATGTTTTTTGGAACAAAAATTATGATGAAAACACAAAAGCTCAGAAGCTATTGTCCCATAAAAAAATTCTAACCAAATCAAACTTTGAAAATATCATCAGCCTTAACCTGAGTATATGCAAATAAAAAAAAATTTTCATCTCAAGATATTGAAATGTTCGTGTTTCCTATCGAGGTCTTACAGATAACAGTACTTTGTATATCAGTAACCTCCGGCACTTGTATTTCTTATTGCGTGCAGTGATCTGGCTGGGGTGAACAAAATATTTTGTGCTTTCAAGCCTTGACTTTGTTTGAGCTGTAACTGCTAAGTCTACAAAGACTAAAATTTAAAGTTAGCACTACAAAATCGTCCCGTCAAAAAATTGCTGAAACCACAGAAGGTTAAATTTTAGAATTGGTTAAATATTGTTTTTCCATGAAGCAGATTGATAGCTTTGAACCTGTTTCCTAAATATTTGAGAACCTACTTGGTACAGGTTGCCTTCCTTCCACAGTGGACGTTCTCGGCCACAATGCTGTAGTCAGAGTCCAGACTCTTCAGAAGCACATAGCTGCATTCCCCCATGAAGCTGTATCGGCGGCCATCAAAGGTCCTATAGTGGGGATCACCACGGGCTACACAGGTCGCTGTCAAGCACAGAATCAAAAGGCAAAGTTGAGACTCTGATCAACTCTGAATACGAGTTTGTAAAGTAGAACGTTCCTCGGGGACAGATATTCGGGCTTTCAAATTTTATCAATTCTCTTCTGATCTACCACTTGTGGGGGCTCATTTAAAGCTCTTGATGAAAGAAGAGTTTTTACCGTCTCGGTATTTTGAAAATCGAGAAGTTTGTTTGTCCTATAGAATTAAAAACAGGGATATAGCGGCCATTTTGAATTTAAAATATCGGAAAATCTTAGGTAATTTCTCTCTCTAGTACATAATTTTGCACGGTGACCCCTGACTTTTATTATTGCTTCGGCCAGAGAATGTTCGAAAGTTTCATTGAGGAAAGTTTGAGCATAAGTTTAAGTCTTTCACTTTCAAAACACATATTACCTTAAAACATAATATTTTATATGGTTATATGGTTTAGGAGCCCCCGGGCACACTCAGTGTAACCAAATGCAGACTGCTATGGCGCCATCTAATCTAACAGAACTTTTACTAACATCTACATTAATTTCACTACTGTTCTGATCAGCACTATTTGCACTATTTAGATGACAAGGGTTTTTAAATGTCTGAAAGCTGAAATGCCAGAAGCATGCTGCATAGACTCACCTCCACACTGTATCTGAGTACAAGTCCACTCTCCACCTCCACAGGTACTGAACAAAGACAAAATAAATCCATTACTACGTACAGAAATTAATTTTTACCTAATCATTGCATCAGACTCCAACAGATACAGATAGAAGAATCCGATATCCTTGACTGATAATAATGACTGCGTTCGGTTTACCAATGCTGCATGCAGAGACCTTCAGAACTTTTATGTCTGGTAAAAGATACCTTGTGGCGAAGGCCGTTTTGGATACATTATCTAGCATGCAGTATCCCGCTATAAGACAACAAATATACATGTAGAAGCAGCTCTACAAACCTGAAGTAAAAATTTTCAAGCGACTTGAAATTAACCCTTTTGGCGCTGTAATTTTTCCCACCAAAATTTTAGTGCAACATTTTACCAATTTTGATGAATTTTTCTGTATTTGTTTTGATAATATTGGAGCAAATAGAAATCACGTTTCAATTGCTATCATTTTTTTATCAAAATTTTGGCAAATGTCTGAAAAAAATTGACTAGGGTATATATTTTGTAAAGGCGACAAAAATTGATTTTAGCGCTCAAAGGGTTAAAGGTAGAATGCACCACACAGGGATAGATATTTGGATTCTCAGACTTCCACTCTACACTTTTTGGTCTACCACTTGTGGAGGCTCATTTTGAAGTTCATGGAGCTTTCAGTGGCTCATTTTTATGAAAATTGAAATTTAGTTCTTATTACCCATAGAGTTAACACAGGGATGACGGCCATTTTGAATTTCAAGCGTTGGTAAGTATTCGGTACTTCCTTTCTCTCGTACCAAATTGTGCATGGTGACCGCAGATTTCTTTTCTTGATTTTGAAAGGGAATAATTTGAGATTTCCTTGTGGAAAGTTTGTGCAAAAGTTTGTGTTTCAATTTTGGGGTGTGTAGTACTGTAATCACTAAAATACATGTAGTCTTATTCAGGTATGGGATGCAAAGACAGACACAAGCACTCAGAAAGAGTCTGACTCTAGGACGACATCAAAGAATGTCAAACTAATGTATTATCTATGTACATTAAGCTGGGACTACAAACATTAAATTGTTGATGTCAAACAAATTCTTTAGTCCTCACCAAACATTGCATCCATCATCATGCGGAATTTCTGATCCGGTAGAGTACTCCCTTCCTCCATGGATGCAGGGACACTCCTCCTGCCGGATGCAGACACCCTCGTGTAAGACAGTGCCCTGGGGACAGTGACATCCGTCGATGCATTGGTCATTTATGCAATGATAGGCTGTCTTCTTGCATGTCTTGGGACAGGATGACCCACACTGGTCATACACCATACCGCCTTGACATGCAAATGCTGATGGTGGAAAAATTAATATACTGATGTAAGTATATCTTGATGGTGATAATAAGAGGACAATCATGAAATAATTCGTCTTCATTTTGAGGTGTAATATTTTCCTATTCTTCCAGTTGATGATGTACTAGATGATGATTTAGGTTTTTACGGTGATTTAAACATGATATCGATGGCTGTTCAAACTTCAGGCAGAAAGAGGTGTTACATTGTGGATATATATGATTTAAAAGATTTCTTTGATTTCGATTTGATATATTTACCCTGATGTCTTCAATATTTTCCGTGTGAAAGGAAACTTTCAAATACTGATACATTTCTGAGAGTGATTGATCCCTCTCATTTCATAATTTAATGTCAAATTTATTAGAAAGAGAAGAAATTAATAATTACATGTTATAAGTTCCAATGTATCAAGGAAATCAAGACAGATATGTCTTATGCATTGATATTACCATGGTTGTTAAAGCAAGACTGAGTAACTAAGGGCTGTTTTATCAGAACTGCTCAACTTACGACATCTGTTTTCATTTCTCCATTGGATGGTGACGCCATGGCGATTACACTCCTTTGCATACGCCTCGTAGCTGTTACACTGGCAGTCACCGCCATTGCCTTGGCAACCACAGACGTCTTCCTTGCAAGCTTGGTAGTAGGCATCAGGACTGACGATCTAATGGGAGAATTTTGTTCCAATTCTGTTTCAATAGTGAGATCTTAAATCCAATGTGGAGTTAGGTAGAATGCACCTCGGAGACAGATATTTTCACTTTCAAACTTTTACAATTCTGTCTTGGTCTACAACTTATGGGGTTTATTTTGAAGCTCTTGGAGTAAGTAAGTTTCCACCACCTTAGTTTTGTGAAAATTAGGAATATCATTTTCCCAATTGAGATAACACAGGGATGGCAGCCATTTTGATTTTCAAATTCTCTAGTTCCAAAATTTGGATGGTAACCTCTGATTTTTATTCTTGATTTTGAAAGAGAATGGTTGAAATTTAGATTGAGAAAAATTTGAGGAAAGTTTACTCATACACATACCTCACTCGTAAAACATGTAGACGTTACAATGTAAGTATTTGTATGACAGTCACACTGCCTGTGATTTGACTGTCAAAAGGCAACAGCGCAAACAAACAAACATTGACACACCATCAATAATACAGTTGTGGTGAATTTCATAGCGGACCAAAAGTAACCTCCAATATTTTAATAGCTCTTGACTTTCAACTTCTATTCCTAAAAAGCCTGTGCGTTAACTTGACTTGAACTATTCTGCTAAGCACTGAGAATAACTCTGCACAAAACAAAAGTTGAAATGGTTTTGTCACTTACATCATGGCATGCAGCGAAATCCATACTCTTCAATCCAATACACAGCGACTCTGCAAGCTGGGCCTGGTAAATATTTTCTTGGTTGCTATAGTGACAGGAAGGCTGCTGATTTCCATCTGGACACTCATCTGAATTAAATGTGCAAAAAAAGAAAATTTTAATTAGCTATTTTCTTTTCTTTTCTTTTATTTTTAGCATTGGCATATAGAACACTCTGAATATCAAAGGGCCAGTAGCTGAAACTTTCAATTATTTTTTATACCATGTGTTGTTCTACTCCCCAAAGCATATTCAAACCATATCTACTATTTAGTTTGTCAACACAGGACAGAATCTATACATGTATGTGTAACACGCATTAGCTGATATCATCTACTTTTGAATTCTGTCCAGATAGGAATTCAAATGTAAACACTAAAAATGCAGTCTACACATGTACAGGCTGAGTTCACAAGTTGCATACTGAGTATCTCAACCTGCTTAGGGGAGTATAGTAGAACAAGAAACTGTAGAAACTGTTGACATTAAAGACATATTAAATAATCAAAAATGTTACAGATAATGGCCATAGGTTGAAAAATGAAATGCAGTATCAACGATTATATGTAAATGTATTTATACAGTGTCTTATGCATGACAGTGTAGTATGCATGCAAGTATGTGCACAGCATATATAGAAATACCGGTTAACCCTTTCACAACCATGGTTGGGTTGAGTGTCTGGTGGGTACACTCTGGTGGGTACACTCTGGCGGGTACACTCTGGTGGAGCCTATCAGGTGGGTATGCTCAGGAGGTTACTTTCCTTAAACCTGAATGCAGCCTGTGGTATATGTATTTGTCAGTTCACTTATGGCCAATGAAATGTTGTCATAGAAATTTCACTTTGTCATATTACATATACGAATTACTCCACATCGACTGTTAACAAAATAACAGACAATGTTACCTACCATCTGCTAGGTCATCCATTTTGTAACTGATAGCAAATTCTGTGACAGAGGTAACGATATCGCCATTGATGTCGGTCAAATCATCGCTGTAGTCTTCGCTGTATTTGCCACACAGACCACAAGTCTTGCCGGCCAGTCCCTCGTCCGTTGTTACGGACACTCCTTCTCTGCCGTCCCATCTCAGGGTGAATCCCAGACCACTGTGTACCACCAGATACTGACCAATTCTTTCAAACAGCAAGCCACTGTCACTCACAGGGACATGCAGCTCAGTGCTGCCTTTGCTAATGCCAAAACCATCCTCCCTCATTTCAAGAGAAAACTCCAAGTCGCCGATAAAGACGCTCAGCGAACGTTGGCAGTGCTCAGGTTCGGCACACTGCTGCTGGTTGTGAACGTGAATTTTAAAGCTGTTGTCGAAGCAATCACCGGCCAGCAGATAACTGCAGGATCCCCGGAAGAAGTAGACACGGCCATCAAATGTACGGTAGTGGCTCTGGCCCCAGGTGTAACAGTACCCACCTGGTTGGGGGTCTGGATTTGGCATAACAGGAACTGGATTTTCTGAAGACAAAGAAAAAAGAAATAAAAAAATTCAATTTTTCCAATCACTCTATCAAACAACTTATCAGCTATGATCTCAGACATACACAAAGAAACGTTTATATTTCATCTGATTTCCCTTGAAAATCCACAGCTTTTTCCTGCCATACTGTGTGCTTAATTCTGGCTGTTAATTTGGAAATTTTACCATTACTAGTGTGTGATTTTGACAGCAAAATACAACTGACAATATCGTGTACATGTAAAACTATTTTCAGTAGTTAAGGCTCAGAGGAAACACATACCCACTACTTCACAATTTTGATACATTTCACAACACTCACATTTTGATACAGTCACACTGTTATATTTCAAAAACAACTGTGATAACATTCTCTGACAAGCTCTACATGTCCATGATTGTGAACAATCAATTTTGACCTTGTATTTACAAAACACATGTATGTAACTTAATGGAAGCGACACACAAACAGCTAAAAATCTGAAAAACTGTAGAAAACATAAATTATTCTTTTCCGGGAATTCTGACCGTTTGAGGTCAATGCCACCATGATGGCCATTTCAGAATCCTGACACCTTCACTCACCAATTTGACAGATGAACGGTTTTTCCTTGTCGCAGCATTCATCATCAATTTCAAATAGTGGATTTCGGCGCGGTTTTTCCCTGGCATGGATGAAAAGACATAATGATGTTAAATTATTAGCACAGGTAAATCGCAGTAAGTAAACTACCAAGTACTCAACTTACACATTCTGTACATATGTACCTGTACATGTCCCTCACAAGAACTTTCGTACAATTTTGGCATCATACAAAGTGTCAAATTATGAATTTATAAGGATACATCTTGACCCTGACCAATGATAAGCAGTCAAACTACACAGAGTATGTTGTACATAGAACATTATGCTTTCAAAAATGTGACAAACATACCATGTGGTCTGGCGCATAGAATCACGAGAAACATTTTGCAATCTGCTTGCTCTTTGTTTTCATTTCACCCTAGTTGTCACGGAAATCATTGGTTAGACTCACCATAATTGACAGCAGTCTTGGTCCCCATCTGATTCTTTGCATGTGTTGTTATTGGGCTGATCAGGTGACCAGGCCTCGGGTGAAATACTCGAGCCGTTCAGCCATAGAAACTGACCCTCGGTGGTCTGGTCGTTACAACCCACCCAGTAACCACGGGAGTCAGGGTGGGCAAGGGCCGGGTCAGCGTTTAGGTAATCCCTGACTGTTGCACGTGCTTCTTCGGATGCAAGGATTGCCAAGTGGGCAGTGACACCCTCATCTCCATAGACGTCCCGGCAGTATTTATTGGCGTCACTCCAACGCATCATTGGGGAAGCTACGACTTTGAACACGCTGTTGCTGATAGCAACTTGGTCTGAAAGGAGAGAAACCCGATGCATGGCACAGTTTACTTAATCATGCTTAAATATTACCCGGTTTAAATAATGATACATTAAAAATTATTACATTTCAATAGATGTTTTCCTCTTGTGAAAAAAGACAAGGACTATAAGAATCATTAGTCTGGTGGCAGAATTTTAAATTTCTGGGAATGTTTGCAGAAAGCCTTCCTTCCTAAATTACAGTACATTCAATCAACTTACAGACGCTGTAGTGTAATCACACAAACAAAGTCAATAATATTTTTAATCAAAGTGACAAAAGGGTCCTAATTGTCTCGCTGACATCTACAACGTACTACAAAACTGAATAGGAGAAACATTTAGGGCATAGTTTTACAAACAGTCTTTCTCATACCTGGTTGATCTGATCCGACAGGATCGACTGTTGGATATCCTGTTGGAATCATTGCATCTGTTGGTTCTGCAATGGCTGAAAGTGAAATTATATGAGTTTTAATTTTGCTGAGCTGGCAATGTGGCTACTTGCTCTAATAATCTGTTGTGATCACTTATTTATTTCTAACCCTGTAATCGTTTTTTTCCATATTTCTTACAAGACTATTCAATCAGCCCTGTTATTGTATCTCCTTATTAAACTGCAGTACCAGGAAATGACGAACATGAAAAAAGCTATCAAACAGCTCGAAAGCCAAGCAGAAAAGATCTAACAATCACTCTTGACTGGTTTAAATGACTTTGGAGATATAAATCTTGCAAAAATGTTATCTTTCTAACAAACTGAAAAAGGAACATACAATTTCATGTTTAAAGAGAGAAATACTGGTAAAGGTTATTGAAATTTCTGAAGTATAATTTCTTTAATAACCTCAACACAATAAAAATGCAAATTTTCACAAAGCATACCCACATTACATTAACTCTTTTGAAATTCAAATGAAGGCTGTAAAATGAGCCGTATTGACTATACAATGATTTATATAAACTTTCAAATTTTACTTTCTCATCAACTGTAGTATTTTACTGTTCATAGTGAACTCAGTACATAGCATATCAAAGGGAACAAGCAGACAGTGGGCTCCTCTCACCAAAATACATGGCAGTTAATAGGAATTTTACTGACAAGAGTGGTCTGCAAAACAAAAATTTTTAGAGAAAAGTAACTCACACAGGCATTGCACATCTGGTAACTCAGGCACCCACACGTCTACATCAAAATCACACTGGTAGGAAGGTGCCACTTGGACAGAAGGCTGGTGGTCAGGGAGGCACTGCAACTGACATGTCTTCACATTGCCCAATAACATACAGCTGTACGCTCCCGCTGGTGGTGCTCTGGGAGTTTCACAGATAGCTGCAGTAAAAAAAGACAAACAGTCAGTGCATTAAATCAGGAGACAATGATAATGATCATCATCATCATTACCATTATCAAGACAACCAGGGCAGTAATTATGACAAGTTTGATGAGGAAGAGAAGAATGTTGATTAGTAAAGTGGAACACAGCGGTAATGTGAAGATAATAATACGGTAGTGATAGTGATGACGATGGTGATTTGTGGTGATGATGATGATGATGATGATGATAATAAACGATGATGATGGTGATTGTGATTATAACGATAATGATGTAACAATTATAATGATGGTCACTTGTGGTTGTGATGATGATGATGATGATGATGGTGGTGGTGGTGGTGGTGGTGGTGAAATATTAAATTTGTCAGTGATATATGTGATGATGATGATAATGACAACCTTATATCTCATTTTCATCGAAATTCCTGGAAATCACATAAATTTTTGGTAGAATTGAGACAAAACTGCCCCGTTTGACAAATTTAAACGATTAAATTTCTACTTTGCTACATGCCACTGGTAATAATTTTTTTTTTCAAATATTTCATGTTTTGTTTCTCATGACAAGGTATGAGCTAAAAACACCTATAAAAAACAAAAGAATCAAGATTGTTCAGGATTTGTTTTAAGTTTTAAGGGAATACATGATGGGTTCAGTGCGTTTGCTGTTAGACGACTGGTTGTTTGGTGATTTTGCCCTGCCATTTGTCCTAAAATTGTCTCATCCAAAAATTTGACGCATCTTTTGTAAACTTTTCTACTCCCTTGCCTTCTGTCATTCGCATTTCGCCACCAATTTGAAAAAAACAACATATTTAAAGGCATTACAGGTCAAATTAGAAAACTGGCAGGATTTGCAGAATCTATCTGGAATTTCTAAAAACGATTGGCAAAATATATACAGATTAATTTGCAGCGATTTATTAAAAAATTTAAAATTAGGTTGCGGGGAAAAAAAAAGAAGATACATAACCAAATCTTACCATGTTCACAGTAGAAGCCATTGAAACCGTTTGGACACAGACATTGGTAGTTCTGTGATTGCACGTTGCTGACACAGGTAGAACCATGTTGGCAGAGGTTGTTTTCACAGTAATCTTGGGGACCTTTTAATCAGACAAGATTTAAATATTGCAAATTGACTCTATGCCCTGTTGCAATATGTAAACTGGAATATGTCTCACTGACGTACAGCTGTATGTCAGTGAGACATATTGCAATCAAACATTTGGATATCTCGTGGCAAGAAATTAAGAAGTGAATTTTGAATGCTGAATTCACATTCATCAGCACACAAATTCAATGTCAAAGCAACATATTGTAATCAAATGTTTAGAAATCTAGCAGGAAATAAAGGAGTGAATTTTGTAAGCTGAACTATGATATACATAAATATTTTTTCCCTTAAAGGCACTGTTCGTGATCACTGGGATCATCTTTGTTCTAGTCTGTAAGAGGAGGATTATGGAGGTGTGATAGCCTTTTGTTTTCCATTGATATTGTAATATGGTGGGTAAATTTTCTGATAAGACAATCTGGTGCCAACACAGGCCTTTAAGAAATATAATTGCAAATTACAGTGAGAGAGTCAATCCTTGCCAATACAGAATATAGTTACTCTTACTCTTGAAGGGAACAATCTATTTAGATATTTCAAGTCAAAGTATAATTGCACATTTGTCAATAATTGAAAACATAAAAATTGGTTGATTATCTGAAAACCAATGATTGCTTTTCTTGCTGTGTCAATATTCACACAAATGTATACTTCTGGATCAAAATAACAAGAAAGCCATCCGGCGTTCTTCACGACAGATAAAAGCGACAGAACTACAGATAGTACATCACTCACCAATTTCACAGTAGTCTCCCTGGAAGCCATGCACACACAAACATTCTCCTGGTGCTTGGCAGATACCATTGTTTTGGCAGGGTGGGTCACAGATGGCTGAAAGTGTGAGGGGAAAGGAGAATAATGAATAGTTCCAAAGGTAATTATGAATAACAGATAACATTACAGACTTCAGTAAAAAATTCTGAAAATTACAGTACAATCAGGGGACTGTAGTAATTATTAACCCTTGAGTGCTGTAATTTTTCCCAACAAAATTTTGATGTAACAGTTTTCCAGTTTTTATTTATTTTTCTGTCATATTTTCAATAATTTTAGACCAAGTAGACATCACATTTCACTGGCTACAATTTTTTATCAAAATTTTGGCAAAAATCGGCAAAAAATTGTCTGTGGTATACTTTAGGCAACAAAAATTGACTTTGGCACTCGAAGGGTTAAATATTCTAATTGCACTGAAACAGGATACAAAAAGTAAAAGACATTTTGATTTTAAAATCAGAGAATTGTATCACAGTGATGCAAATTGAATTGTTTACAGCTAGTGAATTAGCAGAATTTACATTATTAGAAAAGTACTTAAAATCAGTCAAGAACAAAACTATTTCTGTTTTTATATATTTTGTAATCTGATGCAAAATTGATTCCTAGAAATTAAAAAAATCAGAAAAGCTGTGACTCAGGCAAATAACAGTCTACTTCAACATGAGAAACAAAAAATTTCGCAACTGACATATCCAACATATAAATTTTTGTGACTATATTCACACTCGACGACATAATAATCGTAGGATATGGCAGGTGCATGGGTGAACAATAGTGGTCATTTTCTAATCACAAGCCTCACTGTGCGACTCACCATGGCAACTGGGGAATGCTGTGGACGGACTCCATTGCTGGGTCACATGATCACAGGTGTAGGATATGGTGGTTTCGCCATTCTCCATGACAAAGCCGTCATCGCATGTACTTGCACAGATGCTGTAAAACGGAAACAGATGTGCATGTAGATACATTACCTCATCCTGTGCACAAAGTTAACAAGTTATCATGGATTATATACACAACTGATCATGGATTCTCTCTCTTTAAAAGTATACAGTCATCCGTAATCTAAATATGCCCATATATGGTCAAAGGGGTGTTCCTTGGTATTCGAAATGCCCATGTGAGGGCACAGTTTTTAAAAAGTGGCCACCCGCTTAAAATCTCTGATCTGTCAGATTTTCTCTTTCCATGGTAACTGTGGCTAAATTGGAACAGGTGACAGTATACCTTTAAGGTAGAATAAGACAGATATTCGATACTCACGTTTCTCTTGCTTGGCGTTGACAGCTAACCCTGCCATTGTAGGGTGCAGTAGGGGATGTACAGACATCACTATCAAAGTCAGCTGAAAGAGAGAAACAACTTCTTTAAATTACCAACAGACCTGATCTTGTAAACTGAAACTTTAAAAGTTGCCATATTCTTTTAATACTCCTGAATATCATTTAATAGTTTTTGATCAAATTTGTCTTTGGTATAACCCCCTCTTCCATAATGTAAAGTCTACCATAATATCAAGATATAATTTGTTCATTTTTGTTTGTAAAGAAAGGTTTCTTTTTATTTATTTTGCCTTGAAAATGATCGTTGATGAAGGAGTAATTGGGTAATTCATAGAAAAAAAAGAAAGGACCAACTTACAAATGCAGTCTGGAAAACTGCTGCTTGGTACCCAGATTTTCATTTGGTTGTTGCAAATGTACGTCAGTTTGGTGGCTCCACCCTCAAAGTGGAAATCTTGTAAGCAGGTTGCCTCGCATGTACTGTGTAGGATAATAAAACAAAATACATACATTTCACAAAACAAAATTGAAAGGTTTAAAGAAGCAGTGATGCTAATTTCAGGTTTATTTCTTTGTGTAGGATCTACTGCCGATTGAAATTTGTGAATAAAATTTTGTCTTTTTTGCAAATGTGGATACTGCTGCAGTTTGATATTATGATTCAATCATCATGAGAATTTTGACTGAAAGATCCGTCGCTTGAGGGCGCTCTCTATGAGGCGCAGAGAGCACCCCCAAACAACGGATCTTCCAGTCTACATGTCAATTGTAACCATGTAAAATTTCACCATTCCTATGAAATACTAGTTTCTTAAAGTCTCTTTAAAAAACTGAGACATCTGTTCTCAAGTAGGAATGATTGAACTATGTTGTGATCACGAATCAGCCCTATTTTAAGGTGGTATATGCCTCGGCAGATATTCAGATTCCAATTTTACAATTCTTTTCAAATTGGCCTTTCACTTGTAGAGGCTCATATTGAAGCTTATAGAGTGAAAAATGGTTTCACTCAATTAGTTTTGTGAAAATCAGTTGTTTTATTTTCCTCTACAGAGATAACACAGGCATGACAGCCATTTTAAACTTCAAACATCCATAAATGTTGGGCAATTTGTTTTTCTAGTACCAAAATTTGCACGGTAACCCCCGATTTTTATTCTGTTCTTGAAAGAGAATGGTCCGCAGTCTGTTTGATGAAAGTTGGAGTTCAAGTTTTAAGTCTTTCATTTTCAAGGAGCGCATTACCTTAAAGCTAGATCTTAACAGCACGCTATTTCATGAAGAAAATATGGATTTATATCACAGAGAGATATGTAACTGTTTGGCTATTACATTACAACATGGTATCAGTATTTACAGATCTTGCAATGGTCATTGTGTGAGCTTTTTTGTTCATGAGGACTGACAATACACATACCTACACGGCTACAGGATAATAGGATGCATAAAAACTTACGTTTGAAAAGTTGAAAGTGAACACTGGACAGCTCCATTGGAAGGCGAGGGCAAAATATCACAGTACGCTGACGATGATGATGAATCTGTGAAGGGGTCAGGGGTTATAGGTCAATAGGTGTTTATCAAAAAGAATGGATGGATAGAAGTAATGTCGGGACATAGCATTTTCAAAATCATCAACATCACAAACATCATGATACAGTAAAATATATTTGTACATATTAAAATGTAGTTCAAATTAAACTACTTTCTATGGCCTTGATGTGATTTCAAATTAATTTTGTGATGGATATTAAAATGGGTGTTATTTTGAGGTAAATGGCCCCGATTTCTCTTGAAAAATTATCCACTCAGAGCTCAACAAGCATTTTGTATGTTTTCCATAAATTTAATTCTGTCTGTAAAACACAGTCTGTTGCTCTCTTCCCAGAACCGTGTCAAAATACCTGTCGTTCAACTTGGTCGACAACAAAGCCTGTATCCCTGCTCTATTCCTGGTCATGACTAGACTTCATTAGTCAACACCGATTTCGGTGATGTATTACATCTTATTTTCAGGAGGCGTGAGAAATATAATTCCTTGATGATGCACAGAATTTAGAGCTTTGATTATTTGTAATTATTTTTTGTCAATCATACACAATATTGCACGTTGCACATTATGCATTGCGTTGGCATGCCTAAGGTACATGCATTATATCACTATACTTTGGGGAGAAAAATGCCAAAATGCATAAAATTAATGTATTTTGTAGGACAAAAATACTGTAAATGTTACCAGCATTGCAATTACAGTTGTTCTTTCAATGCATGCAGATACTTTGCTCAATGAATTGTAATTCATTCAATCATTTATTAATTAATTCAATGTAGGGTTTGTTGATTGATCATTGATTGATTGATTAATTAATTAATTGATTAATCAATCTAAATTTTACCTATCCATCAAGTTGTGACATCTATCTATTCTCATTCATTCAATTATCATAAATGATTTGTTGATTTCTTTCTTTGTTTGTTTGTTTGACTGATTGATTGACTGATTGATTGATTAATCGATCAATTAATCTAAATATTTATGTATCTCTCCATCGATCTTATCTCATCTTACCTTGATTTTCACACCTATCCCCTGAGAAACCACTTGGGCAGCTACAACTGTCTGGAGCAAAGCAAGAACCACCGGACAAACACGGAGGGTCGCAGACAGCTGTGTTGAGAAGCAAATGTACAGAGAAATATGAGAAAGTTCGGACTTACTGGCTGACATCCATTGAAGAAATGTAGCTCAGATGTTCTGATGGTACGGCATAAATGGTGGGTACAACAAACAAAGCGTTCTTGCGATGATTAAAACGGCAAAACTGTCTCGTATTATGAAGATACTTACGAAGACACTCAGGAAACTGTCCCTGCTGTATAAACCACACACCGTCATCGTTGTTGCAATAGAACTGTGTTGTCCTCGGATTTGTGGCCCACGTGAAACCGTCCAAGCACGATATTTCCAACTCACTGTAGGGAGATTAGGAATAGAGAGTTATTGACAGTGGGGATACCGCCAAGTTGCGCTCCGAACTGACACTGTGAGTACAGACAGCAAAATAATAGACCGGGAAGGCGGTGCATGCAACCAACATTGCGGTCAAGTTTCGAATTTCAAACTTTATGAATTGCGCCCTCACTTGGTTCCTGTTTCTGCTCACGTTCGCAAGATACGACTGGAAAGCGAGTATACTCCCCGTGGACATCGGGGAACTACTAATTAGAGGTGGGTGAAATACAACCAATACAAATGTTTTGCCCAGAAATGTGTTAATTTAGACTTTAAAAAATGGTCTGATTATATTTCTATTACTTGAAATCTCCCAATGTCAGTTTTCAATGGTACCCATTTACGACTGCATATAAGGCCTACAGCAAAGGCCTTATCTATTTCGCTGAGAACTGGAAAACGTACACCGGCCAGGCTGCTTATAGTTAGTCCTAATAACTATCCCCTGTAGAGATCTAGCAGATTTAAAGTTTGATTTACTGTAACTATTATTAGGTACAGATTATCTTCCGTATTAATCACCCCTGGCGACATTTATGGTTTTGTTAAAATTTGGGTTTTTTATCTGAGTCGCAGAACGTAAAACAACCACCTGTGTGGCGAATGAATGTTAGCTTTTGTTCAACAGACAGAGTGACACAATGCTTCTTGTTCATTTAGATTTCTCCTATGGCCATATACGGACAGAAAAAAAAACCGCATACCATGCAGACCCGGGGGGGCACCCATCCCCAATAACGTGTACCCTTGACAGTTCAAATTACAATTCAGAAGGATAAAATCTCGCAATTTTCCGTCACACATGTTGTTATAAATGTCTACATTTTATGACCAAGTACAAGGTCGAAACTCAACATTTCCTGCAAGGTGATTGGTCAAAACTCGATTAACCGTCGTGCTGGAGTTGAAACCAGGGGTCAAAGGTGACGATCACGATGGTAGCTTACCTGCTGGTGGCAGTGAACGAGCGGACTTCTATTTGGCCGTTCACCGGGGGAGTCGGTGTGTTTAGATTACAAAGATTAATTCTCCCATCTGTTTTGGAAAAGACAAATGTTTATACTTTAGTGAGTGAGTATTCTGTGCACAAAAACTACACAATTCTTCAGACTTGGCGTGGTGGGCATGCTGGAATTAACAGTGTCAAGTTCTGAAATCCGAAATATGATTATTTTCAAACTGTCTCGTTTTTCATTCGTGTTACAAGCCATCATTATCCTGGCCAGTAAGTTTTTGTAATTTACGACCAATAGTGGTGTTTGATCAGTTGAAGCTAACATCGTTCACCTTGTAAATTATTTTAAAGGGGAGCACATTTTCTCGATTCCATATGTTGTGATTCAGTGTCGAGGTGCGAAGATTGAATTTAAGCATCCTTTTTAATCTTGGGAAGCATTTGCCTATTAAAGGTATCATATATTATATATATATATATATATATATATATATATATATATATATATATATATAATATATATATAATTACACTTCATGAAAAGAGCAATTGAAGAAAAGTTTCAGATTTTACTTGGCAGTAGGATAATATACCAATCGACGCTCACAGAATGGATTCGTGAAAACGATAGGCAGCGACTTCTTGCTCGCCTTGCTATAGGAGGAAAGCGACGACTCTGGCGAGATTCCGTCGATGAGTACGGTGCCGTCTAGCCAGTCTGTCCTTGGCGGCATACCTAATAAATAGGAAGCCACGCCAAGCTAAATGGCTCAGCAAACTATATTCATATCTTATCTCAATCAGATTGCATTTTACCGGTCGAACCTGTAGTTTAACGTATGAAGAGCAGACGCATCGTTTCCTTAGAAGACGGATGGTCTTATCAATGTCTGGTATTTACGCCGCGACCGTGACACCAGATATGAATCATATCATTGATAATTTGTCAGTGTCCATGGAAACGAATCACAAGCGACGTAAACATGGTAAAGAATTGTTTGATAGATTCGATTACTGTGTATAAGGTTCGTCTATCTAGTACATTTCAGACTAAACAAAGGGGCCCATATATAGGAAAAGGTGTGCTACTTCAAACAGCCATGCGTTTTCGCTTGCGTCAATAATTTCATCCACTAACAAATATTCCATTTTCATCCAACTTTCTTTGTCATCCGAGTGGAATTTTGCTATCCAGTGATCGGTGTGTGTTTTTTGTTGCTGTTAGATTTAGTTCAAGTCGAGCGCGATCGGCAGCCTGTAACTTTTTATTCTTCTGGAATCCAGCAATATCTTCACTACGTCGCGTCGCATTTATCAAATCATTGATTTATTCACAAACTTGGACCAAGTATATGTTACTTTGTGCATTTGCAGTAACAGAGTTCGAACGCTAGCTTTTAAACTTAGCTTGATGTACTCATTGGTAGAGTTATTGACTCAAGGATTTCACATTTTAGTTTTAATTTACGTTTTCTGACGACATGTACAGTTATTCAGCATATTCAGCTATTAAAGTAAATTAATACAGTGATCAAAGTGCAGTGATCTCGGTAAAAGTTGTTTAAATGCACAGTCCCTCAACACACTGTGTAGAGGGGCTGTGTCAATGCCAGAAAATGAGTCGTGGGGCACGCACGTTCACAATGTCTCAGGTCTGGACGCCAAAGGACACTTCCGTGTGTGCGTAATACCAGATAAAATTTCGGCTAGAACAGGTGCTCAATCGTCTGAAAGTGGTTTGATGACCTGTGATCTCGGAGGAATTTGTGACAGGCACTTTTAAAAGCTTTCAAGAGACTCCACGACTCAAAACGTACTGCCGGTAACTTTACCTAACGAGGTAAAACAGCCGACACTCGACCGCGGCTCACTTTTCTCACTGCGGACTGTATCAAATCACCCTCTAGCACGGACCGTGATCAAATCAACACGCAGGCGTCGAGTCGATAGCACCCTCTGCAAATGAGACGCCGTGCCCTTTCCGCAACCGACGTGATTCAATACTGTTTACGAACAAAACAAACATTTAAATTCAAATGGGAAAACTTGTTTGCAAACACAATTGTTTGATATCAATTATCGTCAGATCGATTTCGCAGTGGCAATGATAACGTCAATGATAATTGTCATACCCCCCCCCCCTCCCCGGCCATATGAGTTTCAGATTTACTCAATGTGAATCAAACATTTTTCCATGATCGATTTTAAACTAACATTTGAAATGTCCTATATTTCTGTATAGGATTCTGTTATTCTCATAATTACTGACGCATAAACGTGTCGGCAAACTTTTTTTTGCCGTAAGCGCATGCGCAGCAGCTACTCACACCACAAGACAGCCAATCGGGAGAGAGGTACCGGGAATACTGATGACGTAGATCATAGTCACTCCATCACACCGCCGGCTTCCCGTAAATAGTTACGCATGTCTACGGAATCGAAATCAAGGTCACTACTAAACTCGTCTATCATGTTTTTTTTTCCATAATTACCTCGAAATTGCAGAAACTGAGTACAGAATAAAAAAAATCAAAAAGATATCGCCGAAGAGTTACTCTAATAGTTCTATGACAACTTCTCACTTACTTGATGCTTCGGTCGGTTCGACATCTTCCAAATTAGGTTCAACGCTTGTCAAAACTGCGGACGGAATACGCACTGAAATATAAGTGGATAGGTTGCATCAGGCTAAGGGAGCTGTTAAACTGGAAGATTCGTCGCTTGCAAGAGGAAGAGGAGGGAGCCGCTCTCCTCCTCTTGCAAGCGACGAATCTTCCAGTAGGGTAGGGAGCGTACTCGAGCGACGGATCTTTCAGTGTAGAGAGCAGTTAGCTTGTCAGCACCCGAGGGGAACGACAATGAAAATGCACTGGAACAAGTGTGGTAAAGCGTCGTTGATTGAGTCAATACTTACGAATTGGCAAAGCTCTCCGATCTCGTTGAAGAATTCTGAAACATCGAGAAAATTGAGTTTAATAGTAAAATTTGTCATAAAAATCTCGCAAGAGAAGAATTATATTTTGATCAAAATTTGGAGGACCAGCAGCAGCGAAGAGAGAAAGGAGAGAGAGAGAGAGTGCCTGAAAGAGAGTCAGAGAGAGAGAGAGAGAGAGAGAGAGAGAGAGAGAGAGAGAGAGGGGGAGGGTGAGAAAAATCTTTCAATTCACCAGTTGGACAAGAATGAATCTGAATTCTGATACTCATGATGGATGGCTCCTATGTGAGAATCAAAATTACCCACAGCATCGATATTTCACAAATTCGTCAATAGTTTTTTTTCTTCTGTTATAAAATACAGCAAAACACAGAAAATCGGATCTTTAACTTGGACTACGGCTATGAGGACAGCTTCAAGGCTAAGGAAATTCGCTTTTATAGAAAGGAAAGAAAATATATTATGACGAAAAGAAAGACTTACTTTTCGTTTTCCGGCGACGTTGAAACATTTGCAACGAGTAGGTGCAGTAGAAGCCACAGGCTGCAGCCTCTGCGAAGAGTTGAGACACTTTTCAGTGCCATATAGAAGAGAAATTGATAAAAATGATGAAATACTCTGGATTCAGTCGTATTTCTATGATAATCGAGCGTCCAAAACTTGCATTTGAGAGTAAAAAAAATATGAATTAAACGAGGAAAATTTCTGTGCTCGTAATCATACAACTGAAGTGAAGTTTTCTTCTTTAGATCAGTGGCTTGCCAGGGAATGGCTGAAGTTTTATGTGAAGACAAAGGGTTTATATACCAACAACTTGAAAGATAAACCCAGATAAAAGGAAACTTACCTGAACAATTCGACCAATCAGCGAGTTGTATTTAAGTGTCGCCTTGGCGACCGCTTTGCATTTGAATATGTATATATGGAGAAAGTATAAGGACTTTAGAAGAAAATGACAAACTCTTGTTCCGAGAAACTTACCGACCGGAACTGGGTGCAATCTGACAATCATATAATCCTTCAAATACTCGTTGAATGACCTAAAAGGTTTTCATTAAATATTCACCGAAAATATCCGTCGAAGATATTATAACTTCCTTTGTATCGGTATTTTCGTCCATCGCACTGCAACGACGATGCATTTTTGCAAAGCGTCATCTGCTAATGGGATATTTCAGAGATACAAATTATCAGAGGACCAAATCAAAAGACTTCTTCAGATATATTTTGAGTATTAAGGTTGCGATTTATGAATTTAAATCGTGAATTCGTGTATTAGGCGTTGCACCATACTGGTTGGCTTCATGTTCACGTAAATGAACTGAGAGCAAAATTGAGCGTCGTCCATTGACTTGTACCACGGGTCGACTTCCTAACTTGTTTACCAGTGTATAATTTTCACGCACTGTATAACCGTTTCAGCTTCTGAAATTTCAAGACCTCCAGGCATGCACGGCGGCAGCTCCACTTCTTGTAAAATCTTTGCAAGTGTGTACGTTTGCCCATTACAAACACTTGAGTCACGATCTCCCTGGGTTTTCCCAGTATCTGAAGGTTCAAGAGCAGAGTCGTATATCGGAGAATAGTTGTGCTGTGACTGATAAAACTTTATTGTGTTTGCATTAAGTTCTGTTTAATTCTAAAAAGTGCATCAAGGACATGCGAGCTTTTATTCAAATGAGAAAAGTTAGATATGAAATGTCAGTGTGTTGCGCTTGTAACAGTCCTCCTTCAACATAACGTTGTCCTTTCCTCGGATTTGAAGCTGATGTTTTTACGTCATTGTACTTGACTCTTTGACCATTGTTACAACACCGTTCATAGGCCCATCCCTGGTTATTCAACACATTTGTGAATTTTCAAGCAAATGGAACAAAGGGACATTCTCTATTCAAACTGACGGAAACAGGCATGGCGATGCGAGGAGGAAGTCTTTATCTATTGCCGTGTCGGCATGGGCGTTCCAGATCCAGTGTATCTCAACTCATTTTCTATTTATAGCACATATTCGAGGTTCTTGACCGAGAACATGGTTTTTGAACTCGTTATTTGAACTTCAAATAAAGAACATTTGTTTTGTATCTTATAGTTTTGATGAAAATATTTTGCGTCCAGCACTTCTGTTTCAAGGAGAAATTACCCATGTTCTTTCCTGTAGTCCTGGTTACTCGACAAATTGCCAAAAGATGAAGTATCAGCCATGGTACCCTGCCACGATTACCGTTCGAAAATCCTCCTCTCCGTTATCCGAATTGGAATCCTTTTTGCCCCTTGGTTATCCGTTGCGAAGCGTTGAGGTGTTTGGTTTGCTTGTTGGTTTAATGTTTAGTTATTCACACATGTATGCATTTTTCCGAATACTCAGCTTGTCAGAGGCTGAGCTATGACACACAGTGATTTCGCGTGCGACAAGCAAAGATGCTTAGGCCCCTTATTGTTGTCAGGCTAGAAATGATAATCATCGTCATGAGTTTCGTCTACGCCTGACCACTTTAAGGTAGAATGCGCCCCGGGGACATGTTTTCGGACTCTCAAATTTTTACAACTCTGCACTGATCTACCACTTGTAGCTCTTGGAGTAAGACTTTGAAGCTCTTGGAGTAAGAAATATTTGAACCATCTTCATTTTTCGAGAATCGAAAATCGAAAATTTTACTTTGCCCCGTAGAGTTAACTCCAAAATGGCGGTCATTTTGAATTTCAAATATCGGTAAACGGTAGGTAATTTGTTTCGCTAGTCCCGGACTTTGCACGGTGTTCACTGATTTTTATTCTCGATTTGGTAAGAGAATGGTTGAAAGTTTCATTGAGGAAAGTTTGAGCAAAACTTTCACTTTCTAGGTGCATACTACCTTAAATAAATGAAGTCTTTCGAACGTCTATGGCGTTGATAATTTGAAAGTTAGATCGCAGTTAAAATGTCAATATATAGGCGGATGTATCGAGCCAATAACGGAGATGCGAGACAACCTTACAACTTCGCTAACTGACTGACCGCCCAAGATGAAGCATCTGACTGACTGGTTCCCGGGCTGCCACGTCGGGTCAGTGGTATGTAGCCTTGACGGGACCACTGTGGTTAAGCCTGTGAAGGACCGCTTAACTGTACACTAGACCCACACGTGGACTGACTCACCGATAAACTGACAGCAACGACTTTGATCGATCGATTTCGAGTAAATAAAACGACTTCCGACAGACCTGGGGAACACCTCAGGTATCGCGAAAGAGGAACTGCTTCGTTCAAAGAGGAGAGGTTAAAGCGACACAATTGAGTGCAATATACTGTATAGAAGATGGGAAATTTTGTTCAATTCTGTTTTTCTTTTCTGTATATTTGTGTTGTTCTCATAACAATGTGAATAGAGAATATACAACTTTGCTGCAGCGGTGAGTAAACATATTCCACCGCGCCGATTGCTAGTCTGTAGGTAGTTTCAGGTGGTTTGGTCTGAACAGTCATTTCCGACCATATTCCTCTCCAAAGCACACCCAACATATACCGTTTGAGAATGAGGACGTCGAGCTGTTTTCTCAGCATGCAGAGTAAGTTGCTAAAAGGACATTGCCCGCCGCGGGATAAACGCCAGCAGACGCGTCTCAAATCATAAATATTTGATTTCACTCCGCCTTGTAATTAATTACATGAAAGCTATTATGTAAGAAAATAGTTTTTATGTTCTGTAGGTAAGTGCTTGTTGTTTCGTGCATTTATCAGTCAAACTCTTTAATATCAAATATACTCTCTGTCTGGTATGAATACTTCGTGCATTTAAACTTTCGTTTGGGTGGGGGGGGGGAAGGGGGAGATTGAGATCTGAACTGACCGTTTTGCATTTAACTGGAATGTTCCGGCACTTGCCTTTAAGATTCATTCTGATTCCATAGATTGCACGACTCATTAAAGCTCCGACCGACTTGCAGACAGACAAGTATAGCTAGCGAATCATATCAGAGAAACTGCACTTTTTTGCCTCATGTCCAATGTATCTAGAACAAGGACAGAAAAAATCCAAGATATTCACTGTATTCACTGAGAAGGACACAAAAGTATTGAACCCGGAAATATAGACACTGGTCAGGTAGCAGACACTTCGAAGTCGGATACCCATGTCATTGACCTTTATTGTGTACCGAGCAGAAAAGCACGACAGAATGACTCTTGGATAATGACGCTGACTATAGAAATCGTGATTCTAATCATAGCGTTCACAAATGGGATTTCGTAACGGGTTACTGAGGTACTACGAGGATACGCATCGATCGCTGCGATCGTTTTTTAACGGTGAACATACATTTGCGGTACTCATTTCACCGTAATGAAACACTCTGTGATGGGTCGGCGGCAATCGCATTCATGTCTTGGCATCGATGCCCGGTCATCGATGCCGCACGGAGGTGCACATCGTAGGCTGCGAGCACACGACCGTCTCCCCTTTCTCAACGAAAGTCTCGCACCGTCCACCAAAATCAATTCTACACCCTGGCGTCGTTAAACTTCTAAGAATCGATGAAAGCAAATAACAGGATCCAGTCACAGTTTGGCACCCCTGTTTACCCAATTCGGTTTGAGAGTGGTTTCTTAGCCGGGAAGTGGTGCTGAGCCGTCACGAAGCACCTGATTATAAAGGATGTCATGAAATTGAGTTGAAAATACTTTCACCCGCTAGGTAATCCAATCCAAAGGAAATCGGAGTAAAATCAGTCGATTGAATTGTCCGGACGCCTCTGCATGTTCGAATTGTGCCTTTAATCGTGAAGAAAAAGAACTGCAACATTTTCTCCTTTGCCATTTTCATCAACTTATAATCTCATATTCTGACTTATAGAGGTTGAAAAACATGTTAGATTTTTACAAATTTTGACGCCTATCAAATCTGAACAAAAAATCTGAGCAAAAATAGAGAAAAAAGTGCTTACTAAAGTGGGTCAATCTGTACGTGACATGAATTTAAGGTGTGTTGAAAGGACTATAGAGGGATGGCGATCCGATAAGTGCATAATTAATTGACTGCGGCATCAAAACGCAATAATACAGATAAATTCACACTAATGAGTTGCCTGTAATACACGTGAATTCACATAAATCCACATGAATACAGGCTTGCTGAATACAAGCAATGGATTATTGACTGTATTCATCTGTATATGCACTCTTCAGCTAAAATACAGGCAATAATCAATGAAAATACAGTACGCATTATTGGGTTTTCATGCGAAGATGACATAAAACTCGATAATATATATATTGAATTCAAGCCAAAGGCAAGCGCTAGAAGAGTTGCATATTTTGTTAAGGAGCCGTCATTATTTACGGGCTGGGGGTCTGAGGAATGTGAGGGGTCATTTAAAATATTGAAAACTTCGAGGGGGTTGCTCAAAATGTGGAGAGGAAGAAAGGGAGTTACCCAATTTTTATGCGAAATAAATTGAAACACCTCTCAGACTGCACACATCAATTTTTCAAAATTTTCGATGCTAGAGGGGGGACACCACCCTCGTGGTCTCCCCCTTGGGGTGTTCTAACAGTTTTACTTGTAACAGACAAATTGAAAACATCTCTCAGATTGCACTAGACTGCATCATAACACACATCAATTTCTCAAATTGTTTACAGGATCTATGACAAAACTGGATTGTTGTGAATTTATTCTTTATTATCACAGAAACATATATATGAATAGACTTAAGTTCAATAACCATTTTGGGAATTTTGACCATACCGTATTCAGGCTTTTCATTTGAAGCCGGCAGCTGGAGAAATGACACAATAAGGTCACATATTTTTCATTCCTGTATATTCTTGAGTCTTCAATCTCTGGCAAACTGAGAACTGTTTTTCACAAAATGTATTGTCATTGTTTGGTTGTTGAATATTGTGACTCAAACACAGTCATGCAAAAAATGTAATAAAAATATCAGTGTTCAATGTCATTTCAAACAGTTTCACCGAGTGCAAAACAAATTGAAACACCTTTCAGATTGCACCATTACACACATCAATTTCTCAAAATTTCCTGGGGGAATCCCCTCTCGTGCTCTCCTCCTTGGGGTGTTCTAACAGTTTTACTTAGTAAAAAAAATTGAAAACACCTCTGAGATTGCACCAGACTGCACCATTGCACACATCAATTTCTCAAATTTTCCATGCAAGGTAGGGGACATCCCCCTCTAGAAACTTCCCCCTCAGCCTTTCGCGTGTTCTCCCCCAGTACTTTCAAATTCTGCCCAGTCAGATATCCTAGTAAACATCATGTCATGATACCCATCCAAATTAAACAATACTATATGGTTGGATACTAGTTATAGTGTTAGCTGTTATATCTGTATTTTGTTGTCACTTTGAATTTTATTTTTGTTGGTTTCACCTTTTTCAACCGTCATGAGATAACCGATGATAATCCAGCAGGGTACATCACGATTTGAAAGGTCTTTACTATTGCTGTATTTTTGTAAATTTTACAAATACATGTATTGGTATTTAATTTTTCTAAGTGGAGGGGGGTCAGTCAAAATTTCTGAGTTATCGAAGGGAGTTTCTCAGATTCATCATGGTTGACAGGGGGTGGGTTACTCGAAATTTCGGATTTTCTGATGAAATTCCTCCGACCCCCCAGGTAGTAAATAATGACGGCTCCCTTACTGTGTGGTTATCTGCCGTATTACGAATGCAGATCTATACGATGACATGGGTGAGATGTGAATTCAAAATCTACAAAGCGAAACAACTTTGCGGGTGGCGAACTTCTTAATTTCCCAAGATGCTTTGCTATCGCTGCGATTTCCTAATATACTCGAGTGATTAATTATTGTGGAGTCGTCAAGTTCGCAGATCTTCGGAAAATCGGACTTTTCCTCATACACTGAAATTGATTAATTAATTTCTGAAGAAAGCAATATTTTCATGTTCACAAATTCGTCTACAGCTACACAGGAAACGTTCCCGCTGTGACATAGACAGGTCAATGATTCCCACACAGGTCTCCACTTAATATTGACTCAACACTTCCCAAGCATTCATTGCAGTCCATACTATATGTAATTTTATCTCCTTATCACTCTCTTTGGCTGCAACTTTGTACTTCGAGTATAGAAACATTCAGATCTTTTAACTACCGACAAATTTTCTCTTCTCATACTGTAACCAGACCAGCGTCTCCCTTCTATGCCTGTATTCGACAACTATCTCCCCCGGTGTTGTCCTTATAATAGCACCCGGATCGCCCCGGGAATGCTGTTTGAGTTTGTGAATGTGGTGAGTGGGAAAACCCGAGGAAGTACAAGGACAGCTTATTCATACAGTTAGTAAAGTTTGCTGAATTGCCGTATGTTTTGTTTGCCGTATAAGCTTATAAAGCGAATATCTGAGATCAAACAAGCAGTCATATGTTTTTGACCATGAAGCATGCTAAGTGCGGTTGCACAATTCCGTGTTCCGTCTAGAAACGATATGGGCATGACTAAAGTATGTATATGTGTGTGTATATATATATATATATATATATATATATATATATATATATATATATATATATATATATATATACATATATATATATAAAGGGGTAGGGACAAGGGGGAACAGGTACGACCTTGTAACATTGTTTTAACTACACCGGAATAGGTAATTTCGAATAGTTATAGTCGACTTGCCGCAACGAGCGTAATTTAGCAGTACTGATGCGATCAATGGACAATCTCCACCGCGCGGGGGCGTTTTCCTCACTCCCTTCTAGGTAAAGCGGATGCTGAAATCGAACATCGCTCCACGGTGTACATGCCCTTCATTCACCGAAAACAATAACCCCAAATAAGATAGAAACTCAATATACCAATTCCCTCAATCTTTTAAATAATGTTTACATTCAATCTAGACTTTCTTTGTATTTTGTTACCGTTTGCGGAGTTGCAGTTTGTTTAGGGCTGACCTCACGTGAAATCTGATATTAAAATTTTTCACGAGTGCAAGCGGACGACGAACGGTCTACACGCAAAGTTTAGGTCAACAGGTTAACTATAGTCTCACAAGGGACTTCATTGAATCTTCACGTCCGGCTACTGAGTTTATTCGCGGAAAAATAGTGTACACGCTGTTACTTGAGCTACTGATCAAAACGTGCCGGGACTGTCGGTATTCGAGTCGTGAATGAAGTATCCATCGAAACTGACCAACGCAACGCCGAGATTGAAGAAATAGTCTGAGAAAACTTGAAATGTATGATGTTTCGATTATATTTGGACGTGATTTGAGTGTTCTAAACTTTAGACATTGAAAGGCCGAGTGACAAGAACTCTATAACAAATTCACGATTGGAATTTTGGGGATAATTGACGATGTTCGAAAGCAATAACTTTGTAACTTTTTCTGATTATTCTAAAAGATAAGTTTTTATTTTAGTCGTCCCACTACATTGGGTCGGAATACAAATATAAAGGCTTGGCCTTGCTCACGCCAGAGCGTGTGAACATTTTGCGATATCGTCGTTGAAAAACGAATTCAAGTCTGGACGAGAATTCAGTCATCAACGATAACATCTACAGAGGCTGTGTTCACAAGCTGAACTCTCATTTCACAATGAGTAGAACAAGAAAGTGTGGTTTACACAGAGAACGAAAATGATGAGAAATATTTCTTTTCGATTCTAGACGGAAATATGTAAGCTTCTAAAGAAGCGGTCAGGCTTTTGATACGATGAAAGTGGTCACGTGAGGAAATGTATGTACGTCATAGGGAGGCGTTACCTGTAGCGTTTGATAATTATGGATATTTTGTTTTATCAGCTAGTTTCCTCCTCCAATCCTAAGAGGATGTGGGACCGCTAAGAACTAGTAATCCCCACGCTGCTTACGTCAGCTTTTAAATGAAAACGGTCAATTTTATTACTATATTATTGATATTTATTGTTGGCCACACATTATTTTTTGCCAAAACTGTATAGTGCAATGACTTCACATGGCTGATTCGAATCTATTGAAATATATCTTGTCGATGCAATTGCCCTCTTCATCGAAGTCAAACCCGTCGAAGTCAGGTATCTGTAGATCTATCTATCCATCCATCTATCTATCCATCCATCTCTCTCTCTCACACACACACACAGACACAGACACGACACACAGACACACACACACACACACTCTCTCTCTCTCTCTCTCTCTCTCTCTCTCTCTCTCTCTCTCTCTCTCTCTCTCTCTCTCTCTCTCTCTCTCTCGACCTATTTATTTATTTCTTTAATTATTGTCAACATACATTTACATTTTTGTAATATCCTGTACATATAGAGGTCCAGCACTGTTCATTTCAAGGAGGAAAGGGTGATGAGATACAAATTGTCAGTTCAAATACCAAAAGGTGGAGGGTCACCTCACAGTGGATGAAAAAGGCCTGTCAGCGGCGTCTTTTGAAGCACATTTCATGATTTCAATATCTGAAGTTGGACTCACATCATACAAGTATCCCGTTGCCACGGCATCACATATGTAGAAGATATGTATGGAGAAACGTTTGGTGACTTTACGCTAGTATGCCAAGGTTGTAGCCCGAAGAAAACGCATAGCCGTCAATTTACTGGAAAGACATCTTGGTGTCAGTGCTCAATGGATGAAAAACATGTACAAAAGTATTATGAAAAGCCTATATTGGCTGACCGTTCTGTATCTATCAACAACATATGCATATCAGGACCATTTTCATGGATTTTCGAAACTAACGCAAAGGTGTATTGTTTTACTGAGATGTGCCAGCTTTATGTGAAGGCATTGTGTGATGTATGGCTAACTTGAAATGTACAAATTATAATATATTGAGGTTCACCCGTTTTTTGGCCGCCGATGTACATCTTCACATAAAATATAGAAATTACATTCCTACTTAGTGAATGACACCGAAGCTGCATGTTAAACTACACCTACACTGGTGGCGGCCGCTGCTCGCCCATCGGTAACGGATTCAGATTTACATAGGTATGTCTTGAAGTCTTCAAAATATTAATATTGGAAACCTGTGCGTTGATCAGTTTCTAATGAAGTATTCATACATTTGGCGCCAGTAAAACTATCGCTCACTCCCCCACCTGCATCGTTACAGTTTCACCACTCGTGATATTCTGATTCTGTCGAGGGACCATCTCTTGTCGGACATCAGCCTTCGAACTTTTGCACCATCTTTTCTGGGAATACGCACGTCTAGCTAAGTCGTTCCCCTTCATAGGAAAACTCTAGGTGTGGTGAACTTTGCCAGGGGTGTTTTAGCGGTTTTAACTAGCTCGCTTTCTATTACATGCGTGTTATAATTGAACACTTATAGTAATATTCACTAATGGTACTGAAACATGTTTCTCAAAATATCTTGTGAAATTTGGGCTGAAAGCTTAAAAAGCATCCTAGTGAACAGACCATGACACGTTCCTTATACCAATGTTTTTAATTTCTTCCCAAAATTTGTTGAGAATTCCACATGTCGCCGGACATGGGTGCAGCTTTCATTGTCGTTGTTCAGATCATTCCCTTTTATTTCCCACATTCATCATCACATCACCGCCAAAATGGTGCAAAGAGATTACTTTTTTAGCGTTTTTTTTCATAATTTATGGCTGTTCCCTGATTAAATATTCATCCAAGATGTCGCTGCACGCAGGTATAAGCCGACATTAATCCACGGCTTTGTAATCCCAGACAGTGCACAGGAAAGAAATGTTTAATTAAAGTATTCGTGAAACTGTTACAAAATATCTCCAGGACAAAACATTATCTGTGTGCAATTAAGCCACCTGTATTCTGTCTCACTGCGCGTGGGTTATATCAGGCTAATCACAGGGAAGAGCACGAAAATTAAAACATCTTTTTGATGGTAACTTTATAACATTTCAAATGACATTTCCAATAAACAAGTGTAGTTGTCAGTCACAGTCCCTACATCAGTGTGTTTCTATCTAGACAGTAGAAGCGATCTAGACAGTAGAAGCGAGACGCTTCTACCGTCTATGCTTTGCTTAACACTTTGAGGTAGAACGCGCCTCGGGGACAGATATTCGTACTATCAGACTTTTACAATTCTTTTCCGACTTGTGGGGGTTAATTTTAAAGGTCTTGGTGTAGGAAAACTTTATACCGGCTTAATTTTTCGAAATTCGAAAATGATATTTTTCTTATAGAGTTAACACAGGAATGGCGGGCATTTTGAATTTCACTTATCTGTAAATCTTGGGTTATTTGTTTCTCTGTTACCAAAATTTGCAAGGTAATCCCCGATTTTTATTCTTGGTTTTGAAAGAGAACGGTTGAAAGATTCCTTGAGGAAAGTTTAAGCAAAAGTTTAAGTCTTTCACTTTCGAGGCGCATGCTACTTTTATTGCAAACTCATAGTGAGTGGAGGCGAGACCACTCACCAAATATTACTGTTCGTCCATAACATTACTTAAGCTCCAACCAGGGGATTAAATCGGTCGGTCAACATCTCGCGATATACTAGGCGTGAAATGAAAGTAAAATTGAGTAACAAGGTTGCAATTTAAATGTGATATAAATATAAATGCGTTTATCGGAAGTGTCACGGAAAATCATAGATATGTCATCAAAAATATGTACGGACTTCGTGCATCTCCCTGTGGTTCTACTACTACTACTCGACCGTTCGACTGGGCAACACAACTTGAATGCGTTCAATGACCAACATCACTGTTGATGGACAAATTTGGATTCATTCAAGAATCCCTTTTTAAACAAAAACCATATTGTACACAAAGCATTGCTACGTTGGCAAGGACGTTGCTGGGCATATCAGCATACTAGAGGCCTAGGGAGATTGATAAAACAGTAATCTTGTTTTACAGAACAAAGACAGTGAAATATTAAAACAAGATTAGAGCGATTGACCCATCATGGCATGTCTTTTCACAAGAAACCATCGAATCAGAACTGAGACAAGGTGATGCTGGCTTATCTGAATATGATCGAAATGTGAAAATGCACGTGATTGGAAACACAAAACACGATCGGCACATATTTGTTTGTTTCGTAAAAGATTCCCTGTGTACGGAAATGAAAATTGTTAAGTGAGTCTGTCATATTTTGTCATTTTCTGTCTCAAGTAACTCATATTGAAAGTTTCACATCGTCCTGAAATGGTATCGATCGTGTTATAACGAATGCTGACATAATGCATTTGCCAGAAGTACTGTAAACTTGCAGATGCAGACGATGGCATGCAGCCAGATTTTGCCCCGGTTACAATTCTGTAATCAAAAATCTCTACCAGTGAAGTAGCTACTCAGTAAGAAGAGAAATTACTTTTCTGATATTTGATGCCTTTTGTAAGGCAAAACCAGAAGGCCGGTTATATTTATAAATCACTGACTTACCGGGCAGGCGGTTGACCCGGTGAGAAATAATGGTTAAAAAATGAGCCTAGATGTTTTCATCGGAAATGCGCAACTACGTTGAAGACACAACAGATTTAAAAGTTAAACTTAGGAAATTTTGTCTTTTGGACGCGCTAGTTATTCTTCTGTGATGTTCACATTGGAAACAATTTAGAGTAAATCCCTGTTTTGTATTTAATTATTAATTCTACTAGTTGCTTTTTTGTTTTAATTCTCTATATTTTTATTGTAGGTATTATCGTTTTAATGACTGCGTTGTTCACTTAAGCGAGGTTTATTATATTTGGTGGGTAGTGTCAATGTTAAAGCGTTAAGTTTTAATTCTCGGGGACAGATATTTGGGCTCTCAATTTCTACAATTCTTTTCTTATCTACCACTTGTGGGTGCTTGTTTTAAAGCTCTAAACTTTCATCGCCGTTTTATTTTTTCGAAAATCCAATATATAATTGTTCCCCATAGAGTTAACACAGGGATGGCGGCCATTTTTAATGTCAAATATCGCAAAATGTTGGGCAATTTGTTTCGCTAGTTCCAAACTTTGCACGGTGACCCTCCCCCCCCCCGATTTTTATTGTTGATTTGATGAGAGAATGGTTGAAAGTTTCATTTTGGAAAGTTTGAGCACAAGTTTCAGGTCTTTCCCTTTTGAGGCGCGTAGAACCTTAGGTATTTCGAAAAAAAAAATTTACCGATGATCCACTTTAATTATCAATGTCAATAAAAGCATTCTCAGGAACATAGTTGTTGTGGCAGATGTAGTTGTGGAATGAAAAGCAACGTTGCCAATACCAGTCTCCCTGTTTCACTGTTTTATTACGTAACTTTGTCACTATCTCTGTCAGTCAGTGTCTCTCCGTCTGTCTCTGTCTCTCTGTCTCTGTTCCCATTCACGCACCCATCTTCACACAACAACAATGATAATTCCCAACTTGACAGACGGTTCTATCATACAGTATCTAGCGTGTTCTCTTTTTTAAAATAGCAACCTATTGAAGTGACCCATTTTCTCCACGGGGGTACATACACAATGGTTGGAACATGACCAGAAAAGCGAGAAAGCTGTGTACAGTGAGTTTCATACCAGAACTGGAACGCGTGATTTGGCGGACCTCTCACCTTGAATAGGGGCCAGTGAATAGCGCTCCCGGCTGCAAACATAATATATTATCAATTTATAATTATATCTGCTCCAGTAAACTATGACAATACATGCATATTCACGTGTCTGACAAATTACCCATTTGTCCAACTGTGGTTGCCAAAACACGCAAATTTGCTACCTGTTGGTGAGGTAGGCTGTACGGAAAGTCACTCATGGGATTTGACCCAGTACGTGATATGCCTGTCTCAATTATTTTTCAGACAATGTTAGGGGTAGACCATTTGATTGTAGGGGTGCTTGGCAAATTGATGGGACCATTTCCTCTACTTGCAGCGTTTAATGGGGATAGACCATTTCATAGTAGGGGTTTTGGAAAATTTGGATGGGAACTTGTCTTCTACTTGCTTCACTACAATGGCAAATGTTGGCAAAACTAGATTCGTAATCAAATTGTGTTGCCCGCATGGGATTTCTGCAGCTTCATGTAATAAGGCGTGGATATAAAGAAAGTTGAACTGCTTTAGTTGCTTACAAACATCGAAATTTAAGATGGTTTACTTGATAGGTTGATCCGTCCAGTAGATATGCCCTGTCTCGGTTTCATATCAGCGAAACATATTTTCTGCAGACAGACTTTACACTTTACTTTCCTGTAAAACCGGCATTGGACTTGTAAAGCCTTAAATGGACTTTGCTCCCCCGAACTTGGTTTTTTATGAAAAAGAGCGACTATTAGTAAATTCAAATCTTCCAAAGTGACAAAATTATTTCTTCTCTATTAATACACAATCGACGTCACTACGAAATCTCTTCACAAAATAAGTTAATAAGGTCCTCCTCTGAACTTAGACCAATCCATAACAAACATAAAGTCCACGGGAAACGTTAATAAAAAATACCCATGCCATAATATCCTAACTTTTGGTGTGAGCACTTGAAAAGTAAATTGGTCAATTTAGAATCATATAAAGGAGACATTCAAGCCACATTAGCTGCAACTTTCTATTTGCTTTCCATTATTTTTATTCTGCTCATAAAACAAAATTTCATCGTTCTGCGACAAAAATCAAGTCTACTGCCCACACAACCTGCATATCATGTATAATGGTCATATGTGTAATGGCCAGACTTATTGCTAAGGGATCCTACATTATTTACGGCCTGGGGTCGGAGGAATATGGGGGGAGTCACTTAAAACATTGAAAGCTACAGGGGGTTGCTCAACACGCGTGGAGAGAAAGAAGGGGTTATTTAATTTTTAGTGCAAAATGCTAACAGTTTTTAATTGAAAAGCACCTCTCATCTTGCACCAGACTACACCATTGCACACATCAATATCTCATTTTTGTTCATGCAAGAGAGGGTACAACCTCCTCTAACTTTTCCCGCTCAGCCTTCTGAGTGTTCTCTCCCCTGTACCCTGTACTTTCCAATCTGCCCTGTCAGATATCGTAGTGAAAACCCTGTCGTGATACCCATCCAAAGTAATACTGTATGGTTGGATACTGGTTATAGCTTGAGCTTCTACATTTTGTTGTGACTTTGAATTTCATTTCGTTGGTTTCACCTTTTTCAACCGTCATGAGATAACTGATGATAATTTAGCAGGGTAGGCCTACGCCAGCCTATGAAAGGTCTTTACTATTGCTATTTTTTTGTAAATTTTACAATTACATGTCTTGATATTTAACTTTTCTAAACGGGGGCAAGGGGGTCAGTCAAAATTTCTGTGTTAGAGGGGTTTACTCAAGTTCATCAGGGTTGAAGGGGGGGGGGTTTACTCGAAATTTCAGAGTTTCCGATGAAATTCCTCCGACCCCCAGGCCGTAAATAATGACGGCTCCCTAATAAATGATATTTGGTCCAGGCTATAATTCCCTACATTGACAACAATAACATTACATATTGTACACTTCGCTTTGTGTTGGCAAGACTAACAAAATATACTTCAGAGAGAAGAAGTAATTTTTGTATTTTCTTTACATCAAAATATTATCCAAACTCAAGTTAAAGCTATTGTCCTATAATATTGATAACAAACGATAATTTTGACATGGTCCGCGGGAGAGGCAATTTCGTCTGGTAGAACGCAAATGTATTGCACTCTATTGTTACAGTAGACGTATGCAAACTTTCTGTAAACTGAAAAGGGATGCGTTGACCACAGTAAGAAAATCGTCATGTTAAGGTAGTATGCGCCATGACGGTTAAAGACTTAAACTTAAGCAACTCAAACTTACCTCAATTAAACTTTCAACCATTCTCTTACAAAATCAAGAATAAAAAATAGGGCACAACGTGTAGAGTTTTGTACTAGAAGAAACCAATTACCTCATATTTACTAGTATTTGAAATTCAAAATGGCCGCCATTCCTGCGTTAACTCTATGGGGAATATATATTTTTTCGATTTTCAAAAAACTAAGACTATGAAATATTTCTGACACCGAGAGATTTAAAACGAATCCCCACAATTGGTAGGCCAGAACAGTATTGAAAAATTTTAGAACCCAAATGTATGTCCCTGAGGCGCATTCGACGTCGACCTTACCAGGATACATAGAATAGTTCTAAATCAAAAGTAACACGACTACTGATAAACCTCTCCGTCAATAAAACTGGATTTCCGATTTTTCGAAGTCGTGAAGTGGGATGTCTGAAAGTGGAGTTCTGCATTGGGTTTTAAAGAGACTTATAGCGACTTAGCTCTACGAAGGAGCAAATATTACCATTTCATCCTCTCTACAATGTTGCGGCATGATCTCATCATGGCTCTTTATACTAGCACACATATATGCTGAATAAAAAGAAAATTTTTGTTAACGAACATTACACTTATTTTGGACAAAAATTTGCCAGCTTTTAAGTCGTGGAAAGATAAAATTTGACATGCTATGATACAATTAACAGATAATTATTTATTGCACTGCAAATAAGAAGCTTTATTCGTCACTGCGTCCAGCAAGCGACGGTAAATTTAAATGTTACAATTAGGCCAGAAAATCGATTTGACCTACTTCTGATCAAGGTCATAGCCGAGAGGCAAACGGGAAAAAGGTCTATATAAAAAAATCTTTCCAGATTTGGAAAAAGTCCACAAAAAACAGGTCGTTTTAAGTTGTTGATAGTATTTGTATACAAATCACATACAAAATTCTTTTTGCGATTTTCAATGCAGATATAGAAATTGCATTGTCTGTTTGTTTTCAAATATGATTGTTGAAGAATTTTTCCTGTTTGCCAACGGAAAGATCAGTTACTGTAGTAGTTGAAGAGTAGAGGTGCCTGGTAAAAACAGCACAATGAAATCCCATATTTTTGTACAAAGATTTCTGATTTTTTTCCGGACATGGAAATTGCTTGTGTAACAGTGACATTTGATTAACTACTTTAATATGTCTTTTAATGTCATAAAAGTTCCACAAATAATATGTAGTCCCACATTTTAGAAAGTGCACAGGGAACAACTTGTTATCCCCATGAACCCCAACAAGTCATTTCACTCTCTGTGTGGGCAATTTTGGAGCAATGCCGATGTAGTTAGTAAGCAACGATGTCGCGGTACCAGCCTCGGGGCTGCTGGTGAGACAATGGTTGGAAACTTTTCAGCTGGAGAGAAATGGGTTTATCAAAAACTATGACATATCACAAAGTTGAAGGAGAACACGAAGTAGGGCACTGAAACTCGTCCATAGGTCAAGTTGTTCCAAACGCCCGTATTGTTCCAATAACAAGATTTCTCACACTTTCTGTTCGTCCTAGGCAAAAGTAAATCTGATTTCTCATGTCTGATACTGAACCAATACTGTACATACTAAGTCGCACCTGTAGTTTATCATCGACACAGAAGAGTGGGAAGATTTAAGAGACAAGAATCAATATCTACGATGTTATCGATTCAACACAACACAGCACAACACGACACAACAGGAATGAATTTCTAAAAAGAGTATTTTTTTCTGTGAGCTCAAGCTGTGGCTATATCGCGAATACGACAGTTTTTGTCACATCTCGACCGATCAAATGATGAATCGCTGCATGCGTTTGCACCATCAATATACTGGTATAGTGTAATGTATGTTTTATCATTGTAGTATTACGTTCTACTGTTATAGCTTTAATGAGTTTTTGGGTGTATTTATACCGACCCCCCCCCCCCCCCCAGTTGGCAGGTGTGGCTTCTTTTACCTTCAAAAGAGTCACCCTTCGTGAATATTGCACACATTTTGACATTAATCGTCCAGAACTTCCGCTGAGATTGGGTTTATTGCTAAGTTGTGACGGATACCCGCTTTCACTGATGACACCGTCACTGGTGAATAAAATAATCAATTCTCGAGGCCACGTCAGGAGACAGATCCGTTTTTGGAAAAGGATAAACGAAGACAAGAGATTAGTACAATCCTTTGTTCAAAGGGTGCGCCTCTGTGATAATTTAGTCCAGCCCGGAGAGAGTCACCCTGTCGATGTGCAACCCGGACGTAAAACCATGCATGCGTGTTGCAACGACGAACCATTGACGTTCTATGGTCGTAGATCAGATTTGTCATGAACGTAGAATGTTTTTGTGCTATAAACAGATTGCAACAAAAGCTTTGTTTGCGCCATCAATATACTGGTACGATGTAATGCCTGTTTCATCATTACAGTACGGCCCAAATATAGTATGATTGCTCTCTATGAGTGAATAAGAAGCACATAGCGAGAAATTATCGAACGACACAAAACTGGTGCGTTTGAGCACACACACACACACACACACACACACACTCTCTCTCTCTCTCTCTCTCTCTCTCTCTCTCTCTCTCTCCTAATCAACGAGACAATCACACAAACTGCTTTTCGCGATTCTCGATATAGATATAGAAATTGCGTAGTCTTTTTGTTCAAACGGCGATCGTTCAAGAACATTCCTATTTGACCAGCGGAAAGGTCAACAGTGCACAATTATAGACTTGAGGGAAAACAGCACAACATCATCCCACTTTTTCGCGCCAAGATTGCTGATTTTGCCCGGACACGGAATTATGTATATCACAGTCTGACATTTTGATAACCAGTGATTATTTTATGCAATGCCAACATTGTTTAAAAGTGCACAGGGAACAGCTTGATGCCCCTGTCAACTATTCAAACAAATCCTTGTACCCTTTGTGGGGAATTTTTGAGAAATACCGATCCCGTTAAGTGACGACCTTGCGTATGAGCCCCGGGGCTGCTGTTAAGGAAAGAAATAATCTATCAAAAACTGTGACAGAACGCAAAGTTAAAGGACAAAGTGTGGTTTCAGATGGAGGGCACTTGAAGTTAAATGCCGAGTTGTTCTAAACGCCAAATGTTTGACAAAAGTTCTTCGCTGTCCTTCGTAGAGGACCTTTCGAAAAATTAACAAATTGACGATATTTGTGATTGAATCTCACTTCAAACCACATTAACTTGACCAGAAATATAGTAAATTTAATTCTTTTGGTGTAAATTCAACCAAAGCGGCAAAGTCTTATTATCCAGTCATTTCACAACGGTTTTAAGGTAGAATACGCCTCGGGGATAGAAATTCGGACTCTCAAACGTTTACAGTACACTTTTGATCTACAACTTGTGGGAGCTACTTTTAAAAATCGTGGAGTAACTGAAATTATTTTATCTTGAAATTGAAAATTTCATTTTCCCCTTAGAGTTGACACAGGGATAGCAGCCATTTTGAATATCAGGTGGTAACTATTGGGTAATTTGTCTTTCTTGTACATAATTTTGCTCGCTGACAGCTGATTTGCATCCTTGATTTCGAAAGGAAATGATTTAAAGTTTCCCTACGCTAAGTTTGAGCAAAAGTTTAAGTGTTTCACTTTCGAGGTGCAAACTACCTTGAGCTCAGTTAGGCTATTTAAGACAGATTTTCAGAATATGAGGGGTACAATATAATCCATGACTGTAGGAAAGCAAATTGCACTGATGGTGTTTGGTGCAGATGTCAACCACTGTTGAAGGTTCCTGCTGTCCGACGCTGAACAACTTTTGCACATATAGTCGCTCGTATTTTATTGTTGACACAACCCAGAAGGCAAGATTCACGGTACAAGAATCGCCGCAACCAACACAACGGGGATCGGTTTTATTTGTCCACCCATTCGTAGTTTAATTTAACTCTCTTTAGATGCTGTAGTAAGGGTGACAGTTACGTTTTTCACCATTTTGTAGTCCTTCAAAAATAATTTGGTTCTGCTCCCGAAATCATGTCGCCAATGCCTAATTTTTAATCAGCTTATGAGTGTATTACAATGTTTTGTTATTGTTACAGTATGTGAACTTCAGTCTGGATCACAACTCATTGGTCAACGACATCATAGCACAATGTATTTCAATGTGCATACTGTGTTGTTATTGAAGACGCTAATACTGTCCTATTGCATCATACATTATTTTTCAAAAGATTAAAATCTTTAATCGTTTCACACTACCTCAAGCAATGACAACTTTATCAAAACATAAAGATATTGTCCTCTTGACATGCGTCACATATATATTTCCTGTTTTAGTAAAAACGTTGAGGTTCTCTTGTTGTCACGGTCTCTCGCTAGCCTCAGTGAGTTTTTTACGTTTTTAATCCCTCCCATGAGTCAGCAGGTATAGCTTTCTTTCAGTTTCGAAGTAATCATCAGTAATGAAAAATAGCAAAAGTGATAAATGCACACTTCAATCTTGACAGTAATCGTCAAAGACTTCCTCTGAGACTCCAGGGTGTCTTGGACGAGTGGTTCTCGCTATTTTGTGACGAATACCCGCTTTCACTTATGCTACGAAATAATCCAGGAAATAAACCAGGAATTCCTGACAGATCCGTTTTCGAAAATGGATACCTGAAAGTAAGAGATGAGAACGGTCCTTTGTTCAAAGGGTGCGCCTCTGTGATAATTCAGTCCAACCCGGAGAGAGTCACCTTGTCGACGTGCAACCCGGACATAAAACCAATCGGCACGCGTGTGTCGTCGACCAACCATCACAGGGGAGAACTGTTCGATGGCCGTAGATCAGATTTATCACGGAAGTAGAATGTATTCGTGCTATAAGTAGGATTGTATCCAGAAGCTTTAAACGACTCTAGCCAAACAATATATGGTTGCTGTTTAAGAGTCGTTGATAAGTACAGAGAAAGACAAATGACACAGAACATGGCACATAAGACACCTTCCTCCCTCCCCCTCTCTCTCTCTCTCTCTCTCTCTCTCTCTCTCTCTCTCTCTCTCTCTCCTGATGATACATGATTGTAAAAGTTGAGGACAGTTTGACGCGTTTTCCATTATTTTTTGTTCTGTTTGTTATTAATACAGTTTCTTATTCTAATTCAAAAGTAATTGTAGAATGCATATATGTGTTCGACCTGTTAACTCAGCTTGTATGTTTGTATGTGTATGTGTGAGTGTACATCTGTTGAAAACTGACTTAAGTTTGGACTAGAATTCATATGTTTAAAATTTCATCGCATATGTTTACGGTATGTTTCAGAAGTTAATGTAACAAGAAATATTCGAATTTACTGGCGGAAAGTCTCGTGTGTACATTTAATGCTATTTGAGCGGCGTTCTACATAATACTGGCACTTTACCAAACGAGTACACCCGAAATTTGATATGTTTCGGGCAACAAAAAGTGTTCATAACTTACCTTGTAATCAATGGTTCGACTCATAAAAATTGAATGTGAACATTGCATTCGATCGACGTCAGCGTTGAAGAACTCTAAAACCATTTGCTCATGCCACAGACCATTGCTTAGGTACCGTTCAGTTTTTACGGCCGGGGGGGGCGGCAAAATCCAGGGGGGGTCATCAAAATTTTGGAATCCGCAAAGGGGGGGGTCATCGCTTTTTCACTGGTAAGAAAGGGGGGGGTCACCACATTTTCATAAACATAATACCAACAATAAAGTTCACTTTATGCCATTGCCATGATCGACCCTCTTTACCGGCGGGCCGCCTTCGGCGGCCCACTACAATAAATATACATTATGTATTACCCATGACCCTCTTAACAGGCAGACGCCTTTGGCGGCCCACTCCAATTAGGTTTACTTCATGCAATGGCCATGATCACCCTCTTTACCGGCGGGCCGCCTGCGGCGGCCCACTCCAATAATTGACTTTATGTAATACCCCACGGCAATCTTAAATGGCCGTGCGCCTTCAGCAGCCCTGTCCAGTAAAGTCTACTTTATGCAATAGCCATGATCGACCCTCTTTACCAGTGGTACCGGTGGCCCACTAGAATAAAGTTGACTTTACGTAATGGCCCATGACCCTCTTAACCGGAGGGCTGCCTTTGGCGAACCACTCCAATAAGGTTTACTTTATACAATGTCCATGGACATGAGTTGCCTATTGAAATGAAGTTAAAAATTGCCTTACAGTCGTCCTAATTAACAGACGTTTCAATGGATGTGGCTGAGAAGTTTGTGCACTGGCATCTCTGCTACATGAATAAAGTGTGCGGCGTACCGGAGTTCAAATCCAAACCATGCGGGTAAATTTGACGTATGGGTTTTAGTTATTTTTAAGCGGGGGGGGGGGGTCATCAATTTTTTTTCGTCTGACAAAGGGGGGGTCATCTTTTTTCACGAAAAATGCAGGGGGGGTCTATATTTTTTTGAACGCCGGCGACAAGATTTGCCGGGCCCCCCCCCCCCAGCCGTAAAAACTGAACGCTCCCTTATTCTATCAACCTACCACCCGACCTTGAAAATTCACATCACGTCGGAGGCTAGCAGACACAGCGACTGTTTAATTCTCGTCGATTTCCCCTGCTCCGTTGGGGAACTCAGTTTCTAGCAGAAGGCCAACACTGTCAATGCTCTAACAATCAGCGAATTCTTACATGAAAGGTTCAAGGCCCTGTGATTGCGAAGTCTTATTTCTGTACTGCGATATAGCGACTGAAGGAAATGAATAATGCATACTGTGAAAATAAAGGTTGCCTTGCCGATATTACAAGAACAGTGATATGGTCTGCATTCTATATCTCTGCGCTTCAAAATGTCTAACGTATACACTTTCAAAAATTCCCACATTGATTTACGACAGCTGAAGATGACAGAATAATTTCTAGCCCCATAACTAACTCTTCGAAAGAAAAGTTTTAGTTTTGTCACGACGTTTGTGTGTTTGTTTGTTTGTTTACAATTTCTGATGGAATTTATCGATACATTTTGAGAAATATTGATGGTAATATCTAGTGGTTTGTTTCAGTTTAAGTAGTTCGACTGGGGCCTTTCAATAGATAAATGGCTAATGATGACAAGAAAATGACGGTCTACTACAGACCCACCATAAGTATGGTAAGGTTGTGAGAGAAATACAGACGAGGAATCTCAGACGCCCTCTACGACATTATGACACTTTTTGAATTTGAAACTTGTATTTTTGTTTGTGCAGTTACTACTCAGTTTAAGCTAGCTTACTGGGTGTTTTTCAGAATATTTATCATTCTAAAAACACTAGAATTGAATAAAAGTGTCAAAATGTTACTCTATGCAACATCCCCGTGATGGACTTCAAAGTTTAGAACTCCGCCGAGAAAAAAAGGTCGTACACTGCTCACACTTGTCGGCCATATTTTGTATCCTTTACTTCGAAAATCTAACAAAGAGCAAGTTGACCTGGAGATTAGAACCGTCGGATCCGGAACGCACCCTGATACAAAAGGAAAAGCTGCCTGTACAGCTCAAGGGCACCTATGTCCTAATTTCGAAAGGCCCATTGCTCACTTGAAACAGAGATGGCGCTTTAGAGAGGCATGCGTCACTGCCGTACCTTCCCAACATGTCATGAAGTACCCGTCGACTGTATTTTTGTAAAACAAGGAAGGACTGGAAGGTAATGTAGCGTTCGAAGGAACTGTTCTTGTGCCCGAAACCAAAGAACAATGCAAAGGTATCTGTCATTTTCAACTTGATGGACATAGCGATTTGGTTAAAAAATCGCGAACCTAAGTTTTCCAACATTGGACTCAGTACGTAATATAACAAGACTGTCGTCGTGATATGAAGCGGGAATATTATGCATACGTTTCAGTTATATATCAAGTCACCTGTAGCATTAGTGCAACCATTTCTTATGGCGCCACCACTGCTTTGAGTGTAGATTGAAATGACGTTTATCTTGGATTGTCGTACGTTGCTCGCTGCAACGGTGTTTCAACGGTCATCAGGGGTCATTGAAGATAATAAGTGTTTTCGAGGAAGGCCAATTCAACAGATGTTCCAGAAAAGAGCGCCGGCTTCCGACAGACATTTGATCTTTCATTATCATCTTCTGCAGCATACTGAAGGCTAGGAGAAGATATTTTTGCCAGACGATCGGGGGTTTGACTGCTTCTGTCGGCCTCATATGCTTCTGTAACAAGATGTATTGCATGCTTCCGAAATATAAACAATCATGTCTTCCTAAATGAACACAAGGATATTGACGATGCAACACATAGTTATTCAAAATATGGCCATTTTATTATATTCTTGAATCTTCAAAGAGCTTTTAGACGTCTAAAACTAAAATGCCCAAATCAGTCAGGGAAAATGGGTTATGGCTGGTGGTGCAGATGGGGAGGGGGTAGCGTGGAATGGTAGCGTGGAATGGAAGAGGCAGCATTTTGAAAGTCGTCAAAAACTGGAGAATTTCGTTAACTTTGTAATTAAAGAGGGCTTATAACAATCACACCGTCTTCAGCTTTACAAAGCGTCTTTTTTTACTTTTGGCTTTTTTAATCCAAAATTTTCCTAAAGTACTCATATGTATTTGAAGAGACAAAGTCGCTGCTTTGCGCTTTTAACTCCTTTCTACGCCTGCATGATATATCTCCCTAAATCACCGACGAATTCATTAAACTTATGGCAAATGGCGTTTGTCAAAATCATATGGTGTCAAACAAATCAACGCCCTCCCATGACCATAATGAAGTAGTGGTTTGTAAGAGCTGTGGTTCGGCAACTGGAAAAAATGTTTCTGGCGGATATCATTATCTGTTCTGCCCGTGATCGAGATCGAATGTTATTTTCACTAGCAGATTTTCAATCAATTTAAATGCTAAATTTAAAAAAATAAAAAAGGATGAGGCGCAAAGACAGCGAGTGTGTCCCTTTAATGTCTACACTGGTACCGTCCCGGAAGTTTAACGTTGTGAAATAACGAATAAAACACACCTCAATGTCTTGGTCTGAAAACTAAGATGGTATTTTACGTGAATGATATTGCACAATGTCGGAATACTAATGTGGAAAAATAATACTTTGATATCGTTGTTGGAGCAGTTAGGAAGCAACAGAGTTACTGTATTAAAAATGGATCACGGTTTCACGTCACGAAATTTGAACAAGCACTAGCATCGGCTTGCGTTCCACTCTTAGACTAGCTAGGATGTACACAGGGCTTCATGACGACACAATCGATGGCTGATATCTTTTGTTGTTACATTGACACGATGGAAGAATTCTTCTCTCTTGTTTACTTCTTGTCGAACATATTCGAATAGAGGTAATTGAATATTCTGAAGACCTTCACGGTAAAGTAGTCGGTTGTCTTTCTTGAACGCTTACCGAAGCGTATGGCCGGGTTGATGGGTCTTCGCCCTGTGAGTCAAAGGCCAAAAGGGAACTGTTAGTAGCAGAAAACATTCGTGTAATCGCAAAGAATATACAGAACTGTGCACATCGTGTTTAGAACACCAGAGATATCTTATTTTGAATCTGAATGGAAGGTATAGTTGAAAATTAAAAAGTGGTTATGGTAAATTGCAATAAAGTATATAGACGAATAGAAAAGCGAAAGTGCAAATGTTGTTTTGGGAAGTGAGAGAACCAAAAGATATTGCAATGGCATACAGAAACAAAGCAAGCTGAAACTAACGGTAGACCCTAAGATCTGTTTTCACGCGGGAATGGGGCCTCCCAAGTTGAAAACATCTAACCAATTATGCTCCAAAAATAGACCCGTCGCTGAGGGATTTTAGAGACGAAATCAGACCAACAGTTTGAGGACTTCAACGAGCCCTGAGAAACCAGACTCAAGAAAAAGTTCATGGCCCGGTGTAATTCCTGATCATCAACCTTACAAAGTACTAGGAGTTGAATGACGTCATGCATGTCACGATCAGGGGGGCGAGAGTCTTGACAAAGTCGGGAAATATCTTCAGGTCATTAACCATTATTCTTTTGTGTGTGACGGTTTTTTTCTAAAACATTTTGACATTTCCTATTATATCGTCCTGTGTTTAGTTTTTTTTGTGAAAAGTCGACGAATATTTAGGTTTGTCTCGCGGGAGTGACCAACTCGCGGGCGAAACATACCCTACGCCTTTCTATGCCATGGGAGTAGCCCAAACAGACATGTTGTGTCGGGCCCAAAGGTGCGACTACATCACGAAGCAGTAGTTATTAACATTTACATTGAAAGAAACATACGATCGCCTTCGACCTCCGTCATCCGTCAAGTGTTATCAATTGGTGATCGTTTCTATACATAAATATTAACCAATGGAGGCAGTTACCTTTGTGATCAACCCTACTTTAAAAATACACAGGACGTGAAGGGTATGACTGTTCATCCTCACCCATAATCTCGTCCGAATGCTGGTCCGAGTCTACCACCTGTCATTTTGATCTATCTGTCGTGTCGTACCTCACATTCTCCCCTGATACTGTCCGTTCGTCTTCCCCCAGATCGTCACCTGACAGAAACGTCATCACAAGTGCTCTTGCCAAAGGTTGTGAGTTCGACACTTTGGCCAACAGATCCTATATGAAAGCCCAAATGATATACCCGTCTCCGCTCAGCCCAAATGTCTGGCAATATGCTGCGGCTCAAAAGGTTATATGTGATTGGCAGATTGTCATAATTTACAGCACCTCAAAGAGTCTGAAACTTGGCTATTCTCTACCTGATTGGCTGTTTGTAGATGATTAAATAAGAACAATGAGTCTCAGCCAACCGATTGGCTTAAAGCTTCTGAGGCGCTGCACAAATGTCGGCTAACTCTCACTCTATTGAGCTCCGTAAGGTGTGTATCGCGGTCAAACCCTTGGAAATGTTACTGTGAATATCACTGAACCTTTGTAGGATAGTGTAACCGCTCTGTTTGTTAGTTTGTTCATCCGCTAGGATAAAATCCACACTGAAAAGGCAATATTTATCATCGAGCCACGTATATTAATAATCGTTGACATTTAAAGCAAAACTCTTCTTCTACTGTCTCTGATTAGACTGAGTCTCTGCTGTATATCATGTGCTACATATGCCGATAGTGACGATGACCTGCATCGACTTGATTCCCTAGACGTACCGAACCCGCAGTGAGTACTAAAGCCAACGCATCATTAATTTGAAAACCGAGACTAAATTCTTTAAATACTAATTTGTTGTACAAGCAAAAGTTTTGTAATATGACGGCGTTGCGACAAGGAGTTTTTTTTCGGAATAGATTTCACAGTACCCACTGGCCAGAGATTAACGCCCTCCGGTTGCAAAGCTCGATTTCAGCTGATCCCGAATCCGAAGCAAATCCGATCAAATCAAACTGTATGAACTTCAACGATTCTCGGCTGGCCCTGGGCTCGATGGAAATCCCGACCACACGTAATCATCACCGTCGTAATGAATATTTCATCGCTACATTATGCGATTAGACGGAATATCGTGGATGTCACTGAAAAGACGTTTCATCCGTCGACAGTGCAAAGCCTTTCCTTATACGCGTGCGCGAAAAAAAAAAGGGTATTCCACGCCAGAACCACCTTGCGGGAATATGGAAGGATAGCTGACAAAGTAAAATCCCGAGTTTAAAATTTGATAGAATCTGTGATTACTTCATCCCGTGCTGGGGTGAAATGAAAGTAACTTACGAGAATACGAGAAGCACATACATGATTTGAAATGAAAGTAGAAGATGTAGATATATCGAACAGATATGAAATGCAAACCATATACTAAATATTTAACGTTAACACAGTGCCTTTACAAAAGAAACAGTTAAACTTAATGTTTTTATACCGATATGTGTTCATAAACAGATCTAGAGACACGACAGTTTTGAACAATAAAGGGATTTTAAGAATAACACTGTTCAAATCAACTTGTCTTCACTGCGTTACCTCTGTTTGATAATCATCATTTCTTTGTGTCAGGGGAAGGAGTTGTGCTAGATTGAACTCCATCTCGACGAATTTGAAGCGCGGCGGGAGGGAGTTGTCAAAGGTTCGATAAAAATAAGGACAGTCTTGTCGTGAGATTCGCTGTTTTTGCAATTTTTTGTCAATGTGGCGAGAACTGTTCATCATTAGAATCACAAAGAAGCTCTCATCGCAATTGAAATACGTTGTTGTAGATACCAGCAGGTGGTGACCCGTCAACGCTTTGTAAATGGCAAGGCAGGAGAACTACCGTGCGTGTTCTTGACTTCCTATATAACCCAACAAGAGAGGTCTACTGTGAGTTTGTCAGTGCTGCCTTATAGCCGTGAAGAAGTCAAATAGCATTGCTCAGTGTCGGAGTTAACTGCGAAAAAATCACGATACACGTTCATAGCACTTTACATTTTGTCTGTTTCGTGTAAAAACGCCCTGTACAACAATGAGAGTGATACATTTTGACACGTTAATCACGACTTGCATAACGTTAACTTCTTACTTACAAAAGAAGTTTCTAAAAATATGGAGTTATAAAGAGATTTTTTCAATGCAGACTTCACAAAATAAACTGCTGCTGGGGTGCAGTGTTTGACTGTCCTACTCGTGTTTGGCGTGGTTTCGATCACATTTGAGCATGCTGATGATGAAAAAACTCTGTATCTCTCACAGAACCAAAAAACCACCTTGGAGAGTTGTACTTATAACTTCGGACAGACTTTCATCGTGAGGAAAAAATAAAACAAATTATAGTCGGCAGGCCCTGGGTTGCATGGATTTGTCAGAGAGAAAGGCCGAAGCAAAAAACATTCACAAGTTAAATTGACTTAGTAGATTCTGTAACTTACGCGGTGGTGAGATTTCACGGATGGTACTCTTGGACGGTTCCGCTTCTTCGGTGTGTGTCGTGGCCGTGGCACAGAGCTGTCTTAGGTAAAGCGGAAGAAACTGCATGCGGCACGCTCCTATGTTACCCTGCACCGTCCGGGTTAGGAGTGCTACCGTTAGCACCGAAACACATAGGCATGTTACCAAGTACGTTGATTTCATCTAAAACGAAACAGAACAACATGGAAAAATGACTTCGGTTATAGCCATGAACTTACTGGAGTGTAAATGACCGAATTGGAGAAATTTGTCACTTATATGTACACCGACCTTTTTTTGTCAAGCAACAAGTGGCAAAACGAGCTGGTGCCGATAGCTTCACCAAAATGAGCGCGTTGTCCGGCTTTTATACCAAATAAAAATTATTTATTAATTTTTGAAAATATAGGTAATCTCCTTGGAATCTTCTCATTACGTCATTCGATGGGGATAGACCTCCCACACCTTAAGTTTTCCCACTTACAGTAATCAAGTCTCGGAACTTAACAGTTTGAATATGGTGTTTAACAGTTTCATTGGAGTTGCACCCGCATCGCTCTGCCCGGTGGTTGGATCGACCTCCCCCTCGTTTCGCGTCGCATTGATCGGTTATCGTGGCAAGGGTCTGACTTCTCATCGGTGAACAGGGCAGTCTTCAGCAATATTCTCGGGGAATACAATTTGCACAAATCAAACAACCGCAACGAAGTGTTGTCAGACCTACTGTTCACAGCGTCGGTCAGCGGCAACTGGTTCAGACCATATACGCCACATTGAGAATCGATGCATTGCCGCAGATGACGACAGTAAGTCCATGTGAATGGTTCATTACCAACATTACGAAAGATTTTGATCGGTCAAAGAAATCGGCAATATGGCATGATGAATGATGAGTTACAGCAAGATACATTTGGCGAACATAAGAAGATATGTAATTACTTTTTGTATATTGAAGGACCCAACTGCATCCCGTTCTTCTAGAGAAGTGGCGTGGATTTTGATTATCGTACAATGTCGTTTCATGGGCTGATACTGAAAGGATGGGAAATGGTCCATGATGATCGCCGTCAAGTTCAGAAAGGAGCGAAAACAACAGTTCAATAAAATAACATAAATCGGTGCACGGATCTCTGACCATAGTAATTATCGCATTCTCCCAACACCAACCTGTAATCCGACATTTTTTTCCACCTTTACGAAATCAAAACTTGGAAGAGGGCGGCAAACGTTTGAAGACGATGGTCTAAGTGCCCGAATGACGAATGACTGAAACGTACTGCTAATCAAGAGATATTCACGAACTTATATCGCTGCGTTGTTATCAAACACACTCAAATAAATGCATAAACTACATTTTACCTTTCCGTGTTTGAGACAACGTTTAACAAGGAGAGGCTCCTTTGAGACACGGATTTCCTAGGTGATGATCTATGGGAAGGAAATGACTGTCTGCTATTCACATTGACATTATTCGAAATTTAAAAGGACGACGCATTGGCGAACTTACAGGTACATCAACTGCATGCACTAAAATTCTCTGGAGACAAGGACGTTAAACTATGAATGTGATTAGCTGTGGCTGTTGGACATGAAACTATATGTATGCCGTTTTCATCTTAAGGAACATGTGAAACACAAGTCAAAAGAAACGCCTTGGTCCGTCTTCGTGATGTCATGAAAGATGTTCATCAGATTCTACCAATGCACGTCTTGAGGTGTAAGTCAATGATAACATGCTGGCCTTTGTAGTAAAGTAATCGACTTCAATGTAAATTTTGATTCATTTCACAGCTGCGATTGATTAATTTTATGTTGAGGTTGACAATTTGCTAATACGATGTACATGTACTTTACTCAAATATTGTAATGAACACCTGCATTTGCTTATTACTTATCTAACCGTATCTTATATCACGAGCGTCACCACAGGAAAGCAATAATGTCCGATTTCAAATGATACTCAAATAAAGAAAAATAAGTTCTAAAGATCCAATCTTTCACTCGTACCTGTCTCTTTCTACTTTTTTGACTAACAGTTACTATTTAAATGTTATTGAAGGTGTTAAAGTTTTAAATTGAAATTCCTGCCAATCTCTGTGGAAACTCTATAAGGAGTGTCGCATCTTTCAAATGTAACTTGCTGAGAGAGCACTTTGAGAATTCACAGTTCACATACTGGGTATCAATTACATATTTAATAATTGATTTTCCCGAAACAAGATTCTGAACGCCTTATTAGACTTTCATTCTAAACTAATCATAGCCCACAAGCTTAGAAAGACAAAGAAAATAGAAACATAAGACTTTCTTGTTCTGAAAAGCGGTCCCCATGGCAATGGCAAAGCGATGTTGACATTTAAAACGACTTGAAATATATTTTATTGCCTCTAAATTGTAAAAATATAGTGTTAAGTCATAAGCGTCTATACTAAACTTAAAAAGGGTGTCTAAATGTTCCGAACAGTTTTTCCTATTAAAGGGGCACTCCCACTTAGTAAGATTTTTAAAACACATTTTTTTAATGCCAACGGTCGATATTTGACGTGGCGACTGCGCGCGGATCGCGAGATATCGATAAAAACTTGTCATTTCCCGAGCGTATTTTTCACATCCCGAAGTTTTACGATCGTTTCTGATTTTGACCCGAAATCCCCCGAAGGTTTGTTGTTGTGCTGATTGACCATATTCTAGGGAGTCTACAATAAGTTCGAAGGACGCAACTTATTTACTTCCCACTGCAAAGATTTTACAGCATTATTGCCATTACCTCCGGTAAGTTTTGTAAAACTTCTCCTTAGTTTTTGTCGTTTTCATTATTCTAAATCAGTTGTTCTATATTTTTAACCAATACCACATAAACATCAGTTTTTACGTGTCAAATATTAGCCGCCTCCGATGACTACATTTTGTCGTCTGCCACACAGTACGCCGCGCGCGTGGTATGCGTCTATGCATACCACTCGGCGGCCGCTATGTATCAACCGCACGTAACTGTGCTAGTCACCTATGCGAATTCTTGTGGAATCAAACTTTGTTTTCCGTTTTTTCTCAGAGTCAGTAAGACTAGGCTTTCCTCCAGGGGGCATGACCGATCACCGACGCGAGTGGTACTGTGGCATACAGCAGCGTAAGCGTAGACTCGTACTCCATAGCTTAGTTGACAATGGCCCCAGTGCCGAACGTTCGATGTTCGGAAGCTGAATTTAGGTGGGCCACCGGAATTCAAACTTTTACTTTTTTGAGGACATGTTTTATCGATATCTCGCGATGCACGCGCAGTCGCCACGTCAAATATCGACCGTTGGCATTAAAAAAATGTCCTTTAAAAATGTTAGCAAGTGGGAGTGCCACTTTAAAGTGCATAAGCTATGAAAGAAGCTATAGCTGGGTTTGCAATGTGAACGCGAAGACCTGAATGAAAATGTGCTACTTTTTACACAATCCTGTGAAATTCACTATTCAGCGTCTGTCTACCTGTCAATTATAACTTAAAAACTTTAATACGCCGTAAATGAACATTGGCATAGAAGAGCATGATAGCAACCGTAAAAAGACCATCTATAATCATAGTGTTACCGTAACTAAAATGTACTGAACAATAGATAAAAAGTACCTCCTTCATAAAGAAATATTCAATGTCCGTACCCTACAAAGCCTCGTGGGAGGAATGGTAAAAGTGTAAAACGCCGCATAATAGAACTGTTTGTGTAGGTGCGCCAAGTTTTCCTCGGTTACATCACTTTTAGGTTAGATTTTTCGACCAGAGGATGATGAAATTTGACATATATGCTGCGCATGCTCATTTATACGTAGTAACAAACATTGTAAGACAATCACTTGGGAACATTTATTAGGAATGGTACAGTTTTACACCAATTCAGTTTCCATTAGTTTTACAGCATGTAAAAACCTGAGGATACAGTTTTAATTCTGTAGAAACAATTTTTTTAGAGTTTGATATATGTTTTTAAAGTACAAACACATTACCTCGTCATCTTTATGCCAAAATAAGCAAGCTTTCAGCGAGTAAAACTGCAAAATTAGGCAGCTTGAATAAATGTTTTTCAACCATAGCCAAAACCTCAGTTGCTGAGCCTCTAAGATATGTGTTAGATGAAAGAAACACATTACAAACAGTGTGCAGTCGGTCAGTTGAGTTCTGATAATAATTCGCAAATGTTTGTGAATGACTTCTTGTGTTTCGGTGGTGGTTGATAGGTTTGCCATCTTAACACAAATAGTGTTTTTTTATCTGGAACGACTGAATAAAGAGTTGCAGTACTCAATTGCACAAAGGTTAATTTGAGAGAAAATAGAAAGAGATGACCATGTCCAATGATTAGTACATCGTTGAGGTTTGAAACATCAAATAGAAAAAACGGGTCGCACAGCTTTATTGCAAGGCAAAAATCAGGGAAAGTGTCGACAACTCTTTGACGGAAAAGGGGATAGGCGTATCGATGACGCCATCGTTTTTTCTGCAATCCTCTGCGGGGTCATTGTTTATAGAACATTACCCGTGTACGAACCATCAGATAATTTGAGGAGTGATAGTAATGTATGCAAATATTTTAACTTTCAACACGAAGAAATTAATTTTTTGTTGAAGGGGCATGCATACACCCCTCCCTACTCTTTGTAACCTTACAGTTATATGAACATTACTGAAAACTAGCAATTATAACTGCTTTACTCGGAGGATTTTCATTCTCTCGGTATTTCTCCCCATTTCGATAACCCCTCCCTACGTTGAAAACTCAACGTCTAATTTCATTTCTATGCTTCGCCATTTGTCGTCTTTTCAAAGAATCTCATTGTCCTGGTGCCATATCTACCTACCCATCGACCAGTCTAACCTTCCTACTGCGAAGTTGTCTTCTGACTATTTTGACCGCACTCTGTTCCACTAATAAATCACCCTGGTTTCCTGTCAGCCTGTCGTTTGTGACTGTCTGTCAATCTGTATGTCTGTCTGTCTGCCTGCCTGCCTGTATATTATCTGTCGTCTCACTTGCTTGTGAGTGTGGTTTACCTATTACGTTCCTCTCACGCACTGTTCAATGTTATGGCACGGTGAGAAAATGACTAATTCCCCAAATATGGCAAATACAACCATTTGCAGTAATAGAGCGCGAAGCCACTGCAGTGAACTGCAATAAAACTGCTTCACTAATTAGTTTCAGCTGTAGCCGTGGCCACTTTGGTGTTGAACAAGGCTACTTGATAAAGACCAAAAAGTCTGCTTGTACAAAGGCAAAACTAGCTCTGTCTGAGGCTCGAGTTATAAATGAGAGTTTACGATTGGCACCCTGTGTTCAAGATTAAGATACAATGTAACATTACCATGCACTTGTCCATGTACAAAACTTTTTTATTTTAACTTCCCCAGACAAACTGTCTGCATGGGACATACAATGTTGTCGACTTTGCCAGCTGGCTACAGCTGAAACTAATTAGTGTGAGCAGTTTTATTGCAGTTCACTGCAGTGGCTTTGCGCTCTATACTGAAAAGGGTAGTAGTTGTTGCATCATATTATCAAAGTTCGATAAATATATCCATGCAATCTGCGTCTTATACCGCCAAAATCGCGTGAAATCTATTGAACCCTTTAAGTGCTGTAATTTTTCCCACCAAAATTTTAGTGCAACATTTCACAAATCTTTATGAACTTTTCTCTAATTTTTTTGATAATTTTGGACCACATGATCATCACATTTCATTGGCTAAAGCTTTTTATCAAAATTTTGCAAAAGTCTGAAAAATATTTACTGCGGTATATTTAATAAAGGCAACAAAAATTGACTTTGGCGCTCAAAGGGTTAATGCGTTCGAGTACGTATCGTTCCACGGCAGGGTTTTTCATGAAACACAAAAGTTTTAAGGTGTTAACATGAAAACTAAAGAGCATAGTTGCGAATCGCTGTGCTTCGATTTAATTAGAAGATGTATAACAACACTCTTACACTGATCACAACAAAGTAGAGCACTTGATCGTACTTTCTTCAAACAGCGAAGAAGATGGTAAATGAATGTGCAGCCCTAAAAAGAGCTGTGTTCATGTAAACGTAGATGGAAAAAAGTAGCAGGTAAAGTGATTCATTCGATCAATAGACTGGTGAGATAAGAAGACGCTCTCTTAAGTTTAAGGTGATAGAACATACATGTAATTTCTTTCAAAACCTTTGTATAATTCGTGTTCTTTTGCATGAGAATAGAGACCCAAAGGTTGTTTTGACTGTGGAATGATTTCGTCCAAAGGTGTAACTACTAGGAGAAAGTCCATGATTGAAAAAAATGTGACAGGTTTTACGTTGAAACGAAATTGACACTTACCTTCAACGTAACGACTTCACTTTTTCCCCAGATCGGGCCGAGATATTTCACGCAGTGTGCTCAGGATAAACGTAACGACTGGGAACTGAATCCAACGAGGACTGCGCATTGAATTCAAAATAATACATTTTGTTGAGCACTCATCAACTTTTCATAAACGGGAAATTATTCATGAACAGATTAAAAGGGATTTGTCAGAGCGAAGATTATAAGCTGTGTCATGAAAAATTATTTTCGAGCGGCGGGGAACAGACATCGGAAACTTCAGCCGATCAACTTTTTATGACATGACTTAATATGTCCATTTCAAAGCCCTCGACGCGCCAAGAAATCAGAACCCAATCTAGACTTTTGCTCGATGTTCTTGTTTCGGTTGCCAAAGTTTTAACTTCTGTGGCAAGATTTCTTTTTTTTTCAATTATTTATTTCTATTTATGTGGTGCAGGCGGATGTTTCGTGTGCCCGGAGAAGTTCTTTTCTCTCACTGAACACGTCCATTTACTCGGTAAATATATGAAAAGACCATCTGAAAGGTAAGAAAATGAACCATGAAACATCCATACTACTACATTAAAAACGCCCGCGAAATGTCGACATAATCCTGGCATTCAGGGACCTTCTTTCCGAACGACAGAAACGACGCAAAGAGATTCATCTTCGAACTCGAGAGATATTAAAAATTCTCTCGTCCTTTGGGAGAGTTGACCGTTAATATCGAAGTGTTTGCCCAGAAGCTCTCTCATACCTAATCGTACTGTAATTATCTGTCGTTCATTCTCACATTGAGTGAGTCGCGCAGTTCTTTTGAGTCTTAATTGGTTTCTAAATAAACTACCTTAGATTCAAACTTGAAGTCACGTTACCCTTGGATACGAGAGGAATAAAACCTTGTGTGAACGACAACTGCCCAAACTAAGATAATAAATCTCCGCTGAAAAATGAATTATCCTTTGCTATGACGTCATTTTGATTGACTTATTTGCTTCACATGACTTTGGAATATTAATTTCATTTCCATATTCGAACCTTCGTAGGCATTGTATGTTGAAGAGGACAGGTCGTCGTTCCTTTATCATTGATATCGTGTCATTCAGTCGCTCCGTTTTGTACAAACGAACGAGACCTGATAAAAATGTGTGATTTGATCAGAAATTTTCTGTCTCCATTTTCACTGTCTGATTATCTATTCCCTCATTTACCACAGAAGCCCTCTGCTTCTGGCATGAAACAGATTTTATGCTGATATTTCGACCCTCACTTTCGGTAAGCACAATCTTCAGTGCTATAAAAAAAACACTTTTACTTCCTTTTGTGATGCGTTGTCGCCATGGTTGCAATGAAGCGAATATTGTTATTTTTTGTGAAGGAAAATATCGCATACGATGAGTGTACATAGTCTGATACGCATATGCCTTTTAATATGTTATCGCAGTACAATCCAATATGGCTGCACTTTGGCTATGAAGTCTCACCTCTTCAAACACTATTCGCAAAAAATCATTAAAACTTAGCAAAAGGGCAATTAGTTACGCCATACGATCCAATGCAATTCATTTTATAATATTTTAATGTCCTGACCCGCTACTCAGACATGCTCACACTTAGGGACCGCAGATAATTAAAACACGTGCATGGTAAATGCAATTTCTGTGTTTAGGAGGGAGGGGGTTTGGCTGTATTTCGATTACCGTGCGCTTTAGTCGCTCTACATGTTTTCATATCGCAACATCTCGCTACATTTTTTTATGTATCGCAAAATGTCGCTATATTGTTCAGCGTGTACCAGGCTAGGCGGCACCGGCGCTACACCAGCATTACTTTTGACATACATGTTATTAGTACACGAGCAAAATAACGTAAAATCATTTTGGATGCACTGTTTCATTTCATTCTGTTGATTGCGTCATTGTCGAGTTGGAGCTGAACAAACTTGGGTTGATTTTAGAGGGGGTATACCGGGGGTGCATGGTAGCGTATGCGTAATTTCATAGCGACATAATTAATGATTATAGGTATATGCTGATACAGAAGAAGAATTGGTTGGATTTTCGCACTTCCAAACTTTCGTTTAGGGTAGGGGGTTTAGGCCAAACGCACTTAGTTGCTTTTGATGTGCGCATGTTTTAATTATCCATGCCCCTTACCCTGCATGAGGACAAAATAACATGGCATAAATATGCGCGTCTATTGTGGCATTTTACAGATTAGTATATACGTTAGCTTTGTGACAAAATGTCCATATCGGCAGTCATCTGTGACGTACGTATGCACGTCACATGTACTGTTTCTCCTCTGATGCCAGTTCCCATGGATAACTGAATGACTAACTAAATCATTCACATATTGTACTATCGCAGCGTGTATAGACGCAATCATGCATGTCAGTTTGCTTTACGGTGCGATACAGTGTGGCCACTAGGCAGCCTTTCTGTGACGATTATTCAACGTTCAGACCCGGCCATTGATCTGACGAAGGCAAAGTTTTATAGCGTGGCCGAAAACGACACTGTCCCTCTTCAGATTTTAATTTTCTTTTTTTCTGTTTTAACCTGCGCACTTCAGTTTGTAATTTCTTTTTTCTGGTTGATCTGCGCTCTTCCTGATTGTAATTTTGTACTACATGTTTATTCAGAGACATTATGCAGCCAACCATTTTTTTCACTCTAAAATCAAAGAAAGACAGTCGAAATATGGGCAAATTTCATTATTCATCGGTTCACATGACCATTTACATTAAATTGACCAAATTTTGACCTTGAATCATGTTCTTTCTTAGCATTGCATTTCTTTATTAAGAATAACATGTTCAGCGCGGTATCTTTATCAGCCAACCTTATTTTTAAGCGATAAATAAAAGTAAGAATTATGCAATAGGTAAAATGCAACAAACAAGAGAGATTTTGGTTTTCCTTTGTTAGGCATATCGACTTTCAATGACGACAAGTCAAATCTAATTGCACTATGTTAACCGCAAATTGAAATAAGAAATTGGAAATTGGCACCATGTGATTCAAACTTAGAGAGTCTGTAACATTTGATTATATTTGTTGTTGTTGTTGTTGTTGTTGTTGTTGTTGTTGTTGTTGTTGTTGTTGTTGAAGAAGAAGAAGAAGAAAACACTTGCGTTTTGTATCCGCCGCCGGGGAATGGTGAAATACAAAGTATTATTCTTCTAAATACAGGGAATTATGTACAATGTATATCCAAAGACAAACAGAAGGACAGACTAGCAACGCAGCATGCCTTTTGTTCCATGGTCGTCTCAGTAGACTATGGCCTTTTCATATTAAAATGAGCTTCACAAGTGTTATTTCTTTGGAGACTTTGTTCGTGGTTGATAATTGCACGAGATTATGCGAAAAATACGACGAGATGGCATCGTGCTGCCAGTCGCGTAGCAACCATACTTACTTTGTGAGCTCTCAGGGCAGAAACACTGCTTCACGCCAATCAAAACATAACACGCCAGCAGTTTCATAAACTCGTCCTTCCATGACGAACTTTTAAATGACGATATGACTGACCGTAAACCTTTGAGTAAAACCAGACAGTATCGATAAAAAACTTTCAAATTTGGTTCAAATACACTCATTATATATTCATAAAAATGTGAGAGGAATTTTTAAAATGGTAAAACTCACTTTCCCGAAGCTCAAAACTTCCCGTTTTCGCCAGCACGCCAATTCCGCTCAGCACCACAAGACAACAACAAAACAAACTTTGCCGAACATACTTTCGCTTAAAAATTGGCGAAAATCCGGAAACTACCGAAGGATGCATGGTCGGCACTCTTCGGAAAAGAGAGGCGAGAGCTACCTGAGGCGAGGCGAACATGGAGGGCTTACGTAAGCGCTTCACACCTTGAACAATACCCGTAACGAGTCTGTCTTTCTATTTGTCTGTGGTATATCTTACCATATTATTGACAAACGGATTCTAGTCCGGAAACAAAATTAGTTTGCAACGAACATTAAACATTACATGATGTTTTGAAAAGTTGAACGCAAGTCTTGTTATCAGATAGGCGTCTCCCTCGTAGGTTAACGAAGCCATCAGTAAATTAGTTTAGAGGCAAAACATGACGTTCTCCAATATATCCTTTGCACCAATGCAAATGGAAAAAGGGTTAATAGACTAGCTTCAAGATTTCTTGTGTACTAGAACTTTATTGAAAGAGAATAATACATAAAAGGAAAATACAGTAAAATCACACAAAATCGGTCATATTGATAATGAGGATAGATCGTACGCACTCTTTGAGGACCCAATATACATATCTTTTCTTTACTCTTTGAAAGAGACCAAACTTTATTCTTTCTTACTTCTGATTAAGCTTACTCTCCAATGAAATATAAATTGTGTCATCTATAGGTGGCACATTTGATCTATTTTAAATTTTAATTGGATTATTGTTTATACTATAAACCCACTCTTTTGTTCCCTAAGGCGTCTAACACGTCACTTTCCTCTAGAGTGTATCGATGACCGCAGATGGGACAGTTTACTTATGCACCGGTGTTTACAACCTGTGGGACTAGATTTGCTCACGTCGCTTGTGTATGTACACTTTATGAACACATACATGAATCATTGGAAATTTACAAGATATTTGGCATTCGAATAGGTGTGTTTATTTCATATTCACTCAGTATCCATGGAAAGTTGGTTGAACGTTGGAGGCCATATTAGTGGGTTAATTCCAGGAAAATAGAACACTTTGAATTAACCGTATGTTTCTTGTAAAAAGTGAAAAAAACACTCTATTTTCCCGACTCTCATTACCTATAACCAAGTGCAAATGGTTACGTACTTCTCATATGTAATGTTTGCCAAAAGATTGTAAGAAAACGTCGATTTTTGTTGCTGATGTTGTTACACAGAAAACCTGTGTCACAATTTAAGTCCTGCAAATTATCACATAAAAAGACACAGCTTCTGACGCGTTTAGCGAAATGTTCCAGATACAATATATGAAGCCAAAGATTGAAAATATATCTGCTAGTTTTGGGAAGATGACACAGTGTGTATGTTAAAAAACATTTGTAAGAAGTACAGCCTGCAGATTTAATAGCATTGTTGCTCAGATGTGCGAAAAATAATACCAAAAAGATGTAGATATGTGATACTGTTCATACTGACGTTTCGTGAAAAGAAACATTCATTTCGTATGATCTAGCGGAACCTTTGTATGCCTTAAAACTTATGCACATGAAAATTCGTTTACCTCTGTAAATACACTCTCACATAGACTCAGATATGAAATTTCTATATGCGTTATGTCTTGTCCGATTTAGTCGTGATGCAAAGTTGTCCGGCATTATTTCTCGTAATAGTTTTTAAAAAAATACTGCAAAGGGTTCACATTGAGTTCTTGTTTATGTTTGTCTATGTGTCACTGCTAAATAAGGTTGGAAAACCAAAAAGGAATAAAAATGCCGGCTTTCAGGTAAACTGCCCTTCGGAGACAGATATTCGGACTCTCAATTTATTCTTTTCTACCGCTTCCGGAGGCTAATTTCAAAGCTCTTGGAGCAAGAACATTTTTTCACCGTGTTAGTTTATCGAAAATGTTAGTTTTCCCCTCAGAGCTAACACAGGGATGGCGCCCATTTTGAATTTCAGATATCGGTAAATATATGATTTAGTAAGAGGATGGTTGAAAGTTAAAGTGAGGATAAGTTTGGACAAATATTTGAGTCTTTCACATAGTACCATAAGTAGTAGCATTATAAGGAGGGAATGGACGTGACCTCGACAATGATAGGTAACAGCACCCCACGTCGAGAAAAGTTCAATATCCCTTATAAACGGGGTATGTATGTTCACTCTGCGCCTAAAAGATAGGACCTTTCCTAAGCTCTTTTATAATCTACCTTTCTTACCTTTCCTCTTTTCCTAACATTCAACAGCCTACAAGATAAGCTGTAAAGTCGGATGCGCCAGAGTATGTTTAAAAATGCATGGTTAAAACGGGAAATGACACACAGGAGAATGACGGTTTCAGATGCACTGGACAATCCGCGAAACGGTTCTATCAAGAACCATCTGAAATGTTAATGTCGAAACTAATCCTCCTCCAAGCTAGTGTAATTACTCGTGCGTAGATTAGCAGTAACAATTTTTGCAGGGGTGGATGGAACAGCTCATTAATGATGGCTGATGTGTGATGAAGAAGAGTTTGAGATTGGTGGAGAATCCGGGTAGCTTGACATGCTTACAATGAAACATTGGAATTGCTGTGGAAAATAAGGTTTTCGACACAGTTAAAAAACTTCGGAACGTGATCACAGACTTGTTGTAATTTCAAGGTAGGAAGAAAGACAGACCAGAGTCCAATCTAGGATTGTATTGTCACATCATGTTTTATGAAAGTACGACCTAACGAGTTTCAAACAATGGTAAGGTGACACACAAGTATACACCAACCTACACAAACACAGAGACACACCTGTGCACACACATACATATATATGTGTGTGTCATGTACACAGACATACACAGGAACACACACTCACACACACACACTCATATACATATATATATATATATATATATATATATATATATATATATATATATATATATATATACATACATATATAAGTATACAGATGTCCTTGTTGGAAGTTACAGTGCTCGATTCTAAAAGCAGCGCGTTTCAAAGAATAACACAATTAACTTCAAGTACAAAGTAATTATATCAGTTACTTAAGTTTAATGCATGTAGCAATCTTCGTTTATTGAAAGATGCATGAAACTTTGGTAACATATATAATTACTTTGTACTTGAAGTAATTTGTGTTATTATTCATATATATATATATATATATATATATATATATATATATATATATATATATATATATATATATATACATATATATATATATATATATATATATACATATATATGTGTGTATGTGTGTGTTCGTGTGTGTGTTTTGTGAGTGTGCGCGCACGCGCGTTTATGTGAGAGAGAGAGAGAGAGAGAGAGAGAGAGAGAGAGAGAGAGAGAGAGAGAGAGAGAGAGAGAGAGAATACTGCAAAACTGAAAAATTAAAGTGTGAGCTAATAATTTTCGACAGCATTTTCTGAATCTTTGTTACCTGCTGACCCGGCAAAGTGGTAAACAAATCAGCTACCAAGGTCACGCGACTGCATCCCCGTCTCAATATAAAGTTCAACGGAAACACAAAGCAATAAAGTAAGGACCCTAAGAACTCTAGGAAAAGTTTAATGGTCGGGCAGTACGAACACAAAGATGTCATCAAGACGGAACATTTGAAACAAATTGCATGTCTTTTTAAGTGTATGATAATTAAAGTTTATTTTTAACACAAATTATAATGATGTTGCCATGAGAAAATTCAAAGTCGTTAAAATAATGTCCCTCGTATACTTTAAGGATTTGGCAAACACATTTTTGCCAGCACTGTGCTTGTCACACATGATCTGCGCTACTTCGAAGCACTACTTAGAAACAAACGCATTGTTTAATTTGTGGTTCCATTATGAAGACAGCTCCAACATTCTTACAGGTGCAATAAAATATCATCTTTACGTTGTATTATTCTTTCGTTATGATATTTATGTTGACAGCTACGGTCTAAATAAAAGAAAGTGAAATAAGTGAAGAATAAATAAAATGTGACAACAATATCTGCCATTTTCCGTGGCTCCATGGTTTTCACCAGTTATGGTACCAATAAGCTCTTTAGATCACATGATCGAGTAGATAACCTTAGTATACACAGGGATTTCTCTTACAGGGCCAAATGTGCAAATGCGCTTGCGCATGTCGGGAATTATTGCAAATGATAGTTTTAATATACAGGTAATAATTTCATTCATTTCATTTCATTTCATTTTATTGCCAATTAAAGAGTGTTATACAGGTTGAGACAGTTTAAAAGGTAAAAATGGCAATAGGAGTAAAAAAAATAGCTTTTCGCTAATCGCGTTTGACTCCAACTCAGACTACATATGAACAATGAAAAATTAGAAAAGGACTAGTATGAACTTTCCACAAAACGAGTGTCAGTTATAGACATGACAATGTGAGGAATGTACAGTTTCATGAAATGTAATGTATATATCGACACTCAAGGAGGAGATATTTTCGTATGGCTGTGGTAAACAGACGTTTTGAAGTAGATACTTCATATCAATTGGTAAACTATTCCAAAGTTTAGCACCTGCGAAAGAAATAGCAAACTGCCCCGCGAAAGTAACAGATTTTGGAATGGATAAATTTGGACCAAGCTTACACCTTGTATCACGGCTGTGATCCACAGTCTAAAAATAATCGTCCAAATGATGAGGAAGCCTCCATGGTATAAATCGAAAATAAAATTACAAACACCTAATTTATAAAGTTTATAAATATCCAGCAGACCTAATTCTATAAATAAACGGGATGACGATTCTCTGAAACCAGAGAATGTTATACAGCGTACACACATTTTCTGGGTAATTAGAATGGGATTTAAATTAGATGAGTAAGTACTTCCCCAGATTTCTAATCCATACGTAATATTCGGTTGGATAAATGCTTTGTAAAGTAAAATTAGAATATACTTAGGTACAAAGTTTCTTACTTTAAATAAAACTCCTGTTTTCTTTCGAATACAATTATTTACATCTTTGATATGATCTTTCCAAATCAGGTGTTTGTCAATTATTATTCCAACAAAGGACGCTTTGTCAACCACATTCATTGTATGGTCCTTTACACATAGAGCACCAAATAGAGAAACAGGCTTACACTTGCCATGAAATACAATGTAATTGGTTTTGTTAGTATTAATTGTTAACTTATTGGCATCACACCAATCAGTTACATTTTTGAAATGACAGTTTACAATCGAAAGATCTATATTGCTATTCTGCCTGGAAAAGTGTATAATAAATTCGAATCGTCTGCAAATAAACGGAAATCAAAGAAATTTGAAGAGTTTTGAAGATCATTAATATAAATGAGAAACAGTGTGGGGCCAAGTGTAGAGCCCTGAGGGACCCCACGTGTAGCAGACAACTTTTCAGAAGTGGTTTCGTCAGAAACAACAAACTGTGTTCTGTTGCTTAGATAATCTGAGAACCAGGAGAGTGGGCTTCCCCTTACTCCGTAATGTTGAAGTTTTGACAGTAAGATACCGTGGTTAATGGTGTCAAAAGCTTTTGTGAAATCGATACCAATCCAAATAGTTAATTTGCCATAGGTCAATCTGTTGCAATAAATCATTCACCAAGTTAATCAGAGCAAACTTTGAACTATACTTTTCCCGAAAACCATACTGGTGACTATAAAGTATGTTATACTTGTCTAGGAATTTGATATCAGTTTTTTTATTTGCGATTTTTTCGAAAATTTTGCTGAGAAGGGGTTAAACCGAAATTGGACGATAATTACCGGGAGATTCTTTTGAGCCTTTCTTGAAGATTGGAATAACCTTAACGAGTTAAATAATGTGTATTGCTACCTTTAATCTTGTTAACAATGAGTATATGCACGATCAAACTGGTATATGTACCGTCAACTTTTGCGCACTGCCCCTTATTTATTCAAATGAACAAATTAAATCACATACGCATGTAATGTTTGCATCCTTTCAACATCCAGAGAAAAGACCATTTTTTAATCCCTCCATCCATCAGAAAGGCGCCAATAAGCGGTTCTCTCTGTAGCCTCTCCGCTAGGCGACTGATGCCGTATGTTGTGGGTTCGAACCCGATTGAAAACTAGCCGTACTGCTACAACTCTTTAGGGATTCTGCCGTCACTAATTCAGCGCTTATCGTTTAGCACTAAAAGGCGGTATGATGCTTTGGTTAGATTCACTGAGTCTCCAAAATACAGCAGCATTATTTTCCACTTGTAGCTTGACAAGTTGAACATAAACCTTAGGCTGTAGTCGTGACGTCATTAAGAGTTATTGTATAAAACGACATCGAAAAAAAATCAAAATGAATATCGGTTTAATTTATTTCTGAATTGCTGTTACCAAAAAGGGCAAATTCGCTATAAAAATCATGCCTACAAACACCCTTTCAAGTAGGTGACCATTGATGCCACGTGTCCGACTCGACATCGTGACAGCTTTCCTGCTGCGTTAGTCCTAACAGCTTTTCTGACATGAAATATGCATATCTAATGATGAGATGGCGCGAACATTTGAGACATTCCTGCCTTGTATGGAGATGCGGATTAGATTGACGTATCACATTGTACACCGGTAGTATTATTAATTGATTGATTAATTTCGTGCTGCCATTCTTGTCTTGCCCTAGGAGAAGAACATCCGTCGGCGTGCGAAGACATCGTGTGGGATGAAGTGATATAAACGAGTTTAGCAAAGAAAAAGGTGTACACTTCTTTTCAAATGCCAGAATCGAAGTATGCCTCACGAGCGTTAGTGTAACGATGTGCATATCTGTCTGTATGTCTGTAACCCTGATATTTAGTATGAATATTTTTATTCAGCCACAGTCCCCGTTGGATGGACTGTGATTCAGCCAATGACTTATTGACCTAGGATGGGATGTCTGGCACGTGGAAATAGTAATAGGTTGAGGATAGTGTTCGGCTCTTGCCTTTATTTCTCATGGCTTTCAAACGACTTATACCTTTTGCAAATATACTCTTAAATTTTTTTTCTATTTTCCATTCCATTCTACCGTGGAACAAAAAGTACACATTTTACGGTGACAGAAAGATAAAGAAATGTTACTAACGGAAACAAACCTCTTAACTAATTTAAATAGATTTTTCGAACAATTTGAGAGCAACAACGCTCCCGACGTGAGCTAATATTAACGCGGGACAATGTTGTATGGTCATCGAGTCGAGACGCAGGTATATATCACTTTCACCAGAGGACTACAAAATTTAGTGACATACGATGTAAGTACGACATCTCAGCAGAAAATTAATTTACCGAAAAATCGTCTGTTGCTATGGCAATATACTAGATTAAAACTTTTGTGTTTAACATTGTAATCACAACTATATGTTGTTGAAAATTCCCCGTTGAAACATACATGAAATGTTTTTAGATTAATAAAAGTCGTGTAAATGTTAATGCTTGGAGATAGTGCATCCATCAAGGGATAAACATTTTCGAAAAAGGGACATTTCATTGCGTAGAAAATTTCGATTTTAAAATGATCCATAATAGAAAAGACGGTACACTTTATTAACATTCTATATCTTAAAGTTTGTTTCTTTGCCAATTATCTGTTCTTCCTGTCTGTAGTTTTCGGACTGCTTAAAGCCACAGTTGCTGCCAATGTGTAATAAACCGATCTCAAAACATCCTCAGTTTTCCAAGAGTTTTCTTTGAATAAGACACATTGAAGACTGAATAAGTGTATAACACTGTCATAAGTGTCGAAAATGGCATACAAATTCAAACTTTTTAACGTTATTTTAGATTTCCCGCCATTTTCCAAAAGTAATCATGTGACAGAGATTACAACAACAAAAATGTCGGCCATCGTGTATTGTGCCTTCAAGTAAATGGCATCGATATTTGTTCCTTGGGTGATCACGATGTGTATGTGCACGAATATTGCATTTTGTACTTTTCCATGTGGGGCCATTTTACGAGTGCCGAACCTGTTTAGCATTTAAGCTATTAAAACATGTAGGCATGGTCCAAATCAGCGAGCAGTGACACTACACGTCCTTCACCTAGCACATTATATGAACTAACTTTGGTTTGAAAATAAAATCAAGAAAATAAGGCATAAAAATCGCAGCTATAATGTTAGATATTAGATATTAGATATGTTGGTATACTCATCACGTGAACATTAATAACACACGTGTCTCAGGACAACATATCCTTCTCAACACTCTTATCAGGGTTCAAAACCGATAAAAAGTTGTAATTTTCGAGAAAATACATCATAGCATTCGCCTTTAAACTAATCAGAAGCAATTTTCTGCGAATCACAATCTGTTTCAAATAAATTATTGTCGGATCAAAAATTTGGTCAGGCGATTCTGGAAATTATTGGAATTTGTTTTTAACAGTTGCACGCATTTGGGAATAAAGTGCCATATTAAATCGGCGATAAGTTATCAATCTACAGCGATGATCATAGAATGTTTCTGAACACCACATTAATGAAAATTTTTGAACAGATAAGAACAAACATGTGGGTACTAAAGTAAAATCAAAATGAACTTGTGATTTTAAATTACAGCAAGAATCTGGATCAAACGAGTTTTATAGCAATTTTAGTAATATATCATACGCTGCATTTCCGTCACATGTATGGCTGTATGAAGATGTTGCTATGTTTACAGCAATTGCCTATAAGTATTGCTAGTATAAAATGGCCAAGTAAATACCTGTGATTCCAGGCTTCCACTATGCAACAGCGACCCAGTGTTAAAAACTTATCATTATATCTCAATCTTTTGTACTATCTTTGTTGTACTATCAAGCTTTTGGATTGCAAAGATTTTCAAGCGAGATTGTTGCAGTAATAGATAAGTGTCTAAAATGACTTTCGAGTTTTGTCAATAGCTTTTCACCTCCTGTTATGTGAAGCATGGGGAAATGTTTAAATTAGTCAGCATATGTGTAGGCATGTATGTGTGCATGCCCAGCTTCTGGAACAACTTAATGTATGCATGTATACAACAATCCATTATTTTATGTGAAATTTCTTTGAGGGTAGAGGAGTTTACATACATACATACATACATACATACATACATACATACATACACACACACACACACACACACACACACACACAGATATGTATACAAGTAATAATATCTGTTACTTAAGTTTCATTCATCCTGCAATCTTCAGACAGTCACAACTGAAAGGATCCTTAGCTCTCTATGGTATAGCATATGATTGGGACGTACATTATTGTTTAGGGGTGTTGCTGAACTTTGATAAATAATGTTTTGTTTTGGTGGTGACATTTTGAAACCAACTCAGAGCGTTAGCTTAACACCGAAGATTTGTCAGCATCGAAAATGTGTGGCTTTTCTGATAGACAAAGATTGCATTACTTGCTTACATTAGGTTAACTCGATGCTTTGTCAATAAATGACCATGACACGATTGTTAATAAGACCTCTAAGGTGTCCCTGACCTCAAAGGTATCCCAATTTTTCAGTTGAACTTCATTTCCTCTAGTCTTATGCAATTTTATTCATATCTTGGTATAAGGTTGTAGAACATCGTAATGTCCTCAGTACTGATCTGTTGTTTGAGTAATTTTTAGCTCACGTGTTCACACACGTGAGCTAATGCCGTAGCGATGTCTGTCTGTCTGTCTGTTTACACGATAGCTCAAAAGCGCCTGAACGGACTCAAGTCGGATTTTGTAGACAGGTACCCTATGTAAGAACTGATTAGATTTTGGTCAGTATGGCTTGCATATTAACAAAGTTATGAAATATCATTTTTTTCATATAATGGTTTCGCTATGGAGACGGTAATGGCAGTGTCGACTTATATCAGGAAATACTTCACAAAATTTCATGAAACTTTTGACAGATGGCAATTTCAGAACATTTTGTTGATACTGTGAGTGTCATGTCAATTTTCTGCTCATTTGCATATTTAATGAACTCTTGTTATTAGTGATATAACTCCGAAATTCCTACACCAAATTTGATGATACATGCAACAAGTATTGATCTGATATATATCTAATCATAATAAGAAGCACTGGGCAGTGTCAAGTCAATAAATAGCTCATTTGCATATTTTTATGATATTTTGTAATTAGTCATATAACTCCAATATAACTGCACCAGATTTGATGAAATCTGCTGGAGATACTAAGCTGACAGATATCTAACCGTGGTAAAAAGCATTTAGAAGTGTGAAATTAATTCAGGGTTTATTTGCATATTTAATGAACTTTGTAATTAAGTATGTAACTCTGAAATTACGGCACCCAATTTGGTGAAACCTGCTACAGATATTGATCTGATAAATATCTAATTGTACAGAGAAGCACTGGGCAGTGTCAAGTTAATAAATAGCTCATTTGCATATTTTATGAAGTTTTGTAATTAGTCATATAACTCAAAAATAAATGCACCGAATTTGATGAAATCTGCTGCAGATACTGATCCGACAGATATATGACTGTGTTGTAAAGCATCTAGTAGTGTGAAGTTAATTAAGGGTTCATTTACATATTTAATGAACTTTGTAATTAGGTATATAACTCTAAAATTACTGTACCCAATTTGGTGAAACCTGCTACAGCTATTGATCTGATATATATATCTAATTGTACTGAGAAGCACTGGCCAGTGTCAAGTTAATAAATAGCTCATTTCCATATTTTATTAAGTTTTGTAATTCGTCAAAAAACTCCAAAATAAATGAACCAAATTTGATGAAATCTGCTGTAGACATCTAAAAGATATCTAACTGTGATGTAAAGCATTTAGTAGTTTAAAGTTAATTAAGGGTTCATTTACATATTTCATGAACTTTGTAATTAGTGATATCACTCCGAAATTACTGTATTAAATTTGATGAAACGTCCAAACGTCCTACATATGTTGATCTGATAGATATCTAATTGTTCCATCAAGCATTGAGCAGTATCAGGTAAATAAACACCTAATTTGCATATTAAATAAAGTTTTGTAATTCGTGATTTCATCTGAAAGTAATGTGCGAAACCTGAAACCTGCCACATATAATGATATAACAGATATCTGATTGTTCTGTGAAGCGCACCACTATTAATGAACCTGTTGTAAAACACGTGAGCATATTCAGATCACATCTGGTTGACTAATGTATTCACTTTGATCATGTTTTTAATTCCCGATGCATTTATCTCACTCAAACTAGGCCGAACTGCGCGTAAGGATTTTCACTCGCTTTAGAGGGATTTGGGTTTTCACGCATGCGCAGTACAAGCCCTGGCCATTGATAAGATCGGCGTCAATAAGATTCAGCCATGTCCAAATTGTGAGCACTGATACCTATTTTGGCCAAATCAGATTGATTTAGTTTACAGTCTTTTTCATTTTGGCGGCAAAGGATTAAACATAGTCTGTCAGGACTTTATATTGATAGTGAAAACAGCAATATCGGTAAACATCCGGTCCCCATGAAGCCGCAGGGGGTGTATGTACGAAGGCAAAATTGTAGCAAGGCAGCTGTCATTATTTTCTGCCTGAGGGTCGGAGGAATGGCCTTGAAAATCTCAAATCGTTGTGTAGGCCATTATTTTTGGACAGCTTGGTTAGGAGACCTAGACATTGTCGAAGTCGCCACGATATATGTCGTCATGGTGTGAATGTGCGTCCGTCCGTCTGTCCATTCGTCCTTAGAAGGATTTTTTAAAGTCAAAATCTAAAACCATGCCCTTCTCAAGCCCAGGAGGGAGCAGTGGGGTGGTGTACAAATATAATTTGCAAACCACTTCCCCATATTGGTACAGTGCAGATTAGATGACGAACTGACGGAGACCAACTGGGCGGACTCCTTATGTATCGGGCTTTATTTTTCATTTTCACATCATACAGCAATAGCGAAAAGTTGTTGTAGCCCGTGACTCTTGTCTTACTGAGCAGCAGCAATACACCCTACGATTATGACAAATATAGCCAAGAGACATAAAACAATGTTCGGAGACACTTCAAAGTGACGCCTTACTGCTCCATTAGCTGCAGTGTTAATATATATATATATATATATATATATATATATATATATATATATATATATATATGTGTGTGTGTGTGTGTGTGTGTGTGTGTGTGGTGTGTGTGTGTGTGTATATATATATATATATATATATACGGTATATATATTCCGGTATTTTTGTCAAGTCTAAACTCGGCTTCTGCTTCCACTCCTACACCACGTCGAAATGCTACAACGTACACAGTGCGCTGTGTTTCTAATGCTAATACTTCACTTTTCGTAGTAGATGGGTTATGCATGAAGATATTTTTCAGATACTCCTCTTCGTCACATGTGTTAATAGCCTCTGCAGCCTCGCTTGCTTCGTCTTGCGCAGCTCGATGAGAGCGAGGACTCATACTCATACAAAGACACATTAGGCCCTACTGACACAAAACGGCTGCCGGCGAGCGTGCAACATGTGCACGGCTGATGCTATCGAACGGTGTAATATGCTTATCCGAAACGAAAAGGGGAAATGTATCGATGCCTTTTAATTTATTTCATTTTCTGTTACTTTATGAGTTTTAATACTTTATTGCTTGCTAATCTTGCTCAAAGTAAAACCAATTGAAGCTGGGCGGTGACGAGAATCGTGGGCACACAATGGAGGCGACCATGCCGTCAAAAATTCTATGCTTATCGTACTGCAGTTGCGCATGCGATTCAGTGAGCTGCTTGCGGCCTCCTTTGGCGGCCCGCTGCAGAGCTATTAATACAACTGAAAATGGATGACAGTTGCACTGACAATTGCATAGTGATGAAGGTGAAAGAACGCAACACGCCTACTTTTTCTCGTTAGCAAATGCAGTTATCACTAAAGTTCCATTAATGTCATAACAGACAGAGCACTGAGCTCTTACGGGAAATCACTGAACAATCTGTGTTGTAGCATTTTCAATCCGTTTATTGTTATTGAAATCTTTAAAATATAAAAATATCAGAAAATTCGACAAACTTTCCATTTCCGAAACCTGACGACTAGGTCAATAGGGCTCTTCGCTGTTTTGAACTAAATATAGCTTCACGCGAGCGACATCGATGCTGTAAATAATTCCGACAAATTTTGCAGTGACAGTGTTGCATGTATAGCTGTTATTGCAGCTTGTAGTCAGAACCGTAAATATTTCATGTCTACTGTCCATCGTAACATTCGCAGTCGTCTATTACGATGTACTTTCATCGCTCATGCATACGAAATTTCCGAGAATGTCATCAAAATTTACCAACAATATTTAGTTTTAGGTATTAATGAGAGAATAATGTACGTCACTTGCAAACAGCCCTACCGACTCGAGAGATCAATACAACAATCCATGTCGTCAGTATTCAATGTTTTTTAAGTGAACTGTAATGAAGATATCTCTGCAGTTTCTATAGCTGTATTTACATCATTCTCCTTTCCCTCACCGCTTTATCTATGGTCTCATACTAGTTACGCTACGCACATACTCATATGCAAACATATTTTCAAAATGCGAAAATATATACCTTGTTATAAAACCAGAAAAGTTACATGTCCGATTAAAATTCACAGTCGACATTCACAAGATATCGCTTTTGAGCCTACCCTTTCAATTATCCAAGACTATAAATTAACTTTCGCCGCCATAGTTTAAGATTGTTTCTTTGCTATGTATGTATGTATGTATGTATGTATGTATGTATGTATGTATGTATGTATGTATGTATGTATGTATGTATGTATGTATGTATGTATGTATGTATGTATGTGTATGTTTGTATGTGTTCGTGTGTGTATTCTGTATTTCTGTGTACACTTCACACCTTGCATATTATCAGTAGCTTTAACTGCAAGCTATATCGATTTGCTTGATAAACACACCCCAATTGACCAATATCTGGTCACCATTAAATTGATAATATCAGATTCCGCTATTCCAGTAAGCGGGTAAATAGGAAAAGGCTGTCCTTTCCCTTTGTAACACAGAAGAACTAACGTATGCGACACAGAAATTAATTTTAAATATTCATATTTTTATGTCCGATGCAAACAGTAAATAGAGACATCTTGACGAGGTATACTTTGACATTTAAGAATCCAAAACAGTAATCTTGCAGCAATTGATGGTTAGCGGTTCAGATTTCGAACATAGAGGTACGATAAGACATACTGTCTATGGTTAAGAGTAAATACATTGTTTCTTTGCTTATGTCATTAATTAATATGCTTTTTTGTGCACATTGCCAAACTCGCCCTTTTTAGTCAAGGAAAACTTCTCGGTAAATACATTACAGGAAAGCAAGATATCTTTACTATAAAAATCATGAAATATGTGGTATTTGTGGTAGTACATGATGACCACACTAACGAATCACTATAATATCGCCTGTAAATTTCGTATAATGAGGTGCGGTAATAAAAACTGGTGATTATCATACAATTAAATTGGTTAATTGACTCCTCGCCACTACATTGAGGAAGTTACATTATTGGTTAGACTCTTCCACACATTTATTTTCCTGATATTACAAAGTAGCCATGTAAAATGTCCGCTGTTTTGACAAGGGTATAAAATCCAATTACGTTTGTTGTGATCGCAATTACTTTTAATGGTCAGATGGAATATCACACTTTTCACTCCAATGACTACATACTGCGATGTAGTGAATTTGGAAGATAAAGATATAGGATGGTCAATAATGATATATATTGTTGCTGTATTGATTATTATTTAATATGTCTCCTTTTTCAAGATTTGAATAAGATGCCAAACGGCCTTTGTGATTTCTTGAGAGATCTCTGCATCTTCCACAGATGAGAATTAGAAATCATCCACGGTACCGTACAACTCGCTGTCATATTCATCAAGGTTGACAACCTGCAAATAAACCATAATGGACGCTACATTTCCATGATTTCATTCGAACATGTATTTCTTTGTAGTAGAAAGCTAGCTTCATTACCATACCGTTGAAGTGCAATATTGTAGCTGCTTTGTATTTATTAGTTTTGTTCAATCGCATAATGGACTGTCGTGTTTATGATAATGGTCGCGCCAGTGGCTAACTGACTACGCATGCGTAGGTTCAATATATACTATGCCAGTAAGCGGAAGTGTACCCGGCTAAGTTCATGGGCGCCGCCATGTTTTTAAGTGCCTAAACAAATACGAAACGTGCAAAGAATGATTTTTTTCACTAACCATCAATAAAACATCGCTGCCATTACCCATCTTGTTGTCTCATTATCTGTGCCAAAGGGTGAGTTAACTAAAGCTTGCTGCAGACAGAAGTACGAGCAGTATCAGAGATTACAAACCGTGAACTGAATGCCAACGAGAGACATCGCTCACCTGCTCATTCTTGGTGATTCGCCGTATTTCTGAGAGGATCTCCGGGAAGGTAGGTCGGTTTCCGGGATTCTGGGTCCAACAACGTAACATCAATGAATATCTGCAGGGGAATGAGAGCAAAATATGATAAAATCTTTTCATGATAGGCCTACAACGATATTTATTAAAGTGTTCGAAAAGGGATATAAACTTTAATGAGTTTACATAACAGTAAATGTCAAGATAAAGTTTAGAAAACATGCACCTTTGTGTAGAAGGCTCGCTCTCAGTAGCAAAAACATTTGCACTCTCAAATATATTAAATTGTTTTGATAGTCTAGAACTAGTATACCCATTTTCAAACTTACACAAGGCATTTACGTTCTCACCATTTTGTTCTGTGAAATTCGAAAACTTTCTTTTTCAAAACATTTAGCCTAACTCAAAGAATGGCGGCCATTTTGAATTTCAAACACTCGTTAACTTCAATCAATTTTCTTCTTTAGTTGAAAACCTTTGGCGGTGATGACTCTGATGTTGATTACGAAAGAAACTAATTTGTAGTTTTCTGGCAAAGGTTTGAACAAGGGCTGAAAGATTTTTTGTTGCTCTGGCTTACATTTCGTCGGTGCAGTGGGTTGGTTTTTCCATGCGTTGGCCTCGTTTGATGTGTTCAGCGATTTCCTTGTTAGCCATTCCTGAGTAAGGCAACGCACCTGTGAATGTAAACGAACACAGGGTTAAACTTTGTCCATGCTATTTGGGCTTTGCAACAATATAATAAAGCAATGACTCGGAGGTTCGTCTTTCCTTGTATGTCCCTTTCGTTCCTGTAAAATTGTCCGAGTGCTCATGTTGAGGTATATGCTCCTCGAAATTGAAATATTTAAAATGTTTGCTCAATTTTTTCTTCAACGAAGCTTGCAATCATTCTACCTTGGTAAAAGCTTGGTTACAGCTTACAGTTGCATGCAACTGAAGCAGTTAAAAAGCATCGATACATTCCCCCTTTTCACATGTCAACCACTGCCAGGGCAACTTCAACAATGGAATTGCGTGAGCTTTTTACAGTTCAGCCCTTTTCAAACATGACATATGATATATATATATATATATATATATATATATATATATATATATATATATATATATATATATATATATATATATATATATATATATATAATAAACATACATACACGGCACTTCGTGAACATTTCGATACTCGCACTTGTAAATTTCCTTCTAAAGATAATATCTCTTTTGCGGCAGCGGCTGTTTGCCAGCATAAGTCGTTATGCCATTGTGATTGTCTCTGCAAATTTTAAAGGGCCGATCATTTCACGTGATATTATGTTTTATTAAAATAAATCTGCTGTTTGTAAATTGAACAATACCAAATTTTTCATATTACTGATAGAACTGATGCCATAAGGGATGATCATTCCCCTTGACTTACCCAGTGTTACAATCTCCCACAGAACAATGCCATACGTCCAGACATCAGATTTGAAGGAGAACTCATTGCCAGTCAGAGACTCTGGGGCCATCCAACGTATGGGGATGCGACCCTTTGATCCGATACAAGGGAAAAATCTTTTTAGTGAATGTAAAATTCTTGAGGAGACTCCATGGGTACATCACATTAAATTATATTGCGATAATTGTAAACAGCTTGGGATCGGTGTTAATATGGCGGGGATCTTTAAGAATTTAATAAGTGTCACTGTATCAGTCCAAGACGAGCAGGGATTGCACACTTAAAAGTCTCATAAATTTATACACATATTGATCGAAATAGCAAGATGCAATGGCCCAATCGCACGCTGTTACGATGTTCTTCGAACTTTACATCACTGTGTTTCAGCTGATCCGGCAAATCAAGAAAAAGTGAATTATGGTCAAGATCTGTTTTGTTTGATAATCCAACAACTGTATGATGATAAACTGAGTTGCCAGAACGAAATTACTCACCTCAACTTTGTCAACGACGGATTGTCGATCAGTTCGGATGGCAAGGGAGAAGGATGCAATCTTACATATCTTCCCATCACCGACCATGACGTTCCTAGCTCCTAGTTTACGATGTATGATCTGTGCAATGAAAGCACGGGGTGTCATTTTGTGGCACATTTTTCTTGAGGGGAAACACGAAAAAGTAATTGACCGGTGGAAGTCAGATAAACCTGGTAACTGTAGTACAGGTACTTCCATTTATTCAAAACGTGAAAAAGGGTCAACCATTCACCAAACGTTGGACAGGTCCATTTCTAATGTTCTCTACGGCAAAGATGATATTAACCTGTTCACTCTTAGTTCCCTTTAAACAGGGTCACAATCACCATTAGAGAAAGGGGGTCCTAAACAAGTGCCCCGGATGAAGACAAGCTTAAGATCCCTTCATCAAGAGATGAGGATAACATTTACTTTATAAGACTATTATTGAAATAAGGAACTTGGCAAAAATTACAGAGGTAGTAGGGCCGGTGTTTTGGGGGAACGGTCACCATACCAAGCATTTTGGAGAGTGCTTCCCCAAAAATATCAAACCATAACACATTGAAGTCTATTGGGCAAACTATTAAAAAACCCAACATAACAAGTATATCTGTACATTTATATATTATTAATAATAAATGTAAATGTAATTTGCTTGAAGTGAGAGGTAAACAATATATGTGTATAAAAGAAATTAGATTTTTGGATGCCATTAAAACTGTTTATTTAATATACATGAAAGTCTATGGGAAAACTACGAACAATTTTTCCCGAAACAAAACTACCAATATCTGTGCTTTTATAGACACTTGATAATTGATATAAATGTACTTGATTAGAAAAGGGTTGTTCAAGTACATATATATGTGTACAAGAAATTTGATTTTAGAATTTTGCTGAAATATTGATTCATTATACATTGTAGTATTTGAGAAAACTTATTTTTACAATAAAAACCTAGCTATATCTGTGCATTTACGGACGTTTGATTATTGATGATTATTGATATACATGTGAATGTACTTGATTAGAATAGAGTATTTAAAAGAACATATATAAACAACATATTATAATAGAATTCAACAAAACTTGTAATTAACTTTTCATTGTAGTCTAGGGATACACTAATATACATTTTTCAACAACAATATATATAAATATATATAGATATATATATATCAAAGAATACAGATATATATATATATATATATATATATATATATATATATATATATATCAAAGAATACAGATGTCCTCGTCGGAAATTACTGTGCTCGATGCCAAAACCAGACTGTTGTTAATAATAAATAGTAATAATTATGAATGTTTATATATATATATATATATATATATATATATATATATATATATATATATATATTATATGTGTATTCAAATGTTGTTAAGTATTGACGTTGAGGCTATGATAAGTTTCTTGACAAACAAAAATAGTGCTCATCGTATAATTATGAACCAAACTATATAAGAATTGCAGATGTTTTGAATAACTAATTGTATGTCAAGTTATTGACCGAATTATTTATTGTGAAATTGATCTCTTTTTCATTAAATTACTTGACACATTACTTAAAGGTGATTATGTGTAAAGATTAAAGAGTATTCTTTGACGCTGCTAAGGTCAAATGGGAAATTATACGTCAATTGAGATAAAGGTGATACGACTGTTCCAAAAAAGGGCAGGGTTTGGTTTTTGTGCATGAAAAGTGGAGAAAATTGGGCATTTGCTTGCAAACACTTTTGAAGGGTCACTATTTTTTATGCAGCATCATTTTAAAAACACCCCCTCCGTAATTCCTTTCTCGTCCCTTAGTTATCTTGATAAATCTATGGAAATTGGAAATGGACCGCTCATTTTGCAGCCTGTATCTTCTCCATCTTTGTCAGGTGCACATCATGTCATAAAGTCTTAAAAAGAAATAGCATTACTTTGTCAATGGAATCAAACTTAGGAAGGGACCAAAATAGTGAAAATACCCCACAATTGATATGAATACTTTTTCTTGTTTTATCCGATTCGACTAATATAACCAGTGGGCTAACCTTGAGGCTTGACAGATGTTCCATGCCAGTGGCAATCTGCTCAGCAAACAACATCAAGTTTTCAGACTTCACTGGGTTCTTGATTTCGAATGCATCATTGTACGCGTAAATGTCCTCTCCATCATCATTGCCGGAACCGCCCTCTACGAAGATCTGACTCTCTCTGGTGCTTCGCTTCAGTACGACACCCAAGTTGCCGTAGGGGGCGAACTCCATGATGATGCTTGGTTTCGCTATTGGAAGAATTTACAGGCTTTCATACCTTACATAAATTTGAAATATTTGCGACGACAAAGCAGACAGGGCACTTACATAGTTCTCCAATCTTAATGACGTCTTTGATATTTATGTATATATTCTTTGATTTTAATATTCATACTCACGTGATCCAGTCTGGGTAATGCATCCCAGTAATCGGATGATGTTCTCATGTGGTATTATCGCCAACATAATGTCAAGTTCATGCATTAGGTGTTCACGCTGTGTCCTGTTTGACGTATCTGAGGAGGGGACCATTTATATTGTGAAAAAACACATCAATCAAAAACATAAGGTAGATGAAAAAAACTTTAACATGTGCTGAAATAAATGCAATGATTCATTTTAAAGTTTCATATTCATAATCAACAATTAATATAAACAGGTGACAACATCATTATATGGGAGGTGCATGCTACTGTGTACTTCATATCTGATTTGAGAAAACGGTGGATAAAGACAGTTTACTTACTCTGAGACAATATTTATGGAATGTATTTCCGAGAGCAAGTATATTTTTCCCCAAGTGATCAGTATATTTTTCTATTCTGTCGTGTATATGGACAGGTATGATGTCCAAAATAAAGTAATTATAATACTAAATACAATAGTCTCGTAAAAAGTGTTTGAGTTAATTTTACCAACGTTAACATCAATTTATTACACGCTGATGATTTCGCCAAACGAATTTCTGATATTGGATGTCTCCGTGAATAAAAATATTAAAATTTCACACGATGACCGTCCTTGGAACATAACCAAAGTTTAACTTGTCTATATCCCACTGATAATGGCGAAGAATGGAGTCCTTTCTTCAACATTAAGGCGATGTTTTTCGTAAAATCTTTACAGAGTGATAACACTCATCACTCTGCAAGTCAACAAAATTTTGAAGTGTCATTTTTGAAAAAAGTGGAGAGGATAAAAATCCTAAGCCGACGAGACGACAAGACAATGCATCAATCTAGTATGCAAATAAGCTATCGTGTGATGGCTATACGTGGATTTTGGTGATACCGAATGTGAAACGATGTACGTAACATTTGTAATTGTGTAGATTTCACCAACAAAGTCAACCGTTTTTGAAATGAACAACAACCTTTCATTGCTTTAACTGCCACGATAGCATCGCCTGGTTTCCCGCCGATACCGGTGGCAGTTGCCCTGTGTATCCCGGGCTGTAGCTTCTCTCTCAACACCAATCTTGTCGAGGAAAATTCCATTTCCTCTCTTGACAGAGCCGAATCATCGGCCTTCCTTGAAGCTGCTTTCGCTGTGTTTAGGATCTTCCCCTGTTGACTGTAGTTGTTTGTAACTTTAGCTGCCTCGGTTTTATTTTCAAAGCTTGGGTTCTCTTCGCCCTGTTCCTAACGGAAAATGCCATTGTCATCGACGAAATGTGTAAATATTCTTTCTGAATGAAGAAGTTTGGTGTCATAGAAAAGTTCTGAACTGAGAATCCGCAGCTCATACGTACAAAGAGTGGAAGAATGAAAAACGTGTACGAAGACAGAGCAGCATGCCAGAGATCTGTTAAGTATGGTCAATTAATTTTTTAGAAGTCATATTTATTGCGGCTTTGCTGCCTTTCAAGATCTAATTACTAGCATGTGTCCAATGACATGAACAGTTTGAGAAAATTCGGCTAAATTTTCCGTAAAGTAATCAAAGTTCGAAAATCCAGGATTCATACATTATTTGACAAAACAAAGCCAAAAAGGGTCAGATCCTACGAATATATAAGAATCGATGAGTTACTTTGTTGGTAACAATTGAAATTTTTTAAAGTACACTTGAAAGCGCAGCAATCATCCGACTGGTAACCGCCATGAAAACACATCAAAGTAGGCCGCACATATATTGTACCGTATGCCAACTGGACAATTATTTATTTTCGTCGAGTGTTCATTCAACAAGTTCGATTACATATAAATTGCATTTGATACCAGAGTATGTGAGCCCTGCTGTGAAAGGTGTTTCATTGTGGCTTCCATTCTCGGCAAAGTTTGAGGTCATGGGTAGTTATTACAACTTGAAGTTAACTTTCAGCAATTTTAAGTGTATGTAAACGTCCAATCGTATAAAAGGCGAGCTACGATAATTTACGTATCAATTTGAAAACTTCAATAAGCTTTTCTTTTCAATATGTGCGATATGTTGGAGTATCTAACCTACCTTAGCCACACCCGAAAAAGTTATTGGTCCGTCGCTTGCTGCGTTGGAGCGCTGTAAGAGAGTTTCCTTTGTCAGTTTATCATGAATATACAAGTGAAAGTTGCATGTATCATAAAATTATGACATTGGACGTGGCCTCATATTATGTGAATGAAAAAAACACTCCAAGCGGTCATAAATGTTGTTTAAAACCTCAAGCACATGATAAAAATCCTATCTTACCTCTCTGCGCTTTCTTCTTCTCAAGACAACGATCACAATCAGTACAACTACAACGACGATGATGACAATTACAACAGAAGACCCTCCTGCTATACCTCCAACATTCGATCCAGTAGATGCCCCAGCTTGCGCCTTGGGTGCCGCTGTTGATGTTAATAAAATCTGCGAAAACATTCCAATTTTGCAAATTTTAAGGATTTATATTGTTCAAATATGCGATGGAAACATATGTTTACACAAGCGCCGTAAATACGGCATGTACGAAGAATTGACACTTATTTTAAGACACTAAAATTTACGACTTACTGAAGTTAACCATAAAACAAAATTCCTGTTTAACTTTCACATGACTGTTTCCGTACCGATTGTGTAATTACTAAGATATAGAGATGGTTCGATGCACTAATTGAAACAATTTTAGTTACGGAGGAAAATATTTCTTGCTTCTAATCACTAAATTATCTGACTAAGTATGTCTTTAACTTGTTTTTAAAGGTATCAGGGAAGATATATGTAAGAACAAACCTCAACTTGACCGGTCGTTTCCAGCATTGCGTTATTTACCGCTGTTACTTTGACGATGCACTCAGTGTCACCCGTGGGCAAGTCAGGAAGGTCCCTGGAATCGATTTCGATCAGATAATCGAGATAGAAGCAAACGTCTATCTCCGGAAGGCACGTACAGGTCAAAGCTGTGCACGGTTTGTTCGGGTTGCCCTAAAACATAAATAATAAGGTTATGCTCATAGGAGGTATTTGTGGTTTGTGTTTTTGACCATGTGAAAGTTGATTTTTGTTAGATGTCGCAAAAGAACAAGAAAGATATGTTTAGATAAGTTTGATTATTATTTGCAAGTTAGTTACCAGAAGCCTGAGGGATATCAACTCACCATGGGTGTTGTCTCTCCTATCTTTCCTTGACCGTACAGACGTGTTGTTTCCGTTTTATCAAATATCTGCCATTTGACTTCAAGGATACCACTGTCATCATCATGTGTCTTCACCAATACCCTAGAAAACGAATGGCCTTGAATTCATTAACCTCTCCTTCTCCTTCTGTTATATCTCTCCTTTATGTATTTATTAAAAGAAACGTGTCTGTCCAATAATCCGCATAGTTTTATAGATCTTGTAGCAAAACTGATGACATCAAAATGTATCGCAATTATCGCTTCAGCAATGAAATACAGAAGTGGTAATGTGTTTTACCGGCTCAAATTTATTCTCACACACAAATGAGTCAAACTGACATTTTCTGAACAGACAGATAAACTCACCCTGATCCAGAAGGCGCCATCTTCTTTCTTCGAAATGTCGTGTTTCTGGTGTTTGGGTCGCCAACAACTGTCATACTACTGATAGTTGGCTGTGTTTTATCAATGTAGAACGTTGCTTCGTCCTCTATGGTGTTATTCATCACATCAAAAGCTTTCAACCAAACGGTGATGAATTCGTTATCATCATCGGATATCGTGATCACGTGACTTGTCTGAGGATGTCAAAGAGAAGTGGATTTTTACATCACCGACATAATTGAGGTTACCGCTACATCTATTGCCATACAAAATCCTCGTCAACATAAAATAATTTGACGCAATGTATTGCAGAATTAAGAGCCAATGTGAGGCAAATGGCAATTATTTCTCCTTTTGACAAGAAATGGTAGAGTAGAATTTATTCTTACGCGAGTTTTTCTCTGAATCAATTGTCGTTTTCCCTCCTATATATGATGTTCCAAAGCGTATGGAAAGTTTTTTCAAGAAACTTATTTATAATACACAATATTTCAATATTCTAGCCCTTGGCTTGATTGATTATTGGAATATCTCGCGTAGTATCACCGATTCAAGGTAAAAGCATGAGAGCAGCTTTCCTCCATTTGGAGTTTAATCTTCACGTAGCACCACGCAGACTGAAATATTCGCATGGGCCCCCTTCAAATCCGTCTGAGTTGGAGGTGACCCATGTGTGACCACAGGGGCTGTCTACATGTCCGTCCCCAGGGGTGGGTAGGTGTTTCGTTGTATCGCTAATAAAGATATATTCTACCGACCTTTGGTGTTTCGGTCTTAACTTGGCACTGCCCTTGACAATCTTGCGTATACGTTTTGTCAACATGCTGCGTCTATTACCTGATGAGTTTGAGTGCCTAATTAGCCAAAGTAATCAAGGGTGAATTACTAATCTGTGGACGCTCTCACCAGATTATCACCGGATTAAATTTGACAAAGTCAATAACGAACGCACCAGCAAGGTATAACTGAAGAAAGGGCTGAAACTCTCAAAAGCCGTGTCCAGAGGTGGTCCGTAAAACTAGTGGACACTTTATATTCATGTATTCATAAACAAACAGAAGGCAAAACAAACTTGAAATATTCATTTGTAAACGAACAGGTCGGAAAGGAGGACCTCCCAGGAATGCGTGGTATGTGTTCAACACACCTTGGTAACGTATCGGAGATGTGTTTATACTCTTCCTGCTGGCCCGGCAAAAACCACGTTGGTCAACGTGCCTAACACCGCATCGAACTGAATCAGACTTCACGGGTATATTGAAAAATTCCGTGTTAGTCGAGAACAAGAACAGAAAAGACTTTATTAACTCGACGTTCGAGCTCGCCTTCAACTTGTCCAGTTTATCAACTGCGTTCTTGCAATACGAACACTTTTGTATTAGTCTTTTTTTTTCAAATAACAAAAGACATGTTTTACATACGACCGATCATCTGCAGTACAAGCAGTGTTGTGGGTTGGTGACTACGTACTTGCAAATGTTATACACCGCGGTATTTTGCTTTGAATTTTTCAATTGACCCCATGTGCTAAGTTAAAACACAAACAAGAAGGTCGAGTGTTCTCTCTGCAAATCAAGAAGTATTTCGAACACGAACGATTCGGATATCTTGACCTCAACATTACTAGCTACGCAGCTCGAAAGTTATGCTCGGAAACAGGACGGGAACATTAGTCAAAGTCGGATTTTGCATGGAAAGCATGCAATGTACTGCATACTGCTTATGCTCCCTTGGGTCTGAGACTCTCGCCCTCTCGGCCATAAACGTCATTGAGCTGCCAAGAAAATGATTGTGCAGTCGCGTGAATCTGTGTATATTTTGATCATTATTTTATCAACTACTCAACTACCTAACGCATCAAACAAGGGTCATGTCAGGTTCTTAGGACATTCTCCAAAAGACATATAATCGATTAGTGTCGCGGAATGATTTTCACCAGGTTTGAGAACTAATAAATAAACGGTCGTCAGTGTGTCTTCGCATATCAAATCGACAAGTGTATTACTAACTTCGAGGGATCACATCCTTCACTGTAAAGTTGTTTTTATACAAAACACATTTTCGAGAAAGCTGACGTACAAGGGAAAGACACAACGACTGAGTCCGACGGAGGCATAAAAAAACCCAGTGCATTTGTGTCCGATGTACACATCTCTGTTATTCCATTCTATCAGTCGACGAAACCTACGTCAAATTGTAGTGAACTCCGAGCAAAGTCCCACATAACATGTAAAGGCGAGCCAGTGGCCATATGATGATGGATTGCATAAACTTCGAAGTCTAACATCCTTAACTGTAAAGCTGCGGTTTTTATACAAAAACACATTTTTGGTAAAGCGAATGTGCGAGGGAAAGACACCGTGATCGCGCGACTGAGTCCGACAGCGGCGCAAGAAGTGTTTCCCCGACAGTCAGACATATAAAGTACGCTATATCATGCATTTCTAAAGCGTGTCCAAACGTTGACATAAAAAGATATGTCCAAAACTACAAAGGTTTTGTATAGTTATTACATTGTTACGAAAGGTTTCACACGGGTTCAAAACCTGACATAAAGATATGGTGTCCAAAAAATTCTTTTTATTCAGCTGACTGATTTATCGTCTTTGCTATGGCCTAAACATCCCCGTTTTCGTTCGACAAGACTGTGACATCAGTATCTCCCCAACGTATAGATCAACCTGGTTGAGTACTACTATGCTTCCAATGTGTCTTCGCAGCTTTCATCTCGTCTTGAAACGAATAAGCATATATAAGGCATGAAATACTTTTGCCGACTAGTCAGTTTTTATGTTTACAAGCGGCGAGTTTCTTCCGCAAACGATGACTGGCTGTAGTCAAAAATACATGGATTGTCATGTCCGTGTTTATAAACACCGATGAGCTTGACCCTCGATCCCAAAGCATGTTGGCTAATTTGTTTACCTCTATCGATCATGTGGGCTTAAACTAAACATTTCTAAGGTTAAAGGTTTGTAGTTCCGGCTTCCGGTCTGACGGACCACATCGGGACACTGACTCCACCTCTTCGATTAGCGTCCTACAGCTCAAAGAAGCAACCGACGAAGGCATAGATTTGCCTGTCCCCGTTTAAACATGTCAGAAAACTGTTGACGTTCGAAAAATTAGGAAATGTTTATTGTAAAGTAGATTTCTGTGAACACGGCTTTTGAGAGTTTCAGCCCTTTCTTCAGTTATACCTTGCTGGTGCGTTCGTTATTGACTTTGTCAAATTTAATCCGGTGATAATCTAGTGAGAGCGTCCACAGATTAGTAATTTACCCTTGATTACTTTGGCTAATTAGGCACTCAAACTCATCAGATAATAGACGCAGCATGTTGATAAAACGTATACGCAAGATTGTCAAGGGCAGTGCTAAGTTAAGACCGAAACACCAAAGGTTGGTAGAATATATCTTTATTAGCGATACATCGAAACACCTACCCACCCCTGGGGACGGACATGTAGACAGCCCCCTGTGGTGTGACTGAATATTTCGATCGAAGCACCAAGAGACATTTTACGATGTCTATTTTCTAATTTTAGGCATGACTCTAATGATTTTACACATAAGTGTTTCACACATCAGCAGCTGTTATGTTAAGAACGTGATGACTTTGAATGTAAGAAACAAGTGCAAACCCTATCTTCTAATAGTTTGAAGAGAGGACAAACGAGGGAGGAGATTGATTGATGCAAGAAAATAATACACCACGTTATCCTTTGTTACCAATTTGAAACAACTTTGTTGTCTGTTTTTGGTTTCTAAAAAAGTTCCCTTAATGGTGATACCGTGCTGAAGTCTAGTGTGTAGCTTAGGCATATGTTGCTAGACCAGTGACAGATGATCGCAATTAATGTACCAATGTACCCGGATTCTCCACTTGGGTGTCTCACAGGACATCGGGAAAAAAGAGATATGCTTTTACACTCATTGTTAGTCAATATGCGTGTAGTACGTATACAGCACAACTCATACTCACTGTGCGTGATGATTCGCCAGAAGGGGTCAATTTTGCAAATGAAACCACCGCGTTATTCGTTACTATCATATGGTTTGGCTTCATTGCGTTGTATGTAATCTTTGGCTAACATGAAGTGTATAAAATGTGTATTAAAGTATGTAAAGTATGTAACTCTCTACAGATGATTCGATGTAGTACGATAAAGTTTGCCTTTAGCCACATAATGGTAAGAGTCATACAAAGGGTATTATAATTCATTGTGATACCCACACTTGCCTGTCCGAGATCAATCCAATCTTCGGGGTCAGTACTTCCGGAGGTAGACTCAATAAAGCCAAGCTTGTACCGTGTGACGCCATTGTCATTCCGTATTGGTTCACGTGACCGGGACAATGGTGGCTGCCCCGTCTCTTCGTCGTACAGCCAACGGGATGGCTCGCCTTCTTCGATGCCGTTCAAGAATTGCCCATCGCGATAAAATGAGTTGTAAAAGTGCCCTTCCCAAGACACTGTGATCTGATAAATGAAACGTTATTATAAGCTTATTATACGACGTGCCATGTTTCCTATTTTTCCTCTATGATACAAGTTTTGGGAGTTGAGGAACACATGCAATCGAGCTACTAAATATAGACGCCTTCTCACACGTTCCGAATCGATTTGAATTATGGACCACCACAGTGTATTCAGGATGAACAGAAGTGGAGTAAATGTTTTACTATATCTAAAGTACATCAGAAAATTTTTCTCCTTCTGAATTAAGTTGTATTGTGCATTTTTGAAGGATAAACTACACTTTACTTCCATACCTTGCCTTTTGATTTATTCAACCAAACAATACCAGAGTTTTGATGTGCCTCCGGTGCTGCTATGGGATTGTTTTCATCCACTTGGATGACGCTGCTTTCGTCAAATATGAGAAATCGTCTCGCTCTGGCAACATTACCAACAGCATCGTGCACACTCAAAATGATAGCGAAGACGCCTGTAACGGAAATATATCTCGTTCAGTAAGGTAATGCAATAGTGTCATACGCTTTCAAAATGTACCATCTTATCACAGTGGCCAATCATTGTGAAAATTATGGCAAACTGCGGTAGATTAACAGATTTAGCATAATCTATTCATTTATTGATTTGTAAAACGTGGTGTATTGCCCTGAGGGAAAATCATACCCTCTCTGAGAAGAGATCTGTAACTGTATTAACGACATTCCAGAGTGTACACATTTCCACTTATAGTGAACATGTACCATTACACGTCCCTTACTGCTGACGTCACATTGGAAATTGATTATGCCAGGTCGTCTAGCAACATCTGCAAGCTTTCTTTCTTCTTTTGGTTTTATCATAGTCTTTGGTGTGAAATCCATATTGCATGGCTTTACCTCGAGCAAACACAGATTTGTGCTTAGAGACTAAACTTTCTTTGTAATTCCGTTCATATGATCAAGGAAAGCTAGCATGTTTGTCGATTGTCTGTCTGAATTAGTGTATATTGTAATGTTAAGAACTTCGGAGTTTTTATGGGTGTGATTACCAAGTATATACGACAAAGCGTATACCTGTATCAGGCAGTCTGAGCTCTGCACTGGAGACAGAAGCGTCGATATTTAGCGCTGCAGCGTGAGAGGTAGTTGTTCTGATGCCGAGGAGACTTTCTCCAGTATCAACACTCAGTCGAAATGCTTCACAATCATAGTGATGAACACCGGCAGGGACATCAGTCCAGTCAGACGGTTCCCATGTGACGGTGACGTCACGCTTTGATAAGATGATAAGAAAAATGTACAGTCGAGGCGACATTGACTACATGAGGTGAGTCGACCTCTGGACTAAATGATAATTTTATCCTGTTAACACCAATGCAATAATATCAATGAATTGAATGCACATCCAAAGCATACCGTAACATACAGATCATGCAGTGTATGTGAGCTGAGTTGTGAAAGGTGGTTTTTATGGTCCCGCCAGTCACGGCAAAGCTTGAAGCCATCGATGATTGTGCTTTGGCATAAATGTTCAGCAATTTCAAGTATATAAATTGACAAGTCGTCCAAAAGGCGAACTGCATTATTCTGAGAGGTAATGTGTGTTGTACAAGTTACGTATTACGACATAAGTTATATTACTTCACTTGCTTTAAATAGTTGTTGCCATAAAACAAGTGACCCAAAACGTTGATACAATTTGACAGTGAAATTAGAACTATTGGATAAATTTCTCTATAATAGTGTAAGTCACTCCTCATTCAAAATTCCTATTGGACTTTTTAGAAATATATCTCAATAACTGTAACCAACACATAAGAAATTGTGATAATCTTAAAATTAGCATAAAAATAGCAAATGTAAAATGTAAACCTAAAAGGCATGCTGGTAAAGAATAACCCTTCACCAAATAACTTAAAGCCCACTAAATGCACCCATAAACAAAATTTCAGTTGACTCCGAACTGCAGTTTTGAGAAATCGTGTTCACAAACAGAAAGAAAGACAGACATTGTAGTGCTACATTAACTTGCGTGTGTTAATACTTCAGCTGAAAATGATGACTTCCACAGTACTGTAGATTTCCCATAATGCATTATGATTTGTATCCTCGAAGATTCCTGAGTGAAGTCCACCCTGTCTCCTATGTGTAGACAAATTCACAGACTATTTATCAAAATTTTGAAAACGTACTTTTATGCACACCATTCTTCTCAATTCTCATTTTAAATGATTTTGAAAGTTATGCATAATTGAGAGAGGGGATAGCATTTTTGTAAAATTTGCCACAGATTGTGTCCTCAGCCATACAGAATAATGTGACGGAAAGTAGGGAGACTAGTTGCACCTGTTTTATGAAACAAAAGGATATTGATTTTTTGCAATGGAAGTGACAAAAGAAATCTGCATGCTAAGTTTTCTCAGAGAATGACCCCTTCAGTTCATCATAACTTGCTGCCCAAAAAGCAAGGCATTTGTAGTACCTAAAGAATGTGACTTTTATTGTTGTTTAGTGGTTATTTTGAACTTTTCACTGAAATATCTAAACGTACTTTTACTAGATATTATTTAACAATTTTTCTGATGCTTCACATTAGTGCTTACATGCAGAACTGAAAAAGTTTTTAGAAAAGTAACCTTCAAGGATACAAATCATAGAGAATTGTGGGTAATTTATTGTACTGTGACTTCCTTCAAACTTATAAAACTCGCATTTTCATTCAGCACTTAAGTTTTTGCTGATATTTAACTTTTGTAATTTTTTTAATGTTTTTTTTTATTTATTTTTCATTGTGGGCATTTATAGCCTGAAATAAAGATTAAAAATAAACAACAACAACAACAACAACAATAATAATAATAATAATAATAATAATAATAATAAACCAATTCCACAGTCAGTGTTCAAAGAGATGTGCAAGACGTACTGTACTTGTGTTGGTTAAATGTCAATGTTGTCTTGTTTAATATGAATTTCGCCGAAATCTTAATGATGATTGCAAAACCAGCATCTCATGATACAAAAGGTTGATATTTCTTATAAACATATTTGTACTCACATGTCTTTTATAAGGGTTTCCGACGTCCAAGATCCTCGTCCTGCAATCGGATGACGTCACAGAACAGTGTTGTGGAGGTACGAAGTCGAATGAAACCTCCGCCGTCCTTTCAGTTCCCACTTCACCGTAAAATTGTGCGTCGTCGACCGTGACGATATTCAGCAAATCATAGTTGTTTATCTTTATGTATCCGCCATTCCTTGCTGTGAATGTCAGAGATACCCTTGTGGAAACAAAATAAGAGCGACATATTCTTGTACTGAAGTAAACTTAAAATGATATGAGATGTAAAAATTAAGCAATAGATACCACAGACAAATAGTATAGACAGACTGGAAACGCTGCATGCCTTTTGTTCCACGGTCGTCTCGGTAGACTATTGGCTTTTCATATTAAAATGAACTTCAAAGGTGTTAAACTTTTTGGAGGCTTTGTTTGTGATTGATAATTACACGAGATTATGCGAAAAATACGAGATGGCATCGTGCTGCCAGTCGCGTAGCAACCATAGTTACTTTGTGAGCTCTCAGGCCAGAAACACTGCTTCACGCCAATCAAAACATAACACGCCAGCAGTTTCATAAACATGCCCTTCCTTGACGCACGTGTAAAAGACGGTATGACTAACCGTAAACCATTGAGTAAAACCAGACAGTATCGATAAAAGACTTTCAAATTTGGTTCAAACACACTCATTATATATTCATAAAAATATGAGAGGAATTTTTAAAACGGTAAAACTGACTTTCCTGAAGCTCAAAACACTCCCGTTTTCGCCAGCACGTAAATTCCGCTCAGCATCACACGAAAACAACAACACAAACTTTGCCGAATATACTTTCGCTTAAAATTTGGCGAAAATCCGAAAATTACCGAAGGATGCATGGTCGGCACTCTTCGGAAAAGAGAGGCGAGAGCAACCTGAGGCGAGGCGAACATGGATGGGTTACGTAACCGCTTCACGCCTTAAACAATACCCGTTGCGACTCTGTCTATGTTTCTCTGTGTAGATACTTAACAATTCATTGACCATCTAAAGAAGGTAGCAGTTGTTTAATTTGTCCTTCATTGCCACGACAGGAACCCCTTCATTTGAAAACTTAGAAACGAAAAACAGCCATTGATATGTTGGTATCCATATCAAGTGTTTAATATCTCTCCTTTTTTAGTTTGTTTCCATGACTCTAGGTACGGCACTTAGAAACAAAGCAAAATCAATTTAGCTTAAGGTAGAATGCTCCTCAGGGAAAGATATTCGGACTCTCAAACTCTTAAAAAACTGTTTTGGTCTACGATTTGTGGGGGCTCATTTTGAAGCTCCAGGGGTGATTCAAGTCTTCTCCAGTTTAGTTTGTAAATATAGAAAATTTTCCTTCACCCCAGAAAGTTAACATAGTGGTGGCGGCTGCCGTTTTGAATTTCAAGTGAGGCAAACTGTATTGCTAGTACAAAATTTTGCACGGTGGCCCCTGGATTTTTAATTATGGTTTCGAAAGGGTATGGTTCCAAGTCCCTCGAGGAAAGTTTGAGCAAAAGTACAAATTCCTTCGATTTCGAGGCTCATACTAGCTTTACGGTATTGTCCTTCGATCGTTAAAGAACTGACGGTAACGGTACAGAGATGACAGAGAATACCTTTGCACTTCCTATTTTCTAAACTGACCGCAAAAAAAACAACAGATGTACCAACGGCTGGCATTTTCATAGCTTGCATTGTGTCTCAATAAAACGAGATGGGTTAGCTTTTTATTGCTTACTTGTCATTGTGTTTGAACTTAGTAGATACATCGATTGAGTGGTGGCAGATCCTCCTAGGCAATTCTGAACGCGGTATGTTCAAAATATGCGACTCTTCTCCCAAACAAATACCCTCACCACTTTCTGCTTCAGTTTGATCTGTGCAGAAAAACAAGCAAGAAACATTATGTTGACATTATCGGTTTAGACAAATCAAATGAAACCATCGCGAAAATGAATAATGGTCATGACCATTAATTCATTTTCGCGGTGGTTTCATGTATCGTGTCTAAAATTTGGGTCAAATATAGGTATGGTCACCCATTCATTTAGTATCTTTCACATGTCAAACAATATAAGTAGTATCTCGTTTCAAACAAAATTCATGAAAAATGGCAGATTTTGTCCCTTTAATAATGATTGTGTTTTAAGAGATTGTTTCGGAAACGATAACAAACAACAATATATGTTTGAAGTATATCTAAGAACAGGAAGGTACTCTACACCTTGTGAACATGAAAATTTTACGTGAATGGCTTTATTACGTGTCAGTTATGAATTCCTATATGTAAAATGTAAATTGTAGCTTATATGATTATTTCAAGAGCTGCAACATTAATATTCCTGATTTGATGATTTCGTTTATCTGTAATCTTTACATGCCCTCTCGCCTCTTAATATAAGCTACCCCCCTTTCCACCAAACTGAGTTGTAATAGTACTTTCAGATGTAAGGTATCCCAACATTGGAGTTAACTTTTGCTTTCACCATAGAGCCTAGGAGTCCTAGTGTATGTTTTCACTTTTAAACATGAAATTTTAGACAATTCTCTCTCGTAAAACAAAGTATGGTAAATATTAGGGATCGCAGTGAAAAAGTTTTCACCCTATGAACATTACTTCAAATATACCTGATTTGACATCCCATGTACCATCTGTTCTGCATATAATTGCTTTTTGGAAATAATCTTACAAGTCGTTGAGGAAAACCGTGAATTTCTCTCAATCTTTTAAACTCAATTCGACGCGGCAGCTCAGGATTGTAATCTTGTCGGCAGGGCATTATGAAATTCAAACTGTGTGAATGGTTCCCTTCATTGAGTGCAGCAATATAAATGTATTCATTGAGTGCAGCAAAATAATTTTTTTGGAGATAAGCTGTGAAAAGGGAGCGATATGAATTTCATTACCTCGCATCAATTGCCACCGCATTACTGCCGCTACAATGCCAAACCCTGTTTCGTTCACGTAATATGGTCGGTTTATATCTTCAACAGACGGATCGTAGCTCACTGCCCACTCGACTGTAAATGAGTTTGTGTTAACGCCACAATATACAAAGTTGTCACCACTGCAGTCGAGTGCACAACCTACACCCTCAGTTGCTGCTAGAAACGTAGCAGTACATTCTTCAAACGTCGGCTCATCTGTAACTGTGGAGAACATCGCAGCAAACAAAATTGTTATTAAAAATGATTATGTTCATTGCATTGTATACTCTGCAATGCAATAAAGTACAAACCAAACACCAGTTAATGAGGGAGACTGTCCTCTATCATGAAAAAACTTCTGGTATAATTTTGAACATCATATTTTAAAATATATTATAATATATTATAATTTGACGTCGTATCCTTTGCTAAAAAGGTTCATTTTATGTCACTGTAAATTCCCCAAGTCGAATGTGAGGCATGCAGTTGATGCTAGTTTTGCTTAAAATTAATTATCAGAGTGATTGCTGGGAATAGACACACGAGTGCCAGGACACACACACGGATACAGCCCAATCGCTTTGTCCCCTGAGCTTCATATTTCGAAACTTACATGTAATTTTCTATATGGAATGAATTCTTAGCATCCGTGTTTAGTTGTTTTTGTCCACTTGTTCTCCAATAAGTATATGGTAACCCTGAAATGTATTTAATCATTGCAGTTCTCCAATATTTTCATCATGTTTGTGAGATATTTCATTTTTTTCCACGTGAAAATTTAATTATTTGCAACTGGTGAACTTTTCCAGAATGCAAACATCTGTGAAGATGCAAATGCGATATCACTAAATTCGGCACACGGCACTTAAGTGATTACACTCATATCTTAGATGATTTGAAATTCATATATTAATAAGCATTTAATGTGTATGTTTATTGAACTTTTCTATTGAAAGGCAATATCTATGAAAATGAGTCGTACACCCCGAAAACTCTTTAAGATTTTTCGGGGATCATACATTACTAAAACGTTTCAGACTTTAAGCAAACTATGCTTTGGGCTCAGAAAATTATGGGTAATTTTGGAGCGCTGTTGCTTAAGAAAAATCTTCACATTGTGTTTCACGTTAAGTATACCAATGATTTCAGTCTATTACATGTGATATTATTTGATGTTATTAAGAGGTTAATGTTTCACCTGACGTGAGGGCCGTGTCGTTATTCACTTGGTCCATCAATTTGCGTACTGAATGTATACAATTAAATTTAGATCTTAGGTTTTTTAACAATCTCATATCAAGGTTATTTCTGTTAAACTTTCGCACACGCCGTCTTTGTTGTTGACGTCTTTGTCTTTTGTTGCTATTTTAAGGTCCATATAGTTATGCATACATACTTTCCAAGCAATTCGGTCCAGCAAATCCATGTGCACAGGAGCAGGATGACGGTGTGTTTGGACAGTATCCAGGGTAACAGAACTTGCTGTCAGGTCTCCAGGAACAGCGTTCTTTGCAAGGAAAATATTTTTAATAATTGAATAAAGAATTATATAATAAATCTGATTTTCACTAAAATTTCAATATAATTGTATTTTTGGTAGAAAAGAACAAAAATGATATCCGCTTGGATCCTAGTGTTTTCATGGCAACTTTGTGGTTCAAAATATCGAATGCCGTTGAAAATGGCTAGAATGCTGAAAAAATCACAATATGGGTTTGATGGGCCGCAGTAAACAAAACTTAACCTTTATATCCATGAAATGAGTTTCCGTGGTAACCATTTTGTGGCTAGAAATGTTAGTTTTTCGTTACCTTGCCAGAAACAGCTTTTATTTTCGCAAAATATCAAGTATCTATAGTTTAAAAACTTTAAATTCAACGTCCATTTCTATGCCATTTGAAATCAAAATGTACTAAAAATCATCATCATCATCATCATCATCATCGCTGCAACATCACAAACTGTTAATGAAAGCGACATAGTGAACATCTTACAAACCATATGAAAGAATGTTTGTTTTTACAATAACATTGATGAAAACTTTGTAAGTTTATAAAATAGAACATCATTCAAAGAAATTAGACTTACGTTCACAGGCCCTATTTAGAATACCATATCTGTCAACGAGCGAGTACGCTTGTATTTCTCCACCTCTGTCATATTCACATTTGTAGCACTGTTGGTCCGTTGAATTTGAACATCTTGTATTATCACAGTAAGGAATTGAAGCACACACTGCATGGTTGATAAATGAATAAATAAATAAATAAATAAATAAATAAATAAATAAATAAATAAATAAATACATCAATGGATTAATAAATAAATAATGTCGCATTAATAGCATTTCCGATGGATACGTTGTATTATTGTCGAGGAGGAAATCTAGACATGTAACTTATTTGCATGTTTAACGACATTCCTATTAGATAGATTTAGGTCTTGAAAGAGAGAAATTTCATATGACATGAATGATAGCATTACACAAGTGTATACTGCAAATGGGTTGTCACTTTGTCGCTCTTGCTATAATCTAAATTGCTCTGTAGACAATGAATGTCGCCCCAGGGCTGATAAAAATTTGCTAACTTTTCGTGCCATTGCAAACTGTTTTTCTACAAAATATAACATTACAACTTGGATACGTCGATACCAATCATACAAATTGTTACGTTTCCAGTGGATTATGTGCGTACGTTACCTGTACATTGATAGGAGGAACAATACCCAAGGCACGGTGCAGTGTAGTATTCGTATCTATATCCTGTCCTGTAAATTGTTTCTTGTCGATATCGTGTGCTGAATAAGAAATATTGAAATGTTGATACAGAAAAATTCAAACAACACTAGGGTTACTTTAAATCTATAGTTTTTCCGAAGAAGACATACGTTATCATGTTTTAGTGCAATTTCTATTATCTACTCACTGAAGCAAAATATCAGGCCTCGAGAAAAAGATCGTTTGGTGCACCGTTACTTGTGGGCATTTGAATTTCAGTCCTAACTTGGATTAAGTTGTCGACAATAACAATGAACCTCAAACATAAGTACAAGTACGGAAAAGAAATGCTGTATATTTCAATTTACTTGATAAGTGGAACACAAATATTGATAATAATGCCACAAGTTAATTGTTATTGGAATGATAAAAGTCTATCATTTGTACTACCAGTGTGAAGATATAATATTGCCACTGTTACAGAAGTTCGAGGAAACTTCATAAGTTACCTTTTGATCTGCTTGAACTCTGTTTGAGAAGTCATATTCATTAGATTTTATCAGAAAAATAGCCATAATCGAGAAAAAAAAGTCAATCAGTCCAAGAGATCAAATGCAAATTAAATGTTTCATCTCTGGTCAAATTTGATAAAGTATATTTATATGGTCGCTGAATCTAGCAGATCTCACAATCCACAGAATCAATATCGATCGGAAAATGTTGGCATCTAATGGTATTGAGTTAATAAATAATACGAAACATGGTTCAAAATAACACTTCGACTCAAATTGGTTGCCGTCCCTAATACCCAAAAATATATTCTTCACTTAAACACACGAACACGTTGTATAATGTATTCGACCGCATTGAATGCCGATGGTAGTATGTTCCTAGTTTAGAATGAGTGATTACCTGTAACGCGAGCATTGGACAACACAGGTAAAGCAGCAGTATAAAGAACGGTCTGTATATGCTTGATTGTTGGTAGCTGGTTACTGTATAACTCTCCTCGCGCCGATGGTTGCAACTGTTTGGCCTGAATATGAAGACAAGAGGAAATTCAAGTGAATCGATAGAGAACACAAAACTGGAAGGTCACTGATATAAACTTTAAAGCAAATAGTTTATTTTTAAAAGTTGGGTAAACATAATTAAGAACTCCAGTTTTTATAGGCTCGAAGATTCCCTTAAAGGATGTAGCAAACAGCGTCACTGTTCTGACCAATTCATTCGATGCAGGTAGCACAATATACTGTTTAGTGATGGCATTGAAGAACAAACAAACACACAAACAACACCTGATCAATAATTTACCAAGATTGTTCATACATTCACTGAAGTATTCAAGAACCCTTATAATGATTCGCACTCGCAATTAATTGACTTATTCAAACGAATGTCGTTGAAACGAGATTTTACAAATATTTTCGATTACAGACATTTTATTGATATTAACCTGCATTCATGTATATTCTATAAAATATTATTGCATGAAATTTCTTGCAATTTTCACATATAGATCAGTCACAAGGATCGTAGACATGGCAGCGGAAATAAACATACTCTTTAACAAGTGATATTTTCAATTTTAAAGGTTTTTATTTACTAAGAATTGTCTTTTCTCACTTTCATAAACTACTTAATTGCAATCCCTTGCCAAACACATACATAATCAGCCTAAAACATTGCCTAATGACCCAACGTGTTCATCATATAACAAAGTTAAATAACCAGACTAAGTCAAGATTTTTTAATATATGATTAAAGTGAAATCGCGGGATGTCAACTGAAATATTTAATCTCTAATAAGGTAGACAATTTAGGCCATTAGGCACTTTATGCACATGGACTGGCCCGAATCGCCACCTGTGTGACGTAGAACAGGACGGATAAGAAATCCGAATTACCCCTGTTGTACGTCATCAACCGGAACTTTTTTCGTGCATAGTACCGTTCATACATGCAGGCGTCGCGACACAAACAGATTTGTTGTGATCGATACCGTCACTAGCTCGCACTTTATTTTTTCAAAAAGGTGACCCGATAAATAAGGACATGGAAACATAGAAGGCATATTTGTCCAACGAAATTTCGAGTCGCTAAAACTAAAGCTTTTCCTGAGAATCGAATGGAGATACCGATGATCGTTTCACATTATTTATAATGGCTCAGTAACGTCGCGGCTCCAGTCGAGTCGTGTAGGCTCAATGTGGACGTCGTACCTGGCGATCCCGGTTGGCGATAAAACCGAAACCTACACCTCAACGTAAGTTAAACTGAATAAATGAGTACAGTATAATCTTCGGGAAAGCGACATAGGAGGCACAAGCATAAAGTCATTCGACTAACAACGATAAATTTCCTTCATCGCACAAAAAATCCGTAAATTCTCGCTCGGAATCAAACTTGCAGCGCGGCATAAGGCTGTAGCGAAGACAAGCTGTCGAGCTGTGTGCAGCGCTGTGGAATCCCATGTACTTCGAAAGTTGACTCAGACAACACTCAAAACAGAGTTTCCGTCAAGTAACAAAATTAGGATGTATCCACGGGCGAGATATGTGTCACTGCAAACATCAAAGTCCGTAAGACGAAAACATTGACGACCGAGATCGGGATTGACGAGTTGACACCGGCAGACACCGGTGACGGCAACGTTGTGGGCACAAACATGCAATGAGTGTGTCATCGAACGGAATCTTTCGCGCTCGCAAAGGTCGTAAACTTGTGTGATATTTTGAAAGCCACGGCATCTCTGAGAATGAGAATTATTGTTTCGATCGTGTCGTTGCATTTACTTCATAAATCTATTTGTAAATATTCTAAATAACTCTGAATACTATAGCTATCCGTCGCTAGCACGGTGAAAGCTATGTCCGCCGATGGCCAACTTGCCTTGGCATCGGTACAGCGCGAGACAATGATTGACACGTTCACGTGACCGAATCCGTATGTCTGGTTGGTGGAGATACCATTTGATGTATCAAATTTCAGCTTGATGGGATTTATGAATGAAAGTATCTCCTGGGTGACAGGCCGCTTTACTCATTAAATGAAAGTAATCCGCGTAAGTAAAACACAAATCGCGACGAAATTCTTGCAATTTGTTACGATAATTTTGATCCATCTACGTCAAAAGAAAAATGAGAAGACTGTTCATGTGATAAATATATAATGCCATAGTATTTTTCTCTCTTTGACGTCATCGTATACTCGTGTTTTCGCGGAGCCGCACAACTTCTCGTCGAATACCATGGGATTATATATAAGTACGTGGACTGATAATACTACCGTATGGTCAAGTATCACGAATTCAAATGAGAATTTTAAGTTGAGGGAGAAGAGATTGAACAGGAAAAACAGAACAGTCATTTCCCTCTGTGTTTCCAATGATCCTCTGTGGCTCTTCTACACATGACGTTTACTGTTAGTCTTACTAACTTCCACATGTGCGCCACAAGTGGTTATATGTAAGTGAAGATTTATAGTGTACAGACTTACTTTTTGGCTCACATCACCATTTAAATGACTATTCCTGTAAGATCTCATCTGATGATTATTTCAACATTTCGACTGTTACTGGTTACCTTTTGAACAAATTCGCAATAAACCTTATATGCAATATATTTGAATAATGATTCTCGCAATATTACAAGCTTGTTTCTGGTGTGAACTTACCAGTCACAATGCACGGCCACTATGATGCTGAGCAAGATGAACTGCAAACTCTTTCCCATCGGCATCATATCTTACGTCGTACAACCTATTAGAAATATGAGTCTTCATAAGTAATAAGGTATTTGATAATATAATGAGAATATATAAGGCTCTCACATTGACAGACCAGGGGCTCCTCTTTCACCTTATATGTTTCTAGTTGTTTGCGAATTTTATCCGTTGCCATTCGTCTCAACGAATGCAAGTTGGACAAAACGAGTTAGATCTTGCACAATGCGCATGCAGACGACAACTTTAGAATTTCAAGTCTTATCGGATGGGCAATCTGCCAAAGGATTTCTCGAAATAGTAGTCACTTGGCAACATCACCGGCCTGAAAATCATCATGTAAAAGCACTCTGATCATGCAGTAACCGACATTATAAGAGCAAGCCATTAAGAATTTCATGACCCAATCGACCAATTCCGAGGGTCTATGTTTGAATTAACTAATCGCATGAGATGGAAAAGCAGATGAAATGAACTATATTGAGAAGTGGAAGTCTGAAGTCTGCAAAACAGTGTCTCAATCTCTGGAAGATGAGAATTCTTACTATTATGGGAAAAAATTCAAATAGTTAAACTTATACTGTATTTTGTCCCTCACCAATTTGCCTGAAACGTATCTAAAACAGTTAATACACTTAATACTTGAATTTCATTTGGAGCGGATTAAACGAAGTACTCTTGTTGATAGCGTTAGTAAAGGTGGTTTTGCACCTCATTTAAGAATCGTGGTTTTAGTCTCGAGATGAAATGGCTGATTAGGTACTTTCAACCCAATCGAAGTGGATGGAACGCCCGCTCATATGTTTTGGGTTCGCTCATTTAGTTTTTGCCGAGTCATTTGACGTTGAATTTTGATTGAAAGAGCGCAAATAATGTGAAATGACGTTTTAACAGTATATTATTGATAGGTGTATCCGTTCTGCAATATGTTTTTCATTCTTTTTCTCTTATAATCGAATTTAGACTGCGATAGTTCAGCAAAAGCTAAATGAGCGAAACCCAAAGTATATGAGGGGTGTTATGGACAACTTTTATTATAAAGTTATTATCTTAACAGCATCAGCAATGTTCATGAAAACTTTCTCTTTTACTAGCTCCTACCATTTAAATTACTGTATCTCCACCCCATTACTGATGGTTGATAAGCTGGCCACCAAATCCGCCTTGCTTGGCCCTTTTTAATTGTCGCCTTGTGAAGCTATTGCTCATAAAATGTTGTGCAAGTCATAAAATACAGTTTCTCGAACATTTGGCAGTTGTTCATGGAGACATCCGAGAATATCAGCTCAAGTTTCAAATTTTCCCCTGCCGTTGAGTTATAAGTATATCATGCTAGCTGGCATCACAGAGCTCCTTATGAGCTAGAGTAGTTTAACATCTTGTCGTTAGTGATTCGATTTGGTCTAGTCAATTCAGATATATATATATATATATATATATATATATATATATATATATATATATATATATATATATATATATATATATATATATATATAACTAATTAGAAATATTCATCAAATATGCAAATTAGGAATTTGCTGAAGTAAAAATGCCTTAAGACTTTCAATAATGTTATATCATAATATCTTTAATTTACATTTCAAGTTTCATTAACTTTGGTCGAGTCAATTCAGATATATATCCTTAGTTAGCAAAATTCATCAAATATGCAAATTAGGAATTGGCTGAAGTAAAAATGCTTAATGACTTTCATAGTGTTGAATCATAGTATCTTTAATATACATACAAAGTTTTGTCAATTTAATCAAGTCAATTCAGATATATCCCTAATTAGGAAAGTTCATCAAATATGCAAATTAGCAGTACTCTTTCATGATACTGCTTAAGATCTTTCACGACTGATGTATCCTGTTGTTGTGATCAACATTTTTGGCAAATCTCATCAAATAGTTTGCAGTCGTTCTCAATGTATATCCGTTTTTCTAAAATCATTAATCATGCCAATTATCAAAAAGTATGCAAGCCACACCCACCGAAATCTAATGAATTCTTGCCAATTGCAAACTGAATCTATACACCATATTTGATTCTGATCTGGTCAGCCGTTTTTGAGATATTGGCTAACAGACAGACAGATACACGGACACACGGACAGACAGACATCGCTACGACATCAGCTCACATATGTGAACACGTGAATAAAAACAACAAGATTTCCTCTGTTGGAAACTTTACTTTGTGAGTGGAACAAAGACGTACTCACAGACAAGAGACAGACAGAAATACACTTACACAAAGAGATAGACTACAGGAAGAAATAGTCACGACACAAGCTTGTTTAGTTGGCTAAGCCCACGGTGATCGATTACAAAGCTGAAAGTACGGTTAATGCACGGACAGTGAACGTCCAGGGGGTAAAATTTCCGCCCTGTAGCTCTCCAAAATTACCCTCTGAAAATTCCACTCCAAAATTACAACAATGCAAAGCAGTCAACGCCCTATGATATGGCATGGTGCCAAACAAAGTTTCCTGTTTTCTAATGCTTGGTCTAAATTCAAAAAGCGAGTAACAATGGAAAGCACAAACAAATGAAATTTTATTCACCCTAAGTTTGTACTGGTGAAACGTTTCTACAGAGATATATGCTTATCAGTGGATTATATACGTCCCCGATACTTAGTAAATAGTCTCTTCCTTGAAACCTCGAAACTTTCTAAAAGCAAGCAGAGTTTAACAGTTTTAAAGTTTTAAACTGTGATTAAGATTGTTGCTAAATACTAAATAGATTATATAAGCATTGATTTTATGTATCTTATTTTGGGAACGTGTCGGGAGAATCAAATTGTACAACATTGAATTGAACGATTTCCCCATCCTAGCTATAGCAAGTTTATCGTAAAATGATACGTGCCATTAAATATACCCGTGAACAGAGGCGTGTTTCCGTTTTGTTGTGTAAATAATATAGAACCTTTAACAAATTACTTAAGGTGAAGTACTACGAATTACGTCAAAATTAAGTTGTGGTGTCATTTTCTTGAAACTTTGCACAAATATTCTTGGAAGTTGTGCAAGTGCAAAAATAAATAAAAAATGGGGGTCACCATGCTCGTTTCCATGGAAACGGACGTTAAAATGGCGTCGTTAGAAATAAATAAAAATGATATAATTCACTTAAACTAAAGAAAGCAATTATAAAAAGCTTAGCAAATGAGTTAATTTTAATAAATACCAAGACTTAAGATCCATATCAATCGAATGTATAGTTTTCATGATGTTTGTAAAGAAAATTCTACATAAGTATCGATTTCAAAATGACGATATCGAAATTATATCACTACATAATTTTCGAACTTTCTTCCTGTCGCTTTGAATGGTGTCATTTTGACCAAACTTGGCGAATAAAACCCTGACATAATACCATTTAGTTTACACTTTTAATAAAAGGGTGTCACCACGCTACTTTTTACAATATATCCAGGTGAATGAGTAATATGCGCCATGTAAATGGGAGAGAAATGTTAATTTTTCGCTCATGTTGAATAAAAACCAGCTTCCTAGGGGTCAAAATATGACAAGGTTATAGGTCACATGTATTTCTAAGAGACTGGGTCAAAAAATTGGGTAAAAGCGCAATTTCAACAATGACAGGTGATGTTAAATACATGCGCCACAAAGTAAGGCCAAAGTAAGTAAATTCTTTGTTTTGCGTCCACTCAAAATCCTAAAAGGTACGCGGGTAAGCGGCTAAAAAACACACACAGAAAATTTAACACAAAATTTGTTTGCCTTTATTGGACAATTTTTCTCAAACCACATGAATACTCCTGTCACAGTGTGACACACTGTATGATCACTGTATTCATTTTCATAACAAATGGATCAAAATAAACAGTCAGTCTTTGACGTTTGCTTTTCTCTTATTAGTTTTAGATTTCTTTCTTGTGCATTCAAAGTGTCCACATGTCAATACCATTGCCCAGCAATTTGACAGCCTTGACAGTTTGAGGAATGGGTACACTATAACAGTATATAGTAGCAGTCTTTGGTCCTCAAGTTCTTGTACGTTTTTTTCAAGTTTCTTGTAATGCCTATGCTCTGATGGAATGTCATAGTTTTGCTGAAAGGTGTCTGTTTTGAAAGAAAACACAAACAGAAATGGTAACTTGTAGCCCCCGCATTCAATTTTAGAAAGATGGGGCATCAGAGAGAAGAAGAAATTGATGATATAATTGACAAAAGTATTCCCTGTAGCTTCCTCTGGACTATCCGTAAAACCAGCACCTTTCCTTTCCATCAAATAAAAGAAAGCATTTCGCAATTGTCAGTCTCCACTCCAAATTTAGGTGGAAGCTTCACATCTATATTTATTGCACTTTCAAAGTACCACACCCCAGATTGATTGAAAAGATGAAGTAGCATGGCATAAATGGAAATATTCTACAGTGGGTCAAAGCATGATTGACAAATACAAAACAGCGAGTAGTCATAAATGGAGCATCATCTGAATGGAGAATACGTCACAAGTGGTGTCCCAAAGGGTTCAGTTCTTGGACCAATACTCTTTCTAATCTACATCAATCATACTGGCGGTGAAATTAGTTTTGAACTCAAAAATTTACTGACAATAACAAGACATATCATCCCTTGCGAAATTGTAGTGATCCTTAAATTCTATAGGCTGATTTGGACAAGCTACAAAAATGAGTGAACACTGGTGGACGCATATTGGCTACAACAGCCCCTTCAATAAATACTCAATGAACAATATTTCACTGGGACGTACAACTGAAGAAAATGATCTACTTCATTCTAACTTAAAACCTTCATGCAAATGTGATAGGTTTGCAAAAAAGCAAACAGAATGTTGATCTCATCAAACGATCATTGTCGATCAAATAAAAAAATGCCATGATTCTTTGTCTTTACAAGCAACTTGTGAGACCACAGCTCGAACATGCAGTACAAGCTTGGTCACCATGGCTACAAAAGGACATAAAAATCTTAGCACGGCAAATAATACCTAAACTCCAACACTACAATTATCAAAATAGACTTAAACAGCTTGGTTTAATAACACTTGAACAAAGAAGAATTCGCGGCGACATGATTCAACGCTAGAATTAGTTATCAAAGGCCATGCGCGACCACTGTAACCTTTCACTTGAGTTAGCAGCCGACTCGAGATCTTGAAGACACTGTCCCAAACTTCATAAACTAAAAGGACTTTTTTCAGCAAGAGTTGTGGACACCTGGAATAAATTACAAGCCGATGTCATTAATGCAGAAAGTGTGACCTCCTTCAAGAGCAGCTACGACCGCCTACTACAAGTTTGAACTTTCACAGGGGGATTCTAATGTACTTTCCCCATACCCAAACTGAACAAAAAAGTACGTAAAGGCCTTTCGTTTGCAGGACTGATCACTGGTTTATTTTTGCTTCAAGTTAAAATGGACGAATTAACCAAAGTTTTGGCAAACCTGAAAGACCGATAACTAGGATAGGCTTCAACACTTTCCGATTTGTCCGTCTGCCATACTCTCTGAGTCGTGGTACCCAAGTCCAATCGGCCGACTGAATCTCTGTCTGTTCAAGTCCCGATTGCTCGCAATGACCATGCCTTCAAGTTGCCGTGCAAAGGTTTCCTGTTTTTTAACTTCGATTATTTCCCTGCTTTCGTCCATTTTTTATCGTGACGACAAAGCCACAACAGGCCTAGGCAAAGCCACAACAGACAGGGAGAACGTAAGGCACCGGCGTGAGGCTGAAAGTATCGACAGGTGTAAATGTGTAGAGAGTACTGTTTTACGTCACCGTATGGTCCTTTAGTGAAATCTGACTGTCGTAAAGGAGTGTCTCGTTGCAAAGTTAAAAGCCACGACTTGTTTTTGCGATAAAATAGCGCCACCAACGGCGAAATTTTGAAAGGAAAGTTTGTGTTTTTTTCCCGCAAAATCTCCAAAAACCTAGGCGCGCGCGGACGCAAAACAAAGAATTTACTTACTTTGGCCTAACCCATTTGCGACAGGCTGGAGTTAAATCTGCGCAGAAACGTTCTAAAGCGTGTGCGCGTCCGAATTCGTCGCCCTTACCTTAATGATGTTTGCAACCTCTTCACTCTACAAAGGTTTTTTTATACCTATGTTTGATTGTCCATGATTTGTGAAATATCCACATTTGTGAAACACTGATTAAATTGGACAGTCTCTTCCTTGAAGCCTTCTTTACCTTCGGAAAAATCGGACAAGGATTTATTTGTGTTTTTTTCCGGAGTTCAGTAAATTTACTGGTCACAAATAAAATGGCGATGACAAAAACGTGTGCGTGATATCGTAGACGGAAGCCTATAAGTAGTCGCTTGCTGATCTGTACTATTTTCAGGGCAAAAAACTTGTCTTGACTGATTTGATTTTAAAGTTTTCAGAAGGGAAGGTAATTAGGGTGGAATGAGCCCCGGGACAAATATTCGGACTGCTCTTGCGGTAAGAAACATTTCATCATCTTAGTTTTTTTTTTGTTTTTTTTTTTGGTTTTTTTTTGTTTTTGTTTTTGTTTTTTGACAATCGAAAAATTATAGAGTAACCACAAAGTAACGGCCATTTGAAATTTCAAGTATCGGTAAATGTTATGCATATTATTTCTTTAGTACAAACTCTGCACGATTGCATATTATTTCTTTAGTACAAACTCTGCACGATGACCCCTAATTTTTATTCTTGATTGCGCAAGAGTACGGTTGAAAGTTTGCTTGAGTAAAGTTTAAGTAAAATTTTATGTCATTCGCTTTCGAGGCACACACTACCATAAACGCTTTCACTTCAAATCACAATCTCGTAGAATTTAAGACGACAGTATTTTAGGCTTTTTAAAGCTTCGTCGATCACAAGCCTGGACATTTTCCATTCCTTCGAAGTTAACTTACTGACCATGAAAACGACATCATCAGCTACACTTATGCAAAATTCCAGGTAAACTTTTCAAGGTAAACGTGATGATCAAAATTATACTCGAGCGGTCGACCGATATCAAGATCGTTTTGAACGAGAGTTTCATGTGGATTAGAAGAGGCGTGGAGTGGAAATCACTTCAGAATTCAAGCCTTCCTTTCGATGGATTTGGCAAGGAGTATGCAGGGCAACTTGAAATATCCAAATACTTAGAATACGTATATAATTGCTACACCCTCACACATAATTTAACCATAAAGGCATCTACATAACATGGAAGTCACATCCAATTTCTTTTACTAAATTTTCAGGTATCGCAACCTAAAAATCATAAGTTATGTAAATTAGTCATATTTGTGCAAGCTATCATCTCTAAAAAATGAAATAACATTTACAATCAAATTCAAAAAAGTGAAATAACAGCTACAGAATTTCCTCGGCTGTAAACTTTGCTTTATGAGTGGAACAAAAACTTTCTCACAGACACGAAGACAGACAGACACACATAGATACACTTACACAAAGAGATTGACTACATGAAGAAATAGTCACGACACAAGCTTGTTTAGTTGGCCACGCCCACAGTGTTTACAAAACTGAATGCGCGGTTTATGCACGGACAATGAGTGTCCAGGGTAGTAAAATTTCCGCCCTCCAAAATTACCCCTAGAAAATTCCATACCACAATACAAAGCATCCAACGTCCTGTGATATGGCATGGTGCCAAACAAAATTCCTTGTTGTCTTTTGCTTGGCCTAAATTCAAATAGCTAGTAGCAATAAAGACACGAACAAATAACATTGTATTCACCCTAAACTTTGTACTGGTGAACCGTTTCTATAGAGATATATGTTTATCAGTGGATTATAATACGTCCCTGATACTTAAGCAAGATTCTCTTCCTTGAAGTCTCAAACTTTCTAAAAGCAAACAAAGTATATGTAAAATCTCTTTTTAAAGTTCGTGAAACTTTTCTTGTATAGACTGACGGTGCCAAGCAAGCAAGTATTCAATAAAATCACGGCAACTTTGTATCTTTTATTAGGTGAGAGGCAAGGGGAAGAAGTTAAAATTAACTTAATATGCAGATTCGATTTCAAATTCGTCATTTAAAGGCAGACGATTGAGTGCGCACGTTCTCTTTACAGCATCAATCATGAGGGAATATTTTCCCATTCCTTCCAGTGCGGACGAAGATATGCGTTTTCATAATTTCTTACTATAGAGTCTGCAAAGAGTGTGGGGGGCTCGATGCGAAAAGCAGAGCATTGTAAATAATAACACAAATTACTTCAAGTACAAAGTAATAATATCTTTTACTTAAGTTTCATGTATCCTGCAATCTTCAGACAGAACTCAATGTTGAAATATTACACCCATTTTTGGTATTGCGCGTTATATATATTTTCTGTCTTGTTTATATACAATACTTCAAACAAAAAATAGATAAATGAAGAATACACCAATTTCAATATCGATCCTCGATTCCGTGAACATTTGCAAAACATAGACCTTGCTCTAGGTTACATGGATGTGAATCAATGATTCAAAATGTAGGCCCCACCGGCTGTCAACTTTGCAGATTATGTATTATTTCTACTAGTGTATAATGTTTTATTTTTACCAGTTTACGGAAAGTGCGATCTCTAGCTGGATAGCTTCTATCAAAATCTGAGATACCCAACATGTTTATTGAGAACACGATTGGAACTAATTCGGGATAATTGGATGGCGAAGTAATGTCGGTTTAATCTTCAAATGTCATCTCATCTGCTTTTCTTACACACTAATTTGTAATATTGCAAAATTCAGCTGTAGGACATCTAACACTTTTGAGAAATTTTAGAAATATTGAGATCCAATTATCCCAAATTAGTTCCAATTGTTCATGTGCCAGTTGGCGTGCGCAGCACTGAAATGAAGTCTGAGTTTGGAATATTTAAAGTTACCTGCAGCAGAGATTGGTGGGGAGCTCTCTCAACGACTATACCGTCTAGCCTGGTAAGAATTATCCACACCGCACTGCTGCCACACTGCATTTCATTAATACAAGTCATGATCATTTTATAACTTATTACGGGTGTTGCTTACAATGCAATCAAGATGATTACTTTTTTCAGGATATGCAAATCAAAGTCAGACTTACATTAAGTGGTCCTAATCGGAAATCAGCGTATTAAATGCCATTATCTGACGTACACCTGACTTTCATCATAATTAAACCTACCTTTGACCAATATACCTGAGAAGTCCGATAGAAATTTTGCACGTTAGATCTTGATATTATATATTATTTTCTAAATATATGGGTTATGTGCCCGAGAGCAGGTGACAATCTGTCCGACGCAAGGAGGGCAAATTGTCTTATGCGAGGGCACATAAACCCATGTATTCAGGTAATAATATTTTTATTACATGCCTCTTCACAGTTAACGTGTGGAGCGGTCGCAGTCAGAAAAATGTAACAACTTAGCCAGCTATTGAACCACTCTTTTTTGAGAGTGGGGATTTAGCCGTGCGGTTCTGTCTGCTGCCTCTCCGCTAGGCGACTGATGCCGTATGTTGTGGGTTCCAACCCGATTGAAAACTAGCCGTAATAATTACACGCAGGGCATTCTCAAACACTTTTTTTCCATTATCGACCAGCATCAAACAGATTTTAACGAAAGTCAAAAGAACAGTGTGCGCATGGATATTTTACATCTAGCGTTAAGCGTCTACTTTGACACCAAAAACGTCAAAGAGCTTCGCCTGACCGGGTAACTATGGAAACCGGTCAGTACATCGTTCACACAGTAAAAAAGTACCGTAACAGCTATTGCATCCCTATATTTTTTCTGTTAAAATTCCATTTCGTATTCTAGGGAACCCAAGGCTTCTGAAAAATACAGGTTTGTTATCCTATTGGGGGTGCACGTAGACCCCCTCTAGCCACTGCCTAATTTTAGGCCTAAGTGATGACTGGAAGAAAAATTCAGCCACTGACACAGGTATATTCACCTACTCAAAAAACAGCCTAGACAAAGGCCCGTTGTGTTGGCTTCGCCCCATTTTACAATTCCTAGGGTTCTAAAACATCCGATCTCCAGGTCTCCAAAAAGTGACCCCTAGAAAAATTTCATGCCCAAAGTACCACAAAATGGACAATCTACGCCCTATGAGTATGGCATGATGCCAAACTTCCGTGTATCTTACCCTGGGCCTAAATTAAGATTGCAGACATCGACAGCATATACGATATTCTATTCAACGCTGTGCAGTGAACCGCTTCTACAAACGTTTTGAGTGGAATTTGTCTGAACAACACCTAGCTCATAATGCAGAGTCTCTTCCTTGTGTCCTTGACCTCCTCTTATGTCCCTTAAAATGTGATATCTCCCGAAATTCAGTCAAAATCTTCTGGAATGTAATGACGATGGCAAACAAATGTGAGTGATATTTCTCAGTTGGAATCTACTGACTAGTCGATGGTGCTTGTCATCGATAGTTGATGAAATCATGGCAGCGGAATTTTTTTCTTTTTTGGGGGGGCGGAAAAATTACTTTATATGCTGCGGATATACATGAGATTTTGGTTCAATGCACAACATATAGCACGAAGCGTATCAACGTTTGTTTTTTAAGTTGTTTCCTCCGTAATTTTAGCACGAAAAGGACAAAGCACAGGGGTGTAACCTGCAGGGGACAGGTGACCTTGGAATTTTCCACACTGTCAATATGTAGATTACCCAAATACCATCTACGCTGGGTTCTCTCCTCCACCCCCACCCCCAGTAATTTGGTAAGGCTAACGCCATGGAGCGGGATTAAATCTAGAACGATCGACGTCTACTGGAAATCCAGCACCCGGGATCCCGGAACCGAGCATCGTTGACGCGAAGGACACGTAGCATGGGTTTTGGGCCCGATAGTATGGCAGTGGAAGCAACGTATACGAGAAAAAATGACGCCGCTGATTTCGACGAAGCGCCAGCCAAATCCTCTAATAAGGCAATGCTTAGAAAAGTGTTAAATATAAACGTATACACTAATCGTATGATGATCGCCATATACTTAATAATTTGTTTAGTTTTAACATCGATTTCTGCTATCTAAACTCTCTGTCTCCGCGTTAAAGGTAGAATGCGCCTCGGGGACAGATATTCGGGCTCAAACTTTCACAATTCTTTTCCGGTCTACCACTTGTGGGGGCTCATTTTAAAGCTCTTGATGTAGAAAAACTTTCACCGCCTTAGATTTTCAAAAATCGAAAATTTTATTTTTCTCCATAGAGATAACACAGGTATGGCGGCCATTTTGCATTTCAAATGTCGGTAAATTTGGGGTAATTTTTTTTAATAGTACCAAAATTTGCTTGATGACCCCCCGATATAAATTCGTAGTTTGAAAACTTATGGCTTCCTTGAGGAAAGCTTGAGCAAAAGTTTAAGTTTTTCACTGTCGAGGTTGATACTACCTTAAGCTCGTATGGCAGTTGAGGGACGCGTTTCATTACAGGTAAAATAGTTTTCTTTTACCATGGCCGACGTTTATTCTTGTCTAATCAGAACGACACATTTGCTGGACTGACAGGCTGATGTGATACAAGATTTAGGGAACCCTATGCCTGTTCTGAGTGTTCACGTTTTCTTACTGACAATATTAATATGCACTTGCACTTCGGCGTAGAATATTTAAAGCCAAAAGTCAATAAAGAATATCATAGGACTTTTTGACGCACGACGTTTTGTCAGATTAGTTCAGTTAGAAAAATGTTTCAATTTTCCAGTTTCAGGGCATACTATACACAATATCTCATCTATATGGGTGATCCATGGTACGTAAAAGTGCATGCACAACATGGCTATGTCTTGTCAAAACGGCCTATACTGATCTACAAATTCTACGTAGCGGAACACAACGGCGGCTTTACATTTGCTCTGGAATGAAGATCACACTTTTTGGTTCAAATTTAATTCCCATTATTCAAGAATAGAAATCGTTTCTTTTTGGAGCGAGCAAGTTTAAACAAAGAGTTACTGTACTGCTGAGCAATAGATTTGACTTGGGAAAATGACTTCAACGCAATTGCTACAAACTAGATTCAATAATGACAGTGCCCCATTTGACGAGAACAGAAGTATGTTCGACACATAAGATATGGAAACTATCACAGAAGTTACAGAGATGAAGATATTTTGCCATAACTTGAGATATTTGGCGAAAGAGATGGAGTGTGTTGATTGCAAAACCAAGCAATCGAATCTAAGTCAATCAAAGGTCATTAATATGGCAGTAGATCTTGTCTTTTATGAGTATCCTTGGCATGTCACTGAAATCACGACTCACCCATGAACAATGCATGGAAGTCACGAAAACAAGTTGTTTGTTTTCACGCAAACCTGCTCAAGGAATTTCACATTTACATGAGCACAAAACATCATGGAGTGATCACGCAGAAGTTCTCAAAGCTGCATCGCTCTACACCAATCAGACTGTGGCTGTAAGCAAGATATCACGAAGTGATCACGACACAAAAGTATTTACATTGTCGTCACTCTACACCAATCAGACTGCAGCTCTCCCGCTGAAGGGAAAGTGATAAATGTTGCCATATTTCAGTTGAACTTAAATCTGACGAACGGATGAGTTAAGCAATGTTACTTTCTCGTTTCATCAAGAGGTAGTTTTTTTTGGTTTTTTGTAGGGCGTATAAACCGTATTTAAAACATTTTGACGATGTAGAGATACATTTAAAACATTGCATAGTTTTTCAGTAACTGCTTAGTGGGCTGCGATAAAAAGCCATTTGACATAAAACGTTTACCTAAAATTGTTCAAATTTGTTACTTTCTCGTTTTCATCAAGAGGTAGTTTTTTTGGTTTTTTGTAGGGCGTATAAACCGTATTTAAAAACATTTTGACGATGTAGAGATACATTTAAAACATTGCATAGTTTTTCAGTAACTGCTTAGTGGGCTGCGATAAAAAGCCGATTTGACATAAAACCTTTACCTAAAATTTGTTCAACCGCAGAAGCAGAACTCTACGTCAATGGTCAAGCTTTCAAATCTTTTGTCGACACCAGGATCAATTCAGAGCTAACAAACAAAAAAACTATCTGCCATAGCTTTTTAAGTATACGTCACCAATATCGTTCGAAAATACACGAGTCAACGACACGATATCGAGAAACGCGAACTTGCGATTACAAATATATGCATGTTCTCCTAGCGCGCCAAAGCAGTGAGCACAGAGTATTGAAACCGTCAACTAAAGAGGTCTATTTACAAAAAACACCGCTGACATAGTATTGGCCTATAAGTTTGGCTATTTAAATTTAAATGCCCACAAAGTCTACACAATCGAAAATCCTATAAGGACACCAGGAAATAGACTTTGTTCTTGTTTGTCTGAAATCGGAGATTTTGTTCCAGTATTCAAACTGTTCCCTGTCAGAATCCGGTCCGCTATTTTGACATCTGACAGCGAATGCTTCATTGCTCTCATTTATTTCACCGGTATTTGTCTTGAAAGTATTCAGAGGACAGAGTGCAGATCAAAAAAAAAATTTCAGGGTTTTGGCCATGATTCTACCTTAACAATATACCGTAGAAACCAACACCCTGTCAATGCAAGTTGGCTAAATGACAGCGCTAGCTCTTGTGATTAATAGCAGCGTGCGAGGAGTAAGAGAAAAATCCTCATCCTCTTCCGACATATTTTGAAAAATGCCCCCGAAAGCGAAGCGTGACTTGCAATTTCCTTCTACTTATTGCAAAAACTTTGCATGGGAAGTGTCGTGACAACACAATACTAATATTATATCACTATCCATTTCTGAACAAATACCTCAAAAAACAAAGAAGATTCTCAAAACTGCTGCTAGATATCATGCTAACATGATTTTGAACATGGTCAAGTTTATCTGAACACATAAAAAGTTTATAGTGAACGTTACTCACATTCGATCACGTACCACCAACCAATATCTCTCGCTGCTAGCGTTAGATGATGTTAGCACTTTTTTATTTCTCTAGGCCGTGGGGTGGCCTTTAAATTGTTTTGCCTTCATTGGAGAGGCGTCCATCATAGTGATCTTGTTGACATTTTGCAACATGCTTTTGGCCAATCAGCATTATGCATTCTAAATATGGTTGCTAAACGATGATGACTGGCATGTTATTTAGCCAGTTACAAGCTTTCTAGTATAATGTAAACTGGCCCGCCTCTAAAAGTCAAACTTGTGTTAACGTTCGTGTCCACAACATTGTCCAACGACGTAAAACTATTGGCTACTCCTTTGACGTCACAAACGACCGTTTACAAAATAAGTAAGAAAAAAATATCTTAGACCTGGATTTTACTACAGACAATAACGCCTTTTTAACTTAGGATCGAACACTAGACCTAGCGGCTTACGTGACTCGTCAGTTTTCACGTCAGAATTCGAAGAGAATGTTACAGATTTTACTGTTTAGCTTACTTTTAGGGGGAAAAGACTTGATAGTTGTGCAGAAAAACGTTTGATGGGTTTTGCCTACATTTTCGTCCACAATGGTATTGTTTTGATAAGAAGTGTAATCAAGCATTTCAATTGCTGTTAAAACTTTGAGAATCATGTTGATGTCAAGTACTTTGTTTTTCCATTATCAGTGTCCAATTTATGCCAACCATGTGGTAGACAAAATATCGTGTGTATCCATAGGTACTTTACACTTTCATTTCATTGTCAGTTGCAAATTTTGTCTGTTTCGTGGACGGTTGAGGCGGCGCCTGCCAATCATATGTGGACATACAGCAAAGTAGAGATTACAAGCATTGATATTTTTTACGCGTTTAAGACTCTCTGATGAAATCACCAAACCAGTCCTTTTCAAATGTCCATCCTGTTCAAAAACCCATCATATTATGCGTTTTCATACTGCAAAGGCTGCTTCCATTCTGGGCAAGTCTACCAAGGCTTGTCTTACCAAACCTTTTACCAGCATAGATTGAACAACAGATTCCTACGATACAAGGTTGGCTATGAAATTGCACAAAAAATGCTAACAATTTAACTCGGTTTCTGAAAATGCTTTACGAATTAATACAAAATCATCTGGAAATTTGTATTTTTTCATAAAGATACCCTTCATCTCATAAGCATCGATTTGGACTGACATCTCAGGAAACCCCTAAATGGCAAATTTCCACATTATGATTTCATTCAAATTTGGACACTGTTCACAAAGTCTCAAACACAATAGAAAACATTGAGAAATCCATGCTTACCAAGGGCTTTGTGGGTGATATTCAACATTCTGCGTATATTGGAGCGATAAGCGTCGAGATACAGTAAGTCGATCGTTCAGGTTTGAAATAGTGTATACTACAAATCTTCAAGTGCACTAAATTAATATCGCGTTGATTTTAAGTATAAGTTTCGCGCGAGAATATACACTGCTGTCAAGGCTATTCATTTAGTACGGCTTACCCCTTGCCAAGTCCCCGACTGTGGTTTCCAGACGCAGGATCGAGCTTGTGAACGGCGTTCTTTCAGTCGACGCTATCAAAATGCACTGCCCTCGGTGTGATTTTCGCAATTGTCTCCGCTTTTTTATGATACCACGCACACAATATATAGAGAACACATTGGTGGCGTGACTGAAGTAACGCCAAGTAGCAGAAGGCAAATGAGTAATCTATAAATTTCCTTCCAAAGTCATGGAAAACGGGGTGTTTTGTTCCATGTAAGTGTCATTGAAAAACAAGAAAAAGAGGTTGCGTTTGAGTTTCCTACTTTCAGAACTAGTTCAAACCTGGGTTCAAAAATGCAGTAAGCTCGTAAAGATATCATTAATCAAGAATATGCCTCGGGGACAATTACTCCAATTTCTTTACAAACTTTTCTAGTCTTCTGCTTTCAAAGACAAATTTTAATGTTTTTATTTTGACGCAAATGATGTGTTGATTCAGAAGCAAACGAATTTTTTGCTGGCTTTTTTTGTGAAAATGGAAAATATAATTTCCCACGTTAACTCGGAGATGGTGGCCATTAAATTAATTAAACAGTCTGTAAATAATAGAGTATTTGCTTCGGCAGCATCAAAATATGCGGATTTCCAATCTTTGATTTCGAGAAAAGAAAGGTTAAAATTTTCCTTGAGTGAAGAGTGAGCAAAACGTTAACGTTTTCAGTTCAGAATGTACACCTTCCCTCGTGGGTATTTATATTATTTCGTTTTTCTTCCATGAGTCTAAAAAGGCGTCTTTTTTGTTGAAAAGCTCCCGCGGTCCGAATAAGATATTGTTAAATTCTGCCGAAGGGGCATTGATACCCATACCCCTCTGGACTGCCACTACCGGCAGGTAATGGCATCTACACTGTACCTGTATGGACTTTGCGACCGATATCGAAAATATATTCCTTTAGACCGGTACGAAGGGTCATTGACGAATTCGTGGAGATAAAATATACGATAAAATACCACTATAAAGGCATTTTCCATGGAATGATCCTGGCATTTCATGAATATTTAGTCTTCCAAGCACATTCCAGTCGATAACAGAGGCTCATTTTGAACTTGAAATCAACAAAGAGTTTCAATGTCTTACAAAATGTTGCAGGTGGGAAAACTAGCGTGCCGTGCAACTCATCATAAAAGTTCACAAACTTTAAGGGAGACAGACCTCTGCTATTACAATGCCTAATACAATGCAACACATTTTTTTCCATATCGCTTGCATAAGTGTGACATGCCGCTGAAACGGTACATAAGTATATACTTAAGACTGAATTGTAGACTTACCTTTTCACGACAACGTACACCACTCTTGATTCGGCCTTTCATTAACTCTGGAAGTTTTCCGAAGGCCACAGAGCTTTTAAAGACATACCGATATGAATATAGGTTGGATCATGCATCGTGATTTATCGGCGTATTTGAATCGTGTGTTTATTTTAAGGAGCTGTGGATAATTCGTGGGACGGTTTCCGGGAGGGAACAATTCCCGACCTCAAATTGTCACACTCGATCATAAGGAAATGTATCTGTAGTAGCAATTACCACCAAAGTAGGTCATCCATATATGCCTATGCTTGATTTGAAATTTCCGCATCAAGTAAATAGAATAGCCATTGCTATGAGATGACCTTGGGCAAAGTGTCCGAAGAGACATTTCCGTGTATTCCTTTGTAAAAATCTGAGGTCGGGAATGTTATGGCATAATGGCCGTAAAGTAGGTCATCCGTGTGTCAAGAATGTACTTGTGGCTTGACGCGAAATTTCCGCATAGCGTTGGTTTCATGCCTTATTTTCAACGATAATTCAGGTGGAATGCGCCTTAGGGACAGATTGTCGGTTCGTAACATTTTACAGTATTTCACTAGTACGCTGTCAGTGAGTGCTGATTTTGAAACTTGTTAAGTAAATGGAGTTTTGGCCTTCTAGTTTTTGTAAAAATCGAAAGTTTATATTTCCACTCAGAATTAAACACTGTGATAGCGGCCATGTTGAATCGTAAATGTCAGTTAATTTTGCGTAATTTGATTCGCTATTACCGAAATTTCCATGGTGACCCTCCTTTTTATTCGATATCTTGAAAAAGAATGGTTTAAAGTTTCACTAAGGAAATTTTGAGCAAAGTTGCGAGAGCGCAGGCGCATTCTACCATAAAAGTGCATGAACCTTGGGTTCAGTATACACATCTGCCGCAGAGCATTCGTGTGGAACTATTAGGTGACAGGCAGCCGCCCTTTCAAAAGATCAAAACACAACATGAAAAACTTGATGGAAAAATACTATTTTCATGACTTTGAACTCATGAAATTGTCCTTGTGAGAACGAGAACTGTTCTACTATTACCATGAAAAGTGTAAAAATGTATATGCAACTATGAAACACTTTTGAAAACTCCCTGGTTATATCGTGATTTTGTCTGAATGGACTCTGAAAACGTAAATTTGAAATTGGCGATCACGGATTAAATTATAGACAAAGGACCTGAGGATTAATGCTTAGGCTTTTTACAGGATTACGATCACAGTTAAACCGGAAGAAATTATACGCTGCTATAATGTAAACTTGAAATGTATTCATTTTACAAGAAGTGTCAGAGAAGGAATAATGTTTTCATTACGTATGTATAGCTTATGTATAGCTTTACAACGCGTTGTTGTCGTGTTCAACAACTAAAAATGAGTCGCTATGACAAGACTGTTGCCTAGTATTGTGCGTGTTGATTTCTGTGTCGAATTGGTAGCAAAGGTACCCGTATTTATTTATTTATTTATTTATTTATTTATTTATTTATTTATTTATTTATTTATTTATTGGGCGGCCTAGTTACTATACAGTAATTTTCATCTGCGCTCATACAGAAGAAAATGAAAAACAAAACTAGAAATCACAAAAACAAGTACGAGGAAAGAGAAACTACAGGCGAACAGTCCCTTAACTTTCAATTTAAATTTGAACGTATATAGGCTAGAGGCTAGATTCTTGTTTGATTTCTGTAGGAAAGGCATTCCACACTTAGTATCACGGAAGTGAAATCTACGTTGAAATGTGTTGAAATGTAATTACATCTTGGTATATACCAGTAATGGCGATAAGCTGACCGTGTGTTATGAACAATGCGATTGAGGGTAAAGAAATTGGATAGATATTGTGGACAAATACACTTAAATATTAAAATTGTCGAAAAGCTACAAAATACGCCGTTTCATCGACGTGACATTAAGCGAAGGAAAATCAAACGGAAGTTCAAAAAGTGTACGCAACTCTTTGTTTCTGTGAAACTTTGTCAACATTTTTCCTGTAGCATTACCCATATAGGCTATACACAACAATGGTCAAAAACACTCTGGAACAGTCCAAATTATAGTATTTATGTATCTATGCATGCATGCATGCATGCATGCATGTATGTATAGGTATATGTATCTATGTATGTATCTATGTATGTATTGTATCTATCTATGTATCTATGTAGGTATTGATTTTCATGATGTTTAACCTTCATTAATATTTACCATTATTAACATTGAACAATGACGAAGTTTTATACTTCATTGTTCCAAAGACATTTTAGCAGTTAAGGTCAACTCTTTACAAATCTGTATCTCTTCAATTGATTTGATACAGCCTTGGGTTTGTAATGAAAACGAAACATTACCAAACTCATGACGTCATACGTGTATTGCCAACTTGCTGGCTGATCGCGTTAGCCTATATTCCCGATTTAGTTTCCAGCAGACAAAAGATGATACATAAAAAATAGAAACGAGGGGAACTATGTAACGATATTAACATTTTTTGAAGTGTCTAATCTCTTCTAAACATGCTCATTCAAGACTTTCGAAGTTTAGATTGTAGCTTTCTCGGGATGAAGTGTTACGAAACTGACATGGTGGGGAAGGACAACAATCGGACTTTTCGCAATAATAATCTTATTAGTACGCAGAATATTTATGACGGACACATAAAGCCATCGCTACAGAGTAAAATCGGCTTTGGTCCAGTGGTTGCCAGTTTTTTCCTACTAAAAACGTCACACAGTCTCCATTATAAAAGTGCACAAATGAAGTTCACTGCAAGGATTGAGCTTAAATCCCCACCCCCACCAATAAATGTTGATCTCTTGAACTATTTGACAATCGGAGTTGATCCTGTTGAATTCGATGCGATAATGCCCTGGTGAAATATTAATGGATTATGATCAATCAATCCTATGTGAAATTCTGTAAATGTCAATCCTTGAAAAGCACAAAGCCACCTTGCATCACAGCGAAGCAATGAGTAATTCACCATTTAAAAAAAACAGGGAACATTTTGATTTTTTCCTATGTAGGCCTATGCAAAAGTGTACGTAAATAATTAGGAGGAAGAATATGAACGAAGTGTTGGTAATGGACGAGGACACTTCATCAGAAACATAAATACCTTTTTTCTTCCAATATATCCATTTTAATGTAATTTTTGGCGCTACATGATGAACGAAGAATTTACAAGTACTCGACTTATTCTTACCAGTCTCATCGAAACTCAACATCGAAACGTCGCCCCTAAAATTATCACCGTATGAAATTATGTTCGCAGAACTATAATTCACTCAAACTACCATTTTGTTAAACACATTAAATTTTAATCGTTTAAAGACTTGAGTCTAATGATTCGGACATTAATTATACAAGAGAACTATAATATTAACAAGATAATCAGTAATTAGCTCTGTTTTCTGCAATCAGCCTACTGTGATCTAATCCTCTCATCTGAACCCGGAATCTGAACGCTTCATTGATCGACATATCAATTTGACTTTATATTCAGTCTTTCATCCATGAAATCTGATATACATATTTCTTCTGTAGTATTTGGGTTTTTAGCATCGTCGGCCAATGTTCCCGATCTAAAATGACAATCATCTCCCTTGAATTCAACATATAGCACAGACGACTTCTTTAACTGGAAGGCAGCAGCATAATACATCAACAGTAGAAGAGCCGGGCATCCCCTACCGTCTATGGTTGCATGCCGTGCCCTTCTTCAATCACAGGGGGCAGATGAAAGTTCCCTGGGGTGGGGAGGTTTTCTTTGTGCAACGGTTTACCTTTAATATTTGATTTATTAATTTTGACTGTGATATTACAAATAAAGCTTTCGACTTTAAACTGTCTGACTGTGTTTCCAATTCCTTATCTCCTCTTCAACCATAGCACATACCACTCTAATTGCTGCGCAAACACATTGCCAACTTGTTAATGACTGAGCGTATCAGCGGATTAGCTTATTAAGTCAACATCACAGCCGTCCCACACGTAGTGAAATAAGAGGTGGGTTTACACGTGTATTTTTTAAACCTGAGGGAATCTGATTAGTCGTTCTGTAAATATTCTTTATCAGCGATCTAAGCGATCTCACGTTTACATGTCATATACAAGGTATGAATTTAGTTCGGGTCAAGCGCCCTCAGCGATATCTGGGCTAGAGAACAATCGCTTGCTTGCAATGGCGGACCCACACATCATGCAGCTGCTGTCTACGCTCTTTTTGTGTTCTGTCAACCAATCCAGACGCCTTCGGCGAAGAAATTTACTAGGAAAGAATATTGTTGGCCTCGCCCCGTCTGATGTCATTATCTATTTCATGTTAAGATGAAACACCTAGACAGACACCTACAATACAGACTCTTATACGGAAAATTGAGACAATCAAGTTCCGGCCAATGCGACACTAGTAACACTGGATTTCCATGAACACGAATACACCACATTATGAGGCAACTGAATCAGTTGGCAGAGCATTAAATCAGGAAAGATCATCAAACAATTACATAATCAAGTACCCAACAACGAATACATGATAGCTCTGCTAGAAATAATCTTAATAAACAACACATTTGAATTCAACCATGAATTCTACCGGCAAATATGGGGATGCTCTTATACGGAAATAATCTCGATGGGTTGTTCGCCAGAAATAGCAGATATTAGGCCTTCATTTCACGAGACAGAAATGAGAATAATACTGAAACGCAAACAACAAATACCGACCTGGCTGAGGTTCAGGGACGATGTTTTTCTGATTTTCATCGGAACACAACACGAACTCAATGAATTCATATCAAACATCAACAAAATGCATCCTACTTTCAAATTTTCGTTTGAAAGCTCCTCTCAAGAAATCACATATTTAGACCTGACTATCTACAAAGGTCGTCGGTACAACAAAGAGAATATTCTCGACATCAAGACACACACAAAACCAACAGATATTTTCCAGTTCTTACAAAGAAACTCATGCCATCTGGCAGCAACATTCAACGGTCTGATCAAAGGTGAAACATTACCATACATCAGAACACGTAATAACGAAACTGATTTTACACAGAAAGTCACACAATTTAGTGAAAAAAAATTAGTGAAAAATTACAAGATCGACAATATAAAAAAAATGAAATAGAACGCATTATCAGAGAGACAGATCATAAAAGCAGGAAAAGACTGCTTGAACAACAAAAAGAAACCAATAACGCCACCAACAATACAATAGTCTTCATAACAACGTATAGCCCGTACATCGACACGACAAAATCAAGAAGGCCCTGACATAAAACTGGAGTGAACTTGAAAAAGACGAAACACTAAAAAAACTGTTCCAAAACCAACCAATAATCGCATATAGATGGAACAGAAATATAGGCGACACACTTATAAGCGCCAGACTTCATCGGATACTTTCTGTAACCATACTACCGTATACAGGCGACATACGGTTTCTATTCCCACTATATCGTACCCGCCATGGCTAAGCGACATTTTACATAAAACAGCCAAACATGATGTACACTTATATTATACACAATATCATACACAAAACGCAAACAACCAAATATGAACGATGTGTGGAGTTGCTTTCCCTTTACTATCAGTTGCTCTCCCTTTACTAACAACACATCGTAAAATGGCATCGTTTTTCTAGCTCTGCCACTATGACGGTTGTTGTCGGACACGGACTTGAACTGAGCTCGCAACCGTTTGATTTTGTTGTGGCATTGTTCCGCTGTCCTCTCGAGTCCCTTCTCCCTGGCCTTGGCAGCGACGTCTTCATACACTTGCGGTTCCCTCGACGTGCCGTCCATCATACGGATGACGTTTTCGTCTCTCCAGATTGAAATTAGTAGCCTGATCTCTTCCTGTGACCAATTGTTGCCGCGATCGCGAGAGCTTCTTACTTGAACACCGTCCATTGTGGTAATGACCGAACCGAAGACAGGATATAGTTCGGCGTTTAGTTCGGTGTTCTGGTCACACGTGTAAATAGGCCATTGTTTAGTACGGAGCACCGAACCTGGACCAGCCCTCTGACACCGAATTAATTTAGTTCTTTGTTAGTTCGGTGTTGTCTGTTCACACGTCAAACTGACACAGGTTTATATTTATTCCGGTGTCTACTCCGGACTTAACTCCCACGTGTAAACCCCCTAAGGATGCGTGTGGGGCGGCTGTGATGTTGACTCAATCACTTAATCCGCTGATACCGACAGCGGATTAGCAAGTTGGCAATGTTTTCGGAGCAATTACAGAGGTGTATACACAAGTTGGAGAGGAGATAAGGACTTGTCGGTAATATATAAAGCAGTCGACGGTGTGGAGTCGAAATCTGTATTTGAAATACCACAGTCAAAATTAATAAAATTACTTGTAGTAATAAAGAAAGCAGTCAGACGGTTTGGACTTGAACTTTATTTGAAATATCACAGTCAAAATTAATAAAATAAAATAAGGTGAATCGTTGCACAAAAAAAACTCCCTTCCCACCCCAGGGGACTGATTTCTTTCCCCTATGCTTCAATCTACAGGGGGAGTACAAACAAAATTTTCAGATGACTACGCTTACTTGCCATATATAGTGCTAAATCACGATGAGGCCTGATGCAGACTAACTGTACTTTTTATAGGGGCGGACTCCTTATTTTGTCAGGCTTACACAATAGCAAAAGAATGTTTTAGCACGTGACTCTTGTCTACTGAACAGCGATACACCCTCAGACTTTGACAAATATAGCGACGAGACATAAGGCAATGTCCAGAGACACTTCGACGTGACGCATTACTGCTTTGTTAGCTGCAGTGTGAATTTTGATATATTTTCCTGTATTTTTGTCTAACTCAGCTTCTGCTTCTGCCTTAAGGGGCGCTGCACCCAACACAGCGTATTTTGCTCAATATCAACTTCATTGCAAATATTCATTTAATTTTAATAATTTATTATCCAAGATCAAAATATTGGTTGTAAGCGTTCAGCTTTTAGCTTGTCAAGCAGTCGTACGTTGCGTGACAAAAAAAAGTGTTAATTATGCAAATGTATGCACATTACCAAATTTCCAGGCTTCTTTTTTCTCCCAATTTAAAGATACCCGAAGAATTTAACTCCACTCAGGCTGAAATTTCACATTATGTTCTTTAAATGCTCTACAACAAAATCGCTATTTTATTTGGCAATTATTTTTTAAAATTTGAATAAGAGGCAATTTAATTTGCTATCATGTTTTTAATCATTTTTTGAGTGTCAGTCTTTAAACCCATGCCATTTTGGAATGAGGATAGATAATGCAAAATAAAAGTTTTTTGTACAGACACTTTTGCTTCAAGTGAAATATTTATATTTCAGAAAATAGTATCAAGTTTTTTACTTAAATTATTTTTTATTATTAATACCAAAGTTGAGGGTTTTTATTCAAAATATACATCCCTTCATCCTTCGAGTAAACTATTGCTACCATACCAAACTTTAGATTCTCTGCTTTTTAAAAATATATAGTATGAGGGGGTTTCCTATAGTCATCTTAAATGAGAAATATTCCTTTGAAAAAAACAAACTGCGTTGGCAATGTGCAGCTCCACCTTGACCATGTCGAAATGCTACAAATGTGGACAATGCACTGTTTGAAAAACTAATACCTTTATAGTTGAATGTACTTTGGGAATAAAAGACGAAAGTGGAATTTTCCAACGACATGGAAACGATGACAATATTTGCAAAAGTTACTGCTATCGTTATTTTCGTCGCCTTTGACGTAAGACCCGTATCAGCTGTATGCTGCCTGGCAAGAACAACGCTTACGGTGAGCGAGAGTCGTTGTCGGTATCCCATGTTGATTAACTAGTTGACATTTTCCTGATTGATAGCGATGTTAATATTTTCTGTACTGTATACCCGTAAAAACAGAAATTTTGATAGACCGCCCCCAACTTGGAAAATGTAAATATCAATACATTTGTTTGTATGATTTGCGGAACAGCAATAGTAAAGACCTTTCAAATCCTGGTTTACCACTGCCAGATTACCCATCAGTTGTCTCGAGCTCACGACGGTTGAAAAAGGTGGAACAAATAAAATGAAATTCAAAGTCACAACAAAATATAGATAGAAAAACTCACCCTATAACCAGAATCTAACATATACTGTTAATTTGGATAGGTATGGTTAAGTGTCAAAATGGTTATTGAACTATAAGGTAATTAAATATGTATTCTGTGATAATAAAAGGTGAATTCACAACAGTTCAGATGGTGTCTGTTGACAGCACTTCTCTATAACCCAGCGGTCCTTCGACCTCTGGTAACAACTCTCATATACATATATATCAAATTGTACAATGTTTTTATAAAATCTTACCATTTTATTAATCTACAGTATTTTTCATTCTTTTCTATTATTTTTGTATCGATTCATAACTGCACTAAATCCTTCAGTATATTTGCAAAAAAATGAGTAGGCCCCTCTTCCTCTGCACATTTTGAGCAACCGCCCCGCCCCCTGTAGCTTTCAAATTTTTTTAGTGACCCCGCCTCCTGTGATTCCTCTGACCTCATTCACGGCTATATATAATGACAGCTCCAGAAACAATCCTCTAGATGAAAGATTCATCCTTGCGCTGCGCGAACTCTGTCTCTCTGTCTGAGGTCGAGGAGCGCCAAAGCGCCCGCACGCGGCTGAATATTTCCGTCTGGTGACATGGTCTGGTGATATCCTATCTTTCAATCCGATCACTGTTGCTGCCAACAATCAGATGAAGTATCGGAAATTCATTGCGTGTGCTGTATGTGGGAATCATGAAATTATTATTTGTGAACGTGTTCTGCATATAAATACTTACAAATACTGATTTGTATTTCGAGATTGGCTTTATCAAAGCATTCTAAATCTCCGAGAATGATAGCTGTGATATAACAGCTACGAGGATGATAAGCCTTTGGCGTAGAAAAGTTTGTTTTCAAATTTCAACTCCTACTTTGCATATCCGATTATCCTACCAGCTGCTCCCTCCACTTTTAACGAAAAACAAATTTTTCACCTGACGTGGAAAATCAAGCTTGCATCTTAAGCATTATGGGTATTAATATCAGGAGTGTATTGCATAATTACAATTAGGCCAAAAAAAAAAAATTGTGTGTTTCCTGTAACATGCTCTTCAGAAATAGGGTAGGTAGGTCGGAAAAAAATTTTTTTTGGTAATTTTTTTTTCTCTGCAAAAAAGAAAATGTGAAAATTTTAATACCCGTCGACAAGGGTCAAGGCATCGTCACTGTCAACACAAAAGATTACATACACGAATGCAAAAGACAATTACGCAACACTCAGTATTATACACAACTAGACAGTGACGACACAGAACAAACTAAACAAAGTACACGAACTATTAAACAAAATGTACGAGAACAAACACATCGACCATGATACTTATAAGTATCTCGATCCAAAAAACATAAAAATCCGTAACCCCGCATTGGTACTTATTGCCTAAAATTCACAAACCGCCGCCTGAAAACTCAACGTTTGCAGGGAGACCAATATTTAGTGGCTGCTCCAGTCCCACTAACAGAATTTCAGAATTCCTGGATTACTTCATAAAACCACTGGTCCAGCAACAACCGTCAAATATAAAAGACACAACAAACTTCATACAAGAAATAGAAAAAACAAATTTCCCCCAACATGCATTTCTTGTAACACTCGACGTGGTGTCGATGGACACAAACACAATTCACGACGAAGCGATTCGGCTAGTCAGTGAAACATTAAACTCACAAACCTCGCTTCAAACAAATTACGGCATCAAAAAACCACCCACGGAAGACTTAATAGAAATGCTTTCACTAATTCTAAAACACAACAGTTTTGAATTTAACAAGCAATATTTCCGCCAAACCCGTGGCTGCGCATGGGATCGAATGCTTCGCCAGAGATAGCAGACATTGCTTTTCATGAACTTGAAAAGAAAATAATCGTAAACAACCACAACAACATTCACTTCTGGAAAAGATTCAGAGATGATGTCTTTGCAATCTTTCTGGGAACACAAACCGAACTCACTAACTTCATTCAAAAATCCACACAATGCACCCAATGTTTAAGTTTTCATACGAAAACTCAACACAAGAAATTACATTCCTAGATGTAGTAGTTTTCAAAGGTGCAAGATACCACAAAGAAAATATCCTCGACATCAAAACACATACTAAACCAACAGACACATTCCAATTTCTACATAGAGAATCGTGTCACCCGACAGCAACATTTAATGGCTTTATCAAAGGTGAAATCCTTAGATACGCTCGCACTTGAAACAACAATAACGACTTTACTAAAAAAGTCGCTTTCTTTTGAAACAAACTACTCGACAGAGAATATAAAAACAATGAAATCACGAATATAAGAGAAAAAAAATAAACCACAGTATTCGTAATACACTAACAAACTGTACAAGTACACGTAAAGAAGCAACAAACAAACTCATCTTCAGTACAACATACAGCCCTTACATAAAAACAAAAGATCTTAAGGGAAGTCTTTTGAAACATTTGGCTGGACTGGAGAAGGACTCAACACTAAGGAATCTATTCCCAAAATCACCAATCATTGCTTACAAGAGAAACAAAAACCTATAAGACACACTAGTCAAAACAAAATTTACAGAAGTAAAGAAACAAAAACAAACAAACCAGACCACCAAACGGACTCACAACGAGACCCAAACATTGATATTCTTGCTTCGCTATTCGAAGAGAAAGACCACTAAAATACATTAAAATAAATTTTCACAAACACAACTAAGGAAAGAATCTACATTGCGACTGATGAGAAACCACACTCGGGTTTCGAAACGCAAGCGTCAAAGGGCCACTCTATCAACTTTGTAACACCATAGGTCCGGCTGCGTTTCGCCATAAGCTTTCCCCACACCATGGATGTAAAAAATGTATTTTTTACATCCATGCCCACACAATCAAAACATTACAGTTCACACTAATCCAAACTTCCCTACAAATATCCGAGGCGAAACAAACATGTTCATTAACACAAAAAATCGGATAAAAATGTAGGAACACATTTTTGAAACGAATCAAACACAAACTCGACACAAAAACATTTTGGATAGTTAGGTGGGGAGCCTCATACTTTTTACAATCGCCATAAGCTTTCCCCACACAAACAAAACATTACCGTACACACTAATCCAAACTTCCCTACAAATATCCGAGGTGAAACAAACATTTCATTAACACAAAAAATCGGATAAGAATATAGGAACACATTTTTGAAACGAATTAAACACAAACTCGACACAAAAACATTTTGGATAGTTAGGTGGGGAGCCTCTCACACTTTTTACATTTTTTCTTGAACGTGATCGCATTTCTCACATGTTACGGAAAACACGCTTGCACAAGCAGTCGCTATTGTTGTTTGATGACGTCATGAAATCACGCGTGATTTAAAACTTTTCCCAGCCAATCTCGCGGGATTTGTTTTCAAGGTCCAAAAAAAAGTTTAGGGTCGGGGGGTTTGAACTAGGGTAGGTCGGGTTACCGGAAACACACAATTTTTTTTTTTTAGGCCTTAGCGTACAAACTTTTTCACTGCAAGCACAGTAACTATGTGTGACTGAGAACAGTTATCTAAAATTCTATGAACAAATTAACTGTCCATACAAAGTGGTGCGCCATCAAATTGCAAAGTTGGAAACTTTTAACCAAGACACCATAGCTAACACGAAGACACAACAAACGCATTGACTTGTATAATTTTATTGCTAACTTTGCATATTTTACACTGAGATATCCACGTGAAAAGGCATAGTTTGGAGAAAATTAATTCCACTGTTATCCTATTTGATAAACAAAATTTTCTGTGGTGTTAACATGCATACCTAATTACTTCACAGAATATTATCATTATGGATTATTCACACAACATTCAGCTGTTATCTTACTTGATAAACAGAATTTTTTGTTGAGTCACCATGCATACCTAATTAATTACTTCATGACATAGTGTTATTATGCATCATGAACATGGCTGCATTCTTTTACTGATGAAGAAATGTTTTTTCATGAAATGGCCTGACAAAACTGGAGTATCACAACATTGTTTGTCCTGAAAAGGGAGAGTACTATCAGAAAAGAGGATTTTTACTACGTTTACTTAAGATTCTATGGTCTCACATATTTTGCAAACAATTTGCATAGTTCATGTTCTTGTTCTTGTTTTGAGTTTTTTTTTGCAACTAAACAAAAGAGACTGGTCTCGCTATTATACATTTGGCAATACATGATTTAAGGCATGGAACAGACCTGACAAGTTAGCACAGGTCAGAGTTCAAAGGTTTAAATAAACATGGTCAACTGAATTATGGAATTAAAATGAAACAAGCAAATCTATGACAAATCTAGGAATATAAAACAATGTTGATGAAAGTCTATGAGAAAAAAAAACACACTAAATAGATCATCATAAATTAAGGTGTCTGTACTCTGAACAAATTTGAGAAATGATTTCCACAGATTGAATGTGTTGTCTTTATAAAGCAGATCTGCTTTCACACAGCAGTTCTGTGATTTCATTACAACGTAGTCCCAACAAATAAGCAACAAGTATATGACAACTGGCAAAATAGCCATCTTTCACTATTGATAAATTTGATGCAATCTGAAAATAAAATTTCACTTTGCTCCTGCTTATACCCATTGATGTCAGAAGCAATCTTGTGATCGTGTTCATTCAAATTCAAATTACATTCAAACGTAATTTTTAAAGATTAACGTGATACAAGTATTAGGTACGTGTACTGATGTAGATTATGTTTTCCGCAGGGAGGAAAGAACTTAATTAGAATAGCAACAATTCTGTATGTTACAGATGCTAGCTTTTCCCATACAAATAACTTGAAGACAATGAAATTACAGGCTGACCAGAGGATATCCGTATCTAAAGCATTTCACCCTCCGTGCCAGTGGAGGGGTCCTACTTTACAACAGAGAACAGTATATACTTAGGCTGAACCATGTCAGTCAGTAGGGGGGCTGTTATACAAAGTAATAGTCTGACATCAGGATAGGACAGTCATGGAACTCCGTCTGATAATCATAGTAAATGGTGGCCTCCTCCGGCTCCTGGTAGACATCACCTTCAAAGCCACAGTCTTCCAGCGTCATGCTTGGCAAGAGGAGGGCTTCCTTGCTCCGAGATTTGTCACTGAACAGCTTGAGTTTGGAGGTCAAGATGGCGGCTTTCTCAAAAATAATTTGCATTACCCCGTAGATGGTCAGATGAGAGTGCACTCGTTCTTTAAGGTGTCCTGGGTATGATTTGACCTTGTCAAAAGTCACCAACCTTATGTGCAGGAGTACATACCTGAAACCAATTCAAGGAAACACTGTGCGTTAGAACCCATCATGATAATGAATTTGTTTTTTTCACTTCAGCCACTATATATCATATAATGTTTTGGATTTCACTATGGATTGATACATTGAAAGGAAGTATCCAAATATCTTTTCCAGCCGACTACATGCAAATACAAAGATTCTCCAATTTTCACTTTCACTTCCACTATTTTGAAATGACTTCTCTTCATTGTACATGCATACATACCATACACCACTCAGACAAGTCTAAATGTACATCTGCATTGTAGGTTTTTTCTGACTTACTTAGGTGCTCTGTTTTTATAGGGCTGCCACAGTCCAACTTTGCAGCACGCACAATGTTCAATTTCCTCTTTGGTAATTGTCAATTTGATTTCTTCCGTAGGTTCCTCATCTTCTTGCTCCTCTGTTTCTTCTTCCGCTTTCTTACCGAACAGAATCAAGTCCTTGGCCTTGTCAGCGGCAGCCTGTTCATCTTTCTCCTCTTCTTCCTTGGTTTCACCTTCCCCTTCTTCAAGCTCATCTTCAAGGCCCCCCTCCCCATCGTCCCCCTCCTCCTCTTCATCATCCCTGGAAAAGATGGAAAAGTGAACCAGATGCATCAATTATGCATTTTCCTTTCAGATGAAATACTTTGTTAAATTGTAAATCTTCAAATTTGATATTCTGACCAAGTATTAGCCAAAAGCCATCTGTAATACTAGTATTCAGAAAAAAGTGGTCCATGAGACAGCGCCCTCAAACAGACACCGTAAATTCATGATTGGTTTAATTAAATCCAACTGCTTTAGCAGTTCCTCTGCAAGAGCCCTAAATGGTTCTACTCTGGAATTAAAACATACTGGGCAATTTAATGCCACGATACCATACAGACAGTCCTTGATCAAGCCCACTGCGCTTTGGTTACACATGTGGATGTACATGTACATATGCAGAAGTTCATAAGAAGTATGTTCACTGGAGTGTTTACACAGGCACACTTACTCATGTAGTTAAGAAATTAAATTCTCCTTGCTATCTTACCTGTAAAATCTCAGCCCTTTACTGAACTCTAGGTAGTCAATATGGCCAGTCTTACGACGGTCAATTCTCAAGGCCAGTATGTGCAACTCCAGACTGTTACATGGGGCGTCAAGATCAAACATGCCTACAAAGGGAATGAAAATTAACAGTGTGAGTGGCTGGAAAACAGAATGCTTATTTTTTATCAAAGTCGCTGAATTCCTTTTCTCACTAGGGGTAAGAATTTACAATTACATGTACCAGGTTGACAGGATGCAGAATTGTTGATGAACTTGTGAGTAAAAACCTACTGTTATCTCCTATACATTCCCTTTGATTTAACAAATATTCTATTCAATGCCCTTCAATAGTTGCACCTATCAAAATATAACAAAGTTACCGGTATGAGTTTTGACTTTAAAATGTCTATATGTCCTATAAATGTATATTTGTAAGAAACAAAAATTCCACAAAATTCAACTTAGTAAAATGAGGATAAAACTTTGCCATCTGTGTTTGTAACGATACACTGCATGGACAATAATCTGTGTATGATTCACAGATAGACCATTTTCTGTGCTGTTTGAGCCAATCAGATGTGGTATTGTCTTGCAACATGGGCCAATAATATATCAACAATATATCGTGTACTGATTGGGAAGCTTCATAAATATCACTTTATTTAACTCATACAGATACCATTAAAATGCACAATTTGCGCAATCGCGCAGTTGGGAGAAAAACTGCATGTCATGTACTGACAATCTAGATGGATTATTCATACCTGACTTAAATTCTTCATAATTTATGGTATCCACATCATAACTCCGGAACAGCTCTATAATCTTCTGACAGTTCTCGAGGATCCATTTATCCATGCGAGCGATGAAATTATTATAACGATCGAGGTCACCAATGAATCCATCAACAGCTTTCTCTAGTTTCAACTGAAAATTAGAAAGTAACAAAGCATACCATAGTAGGAGAAACTACAGAGCAAGCAATATGCATACAGTGGCAGGATTTTCCACAAGCTAATTTGTAGGGATGGGCCACCCCTTTGTTTTTCCAGCTACATACTTATATCTTAAAATCATACACAGAATGCATATTTACAACAAAAGCATTGTGTGAATTTTGCATTCTTATGTAAATTGAACATCCCCTGATTTTCCAAGCTATATAGACACTCTGACGTGACTGATTTTTACTGTCTTCTACAAGTAATAATGATCAAAGTTATTCACATTAGCATTGTGCTCCCAGTGTACTAATTTGACATGCAATAACTATTCAAAGGGCAGATTATTTATCAGCTGTATCTAAAATCAAATTGACCAACTTGATAAAAATTTCAAAGGAAAAAAAAGATGGACCTCACACCTGCATTCTAATTGAGCACGGATCGGTCGATGGAGACAAATTTTGGCCTGCATAAAACATAGGGCCAAAGTCCCTGAAGCTACTATAGACATGGATACATGACTGTATGAAATTATCTCACTAAGGTCATCCTGGGGACTTGTAAACCAAATATTACAGCTGTCTGACCAGCGGTTTTGAAAAAGCAAGTGACTCAACAGTTGACAGAGCTCTGCTGCGTTATGTAGAGAATAACCTTTTGTGACACATGTATTGATGAAGAAGGTGGATATCTTTGATAGCTCATTTCAGGATGGCCTCACCAAAAATGGAAAAAAAATTCCGTAAAAATACAGATTTGCATATTTCATCACAATTTTAACAAATCTAAGTTGGGTTATCCCTAGGGACCTGTATACCAAATAACAAAGCTGTCTGACCAGTGGTTATCAAGAAGGAGATTTTTTACCAAAAACGCCTTTTTTGGTGCTAATTTGCATATTTTCAACAATATCAAAAAATTAATAAAAATAGTTTCTCAACATCATATATTTTATCCACACAACAAATATCAAATCAGTAAGTATTGCAGTTGTCAAGATATTTGAGTGGACTGACTCTAACAAACGGACAAACATACATACATACATACATACATATACAGACTGACGGTGCAAGCTTGACGGATACCCATTGCAATAGCTTTTATACACTATATTAGTCTATAGTAGCTAATAAACGAGAGTTAATTACATTCTAATTAAAGTAAACAAGACTTGCTTAAATCAAGATTTACGTCATAAAAACAGCATATATGTATCTGTCAGGTTATAAAGAATCTTAAGCTGGTTATCTTTATTAGTATTTCCATCCTATTAACAAAGCACATTGTAACTTTCAAATTAACATTGTAAGTAAGTTCTGTTGAATAAGTTGAGACTGTACGTACTCAGAGAAAGCACACTGAAGAGACAAATGTTTGAAACTTAAGAAGTTCAAGGTCATCAAAAGCATTATAAGGAATCATGTCACACTTTCATTGCACTGTTTACACAGATTGCATAATTGCTATAAATAGCACATGAGGAATCTTACAGCCCAGCTTTACCATAAAAACCCTATCACTTTGAGCACTCTTTTAATTGACCACTTTATTTTTTTCCTCAAAGAGTAATTTTATTTTATCCTTACCAAGTCAACCATAAATGGAAATTAGAACTTTCTCTATCTCTATTTATTTGACCACCCTATCATGACAAACTATTATGAGCAATTTCTTTCAGATAACATACAGGGCACAATAAATGATGGTTCAGAATATGTCAAAGTTGGAATTCAGGAAAGTTGCCTTTACATGTTTTAATCCTCCACTGTCAAAAAAAATTGAACTTTCTGATAATTCTACACTAAAATTATTTTGGCTTTCATGATTTCCCAATTAATTCAATTATTTAAAATCATATTAATTATTTTTTTCTGGGTGAATTTATAGGGTTTATACAGTACAAGAATTACATACAATGTAAGTCAAATTTTGACCAAAAATGACAAAAAAATTCCTTAACAAGTCATCGTTGATGACACAGTCCCCACTTGTTAATGGGAACTTTGATTACAAATCCTCAGAGAGGATAGAGTCCTCTTCATTAATTAGGTCTGTGATAAAAATACTTTGATACAGATGGCGCTCAATGGCCAAGAATGAGTTCCATGGTGATGAAAACATAAAACCAATGTAGGCCACCATCCTAAAGTTCATTAAATGAGTCAACTAGGAATTAATCATCAGGATGTTGCAAAACATTTTTGCATCCTATCATAACACTGATAGATTATCACTGGTACCATATTTTATAAAGTTTGATGCAGTGCTTCTGGACATTCACCCTAAAAACAAAAGTTCATCATGTAAATGCAAATTGGCAATTAATTTGATTTATTGGATCGTATCACAAAACAAATGGACGTGCATATGTATGACATATGTCAATGTCCTTGTACCAACTTTGAATAAAATTGGTTGAGATATGCCTGAGTTACATGTATGCCTTCGTACATAAAAAATCGTAACAAAATGGCCGCACGGCAGCCATATTGGATCGTATCACAAAAGCAATTGACGTGCATATCTATGACATTGGTCAATGTCCTTGTACCAACTTTGAATGAAATCGGTTGAAACATGTCTGAGTTAGGTCTCTGTACATGAAAAAAATCGTAATAAAATGGCCGCCTGGCAGCCATATTGGATCGTATCAGAAAACAAATCGACGTGCATATGTATGACATAGGTCGATGTCCTTGTACCAACTTTGTATAAAATCAGTTGAGATATGCCCGAGTTACGGCCTTGTACATGACAAAATCGTAACAAAATGGCCGCACGGCAGCCATATTGGATAGTATCACAAAACAAATTGACGTGCATATCTATGACATTGGTCAATGTCCTTGTACCAACTTTGAATAAAATGGGTTGAAACATGTCTGAGTTTAATGGCTCCGTACATGAAAAAATAGTAATAAAATGGCCGCCTGGCGGCCATATTGGATCGTATCACGAAACAAATCAACGTGCATATGTATGACATAGGTCAATGTCCTTGTACCAACTTTGAATAAAATGGGTTGAAACATGTCTGAGTTATGGCTCTGTACATGAAAAAATCGTAATAAAATGGCCGCCTGGCGGCCATATTGGATCATATCACAAAACAAATCAACGTGCATATGTATGACATAGGTCAATGTCCTTGTACCAACTTTGAATAAAATCGGTTGAAACATTTCTGAGTTATGGCTCTGTACATGAAAAAATCGTAATAAAATGGCCGCCTGGCGGCCATATTGGATCGTATCACAAATCAAATCGATGTGCATATGTATGACATATGAAGTAATCCTTGTACCAAGTTTGAATGAAATCGCTCCAGGCATCTCTGAGATATCTGCGTGAACGGACGCACGCACACACGCACGGACATGACCAAACCTATAAGTCCCCCCGGACGGTGTCCGTGGGGACTAAAAATACACCTTTGCATATTTCATCACAATTTTAACAAATCTAAGTTGGGTTATCCATAGGGACCTGTATACCAAATAACAAAGCTGTCTGACCGGCGGTTATGAAGAAGAAGATTTTTTACCAAAAACGCCTTTTTTGGCATTAATTTGCCTATTTTCAACAATATAAAAAAATTAAAAAAAATAGTTTCTCAAAATCCTATTTTTCATCTACACAACAAATATCAAATCAGTAAGTACTGCGGTTCTCAAGATATTTGAGTGGACGGACGCCTCACAAACGGACATACATACATACATACATACAGACTGACGACGGACGCCGGACGGATACCCATCCCAATAGCTTCTATAGACTATAGTCTATAGTAGCTAAAAAGTTATATAAACTTTGAAATTTAAAAGCGGAACTTAAATCGCACCATTAATCTGCATCTATTCAAAGGTAACAGTCGTTCATTGTAAAGTTACCAAGTGGCTTTATCGTCGTGATCATGCATGACCGGTAGAAAAAAAATCGGTATTTGTCGACACATTTTTATTCCCACAATGCAGACACGAAGACATTACGCGTGTTCGCGCGTCAACTATTGAGTTTTTTTTACCGAGACTTTCACCATAGACAGTATAGACCGAAACTTTGCATGTAGTAACGTCTGCTAAAATTTTCACACAAAGTGAGCAGAGGGAGAGTGAAAGTGTTACTACCATATCTCTTTACACTTGGCCTTGACGGCGATCGACAACAACCAATGGGTTGCCGCAGACCTTCTTGTGATTACAATCATGATTGTTGACCAAAAACATCATGTTACTGGCCATGCAAGGAACTTCATTGATGAGAATTGTGACACGTGCGTCGGTAGTCGACATAAAAGGCAAAGATGACACTCTAAATTTTGAAGAAACAGCCACGGAACGTACGTTCTCATTCAACTTGAACACAGATGATTCGGAAAGGATATTTTGGTAAGTGAATGAACACCTTTACCTTACCATAGTTGAGATGAAACACTGTTTCTTTAAACTACGAGTATAATTATTAGTACCTAATTCATCGAAAAACTAAGTCTCTTCACGTCAGCCTCTTTCCAGCCCTGGCGATACGTTGCTCTGTTGAATTTTGCAACACTCACACACGTTTTCCATTTTTTTCTGTATTGTCGGTCTTTTTTTGATCAAAAGAAAAAGTGTCTTCGTCATCACCTTTCTGGTTCAAATCGTCGGTTTTTATGATCAAAGGAAACTGATAAACTTGTCTTTGTCATCCATTATCTCATTCACACGTACATAAAACATAATTTGCCCTTATGGATTGATTGCAGATTCTTTTAAGAATGAACAATGAGGTGTAAATGGTCGTGTACCCTCTCACGATTGGATACTTTCGAAAGTTAACAATAACTCTCAGTTTATGAAAGTACATTTCAGCCAATCAAATTCGATCAATACCTATATACGTAGTACATTTTTTGTCGAAGAAACAGTTCTTACGGCGATAAGCTCATCTAAGCCCTTGCTTCGAAACGCTTACACTAAACTGTCGAACTTAACGCTATTTACTATACTAGCCCTGTCACTGTCAGCATCGTCACGAAAATCATCATGGTCAGAAAGTCTTCAAGAGTTGCAAAAGGCAAGTGGCCTTGTGGTTCTGTGGTATCCAGTGCAATGATGGGTCAGTTACTGCGATGGATGCAGAGTTTGGTACCACGCTAGCTGTGAAGACCTGTCAACGGCACACATGAAAGCTTTGGACTGCTTAGACGAAGATTACCATTGCGTATCTTGTACCTACGACGGTGGCCACTTTGACTTCAAGAAATCTCTCAGCCGGCTGAAGACTGCAACTTACAATGGAAAACTGGAAAGTGCTGTCAAGATGGAGGCTATTTTCTTACGAGACAACCATTTCCAGTCAAGGCAGAAGAAAGAGGTAGAGATTGGTGCAAGAACAGTCGACACAACCGCTATGAATATCTTAACAGACTTCGGTGAGTACTCAAACGAAATAATTATTATCATACATGTACATGTAGATGTCATGTGGTTCTTGGTGAAATATTCAAAACAATTTCTTAACCCAACATCGCTATTAAAGCTATCTTCTTTCCCATGGATGTTGCCTCACTGAATTTAGGGACAATTACCGAAACTGTATAACTTAATACAACGCCGAGCCGTTTTTCGTTTTGACATTCAAATCCAAAATTTCAGTATGCTGTCAATGCAATCATTGTTCCTTTAACATGTCCTCCGAAAATAGCCTGGGACGATAGACTTGAAAAAAAATCTTCCGTCGAAAATGAGAGAGGGATGCAAAATTTTCTACTTTTTTTTCTTTTCACCAATCTCGCGAAGTTTACTTTCGGGGACGGATGGAGAACATGTTCCATCAACAACGTGAAATCGAGGATATGGTTTCAAACAATTAACTTGTTAATGTTTCTGGCAACAAAAAATGTGAAAACACCTGTTCGCTAAGTGTTAAACCATGTCTTGAAGTTGCGTACATATTAAGCCGAGGAAATTGAGTATTTGGATGAACGATCAAAGGCACGAAATGACAACCGAGGATGCGTTTTTTTCCCTAAGTCTCTTGCTCCTTTTCATACACTTGTATCAGGGTGGAAACTAGATATATGCTACATTTTTAATAGGTGTTTTTTAGAATACCGGAAAAATTGCCCCAATATTCATGAAGCTGTAGGGCCTACTAGTAAGGTAAGGGATTTTTATTTACATCAGAAAGACGTGACGTTTTGTCACGTTTTGTCACGTTTTGTTTTGTCAGTGGTTAATCCTTGTAAGCGCTTAAGCTTGTTAACTGTAAACGGTTACGCAATCGATGGATCAAATGCTGGCTAGGCTGTTTTTATGAAAAATCGGAGACACTAAAGCTATCCATGGACGTAAATTACGTCCATGATAACAGATATATGACATCGCATTGAAAAATCGCACATCAAATCGCACATCAAAACAATACCTAAATATTGGCCGCATCGGCGCTCGGATCTCACACTGCAGGCCATCGACAGCGCTATGGGACGTGGGACGTCTTCGTCTTAAGGGTTAATATTCTGCCCATTTGCCTATTTAATAAATTTTTGAAATTGGTGACCTGACAGAGATCTGATTGTACCGTGAAGCATTGAGCAGTGTGCAGTTCATTAAAACTCTATCAGCTGTAACTTTTGGCTTTTTGTTCAATATTTTTGTCCTGTGTAACAACTAGTTTCTTATTCAAATTCCTGAAGAATCATGAAATACCCAGTAATTATAAACTTATCACCACAGCCATGGTCGCCCAAAATCTAGCGACTCTGTGAAGAAACTCGCAAAAAATTCACATGTACACCATTTCTGTTGTAAACAAACCCACGGGTCACTTCAAGTTTTACCAGCAATATTTAGGACTTGTATGTAGGTATAAAAGCAGCACAAATCTTGCTTCTATCTTCATTATGTAGTATCCCAAGATGAATGTATGGGAAAAACAGGAAATTTTTGATGATGGAAAAAGGTCAAAAAGGAGAAATACTGGGGGTTTAACTGATTTCGTTCAAACTTGGCACAAAGGCAGTGCATTATGGCATACACATGCACATCAAATGTTTTCATGATACAATCCAATATTACCGCCAGGCAAGTCATAGACTAGACTTGGTTCAAGTCTGTGATTTGTGAATGTTTGAGTGGAGTGAACGCAATGATTTGTATTCTGCTTTCATGTGAAACGCGCGCGTGAGTGGACGCGATGAGTAGCGTGAACGCCATGAGTGGAGTGAACGCTATACAGCCGAGTTTCACCCGGAATCACAGACTTGGCTTTCTTGCACGATCTACGTTGCTATAAATTATTCATGAGATGACGTTTTCTGTACTCATATATTATTCATAGGATGACATCACTAAATTTTACACATTGGGAGGAGTTACCAATTGACCCGAACGGGACGTGCATAAAACTCACATGGCGTTGTTGACAAAATGTCGAGTGCGATCACTCCCACAAAAGTCAGCACGACCTCTGTTGTATCACCGAAAACGCGTGACAATATCTGTGTTGTTCGTGGGGCCCATGTAGGATGGAAAAAGACACCGTCCTTACAGTTGTAGCCTGTTCTCTTACGTGCCCAAAGCGATGGAAATCAAAACAATGTGGGCGATTTCGTATGTCAGTGATTTTCCGCTGCAGGTTGGTGCGCAGACGAACACATCTTTTCCTCAATGTAACTCTAAACAAGCTTTCTTTGGTAATCTCACATGATTAGCGATGGTCGACCGATCAGTTGTAAAACGCAGTTGATGTACGAACTTGATGCCATTAGGGCCTATTCGCCCAGATATAAAACGTACTCGATGTCTAGCTTTGCACGGAGATGACAACAAACTTTTTAATGCATGGCATGCAGAGGTTTATTAGCATGCGTTCTTCTTATTGGCCAGAATAACGGCGGGAGATGTCAATCATTTTGTATTTGCTCTACGTCACTGTGTACACAGTCCGTCTCACCGCCTGTACTTTGCAAGAAGTCCAAGTCGGTGAATCCGGCAGAAACTAACTCACTACTGCGCAGACTCAAACGTGACGCATTCAATCGCTGGGAAAACCTGGCGTGAGCTGCCAAATTCCGGATAGGTTTGTACGAAATAGGAGAGACACAAGAGAAACTATTATAAATGATTTTATTTTTTTAAAATTCACCGACTTGAACCAAGTCTAGTCATAGACCTGACGCAAGTTGCATCAATATCATTATAAAGCAACCAGCTAGTCACCGAAGTTTTTAACAAAATATGCAAGCAGGGACTGTGTCATCAACGATGACTTGTGAATGCAGCCTTAGGTTTTTCCTTAGTTCCACTGTCAGTGGCATGGAGGTTATCAGATAGGTTGATTGTGGTGTCTGGTGTTGTAAGTCCCTCTCTTGATTACCAATTAAATTCCCCCCTTAAAGTACAGTTGAGTTCCATTTGCCAATTTGATTGATATCTCTGACATTTATGTCATCAAGCATGCTTTGTCACTAGAAAACTTTGCCTGTTTGTCTGTGTCTGGAATGACAGGTATTTGTTTCAAAGATTGACAGACATTTCTTTCTGAATTTATTCACCAGCTAAAAGACTGCAGCTACTTACCGGTAAATGAATTGCCAAGATTTCTCATGATTAATAGATTGCATGTCTGTATTTTCTTCAGATGAAAACCACCGAATCACTTGAAATGTCATGGCAAAGCCCAGTTCCTGCAGACCAAAATCATTGTTCAAGAACCAGTTCACCATCAAGCCAGTTATCAATGAAACATCATCACCACCAAGTCTACAAGCTGGCCACTCATTGCAAAATAAAATTTCCAGCAACTCATTAGAGACAATTCCATCACTCCACCAAGTTCCTGGTGCCATCAAAATTCATGGCAGATTTCAGAATGCAGATGAAATCTTCAGGTTAATGAGGAAGTGCCAGCGGCCATCTTCAGAAACAGTATCCAGAGGTATTAAAGAAAATGTACTCTTCGTATTGGACAATAGGCACAACACAGTAACCAAAGAAGATGGGAAACGGGCTGCCTATGCTGATGATTGTGGAACGTGGTCAGAGAAAGCACGTGTAAAACTCATCACTACATTCTGAAGGGAGAGAATCTAGACTTTGTCGACTGGAAGGCTGGGCAGTATTGCAAAATAAAGGTTTGAAAACGAATTCCTGTTAACCCTCAACCAGAAGAAAAGGACATTATAGTATTCAAAAGATATTACACATCATTAAAGTGTGATGCATCTTACAAGAGAAGAGTTTCAACTGTAGCAAGGTGTCCAGACTCTTTCGCTGACATTAAAAATCTTGCTGTGGTTGAATATATTGGCACATATCCTGTAAATTCTGAACCTCATGGCAATGCAAAGAAGTCAAGTGGCGACTACATCAGAACAGCAAATAATGTCAAGAGAAGAATAGATGAAATGGTGAAAACAAAAACACCACGTGAAGTTTATGAAGACATGGTGCTCGATGGTTCACTGAATGCTCCCCGGGACTTAAAACAAGTACAAAACGCCAAACAAGCTCTCATGAAAAAGACAAAACCAGAATCAAGCCACAAGAAAAACACTGCTGACGATATTCAAACTCTGATGTCCAAGATACACAACCATCCATTTATACAAGAGATACATGTAGTGCAGACAAAAGGCAAACCTCCATCCATCATACTCTACCTTGAAGATAATCTAAAAGACATTCAACAGTTTTGCACATCAAGCGCTAGAAATCCAAGTGTTCTTGGAATTGATCGGACATTCAACATTGGTCCATGCTATGTAACCACTCTTGTGTACCACCAAAACAACCTGATCCGGAAAGGAACACTGAACCATCCGATCATGTTGGGTGCAGTTTATTTGCACTGGGATGAGCTGTACTCAACATACCACAGATTCTTTTCCCATCTCCATAGCAAACTATCGGAAGGCATTGGTGGTACCCAAGTATCAAATTTTGTTATTGGCTCCGATGAAGAAGCTGTATTGACAAAGGCCATCAGAACATGTTTTCCAGCGTGCAATCAGATCTTTTGTTCAAGACATTTAGAAGAAAATACTCGCAGATGTTTAACAAATAAAGTCGGGGCTAATAGACAGACACAGAGGAAAGTAATAGAGGATATCTTCGGGGAAAGGGGTCTCATTGCCAGCAAGATGGAGACAGACTTTGAAGTGAATATCATGAAACTTTTAGATGGGTACAGTAAATCTCTTCCCGCTTTTACTGAACATTTCTCAAAAATTTCAGATAAGTTGAGATCGTGTGTGTTCAAGCCAAGGCAGCTGAATAAATGGATTCCAATAGACTGGAAGAATAATGCGTGTGAAAGCATGAACAATATTTTGAAACTGGCTGCGAATTGGAGGAGCCTGAAACTTCCTGACCTGGTGGATAAACTCCACAGAATTGCCAAACTACAGCAAGCAGATTGCTGCCGTGCCTTGTACTGCCATGGCAACTACGAACTTGCACCATGGATGGCAATATTGCGGGTTAAGCCCGTTCACTGGGCCCAGAAAACAGAGGAAGAAAAAGACAAACTCTATAAGAGGTTCATGCAAGGTGTTCCAGCAAAAAAAAGGACAATTATCTCAACAGATGGCCAACTAACAATTCCAAAAACCCCCAAAAGAGCAAAAAAACCAGGGCAGCGGAGAAGAGTTAGGACTGCGAAGACCACAAGTAGACCACGTCAGAAGAGATTGTAGACTATATGTAGACTATATACGCCGCACACAAAAACACATACTGCAGGTGTTCTATGTCAACTATTTTTAGAAATGTGCAGTTTTTTGACGATCCATAGCCCTTTTCCCCAATACACATGTAACATAATGAGGGGCAGTATCAGTCCTACCCATTTATGTAAAAAATAGCGTCAATGACACTGTAGCTCCCATCCTGGACTATTTAGTGTTTGTTCTCTGGTCAGATATTTGAACATGTGTGAAAGGGATAAAGTGCATGAAGTGAAAATACTTAAATGTAATGTACTGGAGACAGTGAAATATGTTTAATGTATTTATTCAGAATATAAAATGGAAAAAATACAGAATTAGATATATCCAATACTGTGATACAACCATTAACTCAACAAGTCATTTACAATGACATAGTCCCCACTTGTAATAGGAGTATTAGTCTTGATGGGGCAGGAAAATGTGGTCATTAAGAAGTATCACTGGAGTGTATATGTTGAGATCTATGGCACATAGGTCTATGTCATTGTTCCCAATTTGAAACACATGAGGCATGTCTAAGTTATGGTTCTAAATCGGGAAAAAAGATCAGACCTCTAGCAGTATTGGCCAGCCAAGAAATACATATGCGCATTATAAATAAGGTACAAGATGTGACATCTTAAGGTCTAATATCCTATCAAAATTGGAGGTATAGAACTTGTGGTTACTGAGATATGCATATATATGTATTATTATTATTATTATTAATCTTTATTTAAACTCGATAACTCCATAGGTGAAACACCTCTTTTCGTGGAGGTCGAATAGACAAAAAAAAGTCATAAAACACTTTACAGCAAAAACATGAAAACATAAAAAAACACACAAGAACAAATAGATATAAAAAACTATGAAAGGCATCAGACAAGTAAGTATTATACAAAAAGTTGTTACAAGATTTCTTAAAACTAGTCAGTGACTCAGTGTTCCTTATTGATTTGGGAGATTGTTATATTCATCCACACCCGCAACTGACAAGGTGTTCTGATAGAGAAGTGTACGTGCCTTGGGAACTTTAAGGAGATTCTGATTGGAAGAACGAAGTGATCTAGAAGGGATATAATTATTGAACAAACTGGTTATGTAGTCGGGGGTTAGATTGTGAGTTGCTCTGTAAATTTGGGCCATACGGTTACAACGGAGTTTCAAGTTAATAGGCAGCCAATGAAGCTGAGTATATTTGAAAAGTGGAAAGAGGCGGAACAATGTCAAGAATAAGTCTCATTGCACGTCTCTGTAGACGCTCCAATGCATAGATATTGCTACTGGAAGTAAAGCTCCAAACATTAGAACAGTATAATCAAGGTCAAAGGTCATCGAGGTCACATGACATTTAAAAAAAAAAATTATATTGCTAATTAATCCCTATATGCCAAAAAATCAGATCTCTAGCTCTATTCGCTTGCCCAGAATTAGATGTGTACATAATTAATGAGGTAAAGCGTGTGTTGTCATAAGGTCTCCCATCCTACTAAATACAAAGGACATAGCACTTGTGGTTACTTATTCATTGACATAATATTTTAGGTAAAAGGTCATCGAGGTCACATGACATTTGGTCAAAAAATTTCTCTCCTATAGTTATCCCTATATACAAAAATCAGACATCCAGCTCTATTGGCTTGCTCAGAATGAGATATGTGCATAATTATTGAGGTACAGTATGTGGTGTCATAAGGTGTCCAATCATACCAAATATGAAGGCTGTAGCACTTGTGGTTACTGAGTTATGGACAAATATGTATATTTGAGGTCAAAGGTCACCGAGGTCCCGTGACATTTTGTCAAAAAAATTGTATTGCTAAGTTATCCCTATATACCAAAAATCAGACCTCTAGCTCTATCGGCTCGCTCAAAATTAGATATGCACATAATTAATGAGGTACAATATGTGGCGTCATAAGGTGTCCCATCATACCATACATGAAGGCTGTAGCACTTGTGGTTACTGAGTTATAGACAAATATGTATATTTGAGGTCAAAGGTCAACGAGGTCACGTGACATTTTGTCAAAAAAATTGTATTGCTAAGTTATCCCTATATACCAAAAATCAGACCTCTAGCTCTATTGGCTCGCTCAAAATTAGATATGCGCATAATAAATGAGGTACAATATGTGGCGTCATAAGGTGTCCCATCATACCATATATGAAGGGTGATAGCACATGTGGTTACTGAGTTATGGACAAATATGTATATTTGAGATCAAAGGTCATCAAGGTCACGTGACATTTTGTCAAAATATCCGAGATATCTGCGTGAACGGATGGACTCACGGATGGACGAACAGACGGACATGACCCAATCTATAAGCCCACTGGACTTCATCCATGGGGACTAAAAATTGTGTCACTGCATCCTTTTTGCAATATGAATACCATGAGAAACTAAATTTTTATTTTTCGTGGCCTTATACATGGGAGTCTATGGAGATCTGCCTTATACATGGGAGTCTATGAACGTGTAAACTAAAAATATGCAAATTTCACCACGATTTGCCCAAATTTGGGAAAGGTCACTCCTATGCACTTCCATACCAAGTTTCAAATCAATCGGACTTGTGGTTTCAGAGAAGATTTTTTGACCAAAATTGGGAGAAAATTACAAAAAAGTTCATGAAAAATAGCAAGTCCAAGATACTGACCCAAGATGTGCACAATCATTTCATGTCAGCCCAAAGTACTTACATGCTAATTTTTCATGTAATCTGCTCAGTGGTTATTGAGTTTTTTCAATTTTGACTGTTTTTACATTTTTTCACTTAATTTGCATATTTTTGGCAATGACAACTTCATTTGAACAAAATCTCATCTACAGCCCATCATCCATGTACACACCAAATATCAAGATGAAATGTACAGCGCTTTTGGAGTTTTTGATGTTGACGGACAGACATACAGACATACAGACATTTCCCTAGCCTATAAGAATAGCTTCCATTGCCATATATACATATGGCTATGGGAGCTAAAAAGTGAAATTTGACAAAAATCGCCTGGTAACATGCATCGCTACCTTAAGTGCCAAGTATTGAGTTTCTCAACAAAGTGTGTATGCCAGTGAAGTGCCCTGTTATTGCTGACATTTGAATATTAGTCTTCATTTTGTAGTATTCCAAGATGATTGTATGGGAAAAATAGGCAATTTTTGATAATGAAAAAATTGTCAAAAATGAGAAATACTTGGGCTTTAAGGATGGGAAATTTGATTAGATTAGTTTGCCTGCTTTAAAAATATGCAAATAAGCTCAAAAAACAGTGAAATTGGTAACTCAGAAATTCCTGATCAGATTGCTTTGATAGTTTGCATGCAGGTAATGTGTGATGGTATAAGTCAGCATTTGCGATATTGTGATGAAATCTGCAATTTTGATTTTTTTTATTTTTTTTTTTGCAATATTTTGAGACTTAAGTCTTTTACTTAGAAACTGCTCATCCTATGGCTTTTAAATTGCGTTGACAGGTTCCTGAGAATGAAGAGAATAAATGCACAAAACAGTATGGTCAATAATTCAGAGATTGTACTTTTGGGACAATTTTTTCCAGTTTTTGATCTAAATGGTTTTCTTTAAAAATACATGTCTCAACAATTTGAGACTGACAATATAGGTCCGTTAGAATGATACAAATTTTGATTAATTTTTTACACCATGATGAAAATTGAGAAAAATTGTAATTTTACTGGCCAATTTTGAGTATTTATTGATAAAACATCCTTTACCTGTGAATTTCCTATCTGCTGTGGATTTCAGTCAACAGGTCCCCAAGTATGATCTGAGTAGGATTTACCAATATTTTACTGTAATAGTAACATTTTACTTTTCAAAAATTACTCTGAGTATTTTTTTATTTTCTGGACTTATATTGAAATGTTAAATTTGTCATGCTTTGGACTTGATGCTGAAAGTCTGTTTACTTTGGCAAAAGTTTGATTGAGTAATAATGAAACAGGGGTGATTCCTGGTGTTAGTTCATAAGCAAGATTATGGCATCCTGGAGAGAGAGGTCAACAAATGATAGTAATTACCAGTGGTCAGATACCTTCTCTTCCATTGCTAAATATTTTGGTAGAAATTTTGTGCATCTTGTTCTGATTAATTCTTTGTCAGGTAGGTTTTAAATTCTGTGGACGGACTGTCAAAGCAAAAAAAAACTGTTCCTGAGATTTCTTTGTAACAGGGTAGTCAGTTTCCAAGAATGATTGGATAACAATTTTGGAAATATTCATGGTTTGATGAAATCTGTTCTTTTTACGGTATATCTTTGTCATATTCTTCTTCAAAAATGTGACAAAGATTGTGCTACACATAGAGTATTGGGGGGGGGGGGTATTTAAGTGGGATAGCTGCTTCAGAATTATCTTTCGAAGGTGACCTCACATGACCTTTATGACAGTGAGCATATCCACAGTAACTTTGAGGATGATAGGTACTGTTTTTAGTCCTGCGGGGACTTATAGATTTGGTCCCGTCCATCCACAGCCGTTCCTCTGACACTGCTTAACCGATTTTGGTCAAACTTTGCACAAAGGCAATGCACTATGGGATACAGATGCACGTCAGTTGTTTCACGATACAATCCAATATGTCCACCAGACAGCCATTTTGTTGCTATTTTTCAACTCTGAAGCATAATTTAAACATCCAACAACCAACTTTGTTTAAATTTGGCACAAGGATGAAGAACCATGAGATACATATGGGTGTAAATTTATTTTACAGTACAATTCACTAAGGCTGCCAGACGGCCATTTTGTTGCAAATTTGTCATGTCCTTGAACCATAACTCAAATATCCCGCAACTGATTTTGTTCAAATTTGGCACAAAGATGAAGTACTATGCCATACTATGCATGATGTCTATTGATTTTGCGATACGAACCAATATGGCCACCAGATTGCCGTTTTGTTGCAATATCTTTGTGTCTTTGAACTATAAATTGTAACTCAAATATACCTGAACCGATTTTGTCCAAACTTAATTAATTATAAAAAAAGTACAATGGCATATATTCTTTTGTTTCATTTTATGATCCTAATAAGGCTGATCAGAACAACATACTTAGCCCCTACTGTATCGGACATTCCACCAAACCATGCATATAGATGTCATCATGACATAAGGGGAACTATAAGGCATTTGCATGTGTGACATCATCAAAAGTTCCTTCAGCGGTTGTGACCAACAGGTCATTTATTAAATGATGTGCACATTACTTTATTTTGCAAGTCCCAGACCTGACGCATTAAGTTCCATCAATGTCATTCTACAGCAACTTAGACACCAAAGATTATAACAAAATATACAAGCAGGGGCTGTGTCATCAGCAATGATTTGTTCTATTTAAAATTGAATAAAGAACAGCAGATTTATATAAAATTAGCTCTTCAGGGGTGTCCATGTGTTAGATTCCCACCACATCATCCAGATCTGTTATAAAGGAGTACAATAACAGAACAAGTGTGGCATTTATAATGTAGCACTTTGCTATTGACATAGTGGCTGTTACAATCGTCAGTGCTACAGCAAGCACCAATACATTTGCCATAATGTGTATATCTACACAAACTATACCTCAAATGGGAGTGTGCCGGTGTCATTGTCACTATTTTTATATTTTGACTGTGCAATCATAAAATAAGCATAATTTTGTAATTTTTGGTGGGGTTTTTTTTTTGTATATAATAAAAATGGTATGAACGTTAAAGAGTTAAAATGTCGTTGATTGCCTTATTTATAAAAAAAAAGAAAATCTCAGGCCAAATAAGAAAACAGCATGGTTCCAGTTACATTGGAAAAAATCGGGTTTATCAGTGGGGATATTGTTTTTTTACAACATATTTTTATTTAATTGTCAATTTACCTCATATGACTTTATAGGAACAATTTAAACCCTTAGTGAATAATTTAAGGGATTTCATGAAGTGTGTTGCCCCATCGCCACCCCTGGGATGAAACCATTATCTTGGAGGGGTGGACGAGGTTGTAAAAAGTTGAACCAAAGATCACTGCGAAACTCTGGTCTTTAATAGTATCCATCTTTCTTGTCGAGTAATAAATAGCCCAAGTTAAAATAATTTTTAGAAGTGTGTATTTATGTCTGAAAGTGTTCTTTGGTGGTAAAATTTGTGAAAAGAATTGGTCCCGTGTATGGCTTCCAACTCCACACCTTGTAATTGTCACATCGAATGTAACTTTCTCGGCTTGCGTTGTTTTGGTACTTATTGCCCATTGAATGCATGTTGAATTAATCGTGAAAGATTGTCTTTTAACACCCCAAACTGCAAACTTTCACTTCTTTATCGGCAAACTAACACAAATTGCTCCTGTTAATTGTCTCAGGTCAATTATTCCTGCGCACTGACCTCTTTTGTTGACCCTCTTTTTCAACCAAGCCTCCCCCCGGCCATCTCTACAACATAATGGTTTCTTCCCAGGAGTGGCGATTGGGCAGCACACTTCATGAGATCCTAATTTAAGATTGGCACAAAAATCACAGACAACAGGTTACTTGAATCATGGGGGGGGGGGGGGGGGGGCTTTTATCTGGTAGGCCATATTTAATAAAGATTCCCTTATTTCTAACATAGAAGAATGTGCACCAAATGATGTGTTGAAATATTGCAGTCAGACACCAGAAACCCACATTTTAATTGCAATATTACATGGTCCTCTTGACATTATACTATCCGGCAAACAGGAAAACTTTGTGTCACTGCGAACCTGACCTATTGCCAACTTTCAATTTTTATGGCTTATTGCCAAAATATTGTGCCCCACCTTTCCACCCTAATCTACAATATCAGGGACATGTTACAGAAAGCAGTGCTGTATTTGGTGCATGCAAGTAAGGTTTATACCTGCTGGTGATGGTTACTTTACACCAATATACCCATGTTAGATTTTATAGTGTACATTACTATAAAACAGCCACAAGACTGCATGAAGTTCACAAACACCTCTAAGGTAGGGGTGGGGATGGATGGAGATTCAAGAATTGTTCCATATTTTCAAAGTGCACGTCCCTCAATCCATAACCACTATAAAAATGGACAGATAGGGATATCACACGTTGGAGGGGGAGGTTTCATGGTTCTTTTACTTATGTTACCTTTTCCTTATAAAGGTTGGAATCCCACTGACTAGAAGTGGGTCCTGTGATTTGCCTACGTCTGTTGGCATAACGTTCAACCAGTTTTGCCTGTATGCTATGACCAAAATGTTGTATATTTTGTTGAAACAACATCTGATGGATATTCAGGGGTTCATTATGGAAAACTTGTGCAAAACATTCCTCTGTCAGTGCATCACCTAGACTTTTTGTGGAGCTCTAGATCTCTTTGCATTCTTTTAACCTTTTCTATTAAAATGAGATAAACATTCATGTTTATACTTAAGCTGCATTCATTTTATACCTGCGATCTGAGTTTAAAAAACAATATAGTGATCCATGGCAAAAACTGTCTAAAAAGAGGGTGCTGTTCATCTCTATAAGGAAAACTGTACAAAATTTTAAAACACGCGAGCAAGGCATTTTAATAGCTACCACCCAGAATTTATTATGGATGAAATCAATTTTACTGCCCATGTCATTTGTAGAAAAAATTTATATTAAAAACTGAGATAACACAGCAATACATTACGTTTTTGTATTTAGCAAGGGGAATTGCAAGACACAGATATTGATGCATATGAATTTTACTCTTTTATCCTACTCCAACCCCCCCCCCACCCCTATTGGGTAGAATACCACTGGGAATAGAGGTTTAGTCACAGAAAACAAACACAAATAAGCTATCAACTACATAATCATTGTATAGATGCATACAGACAGACAGACAAACAAATTCAAAATGCACAAAATATTTCAAAAATAAACAGTAAGTAAACATGTACCAGCAAAATGAAGATAAAACAGCTTCCCCTCGAATATTCATTATGCTATGGAATGATCTCTCTTTAGAGAAGATAGCCTCAAGTACAAATTTGTTTCAAGAACTCCTTGCCCCGCACGCCAACATTAAATTTTGCATTCTTATGTAAATTGAACATCCCCTGATTTTCCAAGCTATATAGACACTCTGACATGACTGATTTTTACTGTCTTCTACAAGTTATAATGATCAAAGTTATTCACATTAGCATTGTGCTCCCAGTGTACTAATTTGACATGCAATAACTATTCAAAGGGCAGGTTATTTATCAGCTGTATCTAAAGTCAAATTGACCAACTTGATAAAAATTTCAAAGGAAAAAAAAGGACTTTTACCATGTGAATACTCGATGCCAACAAGAACTAATGTGGGAACCAGGGATTGCAGGCTGCCCAGAGTTCTTTTGATCAGAGAAATTTTCATACATTGTATGTAGTGTTACTCTACCAAACTGGAGTAATGGTGGTGCAAGACACAAGTACATATTGGGGATGGGGTGGAGACCCTGACAAAATTGAAGTGTTAAGAAGTAATCCACTCTTCCCTTAAAATGAAACTCCTTAAAGGCCAGGGATTTGATCCCTGGGATCAAGTTTGTTCTAGTCTGTAAGAGGATTATGGAGTACCATAGCTTTTTGTTTTCCATTGAAATTGTAATATAAGTACATTTCCCTGCGAGACAATCTGACACCGGCATGTAGGCGAGCGGCCAATTCAAGAAAAGTGGCTTAGTTTTCGAGTTTAATGGACCCACCGTACCCAAAGCTATGCGATACCTCATTTTAAAGCTTATTTTGTCTACTTTTCGAAAATGCCTGCTGTACTGTCAAAATCTGGCAGCGTTACCATGGAAACGGGCCTTAAACAAAGTGCATTAAATTCAACGTTTTTAACCATGTCTGCTATTCTTGATGGAATGGATTTGGTTTGAGTTACCAATTCGCTTTTGTGTGTTATATTATCATCCATACTGTAAAACAGAGTATTAATTATGAAAAATGTTTGCATAATTACTATGTCACGTGACCTTAAAACTGTTAAAATTGATATTAAACTCTAAATGCGCGTGCGTGAGAGCGATATCGTCTTTAAATATGTTGAAACTGACCCATTCTACAGCTTGCAGTTGTAATTACATCTTTATAGTTCTATATTTAACTTCTCGACACCGTATCTCATAACTTTCTGTCACGTGACCATTCATGCACCCAAATATTTAGTGCGCGTATGCTTTGAAGATGCGCGCGTGCTGAACAGCTGAATCACTAATCAAGAAGAAGATGGTGGTCTTGGCGATCTTTTAGTGGACTCTGGCGTTTATGCTGGTTCAACTGTAAATCTCATGCTTGCCGGGAAACAGTTCAAGCGGGCGGTTAGAGGGTTGTCTCTTGCATATGAGGCACTAAACCAGATTTTTTTCTCTGCCTTTTTTGAGTGGTGTGAGCGTGAACGGTATCTGCAAACTATCCTAAACGAAGTTTGACAACAGTTGGCTTGTTTACAAGTAACATTGACTGAAGGTGATCAAAATGACAGTCTTACTGCAGTCAAAACACTCGATGCTTCAGTACTGAAGTATATTGTGCCACTTCTAATTAAGTTTAAAGAATTTGGCGGAGTACATTCTCCAACTTTCAAATACTGGGATATGTTTCTCGATGCCGCACACATCATGCTCTTAAACATAAGAGCAGAACGAGAAGGTAATTGGGTTTTACATTTGCACACAGTGGCAGCAATGTTACCTTATTTCTTCTGTACAAATAGGACAAATTATTCGCGTTGGATGCCAGCATACATTTTAGAAATGCTTGAAATACCAAAGACTATTCAGTCAGCATTTGAAGACGGGCAATTTAGTGTTCGAGAAATTGCTGGCCGATTTAATGGTATTTGGAGTGACATGGGAACCGAAAAAACAGTTATAAGAGATTCAAAAGTGAAGGGGGAATTGTGGGTTTGACACGCAAGAAATCAGCCTTGATGAGATGGTCCTTAACTCGCCATATTACGGCAAGATATTCGATAGCAATAAAATACAGGGCTGGAATGACAATTGTAGAGAACAATGAACATGGGCAGACACAACCAGCTGCTATGAAACAAGATGAAGATCACGTTCAAACGTTGGTCAATCACTTGAAGGATAACATGACAAATCCTTTTGAGATTAGTGATGATGCATGCTCAGATATTCTGATTAATATATCCACGGGTATGCATGCCTCTGAGGATGTAAAAAAATCCCTGCTCAATGCTACTGAAATGGGTAACCGCAGGATGGAGGTATTTATCAATTCTGCATTCTCTGAAAATGAAAATGGTAGTTTTATGCTCCAATAAGTCGGTCACAACTTAAAACATTTAGTGACATGTCAAAGAAAACAAAAATCAAGCAGCAAGGGCATATAAAGAATGCGAACATCAGTTCTGAACTAGTCTTTCGCCGTGCTCTAACAATTGCAAATTGTCGGGATGATGTTACTCTGGATAATATCCTAAGTCATCCTATTGGACCAGTTCCAGTCTCTCTTTTCCACGAAGATGGTACAATGAGAAAATGTACAAAAGCGGAACTTGGTCAGAAGCTCGAAGAGACTGTTATAAGTCAAGAAACGCTTCCAACTATAGAAAAATGTTCAACTATATACATTCGCGATGCAATGGCTATTATTCAAATGATTAAAGGTAATAATTTGGTAACATTTGACGACCTTGGCGCTGCCTATTTGAGGCAGTTAATCACTTGTTTTGATAGGGCTATAACAGTTGTTGATGTCTTTGATAGATACGATGTTCAGGACTCAGTCAAAAGTGGGGAGAGAGCACGCAGGACTTGTGGTGTTGAGGGTGCCAGGCAGTACAATGTAATTGGTGGACGTTCAATTCCCCTTGGAATAAGTTTCTTGCTGTTCCTGAAAATAAACAATCTCTCACCAAATTCCTGTGTGGCTACTTAGTTAACCATGCCCCATTGCAATTTAGTCTCCATCCAAAATGGAAACTTGTACTTGCTGGAGGTTTTGCAGATGGGAAAGAAACAAAATGTGTTACAGCAAATGGTGTTTATGAAATGCACGATATGTATAGCACTCAGGAAGAAGCCGATACACGTATGCTACTACATGCCATAAATACTATTCTCGTAAATGAGACGGTAAATGGTAGAGCGTGTCATAATCAAATCCCCCGATACAGATGTTTTAGTTTTAGCAGTACATTACTTTCCTGAAATCCGACATCTCAAAGAACTATGGATAGAAAAAGGTGTCACCACTTCTGTTCGAAATACACATAGATTCGTACCTGTTCACGAGATTTGTCAGACTGTGCCTGTTACCTTTTCTCAAATCCTGCCTGCAGTGCACTCACTAACAGGCTGTGACTCAACATCCTCTTTTCTGGGTATCGGGAAGAAGTATGTTATTAATGCCATGAAATCAAATGGCTTCAAAGATTTTCAAAACCTCCTTTCGCTACAAGAAAGCGATGTAGAGATTGCAGTAAATGCGTCCCGCACCTTAATAGCTATTCTGTACGACCCAAAACAAAAAGAAAAGATGTCGCATGACAATTTAAACAAGTTGCGAGTGAAATTGGCGACAAAAAGGAGGCTTCACTGTGAAAGTTGCCTCCGTGTGAAGCTAGCTTCAAACAGCACGTACTTAGAGCAATGTGGCAAACTAAAATTTGGACATCCGCACGTGTAAGCATGCCTGATTTAGGAACACCAACTGATTATGGGTGGCAGAGAACTGACCTAAAATTGTCCCCGGTTTATTTTGAAGGTCCAACGGCTTCTGAGATCACCAAAGACTTGATATGCTCATGCCACAGCAGGAACCGGTGCATAGCTGTGTGTGCATGCCACCAAAATAACCTACCTTGCACAGATTTGTGTACCTGCCAGGCTAATGTTGAAACATGTGGCAATACTTTAACACATGAATTTGAGGTCAAAAGTGAAGATTAATATAAAATAAAACCTTAATATTTCACAATGTGTGATTACTGTGCACAATTTACCATTAAAAGTATGTAGATTCTGTCATAATACCTCTGAATTTATTTTTAACTACATAAATTTGTGTTTCTAAATCAGCGCAATAGTTATACTAGCTCAAGCCCATTTGGGCTTAATCGGCCATTTTGGTTTAATTAGCATATCATTTAATTAATTTAATTTACATATTTTGCTGATTTATTTATTTAATATTTAGGTTCGGTATCTTTATATCTGAATGCAACCTATATAGTTACTTAAATGGTTAGTAAGCCGGGGTTATCACCATTGCACGCACGGCCGAAAGACGAAGCCAATGTTGAATAATATTTTCAATCCTTTTGTTACTATTTGTGTATTAAAGTCATGCTGTTTTCAATTTTGTGCGTGCTTTTTATGTTTTAGGAGATGAATTCTGAATTTCAAACTGTTAAACTTGCAAATTGCTGTTTTTAAATTGTAATAGTAAAGGGCTAATGAATCCAGACAATGACGGTTATCGAACGATGTTACTGTTTTGAAATACGGAAGAGTTAAAATCTTCTTATTTCGGCGGGAAAATGTCGCAAACGGTCACGTGACTTGTAGCTTACTGCAGAATGGCACAGTATACATGTAGATAGACTCAAGTCAGTTATTACTTTTAACTTTTAGACGGTGTTTAAGGCGTTATATCGGTCCCTGCCCATAAATCGTAATTATTAGGTGTACTTTGTTTGAAGCCGGTTACCATGGTTACGCTGCCAGATTTTGACAGTACAGCAGGCATTTTCGAAAAGTAGACAAAACAAGCTTTCAAATGAGGTATGACATAGCTTTGGGTACGGTGGGTCTATTAAACCGATTTTTCAGCTGTCCTGGCCGCTCACCTAATGGGCCTATAATGCAAAATTGGTTTTTGGAAAATAGTGCTCTTAAATCATGTACAGAGAATATCAACCCGTCTTTGACGCACACACTAAGAAAAATATTGAACAGTAAGTTATTCAGACATTTTATGGAGCAATGGCTTTTAGATGTTCATCCCACTGTTACACAGGGATTTCAAACTTTGTCTGTAAGACAAGTATATATTCACAAGTACCATTCTATAACATGGAACGGATGATGACATATAAAAGAAGACAAGTAATTTACACCACAGATAACAGGCAGTCTTCCTCTAAAGATCTGTCATTGTTAATATTTAAGTCCATCATTTGATTTGACTGTTTTGGAAAACACTGTCAGATTACTATAAATATCAATCTGTGTACAATATGAGGAATTATATTATAGTTTTGTTAATACCAGTGAATTTCGTGGCATCATGCCAGAGTATTACTTATAATGGATCTGCATAATCCAGCACTGAAGCCCCCGATGTTTTCTACATCTACAAATTCACTGGCATTGCCAAACTGTAAAATAATAACAATGATATTATACCCCCTCCCAGCCCATAACCGCAAGCAAACTTTGCACTCCATAATGTACGAGGTGAAGTAAATGCAACCTGTCATATCTGTCAAACTGAAAACAAGGTATGACGTCTACTCACTGCCGATTTCTCTGCTTTGGTCAACTTCTTCTTAGCGGACTTCTTCTTCTTTTTCCCCTTTCCCCCTGGCCTTTTGTGCAAAAGTAGAAATAAAATATGCATGTTAATTGATTTCTCTCTTCATGCCACCATGGTACATGTACATGTACGAGATGCAAGCTTTGTACAGGTCCTACACCCTCCATCGTGTAGAACCTCTCAATAATTTGTGTACAATACTCAAAAGGGTAGCGTACACTGAAAGGAGGGAGAGGGTCTAAACAACTCCCTCCCTTACACTCTGCACCGTTTTTATTTTCCAGCATTTTATGCAATTAAGGTAGAACACACCTTGGGGACAGATATTTGGACTACCAAATTTTTACAATTCTTTTCTGATCTACCACTTGTGGGGGTTTATTTTAAAGCTCTTGGTGAAAGATAACTTTAAAGATAACTTCAAAAATTTCATTTGTTTGTATAGAGTTAACACAGGAATGGCAGCCATTATGAATTTCAAATATCAGTAAATTTTGGGTTATATGTTTCTCTTGTTCCAAAATTTGCAGGGTGACCTCCGATTTTTAAATTTTGATTTTGAAAGAGAATGGTCGAAAAATTCCGCAAAAGTAAAATATACATGTACCTTAAAACAACAACCATCAGCAGATATTCATGGCCCTACCACTCCCTTGCATCTCCCTTGCTCACAACCATTTAGGTAAAAAAAAGTATATGGCTAAAACCAAGGAAATGATACTGCATTGGTAGAGATACACATTGCAGCCAATTCCTCATCGCAGGCAATGCACCTCATTTTTACCAGGTTACTAATATTGACTGCAATTGCACCACCAGTACCAGTCTATTTGTAATAAGAAGTATCAAAGTCTTCGCATCACTGAAGGACCACAGAAATCTGTTTTTATTGTGATGGATGATGCTTTGGAAAGGAATTTACACATTGTGTGTGAAGGGGGTGCTGTGATCTGAGAGCCCCCCATTGTGCCTGGAAAAAATCAGCGGCTTGGTATTAGTATTACATCAATCCATGGAGGTCTTTTTTCACCTCCACGATCAATCACAATCCGTACAGTACATCAGTACATGTACAGATATGTAGAGGTACTAGTGCACGGAGGGAACTCTACTAGTAGGGCCATGTACTGTTCTGTTTACTGTCAACAACACAGTGGCGATCACCGGGGCACTACGATAGTACGGGAAGCTCTCTTTGTCATGTTATTGATGTTGTCACTACCGTGACATAGAGAACAAGCCACTGTGTTGTGTACTGTACATGTAATGTGTATGTACATTTTACTCGAGAGCGCCTTCGACCCATGGTAACTAGGTCGACCAACAAGCTTTGCGGTTCGGACGTCTTTAACAATAACATCACAATTAAGTTAATCAAAAGCCGTAATAGCTTGAGCAAGGTCTCGGTGGCTTGAGGGGACTATGCTTGAATCGCTGAATCAGGCAATGGCTACTGAGCAGTACTACAGAGTGGTACACTGAGTGAGGCGCGCGCTTTGCATCGTGCAGTGTACAGTCGTCGTACATAATGTTGTATACACGGTTGCGGAAAGTCTCACAGAGCTGAGGCAAACTCACCCTTTCTTCTTTCCTGACTTCTTCTTCTTCCTAAGAGGCATTTCGAAAATGTTCTATTCCATGACATTACCTAGAAATATACAAAATCGCACTGGGAACACTGGTCGTCAGTTTGCAGGACGCCATCTTGAAGGCGTAAAGCTTCCCTGTCGTATCCCTGAGCGACTGGCCTAATCCATTCACGTCTGGGTAGGGCAAAGTCAATCCTGACTGTACTGCATACTGCATGTACTGTGCAATGGCCAAGACATTTTTGCCGGAGGGACTGTTTTTTCTCAGCGCAATTTTTCCCAACCCGTTTTCAAAACTTTGTATTAAATATCTATCTGATTCAAAACTCCTTGGACTGTCAATAATGAATAAAAATGCGCATTTTAGTACGGTTAACTCGGCTTAAACCCGGGGGCTACCCTCTATGTACATGTCGCGAGTGCTCCGCAACGCAACTAAATTGCCGTGTGGATATCCCGGGGGTTACAGATATGACTGATACACTGCTTGGAGGGTCTCAATGAATGGTGTTTTTTTTTCGGTTACACCGCCACGGTTACCTCATAACTGATGACCCCCACAGTATTCTAGGCTTCCTCATACCACCTGCACCTCCGGATAAATCTATAAATCGATATTTGGGAAACCATATCGGGTCATTCATGCGTGGGTTAAAGGTTGATGGGTAAATACTGTTACGTAAAATCCGTGACTTGCCGTATACATACCGGAAATGGCAGCCAAGACATTCAAATATTTCGCTTTCGGCAGCAATCTTTTGCAGGAGAGAATACGTTTGAATTCGCCATCTGCTGTATTTGTTTGTGTGGCGAAGTTGCAGGTGAGTAGTTGTCCAATATGCGAATATGCGAAGGAGTCACACTATCAGCAGGCATTACGGCAAAGAAAAAAGAGCAGGCATGTTGAAGGCGTGTGTGTGTGTGTGTGTGTGTGTATATATATATATATATATATATATATATATATATATATATATATATATATATATATATATATATATATATATATTTACATATATATATGTATATATAAACTGTGACACGCACACACAGATACAGACTACAGTAGCAAAATGACTTGCTAAACCAGATAACTGAGGTCTCCTCCTTTAATGTTATGATAATCTATATCCGACATTATGAAATGGGGAAAGTGCATTTGTGCGTGTAGGATGAACCTATCAATACATATCTTTCCCTCTGGTGGGGGGGGGGGTGCCAGGCAACAAGGGGAATTGATCGCAAATTGTATCTCTGGACAGGGGAATTTGATTGCTACAATATGCCCTGCCAGAGGGAATTTGACAATGATGCACAAGGGCAGTTTTAATTTTGACTGATATTTAAATCCTAACTTATCTACTTATAGCCTCTATTTTCTCCCACCCTTAAGTATTTGACGTTTCTCAGAGCCTGTGTGTGGGGGATATGACATAGCTAGCTTTAGAAAACAAATGAATTCCCCTCTGTGTTACAGCTCTTATCACACCTTGCGGGACACACAATTAATATATAACCTAAACTATGCTGATGAGGACGTTTCTGGTAATTGTACCAGATAATATAATTATGTCCCGGAGGCATATCATCATATCTACAAACTGGGAGGGAGTAAAAATATGACAACAGACAGTTTAGCATGTGTCAATGAGTAGTGCAACATGAACAGTTGCTCACAAGAAACAAAATAAGCAAAATAATTTGAATTGATTGTAACTGTGACCCTAAAATGTTTAAAAGAATTGGGTGTCCAATTGAACAATCTTGAAAGAATACCAAAAGTGTAAGATTGGAAAATTTGGGCTCTTGTCATGTTTCTATAATTTGTACCGGTTACTGTAAATCTTCATTCTAGTAATTCACCAAGGCCCCCAAAGTCTGACTCTCAAATTTACAATACTTTGTCGACAAGAAAACTTGCCAACGCTATAGTTTCACAATGATTAATACGTAGTATGCATGAGACATGTCACAACACCATTGTTTTAAATCCAAGCTGTGAAAATATGAAAAGCGATACTTGACAGCTACAGTTCTTATGAACGTTGGACCATTGTATTTCTATTGTCCAAACTTGCCTCAGACATTTCATGCAAATCACAGGAATTCACGAGACACGCGGTGTCTGGAATGGCGCTGCCATTGAATTAAACAAAAGAGACTTGAAATTGTAATTTGCCGCCAAATTTTGAAGAATTACACCTCCGGTAAATCGTGGGAATTCAAGCCAAAGTGGCGAAATGTTGAAATTTGGTGAATTACTAGAATGAAGATTTACAGTAACCGGTACAAATTATAGAAACATGACACTCTAATGGTGCTGTCATTGTCTACAGGCTGAGGGGTCACTCACGAAATTGAAAGCTACAGGGAGGGGTTGATCAAAATGTGGAGAGGAAGAAGGGGGGCTACTCAGTATTTTGGGAAATATACTGAAGGATTTAGTGCAGTTATGAAATGATACAAAAATTACATACCATCAGTACCATTATTGCTGTTCTAAGTGAATTCAATCTACCGCTAATGAAGCCGAGGAGAGAAGAATCGACAGATGCTGGTCCAGGCGTCCATGTTAATAATACAGAGGTTCACTTTTGTGATGCAAAGTTGGCACATATGTACAACTCTGACAACCCTATTCAATATCACAGGCATATCCTGTGGGGACAGTGGTCAGGGGAAAGCAGAATGCACAAATTTTACAATCCATGATGCTGTGGTCAATAGTTCAAACATTAAATGGAGTATATTTACCTAAGAAATTCAGTGACATTGCTCAAGATGAAATAGATGATATGACAGTGCGAGACTTTGAAGATTATGAAGAGAAGGGAATGGTCAAAAATGCATGGCATATATGTTGCTAGTATTGTCACGGAAAAGATTCCAGATGTCCCTGTTTTAAGTGTCTAGTATAAAGTCCTTTGTCAGTTACCTACCAGAGGAACTTTTCTTCAGTGGCAACAAAATAGATATACATCAATATAGGAAGGTCAAAGGAGTAGTTAAAAGTAAAATACTTTGATCAGCATACATTGAGAAAATCTTCAAATTTATCAGTCAACACTACCACATTGGTGAGCTATACATGGATGGATTCCATGAAGGAGAGCTGCCCAACTAAACTGGTTAAAATACACATTTTGCAAGAATCATGGTTAGGTTGGCCGCAATGAGATGTATATATACCACAGCCAGTACCAGATCATGACCAACCAATGCACTATAAAGATGTGTCTAACACCAGCAATGAAAATAAAGCTGGAAATCAAAGACGAGTAAATGACTTTCAACCAAGAGCTGAAATCACCAGAAAGTTCAACAGTGGAGAAATAAGACGTCCAAAGAGATAGCTGTACAGGAAAAATACACTACATTGTATTCAGAAAAACTCACGCAGACTGCTAAGATCAGACAATTCGATAGAAATATGAAGAAAGCAGAAAAGAAATGCACAAATATGAGATGTACGACTGGTTTCATTGACTACAACTAGAGGAACACCCGAAACTGAAAGTAAATGAAACGGATAAGTATTTAGAACATCATCAAACTGAGCAAGAAAGGAAAGAAGGAAGAGACAAAGAAATAATGGCTGATTACCTTCAGAAATCACAGGTAGACTCTTGTTCAAAACTATTGGTACAAGTGGGTGCCACTATCAGCAATACTTATTGTGAAACAGGTCAATATGAATAATATTGTCATGTCATTCATGACTTTTATTTTGAAAAAATCTGTTGCCATTGAATTTTTATAGAGAAACAACAAGTGAATCTTGTGACAGGGGACAGAAGCAGCAACTGTTGATAAATTTTTTCTATATTTCTTTTCAAAGTATAAACTGCATTTTTTTGCTATCTCCCTACAGCATGCTGAAAAAATGATGCAATGCACAATATACAATAGGCTGTATGGCAAGCTATGTTTATACGGACAGATGAACATGCTATATAGGCAGATAGGGAGTAGAACAAGAACCTAGTTGATATACTGAACAAAAATACCGCAAAAAATATCAAAGTTAGCACATTGCTACTGCCCCTGTCTATGCCACTGGAATGATAATAAATAATAACAACAGCTGAACAGCAACTTTTTATATTATCTCAATACATGCGTGATTGAAAGACAAGATTTGTGTCAGTAACTTTCTATCAAATAAAGATCGGTGTGCCCCAATCGGTGTGCCCAGTGTCTCGTTACTTCTTCCTATAAAAGCACTCCAAAACACTGACCACTACAGTTTCTCTACACCACCCATAGAGAAAGCAATTCTGTAATTGTTGACAAATGAATTTAAAGGCATATCTTCTATAAACCAGGGTTTCTTGTTCTACTTGATAGCATGTATTAAAACACCAAGTATTTACTTTCAACATCAACAACAGCTGTATATTAAAGCAATAAAGCACTCCCAGCGACGGTATGCGACGAGATTTGACCAGTTCTCAACATATGCACGAGCGATAGGGAGTGCATATATGAAGTGAACCGGTCAAAATAGAGCGGTATACCATCGCTGGGTGTGATTTATTGCTATCATATCATAATTATAAATAGTATATTGAAATTCTGGCATGGAATGTCATAAAAGGATTTTTGCTCTTGCCGAAAGCTCATCTGTGTGCCAACCGTGGTATATCATGAATATACCACAGTTCTTTTTGGTATTATAGAATGTAATTCTAACAACTAAATTGCAGTATTAAAGATTGCCATTATAATGATAGTTTTGATTCTTTCATTTCTGGCTGTGAAATGACAAAAAAAACTTTGATTAAACAATGAGATTACAAACCAATAATGTTCACTTTGTATTCCTTTAATACATAGGATTATAAGCTTGCGTTTGCCAGGAACCGCGTTATACAGGAGAGGCAGGAGGCCAAGGGGCCATCAAAGTGGGGTGTTGGTGGTATCGCAACCATCGTTGAATCGCCTGGTGACCATGTGTGGGGAACATTGTGGGAGGTTGGAGAAGAACACTTACCAGCATTAGACAGGTAATAAAGATGAAACGTACTTTATTTCAGTAGTATACTGTAATTCCGACTAATCTGACCAGATACAGATAATTATTATCAAAGATTATCAAAGAAATGGTGTATCAATTTTGTCTTAATAATGTGCAAGTCAAATCTACAAAGGATATTTGAAGGCTTTATGAGACTCATTTCACAGTACTGTACTTGCATTTAGTTTGAATTGTCCCTAGGGTGTGATCCATCTTTTTTGAATGAGGGTCTAGATATTGTGTTTTGTGGGTAGTCTGGACAAATTAAGTACATGTACATGTATTTTTTCAGTATTTCACACTCAGAAGGCTTCTTAAGCTTTAAACTAGTATTGATGTTGATGTCACAGTATGCATCTCAGTGTGGACAACTTGTATATATGCTATAACATGGTTTGCTACTGTGCATAAAACATCCTTGAATTTATGTTTATATTGCAGACAGGAAGGGGTTGATTGGAATTGCTATAGACCCCTCACAGTCAGCGTTTGCAGTCCAGAAAATGAAGTCTTTGAATGCCGAACCTACCAGATGATTGATGTTGTAGAGTTCATAGCTACTACACCTCAATATTTAAGTGTCATTCTTAATGGCGCAAAGCAGAACAGACTCCCAGAAGAATACATGGTGTTCCTCAAGACTTTGAAACACAACGACTATCAAGGCGACTCAGGAATTTTTGACCAGGTACAAGCAGCCATGGATAATAAAGTTGAATGACTCAGGGATTTTCAAACAAAGCCAGAATGTAAATACAAATCAGGGTTTTAATCGAAAGCCTTTTACAATAGCTGCCATATTATATTTTACAGTGAAGTACCTACAAATTAACAACAGCTTGGAATTTGTGACGTTTCCAAATAATTGTAAATCAGCATTGCCAAGCACATACATGCAAAGTACATGCAGCTATCACTGTAATCCCAGGCTTCAACTCTGCACAACCACCCATGGTGATCAGTGACTCCATCAGACAAGGATTCTATACATTCCTGATTGCTAATCCGGCAACATTTTACAAGTGGTATAGCCACAGACTGATGACGTCAAATCACCGTACACAAAACACAGACGCCTAGTAATTATGGCACTGTGTATTGTGTACGGTGATTTGACGTCATCAGTTTGTGGCTATACCACTTGTAAAATAGTGCCACTAATCCAGCATGTAGCGACGTCAGCTGCTCCCCTAAATGTATTTGAACTTGAGCATACATGGAGTTGTTATCACATTATTCACACAAAACAACAGAATATTAAAATCTTTCAGTATTTTACACTCAGAAGCTTCAAACAACCAGTATGATGATAGAATAAACACCAACGAAGATGAAGTCTGTGTGATTTTTTTGTAGGTTGCACTCCCCCAAAGCAGTTTGATCTTATAATTTGTTCTCGAGAGTTTTGAAACTTGTTTAAGTCAATTAGCCAAGATTTTAAAATGTATTTTTAACTTGTGTTTCAAATTATGTCATGTGCCACAGTCCTGGAAAATGTCATGCATTATTCATGTCCCTAAAAAGCTTTCCACAACCACTTGGAATGATTTCAGACCAATTGCTCTTACGTCAGCGGTGATGAAGGTCTGTGAGAGGATTGTTTTAAACCATTTACAAGGACAAGTTTCTCAATTTATTGATCCACTTCAATTTGCATGTAGAACAAAGAGAGGTGTTGATGACGCCATATATTAAATACAGTTTTTCACACTTGGATTGATGTGGAAATTCTGGCTGTGTGATGTTTTTCGATTTTTCTATCGCATTTACCACTATCAATTTCACAACAATTTGAACAAGTCTAACTGAAGTCACCCTAAGTAAACTGCATGTCAAATTTCAAAGCAATCTGACATGCGGTTTCAGAAAAGAAGATTTTAACTCACATTTGGTATACCAATGTGAGGTTATCGTATAAGCTGAATCAGTTCGTGTGCATCCGATTTGCATGTCTGTGTGTATGTCTGTATGTATGTATGTATATATGTCCGTCCACCTCAAAAACACCAAAACAGCAGCACCTACTGTTTTAGTATTTGATGTACGGGCACCTAAGGATGGAGATGTGAATTTGTTCAAATGAACTTGTCAGTGTCAAAAATATGCAAATGAGGGGAAAAAGAAAAAACAACTGCAACTTGCTAAAACTCTGTAACCATTGGTTAGATTTGGTTGGAACTTGGTGTGCAGGTTCCTTTAGGTATTCTAAATTAGGTCTTTAAAATTTGGGATGAAGTTTGCATGTTTCTATTTTTGGGGTAATTTTTTTCAGTTTTTAGTCAAAAAATATTTTTCTCTGAAATCTCTCATCTGATTGCTTTGAAAGTTGGTATACATGTTCATCAGGATTACCTCAGTCAAGTTTGTACAAAATTTTGAGGCAATTTTCCGAATTTTTGGTCAAAAATTTTTTAATTCAAAACCTACTAATCTGATAGTTTTGATATTTCGTATAATGGTTCCTCAGGTTGATCAAAATCAGTTTTATAAATATAGTGAAGATATCTCGAATTTTGTATTTTTGCTGAATTTTTTGGTTATTTTTCTCATTTTAATAAAGTAAAATTTATTCTTCTCTGAAACCGCTAGCCCAATTGCTCTCAAATTTGGATTGGGTGTTTGCATTGGTGTTACCCTTCTAATTGTTGAAATTATGACAAAATTGGAAATATTACTGTTTGGGGGCAATTTTTGTCATTTTTGGTCAAAAAATCTTAAAAAATATTTTCTTTTTAAAGCCCCTGGAGAGACAGCTTTGATATTTGGTGTACAGTGTCCAGGGACGACAATAGTTAGATGTGTGGAAATTGTCCTGAAATATACAAATTTGTATTTTTAAGACAATTTTGTCATTTTTGGTCAAGAAAACTTGTTCTCAAAATTACTTGTCTGATAGCTTTGTAATTTGGTACAAAAGTCCCGAGGGATGTTATAAGATAAATTTCTGCTCAAAGTGTTGGGAAACCCCCAAATTTGTATATTTTAGGTAATTTTCTCAGTTTGTGACCTTAAATGACCTACACCAACCCAGGATATGTTGTGAGAGAGTTTCAAAGGCTGTGAACATAATTTTGTCATATTTAATATCAATTTGTAGTAAAATTTGATCCAGAAAACAAAGTTGAGGTAAATTTTTTCGTTGCGAACCAATTTTTGCAACTTTTGCATGTAAGACACACAAGAACTGATGAGAAATTTGGATCCAGGATAATTCCAGATGTAGTAATCCCCCCACAGTGGAAGGCATTTCACTATCTGTAACTGATTTAAGTGCTGTTTACATTTGAATGATAGCACTCATAGCATTAATTAAAACATCCCAAGGTTGTAAATACATTTCCTGCCAGCTGGTCTTATGTGAGGGGTGGAATTTTTTGATATTCAGGAGGGGCTAAGGGCTAGAAGATTGATGAGGTAGCATTACTTTTACCAAGATCCCTTGTACATTTTTTCCCACTCTTTATTTTTTCCCCACTCTCCCACCTTTTCTTTTTGTCAAGCTTCTCCAGCTAATTTTTTTGTGGACATTTGCTTGATGTATGTAGGATCTGCTTGTCCCATTGCTATAGAAGTTGATATGCATGTTCCTAAAGATGACCTCCAGTACCTAAGTTGCAGACCTTATGTGCTTTTGTTATTCTTGTTTTTCTGATTTAAATATTTCTTGAATTTACCAATTCAAACCGAATGTGAGCACACTGTCCTTGACAGAATTTTTTTACCAAAAACAGCAAAAAATGCCATAAAAATATAAATAGGCAAATTTCACCACAACTTGAACAAACTTAAGGTGAGGACACCCCAAGTGAGTGCATATCAAATTCAAAGCAATTAGACTTGCAGTTTCAGAGGAGAAGGCAACTGTTGACGGACAATGGACGGAAGTCGACAACAATGGACGGACGATGATGGAAAATCAGCCTATTTGATCCTTAAAGTGGAGCTAAAAAGCTAGTAAAGTGATTTGGCGGAAATTATACTCCTTTCATGAAACTTATACAGACAAAATGATTTATAAGAGCAATGCCACCCTCAGGGATACGACACATCCTTTGTACAAAGAATTTTATACTAATAGTCATATCGAAGAAGTGGTAGATTTAGAGTGCCCTTTGCACACATAGCGTTTAAGCATTCTTTCATACCAAGAGCTTTTTTAGACTACAAATTTAAATCAAGCAGAGCAGATTTTTAAGCAAATTTGTTTTCGTCACGTTTTTATGTTTGTGTGTTTACTGGCTTTACTATTTATTGTTTGTTGCCGGATTGATTGAAGCTGACATTGTAATTTTTCCATGGAGATTAATAAAGTGTTGTATTGTATTGTATTGAAAGTAAAACACAGTCACTGTTGCCGTAGAAAGTGATGCATGGAGCCGAGTGAATCAATCCACTTGTATTGCATTCATCATTCGACTTTAGTTTATACCCATTTGTTTTCAGTTTAATTGGTTGACCTATAAACAGTGTAATAGGGTGAAAGGGTACCAGTGCAGTGGGTCATCATGTAATGTATAACAGAAAGCACGAAGTTATCTATCAACCAATTGCCATACAAAGATTTTCTCAGCAAATCTATTAGAGTAGAAAACCAGGTGACCCTGTGAACAAATAAACAGATCGATTGATATACATTAGGACTTGATTATAAAAGTACACAAATGTTATGTCTAAATATCAGGTCCTCACCTAGTTTATCTGATTATGTGGTGGTAACCTTGCCATACTTTTGTGAGTGTGTTCACTATCAAAATGCAACTGCCCAAATCCAAAACGCTAAGAAAATTGAGTCGTACATGTGATACGCATCCCTCCAATCATGTAATGGTCTATTACTAGCATGTGATCTACCTTCAAAGTTCTCCAAAGTACACGTATTTGAGGGGTGAACTTTTTGATTTTTTGGGAGGTGGATGATTTTTTAAAAGTTCACATTGGTTTTTACCAATGTGAGTTTATCGTATAGGCTGAAGTCGATGGCGTCTGTATGTATGTGTGTATGTATGTATGTATGTATGTATGTATGTACAGTATGTCCGTCAACATCAAAAACACGCAAACCGCTGCACGTTTCAGCTTGGTATTTGGTGTGTTGATGCATCCTGGGCTATAGATGGGATTTTGTTCAAATGAAGTCTGCATTGCCAAAATTATGCAAATGAGCTTACAAAATGTGAAAATGGTTAAGAATTAATAACTCAAGAACCGCTTTTTTGATTGCTTTGAAAATTTGTGTGCAAGTAGTTTTGAATGAATATTGTGAAGATATCCTTAATTTTGTATTTTTGCTGAATTTTTTTGTGATTTTTCTCATTTTTAGTAAAAATTCTTCTTCTCTGAAACCGCCGGCCCAATCGCTCTCAAATTTGGGTTGTCTCTTTGCAAGGGTGTTACTCTTCTCATTTGTTGAAATTATGACAAAATTGGGAAAATTACTATTTTTGTGCAATTTTGTCATTTTTGGTCAAAAAAACTTAGACAGTGTTTCCTTTTTAAAACCCTTGGACAGACAGCTTTCATATTTCGTACACAGACGTACAGAGATGACAATAGTTAGATATGTGGAAATTGTCCTGAAATATAAAAAATTGTATTTTTAAGACAATATTGTCATTTTTGGTCAAGAAAACTTTATCTCAACATTACTTGTTTGATAGCTTTGTAATTTGGTATAAAGTCCCGAAAGATGTTATTAGATAAATTTTCTGCTCAAAGTGTTGGGAAACCCCAAAATTTGTATATTTTAGGTACTTTTCTCAGTTTGTGACCTTAATGACCTATACTAACCCAGGATATGTTGTAAGACTATTTTGAAGGCTGTGAACATAATTTTGTCATATTTGATACCAATTTGTAGGAAAATTTGATCCAGAAAACAAAGCTGAGGTGATTTTTTTCATTTTGGACCAATTTTTGCAACTTTTCTATGTAAGACATACAAAAACTGATGAGAAATTTGGATCCAGGATAATTCCAGATGTTGTAATCACCACCCACAGTGGAAGGCATTTCACTATCTGTAACTAACTTAAGTGCTGTTTACATTAGAATGATAACACTCATGGCATTAATTAAAAATCTCCAAGGTTGTAAATGTACTTCCTGTCATTTGGTCGTATGTAATACCACTGAAGGGGTGGAACATTTGATATGCAGGAGGGGGTAGGGTTTAGAAGATCAATGATGTAGCATTACTTTTTACCAGATCCCTTGTGCATTTTTTGCCCACTCCCACCTTTTCTTTTTATCAAGCCTTCTCTGTTTTTTGTTGTTGACATTTGCTTATGTATTTAGGATCTGCTTCTCCCATTGCTATAGAAGTTGATATGCATGTTCCTAAAGATGACCTCCAGTACCTAAGTTGGAGACCTTATTTGCTTTTGTCATTCTTGTTTTTCCTGGTTTAAATATTTTTCGAATGGACCAATTCAAACCGAAACGTGAGACATAGTGTCCTTGACGGTGATTTTAAAAACTTGTTGCTTGTCAGTTTCTAGGAGAAAATTTTCTTTGCAGTAGTGTGGGAAAAATTGCTTCCAAGAAGAGTGAAAAAAATGCAGCCATGTACCCTGGGACAGTACACCCACTGGCTTCAGCGGTCCGTATAGTAACTCAGAGAGTTTCTTATGTCCGTACAAATTCTAATCATCAAATCGTAATATCATCGCTCCAATTCCTATACCAGGGACAGGCAAACAAAGTTAGTTGCAAGGATTAAGTGACCGTCAGTAGTATTTTTAGCTTCCGTAGGGCCATATATATATGTGCCAATGCAAACTATACTTATGGGTTGGAAAAATTTCCGGACTGTATGTATGTGGGTAAGTATGTGTGTCCGTCCACATCAAAAACTCTCGAACTACAGCACTTACAGTAGTATTTGGTGTACAGTTGACCAGGGATGGAGATGTGAATTTGTTCAAATGAACATGTCAGTGTCAAAAATATGCAAATGAGGAGAAAAAAATGAAAAATGCTGCAAATTGTTAGAGTTCTGTAACCCTAGGTCTGATTGGGTTGAAACTTGGTATGCAGGTTCCTTCCTTAGTGTGTACAAATTTGAGTGAAATTTGTATGTTTGCATTTTTGGGTAATTTTTTCAGTTTTCAGTCAAAAAATCTACTGTGAAACGGCTTTGCTTTGAAAGTTGCTATCCGTGTTACTCGGGATGACCTGAGTCAAGTTTTCATATCTGTAATTTTGGGTAATTTTCCCAATTTTTGGTCAAAATGTTTTTTCTCCAAAGACTAGTCATCTTTGATATTTGGTATACAGGTTCATAAGGTCGATCAAAATGTGATGTATCCAAATTCCGATGAAATCTGCAATTTTTTAGCTCATATTTGGTATGTATATAAATACCAAAAAGAGCTTATATGGTGAGTCGGTGGTGTTTGTATGTCTGTATGTATGTATGTGCAGATGTATATCCGTCACACGCAAAAGCTCCCAAACCTCCACACCTACCATCACAGTATTTGGTGTTCAGGTAGACCCAGGGGTTGAGATGTGACGTTGTTCAAATGAACATGTCAGTGTCAAAAATATGCAAATGAGGTAAGAAAAAGGGGAAATCCTGCAAATGTGTAAGAGTGGTGGCATTAACTGAAACAGCCCACACATCTGAGTTGGAGATTCTGTAATCTCTAACCTACCCTATTTGCATGCAGTGTACCCATTATGTGTAGGAGTGATGGCAGTGGCTGAAACAGGCCACTCCACTGACCTTGAGTCATTTCCTGTCATTGTTCATGAACTGATACATATTGGCAGACCTACTGAAACCATGAAGGACTGTGTTGAAACATTCCTCTGCTAAGCCTGTTCCTAAAGTTGCCAGTACCTAAAGTTTCAGACCTTATTAGGGGCCCAAGCCTATGGGCTTGGCCCCTATTGTTTTTACAGGAGTTCAACTTTCTTCTTCTGGTTCTTCTGCTCTTTTTTTGTCGACCTGGAACTCAAACACCGCTCACCACAAAGTTCTAAAATTTGCAGGGCTAATAGGTACCTATGAGATCTCGTGCACCTGGGTATACAAATTTCGATTGGTCACGTGGCCTGGCGGCCATATTGGATTTTCCAAAAACATAAAAACGGCTTCTTCTGGTGATCCAGGGGTCTGGTCAATTTGAATTTTTTCATAGAGCAAACATGACCTAAGGTCTTTGGAATTTGCAAATAAAATCGCGTGCGATTACGTGATTTTAGCCACCATATTGGATTTTCTAAAAAAACTAATTTAATCTTTAAAAACTTCTTCTTCAGAACCAACATACCGATTGAGCTGAGAATTTACTCATGTCATCCCAAGTGTGATCTCTTTCAAGTTTGCAAAAGACATTTTGATCGGTCACGTGATTTGGCCGCCATATTGGATTTTCGAAAAATACCAATTTAATCTTCAAAAATCTTCTTCTCCAGAACTAAAACACCGATTGAGCTGAAATTTTACTCATGTCATCCTTAGAGTGATCTCTTTCAAGTTTGCAAAAGACATTTGGATCGGTCACGTGATTTGGCCGCCACATTGGATTTTCGAAAAATACCAATTTAATCTTACAAAATCTTCCTCTCCAGAACTTAAACACCGATTGAGCTGATATTTTACTCATATCATCCTTAGAGTGATCTCTTCAAGTTTGCAAGAAAACATTTTGATCGGTCACGTGATTTGACCGCCATATTGGATTTTCGAAAAATTCCGATTTAATCTTTAAAAATCTTCTTCTCCAGAACTAAAACACTGATTGAAGTAAAATTTTACTCATGTCATCCTTAGAGTGATCTCTTTCAAGTTTTTAAAATACATTTGGATCGATCAAGTGATTTGGCCGCCATTTGGATTTTCGAAAAATACCAATTTAATGTTTAAAAATCTTCTTCTTCAGGACCAAAACACCAATTGAGCTGTAATTTTCCTCATGTCATCCTTAGAGTGATCTCTTTAAAGTTTGCAAAAAGCATTTCTATCGGTCAAGTAGTTTGGCCGCCATATTTGATTTTGCATAAAAGATATGCTTACCAATGAAATCTACAGTAACTATGAGATGATGTTCAAAATCCTTCTTTTGGTAAAAGATACAAAAGACTTTCCCAAGCTCAAATTTTGCACATAATATCATCAGTGCAAGAACTTGAAACAATGTTAACCGCTTGGCCCCATCAATGCTGCTTGCAGCTTTAATTTACTTTTGTCATTCTTGTTTCTATGGTTTAAATATTTCTTGATGAACCAATTCAAACCAAATATGAGCAAACTGTCCTTGACAGTATTTTTTTATTTTGGGAGGAATTTTTGTTATTTTTGGTCAAAAAAATTTGTTTCTCAAAAAGTACTCGTTTGATAGCTTTGATATTTGGTATACAGGTTCTTAGGGTGAAATCTGCAATTTTGTGTTTTTGGGGCAATGTATTTTTGCCATTTTTGGTCAAAACATGTTTCTCAAAATTTACTTGTGTGATACCTTTGATATTTAGTAGACATGGATGATCTTAATTTAATATGTTCAAATTGTGATGACATTTTCAATTACGTTATTGTTTTTCTGGTCAAGCTCTTGCAAGCTTTTCTGAGTGGGGCCCAGTATCATCGTGTACCCCATGGTCACTACTTGGTCCACTGTTATTCAGTATTTATGTATATAATTTAAAGATCCATTAGCTGTAACTTTGGTCATTTTGTAAATTTTGTTTGTTCTTTGTATCATCTGCAGTTTCTGGTTTGAATCCCTGAACCATGGAGAAATTCCTAATATTTAGCTCATAAATATACCCTATATGAGTATTATCTGCATTGTTATTGTTTAAATTTTGTATTCAGGTCCGGACTAGAATACATTTATCAACAATTACAATGGTCATTTCATATACACAGGCTGTGTTGGCAAGCAGGACACTGGGCATTGGTCATGATGATCGGATTATAGTAAAATTCTGTAGTTGATACATTGAAACAGAGTAGTGAAAATGTCCCTTTAACAGGTGATTGTATAGATTCACAATGTCTTTTATATGCTGATGATGCGAAAATCTTTAGACCTATTAAAACTATTTCAGATTGTTTAAAATTTCAAGAAGATGTTAATAGAGTTGTCTTTTGATGTCGATGTGGGAGTTCTTTTAACCTCAAAATTAAAGATTTTCAGATCAATTTATTTTACTGTAAATCAATCTCTCAGAATGTTGGATTTTATAAAACGAAACTCAAAATTTTACTTAGGTTCAAACTTGTAAATCTCTTTATACTTCCCTTGTGAGGAGCTGTCTGCAGTATAGTTCTGTTGTCTGGAACCCTTGGCAACCATCAGATATGGAATCACTTGAAAATGTCCAACGTAATTCATTAAATGTTTGTTTCAAGGCTCATATTTTATATCATGCTGACCAGTATGAAGCTCTGTGTACTATGTTTAACTTACCGACTTTTGAGCACCATCGCTCTTATCTTGACATGATGTTTCACACAAGCGTGTAAATGGGTTTTGTAACTTATCAGATGTTTTATCAAAGCTTTACTTTAATGCACCTGGCAAAATTTTGCACACCTGTCCTACATTTTGATTATCCAATAGCCAAATCAGTGTTTTTAAATTTTCTCCACTCAACAGATGTATGAGCAGTTTTAATGAATTGGTTCGTAACAATTACGATATTGATGTTTTTAGTGATTCATTTAAAACTGACATTAGACATGTTATTACGGTGGCCCAAAACTACCTGTTCTCCGCATTCAAAGTCTGCGTCGCATTCAATTGCAGACTTTGAATGCGGAGAACAGGTAGTTTTGGGCCACCGTCATTAGACATGTTATATTTTGACAACTGTAACGTTCTTGCTGATTTGTTTGCTTTGTTCTAATTTTCTGTTTGTATCCTACAACTCGATTTCAGTTTTTGTAAATATTTTTGTTACTTTTTGTTTGGTGCTGGCTTGTTCACTTTTACGCAGTTTTTTACCATTTTCTTTCGAGTTTTTGAGGAACCTGTAAATGGGACTTGATCCCGTACGATTTCCAAATAAATAGATGAATAAATAAATAACGTATTTTGGGGCAATTTTTTACCATTTTGGTCAGGTCGACCTGAAGTGGGCTATCAAAGATTTCCTCCATCAACGTATGAGTCACAAAAAGTTATTCTCTACATAACACAAACTTATCGACTGTTAGGTCGCTTGTTTTAAACTTCCAGAGAAACATCTTCAATTTTGTACTTTTGTGAAGTTTCTTCCTAATTATTGGCAGGAATATTCCACTGTATTGATTTTGAAACTTGATTTGTAAACCCATATTGCCATGTCAGAATGAGATGAACAAATGTAATATTTTTTTTAATTTTTCTTTGTAGTTCTTGGCAAAAAAATATCTCTACAACAACCCTTCCAATGCTTGTTTGCAATTTGGCATGAAGGGTCCATTGAGTGGTAGTACCATAACTTATTCAGAGTGTGTTGATATGAACAAAATTAATAAATATTGTGAAAAAAATTCTTATTTTTTGCGATTTTATACCTGGAGGAACGAAGAGTACAAAATGTGGCCATTTAGGAAGTATTTTCTATGGTAAACGGTATTGGTGTTAAAATGTAGTAAAAAATCATTAGAAAGCAAAGCTGAAGGTGATTTTTCCCTGATACTTGCATCAAGTTTTTTGTACATTGGCTTATTCTTTTGTGTGTTCTGTACAGCGTACTGTGACGTGTAGTGCGTTTCTTAAGAAATTTTAATAATAATGATAATAATAATAATAATAATAAAAATAATAATGGTTGGACTGGAAGAAAACAACGTTTACTTTTCCTTCTGCGTTAATTGTTGTATGTTGAAATCTCTCTATGTATCTGGTATATGAGCAAAATGTAAACATTGGTTGCATTTTATGTATTTCAGTCAATGTCATCTATTGTTCATGAAATATCAACAAGGGTTTTGCTGTGTGCCTGTAAAAGATAACGTAAGCTTATATCTCAACACATAAACTGCCTAAGCTGCAGGTTGATTGTCTAAAAAATTATAATCCGGGCGGTAGCTGCAGTACTATAACTCGAGGTTTTCCTGGGTATTTGAGTCGGTTAAAAATTATAACCAATGGGCTAAATCGGGGGGGGGGGGGTATCTGCAGTACTGCAACTCGAGATTTTACTGGGTATTTGGGTCGGGCGTCCCAAATACCAAGGTAAAACCTCGAGCTACAGTATTGCAGGTAACCCGAGGGGTCACAGATATGAATGATACACTGTTTGGAGGGTCTAGATGGTGGTATTTCCATAAAGTGGATGGTTATATAACACTATGTCAAGCCGCGCCGGTACCTAACAACTGATGACCCTGTAGAATAATGCAGGCTGCTTCACTCAAAACCGACCGATATCGGGGTATTCATATGTGGGTCAAAGGTTGATGGGTAAATACCGTCATTTCGTGACTCGCCTTACATACCGGAAATGGCAGCCAAGACATTCAAATATTTCGCCTTCGGCAGCAATCTTTTGCAGGAGAGAATACGTTTGAATTCGCCGTCTGCTGTATTTGTTTGTGTGGCAAAATTGCAGGTGAGTTTTCCAATACGGACGCTATTGTAAGGTAGCGCTGAAGGTGTTATACATATGGCAGGCATGTTGATGGCGTATTATACATACATGCATACATACATACATACATACATACATACATACGCTTACATATATATATATATATATATATATATATATATATATATATATATATATATATATATATATATATATATCACAGGCGCTCCTCAGCTGGGTAGTCTGCTAAGGAGATCAATTTTCCGATCGATCTATTGATCCCCTAGTCGATATGCCCGCCACTGCAACCTAAATACTCCAAGGTATGCTACAGAATCACTCAAAAAACACACCACCCGATTTGTCAACTGGCCGTGCGCTCACACAAAACATTCAGAACTGCACTCCCATATACCTAGTTGGATCACAATTTTAACCATCTCCTCGAAAATCACGCCGATGAACGTGTTACTCGCGTCATCTTGAAGAAAAATCGGCCGTGTTTTTAGACCAAGCGCAGTGAAATGTGGCCTGCAGAACGATTCTACCATATGACGTAATTTTTTCCACTGCTGATTGGTTCAAATGTACTTCACCAGTGACGTATTGCAATGACCTTCGTTTTGGCCGTTGATTAGCCGATTTCTTCAATGCTTAATCTATACTTATGTTCTGTGTATACACCTAGAGTTTCTTGTTCCACTTGCCATAGTATGTATTGAAACACCATATATATACTTTCAACATCAACAGCAGATGTATATTGTAATTTTAACAACTAAATTGCAGTCTAGGCTAGTGCTTGACTGTATATAATACCAATTGTCGACGAGCCAAATGCTTGTTTTTAGGGAGTCAAACAAGAAACTGTCGACGCACAAAAATATAGAAAAATATATTTTAAAAAATCAGCTACTGCCACTTTCACATGTCACTAATGAAAAGAAACATGTTGTACATGAAAACGATTGGAACTAATTTGGGATAATTGGATGGTGAAGTAAATTGAATGTCTTTAAAATCTACAAATGTAAGCTCATCTGCTTTTCTTTTTACATTACACACGTGTTCTTATGAGTAATTTGTAATATTGAGACATTCAGCTATAGGGCGCCTTACATTTTTGAGAAATTTGAAAAATATGAAGATCCAGTTATCCCAATTTAGTTCCAATCGTGTTCATGATGTCTCTGACAAGTTAAATATATGGCATTCAGCATGTTTTGTGAGTAGAATGCTTTTAAAGAACATGTAACTGTTGCAAAGAACAGACTCTTATCTATCACAATCCCCCTTACCAAATAGGGAAAACTAAACCAGTTTTAAAAAATCTGATTGGTAGATTTTAAGACGTCTGATAAATACACTGTTGGGTATCTTTGAAAAATTCTCCAATAAATAAATTTTCACACTCCCTGGGTAATTGCCTCATATCACGCAAGCATGAACAATCTGTCAGACAAATGACTTAATTTTTTTTAAAATCAGGTTGAACTGCTTTTCGCTTGTTAACACAGTCTGAGTTTGAATATGCGGCAATGGTATATTGACATGTCAAATTATGGCTGGACTGAAATGTAACCGCCAGCAATGTAATATAAGTGTACATAACATGTATGCAGACTGTATTGATAAACTGAATGTATCAAATAAAACACGAGATTGGAGTTTATACAAAGAGCATAAACACTGGAAAAAAGATATCAAAACTTTAGTTTAATATTGTCCGCTTTAATATATTTGGGCATATAATAGGGAGGGGGATTAAAAAATTGTTGATCATATAGAGGGGGAATTTGAAATGTTTTAGCTAAGGTGTATTGAGGGGGTGATCTAAAACAGAATTAAGATTTTTGATTGCGATTCCTTAAGCTCCAATGACTGTGAAACAGACCTGTATTAAAGATTGTCATGTAACGATAGTTTTGATTTCTTCATTAACAGCAGTGAAATGATAAAAAAAACTTTGATTAAACAATGAGATTACAAATCAATAATGTTTACTTTGTATTCATGGGATTACAAGCTTGCGTTTGCCAGGAATATCATCATACAGGAGAGGCAGAAGGTCATGGGGACATCGAATTGGGGTATTGGTGGTATGGCTACCATCATTGAATCGCCTGGTGAACATGTGTGGGGAACATTGTGGGAGATTGGAGAAGAACATCTACCAGCTTTAGACAGGTAACAAAGATTAAACGAACTTTATTTCACTAGTATAGTGTAATTCCGCCTAATCTAACCAGTAAAAACATAATTATTATCCAAGATCATCAAAGAAATAGAGTATTAACTTTTTTGAAGTAATGTGGTAGTCAAACCTACAAAGGATGAAGGCTTTATGAGACTCATTTATACAGTGCTTGCATTCAGTTTGAGTTCTCTCATGGGTAGGATCTGTCAATTTTGGATGAGGGTTTAAGATATTGTGTAATTTCTGTAGTCTGGACCATGTATTCTTTCAGTATTTTACACCCAGGGGTTTTTTAAGCTACATTTAATTCCTGTAAACTACTAGTATTAATGTTAATGTAACACTATGCATCCCAATGTGGACAACTTGTATGTGGTATATGGTAACAAGGTTCACTACTGTGCATAAATACTTCTGAATACATGTTTATCTTGCAGACAGGAAGGGGTTCATAGGAATTCCTACAGGCCTCTCACAGTCACCGTTTGCAGTCAAGAAAATGAAGTGTTTGAATGCCGAACCTACCAGATCATTGATGTTGCAGAGTTCATAGCTCCTACACCTCAATATTTAGGTGTCATTCTTAACGGCGCAAAGCAGAGCAGACTCCCTAAAGAATACATGGTGTTCCTCGGGAAGGTGGAACACAACGACTATCAAGGTGACTCAGGAATTTTTGACCAGGTACAAGCAGCCATGGACTGAATACAGTTGAATGACTCAGGGATATTTAAACAAAGCCAGAATGTACATACACATCAGGGTATTAATCGAAAGCATTTTACAATAGCTGCCACATCACATTGTACACTGAAGTGCGCACAAAGTGACAACAGCTTGGAATTTGTGATTTTTCCAAATAACTGCCAATCAGTATTGCCAAGCACATACAAGCAAAGTAAATGCAGCCATCAACGTAATCCCAAGTTTCATCTCTACAAAAGCCACCCATGGTGATCAGGGACTGCATCAGACCATAGACCCTCGAGGGTCTATGATCAGACACACGATTCTCTACTTTCCTTTTTACTAATCCAGCATGTAACTTTCTCAGCTGCTTCCCTAAATATACTCGAACTTGGACATACATTCAGTTATTATCACATTGGTCGTGAAACAACAAAATATTAAAATCGTGAAAGTAAATACGCTTGCAGTACAAAGCGACGCATAGTGCTGAGCGAATCAATCCACCTGTACTGCATTCATCACTCGACGTTAGTTTATACCTAGTGTTTTCAGTTTCATGGGTTGACCTATGGGGTGAAAGGGTACAAGTGGGTCATCATATAATGTATATCAGAAAGCAACATGTTATATATCGGCCAGTTGGCATACCCATATGTTCTCAGCAAATCCATTGGAGTAGAAAACCAGGTGAATCTGTGAACAAATGAATAGATTGATTGATATACATTAGGATCGACTTGATTACGAAGTGCACAAATGTTATGTCTAAATATCAGGTCCTAATCCTTCCACTCAGTTTCATTATGTGGTGGTCACCGTGCCACACTTTTGTGAGTGTGTTCACTATCAAAATGCACCTGCCCTACTCGTTTACAAATAGGTAGTCAAATCCAAAACGCGTCAAAAATTGAGTCGTCGTACATGTGATACGCACTCCTTCGAATGATGTATTGGTCCGTCCCTAACATGTGGTACACTTCAAAAATTCTCCAAAGAGTACATGTGTATTAGGGGTTAACCATTTGATTTCTGGGGGAGCTGGATAATTCAAAAATGTTGTTGGTCAGTTACTGGGAGAAAAATTTTCTGTGCAGTGGCGTGGGGAAAAACCACGGTATACTAGTAGTATAAGAATAGCTGCTGCTGACAATTATTTTATTGTTTATTGTTTTTAGTCCATTTCCTTATATTGAAGTTTACTAAGGGGCCGTCGATAATAAAAGCTGACGCATGACAAACGTAATTCTTTCGTTTAGGGGGGGGGGGGGGGTAAAAGCTCATTTCGTTTTGTGTGCGTCAAAATCGCATAAGGATTTTCTATTGTTTTCGAAGTGCGACTTTGCAGCGAGAACGCAAAACTACCTTCGCGTTCATCGAGAACAGAATGACCACAAAATACGGAGACAGAAAAGACAACGAAATACATGAATGTGAAATAAAAACTTGTATGCTTTTTCAACGTGAAACATGTATGTGAAACATTTTCCTACGTGCGAAATACATTAAACTGTTCTGTCTAAAAAAGTGAAACGCGTAAAGTGGAGTTTTATAATTACTGTGCCCTTCCGGTATTTTTCATGGGCGTGCGGATCGGAGAGGTGCGTGTGGGTTTGTCAGAAACGGCATCATAATAACTTTCGTTTGAGGGGAGAGGGAGGGGGTTTCAAGTAAAACGAAGGAATTACGTTTCTTGTGCGTCAGCTTTTATTATCGACGGTTACTAACATTGTAAGTGACGACGTTGGATGGTTATTGACATCGTGTAAAGCATAGCTGATTCAGTTTCTTTATTTCTTCATTTCGCTATTTCACCGTTTCGCGATTTCGTCGATTACAATTAGCCCCTATTTGTGCACATTCGTATACAAGGGCAAGCCAAATAAGGCTTAAAGTTGGTCGCAAGGATTTCGTGGCCGACGTTTTCTCTTATCGACTGGCGAGGATTGAACCTATAGGTTACAATTTTATTTATTTATTTATTTATTTATTTATTTATTTATTTTCGCCACAGCGGGCGGTGAAATCTCCTTCTATGTCTCAGCGGATAGCTTCAAAAAAGCCCGGCGAGTGGGCAGTGTGCGAGTATTGTTCGGCTTGTTTCGTTTGTGCCGGTTGGGAGTGCGAAAAACATGTGACAAAACGAGGGCATCGGGGAACTTTTCAGTGTGGAGAGGCGGCGAGGTTGTTTCCTTTGGGAAATGAGAGAGGGGTAAACATCTAAAGTGGGTGGGATGGGGAATTTCTCTTATCACAACGGGATGGCGCACACAAAAATGTTTTAATTTCTCTTCCAAATTGTTAATTTTGTTCACAAATACGGTTACTCTACCCCAATCGTGACTTAGTAGAATTTTTTATCATATTTTACATGTGAAACAATCCGTTTTACAACTTCCAAAATCCCTGGCTGGCTGCTTCGGCACACTCGAAGTCTATTCAGTTCGAGGTCAAACGCCAGCCTTATTATACAGGTCGATGTACTGTCAAGGTTGCGAGACTCTTCGTCAAAGACCCTGTACAACCATTCCATGGGTCAGCTGTCAGCATCTAACCCAGCTCTGGCACTGTACCGCTCGCCACGGGAGGGTCGTAAACGCTTTCTGTCCCGAGAAACTTGTCATCAAACTAGAATGTCTTCGAGTACTTTCCGGTATTTCGCCTTCGGTAGTAACCTCCTCAAAGAGAGGATACACTAATTCGCCCTCAGCCAAGTATGTGTGCATTGCCAAACTAGAGGTGAGTTTGCAGGCTACTGAAGGGGAATTGAGCTCATCCATATGTCACGTCCTGTCACATCCTGTTAATGCACTCAAGGTGAAGTATATCAGTAGCAATAGCACGGGGTACGCCGGGAACTGGGTATTTGTAATAGTGTAGAGTTTATGCTACGTTCCGACGTTCTGACATGTACAGTAGACTATCTTCGTATGAGAACGTCGGAACATAGCATAAACTCTACACTATTAAAATTACCCAGTTCCCAGTGCGCCTGTGAGGAGCGGCCTCATAAGATCACATCTGAAGAGTTGGTTTCGAAACGTCCAATCTATAGTGGAATAGGTGTTATTTTTATCCTTTAATTTTCTAACGAGCAATATGAAACTTTAACCAGCTTATATACGTAACTGCTAAATCAAGGCCCATTGAGTTTCTAGGTCAACCTGGCGTGAAAATATGGCACCCTTTCACTCTGTGTGACCTAGCTTACAAAATCCGATCTCTGGTGCAATCACCTGAAGGCTACACACCTTTCACGATAAAATTTTATGGGACTTCCGTTCGCCACGCTACCGTCGTCAGTGTTCCCAAATGAAAATTTAATCATTTTATGTCGTTAGATCTACCATACCAAGGGAGGTTATTACACATGGTGTTTATGTTCACTCGCAATCTTTTCCTGAGCGAAAATTTGACAGACAGATAGAGATTTTAGAGTATACATGCATGTTTTGGCGGAGACGTACACACAAACAACACCTGCGGAGGAAACATTTGTAATTCCTCGAAAACACAGCGTCCAGAATGTAACATGCAAGGATGGTGGTACCTTACAGCTTTTGTGACGTCGCAATAGTTGATAAAGACGCGACTCATTGCCGACGAATGGATTCTAAAACCTCGACTAGACTCTTTTACCAACGAATGTTTTCCTTAATTGAAGAGAAAAACTAGTTCCTTTGAACCCGAATGCACAAGGTTGCTATTTTGAGCGTCCTTACCGCTTTTGTTAACTTTAGCTTCTACACAACAAACTGCAATGAAACTTTGCATCAATACGCACTTCATTCACAGGAGGATGATTGTTTCACAAACGGAAAAATTATTTATCATCTAGGCAACAGGTATAATGAAATATGAATATTACTAATAAAATCCGATTGTATTTGATCAGGGTTTAGTGTTCTTTCCATTCTGCTTAACTTGAAAAATTACTAAACGGGTACAAAAGGGTTAACTTTCCTTTCCGCTCTGCAGTACATGGAAAATTGTCCCAATGTTTATGGATTTTTCAAGTAATGCTGAACGGAAAGGAAGCTCAACCTTGATCAAATTCCAATCTGATTTTATAGTAATATTAATATTTCACAACTATTTATCTATGATGATAAATAGATCATAAATACCTTTACCGCCTGTGGTTGTTTAGATATGTACGCTTGCCAAATTTGACAAGTTTAAACGGCGGGTATTTTTTTTTCAGAATTAGAATCTTCAAGTAGGCTACACTGTAATGTGTGGGTATGTGTGGATGTGGGTGACAGAAAGAGAGAGCGAAACCACTAGGAAAAATACACACAATGTTTTACAATTTAGCTTCCGTAACGTTCTCTCTCAAAACCTCAACAATATCGCATTGTTATTATACAAATATTGAGTATATTTCACAGAATATTTATTTATTTATTTATTTATTTATTTATTTATGCCATTGGAACACTTACGATTAATATCCCTTTCAGAGTCGATTGTTAGACTTTTGGGATTTCGTTTGTCCTCTTAGTTTTTTCGGCATTGTACGCAGAATTACAGAGAGACCACTGTTTACTTCTGAAAACACGTGTTTAATGTTAGTGACGTCGATGGCCAATTTTCTTCCGGCACACTCAGTCAAATTCTTCATTTAATTTGGGAGATGTGAATTAGTTGGTTTGTTTGTTTGTTTGTTTTAGTCTGTTTTTAAGACATTTAACGTGGAAAAAACTATTACACTCCTTTGTTCTGTAAAGCTACAACATTTTAAAGTTACAGTTGAGTTTCGTGTGGAATCTGTAATCGTAAAACCATCGTTAGAATTGAGTGTATTATCCATATGTGTTACTAAGGCTAGCTCATACGAATAAAACTAGCAAAAATGGAACACCATGGGTGTTAGATGCGTATACCTCCACCTTAATGCGCTGAAATAAAATTATGATTTAACCCCTCCTGTTTACTAATTTCCACGTGGCACACTTGATATGATAATTAGGAGCATTATCACTGTTTGAGGAAAACCTTGATCCTTGTTAATCTATTACATCTTTCAATGAGTGTTCTCTGTTATCCTTCATTTCTTGTAGTTTAGAATCAATCTGGTCACTTTGTTGTTCAGCGAAGCCGAAGAAAATATGCTTTGGACATGTCAAAGCCACAAAGAGATCTGCTAGATTGTAGACTAGATTTCCTGCATTTTTTAGGGTTACAAATTGGCATTTTCCGTCAACGTGCGCTACAAGAATCAAGAGAACCCAAGATGGGGACCTGGCGGCGTCGCCACCATCGTTGAATCACCCGGTGACTGTGTTTGGGGAACACTGTGGGAGATACGAGAAGACGATTTACCAGCATTAGATAGGTACGCTCAGACCGGCACACCTAAAGAACACTTAGGGGGTCTTTCCCCCCACAATGATGTTAGGCAACTGGGCCCCATAAGATTGTGTTGATTTGTAATATTTTTCAGTGCGGGCCCTGTATACATTTATACGATTCCTAGCTTATTGTGTTGATAACGCCTTTATTGTGATCGTTGTTCATTAATTTCGGACTAAACAACAAATGTTATGATGATACAAACATATGTTTATTTAAATCAGATCTACTATACAACAGTTATAATGCATCTATGATATGACATTTGGTCAAGGGTATGACGATCAGAAATAAACGCGAATTCATTCGACTCGCTAATTTTTCACTTTTAGACTTCAAAATGCTCAAAACCTCTGTCAAGCCTACACGCTGTCAGTTCGCGTGCACTTTGTCTCCATAGTTCATGTTGGTTTCATACTTACTACGTTCTTCCATTGAGAAATCTTGAGAAAGTTACAACAAAACAACAGGTTCACTTTGATGATTGAACATTTCAAATGTTGTCAGATAAATAATGGATTTCGTTTATAAATTTGGGTCCGTACATGTAGTTTACCTTTTCTTCATGAGGTTAACCCTCTGAGCGCCAAAGTTAATTTTTCTTATCTTATAAAATATACCCCAGTCACTTTTTTTAGATTTTTGCCAAAGTTTTGATGAAACACTGTAGCCAATGAAACATGATGTCCATTTGGTCCAAAATTATCCAAGTAATTACAGAAATATCTATAAAAATTGGTAAAATGTTGCACTAAAAGTTTGGCGGGAAAAATTACAGCACTCAAAGAGTTAACCATAGGATTCATTTTCACCCAAAAGTCAGTTAAGTGACAGGCAGATTTTAATAAACATATGTTTTGTGATCTAACTACACAGCTTTCATGTTGTGACAACTGAGAAACAATCGGTATTACTTTCTGAGAAATCAGTCGTTATCTTCTTTTTTTCAGGCAAGAAGGCGTTGATCATAATTATTACCAATCTCTGACAGTTAATGTGTCCAGCCCAGAAAAAGAGGTCTTCAAATGCCGAACCTACCAGATGCCTGACGTGGCAGAATTTCTGGAGCCGTCACCCCAGTACCTAAACGTGGTCCTGGAAGGAGCTTGTCAGAGTGGGCTTCCAGAAGAATACATAGCGTTTCTGAAAACAATAAAACACAATGACTACCATGGTAACGTGAATGTATTGACAAGAATACACCCGGAGGCATATGAAAAAAAGTAGGCCTAACAGACGGTCTTCCGTGTCATGAAAAAGTGTAACATAAATATTCTGCATTTACTGGAAAGTTAGATGAAAATTTCAGTGAAATATGGCACCCTGTCTCGTTTATTCATATTTTCTGTTCCGAAATGTACATCTATTTGGGTGGTGGGAATTTGACATGTTTTCGCAGTCATTACAGATTGATATATGTCTTTCAATGTTTTTTTTATAAATACAGTATGACTCAAATGTATAACCTGCAGTCACTTTATACAAACAGAAAACATGTGTTCAGTGTTTCTATGTACATGTATCTATGTATCTACGTTAAGTAAGTTATCTTGAAAACTAATCTACCCATGATCTTGAAATTGGGTATGAAGGTGTATCAATGTTTAGCTTTTTCGTTTGTTTGATTGTTTTTGGGTTTTGTTTTTTTCCCCCCATTTTAACAAAGAAATCTTTAGAAATACTTTGCATAAAAAATTCACATGTGGATTTGATATAGCATTTTACTTGACAGATGGCATAGGCCTATTTCGATCACGTATGTAAAAGTTCTTTGATGTTTTAAGCATCTATTTCAGTATGACAGACATCGTTATCCTTGCTGTGTATATTTTTTAAAAGTGAGGTTGTTTTTATTTATCGCAACACGAATAAAAATAGGATCTAGGTGACACCGTTTTTGTGTTGTTCAGTTCCGGATATCGCCTAACAAGCCGGCGTGAAGGAAGTATTCCGAGAAGAGAACATAAAAGCGACTGATCTCACAGCAAATCCTACATTGTGCAAACTACATGGCGAGTAACAGCAGAGAAAGTCAACCAAGAACAGCGGGGAAAATGAAGATTTCGCCGTTTTTCGAACAAGTAGTATTTCTGTTTTGCCAGGTATGATGCTCATAAGTGATTTTGCCGAATAGATCCTTTTTCTATCAGTCCCAATGCACATTATCGGATCTTTCACGTTTTGTGTTTGCTTGCACGTTGATAACAGTTCTTTACCGTTTCTGAAAGGTTGTCGGAATTTTCATTGATGGATGAGAGCTTCGGAAAAGAACAAAAGTGGTTGACTTTCTGAATACGATTTTTATTTCCTACATTCTTTCATCGAATACTGATTGTGTTCAGCACTCATCTGAGATTTTTGGGTTCCGGAGACGCCGGCAGAATATGTGGTCTATGGTTTACTTGTGCAGAAGACTCTTTCGAAGTATTAAAGAATCTATACGCATGTGAAAGTGAGCCGAACGAGTTTAATCGAATTGCTAACGAAAGTGGTAGAAAAGCCGTCCGGTTGTGTCGTACCTCTGTGAATGAAAGTTCATATCTTTTTCGGGTATAGTACGTACATTTTGTCTTTGCTGCTAGACTTCCCAGATCTACACGGGAAGAAATACATATTTTAGGTGAATGCTATTCTCCAGAGATAATAACCCGATTCAAAGTATGTGATACAGAAGTTTGGTAAAACTTGAATGGTTTTGGTGAAGTAGTCCATGACTGGTTTGCAACGTATTGATAATACGACCTGAACTAAAGCGATTTTCTCATTTTATATTATTCTTCCGGCATCATCCACAGAAGACTGTCGTTGAGGGAACATATGAAGGTTAGTGGGTGATTTATTGATTGTTTGTGCTGTCTAAATGCTCTCTGTTTTTGCATTAAGGTAGTGTATGTCTTAAACTGAAGGACTTACACCAGTCTGCACAAACTTTCCTCAATCGTTCTCTTACCAAATCAATAATAGAAATCAGGTATCACCGTAAGTTTGGTACAAGAGAAACAAATTACCTAACATTTATCGACATTTGAAATTCAAAATGGCCGCCATGCTTTGTCAACTCTATGGAGAAAAAGAAAATTTCCTATTTTCGAAATACTGGGCCGGTGATTTTTTTCCATGCTCAAAGAATCTTAAAATGAGCCCCACAAGTAGAAGACCATAAAAGTACCGTTAAAATTAGACAGTCCGAATATCTGTCCACGATGAGCATTCTACCTGCAGCTTCTATGCTCTATGAAGGTCCCGTTACAGCAACGGTAAAACCGCTTTTTTACCGTAGTCGGCAAGCGTGAGCCCTCGTCCAATCAGAACGACGTGTTGACGTGACTGACACACCGATATAATTATAACACGAAACATGTTAATTCCGTATTGATATTTTCCAGAATACGTCGCGTGACGAGAGAATAGATATGTCTGGTCCTACCTGAATCGACAAAAGTGATGTCAGAAGGTATTTTGAAAGACTATTTGAAAGATTCAAGTGCAACCAAGGATGTTGCTAGGTATGCTTAGGATATTTTTTGTGAAGAAATTGGTACTCCTGTTATCGCTCTGGATAAATAGTCTTTCAAAAATACCCTCTGACGTCACCTGTCCATTCAGTGGGACTGGACTTGACGTATCTATTTTCTCGGCACGTGATGTATTGTGGCTAATAGCAACACGGAATGATGTGTGGCGTGCCATAATAACATTTATTCAGGTTTATGCTTTTCGGTTCGGACTTAACGCGGATCTTTTATTAGCTTCTCTGATAACATATCTGTTGCCACAAATGAGAGAGGGGGACCATTAAATCCCCGTTAGCTGTATCTTTCTGTAGTTTGTTTAGGTATGATGGTTTGAAACCAACAGCAACTTACGTAACGAATGCCTACTGAAGCTGTGACCACGGAACGTTTCTTGTCAAACAATGACGACGAAAGCACAACTTGAAATTTAAAGTTTAACAACAAATTAATGTTCAAATTACGAGTCAACTACAGCACAGTACTGTAGATTTCCCATAATTCATTGCGATTTGTATCCTCGGAGGATACCTGAGTGAAGTCTACTATGTCTCCCATGTGTAGACAATTCACAGACTATTTATCAAAATTTTGAAAACGTACTTTTATGCACACCATTCTTCTCAATTCTCATCTTAAATAATTTGGAAAATTATGCATAATTGAGAGAGGAGATAGCATTCTTTGTGAAATTTGCCAGAGATTGTGTCCTCAGTCATACAGAATAATGTGATGGAAAGTAGGGAGACTAGTTGCACCTGTTTTATGAAGCAAAAGGATATTGATTTTTTGCAATGGAAGTGACAAAAGAAATTTGCATGCTAAGTTTTCTCAGAGAATGAACCCTTCAGTTGAGGAGGTACCGTGGACCAGTGGTTAGGGTAACGGACTCACTATCGGAGGATGGTGAGTTAGAGACCCGGTTCAAGTCCTGGTAGATCCAGAGTAGCGGATTCACTGTCGGAGGATGGTGAATTCGAGACTCTAGCTGGGTGTTGTGCCCTTGAGCAAGGCACTTTACTCCTCAGTGCTCCATTGGGGTAGTGGGTTATGGGTACCTCATCCTGTAAATGGGCTAGCACCCGTTGGATGATGGACTATAAAAAGTTAAAAGTTAAAAGTTAAAAAGTTAAAAGTCATAACTTGCTGCCTAAAAAGTATGGCATTTGTAGTACCTGCAGAATGTGACTGTTATGGTTGTTTAGTGGTTATTTTCAAACTTTCACTGAAATATCTAAAAGTACTTTTACTAGATATTATTTAAAAATTATTCTGATGCTGCACACTAGTGCTTACATGCAGAACTGAAAAAGTTTTTAGAAAAGTAACCTTCAAGGATACAAATCAAAGAGTATTGTGGGTAATTTATTGTACTGTGTACAGCCGCCTCAAATATACCGTAAGAATTGAAATAGTGACATTTTTGACGACAACATGGAGTAATAATGAATCCAAAACATATCTCCGACGATTGGGTTGTATTGTTTGGTATGTCAAATACAAACATATCAGCTCACAGGGCTTTAAGATAGAACGCGTCTCGGGGGCAGATATTCAGACTCTCAAACTTTCACAGTTCTTTTCTTATATACCACTTGTGGGGTTCATTTTAAAGCTCTTGATGTATGAAAACTTTTCACCGGCTTAGTTTTTCAAAAATCAAAAAAGTTTATTTTTCTCCGTAGAGTTAACACAGGGATGGCGGCCAATATGAATGTCAAATATCGCAAAATGTTGGTTCATATATTATATAATTTTATCTATGTATACCTACAAACCATTGAGTTTCGGAGTTCTTGCAATGATATCCATCAGGTCCGCCATTGGTAGGGGTCACTGCTGAACAGAAGCTGGTGACACGATACATCGGCTTTGGTGGAGAGTGGCAAGAAGTACCTGACAGCTGCTGCGTCATCAGAACCGAGATTATGAATGATGGCACCGTACTCGGTGTGGGCGAAGACGGCCTACTTTACACGAAATCGGGTCTGTACGAAGGTCAGTGGACGGCAGTCGAAGACAGCTGTTGCATTCAAGATGTCGCCGTAACTGCGAATGGCACAATCGTCGCTATCAGCAGTAACAAACGACTGAAGTACCGTAGCGACCTCAACGTTGGATGGGCACGAGCTCCCAGGAGTTGGGTAATACTTCGTGTGGATACTTTCGGCGATGGTAGGCTAGCTGGTGTCTCACAAAGGGGCAATCTAAAATTTCGTGATGGCCTCAATGGAAGGTGGAAAACTCAAGATAAGCGTTTCAAACTTCTGGATATCGCCATACAGCCGGATGATACTTTGTTAGGCATCAACAATGACACCTGTGGCGTTCACCTCCGAGACTCAGTAACAGGGGATTGGGGACCAGAACTGTGGGACAGCAGTGATCTGTGTGTGATATCCATCGCTGCCCCCGGGGTCCTCGGTATGTACTACTTAACACGGTTCCTCGATCGTTTGCATAACATTCACTGAATGGCGTTACGATTCGGAAAGAATTATCGACAGAGAATGTCATGATCAGAGCTATATTGTCACTTACACGATTTCTATTCACAGAATCTTTTCCATATACGAACACCTTAGGACACAGCAACTTAAACATCTGGGGATAACCAATGCTCTTGGATACAGCAATGTACTTGAAATGATATCTAAATTATAGATAATACTATGACTTAAGTTAGTACATTTTCATTTTCATGAATAACTGTTTTCATTACTTCGTATTATTACCCAAGAGATTGTCTAAGAATAATTTAGAAAACAATAAAAGTCAACGAACGTTTGAAACTCAAAACTTATGTTTATATATATATATATATATATATATATATATATATATATATATATATATATATATATAATAAAATTACTTATCTCCCTACCCTTTTTTAGGCCAAGGCGATACTCTCCATTTCATGACGCCATACACAGATGTTGCAGTCCAGGCAAGCGTCCCTGAAATGACCGACATGACTATGTGTCTCTGGGAAAAGGCAACTGCTGAGTCACCAGATTATGCTGCACTCGTGTCTTACAGCATCGAAGGCGAAGCCAATGAAATTCTCCTCTCAAACACCGTTTCGTTGGACCTCTTCATTGAGTCGGAGAGCTCTAGATCAGACCTGTTCTGCACTGATGGTTCATGGCATCATGTGTGTGTCACATGGTCGTCAGGAGCTGGAGCCTGGGCGCTGTATGATAATGGTCAGTTGTACGAGAGTGGTAGTGATTTGGAAGCCGGCCACATCATAGGAGCAGGAGGCGTTTTGATTCTGGGACAAGACCAGGATGAAACCAGGGGCGGATACGATGAAGAGCAAGCATTCATCGGATGCATTACTGGCTTCAATATGTGGTCCAGGGTTCTCAGCGCTCAGGAGATCACCCAAGTGACATCTGACTGCTCGATTGGTGGCGATGTATTCACATGGGATGTGATGGCTTTAGACTTTGTGCCCAACATGAATGCCTTCATCAGAAGTGCAACAGAATTTTCCCGTGAGTTCATCCAATTACTTATTGAATTCATCCCTGATTTCACTTAAAATACGTCTTACAATGTGTGTTATTGGTTTTAAATTGGAGATGATAACAGTGACGATAATAATGACGATAACAATGGCGATGATAAAAGATCGTGAATATTACAGTGATCAATTTGAACTTTACCGACTATTTTTCTAGTATTCTTTCGATGATTTTTTTCACCTATATCAACCATAATTTCTTGTTCTACTCCCCAATGCGTGTTGATATATACACTGTTACGCTTGTCAACTAAGTGTAAACTGCATATTATTGTTGACAAGTGAATTCTGGTCCGGACTAGGATTGTAAACAGTATTAGTGCATTTTGCACCTATAGACGCTGTGCTGAAAAAAGCGCACCCAAAAAGGTTGGTATTTGAACATTCTTTTGGGAGAAGAATAAGAATTTGTAACACACAAAATAAAAAGAATTAAAAAAAATCATTAAAAGTTACCAATCTGGGTGGTCATTTTGGACTTTCATGTGATCTCCACGCGCGCTTTAGTCAAAAAGACGTGAGGAAAATGATTTTCTCCGGCGCACACGGTGAGGAATTTGCCTCGCGAGCGAAAAATTATCAAACACGTTGGATATTTTGCTCAACGCCTCGCGAGGACAAAAACTCAAGAAAAATTGACCGCACACGAGAGTAAACTAGCTGAGCAAACAGCCTCGAATGAAATTTTGCTCAGCTACTTTCTCTCGTGTGCGGCAGGCTCTAATGTAGTATGCACCTCGAAAGTGAAAGACTTAAGCTTTTGCTCAAACTTTCCTCAATTAAGTTTTCGACGATTCTCTTACCAAAGCAAAAAAAAATTGGGGGTCACCGTGCAAAATTTGGTACTAGAGAGACATATTACCTGCGATTTCCCGATATTTGAAATTAAAAATGGCTGACTTCCCTATGTTAACTCTATGGGGAAAATAAAATTTTTCAATTTTCAAAAAGTAAGACGTTGAAAAGTTTTCTTACACCACGAGCTTTAAAACGAGCCCTACAGTGTTAGATCGGAAAAGAATTGGAAAAGTTTGAGAGTCCGAATATCTGTCCCCGAGGCGCGTTCTACTTTTGGTGCAGAGTTAGGAGATCCTTGTTATGGTGGCGAGTACACCTGTCTTATCGGGAATATCAGAATTTCAAAGCTATGGAAAACTCGACGGGTCTTGCGAAAAAGAAATTGTTGAATGATTTTGAATTTTGAAAGTAGGAGATATTCAAAGTTTTGCCAACTTTGAACGTGAACTTGTAAAGTAAAGCAGAGACCAACCATTCCGTTTTATATCACAACAGTTGAGGTTCCGCGTAGCTTACAGATAGGTCATTTTAGTCCGTGGGCTAGAGGGGGTCTACGTGCACCCCCCCCCCCACAGGATAACAAACCTGTATTTTTCAGAAGCCTTGGGATCCCTAGAATACGAAATGGAATTTTAACAGAAAAAAATATAGGGATGGGATAGCTGTTATGGTCATGTTTTGAAGGGTACCGCAAAATCACGATTTTGCAACCCAATTGCATTTTCCGTGTCAAATCTGTCTTCTTGTAAGTCATCTGCTGAGCTTATTTTGTAACATAACCTCACTTGTTTGGTACCATTAGAAAGGCAATTTATTCGTCTTTAAGATGACATATTGCAACATGCAATATATTCTACAGTTTTTGTGAAATATGACCAAAACTTACCCCATACCCCAAAGTTTAACATTGCAAATTACAGTAAATCTCAAATTCTACCAATTTTTTAGCTAGGCAGAATAAAAAATGCAATTCTTTGTATGAAATTGGTTTTATTTGGTACAGGGACATGTCGGAAATATGAAATAGACTTTTAACAGAAAAAATATTGGGTCTCTACAGCTGTAATGGTACCAAACAAGTGAGGTTATGTTAAAAAATAAGCTCAGCAGATGACTTACAAGAAGACAGATTTGACGAAAATGCAATTGGGTTGCAAAATCCTGATTTTGCGGTACCCTTCAAAACATGACCATGACAGCTATTCCATCCCTATATTTTTTCTGTTAAAATTCCATTTCGTATTCTAGGGATCCCAAGGCTTCTGAAAAATACAGGTTTGTTATCCTGTGAGGGGTGCACGTAGACCCCCTCTAGCCCACGTCCTATTTATGGTAGAATGTTCTTCTGAGATAATTATTCGGACTCTCAAACTTTTATAATATTATTTTGCCTACCAGTTGTGAAGATTCATTTTGAAGCCTACGGTGTTAAAAAAGTTTCCACAGGCTTAGTTTTGTTCAAATCGGGAATTTTATTTTCTGCCATATAGATTACAAGGTTTGGCGGCAATTTTGAATTTCAAATATGGGTTATTAATGTTTGGTAATTAATTTCTCTAATATCAAAATTTCCAAGATTTTGATTTTTGATTTTGAAAGAGAATGGTTTAAAGTATGCTCGACAAAAGTTTGAGCAATAGTTTATGTCTTTCATTTTCGAAGCGCGAACTACCTTAATTCACAATGATTGCTATAAATGTACCTGAAATTTCACCCTTTGAATGATCAGGTTGAGATGATCCTACATATGACTGCTCAAACTCGTTATATTCCACCAAGTTTCATCCATTCCTTCTCTTGATTTAGCCACCGTCAGGAGTCTCGAATTGGCCACAGCATATTCAAATGTTGCAGTTCAGGCAAGCGTCCCTGAAATGACCGACATGACTATGTGTCTCTGGGAAAAGGCAACTGCTGAGTCACCAGATTATGCTGCACTCGTGTCTTACAGCATCGAAGGCGAAGCCAATGAAGTTCTCCTCTCAAACACCGTTTCGTTGGACCTCTACATTGAGTCGGAGAGCTCCAGATCAGACCTGTTCTGCACTGATGGTTCATGGCATCATGTGTGTGTCACATGGTCGTCTGCAGCTGGAACCTGGGCGCTGTATGATAATGGTCAGTTGTACGAGAGTGGTAGTGGTTTGAATCCCGGTCACGTCATAGGAGCAGGAGGCGTTTTGGTTCTGGGACAAGACCAAGATGAAACCAGGGGTGGATATGATGCAGAGCAAGCATTCATCGGAAGCATTACTGGCTTCAATATGTGGTCCAGGGTTCTCAGCGCTCAAGAGGTTTCTCAAGTGAACGGTGATTGTTCCGTTGGGGGCGATGTTTTCAGTTGGAACACTGAATACCTGGACATACCAACCGAGGTGGGATTAGTAAAGGGCGACGTTTGCTGTGAGTTGTATTATGACCTTATTTAATTATTGTCAGATGAAAGAGCCCCTGTGTTCCATGGACAGCCGTTCTTTTTTCTTACAGCACTTCGAGTAGCTAACGTGCATGAGCAATATTATGAGATTGGCAAATCAATAAATTTCACCTGATCCAAAGATTTATCTCAAATCTTTCTTTTCCTTTGCAGGAATGGATCAAATTGAGGGCACCATTTGACCTTGCCACTCTACAAGATATTTTCTGTCCTTACCTTTCAAAAACAGCAGTGCGATGGTGGTGGGCTCGATTATGAATCTTCAACAGACTTGCTACATAACCATAGTTCAAATAAATATAAGAATGACCTTCTAATTTGTTTCTTTTTAATGTACTAATTATGAGGAAACTTTCACCTAACTTTCTTGTTACAAGGGCAGGAACTGTATTTTTTGATGATTTTTTTTCATTTTTTTTTGTGTTTTGTGTGTCATTGGCGAGGTCATGTTCTATTCCTCAATTTGTTGAAACACCAACTATTTAGCTTTTCAAAATGCACTTCTATTGTTTACCTTTCAATTTTAGTCCGGTCCAGAAAATCACACTGACTTGTCACGAACAATGACAACGTAGTCTACAGAATGAACAGGCTGAGTCGACAAGCTTAACACCGTGCGCCTCAACATGCTTCGAGCACTAGGACGAGAAACTGCAATTGACATTAAAAACAAAATTAGCCAAAATATCAAAGTTACAGCTGCTAGCCCTAACACATCGTTGAGATTTGATGTAGGACGAGTGCGCTTAGTTGATCCTAAGCACCTTCCCGGTATATCCGACGACCTGTCTCCCTGAACGGTCCAAACGTCACATTTGTTATTTATTTATTTACTTATGTATGTATGTATGTATGTATGTATGTATGTATGTATGTATGTATGTATGTATGTATGTATGTATGTATGTATGTATGTATGTATGTATGTATGTATGTATGTATGTATGTATGTATGTATGTATGTAGTATGTATGTATGCATGTATGTATGTATGTATGTATGTATGATGATGCATCGTGTGTATGTATGTATGTATGTATGTATGTATGTATGTATGTATGTATGTATGTATGTATTATGTATGTATGTATGTATACATGCATGCATGCATGTATTTATGTATGTATGTATACATGCATGCATGCATGCATGTATGTATATATTTATTTATTTGTTTGTTGTTTGCTTTTTTCATTCATACAATTATGCATTTTTATACGTTTATTTATTCGTTTGTTTGATTGATTGATTGATTGTCTGTTTGTTTGTTTGTTTATTCCACAATCAGGGAATATATCCGCACAGACTTCAAGTTGACTGAAGTTGGTGAAACTTCCGATCTATATTGAAGGTACAAAAATGTCACCTGATTGGTAGTTTATTTTGCATATGTAACCATAGACCCTCGAACGTTATTTTTCAGTTAACGTCTGGAGTCAGGGCATCCTTTCAAACTCATCTCAGCCTGTTTCTTTTAAAGTTGTCCAAGGACGATCGAATTATGCCGCAGAGAAATGAAAAACATGAGGTAGCCGGCAAATTGGGGGTAGTACTCTTTCCACAAATTATATAGAAGGGACATATTTTGCCGCAATATGACTAGAAACCGCTGATACGAGTTACATGTATTTTTGATGACCCGTTTGTCACAAAGCTTGATAACGTACCCGCAATCTGAATAGGGGCTTCATTTTCAATCCTTAAATAAAATAGTGCATATGTTCCAAAATATCACTCAGCCGGGTTACTCCTAAGTCCTGCAAACCTCGTCTGGATAAGATTAGTCCATTGAATAAAGCGTATGGAGCGGTATCTCTCTGTGGATTCTGTAAATTTTTTATTCTTTGGGGGCGTTCAAAAATATGGCCGGATGGGCTCACCTAATTGTCAAACATGGCAACGGAATTGAAAAGCCTTGTACAACAATATTTCGGAAAACATGTTTCCTTCTCTGAAGTCATTTCATTGTAGTCTAGTATAATCTGTCTCAAGTTGTTAATACTTTGCCTTTGCACGCCTATATAAGGGCTTTTCTTGCAAAAAATATTGCCAGCAGAAATGACAAAATCTTGAGAGGCAGTGACTGCGGAAAGGCAAGAGATGGGCGCAAGCTAGATGTTAAATAAAAAGGGCAAAATTTCCTTGAGTGCCCAAGTTTAAATCTAATGACTTGCCTTAATCAGAAACGTGGCATGTCTACCCGAAAAAGGAGAAGATCCGGACGGAGACTAGAGCAGATCTAGACTTTCTAAATGAAGCCATAGTTTCCGAAACAAGCTCACCAAGATATGTTTACAATACATATAATAGCAATCAAGCATCAAGTACTAATATACTTCTCGGATATGACCTGTTTACGCCATATATATATATATATATATATATATATATATATATATATATATATATATATATATATATATATATATATATATATATATATATATATATATATATATTGCATACATGTTTAGGTCAAACGAGTTCTTGGAGCTCACTTTGTACCGTCGGATAGGTGTACATATGTTGTCGATATATAACCCTCAAACACATATATATATGTATTGAAAATTATATGATACTAGCATACAATAATCGGACACACAGCAACCTGAATGGTCGAGACGACGTGGAAATAATAATACTCTTTTTGCAATATGGTATCATTGGAACAGGGGCGAGCTCTCAGTCAGAGAAAAATCCGTATTTTAACGTTTCATGCAAGAATTTCAATGTACTATTATAATATAATAGCAATAAATCAACACAGTAATGGTTTTACCACTCGACTTTTACCTGTACACTGCCTATACGCACTCGCTATTGCTCTTGCACAAAATTATGTTGTTAAATGATTGAAAGCTCGCGGTATACCCATCTTTTGGCGTGGTTCATTGCTTAAACATATTTCACGTAGCATCACGTTGCAGAGGCTAGAGTAACCCCAACCCAACTGTGAGGGCAGTAGGGGGATTGATACATGGACGTGGCAGAAACATTCTGTTCTTGAGCAAGATACTTTAAAGGAAAACCGTCGTCGGAACTGCTCCTGTGCGAGTTTCTTGTTTACAAACAATGTATTTTGTGCACGATATCTAGATGCATCTCATCGTCATAGCTGTAACATTTAAATTATACGATGTAGATATATGACAGAAATGTTTTAACTTTCATCAATCACCATTATGGTACTTGTTTACATTGGTCTATGGGTCCCATGCGACCTTTGAGCAGTGTATATGCCTAGCCCTGTCTCATAGCCGATCTTTATGACCTCTATAAGAGCATACATACTGGCATCTTTGGTGGTACGACGATATTGAAAGTGGCACATGTTTCAACGGGAAAAATTTTGCTTGAATGTGAGCACAAGTTAGAGCTGGAGCTTGAGTCAGATGGAGATTATCATGATACTCCAATATATGAAATCGTAAGTGATGATAAACTGTATATACTACATGTGAAACGGCATGATCTTGGGAGAAAAAAACTATTTTCTGCTTGTATATATTATTGTCAAAATAGCTCACATATAAGTACCGTTTGTGACCATTTTAATGTCGAAAATTAGATTTAATTCCATAATTATTGTTTCATACATCTTCGGACGGTGATGCAAAGCCAAATACTTCTCATTTTAATGGAACCGTCAATGTGAAAAATAACCAAAAAGCAATCGATGAAATCAACCCAATTTACTGCAGCATTGGTGCGCGTGGGTGTCATAAACATGTTCAATAAAGACAGTCTTTGATTTTAGTGGATCTGTGGAGTTCACTAATTCTTACAAAGGACAAGAAGAGTTTCAACCCAAGACAAAGATACTGAATGCTCCAACACGGGAAAGGAAAGGTTTTAGTTGGTCCCCATTGTTTAATGTGATTTGTCAGATGAAAAATAAGGATAAATTGCCACCTACACAGAATATATTTGTATTTCTCGTCATGGAGCGAATACCTGGGTCATGTTCAGTGTAAACATCCATCGTAGTTGTTTGCTACGAAGCAGCACAAGTTCAAAGGATATACTTCCGGTGATTGTTCAGGATATGGTCGGTTAGCCAAAAATACACTCATCGCTTCGAATGAACATGTAAACAGGGACACAGAAAAAGCACAGGCAAGGTCGTCTACCCGGAATCTTGCCAACTTTAACCTTACAGTCAGATATGATGTTGTTGTTGTTGCCAAGCTTTTCATCTATTCTCAGCTAGGGTATACTGGTTGTTCTGACTTTCAACAGGCATAGCCACTTTCTGTACACTTTCTGTAAGTGTTTGGGTAAATCTATGCAGTAAACATCGGAGACTGCAAGTTCTCTCGATAGTAGATTGTATTTTTCATTTAATTTCATGCAACCATTAATAACAGACTGAGGTCCTACTATGACAACCTATGACCGTATGACCACGAAATCAATATTGGTGGCTGTTGCCGATCCAATCCCAGGTAGCTCCGTAGACTGACAATTTTGTAAAAAACGTCCCACTGTTCAATGATCATGAAGAAATTTTGGAAAACATTGAGAAGAGATATAAAATACTGTTGTTGTCGTATTTGTTTGTTTCAGAAAGCATAAACAAAATGAACACTGGTCTGTAAATTTCAAATACAATGCATCTGTGTAAAACCTTGGGTCGTATACATGTCCCTATACACGAATGTCCCCTTCATATGTAATATAACAAGTTGCGCTCAATAGTTCAGTCGCCTGTTTAAGCGACAAGCTCCCTGTGACCAAGTGAGTCATTCTCCGTCGCCTTTTGAGGTCAAAGTTTGAGGTCTCCTTCTCGTGCCAATAACAATAACAGACATGCTGGTGTTCGGTCAAACTTCAGTCGGAAGAAAGGAGCGAAACGACGGCTAAGGCACCTAGAAGCTGTGGCGCTATGCGAATACTACTGGCGTTTGGACTATGCGTTACTCTGGTGCTAGCAGGTGAGGTGTAGATTCTGCCTGTTTGGTATTATGTGATGGACAATTTTTTTACATTAAACTTGACATTTTCCTTTTCTAAATACAACGGTAGGACAGTTGTTTTGTTTTGTGTTGTTTCAATGCAAGTCACAGTTGTCTTAGCGCGTACTTGAATTAAATTGACGTCAAACTGATTGGAGCAAAGGTTTATCAAACGGAAATACATTCATTCAAATCATTACTTCAATGATTTGCAATCAAAAATACTGATGACTGCGGCTTCGGTGACATATTTCCTAAACTGCGAAAGGTTAAGATTCGGCTATTGCGCGACGGCTAGAGCAAAGCGTCTAACTTACAACTTCTATTAAGTTAAAATGTCATACCAGGTATGTACGACAGCAAAGATAGCAGATAATGGATTTATAGATCGCAGACCGAGTCCTTAACCGAATGGGTTGCCATCACAAATCTACCAATATTCCTTTTCTTTTGAAACTTTGTCCAAGGTATAGACAGCGCCTCCGGGACAGATATTCGGACTCTCAAAATTTTACAATAATCTTCTCGGATAACGCTTGTTTGGGCTCATTTTGAAGCCCTTGTAGCAGATTTAGTGTCCGCCTTCTTATTTGTGTCAAAATCGAAACTTTTGTTTCCTCCTCCAATAGAGATAACACGGGGATGGCGGCCATTTTGTATTTCCAATATCGGTAAATTTTAGGTAATTTACTTCAAGTTCCAACTTTTGCCTCCGGCTTTTATTGTTGGTTAGGATAGAAAATTTGATCGAGGAAAGTTTGAGAAAAAGTTTGTCTTTCGTCGTCGAGGTGCATGCTACCTTAATCGGCGAAAACATTCTCAAACACGCAATTTTAAGCACCTGGGTCCTCTGTATCAAAACATGTATCTTACAGAAATGATAGGTGACTTCCTCACAGCACAAAGAAAATATTCATTTATCATCGTTTAGCCGATCATATTTCTCTTTTGCCGGTTCTAATTACGTTTTGACCGCAATTGGCCGTTGATTCGGTCGCATTCCTTTCTGTTTACGCATAGTGCGTGGTTGCTGTCAATCAAATCTTTCACTTTGTCTCACACTGGGTCGTGATCAGCAGTCATGCGTATGCATATGCTACGTCAGCAAGTCATGCAATGAATCTCCACAGTGACAAAGAAATTTGATACAATAAAGTAATTCATTTCAAGCAATATCAAGTGTTCATCTCGTTGTCTTGACAACACAAATATCTTTTTTGTTTTGTTTGGGGGTTTTTGTATTTGTGGATTTTTTCTGTTTTAAATTACTGTGAGTCGGAAAGAAAATTGTTGTTACGTTACCGAAAACCACGATAGAGATGGCAGACTTTCAAAATATTGTTGATATCAATTATCAATAATTGACTCTTTCAATAGGAAGTTAAACATAGAACAGATCAAGCGAATTGTTCCGCGTGGCATGATCGATGCCAAAGGTTGCAATTTGCATACAAAGGCCCTGTCATCTGCCCAATAGTCATTATCAGGTGAGGTTCGTTAACCCGAACACTGCATTGTCCCGTAAAGAAATACAAAACGCGGTAGCGAGGAACGTTGTAAAACAACCAGCGACACCATGCGTGCTCAGTCGGCCACAATAAATTTCCTCGCCGAATAGTACATGATCGAAAAAGACCGAAGGGTTTCTGACTGGATCGCAAAAACATTCGACAACAACCCGGCGCAACATTGTCTTGAATGCCGTGTTTTACGATCGACCGTATTAATATTTTGCCGGAAATATGGAGCTTAGCACACAAGTCTTCCCACTCAGTCTTCTATCTTTGAATCGAGTTAAAATCACTGAGTTTCCAGAATTATTTGAGCTCTTTAATTCTAGTGAGATTTCCATTTGCTCATGTATATGTGTATCAGCTGTGGTATCAGGTTGGAGAAAAGGGCGAAGATTGAGTCGCAAAAAGGCGATAGGAATTTCGCCAACTCGGTGCCACATTTACTGTTTATGTTTTCAAATGATTGATTAGTTTTCGCAGAGAGGCTCGCCAATGACTTTTTCCCACTGATATACCCATGCAATACTTTATCTATTGTTTTATCTGAACTCTGACGCGTGTGAGGACAGAGTTGCAAAACATAAACATTCATACAATCTCAGAGTACTACTAGTGCAGATAAACTGTGATAACCTGTGTGGCGCGGCATATATCGGTAATCGTAGTCCAGTCCCAAGAGTAGCGGCGCACTCACCTATCTCACACCACTAACTCAGCCAAAATGTCAAGATATGAAACGTTTTCTCGCCACAAAACGAAAATTGTGAGCAAATGGTAATGTAATATACAATATGAAAACGCCTGTATCCAATTAACAATAATTTTAAAATGAGCATAGGTCGCAATCGGTTGACGTCATGTTTCAGAAAAACTATGTGGATGTATCACAATAATAGTTAGCGATGTGGATGGAATAAATCGAGGTGACGTACATTTTTAATAAAGGTTTCCAGATTTTTTGTTCAATCATTTCCGTCTAAATAAGAAGATCAAACAAGATAGTGATCGCAATCATGTGAAAGAATACGTAAAGGTACGATATTTGTCCATTATAGACTGGTCAGTTTCTTCGGCCGGGGGGGGGGGGCGGTGGATTATTTTTTGCCGACGTCAAAAAGTGGCTGACCCCCCCTATTCCAAATTTTGAAAACAGGGTGACCCCCCCTATTCCAAATTTCTAAAACAGGGTGACCCCCCCCCCGGGCGCGACAAAGGTAAAACAAAAGATGGACATAACTTATATATATATATATATATATATATATATATATATATATATATATTTTACATTTACATATATTTATATTTTAAATAGTCATTCTATGTTTTAGTGAAATTGTTGACATGTCAGTTGTAAGATAGGAATTTTAAAGTGTCAATCTTAAAGTTTAAATACAGTACATTTTGAATGAGCTGTATTTTGAATGAGCTGTGAATGTATTTCACACTTTCTCTGCGTAACCAGATGTCCTGAACTGTTGTACAGAAATGGATGTCAATCATTAATATCAAAGAGGAAAAAGCAGTGAATCAAAAACTTTGATGGGTGTTAAGACTTGCCAACCATCCAATTAAATCTACTGAGGAGCCATAGAGAGCTTTTTTAGCCAAATCTGATGTGTACAGTGTCTGAGAGGACCTTTTCTTGTGTAACATTGAAACCATAAAAGCACAGCTAATAATGACAAAAACTGCCTTTTTTAACTGTTATTTTGTTCATAAAAAAGCATCTTTCTACAGAAAACCTATGAAACAAAGGAAAATAATTGCATCAATGAGAAGGAAAGATATCTTGTCATTTTTCTATCTCTAAAATAAGTCACTGTATCAAATATATATTGTGAAATATTTGTGCATGTTGCTTTCTCATACTGAATTCTCACTGAGAGAACAGAAAAGTATCAGGAATTTGTCATCCTTTTCATATGAAATGCAGATTTCATAATGGTACACTTTCACTTAGCAAACATCAAGATATCTCTGAAAGTATGGCGCCCGAAGGGCGCGCCAAAAAATATGAAACATCCTGATATCTCTGATATATATGCCTTGTATATTAAAGTCATGCACCTGAAGGGCATGCTGAAAGATGTATGATATATTAAAGTAATGAGCTTGAAGAGCACGCTGAAAAATATTGAACATACAGATATCTCTGATGTATGTATGCTTGATATGTTAAAGTTGGGCGTGCTGAAAAATATGACTGATTATTAAAGTTACGCGCCCGAAGGGCGCGCCGAAAAATACAACTGAATGATGAATTTTGTGGCTGACACTAGCATTTTAGGCAATGATGAGCCTGTGTCAAAATTCAAAAACACACTGACCCCCCCCCTATTGGGCATTTCAAAAACATGGTGACCCCCCCTATCACCAAAGTCAAAAACAGGGTGACCCCCCCCCCCATGAATCCACCGCCCCCCCCCCCGGCTGAAGAAACTGACCAGTCCATTATAGACGTTGGATAATTGATATAAATGTACTTAATTAGAATAAGGTGATTACAAGTGCATATGTGTAACAATAAATTTGACTTTGGCATTTCACCGAAAATGCGGATCCTGCATACATTGAAGGCTATGAGAAAGCTACGAATATTTTCTTCCAATATAAAACTAACAATAACTCTGCATTTATAGACGTTTGATAATTGATATAGATGTACTTGATTAGAATAGCGTGCTTACAAGTGCATATGTACAAGGAATTTGATTTTGGAATTTCACCGAAAATGTTGATTTACCATACATGGCAGTCTAGGGGAAAACAATGAATAATATTTTTACAATACTAAACTTACTAAACCTGCGCTTTTATAGTTGTACAGTCAACACTTTCAAATAGGAGCGATTGACACTTCTATGATGTTCTAATATTCATTTCTACATTCCAACCGAAGCACAAGGATATTGTCTAAACCTTTATCATCCCCAGAGGACACACTACAACCCATCCCACCCCTTGATCGGTTCCAGGTCACTCGATCCCGTAGCCTTCCTATCTTTCGAAACGTTTCTTTTCAGATTTTAGCAATATTAGTGTATAGTATAACATAACAATTGAACAAAAATTCCAAATAAATAAAGTAATAGTAGTAATATACACCTTTCTTATATGACGCAAGCAATGCTAGGGCAGCGCCAACAGTGTCAGTGTCACTGAATTTTAACAGACATAAAATGAGCATGCAATAATGAAACACAACCACACCACTACGATAATATAATATAATCATAATGATTATTTCCTCTGTGTTCTGCCCAGGACCAGAGTCGCATAAACGCATCACATATGAGTATGTTGGTGAAACAACCACAACGTCACGGATCAAGTTAAACTTAGAGACTTCTGAACCTGAAACTTCTGCATTCAGGATAAAGAGCCATGTAATCTTGACAATACTGCCTTATGAAAGGCGGCAACTTGAGGTGAGAAAAATGCATGATATTTCCCCCGACAGTTATGAAATCAAGAAAAGGAGAAAATTTGAAGATTACCACGACATGAATAACTTCTATGTCTTTTGGATTTAGTACTTCACATTTTGCTTGCATGTTGAAGCGAACTTTTAGTGGATATTCTTCTAATTGCAGGTATTATTTTTTAACGTGGGGTTGTTTCGTTTGACTTGCCGTTGCACCGTTAGCACTGGACGTAAAGTATTAAAGGGACATAAATGGGAGTCGCTGTCTTGGTGTAAACATGACCAAGTCAGTTTCGTATCATTTTTACTAGACATTTACACAGTTCCGCATCTAGAAACAAGCTGAAAGAGTGTTGAACAAAGTATACCCCCGACTTCAGACACGAAAATTGTGGAAATCATAAACTTTCTGATTACGTGGAAATGAATTCAAGCAGATCTCATGAGTTCGAAAGTTTAAAAGTAAGGCTTATCACATCGTTGTTCATTCCCCTATCATCAGATGAAGAATGTTAAAGTATATGAAAAGTCTCCACAAGACAGGGACTTCAGAGAATCTGCATCAGAAAGCGAGATGAAGGCCGCCCTTGAAAAACATCACGTCGAATTCAGCGACCTCAACGGTCATGTGGCAAAAGTGATAGCGCCACCTGACGAGCCGCGGTGGGTTATAGATATAAAGAGGGGTGTCATCAGTGCCTTTCAAGTCCACTACCAAGACGATTACTCAAAAGGCTCCGAGGATGGAAAGAAAGATGTTTATGTATACAAAATACCCGAGGTAATGGGAATCTAGTCTGTACCTTTGAAGTATTGAAACGCATTAAATATGCGTCTTTTACGAAGTTTGTGAAATCTATCCATTTTGTTCGGAAACGAGTAAGAAACATAAGCTTAAGCTTACATAGATAAGTTATTGCCTATTAGTGCAAGATGCGAGGTATAATGATATTCAAATATGCAGATTACGTTAATGAGCATTGTTTCGGTATTAAAATTCTATGCTAATGACCCTTAATCAATATGGAATATTCATGTACCTCGGCTCTTGCATTGTATAGTTATTTCGAGTCACAATTTGACCTCGTGCGGTTACGTTGCATTTCATCACAAGGTTGACGTTACTGGTGACTGTTTGATCAACTACACCGTGACACCTAACGAAAAGGACAAGAATGAAATAACATTGGTGAAATCCAAGGATCCTAAAGACTGCAGTAGGCACACTGCCGTCGTAAATTGCACACTCCCTGGTAGAGGATGCCATGCTATGGTAATGATAATTGATTATTTAATTTAGAGTACGCACACACACACACACACACACACACACACACACACACACACACATATATATATATATATATATATATATATATATATATATATATATATATATCATATGTATATTTGTTTGTGTGTGTATATATATATATATATATATATATATATATATATATCATATGCATATTTGTTTGTGTGTGAATAGATATATGTTATGCACTTGATGTGTTTAACGATATGTAAATAGCTTAGATTGATAGATGGATATTATAGACAGACATTCATAGACCGTTATTAATATATATATATATATATATATATATATATATATATATATATATATATATATATATATATATATATATATATATACCATTCCATCGTATTGAAAATTACTTTAATTCATAATACTTTTCTGATATATCACTCGTAGGTACTCATTTTGATTATCGTGGAGAAAATAAATGTGCTTTCCGCTGTTACGTCTTATTTTAGTGAAAATTGATTTTTCTCCATGACGGCCATTTTGAATTTCAGGTGACGTTGAAAATTTGGTAGTTTTTTCCGTCAGGGACGTCATGTACTTTATTAGCCGTTCGCTCATCTTCATTCGATCAAGGTGAATTTAGTACTGATTTTCGCAAGTCTCAACCCTCAAATACGCTCTCACTTTGATTGTGAGAGCCCTCACTTCAAGCCCTCACATTCGCTCGCACTTTGATTGTGCTAGCCCTCACTTTGGCCCCGCACTTGTCGATTTCCGGCACCCTTACATACCTGTTTCTCTAGTACTAAATTGTGCACGGCGACACTTTGTTTTTATTCTTGATATAGAAAGGGAATGGTTGAGGAAAGTTTGAACAAAAGTTCTTGATATAGAAAGGGAATGATTGAGGAAAGTTTTAACAAAAGCTTGGGTTTCAGTTTGGAGGCAGGAACAAAATCAATGACAAAAAGGCAAAATACTGGGTTTTGCTGTCTGCGATGCAAATTTACAATGGTCAATCCGACGCGAAACTTGAATATTTTCTGGTATGACCGCTCAGCACTAAGATATTAATGTTAGGGGAATGAAAACATTACACATTTTTTTTCTTTTTTTCAGCCAGATAAGTTTACATCTGCGAGTCAAACCAGCATCAAATTGAGAATACTTGGATCAAACGATGACGTTTACACCAACAAGGTAGTTGAGGAGGTAAAACTGGAGGAATATGTCCTATTCGATGGCGAAATGGACAAGGACTCTGACCTTTACCTGGTTTCAAACACTACTGTGAGGTAGGTCTGTTGTCATTTATTGTGGTAACATTGATTTCAATCTTGAAAGGTCACCACTTCACGCTATCACTCCCCTGCTTTGTTAATGTGAGGCGAGTTGAAGGTCATGGGAGAATTGGCCTGCTGTGCCTTTGGACTGCGACAGGGAGAAATGAGAAAATATCAAGGAGGTCAACGAGCGATGACAAACGTTGTGCAAACGTTATATGCTTCTGTTTTGCTCTACGACACAGAATAAGTCGTTAATTTTAGGTGACGATGGCAATATTAATTTTTGCAAGACTTGATCCCTACTACGCTGGTTTTTATTTTTACACTATACTGTACCAGTCTGGCATAACAACCAGGATTTATATCTGTTTCGGCATAACAATCCACTGCATGATAAACATCAGTTCGGTTATAACATGGAGATAGTATTATATTTGTACATTAAGCAATTTGCATGCCTGAAATGATGTGGTTGTCTAGTGTGTTTACAGATGTTTACTTACAAATGATATTGTGTCTCTGTAGACAAAGTTTGAAACTGGTGGCAGCAGAGCCTACTATATCGACACTATCAGGTAAAGAATCATGTGAAAACGTTTTACATCAAGGTGGAGTCCTGTTAAATTGAATGTGAAGTGTCATCAACTATTGACAAATGATCGAGCAAATCGTTCGGTTGGCAAACGAGGCTAGACAGTCTGTGACAATACACAAGTTATCCGCTTGATTCTGTTCTCTATGTCCAGTAACAGAACGCGAAGTGTGAAACCATCGCTAAAAACAACTCGTTGCGCAGCTCGTAGAGTGACAGGCATAGAATAGCTTTCTGTGAAAGATCCAAGATCAAAAGTCATAGTTATTACATCAGAAAATCGATGAGAATGTTCGATGGCTAATTGTCAAAGAGGCGTCCATCCTCATGACGTTTACAGTGCAACTACATATTCACCCTACAGTTTAGGCTTAGTCAAGTGTACGGTGTAGGTGCATGTCCGGGGATGGGGGGGGGGTAAAAATCATAGAATTGTTCCTAGCTGTGTCTTAAAATCGACCCATCATATGGTGGTGGTGGTATATAGTTATGTGGTTTAGTTTTCCGGTCAGTTGGGTTTTACAATGCTCTGTGCCTGTGTGTGTAACCCATAACAACTACATGATTACGGTCTTGAACTGTGAAAAGAGGAATTGTCAAATTTCTCTTCAGCTAAACCTGACTGGCGTACATATAGTATAACAGCGGAACCAGTAGATGCTCCAAAGCCAGGGAACATTGTGGACCCCGAGCAAGTATCTTTCCCAAAGGTAACTCGCAGCCTGTGATTTTCTTTTACAAAACTTGGATACGAATCAGGCAAGTTCTTTACCAAATGACTCGGTATTGGGCAACGGTATGAAACTGTTTATGGCATTGATATGTGTTCAGGGACGGGTTACCACGAATGAAACGTCTTGCAATGACTGCGTGGCTGTCTATTCTTCGTTTTCGCAAGAAAGACAAAGCTGACTTCGTACATAACTATAAACAGAGCATTTTTCGCCGTTGCCGTTCTGTGTAACAAATCAATCATTCTTGCCATTTTTTTAATAATTCTATATGTATCAAAGTTCGACGAGTTGATGACAGAGTACATAGGGGAGATTCAACGCGGTGGATATCCGACTGCGAGGGAACCTGCCTTGTTCATGAACCTGGTGAAAACACTCCGTCAGTCGTCTGCAAGCAAACTCTTGCATATCTATGAGAAGTATACATCTTCTGACAAGACATCCAGGTAATTATAGTGTGGCTTGGCGATGGTGATTGGGATTACAGTGGTAATGATGATGATGATAATGATGGCGACGACGATGATAATGATGATGGTGGTGGTGGTAGTGGTTGTAGTGATGATGATGATGATGATGACGACGACGACGACGACGACGACGCAGAAGACGCTAATGATGATGATGATGATGATGGTGGTGGTGGTGGTGGTGGTGGTGGTGGTGGTGGTGGTGGTGGTGGTGGTGGTGGTGGTGGTGGTGGTGGTGGTGGTTTTGTGGTGGTGGTGGTTATGATGTCGATGTTTTTTTGTTTCAGAATGTTTATTGTTTCAGAATGTTGCCAGTATGCTACTCTTGGCTGGTCTCACTTTATGTCAGCGTACTCTCGTGTATTCGGCATTGCCGTGACATGCCATGTGCTCTGTTTTCCAGGGACACGTTCAGCGAAGTCTTGTCTAGCCTGGACACATCTGTAGCAGTTAAACTGATGGCCGACCAGATCGTGTCGGGTATGGTTGATGACAGCCAGGCCAAGCGTTATCTTCGTGGTATCGCCATCGCTACAAACCCAACAGGCGAAATGATCAACGATGTACTGGTAAGAGATCATTGCTCAGAAGGGTCGCCGGCAGATGCACATGCCGGCACTGGGCTGAAGTGTTTCGTGAAAGGTTGGCAGCAGTTAAATCAGATGAAATACTTCAGTCTAGCAATAATTTATAATTAAGAGTCGCTGAATATGTCGCTAAATACACCTTTTATCTTTACATGTACATTAGGTCATCGCTCGTACCAAACCCTTCCTGAGAGATCAAAGTTTGCTGACCTTGGGTTCAATGATCTCCAACTTCATCACAAATCACGAAGTCGATGAAGCTGCTATGCCGGTGAGATTATACAAGTCTTTTCCTAAATGAATTTAAAAGTGGCTTCGAACTGTGTAAACTGAGTCATTGCCTAGCAGAAAGTTGGTTTCATTTCTTGCATAATAGAGTTGTTGCCGTAATAAGACAGAACACGCTCGGGGACAGATATTCGGATTCTCAAACTTAAAGTGGCACTCACATTTGGTAACATTTTTAAAGCATACTTTTTTTAATACCAACGGTCGATATTTGACGAGGCGACTGCGCGCAGATCGCGAGATATCTATAAAAACATGTCTTCAAAAAAGTAAAAGTTTGAATTCCGGTGGCCCACCTAAATTCAGCTTCCGAACATCGAACGTTCGGCACTGGTATCATTGTCAACTAAGCTATGGAGTACGAGTCTACGCTGACGCTGCTGTACGCCTCAGTACCACTTGCGTCGGTGATCGGTCATGGCCTGTGGGAGAAAGCTGAGTCTTACTGACTAGGCGTATAAACGAAAAACAATTTTTGCTGATTCCACCAGAATTGGCAAAGGTGACTAGCACAGTTACGTGCGGTTGATACATAGCGGCCGCCGCGTGATATGCATAGACGCATGCCACGCGCGCATACCACGCGCGCGGCGTACTGTGTGGCAGACGACAAAATGTAGTCATCGGAGGCGGCTAATATTTGACATGTAAAACTGATGTTTATGTGGTTTGGTTGGAAATATAATACAACCGATTTAAAATAATGAAAACGACAAAAACTAAGGAGAATTTTTTAAAAACTTACCAGAGGTAAAGGCATAATGCTGTATATAAAGTCTTTGCAGTGGGAAGTAAATTAATTGCGTCGTTCGAACTTATTGTAGACTCCCTAGAATATCGTCAATCAGCACAACAACAAACCTACGGGGGATTTCGAGTCAAAATTAGAACGATCGTAAAACTCCGGGATGTGAAAAATACGCTCGGGAAATGACATGTTTTTATCGATATCTCGCGATCCGCGCGCAGTCGCCAAGTCAAATATCGACCGTTGGCATTAAAAAAATGTGTTTTAAAAATGTTACAAAGTGGGAGTGCCTCTTTAACAATACCTTTCTGGTCTACCACTTGCGGAGGTTCATTTTAAAGCTCTTGGAGTAAGAGCACTTAACATCGTCGTATTTTTTTTGAAAATTGAAATTTGTATTTTTCCCTTTAGAGTTAACACTGGGGTTGTGGCAATTTTGAATTTGTAAAAAATTGGCAAATGTTAAGGCATTTGTTTCTCTTGTACCAAACTTTGCAGGGTGACCATGGTTTTTACTTGATTTGGTGAGAGAGTGGTTGAAAGTTTCATTGAGAAGAGTTTGAGCAAAAGTTTAAGTATTTCATTTTCGGGGCGCATACAACCTTCACTGCAAAAAGACTTTTGAGTAACTTGCTGTTCTGTAACGTCACCACAATGGTGAGGAGTGAAATTCAGACCGCCTTTTTATTCAACTTGCTGACTATCTATTTGTCCCTGACTTTCTTAAACATGGCCCGCATTTATCTGCACTTTGCCGTTGCTTGTGACCCTGTTGTTGAGTGAACTCATCAAACTCAGGCCGTCAAAGCATCCATTCTTTGAGCGCTCAGTACTATTGAAAGTTTGACTTCCCTTTCCTGACATACTCACGATTTGATGCTAATCTGATAGTTTCCCATACAATATTTCGTTGTGTTTGCCCCGTAGGACGCGGTAGAAGGTGCCAAGAATTTCCTGGTGTCCTTCTTCACAAAGTCATGGAAGGAAAACAATGAAGTGAATACCTTGATGGGAATAAAGGGTTTGATGAACACCGGCCTGTCTTCTATTCTTCCCTTGATGATGAAATGTGCCAGAGAATGCCCAACATTGGAGACCAGATCCACTGCCATATACAGTCCGTGGAAAGTACCAGCTGACAAAATAACAGTCGAGGTACATGCAATTGTATTACCCATAGTTCCATAGTTACGTGGAAGACAAATACAACAAACACAAATAAAATTCAACAGCCATCTCCCTCTCTCTCTCTCTCTCTCTCTCTCTCTCTCTCTCTCTCTCTCTCTCTCTCTCTCTCTCTCTCTCTCCTCTCTCACAACACACACACACATATAATCTATAATTTTTCTGTTTCAGTTTGTCTCTGTATTTCCCTTTCTGTCTATCTGTCTGTCTGTCTGTCTGTCTGGCGCGCTGTCTGCCTGCCCACCGAACTCAGAGGGCGCCTCCATCTATCATTTATCATTCTTCTATTCCCACCGTTAGGTCATGAACGAGATGAGTTTCCTGTTCGAAAACGACACAAATCCGATTGAGATAAGAGTAGCAGCATTTGTGATGTTGATGGAATTGAAACCGTCGATCGAAGTCGTCAACAGAATCAGTCCAACCCTGAAGAGAGAGGCGAGCGTCGACATGACAAACTATATCTGCACATACCTGGACACAGCGAAGAAATCTTACTCCCATTTTCCTGGTCAGGAACGCAGGTACATGGAGGGAAAAATTTAACCATATTTCAAACTTCTATCTAAGATCCTGTATCCTAATCTTGTTTAACCAAGCCTCGCCAAATTAGATGCAAGCTTACAAATGAGTGTGCAAGGAAGTTACGTACTGAGTGAATAAACTCTCGGGTTGCCATTTCGAACGTAAGGTTAATAATGGCAATTACGCAGTTGACGTTGAGGTATAGTGGTCGTTAATGCCAATCGTCCAATCATTGATAATCTACAGTAAATTACCTAATGTCATGATACAAATGAGTCGACAACCCGAAGTTTTTTTGAAATTAATTTCTTCAAGTACCCAGCAGTAATTCCAAATTCTCTTCACTTTCTGTTTTCGGACGAGTTATGTTTTACATGTATTTGATTGTCTTCATTTTCATGTTTTTACACTCTTCCAGGTTGAATGTCTATGATGAAGTTCTCCATCGTCTCGGTGACGAATGCCCACGTGACACGCGAGCGATCAAGTTCAACACGTCATCCGCGTCCTCCACGCCCTTTGGCAATGAAGGTGTGCAATTTTACCCTCTGTTAAATATGAATGTTTTTTTGATAGTGCTTGCGTTTAATATCGAAGTGGGATTGTATTCTATTGTTGACCATTGTAATAATCAACGCTATGTATAACATCAACTTGATATGTAATTCTCTTGGGTTCAATATTTGTTAGTATTGCAGGTTAGTTCAGGTTTTACGTATTCGGGTAGTACATGTGAGGTACAACAACCCTGCCATGTAAGTGAAAATGAAATGTCAACCTTCGCCACTTTCGCTACAACTTCCAAAACCTGAGATTGAGCCCTCCTATAAGTGTTTACAGTCGTCAGCCTTGTATACTTAACTGACTTTTCAATCTTTGCTAAGAAGTGCTGATGATTAAATTTACTTTTTGAATTACTCATTCAAGATTAGGCCTATGAATGAAGCTAAGTCCCCCCCGCCTCGTTTTCCTTTATTTAGGTCCAGCAACCCTTTTGTGAACCACTGTGATATACGAAAATCTTGCGAAGAAAGGGTTAATACACATGGTTGTCGTATGTTTCAATATTCGGGACTTTCGTGACTTTTCCACTTTCTCTTACAGCTGTCCTGGATAGTCACATGATCTATGACGTAAACAGTCCACTGCCACGTGAAATCAAACTCAACCTGATGGACATGAATGATGTCATGGGATTCGAATCAAATCTCGTCGAGGTAATTTGATCAGATTTGCAGAACCCGATATTTGCATGACGTTCTACTCCATGTTGGTTTTTCGAGACAAAACAACAAATAAAATTCTTTGCATTCTAATTATTTTCAGTGAGATGTAAGATTACTTGAAGAATTATTTTTCACCGCATCTTTTTTTTAAATCAATCAGTATTTATGTGAAGTGACGTATGTCACGTCGATTTATTTAACAAATAAGATATGTTTGTGTTTTATAATGTGAAATATATGTAAACAAAATAGCTATATAAATTGTTGTATTCCGTGAACACTTACTGAGGGATTGCTCAAACGATTTTTTGATAGGGTGGTCAAAATACAGACTTTTTTCCGGATTTTGCAGGGCATGACATAATTGATTATTTCTTTCCCTGGAATTCTAGTAAAAGTGGCAAGGCTGCAAATGTTGTTATGTTGATGAACTCTTTTAGCCATTTTAGCTTTCGAGATTTTTCAAATGTTTTGACCAGTGATCAGCCCTTGAGAGACCTAATGGTCGATCTCTGATGTCAATGACCTCTAGGTAGGACTTCGCCTCGAGGGAGTTGATCCTCTCCTCCGAGCGTACAAGAACGGAGCCAACAATCGTGATAAATATAGTTCGCCCTCTGGCGACGACTCACTCGAAATGCTGATATCATCAGAACAAGACGAGGTCTCCGAGGAGGTAAGTCTTAGGGCATTTGTCGTAATAACTATTCTGCCATGAAATCTTGATTTTTCATTTGCTGTATTTCGAAGGCTTGAAATCCATGTTTTAAATCACATTGTTTAATTTTGTTAAAGAGAAACAGTCGTAGCATTTTATCTAAAATTCGCAGCCGTCTAACTGTGTATCAATTAAAAATGGGTTATTATTATCTGTTGCACTTAAATTTATGATATTTTCATGTAGTTGTTCAAAGTGTTTGAAAAAAATGTCATTATTGAAACTGTTGTTTACCATCCTTTTCATCGGTCAAAACTTTGCGTCACACTGAGAGAGTAACTGACAAAACGAAATAGGTCCTCAACAATCACCCCGCCGCCCCTGCTACGCCCAGTGTTCATTACAACAGACGCGTATCATTCATCGCAATGTCTTATTCGCATTAAATAATGTCATCACTGCCAAACTTTTCCTCCGCACTTTGACAGGTGGGCAGATCAAGTTCGCAGTGCAAGAGGCAAATTTTGAAGCCGAAGATGTCTTTCTACGTGGTGCTTCTCGGTCAGGAAGTGTACTTCTCTCACAAAGACATCAAGGAGATGTCGAAGTTGTTGAGCAGACTCCAGGCTGGCGAATCGCTGGTTTACAACGAAACGACGCAGATGTACTACACCGCGTTGGCCATGCCAACCAGTTTAGGACTGCCGTTCACAGCTCGAGTCGACAGGGGGTCAAGGTTCATGGTCAGTATGACCGGGCAGTTGAACGTGAAGGACTCCGAGATGACCATGCAGCTGAATTCTAGGTCAGTTATTTTGTAAATGAGAGATGAAGGGAGTATATCAAGAATCGTTTATCGTGAATAATTAATTTATTTGTCTTTGTCACGCATTTCGCTTGACGAAGAAAAAAAATACTGCATGTATCGCTGATCTTTACAGTTTAAAAATTTTCAAAGGTACTTTGCAAGCATTGTCCGTAACGTTCTGGGTTGTATAACTCTAACAGAATTTGTAATCTTTCACGATTCCAACAGATATGCAGACGCAGAGATCATAATAACGCAATTAAGTGTTGAAACCGTTTTTATCACAAACACCGAAATATACTGTGGATGTACAATAAAATCTTAAGGGGGTCGTCGGGCTGCGGACATTCTATGTTTTGCGTTTCAAAATTCGACAATTTGTCACAAGCACGTGGAGGGACCGTTTTACAAGGCATATTTTCAAAAAATCGCTTTTTCATCCCCCTAACAAATAAATACCCTTTTGCAAAAACAGCTTCGCAGCAGTTTCGGTGGCAATATTTTGTTCTATGTTCCGAAGATTTCCCCCCCCCCCCCCCCCCCAATATTAACCCTCTCCACCAACAGACCTAGTGGTCCTACTCAGTAAACTTCACCGCCTCTTCTCATTTGTGTTCAAGTTTCTGGGCTCACGCTGATGGAGAGATAGGCGTGAATGGCTATCTGGTATCGTCGGGAGTCAAGTTCAACGCCTCCAACGGTTTCCATCACTCCTCCGTCAACACCAGCGTGTCGTATAAGCCACTGAAGTTTGACATGAAGGTCAACTTCAACGACGTCAGTGGTTACAGCAAAAGGTTGGTGTTAAAAAAGAAAAACTCAAAAACTATAACCTTCTGGCCAGACCAAAAGTGACTCTTCCAATATGAACAAAATTTCATGTCAAGAGGCGACGAGGCTTGCAATGTTTTTTTTTCAAAATTAGTACACGATTAGTAGATATCGAGAAAAATAAATTTCTGAAGCCTCCGACCAGATTCACAAGAGAAATTGATTGCAAAAACGTATCAAGTTCCCATATCTATAAACGAGGCTACTATCAAGGACAGGATTAATTTACCTACAGACATTGCGATTGCAGAAACACTTGATATTTTTAGAGCCTCAGTGCCAAACTTCTTGGAATGAATTGTCTCTGCACCAAGTTTTCCACACCTTTGGAGTTAAGTCTTGTAAGGCTAACAATATCTTCAATTTGGTGAAGGTGACTAGGTTACGAAGAAGAAAAAAGGGGAAACGACGCCATGCACGAGTCCTACTACCACGTGTCAGAATACTTGAAACGTCAAGAATTAATATGTCTGTTTCATATGTATTGGTTGTTAATAAACTTTTACTGAGGGCGCTATATCAACCCCCTTTCCCCGATTTCAGTGGTTTCATGACTCGCGTGTGCCAACAATTTTTTTTCAAACGTGACACTAGTTTATTTTAAAGATCCGCTGATTACATTTCAATATTGCCAAGCAAAGACTCAAGGAAATGTAGTTTATATGATTGATTTTCTGTACAATTGAAAGCCACGGCACAGATGTCCAGGTGTTTCGCTGGGGGAAAATGTAGAATGAAGGGCTTCGGATTGCATACTTCGATAGGATTTTTTGGTAGTGCTGCAGGACAGGACCACGACCATAAGTTTGGCAATAGTATGCAAACAGTATCGCACACAGGGGATATTTGAGGAACCATTATTGCCAAAAGCACCAAGTAAACACATATAATCGAACAACAACAACAACGGCTGAACATTGTATTTTACTGACTTCCGGCGACTTAACAGATTCACAGATTCAAAGACGTACCCGCTCAGTGAACTCAAAGCAACATGGCCGCCGTCCTTGCATAGAGTTCATCGTGTTGGTCGCAGTGTCATTCGTGTGTCACCAAAAGAGTGTCAACACAAACTACGATTATTTTCATTGTGATAATTATTATATTGCTTATCCGTTCTCGTTTTGGTTTTATGTTTGTTTGTTAGATTCAACTTTTCTTCTTTCCTCCGATGGAAGAAGGGAGAAGACGAAGATGAAGTTGCGAAGAATGTTGACTTTGGAAGTCTTCACCAAGAAGTAAGATGTATGATCGTGTCGCATTCCAAGATGAAATAGCATGTCGTCACAGTTCAAGTACAGAGCACACTAATTTGAAAGGAAAACAATAATTATATCTATTTATCATTTATCTAGGGCTTTTCATGTTTTTAAACCCTTAAAAAAACTTAAATTGTCGCAAAATTCTGCCAGGCTAGACAGCGATGGTGTATACATCACACTACTTTGAACTATACAACGCCAGAAGAAAATTATCGCCCGTTGGCTTTGGAGTGTTTTGGCAAGAGCAGATCTAGAGATATCGATGGCGAGCAATTTTCTTTTTTATTATTATATACCAGGAAATTTCAATAATAATTTTATGACGTTGGAGGCATAGTCATTCAAAGAATATACTTGAATACTGACTAACGCTAAATGAGTTTGAATGCATTCTCAACAAATGAAACGGTAAATATGATGTCACTGAGTTAGCAGGGAAATTAATTGTCATGTAGAAATATTTCGGAAGATGGAATATATTTTTAAAGAAATTTAATCAAAAATTATAAGATCTGGTGAACTGTGTAACCTTCAACTAATGTGGTCTGGTATACAAGTTACGAACTTTGCCGATTGAAAGCAAATTTTAACTTTAATATCTCGTTTACAGCCAATAGAGCTAAAGGCATGTTCATTTCTTTCAGACCTGCATCGACGTACAAGGTTATCCCGACTTCGATGGTGTTTGTAGAGAGATCGACGGCAGTAATGGTTTGAATATCACATACCGACTGAGAACCGGGGCTTCCAGGTAAATCATCATGTTACTGTGCTTTGAAATCCACTTATGAATCTGCTCAGTATGAAATTGAAACCAAACAGTTACTGATGACTAATAACATATCACATTTACTTATGTCAAAATTGTCCATTTTCTTTGAGTTGTTTTGTTCTTGTACACAATCTATTGTAGCTTTTAGGATATGGATTCTATGTTCGACGGAGTGCAGCCAGGCTAGATTTGACTCGGGTCTGAGATTTTGCTAAATCTTCGTTAAAGTGACAATCTGTGAATAGGGTGAATTTGATTGAGTAAAGTTAGCCTTGAAATTATATGACGCCGGTAGATGTAAGGATATAGATATACGGTAGAATGTTTCAAGCACATTATTTTTCTTCATTTCCTTGAACGAGGTCCAAGCGCAGCCACACAGTTAACGATAGCCAAGCGGAAAGACGGCATGAGGGCTTGAATCCATCCAAATTAAGTGCTCGTTTGTTGGTCACCGAAACTTTGAGTATATACATTTACAGTAAAACGAGACGTGCCGGTCGTACTTTCTAATATTACGTCAGTAGAACGTCAGTGGCACGGGCCTGTTTTGAGCGACATAAACGGAACACCAATCATATAATAGTGACCCAAAATCGTTTGCCGCTTATCAATGAAAGAGCGCACGTTTTCACCATCATTCATCGTTACAAAGAGCTGATTTTTCGCTCATCCCCGGCAAAGCCTCAAATAGAATATATGTCATTAGAAGCAGTTATCTTACTTCATCATATCGGTAATTAGTTGAAACACTTCATTAAAAATTGGCTCCGGAATATTTTTTTTAAATTAAACATTAAAACTTCATTACTTAATTCCCTAGAGTAACCAACACTAGTACAGAAATTTGCGAGAAATTTGCGAGAAATGGACAATTTCTCGCTGTTTTGCGAGAAGTAAGCGAGAATATATACTTTCTCGCAATAACTTAGCGAGAATATAATTTTCTCGCACTCAGCTGGCGAGAACTGTGTTTTCTCGCTCAGCATCTGCGAGAAACTGAATTCTCGCAATCAACCAGCGAGAACTATGTTTTCTCGCTCTGCATCTGCGAGAAATTGTATTCTTCTGTGTAAGCATTTCACAAAAAATCCACAATTTCTCGCAGATGCAGAGCGAGAAAGCATAGTTCTCGCTGATTGATTGCGAGAATTCAATTTCTCGCAGATGCATGCGAGAAAGCACAGTTCTCGCAGCTTGATCGCGAGAAAGTATGTATTCTCGCTTACTTCTCGCAATACAGCGAGAAAGTGTCCATTTCTCGCAAATTTCTCGCAAAGTTCTGTACTAGTGCAATCGTATTGATTCAAGTCATAAGCAAGTACTGAAATGTAAGGAAGCTTTGCTGGTACATTACGTCAAACTCGACAAACAGTGATGCAAAGTTTTGTTGTTTACTTCCCAAAGAAAAAGGTCGTATTGCAATAGAAGTATCCGATTCCATGTGTAATTATAGTGTCATATTTTATGTCACACAGAGCAAGACTTGTCGAGGAACCTTTTCGACGACTACAACTGAAACTCACGAATAGTGACCTCGACACTTTGCTGAGTAAATGGGACGAGACGGAAAACAGTTCAATGGACGAAAAAGAACGGCTTCCGGACGCCGAGTACAACGATGGTGAGAATCAAAATAGCAATATGACGTAATACAAGCAAATCCATGTCTCCTTGCATCCACTCGTATAAGATGCTATAAAATCTACCAATCATGCCATATTTTTTATCAGTCTTTCTGAATCAGAGCATAATTTGTGAGTTGTCGAGTTAAATCTCTCTTAAAAATGGAATAAGAGCAAATAGAGGAAATATTCGATCAGATATGGTACGGTCCGTCACAACGCGAGGCAAGGTGACTTTGCGAACAAATTCATTGAAGTGAAACTATCTTAACCTGTTAACGTAGCGGGAGCCTTGTTTCTCATTTGCCGACAGAATGTGTCGCTATCGGTGCGTCTGAGTGGGGCCGTTGTCAATCGAAATCTCAGTGTGGCGGTGGATATCAACGGCGAACGCTTCAAGTTTGGTGTGACCAGCGCCATAGCGACTGTCGTCAAGGCAGTGTCATTGAAAGTAAACCGTGTCAAAGCTGTGGTATGTGTTAAATGTCTCAGATTTTTCAAAACCTTTCATAATTCCCTATTTTGGGGAAGAGGGATACAGAAAGGGAGGGAATGGAAGGATGGAAGTATACCTCACGAACAGGAGAGAGGGGGAGGGGCGGGCAGCCAGACATACACTCACCAAGATAAAAGCTGACAGAGAGACAAACGTAGCGAAATATCTTGCGTGAGAGATGGGATGACAGGCGTCGGCCGATCGTCGGGGGTTGCGGTGGGGTAGGAAGGTAGAGAGGAATGGGGAATTTACTACTTAAAAACTCTAAATCATAGACTCTTGCGAACATGTATAAATCTACCATCAATTAGCGTATTTCTATTATGGGGACAACCCATTGCATTTGTGCACAGCACAATGCAAGAATTTTTGCAATTTTTCTATGCAAACGTTTCTTGCAAAATCATGTGTTTAGATTCTCTAAAACCATAGTGCTTTGACGAGTCGATGCAATATTTCCAAACATTTATGAAATTCCCATTATGAAATTTCCAAACAAATATGTCTGCGCATTGCGTCGGAAACATTAAACCAATTAATTCATATTTGCATCGTTCGTTCTGTGAATTACAGCATGCAAGGGGAGGGCTGAATACCTGACGAAAACTCATGATGGAATGAACTGCAAAAGTACACAAAAGTATCTCACCTGTCCTAAACTCTGCAAATCTTCCAGCTTCCGAACGGTAGATGTCGCCTTTAAGTGCTCACCGCCTGAGGTCTCCCTTGGACGAGGTAACATCAGTTCTTGTGACTTGTATACACATACATGTACAATACTTCGTTCGTTAAAGTCTAACACATTCCGGACGAAATTGTTAAAATTCTCGACGAGTGGAATGATCGTGTGTAATTAGAACATGGGTTTCACTCAATTAAACGTGGTCCCCGTTTTTCAGTGTTTAAGAAAGTGCAAAGGTTACGGTAAAAAGTTTCCTGTCCATGCAAACAAGAACTACATTGTCGTATTTTTCCCGTAGGTTTCGGAGAAAAGAAAGCTAAACTTGAGGAAATACCGGAACAAATATGAATATCCTTATCAATACTTTTACCATAACTTGTTCTCCTTAAGTAAAACAAATATGACAAGGAAAGCGCAATACAAAATGTGTTCTTTACATGTAAAATTATTTGAATGAATGTACAGAAGATTGCACGCATAGTACTTCACCGAAGTTTGTTTACATGTAAGTGTTAGTTGTTCGGTGTTGATTCAATTATTTGCTCCATGACGTTACTGTCATGACAAAAGATCTCGTTGCTTTTTATTGTTTTTTTAACACCTCCCCTGCTAAAAAAGTCTGCTGTCTATATTAAACGATTTTACGATTGTTTTACAGACAACGCCTCAACTATTGCCCTGACCAAGGCCACAGCTATCCCAGAGGGCTGTGTGTGCGATCACGAAGATTGTGACCGTGAGACCAAGTATGACGGCATTTAATGAACACGAGAGGATACTTTCCTGGGACAAATCCAATATGAAATTCATGTTCAGCATTTAAAGGGACATAAGCTGTAACTTGTGGCAAGTTTTTCAGTATTCTGCTTCTGTATATCAACTACCGTGTCTGACCCTAATCCGTTTGTCATGCTGAAATTTCGAGTATTCTTTTTGTCAATACAACTTGTATGTGTGTAGTGATCATTGTTTATTGTTTACAAATGAATTCTAGTCCGGACTTGAATACAATTTTCAACAATAACAATGTAGATTATACTCATATAGGTTGTCCTGATATGCTAAATACTTGGCATTAAATTACAGTTAGGGATTCAATGCAGAAAGTGTAGGGAAACCACAAAACAAAAGTTCTGAAAAAATAGCCAAAAGATAAAGCTTATGGAGCTTTAATTTAAATTTTGTGTTCGTTTTGTATTCAACGGGAACTGTGGTGGCGGTATTGTGGCGGCTCCCTTACGCCAATGAATCATTAATGTTTTGATGGTTTACCAGACGATTTGACCCACTAGTAATTTGCATATATCAATCATTACTATTGAAAATCGAAGAAGAGTAACTTAAATGACTTCCTCAATATTCATTTCAGTTTCAAATAATCACGGTTACGTAGTTTTTTCCTTGAGTCTTTGTTCTCATTTTACGGCAATCAAAATAAACATTTGAACAACTTCTCTCTCGTATGAGTGTTTCATTACCTATTGTCAACCTATCTGCAAGTCGCTGAAAACGCCTTTTCACTAAAGATCATAGTCATATACCTTTATAACACTGGAATGAACAAATCCAGGGATTCGGGAATACCAAGTTTTTAGTTTGTCTTTCTTTCTTCTATTATTTTTCTTTCTCTCTCCTCTTCCTTGTTCCTTCCTCTTCCTTCCTTCGTTCCTGCTTTTCTTTCTTTCTTTCCTTCTTTTTGTTCGCCCTCCTTCTTTCCTTTTCTTGTCCAGTCGGTCTTTAACTAACTTCTGTGTGTGCCATTTATGTCCAACCCCTCAGCAAAAACTATTAAAATGCAGCCCAGTATTAGCAATAAGTGAAAATTACAGTCGATTGCCTATCTGTTAACTTGTAGAAGGACTAGTGGTGATAGTGATCTGTCTCTGCCTAGACCAGCGCCCCCATTAAGTTTTTCCGACAATTTTTATCGACTGGATCACCTAGTAAAATACAATAATCTTCTACAATTACGGGCGTCACGATAACAGATTCTGCGCTTACGGCTAGCTTTCTTTCGCTGTACTTTCTGAACGACATTAAAATCCATTGTCAAAATATTAATACACATTTCAAAGTTCACAACAAGTTCTGAAATGAGTATTTCTCGAAAGATTACCAATGATCTTTACATCTGTTTTATGATGGCTGCCAACGTCTTTACTTTGATCAATCAAAGATTGGTAATCCACATGAACCGCCCTCGTGTTATCACATGGTCACTCTAGTAGCCGTTTGTTAGTGAATTAGCCTCTTTGCCATCACCTAATTTTAATAGAAAATTACCAACTGCCAGTAGATTAATTATCTAATTAATTAATTGATTAAGTAAGTAAGTGAGTAAGAACAAATTCTAGTTATTTCTAATGGTGTATTTTATACAATTACACGATTGTGTTGTGTCGTCGTATAGTGCAGTGCATTTCTCCGATTATAACGGGCACCAACCTGAGAGAATGATGGACCAGCTGGTGCCATCGTCGAGTATCGTTTGAAAATAATTCTTACGTGAAATATTTAAATTAATTCGACTGAATAGGCTAATGGCCTAATCCTCACAGCAAGCTCTCCCTATGTAGGTACATCTGTTGAGTTGTGTCACCCAATTTTTCACTCGATGGTCAAATGCTGTCGTCCATGAGAATACGAAGCGTTGGGAAACAGTAACACAGTGTCATATCAGAAGTCTGTTAAGGTAGAATGCACCTCGAGTGATAGATATTCGAACTCTCAAACTTTTACAATTCTTTTCAGATCTATCACTTGATTGGGTTCATTTTAAAACTCTTGGTGCATGAAAACTTTTTACCGTCACGGTCTTAGTTTTTCGAAAATAGAAAATTTTATTTTCTCCATAGAGTTAACACAGGGACGGCGGTCATTTCGAATTTCGAATATAGGTAAATTTTGAGTAATTTGTTTCTCTAATACCAGAATTGCAGGGTAACCCCCGATTTTTATTCTTAGTGTTGAAAGATGCTGGTTGAAAGATTACCTAAGAAAGGTTTGAGCAAAAGTTTGAGCAAAAGTGGAAGTCTTTCACGTTTGAGGCGCATACTACCTTAAAGAGGACTGCGTCTCGGGGACAGATATTTGGACTATAATTTTTTTTACAATTCTTCTCAGTTCAAAGCTGTGGGAGTGAGAAACATTTTCACCATCTTAATTTTTCGAAAACCAAAAATTGTATGTTTCCCCATACAGCTAACAAAAAGATGGCGGCCAAAATCGTTTCATCGGTAAAAGTTACTAGCTAATTTTTATCTCCATTACGAAAATTTGCCAGTGACTCCTGATTTTCATTGTCGAGTTGGTAAAAGAAAGGCTGAAAGTTTCATCAAGGTCAGTTTAAGCAAACGTTTAAGTGTTTCACTTTCGACGCGCTTATTACTTTAACTTGCCTGACTGTCATCACTAAATTAGCAGTTTTGAGGCAGTATACGCCTCGGGGACGGACGTTAGGGCTTCCAAAAACCGCGCAGTTTTTCACTGAGATACATCAGTGCTACTTGCATGTATAGACTCAGTTTTCACCTTCTGAGTATGATTCTCTAGCCGCGGTCAATTTTGTGAAAATTGAAAATGCTATTTTTCCACTGAGATAAAACGGATAATGGTGGTTATTCTCAATTTTTTTTGTTGGTAAATTTTCGTTAATTTCCTTTACTTCGCCAAATGCGTACGGTCGCATCCGAATCAGTGCTTGATCACACGAGGGAATACTTGAAAGAGTGTATTTTCGGACCTTGCACAGGATGCGTCCGTTTCGAGAATACGCTAGTCGTTTTTGGCTAACAGTGAAGTAAGCTATTCGTCTTGCAAACAAAATATCTCTGCGGTAATTTATTTTTGCTACAGGACCTCACTAGAGCTAACAGTTGATCCCCCATGAAGTATGTTGTTTCAATCGTGTTTGCAGCGAGTGGAAAGAACTAGCTATCGCAGGCTGGCATAACAGACACAACGGAGACTGAACTAAAGTAATCGCGTTACAAAGTAAGCTCACATCGCAAGCTGGTTTCTGGTTTTTCAACCAGCTGTAGGAGTGTACGTCAGAGAAATATACAGCTTGTTAAACAAACTGAACAGTATTTTATCGACACGCGTCCAAACGATTCTATGATATAAAGAATTGCATGCGTGGACGAAGTGTTTACCATTTTCAAAATTATGTCACCTTAACGCCGGGGTCTAACTGCTTTGCTAACAAGAATCGAAAGCAGTTGTGGACCTGATCGTATACAACTGTGTTCTACCATATCACGAACATATTCAACGATACATCTGTTATCCATTAGACCTACATGTCATTACTGCTACACGAGTTGCTCAAGTAAGGTACGTAATACTATCAAAAATTGAAGTGTGGCAAACTTTAATCTCCATAAACAGAAAGTTTTTTCTGTAATGTTTGTACAACGCGGTTTCTTGTCAAAAGCATGTCGAAAAGCAGTTCAACTTTGTAACACAGCCATGCGTCTCTCGCGTCCGATGTTATTGTTCTGTTATTCTCATATATTTTATTTTGTCCTTGTTTGCTACATGTGGACTTGACTGCCACAGCCTGCCCAATTTGAAATTTTGCTTATTGTCCGGACTAGAATTTTTATTTCAAACAATGTTACATAATGTACAAAATGCGATCTATTAGCAAAGTATACTCTTTGTATTTCAACAAACTTTCTCTAGAGAATTCTTCATTTAAGTTCTTCATTTTTGAAATAGAAATAAGTGAAATGTAATCAAAAGTAACTCTTATTTTCCCTTTTAGATAAAATGCCATTTACAGCTCTGTGCATATAAATGAGCTTATCGAGATTAAACCTCACTTGTACGTGCCAATGGGAGAGTGTCAAAATCTATCGAATGTTTGCTATGTGTATTCGATGTTGGAAACGTATCGATGGCTGGATGTAGTTGGATTAAAACAGCATTAAAACAGGAACAAATTTGATTTATCTATTCTTTCAACAAAACACATTTTCCTCCACAAAGCCAGACTCCCTCACGGCAAGTATAGACAGCACTTCACTGATAACAGAGATACTAATTGTTTACTTTGAACTTGATCGGCCGATTTGTAGATTGTTTCATTTCACGAAAAGTAGCTGTTCGACCGACAAGCTACGTTTACGATTTTTAGTGTTGGTATAGTAGTTTACCACGGAGCTGCTCATTTGAAATGCCAATTCAAATATGGCGTATTTCTAGGCCACAGGTCCTTGCCAAAGGTGAAATTTTAGTACTGGAAGATAAAGTATGCAATCCTGTGCTGTGCTGTACGTCCGCCAAGTCGACGTTTACATAAGAATAAACGGCAAACGAAAACTTCTTCGATGTATCCGTCGTTAGAAAGGAAACGTTATACCATACAATAATTTAATCAGTCTATGGATCTCATTAATCTCAGACTCAGACAAGGGTATTAAAATTGCTTCATTTAAAGGTATAAAACAAATATTTGATTGATTAATGCCGATATCTCAGAGTACTGCAATGAGATCAGTAGTTAGTTGGTTGTCAACAGCAATGATGCTTGATTCGAGTAACCACCACTCAAATTCAATGAATGCCCTGGGTTTTATTATATTTCAGACGACACGATGGACAAAAATGGTTTGGCCTCACGATTGCCGACATTTCTTAGGCCAGCTTTGACACTGTTTCTGGGTATGATCATCGGAGCTTACCTGTACAAGACAGTTCTGGTGAGTATAGGGACAGCATCGATAGAGCACCAACCAACTGTCGAAATCGTGAACGTTTTCAATTGTAGAAATCTGTGCGAATTTAGTGCCTACTATACATGTACCAACAGTCTTTCCATCGTGATAAACGAAGGCCAAAACGAATATCTGAGACAGACACTTGACTCCGTCCTGTCAATGATTGAGATGAAAACATATGACTCATTTACGTAGTGTCTATAGGCACTACACAGTGTGGGGAACATTGAACACTGCAAATTCCTAGAATGGTAAATATGGCGAAGATGTGCGGATTCTCCACCAATATTTACGTAAAGAGGATGGAAATTCAGAAATTTCGGGAAACAGTGACTTTTATGGTAGAACGTGCCTTGAAACTGAAATACTTGAAATGTTCTAGCTCAAATTTTCCGCAAGAAAACTTAACCATTCTTTCTAAATCAAGAATAAAAATTGGGGGCCAAAGAACAGAGTTTGGTAGCAGAGAAACAATTAACTAAACATTTACCGACACTTGAAATTCAAAATAGACCCCACCCCATTGTTAACTCAATGGGACAAAATTCAATATTCCATTTTCGAAAAAATAAGATGGTGAACACTGTCCTTACTTCTCGAGCTTCAAAATAAGCCCGCACAAGCGGTACACTAGAAAAGTATTGTCAAAATGTATTTGCCCAGAGGTGCATTCCACACAAGGTAGTCCTCCTTTATATGGTCCGTCTGATAAATTTCGACACATGAAGCCGTTATAATTTTAGCGAATCCACTTTCAGGACAATCGTTTACGCTTCCATGCGTATCTTGGAATATCAACTCGTCTGAACGATTCGACTATGGTAACTGATGGAAATGCTGCTATTACCCACAGTGGGCGACAGGCGAGAACCCGACAGCAACATGACATTGGGTCGGAAGCAGGACTCTCTGTTTCCATACATCGACTATGATCACTTCGGAATGGGGTGGTTGGGAATCGTTCAGGAATACGAATGGTCTTACAAACACTTACGAAGAGATAATATGCCTCCTCAAAGACATAAATCCCTTGAAGTTGCTCAGAAGTCGTTCGGTCCTACATCAGTTACGAAATCAAGGTGAGTGGATTTCGTCGTTCCGTCGAGAGTCGTGTTCTGTAAATATTTTTGTCCTTACAAACCAATAACTCTGATGTAACTCGCCTTCAGCGAAAGTAAACAATCTCAACGATGTTTTGACATCATCTATTCGCAACAGCTACCAATGAAGTTTCACCATGACCCCGCCATGCATCTACGCAATGGGCTTTCAAAGTTTACTTCCTCAATTTCGTCATCGCCTCGTTATCAATGTGACAGTTTGCGTAAGTTTATTTCTTCAGTTTACCCTGTAATGATATTATTAACCCTTTGAGCGCCAATGTCAATTTTTCTCACCTTTATAAAATATACCACAATCAATTTTTCTCAGATTTTTTCAAATATTTTAATAAAAAACTGTAGCCAGTAAAATATGTCCATTTGGTCTAGAATTATCAAAAAAATTCAGAAAAATTCATAAGAGATTGGTAAAATGTGGCAGTAAAACTTTGGTGGGAAAAATTACAGCTCTCAAAGGGTTAAGCCCACAGACTTAGGGACAAACCTAGGTATGCATGTACGAACGTGCGTCATTCTGCCCCTGCGTGAATACTTTATGTATATCCAGTAAATTCATTATAAGTGTGTAGGTGTGTGTGGGCATGTCGCTTTGAGTTATAGCGGATTATTTGTCGGTCTCTCCAGGGTTTATCTCCAGAACAGACGATCAACTTTCAAAAGAGGTGATTTTATACACGTCATCGTAGAAGCCAGGGATGAATACGGGAACGGACGTATGAGGGGAGGTGACTTCCTGGCCGGTGTGATGTGCAACGGACAGTTTCAAAAATACACCGCTGGTAGAACTGTCGATTATGGCAATGGCACATACAGTATGTACTTCTTCGCGGGGTGGACGGGAGACGCCTCTATAAATGTGACTTTGCTCTTCACCAGAGAGGCTGTTTTATCCTACGACACAGCGAGGTACAAGGATCGACGTTTGGCCTGGTTTGTCAATTTTACAGACGGCAAAGTTATTGAAAAGAGTAATTGTACATTAGCAAATGAAGGCGGGTGGGAAAACAAATGCAGCTATTCAAATATGTGGTCTCTGGGCAGAACGATGTTCCTCTGCGACAAAGGAAAGACTCTTGGATGCCACGCTCTAACAAATATTAGCAACGATCTGCGTGGCATGTTTCGGTTTGCAAGAGATGCCTTGAAGGGCAAAGAATATTTATTCAATGGGTAAGTTTGAGAAAAAATCTTCACCATAACTTGTATAGTTGAAAAGGAAACATACATCTTTGCTCGCCTCTGTGTCTGTGTCTGTCCTGTCTGTCTCGTATACGCTGAATAGGCCATTTGCGGTCTGTTAAATCATAGCTACACCCGTTGTGAATCAACAAATGGTCGCTGACGTAATGCCACGTTGCGCCCGCAAACGTGCGATTGTCAGATGTTGCTTGTGGCGCACATTGCGGCCCAAATTAAAGGGTCAGTCGATGTTATTTTCCCTACTATTATTTTGTAAGTCGATTTCAAGTTTCAGTTCTACCCTCAAAAGTAAGTTGAAAATGTTGAAACACCAGCTATTTAGCTTGTCAAAAAGCGTCTACACGCCTACATTGTTCTGTTATTGTTTACATCTGAATTCTAGTCCGGACCAGAATTGACTTTACATTTCAGCAATTAAAATGCATTCTACACATGTACATGTCCTCCTTCCATGTAGGTTTTGACCTTCTATGTCTTTAAAGTTAAATTTGTGACTAGTAATAAAGTGACCTACAATATCGTCTCTTCATAGAAAGTTCAGAAATGCACAGTTCACCGCAAGCCCGATAAAAGTGAAAATTGAAGGTATGCTATATGATTTACACCTGTCTGTCTGTCTGTCTGTCTGTCTATATATATATATATATATATATATATATATATATATATATATATATACATGTGTGTGTGCGTATATATTATAGATAGATAGATAGATAGATAGATAGATAGATAGATAGATAGATAGATAGATAGATAGATATTGTACATATCACTGTACGACTAACCTTAGAAAGATGAGCTTCTATTGATGGAATTGGGTGCAGGTGCTATCTCTCTCTCTCTCTCTCTCTCTCTCTCTCTCTCTCTCTCTCTCTCTCTCTCTCCTCTCTCTCTCTCTCTCTCTCTCTCTCTCTCTCTCTCTCTCTCTCTCGATCTCGATCTGTGACGAGTCCGAAACTGAGAAGAACAAAATATTTCAAGTCTTCAGAGCTTCCCCTTTTTTGTTTTGTTTTGGTTTTTTGTGTTTTTTTTAACCATTCGTTTAATAAGTGAATGGTGAAATACTGGACAGACGCCCATTATCTGCATGTCGCCTGATTTGTCTTTTAGATTCTCAAAAGACTCTGGATATTCCAGCCTGTGGACCTGACCTTCCCGTTTCTATGTCAAGTGGATATTGGGCCAGCGAGAAAATATTCGTGCCGTTGATGTGCCGATGTCAAGCATGGACGCCCAAGGAGAGGCTCCAGTGTGCATCAGACAAACGTTTCTTCTTAAATGGCGATTCAACTCTCGGACAAATCCACCAGCTTCTTTTGTCTAAAGGCATTGTTGGCGGCACGCTGGAAACTGTCTTTGAGTACATAGCTTTAAGAGTGGGAAATAACGTTCAACGGGTGAATGAACTCATGCTTGAAGGTGACTTCATCGACAAGATCAGCACTTCGACCTGCAGATCCACCACACCAGTTGTCGTGTTTAATTTCTCCTTCCATTATGCTTCATGGTCTATTAGGGCGTACCTCGATAGAGTTTACCAAACCAAATTGGCAGTTCTCAGACTTTTGGAACGATGTCCTAAGGCAATCGTTATCGTCAAATTGGCACATCCTCGAGATAATGTCGATGGTGAGCAAAGTGTCCATAGTGGAAATTATCTGTTTTATGACATGAATAGAATGGTGCGCAGAGTCTTCAGTGGTATAGGTGTGAATTTTCTCGATCTGTGGGACATGGTACTTAGTCACCCTAACGAAAATGCTGTTCACCTCAAACTAAATGTCCTCATTCAACAGCTTGATATGATGCTCTGTTACATATGTCCCGATATGGTAAAAGAACAAAGGCGTGCATTCGCATAATGATTACACTGGGAAATGAGCTATGTTTGCTACATACAATACACACACGCGCGCGCGCGCGCATACATAAATACATACATACATAAATACATACATACATACACACACACACACACATACATACATACATACATACATACATACATACATACATACATACATACATACATACATACATACATACATACATACATAACATACATACATACATACATACATACATACATACATACATACATACACACACACACACACATACATACATACATACATACATACATACATTCATGCATGCATGCATGCTGACAGGCAGAAAGACAGAAATGAGGACTTGAAAAAAATAATGTTGCTGATTGGGCGTATCATGACGGGCTGATATTGAGCAAACAGTAGCCTGAAGATAAAGTTTGATAAAAACGTTTGAACTTTTTTACGCCAATAAATTTAAAGGTTGCAGTTGGGTACTTTTGTGAGTATACAATAGCTTGGGGAATATATTGGCTCGGTCACACGTTGTGCTTCAGATTACCAATAATCACCTTCATTTAACTCAGTTCGTTATACTCAAGATTAACTCACTTCATGGTTAACGTAAAAACTGTACTAAGAAGAAATTAACATAATCTAAGTAAAAAAATCACAAAGTTCTACACAAAACTACAAAGCGATGAAAACTCAAATTGAATGATCATATCACTAATCACCTCTATTCCTGTGTCAAGATTTCAAATCGTGTAATTTTGCATCAAAGTACCATCACGATGTTAATGCTGGCATTTCAATCATTCGTTCTATTGTCACAGGAAATCTGATCATCTTCCTGTGGGTGGTACACATGGATGGTCAAGGTTAATATAGAGGGCGCTGTAATGCAAACTTACTTCAATTGATGGAAATTCAGGAGACTTTAAATTTAACTGATGGGAAATGTCATATTTGTGGCCGAGAAGAAACACTGGAACACATCTTATTTGAGTGTAAATATGATAAAGAGACCTGGCAGAAATGTATTCGTTTCTTTGTCAGAAAACGCAACTTTGATAACAATACCAATATCAAAAGATTAGCAAATGCAGGAATTGAAAATGATAATAATGCAACATCAGACATATACTGTATCACTTCTTTTGTAAAATCCACAGTTTGGAATATTAGAAATTAAGTTACTCTTACTGGGATTAAAGTTACTCATCAAATCCTATGTTATGCAATTAAAATGCTCTTTTTCAAGGATTGTATTTCACTTTTGTTGAAGATTATGAACAAAGCTGAGGATTTTATCACAAAGTTTTCAAGCTTTATAAGACTTAGGGAGAAGTATGCGTACTGAACGTATTTATATGATGATATGTTTTTATCTTTCTCTTTCTCTTCTTTTTAGTTAAATGACTGATTTTTTCAGATAACTGCTTTGTAAATTTGTTCATTCTCTCCGACGCATTCACAGTTATGTAGATTTGTTTTATTTGCTCTTTGTTGGAATAAAATTATCTTTTCAAAAAACAAAAGCAGGAAATTCAGTTTTAGTAAATGCAGTGTTCACTGACATTTTGTTACCACAATAATGACAGAAATATTAAATTTTTATCAAGAATATTCATAATCATAAATTTATTAATAACATGGACTATACTACAACTGCGCGAATTTGGCAAGAAAAGAGATCATCATTAAGAATTCTAGCGCAGTAGGGTACTTTTGTAAGTATACAGTAATAACAGAAATACTGAATTTTCATCAACAATATTCAGAATCACAAATTCATTAGTTTTGCCACTTTTATTAATATGACTGTTTATAATGCCTTTTGACCCTGTGTATTGCCTTCGTCATAGCAGTAAATTATCATGGCTGAAAAGCTGCTAAATATCTCGAAGTCGACTATTTTTTGGCAATTATCCAGCCATCCCGAGGCTTTGTGTAGCTAGGCCGTCGGCCGTCGACCAGTATCTGGCGTACGCAGTCAGCTTATGCCGCATGCCGGCACATGGAGTGTGGACTCAGATTTCTGTCAGGTGACTGTCACATGACCTTGTTCGATGTCATTACACAACAACAGACATGGCTGCCGCTGCCGATGTGGACGCGGTTGCCCACGACCAAGTTTTGGAAGATCCTGAAAACAGGTGAGTTGATGAACGTCTACGTCTACGATGAACGTCTACGTTCCGGTCGTAGATCGCATTACCCAAGGAGCGAACATGGTTGACCTCTGCATATACGGCACATGTTATGTCCTTTCGTGTAGCGTCTATGTCAACAGCAAAATAGGCCAAACGCCGTTTGCGGGAGCAACCGGTTCGTCGACCAATGATTTGTCCATGCGGTCCGGGTCTCGGTTTTATTACTGTGAACTGTCATCTTCTACGTTTGCAATTTGAAGATTTGTATAAACTTTATGACGAGTGATTGATATACATCATGTACATATGTATTTTGAACTTAGTCGACCTAAATCGGAATAGGACTGCGCTTTTATTTTGATGGTAGTTATGTGCCAGAGACCAACAAAACAAAAGTAAAATTCCTCTCAAATATCTTTTTAACTTTTTTTTTGTGTGCGATATGGTATGCGAAATGATGCTAGTATGAAGGTTATTCAGCCGTCATAAAGTACTCCCTGAGTAAATATCCTTCTGGACCGCTTCGAAAATCCGCTGACTAACGGTGACTGCGTTCGCGAAGACCCGTGACGTGAGCGTGTTCGAGCTCGGCACGCGCAGCCAGACCGTAGCAATAGACGTTCCGACTAGTACATGTACTATGAGTTATGTATTAGATCTATAGTCCCACGTATCACGCAAGGGGGAAGGACATTCTGGTAACCAACAACCTTAAAAAGAACTGTTGTAAATAACATTGGAATCGTTTCTGCGTCACTCTGTAATACAATGCATATGCCCATTAAACATATCACCAGAAGTAATAGAGGGACCGTTAGTAACTCCTACTACCTCCATGGTACCACAGTCATTTGCTTTCTATCCTGCTCTGGGTCTATGTGCCCCGTAGACGTGTGTACATGTACATATGCCTCTTCTTCTCAGGCATATGTACACAGTCTATGGGGCGCATAGACGCAGAGCAGAATAGACCACAGGTGACTGTGGTAATACCATGGGTAAAATCCCCGCTTCTATTATGTTAACACATCAGTTTGACATGTTGCAGTTCAAGTCTAAGCCTTATTTATCGGTACAAAGTTTATTCACTGATCAGTATAATACATGTATAAGACAAGTTTAACATTTGGTCATTGATATCCAACATGCACTTCCATAGAGCATAGAACTTCCTCGTGGACAGTCAATCCAAGACCAGTCCCAATGCAAGCCTAGCATTACATCTGGACACAACTCCGTCGTGTAATTTTAATCATTTAATGTTTGCAGTGTGCCGCGTAATTCATTTTTTCAGTTCTGGTTGGTGGAACTGGGGAACTAGCTGGTTCAAATGGTGCCCTACTTCTGAAGCTGAACTCCAGAAAGCTGAGAAGAGGATTCTGAAATGTGAGTATATAACCTTTGTCTTTTGAATCCACTTATATAGAGTTCAAAGGTCAACTTTCTTGATGAGTGTGCCCCTCCTTCTGAGAATCACATTTCATTCCAGCTCAGTAATACGTTCTGTTTGATGTAAACTATCACCAGTATTGTGGATGAGTATTTTAATCAAGGTAAAACCCAGATCTGCCAAGACAAGATAAATTTGGATAAATATTGTATGTGTATGACTGAATGCACCTCAAGGACAGATATTCAGACTCTTTTCTGGTCTGCCGCTTGTAGGGTTGAAAAAAGCTCTCCGTGTAAGAAAAATGTGCACTGTCTTAGCTTTCTGATATTGAAAATTTTCATTTTCTGCGTAGACATAACACACGGGTGGTGGCCATTTTGAATTTCAAATATCAGTAAATGTTAGGTATATAATTTGTTTCTCTAGTTCCAAATTTTGCATAGTTACCCCTCAGTCTGCTCTTGCATTCGGCCCACAGCTTATGATAGGTTTATTACTAAATGTCTCAAAAATACTCCTGAAAAGCCAAAATGTACATGTACTACATGTATGTATGCTGTCATATAAACCACATTTTACAGTCACATTGTAGTAACAATTCATTTATAATAAACAGTACCACTTTATTTCCTTGATGTTTCTTCGTATTAGAGGCTGGTACTACATTGTAAACTCCATGTGTATTACACATCTTGCATTTCATCGCTACCCGCAACTGTTGTGTAAAATTGACTTCTTGTTTATTATCTTATCGATTCTTAGAAGACAAATACTTCAGTTAGCATGTCTGCTGCTTCTTATTATTGCCCACATTCCAACAGCAATAAACCTTTCCAATGTAAATTAATCCACCCTAGTCATTGAAAATAATGGGGTTGGGCCAAACCATAGCAGTGAAAGGGACGCAGATGGCTCAGTTTCCATATCGACCTTGAGAAACTGCCGACAGTAATGATAACGTTGGAGCTGAGTTTGTATCACACACAGCATTCATCTGTTTACTTTTCCAGATGTGAAGACAAAGTATGAGACTAAATATGTACAGATTGACAACACCAATAAGATATGGACGATTCAGTGCAATCATAATAACTCATCAAGCCTTCCTTTCGTATTTGTTCATGGCTTTGGGGGTGGCATTGGACTTTGGGTACAGAACTACGACAAACTGTCGACAAGCAGGCCGTTGTACGCGTTCGATTTACTCGGGTTTGGGAGGAGCTCGCGGCCTAAATTTCCCTCAGACGCGTGGGAAGCAGAAGACCATTTTGTAGACTCCATCGAAGAATGGCGCAAAGCCATGAATCTGAATCGCTTCATCTTGGTCGGTCACAGCCTGGGAGCGTTTCTTGCAGCTTCGTACACAATCAAGTACCCAGAACGAGTACGACACCTATTTCTCGTCGACCCCTGGGGTTTCCCGGAAAAGCCAGCGGAATCAGATGTGGGCACGGGCAGGAGAATTCCAGTGTGGGCCAGAGCAGTTGGAACGTTATTGAAACCTTTTAATATTCTGGCAGGACTGAGAGCTGCAGGCCCCTTAGGTGAGTTTATTATAAACAAACAAACAAACAAGAGGTTATTACTCAATATTGCCAATTCCTGTGTCGTATAATCATAAGTGTCATTTTGTGCTGCATCAGATATGAGACAATATGCTGATATGACACAAGGAACAGGCAATATAAGGTGATAACCAATGTATTATATTACTGTTGTGTGAAGATAAGAATGGACAGTGAAATTGATCCAAATGTTATCACACTTGTGTAATTGATTTGTAAAGTTGTTCCAAAACTTGCTGCAGTATCAATACTTGTAATTAACTTGCGGCAAAGAACAGACGGATGATAGTGTTGTTTCACAGCAGGCTTCAGCTGTAATTGCTGAAGCAATAAAACCTGTCGGCCGGTAGGAACTGATTAGTGTCTATGTCTGGATAAATGTTTCCTACAAGTGTACACACACTTGTATTTCAGTAGTGGCCATGGCCGAGTATATGTTCAAAGTCGAGTTCTCGTACTATTCCCAAACACGGATAGTGCCCGTCTTCATTTCTGAGGATGACTTTCACAGCATGTCTTACGCTGATATCTGTCGAAATGACTTGCCATCCACGTACATTTCGAGAATTTTCTCACGTACTGCTTCTGGCGTATGTACACCTCTTTTCTCGCGGATCATGATTTTTTTTGCACAAAGAACTTTGTACTGTGCGAAGACAACAAGCGGCCGCCCCCCCAATGCTGAAGTTGGGGGGGCAGAGGTATACTTTTGCCCCCCCCAACTTTTACAAATACACATTGACTACGGCTAGCTGTCCCAACTATTGCTGAGTGCTATGTAGGAGTTAAACAAACAACTGGAGTTAAGGCGCTGTAAAATAAATTCTTTGTTTGCCCACAGGTGCTCCTTAGTTGGGTAGTCTGCTAAGTGGATCGATTTTCGGATCGATCTATTGATCCCGTAGTCGATATGCCTGCCACTGCAACCTAATACTCACAAGGTGTGCAACACAGTCACTCAAAAAACACACCACCCGATTTGTAAACTGGCCGTGCCGCTCGCACAAAACATTCAGAACTACACTCCCATATACCTAGTTGGATCACAAATTTAAACCATCTCCTCGAAAATCACGCCCATGAATGTGTTGCTTGCATCATCTTGAAGAAATCGGCTGTGTTTTGAGACCAAGCGCAGTGAAATGTGGCCTGCAGAATGATTCTACCATATGATGTAATTTTTTCCACTACTGATTGGCTAATCAACGTCCAAAACAAAGGTCATGGCAAAACGTCACTGGTGTAGTATTGTTGAACCAATCAGTAGTGGAAAAAATAACTATCATACACAAACAAACACAGATCGTATGATCGAAAATACGGCGGGATGTGCCCTTCCTTTGTTCGCGATGTCGCAGTAATTTACTTCAATGTCGCAAAAACGCAAATGTCGTACGATCGTTTCCATACAAATCAGATTACCTATCTTAAAGGGGTACATCAACCGCTGTACGTAAAGTGTACATGTGCACCTCCTGTTGTAGCGGACTGCAGTGTACCGTAAGTGAAGATCAATCGACCGTTTCACAAGTTGATTTCTCCCTCAAAGTTTTCAAATCGGCGGAAGTGCGTAAAATCTTTTTGGTCTCCATACAAGGCGGATCGAAAACAATTCTTGGCTGGTTTAGCTTCGAATATTAGGAATGGAACTGAATTTCCATCAGCTTTTCCACGATCCGCGATTGATCACGATGTTGGATCTGCACCGTGGCAAGCACTGAGGTACCACCGGTGAAATGTTCGTTGTTGAATGCTCCAAATAGTTCGTACGCGGTGGAAGTTGCCCTTACTTTGAACATTTTTTCTGCTAAAAAACGATTTGGACATTTTATAAGTCCGGATTAGAATTCAGTTTTCAAAATAGCAATGGCCATTCGGCATTGCTGTCTTGACAAGCAGAATATTTAGCATTTTAGTATGCAATAGCGTCAGTTTTCTGTCATTAATATGCAAAAATAACTATTAGTCCGCATTTTCGGCAAGAACGATGATATCAAAACCTGCTAGTGTTATAATGAATACAAAAACTCACACTAATTCCTATGAATTTATGGCTCAGACTACAACTGAGCTGCAACAACGACCGCGCATGAAAAAATTTGTCCGAATTTCAGGCAGCGGTGTCTGAAGTCGTGCGTGCAGCTATATTTAGTAACAAACCTGACATCGCGATCAGCGCTATTGGAATTCGGCTAAAAAAATAGTTGATACACAAAATTCAGAATAAATAGCCTTTAAAGTTACAGCTAATGGAGCATTTAACTCAACAGAAACAGTGATCAGGACTAGCATTTATTGACACTTAAAAAGGAGGATTTGTACTCGAGGCTGTTATGATTTGTTCAGCTACCCACTCTTCTTACTGTAAAAATTGTAATTGTATGGAAGAGATAGTAGTTTCACCTTTTACCAAGATGTTTAGCATTTGTTTTCTGAGTGACAACTACATACTTTGTTATACTCAGTAACTTTTGCAGTTTTATATTTGGAATTTTCAGGTTTTGCAAGAACACCTTTTTGTTCTATTACCCCAACATGTTGAAATACACAGTGTACAGTTGTCAAAACAACTGTTACTACTCGTTTTTCTCCTATTATCTCATTACCTCATCTTGGCCTGCTTTTACTCATGGACTCGTCTTAGCTTGCTGAGAGGTGCTGGTAATCTTCGATTGACTACACGAGATGTTCAGAGTTCGTTGGTACTACATAGACTTGTTTCTCGGTAGACAAGCTTGACAGCTGCCATCGCCCAAGATACGCTTCTCCAATTGTCTGTCCTCCTGCCCTGTCTGTTGTATTTTTTCTCTCTTGTCCTTTGTATTCCCTTTCCCGTATTATTTTAGAATGGATTTTAAACGTTATGTTTAAGGCTTGGTTTGGATCATATGAGAGATATGAATTAAAGATGGAAATATACGTCCAATCGTAAACATCAATACAGATCTCGATCTTAAATGTACATGTCATAATTAATATACAAATGTCACTTAGACACGTTGCAAAATTGAAGCCATTGCGTAAACAGTGAAGTTCTTATGTTCCTTCATTAGGTGTTGATTCAAATATATTTTGTTTTTTTCAAAACTTCTTAAACATCGTCGTATACGTAATTTGCATATTTTACATTTGTCGCAAATATGGTTATTATTCATAATTGAGATCTTGTTATTTTAATAGTTTTACTCTTGCCTATGACTACCTAATGCATAAACTTCTGTCAGAGACAAACTATAGATCTGGCGTAACACAACCAGTTGATTACTATCACACTGTACATGTGGTACACTAGGGCCTATGTACTGGTATAGTGTTTATTGCCATTGTTTATTATGGAATTTTTGTTCAGACTCACAGTCACCTAACTCTAAGTATGCTTGTTGTACTTATACAAATATAACCAGTGTTTCCAAGCATTGCTTTCAACTGCTTAATGAAGAGCATAAAAACACTGCATTGTAAATGTAACAGATGATTTTTCATATTTGTGACCCATAAACCGATGGGAAAGTTAAGTTTATGCGATTGATCTATGTTGTGTGTTTGTTTTGTTTTTAGCTACTATAGACTATAGTCTATAGAAGCTATTGGGATGGGTATCCGTCCGGCGTCCGTCGTCAGTCTGTATGTATGTATGTATGTATGTATGTATGTATGTATGTCCGTTTGTGAGGCGTCTGTCCACTCAAATATCTTGAGAACCGCAGTACTTACTGATTTGATATTTGTTGTGTAGATGAAAAATATGATTTTGAGAAACTATTTTTTTTAATTTTTTGATATTGTTGAAAATAGGCAAATTAATGTCAAAAAAGGTGTTTTGGTAAAAATCATCTTCTTCATAACCGCTGGTCAGACAGCTTTGTTATTTGGTATACAGGTCCCTAAGGATAACCCAACTTAGATTTGTTCAAATTGTGATGAAATATGCAAATGTGTATTTTTAAGGAATTTTTTTGTCACTTTTGGTCAAAATTTGACTTACATTGTATGTAATTCTTGTACTGTATAAACCCTATCAATTCACCCAGAAAAAAATAATTAATATGATTTTAAATAATTGAATTAATTAGGAAATCATCAAAGCCAAAATAATTTTAGTGTGGAATTATCAGAACGTTCAACTTTTTTTGACAGTTCATAGTGAAATGCTTACCATCTTGGAGGATTAAAACATGTAAAGGCAACTTTCCTGAATCCCAACTTTGATATATTCTGAACCACCATTTATGTTATCTAAAAGAAATTGCTCATAATAGTTTGTCATGATAGGGTGGTCAAATAAATAGAGATAGAGAAAGTTCTAATTTCCATTTATGGTTGACTTGGTAAGGATAAAATAAGATTACTTTTTGAGGAAAAAAATAGAGTGGTCAATTAAAAGAGTGGTCAAAGTGATAGGGTTTTTAGCTCCCATAGCCATATGTATATATGGCAATGGAAGCTATTCTTATAGGCTAGGGAAATGTCTGTATGTATGTATGTCTGTATGTCTGTATGTCTGTATGTCTGTATGTCTGTCCGTCAACATCAAAAACTCCAAAATGGCTGTACATTTCATCTTGATATTTGGTGTGTACATGGATGATGGGCTGTAGATGAGATTTTGTTCAAATGAAGTTGTCATTGCCAAAAATATGCAAATTAAGCGAAAAAATGTAAAAACAGTCAAAATTGAAAAACTCAATAACCACTGAGCAGATTACATGAAAAATTAGCATGTAAGTACTTTGGGCTGACATGAAATGATTGTGCACATCTTGGGTCAGTATCTTGGACTTGCTATTTTTCATGAATTTTTTTTGTAATTTTCTCCCATTTTTGGTCAAAAAATCTTCTTCTCTGAAACCACAAGTCCGATTGATTTGAAACTTGGTATGGAAGTGCATAGGAGTGACCTTTCCCAAATTTGGGCAAATCGTGGTGAAATTTGCATATTTTTAGTTTACACGTCCATAGACTCCCATGTATAAGGCAGATCTCCATAGACTCCCATGTATAAGGCCACGAAAAATAAAAATTTAGTTTCTCATCGTATTCATATTGCAAAAAGGATGCAGTGACACAATTTTTAGTCCCCACGGATGAAGTCCAGTGGGCTTATAGATTGGGTCATGTCCGTCTGTTCGTCGATCCGTGAGTCCATCCGTTCACGCAGATATCTCGGATATTTTGACAAAATGTCATGTGACCTTGATGACCTTTGATCTCAAATATACATATTTGTCCATAACTCAGTAACCACAAGTGCTACCACCCTTCATATATGGTATGATGGGACACCTTATGACGTCACATATTGTACCTCATTAATTATGCACATATCTAATTTTGAGCGAGCCAATAGAGCTAGAGGTCTGATTTTTGGTATATAGGGATAACTTAGCAATACAATTTTTAGTACTTTGTGCCCTGTGGGCACAAGGTACTAATGTGATGGCGCGGCCCAATATGGCCAACATAGTGGGCCGTATGCTGTGGACGCAGGTATCTCAGAAACGCTTCAGTAACTTTTTCTGAAATTTGGTCTGGTGGTCACTTGGGCATGTATCTCAAACGGTCTTTTTTCTTTTTTTGATTGAATCATTTTAAAGTCACTTTTTTAGCTTTTTTCTGAAAAGCACTATTTTCACTTTTTCCTCAAAACCACTGATTTGATTATTGTGATGTTTGGCATGGGTGTTCGTATAGTTGAAATACCGTCAGAAATGTTCAAAATTTGGTGATACATGCCTTACATTATTTTTAAACAATATTTTTATCCATTTTTATTTTATATTTACTTGATTTTGCCTCGCTTTCGTTAAAGCTACCGTCTGCGCATGCGCACAACTCTAGGACAATTCTGAGTTGAAGAATCGAACGGACGCCATCTTGTTTCTCGTTCTGGGTACATTTTTTACGTCGTGATCGTTTCACTGTGTATTTCAACATATTCTACAGTTATGAAGTTGACAGTGATGCACTTTTGCGGCTGTCGTGTATTTTTAGTCCCCACGGACACCGTCCGGGGGGACTTATAGGTTTGGTCATGTCCGTGCGTGTGTGCGTGCGTCCGTCCGTGCGTCCGTCCGTCCGTTCACGCAGATATCTCAGAGATGCTTGGAGCGATTTCATTCAAACTTGGTACAAGGATTACTTCATATGTCATACATATGCACATCGATTTGATTTGTGATACGATCCAATATGGCCGCCAGGCGGCCATTTTATTACGATTTTTTCATGTACAGAGCCATAACTCAGAAATGTTTCAACCGATTTTATTCAAAGTTTGTACAAGGACATTGACCTATGTCATACATATGCACGTTGATTTGTTTCGTGATACGATCCAATATGGCCGCCAGGCGGCCATTTTATTACGATTTTTTCATGTACAACGCCATAACTCAGACATGTTTCAATCCATTTTATTCAAAGTTGGTACAAGGACATTGACCTATGTCATACATATGCACGTTGATTTGTTTCGTGATACGATCCAATATGGCCGCCAGGCGGCCATTTTATTACGATTTTTTCATGTACGGAGCCATTAAACTCAGACATGTTTCAACCCATTTTATTCAAAGTTGGTACAAGGACATTGACCAATGTCATAGATATGCACGTCAATTTATTTTGTGATACTATCCAATATGGCTGCCGTACGGCCATTTTGTTACGATTTTGTCATGTACAAAGCCGTAACTCGGGTATATCTCAACTGATTTTATACACAGTTGGTACATGGACATTGACCTATGTCATACATATGCACGTCGATTTGTTTTCTGATACGATCCAATATGGCTGCCAGGTGGCCATTTTATTACGATTTTTTCATGTACAGAGACCTTACTCAGACATGTTTCAACCGATTTCATTCACAGTTGGTACAAGGACATTGACCAATGTCATAGATATGCACGTCAATTGCTTTTGTGATACGATCCAATCTGGCTGCCGTGCGGCCATTTTGTTACGATTTTTTACGAAGGCATAACTCAGGCATATCTTAACCAATTTTATTCAAAGTTGGTACAAGGACATTGACATATGTCATACATATGCACGTCCATTTGTTTTGTGATACGATCCAATAAATCAAATTAATTGCCAATTTGCATTTACATGATGAACTTTTGTTTTTAGGGTGAATGTCCAGAAGCACTGCATCAAACTTTATAAAATATGGTACCAGTGATAATCTATCAGTGTTATGATAGGATGCAAAAATGTTTTGCAACATCCTGATGATTAATTCCTAGTTGACTCATTTAATGAACTTTAGGATGGTGGCCTACATTGGTTTTATGTTTTCATCACCATGGAACTCATTCTTGGCCATTGAGCGCCATCTGTATCAAAGTATTTTTATCACAGACCTAATTTATGAAGAGGACTCTATCCTCTCTGAGGATTTGTAATCAAAGTTCCCATTAACAAGTGGGGACTGTGTCATCAACGATGACTTGTTTGGTACGAAAGGCGCTTTTGATCGACTGAAGAATGATGGCCTCCGTAGGCGATAAACACCGGTACTGGCAGGCATATCAGTTCTACTGAGGAAGCAATCCACTGGCCCGTATAGGTCAGGGGCTCACTTAGGGGAGAACCACATGATTTCGGGGGGGGGGTATGGAGGATTTTGAGGAAAAAAAATTGTCACCAGGTGAAATAAAAGAAATAAATTAAGCCTGTAATGGCTTTAGAAAAAAATATTCTCATAACAGACACAAATAAAAAAGGTATTGTCACAATGCTGTTGAAATGAGCAAAATTTTGGAAACTTCATTCTCATGTATTCTTTGCTGGCATGCTGCCAAAGGCACGCAAATGTTTTTACCACAAGTAATTTTTATGTGTTTTTTTCCAGCACTTATGATATAAGCATTCACTACTGTACACCTCGGTGCACTCGATGTTTTCCTTCCCTTTTCTGACCCAAGAAATCATGTTTCAGGATTTCTGTTGCAATATCTCAATGGTATAGGCAATATCTAGATGGGACTATTTGACTTCTGTAAATCGTGAAAATTTAAAACACAAGATAGGAGTCAATAAACTAGTGTTAAAACCAATACATTATTCTCTCAATATAAATATGTTAGAAAGATTACAAGTTGACAATGAAAATTGAGGAACAACAAATATAATGAAATACAATGTGTGAGCCTTGTTTCTCTGACCACAAAAGATAACATCTCCCCTGAGAACTTAAAAGGACTTGACTGTTTTAAAGAAAAGCAGGTATAGTACTGATCACAGTTGATTTGCCAAAAAAGTGTTCTATAATTTAAATTGTATATATAATAGACTTTCCATTTTGTTTGTCATTTGTTGGAATATAAAATGAATAAATAAAAACATCCTGTGATATGTGAAACACTGGCTTAAATTTGAAAAATTGCACTGCTACTCCATTTGAAAAAAAAATTGATGCAGGTCTGACTGTAGAAATCGAAAAATGCTGTCTCTCTAACAAAAAAAAAGTTCCCATACCCACTTCCTGCATACCCCCCCCCCCGAAATCAAATGGGTCTCCCCTTAATATGCGCATGCGCACATAACAAGTTAGCGTTGTACTTCAAGTCAAACCATGCAAACCGAGGCCATCATGTTTCTCGGTCAGTTGCGAATTTTGACGTTTTAAAGGTTTTAGCGTATATTTGATTGCTGTCATGTATTTTTTGGCACGAAACGCTCCTTCGATAGACTGAAGAATGATGGCCTCCGTACTCGGTACTCCCCAGTACCGGCGAATCCATTGCTTTTAATAGCGAGGCAATCCCACCGGCGGCCCGTACTAATAGCTGGGTGAGAACGAGGGAAATGCTCTGTCCTTCTACCTCCGGCCTCCATGTCATAACAAACTAGCGTCTTTTTATGTTGATGTACTGTCCTTTCGACACAGTTGCTTATTTTGGGTAATTTCGACAGTTGTGCATTGATTTTGACATCATTTTTGACTTAATAACCGTCGATGTCGGCAACTCTCTCGCTAGCCCTGCGTACGATGCTGTGTGTTAGGAACGCACACAGGGAATGCACTGCGTACACTGCGTACGTACGCAGGGCTAGCGAGAGAGTTGCCGACATCGACGGTTATTTACGAAAAGTGAATAAAAGACTGGCATTTTTGGAAGCGATCGAGTAGCTGAGGTGGCAGGGATACGACTTTGGCCCAAGAACGCTGAATTTCGGCAGTAATTTGGCTTTTTACGTCAAGTCCCAAAATGGATTTGAAGTCACCGACCCTACGTACGGGTCATTGCAGGGCTGTGGTGAGCGGGGCGAATAGCTGTAGCGGAACACACAGCATCGTACGCAGGGCTAAATCCGACATGGTAATTTGGCATGATCATCAGATCATACACGATCCGAGATTGCACTTTAGGAAGGTCACGATAACTAATGTTGTTTGTTTCACTGTTGTTTAATACCTATATTTCCACTAAAAGACCATTAGAATTTCCTCCTGGCTACTTTGAAATCGTGCACTGGCATGCATGTAGTTGTCAACATCACTATGCTTTAATGTACAGTAGACTCTCATACTAGGAATATATCGACTGTCACTGCATGTGTGCAAATCACTCCATATCATATCAAAAATGTAGTATTGCAACGTTTACGTTTGAGCTGCCAGAAGCCAGAATTTACAGTTTACGAGAAAGTCATCTTACATGCAAAACTCAGTTCTACTGTGAACAAAATGCAAGCAATATGTTGTATAATTATCATGAATAGCATAATATTTTGTACCTATCACCGTGTCAGAAAATCAGAAGGAAACAACCAGTCAGACAAACTGTGGTCAGGATGATACTGTCCAATTTTAATATTTGTCTCTCGGCACACACCAGATACTCATGACTGTAAAACAACATTTCCATATAATTGTATATTCAGTTTTTATATTTAGTTTGGCTTTTCACCATATTGTATGTCCTTCCCTGCACTACATAATTCAAAATTAAATATTTTTTTTTGGCCTATACATACCAGTACTTGAGGGGTAAGCTTATTTAGTCTCATACATTAAAGATGCACTGTTGACCTACAGAGTCCAAACTTTTTATCATTGTATTGTAGATAGGTGTACACTCCAAATACTAAGTACAAGTGTGGTGAGTGTAACAAGCAAATGTTTTTTAGTCAATGGTTCATATCAAGGTTGTTGATACTTAGAATCCACACTTGAACTTATTCTGGAGCGGTAACCAACCAGTTCAAATAACTTTCATTTATGTCAAAACAATTTGACTTTTTGCCAAATTTCACATTTATGGCAATTAATAAACAGTAAGGAGGTACAAAGGACGTCGGTGCCCCCGGGCCCCATGTTTTTGACAAAATATCACGTGACCTCGGTGACCTTTGACCTCAAATATACATATTTGTCCATAACTCAGTAACCACAAGTGCTACAGCTTTCATGTATGGTATGATGGGACACCTTATGACGCCAGATATTGTACCTCATTAATTATGCACATATCTAATTTCGAGCGAGCCAATAGAGCTAGAGGTCTAATTTTTGGTAATAGGGATAACTTAGCAATACAATTTTTTTGACAAATGTCACGTGACCTCGGTGACCTTTGACCTCAAATATACATATTTGTCCATAACTCAGTAACCACAAGTGCTACACCCTTCATGTATGGTATGATGGGACACCTTATGACGCCACATATTGTACCTCATTAATTATGCGCATATCTAATTTTGAGCGAGCCAATAGAGCTAGAGGTCTGATTTTTGGTATATAGGGATAACTTGGCAATACAATTTTTTTGACAAAATGTCACGTGACCTCGGTGACCTTTGACCTCAAATATACATATTTGTTTATAAATCAGTAACCACAAGTGCTACACCCTTCACGTATGGTATGATTGGACACTATATGACGCCACATATTGTACCTCATTAATTATGCACATATCTAATTTTCAGCGAGCCAATAGAGCTAGAGGTCTGATTTTTGGTATATAGGGATAACTTAGCAATACAATTTTTTTGACAAAATGTCACGTGACCTTTGACCTCAAATATACATATTTTTCCATAACTCAGTAACCACAAGTGCTACACCCTTCATATTTGGTATGATTGGACACCTTATGACACCACATACTGTACCTCAATAATTATGCACATATCTCATTCTGAGCAAGCCAATAAAGCTGGATGTCTGATTTTTGGTATATAGGGATAACTATAGGAGAGAAATTTTTTGACCAAATGTCATGTGACCTCGATGACCTTTTACCTAAAATATATGTTTATGTCAATAAATAAGTAACCACAAGTGCTATGTCCTTTGTATTTAGTAGGATGGGAGACCTTATGACAACACACGCTTTACCTCATTAATTATGTACACATCTAATTCTGGGCAAGCGAATAGAGCTAGAGATCTGATTTTTTGGCATATAGGGATTAATTAGCAATATAATTTTTTTTTTCAAAATGTCATGTGACCTCGATGACCTTTGACCTTGATTATACATATATATGCATATCTCAGTAACCACAAGTTCTATACCCTCCAATTTTGATAGGATATTAGACCTTGAGATGTCACATCTTGTACCTCATTTATAATGCGCATATGTATTTCTTGGCTGGCCAATACTGCTAGAGGTCTGATCTTTTTTCCCGATTTAGAACCATAACTTAGACATGCCTCATGTGTTTCAAATTGGGAACAACGACATAGACCTATGTGCCCATAGATCTCAACATATACACTCCAGTGATACTTCTTAATGACCACATTTTCCTGCCCCATCAAGACTAACACTCCTTTTACAAGTGGGTACTATGTCATTGTAAATGACTTGTTGATTAATGGTTGTATCACAGTATTCAATATATCTAATTCTGTATTTTTTCCATTTTATATTCTGAATAAATACATTAAACATATTTCACTGTCTCCAGTACATTACGTTTAAGTATTTTCACTTCATGCACTTTATCCCTTTCACACATGTTCAAATATCTGACCAGAGAACAAACACTAAATAGTCCAGGATGGGAGCTACAGTGTCATTGACGCTATTTTTATGGTAAAGCTGGGCTGTAAGATTCCTCATGTGCTATTTATAGCAATTATGCAATCTGTGTAAACAGTGCAATGAAAGTGTAACATGATTCCTTATAATGCTTTTGATGACCTTGAACTTCTTAAGTTTCAAACATTTGTCTCTTCAGTGTGCTTTCTCTGAGTACCTACAGTCTCAACTTATTCAACAGAACTTACTTACAATGTTAATTTGAAAGTTAAAATGTGCTTGGTTAATAGGATGAAAATACAGATATAGATAACCAGCTGAAGATTCTTTATAACCTGACAGATATGCTGTTTTATTATGACGTAAATCTTGATTTAAGCAAGTCTTGTTTACTGTAATTAGAATGTAATTAACTCTCGTTTATTTGCTATTATAGACTAATATAGTCTGATGAAATATGCAAATCTGTATTTTTACGGAATTTTTTTCCATTTTTGGTCAGGCCATCCTGAAATGAGCTATCAAAGATATCCACCTTCTTCATCAATACATGTGTCACAAAAGGTTATTCTCTACATAACACAGCAGAGCTCTGTCAACTGTTGAGTCGCTTGTTTTTTCAAAACCGCTGGTCAGACAGCTTTAATATTTGGTTTACATGTCCCTAGGATGACCTTAGTGAGATAATTTCATACAGTCAGGAAATACTTAATTTTGTATCTATGTCTATAGTAGCTTCAGGGACTTTGGCCCTATGTTTTTTGTTGGCTGACTGGTAGGTTTTTCAAAAATCCAAGGACGGCAAACAAAGAATTTTCTTTACACGGCCTAATACATAAAAACGCAAATATTGAGACATTGCCGTATGTGAAAGTAGTGGTGCTTTCATTACATTTTTTACTATTTAGATTGATTTTGGCCTGTTTTAATTATTTTAATTTATTCGTGTATGATTTAATATTTTAATTTATTCATATATGCAAATTTTAGATCGTAATTCATTCATCACCAGAATATAGGTTACCTTTGCCCCCCAACCGTGAAGTGCTTCCTACGCCCCTGCTTATTCTTTAGGGACATGAAATGAGTGATGGAAGCTAGTGTACAGATGAAGTGGTATGGCATTGTTACTTCTGTGTTAATATTGCTTCTGAAACAGTGATGTTAAATATGCAGGGATAGATATCTTATATAGATAGTTTTCCCAAGGTCAGCTGGTACAAAACAAACAAGCCAGTAGTTTTAAATTGTATGTACCAATTGTACTGTCACAGTTGTGTCAGAGTTTTGCTTCAAGCAGACAAATATTGAATCACTCAGTAATTGCCTTTTTGTACTGTAATATTGTGGCATTTAGCCGATGGAGATATGATTACGGATTAATGTACCCCCTCCTGGCCCATGCCGAATGAAGTAAACTTTGCACGACATATGTATGGAGGCAAATCAGAGTACACTATGGAGTAGAAAGTTTACTTGAGTCTGTTATGGCATGGCCAGTGAAGTTGTAAATGTAGAAAACATCAAGTGAGCAATAATATATAATAAGTGGTTCATAATTTTGCAACAAAATAAAATATTGTCTAACCCTTCGAGCGCCAAAGTCAATTTTTGTCGCCTTTGTAAAATACATGTCTAGCGCAGTCAATATTTTTTCAGTTTTTTGCCAAAATTTTGATAAAAATTGTAGCCAATGATGTCCATTCGGTTCAAAATTATCAAAAAAATTACCGAAAAATTAATAAAAATTTGTAATATGTCGAACTAAAATTTTGATGGGAAAAATTACAGCACTGAAAGGGTTAATCTCAATTATTTTGGCAACAAATAGACAACAATTGCCTCAGTATGAACTCTCATCTCTTTGAAATATCATGTTTTAGAATGAGAGTTCTGTCATTAAAATTCCGAATAATGTAACAGTATACACATATTGACTGGCCATGGGGGAGCAACAGCATACGTCTGAACCCGAGGGACTTTGATTCACCCCTAAAAACAGGCTGTTTTCAGAGGCCGACGTATGCTGTTGCCCTCATGGCCAGTCAATATGTGTTTTATAACACACCTCATCCGTAGTCATGCATAAGAACGTACCATACACAAAACTTGTCGCATGTATGATATAATGTGTTGGAGTGGTTCGGCAAGGAAAAGTTTTTCCTGACAGGGTCGCAATACTTCTGCAAGACGTTCAATGCACCTTTAATTATCGTTTTCGTTCATTTTGAGTCCTTGTTGGAAACCAGAGCATTCAGATCTTCTTCAGAAAGTAGGATAAACCAAGAAATTTCTCGACTATCATTTCGCTCAGCCACAGACGACATATTTGTTTGCATTCCAGTTCGCGCATGCACCAATGTTTTTTTGACGTCAGCAGGCATCGTTTTTCGGAACTGATGCCTGGCAGGCAACAGTTTACGTGAATCAGCACAAAAAGAACGCATCCCACATGACTATCAATTGGCGAATTAGAACACAGACTGCGGATGAGGTGTCTTATAATTGTACCAATGGTATTTATTCCACTGTAAAGGGTTCAGTACTTTATATGAAGCATTGTACTGGTCCATTCCCTGCATTATTGCAGAATCAAATTTTGACAGTCTGTTTTTAGTCCCCGCGGACGAAGTCCGGCGGGGACTTATAGATTGGGTCCCGTCTGTGCGTCCGTCCGTCCGTCAGTCCGTCCGTCCGTCCGTCCGTCCGTCATCAACAGTTTCTCAGACACTGCTGAACCAATTTCGTTCAAACTCAGCACAAAGGCATAGCACTATGACCTACAGATGCACGTCCATTTATTTTGTGATACGATCCAATATAGCCGCAAGGCGGCCATTTTGTTGCGATTTTTCATGTCTTTGGACCATAACTCAAACATCCTTGAACAGATTCTGTTCAAACTTGGCACAAAGGCATAACACTATGGCTTTTATATCCATGTTAAATTATATCACGATACGATCCAATATGGGTGCAAGGCGGCCATTTTGTTGTGATTTTTCATGTCTTTGGACCATAACTCAGACATCCTTGAACATATTCTGTTCAACCTTGGCACAAAGACATAACACTATGGCCTACATGTGCATGTAAAATTATTTTGCGATACGATCCAACATGGCCGCGAGGCGGCCATTTTGTTTGCGATTTTTCATGTCTTTGAACCATAACTCAAATATCCTTGAACCGATTCTGTTCAAACTTTGCACAAAGGCATAACACTATGGCCTACATATGCTTGTCAAATTATATTGCGATACGATCCAATATGGGCGTGAGGCGGCCATTTTGTTGGGATCTTTCATGTTTTTGGATCATAACTCAGACATCCTTGAACAGATTCTGTTAAAACTTGGCACAAAGGCATAACACTATGGCCTTCATGTGCATGTAAAATTATTTTGCGATACGATCCAATATGGGCGTGAGGCAGCCATTTTGTTGCGATTTTTCATGTCTTTGGACCATAACTCAGACATCCTTGAACCGATTCTGTTCAAATTTGGCACAAAAGCAAAACATTATGCCCTTCATATGAACGCCACTTTATTTCATGATATGATCCAATATGGCCGACAGGCGTCCATTTTTTTGCGATTTTCTCATGTCTCTGAACCATAACTCAAACATCCTTGAACTGATTTTGTTCAAACTTGGCACAAAGGCAAAGCACTATGGCATACATATGCATGTATCAATTAACCTTGCGATAGGATCCAATATGGCTGCAGAACTGCCATTTTGTTGGAATTTTGCATGTCTTTGAAGCATAATTCAAAGGTCATTAAACCCATTTTGTCCAAACTTGGCACAAAGATCAAGCACTATGGCACACATACATGTATACATGTCAATTTACTTCATGACATGTTCCAATATGGCTGCCAGATTGTCATTTTTGGATTTTTTCATGTCTTTGAGGCTTAATCATATGCAAATATTCCTTATCCAATGTTGTTGAGACTTGGTACAAAGGTAAAGTACTATGGCATACTTATGCATGTCTACTAATTTTGTGCTACGATCCATATGGTCAATAGACAGCCATTTGATTTCAATTTTATAAACATAGGTCACTGTCCTTCAATGGACTGATTTTGTTTAAACGTGATATGGCTGCATTCTTGTGCATATTAATTTGTTTTATTATATGATCCAAAATGGCTGATTACAACAACATACCCGATCCCATACCATTTCGAAAATTCCACCAAAACATGTGTATAGTATGTGCTGTCATGACACTAGAGGCAGTGAGGGCATCGTTATGTGTGATGTAATCAAAAGTTCCTTTAGTGGTCAACACCGGCAGAGATGAGTCTTTTATTGAACGTTCCTCAGATTACTTTATTATGCAAGTCACAGGCCTGATGCACCCGTTGCATCAATGTCATTCCACAGCTACCTAGACACCAAAGATTATGACAAAATGGACAAGCGGGGACTGTGTCATCGACGATGACTTGTAATAACATGTTTTATGAGCCAGTAACTGTAACTTTATATGATTTTTAACGATTTTTTTGTATTTAATGTGAAAAACAGTTTCTCGTCTAATCTCCAAAGCATGTTTAGATAGATGTGTACATAGAGAATCCAGCTGGTCAGCTCAACCTGTACTGGATTGTTATAGTTGACAAGTGAATTGCATTCCACATGTATAGATGGTATGTTGGCAAAGTAGTAAGCTTTTCAACATACCATATTGGCAGTAGAACAAGAACTTGCAGTTGACATGCAAAACAAAAATACAGCAACTTAAAAGATATTTAAAAAAAGACAGTGTTCTTTTAATTATCCACAAACAATCTTGAATATCTCATTTGTTTTAGGTCCCAGACTTGTTCAAAAGATCAGACCCGACTTTCAGAGTAAATTTGCCTTGTTTGATGACGACACCATCTACAACTACATCTACCATTGCAATGCCCAAACACCCAGGTAAGTGTTTGGTGTCAAGACTTTCCGAGAATTTTTCTATCTAGAGTAGCGTGCCAAGTGTAACCATGCAAATGGTGTTTTCAATGTGTAGAGTAAGTGCCAGTGAAACTGACTGGATCTCGGAACTTCGTCATTTTCCGATGGAGTTGATTTTGTTGAACGTGTCATGGCATATCCAATAATGTAAAACATTCAAGTCCCAACAACTTACAATAGCAAGTACATTCATAATTCTGATATTTTGAAAAGGAGCCTCGACATTCAACTACTGACTGGAATCAATTTCAAAGAGATGACACAACACATCACATCAGACAAAAATTCTGGAAGATACAGTATATTGATCTGTGTCTATCTAGTGAACCTGAGCATAGTTTCAAGTGTGTTCACTCTGGTAGTTGTAATCTGATATATACGTACAAATATATATATATATATATATATATATATATATATATATATATATATATATATATATATATATATATATATATATATATATATATATATATATGTGTGTGTGTGTGTGTGTGTGTGTGTGTGTGTGTGTGTGTGTGTGTGTGTGTGTGTATATATGTGTCTGTCTGTGTCTGTGAGTAAAATGTATGCATGCACAAAGTACATGTAACACAATGACAGTGTGATCATATTTGCCTATATAATTATGTAACATGATGAGTTGCATCAAAGATCCTTGAGAAATTTCTATGGTTGCTCTCTGCTACTTCATGCATGTGTAATCTTGAGGTTCAATTGGAGAAACACATTAAAATCAATAAAACTGACTCTTTTTCACTCAACAGTGGTGAAGCAGCCTTCAAGGGAATGCAGATACCTTGGGGTTGGGCCAAGAACCCCATGATCAAGAGGGTCATGTCGATATCCAAGGACACACCCATGACTTTTATCTATGGATCCCGTAGTTACATGGACTCTTCCATGGGGTACAGCACCAAATATCTCAGGAAGGACTCACAGGTGGATGTACATGTGAGTATGAGCAGCAAATTGTTGTAAACAATGCATTGCCACAATGTCTGACTGATATCTTACTTATGTAATCTTGAATTCTTCACACAATGTGCCAAATCGTAAAGTTGTCATAGGTTGACTAGAAGAGTTAACTTCATCTTTTTGTATCAGCGCAACAGGGAAACATGATGACATCATCCTGTGCACTGATATTAAACTGTTACCATGGTAACAGTTTTACTTACAGAAATGCCATAAATGCAATTTCTAACATGGAACAGACAATATTAGATGAAACCAGTTACTTTATTAGACCTCACATACATGCAATTAAAAATGTTCATAATTGCGGAACAATAGTGTAAATTATATAAGGGAAAGAATATCCGTCCCAGTGAGAAAAAGTCACAACCCAGTATAGCAAAATATTTTGGAATCTGGGTGCTGCGTTTCTGGTATACAGTAAAATGATTGATAGACTCATATTGTCATCTCTAAACCATTAAGTTGTACACGTTACAACGTTGAAATCTCTGAATCACCATTCATGATCACTGTTATGTTTGGAGTTCACTTGCGTACATGTAGCTTTCAAGTACAAGTTAAATACAACAAGTCCTTGTTGTACACATCAACATTCCGTATAGACCTTCATTTGTGAGGTACATGTACTACATCATCTTTTGAAGAGGAAAGTCCTAATGGATATTCAGGCCACCTCAAACTAAATATTACTTGATAGCAATACATGTACAGTATATATTATAGCCCCAATGAAAGACTATTGCACCCAGCATCGGGGGGGGGGGGGGGGGGGGGGGGGGGGCAAAAGGTCTCCTGCCTCAAGAGTAAAATAGTCCCTTTCTGGGGTTCTAATGTTTTGCTCACATCACATGCATTCAATTTCCACATAGAATGTTCGCTTTGATCTTCATATAGTTGATTCAAAACTGAACTGAAAAACCTTAAAAAATTAATTTCATCATCAAATGGTACATTAATTTATTTGAATCACTGTTACACAGTTAAAAAATAAGTGCAGCTCAGTTTCAGTCAAATATTAATGACTATGCACCTTGCCACGTCATCAAAAAGTTACCATTGAACCCTATGGGGCATGAGACTATCAATATATGAGGCATGTAATAACTTAGGCATATTCAATCATTGCAATACCGTCTAGAGATTTACATAGAATGATTAGAATGTCGAGGGACAAAGATGGTGACATGTCACGGTTGAAAGAGGTTAGTGTGATGTGAGAACAATTCTTCATATTGTTTTTTTTCCATCTTTCCACCTTTCAGATACTACAGGGTGCAGGGCACCATGTCTACTCAGAGAAACCAGACGAGTTCAACTATCTGATGCTAAAGCTTTGCAAAGACATGGAATAACCGTGGCAACCATGATAGTCCCAGTCACTCCTAAACAAGCATATCATCCCCCTCCTAACCCTTCCACAACCCTTCCGTCATATAACTCTGTTCAGCCCATCAGTCAGATCTCAGTAATGTAATGGTGGATATAGACTTGTGTGGTTTGAAGACTGGTGTTCTACCTGATTGTGTGTCTGCCCTTCAAGCCATACACAGCAGCAGGGCTTTGCTCTTTCAAATCCATTGCTGACCAGATTTACCAGGGAATGGTGATGGACCATTAGTAAATTCTTGCACACAATTTCTTGAGTTGTGTGGCCATATTTGGTCACTTTACCTGCCCCTTATCAATTACTGAAATAAGAAGCATCTGCCTAACTCCACCCTCCTCCTCCCCTTAATGTCTTCAGCAGTCTCAAATGAAGACCTGGCCCATGTGTTCACAATCACCACATTTCAATTAGCCTTGAGGTCAAGAAACAACCGTTGCCTACAGAAATGTTATTATTTAAAGGGACTAGAGCTGTAAATTTTGATACGTTAATTGTTTTTGTGGCAGAATTCACATACATAATAGTAATCTGAGTTTTTTATTAATTTGTGAGTGCGTTTTAGCGATGTCAAAGCACCTATCCTATGAGTAATTTCATTAGTGGATATATGGTGCCATACAAGTGCTTAATAATAATAATAATTATTATAATAATCTTCTCCCTACATGTTGAAATGGAAAGTATTTATCTCACCAACACTGAGTACTCATGTGCAATGAGCGTTGTTTACGTTGACGGAGGAATTGAAGTATGGACCAGAGCTCAGTCACTACCAAAATTATTTGTCATTGCGGGCATGGAGCCTGTGTTTGGAAAGAGTAACTTTGCATGAAACCCATGCATGTAGCTTTTTCAGAAGAGAAGTAGATGCTACACAGTATCATGTAAAGTTACACAGTTTGGTTCACTTATGATCAATATATCTTAAACCTTTCAATGGTGTAGATGGGCTTTGCATATGAGATAATGGTGATGATTTAGAAATCGTCTGCTCACACGCATGGCCGAATGTAATATCAGTTTGATCATTTTTTAAATGTTATCGGAACTTGTACTTTCTGCAATTTACCATAATTTGCCTTACTTTGACAATGCAAGCAGAATTTCTATACCTCTGCAAATCTGAGCAAGGGTTCTTTGTGATTCATGGTAAAAGAGCATGATGTGCGCCCTCTATGTGAGTGTGGTGCACTGACTGCTGTACTATGAAGAGCACAAAAATAACTAAGCATTAACCATGTCAATATTTGGGATTCTATCAAATGGACACCATCTCAGGATAAGACAGTGCATCAAATTTTCTGTAGAACTCAAACTTCATCAGTAGGAGAGTAAACAATAAATCTAACAGATTTTATATAGCCATGTAACACCATGCCTTTCATTATACTTGGGTGTATTAACTATCATTGTAATGTACACAATTACTCATACTATAAGCTATAATACATTTATAGGACTAATGACATTTTCACACCTTTCTCTCTTGCCTGTGACTAACATTAATGGATGGGAGAAATTCATCTACATCTAAGATGTCTCATGTAATTTATTATTATCCTTCAAGCTCTTCTTTTAAAATCTTCAATTTAATGATTTCGTTCAGCCATTACAAACTAATGTCCTTGTACAAAGTCTCCCAGCCTTATTGACCACAGCAACCAAAGTCTACAGGTGCCAATATTTTAATTGTTTGTTTGGTTTTTCCTAGTACAGTTTGAAAATACATCTTTCCCACAGTGTCTCTCAATGATCATTGCAAATGCTTGAAAGTGCCAAAACCTCACATCCCATGCTTTGCTGATTGATAACATGAGCAATTCACTTGCATATGCGTTTCGACCAATCAGCAGTTGTCTAGCAAGGGTGCATTTCATCTATCAGCAGTTGTGTAGCCTCTTTATCTTATCAACAGTAATCTTACATGTTCAGCATACCAACCATTTTTATTTGTATTTGTGAATACACGACCTACCAATAGGATGTGGCATGTGATTTCACTTGTATTAAACTAATAACCTTCACAGATGACTCATTTACAGCCCACCTCACGCATTTCTTGCTTGCTTTGAACAAATCTTGATTTTTAATTTCGAATAGTTGTGTTATGTGTCTTTCATTTACAAAAATTAAGTTTTCTTCATCAAAACTTTAGAGAGAATGTCCAGCCAAGTACAGGCTCCTATTAAGTTCTGTAGTTGATATTTTATGATGCATGATGAATTTTTAACCAGAAAGAAAATAAACAATGAACAGACTGATTGTGCTTTGGGTCTTGTAATTTCTGTAGAGAGAGACATGGCATTTTAAGTTGTTTTGAAGTTTGGTATAACAGTCATATGTAATACAGAAAGGCATTTACACTGAACACTCAGTTTTAGCCATGTGTAACTTTCATATTAATCCCAATGAAAGTCAAGTGACTAAATTCATTTATAGAACATGAGTTGAAGACACATGTCCATGATGCCCCTCCCCATTTAGGGTGGGCATTGAAGATTTACAATGCTGACTCAAACCATTGCACTTGCTTGTTTAGCAAATTGCCACCATTTTGACCTTCAGTAACGTGTCTGTGTGTGTGTGTGTGTGTGAGCAAGAGAGAGATTTGCAATATACTGATTCAAACTAGACTTGCACCAAATCTGTTGGCATCTAAATATCAAAACAGTAAGTTGAAGGAATAAACTTCAGCAGACTGTCGCGTTAGTAGCAGGCTGTTGCGTAGATCATTGGGTGAACGCGATGGCCCACAAGCCATCAAGTGACTGCTCCTGGTAAAATCCAAGCGACGGGGACCAGTTTATACTTGAAGGTGCTTGTTTCAAAAATTGCTACTTTCACTTTCAGTTATGTTTGTGTATGTATCTCTCTCTCTCTCTCTCTCTCTCTCTCTATATATATATATATATATATATATACACACACACACACACACACACACATACACACACACACACACCCCAAAGTGTTCAGTTGTCCATTTGAGAATATGAGTGCTCAATGCCTTAAAGCACAACGTTAAATAATAACACAAATAATATCTGTTACTGACATTACTTTTATTACTTTGTACTTGAAGTAATTTGTTGTATTAAATATGCTTTATGTGTGTCTTAAAGTATGTGTTACACATTTCACAACCATTAAAAATGGTTTTTGGTTAAAGCAGATATATGTATTAGTTGTACGATAAGATATTGAAGAAAAGATTAAGGGCAAAAGATCAATCAGAACTTTGGTCTAATAGAGAGCGCCCTCTAGCGACGAAACTTTCAGTCTGAGGACCCATTTTCCCAATCTCCGTACAGAGATTTTAGCGCAGCATGGATAATTCGCGTTTTCCATAAAATGCTTTTGCTGTCTTTTTTGTATATGATACTCCGAACCAAAAATTAGATTACTGAAGAATACACAAGTTTCAATATCGATCCTCGATTCCGCGAACACTTGCAAAACAGACCTTGCTCTAGGTTAGGGAGCCGTCATTATTTATGGCCTGGGGGGTCGGAGGAATCTGAGGGGGGTCACTCAAAAAATCGAAAGCTACAAAGGGGGTTGCTCAAAAGTGGAGAACAAGAAGGGGGGCTACTCAATTTTGTTGATATGTACTGAAGCATTTAGTGAAGTTATGAATTAATACAACAATAATAGTAAAGAACAGCAACATGTATTCTTGAGATGTGTATGTTCATACCCCGTATATTTACACACACACACACACACATATAATATATATATATATATATATATATATATATATATATATATATATATATATATATATATATATATATATATATATATATATATATATATATATATATATCATAATACAGGTGGTTTCAAGTAGAAACTAAAATCCCATTACACTATGTGTTTCACGTTATTGTGATCTTCAGACGAGAATGATCAGCTATTCGACGTGTAAAGCCTTATGTTAGAGGCTAGTACTGAGTACATTTTTCAGTATTTCCTGATTAAAGATTGATATACTTGCCTGATCATTCATGAGAAACGTCTGCTTTCTATATTCTACATTGTATAGGTTAACAATAGGGGAAAATGTGTAAAGCAAGCTAATTCTTATTCTATAAAGTTTAAAACCTGTGGAATGCCTTGACAATAAACCAATCTTTTTTTGCAGGAAAATAATCATAAATAATAAATGTGAATAAATGTATGTCTGTCGCTATTTTTTCGTTTTCAAAAAATGTAATCTTCATTGAAATCAATGAACTGGAATATAAGTTTTGGAATAGGCCTACTGTCTCAGATTTCTGTTCCTCGAGTTTTTTTATACAAAACAAATCTGAAAAAAATACTCGCCAAGTGCCGCCAAATAACACCATTTTAATAATTGAAAAGCTCCAACGGCCCCCCCCCCCCTGACCTTCTCCTGTTGCGGGTCCACTTGTGGTGCATTTGCACCACATCTTCACCCCTCTTGTAAAAAAATCCTATGGAGAATACTGCATGTCATCAGAGTACTTGATACAGACCTGTACATCAGCCCCTGTCACAGCAATGGAACCTCTTTCCAACACAGACCTGTACCACTGGGTTTAATCAGGGTCTGTACAGGACCTGTTGCAGCAGCAATCCATTTTACTGTATAGATATTTAACTTTCCCAACTTTTTTGGGGGGGTCACTCAAAATTTCTGTAGCAGAGAGGGGGGTTACTCAAACACATCATGGTTGGCAGGGGGGGTTACTTTAAATTTTGGAGTTTCTAAAGCAATTCCTCCGACCCCCCCCCAGGCCGTAAATAATGACGGCTCCCTTACATAGATGTGAATCGACGATTCAATAGGTATGCCCCAACTGCTGTCAACTTTGCAGACGGAATTGTCAAAGTTATAGCAGATTATGTATTAATTTTACTAGTGTATGCTCTCGCAGGACTGAAAGAAGTCCCAGTTTGGAATATTTAAATTTGCCTGCAGCAGAGATTGGTAGGGGCGCGCGGTCAGTTTGGTTAGAATTATCCACGCCGCACTGCTGTCCCACTGCGCTTCAATCTCTGTGTTGCGATCGCCATATTCCCTGACCAAAATGTGCACTTTTCTCAAAGGTAGAATGCGCCCCGGGGATAGATTTTAGGGCTCTCACATTTTGTTCTGGCCTACCGTATGTAGGGGCTCTTTTTCAACCCTTTTGAGAAAGTAAAGTTTTCACTCTCTTAATTTTGTGAAATTAAAAATTTCCCTTTTTCGCCCTAACGATAACACAGGAGTGGCAGACTTGTTCAATTTAAATATCAGTAAATTATTTCTTTCTCTACTACCAAACTTTGCACGATGACCCCTGAGTTTGTTCAGAGAATGGTTGAAAGTCTCATTGAGGAAAGTTTGAGCAAAAGTTTAAATCTTTCAATTTTGAGGCGCGTTCTACCTTAATTTTAAGGGTCGGACATTTTAAAGTTTTAATAGTACATTTTTACAGTGACTAGTGAACAAAGTTTCACAATCAACAAATTTGGAGATTAAATACTGTTAAATAACTGGTACCATCTCAAATTCACCCATAGCTTTACAAAAAAAAAAAGAACTGCGGTACATTCGTGAAGTTCATTACTCCATGAGGGCGAAAATTCCGTCAGTGCTTGCTTGGATCGCCAAATCAAGATTCACGGAACCATGTTGGTGTTTGTGTCTCAACACTATTTAACATCTCGTTGTGTATCTTATATGCGCCGTCCACTTTCTTCATCACCGCCAGGGATTTTCCAGTATCACAGACGGTTCCGTCCTCCCCGAACATGGTCCACCTGCCAATACGATAGCCATACTCTCCTTCTAGAGACTTCAGTTCGGATTTCACCTCCACTCTTGAGACTCCGTTAGCCTTCACCGTACGCATGAGTTGTGCCACAGCTGTGTGGAAACAAGTTACAAAGAACTCTTACTCATTAAAAGTATACAGTCACCTGTAATCTCAATATGCCCATATATGGTCAGAGGGGCGTTCCTTGGTATTCAAAATGCCCATGTGAGGGCGCTGTTTTTAACAAGCGGCCACCCGCTTAAAATCTGTGATTGGTTAGATTTTCTCTTTCCATGGTAACTGTTGCAAAATTGGAAAGGTGACAGTATACCTTTAACAGGACGGTATTAAACTGTAGCGTTTGTCAGTACGGTCGTGCGTTTTTAGTTCTTCGGCTTCGAACGAACTTTTCTTCTCCTACAAAAAGTTGTTTAATTACAATATGTACCTGTACAGAGTATGTGTACAATATACACTTATCATTGATATTGGCATTCAGGTCCATACATTCAAGTCAATACCATCAATATAACATTAGACATTCAAAACTGCAGGCGTGCTTTGAAATTTGAACTTAAGGTATTTCGATGGAGATATCTTTAAATATTGTTCAGTGTCACCAGTATTAAGGATTGACCAGCAGATTTTTGGGCGGAAATGAAAAAAATTGTGAAAACTGTAGAGCTAATAAGATTCCAAGCCTTGCTGATTTCTAATAAAGGATATTCACATAACAATCAGCTGAAAAGGGTTTGGAATTTCTGGGGAAGTTCAGTGCACGAACGGGAAACGGGTGAATTTTGGAGCGAGAAAAAATTGCATTGCATTCTGACCGCTCGACTCGTTAACAAGCTATCCTTTTTCTGACATCCGGGTAGACTTGCCGCAAATTTGTGAATAAAAATTACTTAGTGAATGCGATGCAGTAGAAAATTGTTTTTCTGACCTTGACATAGTGAAGTTTAGCCAAGATTTCGAAGAAACTTCCTGTCATTGGCGTTCACTCTACGCATGCGCAAATGTACTACCCGGATCGGAATGTTCACCTTGCACAAGCGCAGACGTCACGCCGATCAGCTTAAAACGAGTCAGTGAAGACGGTACCTCGGTCATCTCAGTCCAAGCGTTTCACACAAAAAAGTAGCATTAATGCGTAATGATTTGTTGAAGTAACTGCATTTTACACGATCGCCGACTTGAACCAAGTCTTACATTTGGAATAGACCTTCATACCACATTATCCCTTTTCTGGAAACACAGCCAAATTTTGCCTTTCTGGAAAAGTAGCTTTAATTTTATCCATCTTCAACTGAATTTCGATGGAATTCAGACCTTAAGGGCTAATTACACTAAACAGCTCCGAGAATGTGAGAGTCAATTTTGAGATAAGAAAATGCCTGAATGTTGTGATGCTAAATTTCTATAACCTCTTCCCAAATCATGTTAATAGTCACGTGACGGAGAACATAATTATTAGTTTGAAAATCTTGATTTAAGACTCACTGCTGCAATTGGAAGGGTTGTACGATATAACTTACTTTTTTTAACACGCACATTTCTCATGTTTCTGTTTTTATTCTACGTTTACGCCGTTGAGTCTTCGTTGCGTTTATTTCTCTTAAGCCCGTTTTGTCTTCGACTAAAACTCAAAAGGAGACAGTTTTTTTGTTCTGTTCACAAACAGTAAAATGCTAACCTCTTGTGAGAAAGGTATGCCATACTAGTACACGCCCATCTATTTATACGTCATTCTCCGTACCGCGTACTTCCGCGACGTAGCCAATTACCCGATACACGGATGTTGGATCCACATCCTGTTCGGGAAAGAGCGTCACATTTCCTCACCACTTTTTCGTTCGATGAGGTCCGCGCACACAATTTTTTCTACAAGCCAGTTCGTTATCTCTTTACCAATAAACAGACTTTTTCAGCGTCCAGTTACCCCCCCCCCCCGCCCTATTGGCTGGATGGGGAAATTAACGTAAACCAGAAAGACCCGACAGTTGCAGAAAGGTTACCTTAGCGCAAACAGAGTGAAAGGTCCAGTCACGTATGGGTCTCCGCAAACCACAGTCGCTTGTGAAGCGATCCCCGGGGTTGGGGTACTCCCATAAAAAAGTGTACGGGTATGTGCCGCCCAAATGGATCACTTTTTCATGAAAAAATCCGTACACGTGGGTCGATTTTTCACGAAAAATCCCTAAACATGGGTCGATTCTTCATCCGAAAAACCTAAACATTGGTCGACAACAAAGCAAATGTCCCATACTACAGGAACCTTCGTATGTAAAAGAATAAAGGTTACAATTCATAAATTTGTCAAAGAAATCCCAAGCGATGGGTCATTTATATACATTGGTAGATGTTTTCAACTCGGGCGGCACATCCCCATAGGAATGTATCTAGAGTACCACTCCCGGGGGACCGATACATGGCGGCCGCTGTGTGCAATGCATTTTCTAATGAATAGCACACAGCGACTACCGTGTATCGATTCACAAGCGACTGTGTCGTAAACTCCAGCGGTCAAGGCTGGAGTTTGCTGAGCCTCATGCACGACTGGATCTTTCAGTCAAGAGCGCGAACTACAATCATGCACATGAAACCCACCTTTACGGCCCTGCTTCACATCTGTTCCAGGAGCCATTACACTGCAATTTTCCGTGTATAGTTCGGCAATCGAATCCATGTCGCCATCCTGGAAAAACCTCGTGAACTTGCCCTTGTCTTTCTCGGCAGCACTTTGCACGACAGGATCAGTCATTGTGTTCTAGTCTCTTGTAACAGCTGCGCCGTCTGAACAGGAACTAGGAAGACTGTCTCGAATATCTGTGGAGTACAACGCTTGAGCGACTGTGAATCGTTCACTCTCCCTTTGTCGAGTGTTGCGATGAAGTCGTGCACTTGTTTCTGGAACAATAACTTCAGGCAACCTTTGCCATTTGAACTTTTGACAGAGCTCTATCACTGCACATCCTGTCTTGAGTCGCTATGACTACAATGTTAGTAATCAGTATCAGTGTCAGATACCACAAGGTTTACATAAGACTACATGAGATAATATTGCATCAGTTAGTCGACAGGTAACTGAACTTTGTTCAGAGAAAAACGAATCAAAAACGACATTCAACTTCGTCATTTGTCTTACGATTACAGTTACTATAGAGTACGTACCACTACTAAAATTTATAATTTTATGACTAACAGCGACTTCCAAGCCTTAAGTCAAGGAGAGGTACTTCCAAAAGTTTCATAGGGGTGTGCCGCCCGTTGAAAACATTGAAGGGGTGGCCCATTTGATTTCTGGGGTGGGACTGGAGGAATTTTGAAGAAAAAAATATTGGAAAATATTGTCTGCCCGGTTGGTAGGGAAAACTTCGCATAAAAAAGGCTATGAAGAAAATATAATTTGTTGCCGTGTACCTTAAGACAGCAGATTGCGTTTTCAATGGTCTCTCGAGTTACCGCCTATGTTTTTAATTATGGTCAAGCTTACATAGATAGTCTAATGATTAATCTGCTTCATAGGAGATATGATATGGCTGGGTTAGAGGAAATATACAAGTAGAAACCCGAGAATGCACGGATGTGTGCTTGTACTCTGGTTATTTGCAAGTCGTTTACACATGCATTACTGGTAAGCGTTAGACAATGCATTGTCAATGTTTGTCAAATATCAGTTTAAAACGCATGTGTATGTTAAAGTTAAACATTATACTTTGACCGATTTTTAATGCGAGAGAAAGTACTGGCAGTGCCAATGACGTATCTGTTGTATGTCATTTGATGAAATATTTCATGAAAACAAAACATTTCAGCTGCAACTCTAGTCTCTGTAAATGATTTTATTTTTGTGATATTCATTACATGTCAAACTGCATTACATTAACTCCAGTCTTCTATCACACGTATTGTCATTGACTTGGTTTTTAAAACATGGTGAAGACAGAAAATTCCCTGTCAACACTTTCATCGCCCTTACAGGTTAAATATAAACAACATATATTACTCTGCATCATGGAAACACCCCTTGGCAAAACTAATATTATTATACACCTGCTTCTGTAACCTATGGAGTTTTGTCGTACAGTAAATTTCGGTATCAGAGGACGCGGAGTCCAATAGGGCCGTTCACAGTTTACGTCACTGTTCTCTCATTAATATGCAAAAATAAATATTTGTCCGCATTTTTAGATTACGCTTTTGAAAATTACGCATGCAAGAACGACCGACGAAATACATCTCAGTGGGCGACTGCTAGTGTAACAGTGAAAACTAAAAAACATATTCACGACTCAGAGTACAAGCTGCAAAAACAGCCACGCATGCAACATTGATAAAATTTGTCCGCATTTCAAGCTGCGTGTCCGATGTCGCGCGCGTACAGCTATATTTAGTAACAAACCTGTAACCGTGAACAAGGCTATAGCTTTGACGCGGAGTACAATAACTTTTGGTGTTATTGGACGCTATTTGACCTTTGACCTCAAAACACCCTTACATCAGCGCGGGGAAAAGGGACAGATTATTTTAAGTTTTTTACAAAAAATATACTTCCAAACATTCAGTACTTCACAACGTTAGTAGTGGTAAATCAAAAACCTGTGAATAGCGCTGTTCACGGTTACAGGTGTGTTACTAAATATAGCTGTACGCGCGCGGACATCGGACACGCAGCTTGAAATGCGGACAAATTTTATCAATGTTGCATACATGGCTGTTTTGGCAGCTTGTACTCTGAGTTGTGAATATGTTATTCAGTATTCACTGTTGCACTAGCAGTCGCCCACTGAGATGTATTTTCGTCGTTCTTGCATGTGTAATTTTCAAAAGCGTAATCTAAAAATGCGGACAATATTTATTTTTGCATATTAATGAGAGAACAGTGACGGGAAAACTGTGAACAGCCCTATTTGGGTGAAATTATGCTGCCGACCAACAATTTCTATCGCGTACGCTGCGCTGCGCGGGTTTGAAATTTCGTTCTGTGCGTTTAGCGGACGCTCTGAACGCGTCCTCAGTTTGCTCGCGATCGCTTAGTGCAGTGCGGGATGGGCATCCGAAAAACGCTTTAAATTTGACTTTTTCGCGGTAAAATTGGACCAAAACGCTGTATAATAAGGTTATTCACAAAATACCGGGATTTATGTCCGAGTACATCGCGGCTTCGGTATTGTCCTCGACGCTACGCGTCTCTGATAATACATCCGCTGCACGATGGACATAAATCCGGGTATTTCGGGAATAACCTTATATTATGTGTTGTAAAACACCGATGAAAAATTTTAAGGCGACGAATTAAAGAACGATAACATGCATAAATCCATATAAGTTCTTACCTCCTTACGTGAAGGTAAATTTCGCTGAACCCAAAAAATATTGTACAAAATTTTGAGAATAAATATTCAAACAATGACCGCACATTATTGAACTCAAAAAAACTTTATAAACTTTTCTTTAACCTAAAAAAGCTAACTGTATTCAAGGAAAAATGTAACAAAAAAGGTGACTTTTCCCCTATAAAATCTTCTGTTTAACAATTTTCTACATAGGTTTTATAAAACAGCAAATTTCCTAGAATGCTCGGTATCTGAAAATCAAAGTTGAAACTTCAAGCAATCAGAAAAGACATTTTCTGTAGAATATTTTGTTGATATCCGAAAAGTTAAGCTATCCTAGATTTAACATAGCTGATTTTGTCACAACTTATATCCGAATGTCTTTTTTGAATGAAAAATTGACCCATGTTTTGCGCCTTTCGTGGGAATTGGCCAATGTAGACGACAAACACCAGTTTACAGGAGTACCCTCGAGAACGCAGTTTACGAGACTGATATCTAGACATGGACAAGTGACCCGTTTCTGGCAATTGTCTGGAACTGTTTCACCGACTGATACAGCTAGTGATAGGATATGCCTCGCCTTTGAGCATACCAATCGGGCTTTGCACAGGGTATCACATGGCATGAATCCAAAATCAAAATGGACCCCTCTGGTACACCAGACGTGTCTGATACAAAATGAAGTTTCTACATTTAGGAGAGCTCTCGTTGTTTTCTATCATAAATATAACCCCGTAGCCAAGTCAGGATATTACGGTGAACTTGAATTGCGAACAACATTAATCAAAAGAGAGTGGAGTAATAAATTTTATCAAATGCCGTATATGTGCAGATTATATCCACTGTTACTGTTTATTGTCGATGGCAACATAAGTATCTTAATTAGCTGAATGGCGGATTTAGTTGTACAAGACCTATAAGACCGCTGCCTAACAAACTCATGCCGTGTAGCAATCAATGGGCTACCGTAAACATGGCAACTGACGCGTAATATAGATGGGACATTAATAGCTAAAGTGGGCAATGGGAAACTGGTCCGATATTTACCTGTTCCCTGGTGCCATATGTTTGTGTAGTAACATCGATAATGACATTGGCCACGGTCCCTTTGTGGAAGGACCGTGCACTGGCCAATTTCCAAACGTCAGGGAAATAACCAAAAGAGAGCAACACCGAGAAGAGTTACCATAGAGTGAGTCGACGAGCACGCTTTGATAAAACTGAACCGCGCAGTTCATCACAGCCCCGGGCCTTCTGCTGCTTCTGATTGCTTGAAATCAGATAACAATTTAATGTATTTGTTCAGTATTGGTTATCGTTTTTCGCATGATGCTATCAGTGTGGTCATGGACAGTGGATCCCCTTCTACTGTCTATGATAATGTGAAGCATAGACATGAGAAGAACCAAAGTTAAAGGGATACAGTCCTCGGAATTGCGATCAAAGGTCGTATGGGACCCATACGACCAATGTAAACACTGTATCTACGGTACGATGGTGATTGATGAAAATTTAAAACATGTCTGTCATAATCTATATCGTATAATTTAAATGTTGCAGCTATGATGATGAGGTGCATCAAGATGTCGAGCACGAAATGCATCGTTTGTAAACAAGAAACTCGCACAGGAGCAGTTCCGACGACTGTTTTATTGCATTTCCGTAGACCTCGATAAGAAACGCCTTCACTATAAGATAAGGATTTAAAAAAGCTCAGCCTTGGCTTTCGGTTCGAAAACTGTACTTGCCACATTCAATTAAGGAGCTACTTTTTAAGCGTGCTCTGACCAAGAACCAAAAAAAAGTTTGTCGTTGATTAAAATATTATCTGCCAAGGTATTAAAGAATATTCATATGACCCATAAATTTATGGGTTTTGATAATTCTTTGTAAAAATGGCCCGTTATTACAAAACAAAGTAGTGAGATTTATACGAGATTTATCATGTTTTATTCGGCTGAATACGCATTCGTTAATCCTAGGGGCAGAAATGTGTGCTCTATCATACCGAGCAGAAAATCTGCGATTTGGTCTGTCATGCAGATGGGATAAATTCCTTGGTAGCAGCAAACACTAAATGCATAAAACTATCGATAGGCTCGTTATTACACGACCCATCTAGCATACACTAGGACAGCAATTCTAAAACTCAAAGGACAGATCGAATGTGTCATAGATAGACGATAGAGATAGACGGAGATAGAGAGAGAAAGATAGAGCGAGAGAGATATAGACGAGAGATAGAGACTGGAGAGATAGAGCGAGTGAGATATAGACGAGAGATAGAGACTGGAGAGATAGAGCGAGAGATAGAGAGAGAGATGGATAGATTACAGATAGATAGATAGATAGATAGATAGATAGATAGATAGATAGATAGATACATATATAGATAGATAGATAGATAGATAGATAGATGAGGACTGATGCACTTACCTTGTAGTCAGACGCTCAAGGTAAGAATCTGGCGTGTGGTGATGCAGGTAAATTTGTATTGTCAGAAAATAAACTGAGGAGGCGCTGCAGATGATTAATTGAATATTTGGCGGATGTTTGAGCCAAATGGTGAGAGTGAATTGAGTTATTACATCCATAATGATTCTATTTGTTTGCGAAGGTTACCATCTGGTTTACTGATCTGTATTATTGAAGAAACTGAAACATCATTGATTTGGATTAGTGCTGCAATGCGTGGCTTCTATAGTATCTTTTTATGACGTATTGTTGAAAGATGGCAATTAAAACGTAATCTGACGGATGTTTTTGTCTCTCCACCATATTGTGTAAGGCAACATCGACAAAATGATGAGGCATATGATGTTTTTACGGGTACAAACTCACGTTGTTTCTGATTTCATGGGTAGTGTTATGAGTGGTGCTAAAATATGTGGTGTATGAACTTACACGCATTGCGTCAGCTCTTTGAACGGCATTTGAAGAAACCAGGTTTGAGTGAGACGGAAATTGTGACGTTAGAAAGCACCGGATTATCACTTTGCTATCGCGACGATATGACATCATAGGTATGTCGAGTATTGCCTGTGTAAATCATGGTGATTTGTGTGTTGTTGTTAAGTGGGAGGAAATTCTCTTTTTTTCCAAGTTGGCCACATTCATTGGGTAACCTCGTTCCAAGAGAAAAGATTGTGGTTCGGCGAGTGTATGTTTCTCCACTCAGTTTCTGAACAAATTTGGCAAATACGAATGGCTAAACCGTACTTTAAACCAACTTTAACATGTCCAGGATGTGAAGAATCAATGTGGAAGTTACTGTTCATGTGTAAAGTGTATCGAATTGGTATTGTTTATGTGTGCACAGATCCTATGCTTGTGACGCATAAGTAATCATACTAGTAATATATATCGAGTAATGAGTTATATGAGATAGCTGTTTCCCCATAGGTTTCACTAAATTACAGGAAAAGGGGACTGGATATCAGGTTTGCTCGAACGAAAGTAAGTTTGGAAGTAATCGTTTCTGTGCTGTCCTTGCAAAGATTAAGTAATCGGGGTGAAAGATTTGTCCTTTATTGCGATACCGCACGAATCAAAGAATGGCAGATATACAACAAAACGTCGTCTACCTTTGTGTGCAGCTATCCTCGTGTCACAAATAGAAATACAGTGTAGAAACAACTTTCATATGAAAAGAAGTACCGCATCAGGGAATAGCGTGCCAGCAGACAAATGGAAGTCGACATTTTTAAAGTGTGATTCAGATTCTGAGACAGCAACACTCGCCAGCCTAGTAATTTTGTCCACATTCACGCCCTCTTCGCACTATCCTCATTTGAAAGGTTGTACATCCTCTCCGCACTGACATTCTAAACCATTAGAGTCACAATTTACCAAGTGTGATACTATTCCCTGACACTCAATTGATTCAAGTACGAAGAATGAGGTTTTGGTGACAATCTCATACAGGAATATCTGTTCACATGTCATCGTGGTTGATAAAACAATTACAACACTAGGAAAACAAATACAGAAACAGATCGGGAAATCAGCTTTATTCGCTCTTAAATAGTGTCAACAAATTAACTTGAACGGGACTTTTTTAATGTTCAAATTTAATTCTAACGAACGTTTTGTAAACCATGAGCAATGCATCCATCAACAACCTTTTCCCTAACGTTTTTAGCATGCCAAGTATAGTCTTCGAGTATCAGTGATAATGGACACAACATGAGTTGAAAAAGTGAACTTGGTGTCTAGTGTCACTCCTACTAGTCCTAGATCACTTTAACTATCTCCAAATTGTGTGCATCAATGTTATAAGCCCTGTCAACTGGCAATCTTTTAAAAGAAAGACGAAGTACTGCACACTTTGCATAATTCATGGATTTTTAGGTTTTATTGTGATTTTTCTTTGCTTCTGCTTATCCAAAAGCGCCGCGAATGAAAATGTTCTGCACAAATTTAACTTCACATACGTTTTGTCATTTTATTTCACTCTCCCTACGACATCGAATGGCGCATCAATCGCATGGCGTCTATCGCTCATAAGATCTTGGTTTCTGGATAAGGAATTGCATTTCACCATTTCTCAATAAACGCTGGATGACATACTAGTAAGTCTATGTGACCTGGTACCAATTTGAAAGAAGTTCAAAGTGTACATAGGAAAGTGAAGCGTCCGTTCATCACGGAGGGACGGTTAACAACGAGAGGTTGTAAGCCCTCAACGGTTGCTATTCCAGATGTCAATGTCGATGAGATATTTTCCGTCAATTTTCTTCCATATGACGACATATTTACCCTCGTCATGGACACTCCCTTCTGCGTTGTAAACTTTGAAATGACCTCGTTGATACAAGCACTCATCACCATGGACCTGTCCGGCTTCGTCGGTGCACGATGAAGTCCCCACAGCGCCTGCGTTGTAGTACTCTCTGAAGAGATTCTCAGCAGCTGCTGAATGCAAAGATACGATATTTATTGGAATTACAACACAATAACCTTGAATTAAATTGACCACTAGATCACAGGAAAAGTTGGCATCCACTGGGGTATTCTGACCAAAACAAGTGAACTGTTGCAGCCAAAATCAACATAATTTAGAGTGAGAGTTTGTTGAGCCGGGCACAAGTCAAGACACAGCTGATGGTAGTAGACGCCAAAGCAGGTACCGGGTAGTGCCTATTCATTTCAATTAAGGTAGTATGCGTCTCGAAAATGAAAGACTTAAACTTTTGCTAAAACTTTGCTAAATGAAACTTTCAACCTCACACTTACCAAATCAAGAATAAAAAATCACGGGTCACCGCGCAATGTTTGGGACTAGAGAAACAAAGTGCAATACATTTAGCCTACCGATCATTGCAATTCAAAATGGCCGCCATCCCTGTGTTAACTCTGGAGGGAAAAATAAAATTTTAGATTTCGAAACACTAAAACGTTAACACAAAATTATTTCTTACTCCAAAAGCTTTAAAATGAACCCCCATAAGTGGTAGATCGCAGCAAAGAATTGTAAAAGTTCGAGAGTCCGAATTTCTGTCACCGAAATTTTGGCCCAGCCGCATTTTGTGCATCAGAAACCAAGATCTCTTCAAACACATTTAGCTTCACATGAAATCTTCATATAACACACATAAAAATAAATTCAAAAAGTGAAAAGAAAAACACAATAAATTTCGACGCCCAATTTCTGACAGCCTACCTCGTTTATGGAGGTATCCAATGACTATAATCCTAGTGGCAAGACCTATCGATGTGTGTTAGCACATCAGCGTATAACTGGTAAAAACGACTATCATTGATGACAGTATTATCCGAATCCTTTCTTCGGTTAATAGCTTAGTACTTAGCGAAGGGTAAACTAAGCATTGATGGTTCTGTTAGCGGAGTTTTGTAATCGGTTCCTATCATGTGAAGTTACGAGTCTTCAAAACTGACGAGAAAAGTTTGGTCAAAAACGAGACCAAAAGGTGATAAAATTCGTGAATTTAATACCGAAACATTTCGAAAAATGAAGTCGAAACATAATATTCACAATCAGGAAATGCTGATGTGCTTATTTAGACGGCATGAGCACCACAGGCCGTTAAGCGCGCTCGTAAAAAATAATCCAAATACTTCACTTCTTATATTGAAACTCTTGGTAAATTTTGTCATGTGATATTAAATTATAATTATTTTCAGTTGCAATGTTCCCTGTAAAAGTGCCTGAGTTTGCCTTGCTGAATGACATAAAGCAAAAATAATATGACTGCACAACCTGTTTTTTACAAAAACTTAATTTATTCCTTTTAATTTAATTTCGCGATCTCCTTACTATCAACGTAAAAGTCTGAGGAAATGTATTTCTTCAATTTACTCTGTTATAATATTAATAAGCCCAGGGACTTGGGGCATGTCTTGATCATGATTTTATTATGCAAGCAAAAACATCCGAAAAAAAATTCGACGTGGCAAACTGACAGGGGTTGCAAAATCTGGTAGTTTTACTAGTTCATTATTTCATTAACGGGCTGCGAGTGTCGACAGCAATCAACAGATTGCGTCCAGGGGTCACTAATATCTGGCTTGAAAAGCATTCTATGCGCAGCAGTAGGTATCATGGCAACCTACATTCCACGCATATACACTATGCATGTTAAAGGAGTGACCTAGATAAGGAAGAACGTTGTTTTCCTATCGAGTAAGTGATCGGTCGATCGGAAAGTTTACTCAGCCAGGGACAGCCTGTTTAATAGGCCTACTAAATACGAAAGGTGACCTCCAAAACGCCTTGGGCTTGCATGAAAATGTGACCTTAAAAAGGACAGTCTTGAAATGTGCTACATAAATGCATTACCTTCTCGTCCAACCATGACGTCAGTCCCGCCTGACATCAGTTTGCATTCTGGAGTGTACAGCTCTGAGAGTCCCTTGAAGTCCCCTGCTCCGTACCGTTTAACAAACTCATCTTGTAGTTTCTGACAAAATACTTTTAAATCCTCTGCCATTGCTTGTTGTCCCTTATGCAGAGTGAATGTGATAACACCTTTCTGTTTTGCTCCAGTAGTATGGATTCCGTATGATCTGTTGTCGTTCGTCTAATGTGATTCGTGACCTTAGCGCTGATTGTCCGTCATTGGTCATGAACTTTAAGCGATTGGTCAAAGCCCTTCTGGAGTGGGTAGATTCTCAGTTATTTTTTTTCTTTAGTCATTTTGTTTATTTTATTGTATGTTATTGTATTTTATTTTATTTCATCTTATCTTATTTTACATTTGATCGAGTGCCTTCAAAGAAATGTGATTGCCAGTTTCAATCACAAGAAAATATTTCATTGCCGTGTAAAAATTAGAATAAAAGATGTAAGCAGTTTGGAGGTCGCAGGTCGTGACTGGACTTCCATAGTATGTAGTAATTGAATCGAAAAATAAAATTACAAGGGTGTCCAACAAAGGGAGATCATAAGGTATTATTAGTATCACAAAAAGTTAAAATTGTTCATGTCCGTAATATACTGCGAATAAAGTTATTAATTGAATATTGTTTGTAAGCTAATGTTAAATGTCAGTCATCATGGTATATTTCAACAAATACATTAGTGTCCTCGGTGTGAACAGCGGAAACTAACGAATACCGAGAAAGTATATCTATCAACTGTAAACTGGTTATTCTTATAAAAAATAATAAAAGTGACAATACACTCAGTCTCCTTCCGCCAAATAGATTATGTGCACATTGCACACAATGTGTACAATGGTGCTAGTGCATAGCGTTGCCTTCGCTGACTGTAAACACTGAATGATAGGAGGGGCAAACGTTCTGCCACTCAGCAGTACAGAGACCTTCAAATGTATCTCGACGATCTGCAACTGGCTATACCCGGATTCTCCACCATATGTGACGTGAAACGTCTCCCATGGCGAGAGATATTCCGGATATAGATGATGATTCATACTCTAAGGTGTCAACCCTTTGCCGCTTGTATAGTGTGTTCGTAAACATTCGACCTGTCTACAGTAGTTGTTTGCGTGCAATGAAATATAAAATCAGCATATCGTCTATTGTACTAGAGGATGCCATGCGTAATCAGACCCTCTCACACCGCTACGTCAATATCAATACCATTTTATGGTATTGTTTATAACTTCTTGACGTATTGGTCACTAGGTGAAAGGTAACAGGTACACAACCTTATGGCATATTTTGCATAATAATAGCATAGTTGACATATTTGTCACATGTCAAAGCGAATGGCCTCCACTTTCGTACCTAAAAACAAACATTTTCATTACTTCCATGATATCCCCGTTATGAAACAAGAAGGGTTTTTTGTAGAGGTTTTTCTTCCGTAGTCCATTGAAGATAGTAAATCTGATTTGGTTGAGTTTACTCTGTGGCCTCTAATGAAAAATCAGCTCAATCGGCTACGTCATCCTCATAAGTAAAGACAACACATAAAGAATTGTTCATAAGTACAATCAGAACCATTCAACCGGGAAGAGCTTGACAATTCATTAGGAGCACTGTGGCTCACACTTCAAAACCACTGACGTAAAATTACTTTAAAATAAAGCTATTGGAGGGTAAGCAATGATGTGTTTCTCTGGCTGTTGCTTATCCCCGTTGTAATCCATTTTGTGGTCAGAAGTCAAGGAAGATATTGTTCACAATAGAAATAATCATGAAAAGTTGCTTTTTAGACTTTTTAGAAGATGTACAATACACAAATTAATACATGAATACATCAACTAATCCATCCATCCATCCATACATAATTTCGTTCATGCATGCACGCTTACGTACGTGCGCGCGCTCGTACGTGCGCACGTACGTATGTACGACATACATACATACATACATACATACATACATACATACATACATACATACATACATACATACATACATACATACATACATACATACATACATACATACATACATACATACAATTTTGTTACCTCTACGTTTAAGAGAAAAGTCAGACTTTTTAAATGGTATAGAATATTTGCACACTGATCAATACAGAAACATTTTTACCATTTGCAAATTTGGAGAATAAGTGTTGTTAATAACATTGCACCCCCCTCCGAAAAAAAAATCCCGTGGCCATCACGAGAAGAACTGTTGTATATTAGTGAAATGCAATTATTCGATGAGGACGAAAATTTTGTCAGGCCTTCTTTCGATGAATATCACATTAAGACATAAGCGATCGCCTTATCAAGTTTCACGGAACAACGTTGATGTATGTTTATCGTCACTGCTAAATACATCACTGTGTATTTTATAAACGCCGTCCTCTTTCTTCAACACCATCATGGAACTCCCAGTGTCATGGATAGTTCCGTCTTCCATGACTATGGAGTACTTGCCCATACGATATCCATACTCTCCGACCAGAGAAACTTCTTCGGTTTTCACGTCGACTCTTGCGACGCCCTTGGCCTTGACAGTTCGCATGAGTTGTGCGACAGCTGTGTGGAAACGAATGGTTGTGAAGGCTTGCTTTATAGAGGGCGAGTGACTGTAACATTGATTGATTTTTTCACTATTGTTGTTTCGTGTTTAAATCGCAAATACTTGTTTTACTCCCCAAAACATGTAAATACACGTGTTTAGCTTGCCAGTGCAGCGTCCATAAATGTCGAAAGCACTGTTTTAGTTTAGATTTGAATTCTAGTCAGGACAAGAATTCATTTGTAAACAATAAGAATTCAGTTTACGCGTGTACAAGCTGAGTAGACAAGCTTAGCACTGTGTATCTCAACATGCTTCAGGGAGTAAAGCAAGAAACTGTAGTTGACACTCAAAACAACAAAAGTGGGGAAAAATCATCAAAAGTTACAGCTACTGGCCCTTTAAGGGCAGTAACTGTAACTTTTCATAAATTTCGTTTTTATTCTTTGTTTTTTTAGAGCATCTTTGTTCTTCCAAAAATGTATCACCGTTTGAACATCAGTTGGGCTGTCAACAATAAAACATTGGACATTAACATAAATACAAACTGTTTTTTACATTAGAACACATGATATTTCGATATATCGAGACGTGTGATGTTTGTACTTTTCCTCTGTCGCGAGTATCTGGGATCGACCGGTGGATCTTTGCAGTGGTTGATAAAGATTTTTTTTTAAATTAGAGGTGAATATTGCTAAACATTCATCTCTTAATACGCTGAATTATTTTTTCTTTCCTCCCAGTGTTTCTTCTACACATTCTCTGACCCTGATTTCACTTGTCGCTTCTTGGTCTTTTCTTTGAAACCTTTAGAACGATGAGTCTATATGAAAATGTTTCTATCATTAATATGCAAAGCCAGTGCTCGGTAGAGTCTTTGTTATTACATTTGCATATCTCCTCTAGGGTCTTCTTTGTTTTCGAGGGAAAATTAAAGAAATGCTGGGACTTCATTCTTCTGTTTTGTCGACAAAGAAAGAAAATGCGAACCTCAGGTGAAAAGTTCACAATATGGCATACTAGTTACGCGCTCTGGTAAAATAGACTGAATAGAGTTCGTTTAACGGGAAGTTACAGGACCGAGGGTGCGCAATAAGGGGATTACATATAACGCAACCATTTGCGCACACTTGGAGGAGTTTTTAAATTCTCATAGCATCGCTCTGACCGTATGATAAATTTTAATAATCATGATGGGTACTTTCGTGTCATATGCAAAGGGGTCATTTTGAGACAAATGCGTTCTCCGACAAAAAACGAAACATTTTTCAGTTTATTTTCGACTCAAGTTTAGAGACGCAAGATCCAATGACAATGAACGCCTATATGGCAAAATTAACGGATTCTGGGACCAAACATGGCACATCCAATCATGATCAGTAGCATGACGTTTTCACATTTGCATAGATTTACGATAATCCGCCTTTTATAGGGGAAGTTCCTGTTTAATTAAATTGGAGTCATCCGTACCACGGACCATGTCACTAGAGTACGAAGTACGGTTTTTGCTGAAGTTGTCGACAGCTATGTTTGTTCAGCATTATTTTTGTCCAATTCGTTTTGTTCAACTCTCAGACGTGCATGAAACGTCAAGTATAATAATGACTGTCTCTCTACCCCTGTATGTTTACCTAACATACACGATATACAAACGGCTGGGCGACATGCTCTACCTATGCACACATAATCCATGCTTGTAGAAATAACAGTACCATGGAGGTAGGAAAAAAGACACTACGAAGTAGTTTTGATGGTCCACGCACAAAATATCTTTTAAGTTGAGCAGTGACTTATCCTGACAAACAAACACACTGACATCTTCCAATGGTTGTCGCCCTTTGTTACCTTTACAAGATCAAGAGGTTAAGACAAGTACATGTACGAACTTCACCTAGGTGTGAGCAAAACCTACCTTTACGGCCCAGCTTCACATCTGTTCCGGGGGCCATCAATCTGCAATTTTCCGTGTACAGCTGGGCAATCGAGTCCATGTCGCCATCCTGATAGAACTTGATGAACATTCCCTCGTCTTTTTCGGCTGCAGTTTGCAGGCTGGAGTCGGCCATGGTGTTCTGAGTTTCCGTACAGCTGTGAGTAATCTACGTCGTCTGAAAAGTATACTCGCGTGTTTCAGTAAAAGAACAAAGAATTCTTGAATCGTACTCTCCTAGTGGATGGGCTTTGCAATAAGGTTTTGCAGAAGTGTCTGTTGAAAATAATCTCAGTTAACCTTTGCCACTTGAACCGAGTCATTTGACAAGGTATTATCTATTATACATCCAGTTGATACTGGGTACTGAGTGACCATCGCCACTTATGATTTATATCCTAAATAACAGCAACTTCTGACCCCCTAACGCAATGCAAGATCGACATCTTGACATAGGTTGTAATACAAATGTCCCGCCTGCGAGCCCATGCACCACTCACGTTTTTTAAAGTGTTAGTATGTATATTTCGCAAAGCGCGACGGCTCCGACTTTTTCATTTAAAGTGTATTAATTATCATTGGTTCAAATTCAAATATTATCATAAAGTTAATTTACTGTATGGTCGCTTGAATATTCAAATACCTCAAACCAGTCTTACTCTGCCGCTATGTACATGTATATACAGGTGAAGTATACTTCGTACAATATATCGTACCCTGTGAGTTTTTCGTATTTAAACTGTATCAACGCGAATTGTTTAAAACGGCGGGACATTTAGCAGCTTTATGTAACTGTTACAGCAAATTGACAATCTGAAACAACTTCAATTGAAAACAAAGACCATGCAAAGACTTAATGTAACAAGAACATATAGGAATAACCACGGATTGGGGACTGCCCCTTTAAGAACGAGCAAACCCTATACGCTTGTTACTGGTGGAAACTTCCAATATATCACGAGTTTTCAGCTATACAACTTGGATACATGTCGTATGTTGGTTCTACTTCATTGAGGGAAGCAGTGAGTCGGTACTGAATTAGCTCTATCAACGCAAAGTAAGTTTTAAAGTCCTCCTGATCGTGCTCTTGCATTATGGCCGGGCGTTACAGCCTGTGCGCAAAACAGCTTAATGTTCAGAAAGGTTGCCTTTTTTGTACCACAAATGAGTACATCAACATATATATCGTTTACCTTTCTGCAAAGATGACATTATGTCACTAAAAGGACAGCAATACCACTATGCGCAAAAAGTGCAACGCTGTACTTTATAGAAAATTAATTAATAGCAGATCTTGTTCAATCTTATTCAGAGATTGTTAAATGAGCATGGAGGCTTTATCTTCTTCAACGCTCTCTACACCATGTCTTCATTAGCATGGCTGCATTTCCGACCTGTACAAACACACTCAAACCATTACAGTCACAACGTAACTCCATTAACATGTGACTGTGGAACTCAGTCACTGATGCTAGAGTGCCTTGGTACAAAGAAATATGTTTTTGGTTCTACTAGGTAAGGAACAAATACCAAGATGTCATGATCGAAAATTATTTCGAAATAAGGGTAGCAGACGTACCCACGTGGACAGGTCCTACAATCAATTTTATTCGACCTGGAAATTAATTATAATAATGCTTTATTCCCATTCCAAAGTGTGAAAAAAAACACTTACAAAAACAGTCATATAAAGTATCACGACATGTCTGGGAAACGAGAGTGAAAAATAGTTGTCTAGCAACTAATCGGGTTCACTCCCGAGTACCTGATTGTTTGACAAATACACAGTATGGGCTGACTGTTATGATTGAATTTACATAGAATGTGCAAATTAGCCTTTAAATCAGTAGCTCAGTATCGAGACGTACAGCTCTCAGGAAGACAAAAAAGCAGATGTATATGACAAGAACATGAAGTGATCCCAAGTGATCCCAAGAACAAGAACCGCGCTATTTCGGTGTGGATTCTAGCACCATGGCTATTTCCGGAAGGTTGTACAAACTTGTATATGTCGCAGAAAACGTAGACATCGTGGAAGACGTCAACAAATTGTCAGATAAGAGAGGCTCTATTGGAGACGGTGCTGATGATAAACAATGTTTGACATCCTTGGTCTTTAGAAAATTAATATGGCATTTTTCAATTGTGGAAATAGCCTGAAATGTGTTTTTACTGTCCTTCACTAAAGGCCAACGCAGGAAGAGAAAGAGAGAGGGAGAGAGAAGGGGGACAGAGACAGACAGACAGAGAGACAGACAGAGAACTTTGAGAAGTACACTCATAATGAATTTCAAACTGGTGTTGATCTTTATAGTGATCCCAAACGCCGTCTTTCCCGATTCTCTGCGAAGGAAGGTCAATGAATGTTTTTTCTTCGTGAGGTTTCGAAGTTGAATGGGCTAATTCATCCCTATGCAGAATTTCAGTAGGATGCATGCCTACAGTCAACAGTGGTTAGGAGTATCATCATGTTAGCTTTATAGACTACTGTTGATGAGGTCAACGTGGTAGTAATAGTCGCCGTCAACTTTTTTCCAGATTGCCAGACCTTTGCCCTTGTCAAGAACCGTGCCGTCCTCTTTGAATAGGGTGTAGGTACACCAATCGTAGGCATAATCACCGAAGCTTGTGCTTTCCATTGATTTAAAGAAAGCTTTCGCCGCTCCTGAATCCTTCATATTCTGCAAAACCTCCTCGACAGCTAAAAATGAAACAAATTAATATGTAAACACGATTTGAACTAATTTTGGATAATTGAATGTTGAAGAAATGTCGGTTTAATCTACAAACGTAAACTCATCTGCGTTCCTTTTAAAGTTATACACTTGTTTTTATGAGTGATTTGTAATATTGCAACATTAAGCAATAGGGCACCTAACACTTTTGAGACATTTGAACAATATAGAGATCCAATTCTCCAAAATTAGTTCTAATCGTGTTATTTAGTATAAAAAAGACTTTCATTGAAGACCCGAGAGTATATAAACGTTCAAAAAAAGTCCTTTTTGGAATGACCATTCTCAAAGTAATAGCCGGTGAGCTCATCATAATAATTCTTTTTTGGTTTACATGTTTAATTGACACTGATTTTCTACAGATCAAAACAAGTAGTATTCACATTTTAACGTACGATGTATAAAATGATATTTCAACATAAAACAACTCATAAAACCGTAATATATTGTGCTAGTTCATTTTCATCATTATTGTGGATGGAATGGGGTACTTGAAATTGCAAGTATTGTATTTATGTATCTCCCATTTTCCAATTGAAATAATTAAATATACTAATTTACCCACTTTCATTTTCAGTTAAACACCTACAATAATTTTCAAATTCAGTGATAGATTGAAACTTTGTATTTTTCCTCAATATATTTTGAACATACTTTGTCGTAAACTTAGGAACTATAAGCTTACAGTCCCAATATCGATGTTTATATGTATCACACGCTTTACATGAATAGCATGAAAGGGAGAATTGCACTCATCGTATCGTAGATTTCCTATGAAAAGAATGTAACTTCGTTTCTTGGATGATTTTCTTAGCTAACATCCATAACTTGTTTTCATCAAAATTGTAATATTCCAATTACCAAGCTGAAATTGCACTTTTTTCGACGTTTTTCGTCAAAATATCATGAATAAATTTTACTTTTATACACTCAACACCACTGTTAAATACAAGAGATTTGATTATCCAATTTTTTTTATAATTAATGTTTTCTAAAAGAGCGTCAGATTTCGCATTTCCCAGAAATAATGTGTTTTATAGATTCTATTATTCTGAGTGCCAATTTAACCTTTTGCATTTCTCCTTGTCATAACCCACAAATACTCCAATTACTTTGATTTGTTCTGTTGGCTTTTTTATCTCGCAAAAACACCTTTAAGAGTTTTTAAGACTTCCAATCAAAGTCCCTTTTGTTTCATCTTGATTCATTTTTAAACCTGACCGACTTTCACAATTTTCCATAATTTCTGAAACATTTTCACAGATTGCTCATTTTTGACAACAATTGTTATTTCATCAATAAAACTGTTATGTCATTAAGGTATTTCAATGCCTTCAATTTCTAGGGACTATCTTATTTTGCATGCCAATGTTTCAACGCAAAGAATAAACAACTGTGCACTAAATCGGCATCACTGATGTACCCCTCAGATGAAAAACTCGGACACCCACCCTTAATTAATTATGCAACTTTCAATACAATTGTATATTACTTTAAACCACCTTTCAATATTTGTACCAAAACGAAATAAAGTCAACACTTCTTAAATAAAAGTTCAATCAACTTAATCAATAACTTAGGAGCATCAGAATTCTGTTACGTGGCCACTTGTTGTTCAGCTGCGTTTGAAGTATGCAGTATTTTTTGTTATTACTGTTCAACCTATTGCAAAATGCAATGCTAGGCGTGTGTAATATTGTTCAAAGGACAGTTCCTATGCACTATATCCTCTGTTCGAAGATCGCCTGATGACACAACTAGGGTTCGAACTTGGTCAGAGCAAAGTCCGTTTTCGGTACAATATAACGCTTTGAGTGCTGTTGTTTTTCCAATCAAAATTTCAGTGCAATATTTTACAAATTTTTATGAATCTTTCTGTATTTTTTGGATAATTTTAGACCGAATAGACATCAGATTTTATCGTCTGCGGGTAAAACTCAAATTTTGAAAAAAATCTGAAAAAAATGACCGGGGTATATTTTACAAAGGCGACAAAAATTGACTTTGGCACTCAAAGACTTAAGCTTACATATGCAACATTCCATAACCGTAAATTTAAATTTCGTTAAATTTACACTTTTACTCTATGTATAAACTTTTCACCAGACAAAGCTGGGCATGGGTATTTAATCACGTCTTAATTGATGCACCACGTATGTAAAATTTCAAAACCGTATTAGTCTCAGGTTTATCGACTCTCTGAGGATTTTAATAGCACGTCATACTTTGCAAAAGCATGTCACGGTACCTTTGCGTCCTCTCAAGATCTCTTTTCCCGGGGGCATGAATTTACAATCTTCCGTGTATAGCTCTGATACTGACTTCATGTCGCCTTCATTATAAAACTTCATCATCTTCTCATTGACACTGTCAATCGCTGCCGCCACTTCTGAGTCGGCCATTTTGAGTTCCGTCAGATGCCTTCAGTTGCTGACCTTTTACCTCAACGTTCCTGGATGAACTCTCCTGAGGTCAACAACTCCCGGGGACTACTGAGCAGCATTACTAATAAAAGCTGCAACCTGTTGCATTTGAAAAACTGAATACATGACCCTCCCTTGATTACTATCACACACAAAGCTCCCTTGATTGCTATCGCACACAAATGTTTATATGACCCTCTTCAGTCTCCGTTACTCAAACAAATGACCCCCTCAGCCAAAAGATATAGAGTTTAAAAAGTTTAGCATTTCATTAAAAAGGAGCACTTAATCCTTATTAATTTTATGTGTCGTCTTCATTGAAAAGTTTCGACTGGTCCTCAAGTCCTTTAAGCAGTTTCAGTAACATCTCGAAATCCATGAGTTATACAACTCTGTTATAAAGCTATGCAGTATGCAGAACGAGCTGTTGGCAACTATCGTATAGACGGAAGGCCAGACTTTGGCCAGCAAAGCTCAAAAGAATTTGAAAGCGGGTCACGCTTAATTAACGGACACAAAGACAGGTCACTTTTTTCGAAAACGTTCACCAAGTCGAAATGCCTTAGTTCAGAGTACAATTGTATCATGGAAAACAGAGGTGATTCTTTTCATGTTTATATTCACATTCTCTGAAGTATAACTATAGTCTGAACACAAGCACATTTCTGTCTTTTTGTATGTATTTTTCACTTTCAGCAAGTCATTCCTGATTTTTGTTCTTGATTTGAGGAACCTTGATCAAAATGTTTAGGCTTTCACATTATAATGTACGCAAGTACAAGCATAGCACATTTATATTATGCATACTTATTTTGACAAACCTGATGCAAAAAAAACACTCAGGATGACGACACCGACTGCAAACATGAGATCAAAAACAATAGCTTTTAATGGCGTGGTGCGCCAATTCTTGACGGACTATCGGGCAATTTTATTACAATACAATGTGGCACATGCTAACAGAAATCCTACCAAAGATATTGTACCCGGTAAGACAACTAGCCTAACTCCACTGAAAGCGGCAGAGAGCCAAGAAGTATGACAGGATAGACTGTACACAAGCAAGCACCTGTTTCTCTTAATTTGATGGTGATGGTGATGTCTGTCACAATTACAAAGTTTTAAAGTAAAAAATTCATATATTTCGCTTTTATGTTCTTACTTACACTTAAACCTCCCCATAGACTCAATAAGAAAACGTCATCTATATCTGATTGAAATAGCGTCTGAGTGTTAGACATGAATGTACCACAAATCAAAATGTTTAATATTACAAATTAAACAAAACTCAAACGTCATGCTATCACCAGCCTTTAACAATCACAACCCGCTGCAAGTGATTTATCAAAATTTACCACCAACACGTTGAAGAATAGGCCCTGGGGTAGCTGATATGCTATTTTTCCCTATGGATATTCCTTCCATAAACATTAAAATGCAGTTTGTGTTAAAAAATCATAGACCGCAGATTACACTTGTCCTTTTGGCAGTTTGGATTCTTAAAACTTTTTAAGACCCAATACGTCAATATCAATACCATTTTATGATGTTGTTTATAACTTCTTGACGTATTGGTCACTAGGTGATAGGTAACAGGTACACGACCTTATGGCATATTTTGCATAATAATAGCAAAGTGGACATATTTGTCAGATGTCAAAGTGAATGACCTCCACTTTCGTACCTAAAAACAAACATTTTTCATAACTTCTGTGATATCCCCTTTATAAAACACAAATATTTTCCTTGAGAGGTTTTCTTCAATAACCAATTGATGACTTGAAGGTCTGAATTGATTGCGTTTACTCTGTGGTCTCTAAAAGGAAAATCAGCCTAATCAGCTACATCATTTGCATATGTAAAGTCAACAGATACAATTGTTCGTTTCATTAGGTGCCATCTGACCCTTTCAACCGGAAGAGTTTGAAAATTCATTAGAGTAATGTGGCTCACAATCCAAAACCACCGATGTAAACTTAATTTTATATAAATCTATTGGAGTGTATAGCAATGATGTATTTCTATTGCTTTTCCCTGTTGTAAACCTTATATTTTTGTGGTCACAAGTCAAGGAAGATATTGATCACAACAATAATTATTATGATAAGTTGAGAAACTATATAATACACAAATCCATACATGTATACATCAACCCATCCATCCATCAATCCATCCATCAATCCATGCATGCATGCATGCATCCATACACACACACATACATACATACATACATACATACATACATACATACATACATACATACATACATACATACATACATACATACATACATACATACATACATACATACATACATACATACATACATACATACAGAATGGAAATGTTACTTTTTTCATAAATGTACGTTTATAAGTCAGACATTTTCAACGGCATAGAACATTTGCACATTGACCAATACAGAAACATTTTTACCATTCGCAAATTTGAAGGGATAACTGTTGTTAATAACGTTGCACCACCCCAAAGTCTCCCAATGCCATCACGAAAAGAACTGGGTACAGTAGTGTATATTAGTGAAATTCATTTATTCCATGAGGACGACCAGGCCTTGTTTCGATGAATATCACATTAAGACATAAGCGATCGCCTAATCAAGCTTCACAGAACATCGTTGATGTATGTTTGTCGTCACTATTAAATACATCATTGTGTATTTTATAAACGCCGTCCACTTTCTTCAACACTGCCATGGATTTCCCAGTGTCATGGATAGTGCCGTCTTCCATGACCAAGGAGTACTTGCCCATACGATATCCATACTCTCCGACCAGGGAAACTTCTTCGGTTTTCACGTCAATTCTTGCGACGCCCTTGGCCTTCATAGTGCGCATGAGTTGTGCGACAGCTGTGTGGAAACGAATGGCGATGAAGGCTTACTCTTTAGAGGCCGAGTGACTGTAACTTTGAATGATTGTTTTTCACGATTCTTGTTTCGTGTGTAAATAACAAGTTCTCGTTTTACTCTCAAAAGCATGTTACTACACATGTTTAGCTTGCCAGTGCAGCGTCAATACATGTCGAAAGTACTAGCTGTTATTGTTTACATTTGAATTGTAGTCTGGACAACAATTCACTTGTAAAATAACAATTCAGTTTACACACGTACGGATTAAATGACAAGCTGAATACTGTGTATCTCAACATGCTTCAGGGAGCAGAACAAGAAACTGTAGTTGACACTCAAAACAAAGATAGTAAAATAAAATCATCAAAAGTTACAACTACTGACCCTTTATAAAGGGACGATAACTGTAGCTTTTGATAATATTCTCGTCGTCTTTGTTCTCCGGCTTTTTAGGATGTCTTTTTTCTTCTACAAATGTATCACCGTTTGTACATCGACTCGGCTACAAATGTATCACCGTTTGTACATTGACTAGACTGTCAATAATAAAACATTGGACACTACGTCAACACAAACTTATTTTTACATTCGAATACATGGCATTTCGATATTTCGAGACAATTGTAATTGCATTTTCTTCTGCCGCGAGTATCTAGGATCGACCAGTGGATCTTTGAAATGGTTGATAACGATTTTTTTTAATTAGAGGTGAATATTGCTAAACATCCATCTCTTAATAGCTGCATTATCTTTTCTTTCCTTCAGTGTTTCTTCTAACCCTGATTTCGTTTGCCGCTTCTTGGTCTTTACTTTGAAATCTTTCTTGTAGACTAGTCTATATTACATGACAGATAAATGTTGCTTTCGATTAATATGCAAAGCTAGTGTTCGGTAGAGTCTTTGTTAGTATATTTGCATATCTCCTCTAGGGTCTTGTTTGTTTTCGAGGGAAAATAAAGAAATGTGGGGACTTCATTCTTCTGTTTTGTCGACAACGCAGGAAAAGGTGAACCTCAGGTAAGAAAGTTCATAGTATGGCATACTATAAGTTACGAGCTCTGGTAATAGAGTTCACTAATTAAATAGGAGTCTGTTCGTACCATGGCCCAAATGCATGTTATCAGAGCACAGGGTACACTTGTTGCTGCACTTGTTGTTGACAGCTTAATTTGTTTGATTAGCATTATTTTTGTGCACTGCAATTTTTTCAACTTCCAGAAGTACATGAAACGTCAAGTGCATTCATGACTGCCCTATTACCCCTGTATGTTTACTTAACAAGATGTTCAAACAGCTGGTCGACAAGCTCTGCCTATGTAGACATAGTATAATTTATGCTTGTAGAAATAACAGTAGGAAGCTATCTTGATGGTCCACGCACAAAATATCTTTTACGTTGACCAGTGAGTTGTCTGGACAGACAAATACACTTTGACATTCCACTGGTTGCCCTTTGTTAAGTTAATTGTGTAGGGAGAAATGTCAAGATCAAGAGGTTAAGACTGGTACGTACTTCACCCAAGTGTGAGCAAAACCTACCTTTACGGCCCAGCTTCACATCTGTTCCTGGGGCCATCAATCTGCAGTTTTCCGTGTACAGCTCGGCAAGCGAGTCCATGTCGCCATCCTGATAAAACTTCATGAACCTGCCCTTGTCTTTTTCAGCTGCAGTTTGCAGGCTGGAGTCGGCCATGGTGTTCTGAATTTCCGTACAGCTGTGCGTAATCTATGTCGTCTGAACAGTTTACTCTTGTGGTACACTAAAGGGACAAGTATTCTTGAATCGTGCCCTCCCAGTGGATGGGCGTCGCAATAAGGTTATGCACAAGCGTCTGGAAAATGATCACAGATAACCTTTGCCATTTGAACTGGGTCATTTGACCAGGCATTATTTATTATCCATCCAGTTGATACTGAGTACTAAGTGAGCATTGGCAGGTATAATTTATATGATTAAATAACAGCGACGTTTGACCCCAAAGCGCAGTACAAGACCGACATCTGGACATTGGTAATAATGTGTCTGGCCGACGAGCACACAACTGAGGTTTTTCACAGCGTCAGGATGTATATTTCGTGAGACGAGACAATTAAGTGTATCGATTTAAATATTATCATAAAGGTTACTGTGTGTTCACGAGAATATTCAAATACCTCCAACCAGTCTTGCTCTACCGTTTTATAAAGGTATAGTATACATGGTCCAATATCGTGCCCTATGGGTTTTTGGTAAAGTCTGTCGACGAGTATTGTTTTAAAGGGCAGGTCATTTATGATTTTTATCTAAAAGCAAATTGACAACCTGCTAACAATTTCAATCAAAAAAATCCCGAACACCATGCATGCAAAAATTCTCAGTGTAACAAGAACTAGTGCAAGAACCAGGGATTGAGGACTGTCCCTTTTATAAGTACACGCAAATCCTACGTTTGTGACTCATAATAGATGGTAACTTCCAATGCATCTCAAACTGTCAGCCATCAAACTTAGATCGTTGTCGCGTGTTGGTACTACTTCATGGAGGGAAGCAATGAGTCGGTACTGAACTTGCTCGGTCAACAGGGAGTGAGCTTTGAAGTCCTCGTGACCGTGCACTTGAGTCATGGCTGGGCAGGGCGTTACGGTCATCACGATATCAGGATGTCATAACGAGCGAAAATTATTACAAAAAAAAGGAAAACAGACGTGCACACATGGAAAGATCATGCAATCAACTTTATTCGTCCTACAAATAAACAGGAACCGGGCTATTTATTTATTTATTTATTTATTTTGTGTAGATTGTATTCTCAAAGTTAGCACTATGGCTACTTCCAGAAGGTTATGTCGCAGAAAACGTAGGCATTGTGGAATACGTCACCAGATTGTCAGATGCGAGAGGCTTGATTTGAGACTATGCTGATGATGAAAAATTTTGACATCCCTTCATCTATCGAAAATTAGTATGACTTAAGTCCCAATGGGGGAAATAGCCTGAAAGGTGTCTTTTGTGTTCCTCGCCAAAGGCCAACGCCAGACAGACAGACAGATAGAGACAGGCAGAGATAGGCACAGACAGAGAACTTTGAGAAGCACATCCACAATGAATTTGAAACTGGTCTTGATCTTGGTGTCCCTCGAAGTACCGTCGTTCCCGATTCTCTTCGAAGAAAGTTCAAGGAATATTTCTTCGTGACCTCTTCCGAAGTAGAATCAGCCACTTAATCACGTGTGCAGGATTTTGTGATATGCGCGCCATCTTAGCTTTGTATACTACTGTTGAAGGTGTCAACGTGGTAGTAATATTTGCCGTCAACTTTTTTCCAGACCGCGAGACCTTTGCCCTTGTCATGAACCGTGCCGTCCTCTTTGAACAGGGTGTAGGTACACCAATCGTAGGCATAATCACCGAAGCTTGTGCTTTCCATTGATTTAAAGTAAAGCTTCGCTGCTCCCGAATCTTTCATATCCTGCATGGCCTCCTCAACAGCTAAAAATGAAACAATTTACATTTCAGTTTTTTGAAAAAGAGAGTTTCATTGAAAACCAAAGAGTATATACACGTTCGAAAAAAAGTCCTTGTCGAGTCACCGTTCAGAATCAATAGCTGGTAACAAGCGTTGTTGGAACGCTTAGAAATGTACACTGTAGATTGGTGGTTGTTCAGCGGCGTTTGAAATTATACAATATTTGTTTGATTATTGCTCAACCTATACTGCAAGATTGTCGTGCGAAATTTTGTTCAAAGGGCATTGCAGGTCCTCAGTTCGAAGATCGCCTGCTGACATACTTAGGATTCGAACCTGAACAGAGCAAAGCCTCGTTTTTGGTACCATTTTAAGCTTGTATATCATAAAGTTCCGAAACCGTAGACTTACATTCCGTCAAATTTGCACCCTTTACTCTGTATATAAACGTTTCACCAGAGATCGCCATATCTATCTTCATTGATGCATTATGTATGTGTTCTTTCAAGAAACGTATCAGTCTGAGGTTTACGGACCCTTGGGATTTTACATAAAATGGCGTAGTTTGCATAAACATGTCACGGTACCTTTGCGTCCTCTCAAAATCTCTTTTCCAGGAGGCAAGAATTTACAATCTTCCGTGTATAGCTCGGATATGGACTTCATGTCGCCTTCATCGTAAAACTTCATCAATTTGTCATTGACACCGTCAATTACTGCTGCCAATTCTGAGTCTGCCATTTTGAGTTCCGTCAGATCACAGTCCCTCCACAACGTGGTCAGATGCCCTCAGATGCTGACCTCAGCGTTCCTGGATGAACTCTATTGAGGTCAACAACTCCCGGGGACTACGGAGCAGCATTAACAGCTGCAGCGTGTGGCATTTCAAAGATTAAATGCATGACCCTCCCTTGGTTGCTGTCACACACGGTCTCTATTATTCAAATAAGTGACCGTGCCAGCATTACATAAAACAAACTGATCACTTTATCCTTATTAACATTTTGTGTCGTCTTCATTCGAGAGTTTTGACTGGTCCTCAAGTCCTTAGAGCATTTCAGTTACAGTTTGAAGTCAATGAAATGTAAAATGTAGTAGCTTATCTTACCGTATATTTGCCGGAAGAGAGGATATGACAGGCTTGTGGCATGCCACAGGCTAATTAGACATTATTTGTGTTGATATTTTCAGTTACGATCAAAAATTAATAATAAATATTGATAAATTATTAATATGAATGTTATAGAATAATAAAATCTTGCTTTTTATACAAACAATGTCGTCTATTTTGTGTATATACCTTCTGGAAACCCCATTGTTGTTATAATTATGATTATTAATAAATTATGATTATGTTTAATAAAATCATATTTTACACATTGTAATCTGCTTATGTAAACAACCCTCTGGAAAGCCTTATTTAGTTCACAATCTATGCCAAAATATATAAGTGACACCATGACCCATGTTCAGTCTACGGCGAAAGTGTTCAGTCTACGGCGAAAGGTACTACACGACGAGCACACCGCTGAGGTTTTTCACAGTGTCAGGACGTATCTTTCGTGAGGCGAGGCAATTAAGAATTTCTTAATATAATGTGTGTCAATTTAAATATTATCATAAAGTTCACTGTATGGTCATGTGAATATTCAAATACCTCCAACAAGTCTTGCTCTACCGCTTTCTACAGTTAACACGATTGGAACTAATTTGGGATAATTGGATAGTGAAGTAATGTCGATTTAATCTACAAATGTTATCTCATCTGCTTTTCTTTTTATATTACGCTCTTGATTTTATGAGTAATTTGCGATATTGCAACATTCAGCTATATGGCACCTAACACTTTTGAGAAATGTGCAAAATATGAAAATCCAATTATCCCAAATTAGTTCCAATCGTGTAAAGGATAGTATACATCATGCCCTATGGGTTTTTCGTACAGTCTGTCGACGAGTATTGTTTAAAAGGGCAGATCATTTACATGTATGAGTTTTATCTAAAAGCAAATTGACAACCTGCTGACAATTTCAATCAAAAACAAATCCCGAACACCATGCATGCAAATACTCAGTGTAACAAGAACTAGTGCAAGAACCAGGGATTGAGGACTGTCCCTTTTATAAGTACACGCAAATCCTATGTTTGTGATTCATAATAGATGGTAACTTCCAATGCATCTCGAACTGTCAGCCATCAAACTTAGATCGTTGTCGCGTGTTGGTACTACTTCATGGTGGGAAGCAATGAGTCGGTACTGAACTTGCTCGGTCAAGTCCTCGTGACCGTGCACTTGAGTTATGGCTGGGCAGGGCGTTACGGTCATCACGATGTCAGGATGTCATAACGAGCGAAAATTATTACAAAAAAAGGAAAACAGACGTGCACACATGGAAAGATCATGCAATCAACTTTATTCGTCCTACAAATTAACAGGAACCGGGCTATTTATTTATTTAATTTGGTGTAGATTGTATTCTCAAAGTTAGCACTATGGCTACTTCCAGAAGGTTATGTCGCAGAAAACGTAGACATCGTGGAATACGTCACCAGATTGTCAGATGCGAGAGGCTTGATTTGAGACTGTGCTGATGATGAAAATTTTTGACATCCCTTCATCTATCGAAAATTAGTATGACTTAAGTCCCAATGGGGGAAATAGCCTGAAAGGTGTCTTTTGTGTTCCTCGCAAAAGGCAAACGCCAGACAGGCAGACAGAGAGAGCCAGGCAGAGATAGGCACAGACAGGGAACTTTGAGAAGCCCATCCACAATGAATTTGAAACTGGTCTTGATCTAGGTGACCCTCGAAGCACCGTCGTTCCAGAATCTCTACGAAGGAAGTTTAATTAGTATTCTTCGTGAGCTGTTCCGAAGTAGAATCAGCCACTTAATCACGTGTGCAGGATTTTTGTGATATGCGCGCCATCTTAGCTTTGCATGCTACTGTTGAAGCAGTCAACGTGGTAGTAATATTTGCCGTCAACTTTTTCCAGACCGCGAGACCTTTGCCCTTGTCATGAACGGTGCCGTCCTCTTTGAACAGGGTGTAGGTATAACAATCGTAGGCATAATCACCGAAGCTTGTGCTTTCCATTGATTCAAACTGAAGCTTCACTGCTCCCGAATCTTTCATATCCTGCATGGCCTCCTCAGCAGCTAAAAATGAAACAATATACATTTCTGACAGTTTGTTGAAAAAGAGAGTTTCATTGAAAACCAAAGAGTATATACACGTTCGAAAAAAGTCCTTTGTCGAGTGACCGTTCGGAAATCAATAGCTGGTAACAAGCGTTGTTGGATCGCTTAGAAATGTACACTGTAGACTGGTGGTTGTTCAGCGGCCTTTGAAATAATATATACTGCATGATCGTCGTGCGAAATTTTGTTCAAAGGACATTCCACGTCTTCATTCCGAAGATCGCCTGCTGACATACTTAGGATTCGAACTTGAACAGAGCAAAGCCTCGTTTTTGGTACCATTTTAAGCTTGTATATCATAAAGTTCCGTAACCGTAGACTTGCATTCCGTTGAATTTGCACTTTTTACTCTTTGTATAAACGTTTCATCGGAGATCACCACCACTGTCTTAATTGATGCACCATGTATGTGTTATTTCAAAAACCGTATTAGTCTGAGGTTTACGGACCCTGGGGATTTTACATAGAATGGCATAGTTAGCATAAACATGTCACGGTACCTTTGCGTCCTCTCAAAATCTCTTTTCCAGGAGGCATGAATTTACAATCTTCCGTGTATAGCTCGGATATGGACTTCATGTCACCTTCATTGTAAAACTTCATCAATTTGTCATTGACACTGTCAATTGCTCCTGCCAATTCTGAGTCTGCCATTTTCAGTTCCGTCAGATCACTGTCCCAACACAACGTGATGAGATGCCCCAGTTACTGACCACAGCGTTCCTGGATGAACTCCCCTGAGGCCAACAACTCCCGGGGACTACGGAGCAGTATTAACAGCTGCAGACTGTTGCATGCATGAACCTCTCTTGATTGCTGTCACACACGGTCTCCATTATTTAAGTAATAAGTGCCTGTCCCAGCATTACATAAAAAGACTGATGCACTTTATCCTTATTAACGTTATGTGTCGTCTATATTCAAGAGTTTCGACTGGTCCTCAAGGCCTTTAAACATTTTCAGTTACATTTTGAAATCAATGAAATGTAAAACTGTAATAGCTTATCTTAGCATATAGCATTTGCCGGCTGAGAGGACATGACAGGCTCGTGGCATGCTATGAAACGTGAGGCAGTACATGGGTGCAAGGGAACTTTTTTTAGAAGCTATGAATAGTATGATAGCTGTGGATATCTGTGTTGATTTCTAGCTGTTGTACGAGAAACTGGTGAACAAAACTTATCATTTGAAATGAAATCGGGAGGGGGAATATGATTAAAAGTATCTTTGATGTATATATATATATATATTATATATATATATATATATATATATATATATATATATATATATATATATATATATATGTACAATCGCACAAATTACTTCAAGTACAAAGTAATAATACCCGCTTTCTTAAGTTTCATGAATCCTGCAATCTTCAGACAGACAGTCACAGCTAAAACTATCCTTAGCTCTACACTCTCATTTATGTGAATGGGACGCTCGGTACCATTATATTTACCATTATATTGTGTTTCTAGGTGGTGTTGAAACTTGATAAATAACATTTGTTTTGGTCGCGACATTTTGAACCATCTCAGGCCGTTTTTTTAACAGCGTAGATTTACCAGCCGTGGTAACCTTTCTTATATACAAAGATTACATCGCTTGCTCATGTTAGAGTAACTCGATGCGTTGCTAATAATTGACCATGATACGTCAAAGACATGACTGTTTCCTTTCAAATTAACCACAAGGATAACACAACGTGACATACATATGCACGTCTAATATACTCAACAATGTGATCCAATATATAACTTGTTCCGATTTTTCCACGTCCAAAGCCATTACTCACAAATTGCCTGGACCAATTTTATTCAAACTTGGCACGAGAACAACACCTTATGAATATGCATGTCAAATTTCTTGATGATACAATCTAATATGACTGCAAAGTGGTCAGTTTGTTCGACTTCTTCATACCTATTTTCATAACATTTAGTTACATCTATTACCAAACTATAACAAATATTTAACAAAACTACTTCCATTCGCACTTGGCACAATCATGAACATGCACATCAATACAAGGTCAATACTTTCTCGGCTATTTTCAGGATATGCTTTGACCAATTTCACTTCACTATGATTTCCGTCAATGGTTCCAAATTTATTGACAAAGTGGGAACTATGTCATTTACAGTGACTTGTTCGTTGGAAATCCTGTGAACAAAACGATGTCACGACAAATTTTCTGTACAAATCTTTGAGTTAAATCTCGCTGGGTAGTTGTCCATTTTCAAGGTTCAACCTGGAAAAGTACCCACCTTGGGAAGGGACAGGCAATTCAACTGCTATTTTTAACAATTTAAAGCTTTTCACTGAGACTTAGAATACGTTACCTCTCAGCTTCATCATATTTAAATATCATCATTTTGATGTATTGCACTGTATTGAATATAAGGCCTTTTCAAGCCTTTCCTGGACAATGTAAAGATGGGGTTTCTTCACACCATCGGTGGTCGGTATACGGGCTGCCTTAATTGTCAATTGCTCATATGGTGCCTTAGGTTACATTCAAAAGTACTGGTGAGTGGATGGGGTTGGAGAAATTCGCAGGGGGGGGGGGTCGAAAATCCTGGAGATAATTGAGAGGGCCTAATGGTTTGCTGTGGGTAAAAGGGCATCTGGAAATATTTTGGTTCCCTATTTTTTATAGTTTCAGATTCCATAGTTTGGTAGGTAATTCAATAAAAAATGGGAATAACATTTTGTGTCACCAAACGATTCAAATGTGTGTAATAACTAAACAAAAGCTGGAACAATTTTATCGCATTTTATGACTTTTATTTGGAATTTTGGCCGCCACATTGGATTTATGCAAATTATTAAAATGCCTATGGAAAACTTTGTAACTCCAAAATCGTTTGTTCATGCCTAATAAATGTACTTTGACTTAAAAATCGCAGAAATAGCCTGCTTATTACGTGATGTACGGGCGAAAATGTTATTTTGTAGGAATGTTGCGGCCATATTGGATTTATGCAAATCACCAAAGTTCCTATTTAAGGTAATATGCACCTCGAAAGTGAAAGACTTAAACTTTTGCTCAAAGTTTCATCAGTGAAACTTTCAACCATTCTCTTACGAAAGCAAGAATAAAAGTCGGGGGTCACCGTGCAAACTTTGGCACTAGAGAGACAAATAACTTGCGCTTTCTCGATATTTGAAATCCAAAATGGCCGCCATCCCTGTGTAAACTCCATGGGAAAAAATAAAATTTTCGATTTTCGAAAAACTAAGACCATGAAAACTTTTCTTTTGCCGAGAGCTTCAAACTGAGGCCCCACAACTGGTAGGTCAGAAGAAAATTGATAAAATTTGAAGGCCCGAATTTTTGTCCCCGTGGTGCGTTCTACATTATATGATTCCCTGCGCCAAATAAGGGACCGTTCAGTTTTTACGGCCGGGAGCGGCAAAATCCAGGGGGTCCATCGTAATTTTGGAATCCGCGAAGGGGGTCATCGCTTTTTCACTGTTAGGAAAGGGGGGGTCACCACATTTTCAAAAACATAATACCTACAATAAAGTTCACTTTATGCCCTGGCCATGATCGACCCTCGTTATCGGTGGGCCACCTTCGGAGGCCCACTACAATAAATTGACTTTATGTAATAGCCCACGTCTATGGGGGCATAGACGCCGAGCGGAATAGACCGATCACAAGTGACTGTGTGATCGACCCTCTTCACTGGCGGGCCGCCGTCGGCGGCCCACTACAATAATTTGACTTTACGTAATAGCCCATGACCATCTTTACGGCCGGACGCCTTCAGCGGCCCTGTCCAGTAAAGTTTACTTTATGCAATGGCCATGATCGACCATCTTTACTGGCGGACCACCTTTAATGGCCCACTAGAAAAAACCACTCCAATAAAGTTTACTTTTTACAATGTCCATGGACATAAGTTGTCTATGGAAATAAAGTTAAAAATTGCCTTACAGTCGTCCTAATTAACAGACGTTTGCATGGATGTGGCTGATAAGTTTGTGCACTGGCATCTCTGCTACACGAATAAAGTGAGCAGCGTACCGGAGTTCAAATCCAACCGTGCGGGTAAATTTGACATATGGGTTTTGGTTATTTTTCAGCGGGGGGGAGGTCATCAATTGTTTTCGTCTGACAAAGGGGGGTCATCTTTTTTTCACGAAAAATGCAGGGGGGGTCTATATTTTTTTGAACACCGGCGACAAGATCTTGCCGCCCCTCCCCCAGGCCGTAAAAACTGAACGGTCCCTAAGTAATGTAAGACGTTTTAATCACTTCTTTTATCTTATTTAACATATTATATATGCCCAAATATGTTATTTTGTCAGACTGCTTGCAGCCATATTTGATTTATGCAAATTAGATATATTTCCCTATAGTAGATTCGTGTAAACTTTTAGGGTGTTGGCTAGGCGTTCCTCTCCAAAATGCATTCTGAAGGAAAAAAAATTCCGTTTCAATGCGGTGGGGATATTCCTATTTTGACTGGACTTTAATATTCTTAATATTACTTGTGGCGCCCTGTGGTTTCACTTTTTGTCAGCAAACCACAAACGACAAAGAAACTGCAAGATGGTTTGTTATCGCTGTTCGTGGTAAATACAATTGAAAGATATTTGTTATTGTTCCCGATGTTCATCCGTCTTAAATTCCTTTTGCCGTTGCGATGATACATGAAAGATGAGGATGACGAGCATGATTTCACTCGCCAAATATCGCGTTTTTAGCCCGGCGTTCGTTGACGCGTGCCGAGACTTTCCTGCACATGATTTCTGAACACCGGACCGTGTTTTATCGTATTCACACTAAGTCATTGTATGTGATCTTCAAGCCCTTCCATAGAAATTCCGAAACACGAAATCTCGCCTCGGCCAAAGGGCGCTAAAATAACATCCCATTCACAACTCATTGATTTGAAGGGGCGGTGTTTTTTTTCAGCTTCATCTCCGAACAAATTTGTTTACTAAAAAGACTTTCGAAATAGAACAAAGGATTAAAATCACATACACAGTCAATGTCAACGAAAGCTGATGCGACAGCCAAGGATTGGGACTGTGGCTTCAAATAGGGCAAGTCCAGCGTTGCCGAGACAACTTCATATGCAAAGGTATGGGGTCAACGGCAAGCTGAATACGAATTTCCTCTTTTAGATAGAATGATTCCAAATATTTTTGCCAATACGTTTCTGGTCGTGGGGCCAGTTTTAAATATCTTTGAGTAAGAAAAGTTCACCATCTTAGTTTTCGAATCGAAATTATGTTTTCCTCCATAGAGTTAACATGTAAAGTCAGCCATTTTAAAATGCAGGTATCGGGCATTGCTAGATGATTTGTTTTTATTGTTCCAAACTTTGCACTGTAACCACTAATTTTTATTCTAGAGTTATTGAGGCAATTTTCATCAAAAATTTTGGCTTTTACATTCGAGAAACGTACAACTGTGTTGCAATACCACATTCACACTGCGCAATACTAATTTTGACAAACATGATACACACAAAAAAACACTCAGAATGACGACACAAACTGCAGACATGAGATAAGAAACCGCAATTTTAATGGTGTGACTTGCCAATTCCCTTGACAAAATATTCGTTTGACAATTTTAAGTGGAATGCAAAGACGTTGTTCTTAGTAAGACAACTAGTCTAACTCCATGGAAAACAGCAGAGACCACGGTGGCAAGAAGTATGCCAGGATAAAGTGCATACAGGCTACTTGTTTTCCCTCAATTTCCTAAGGTGATGTCTGTCACGAGTACAAAGCTTTAACATCAAACATTTCATATATCTTGGTTTTTTGTTTTTACTTACACTGAAACTTCCCATACAGTAGACTCAATAAGTAAATATCAGCTATATCTGATTGAAATAGCATCGGTGTGGGCCATGTGCACCACAAATCAAAATGTTTAACATTACCATAACAAAACTCACATGTCAAGCTATCACCAACCCTTAGCAATCACAATCCGCTGAAAGTAACTAATTATAATTACCACCAACACACTGTATGTTGAACAATAGACCCTAGACATGAACAGCTTATGGGAGAAGGGGGTAGCTGATATGCCATCTCTTTCATATGGCCCTTCCTTTCACAAAATAAAATGCAGTTTGTGTTCAACAAATCACAGAACGTGGATTATATTGGTCCCTTGGCCAGTTTGGATTCTTAAAACTATAACGAGACCCAACCAGATGACAATAGAAATAACAGTTTTACAGCTTCTACAACAACTGTTTTTTTTTCCAAGGGACACACTATTAAATTTTGGGAGGAATTGTCAGAGTGGAATCTTTCACTTTTTCTGTTTTCAAATGTTGCCATATTCTGTTGGGTTTACAGGGAGAGTAAATGAATATGGCACTTTCAATCAATGCTTGTTTAAATCATCCTGCACTTTCTAGTCAGTGACTCAAGATCGTTACTTTGGGGGATTTTTTGGTCTTGAAAGCACAGTGGCTACATATTGCGTTTGCAAATACTTCACAGTTGCTAGATTTGAAGTTTTTGTTTGTTTGTTTGGTTGGTTGGCTAGTTGGTTGGCTTTTTCATTTTGAAAAAAAAATGCTAGTATTAGTGCCTCTACGAAAGTGAAAGAGTCCGCCCATATCCATCACGCAAGGAGAGGGTGTAAACCGTTCAGCGGTTGCTATTCCAGATGTCAATATCGATGAGGTAGTTTCCGTCTATTTTCTTCCATATGACGACATATTTTCCCTCGTCACGGACACTACCGTCTTCGTTGTAAAATTTGTAATGACCTCGTTCGTACAGGCACTCGTCCCCGTGGACCTGTCCGGCTTCGTCAGTGTGCAAGGATGACCATTTTGCGCCTGCGTTGTAGTAGTCCCTGAAGGCGTTCTCAACAGCTACAGAATGAAACCATACCACAATAACAGGAGTGACAATACAACAGCATTGAATAGGATTAGACCATTTATAGGTCAGGGGAGCAGTTGCTTTAAATGCGGATGTGCTTTTGTTCTGGCTTTGTTCACTGGCCGGCCTGTGTCTAACATCTTCGGGGCGATTTACTTGCATTAGATATAGATGACTGCAACAATTAGATACGTGAAATTTTCTCGATTACCAGCAAAGTTATCGTCAAAGGAGCTTCAGTCCAAATTCTTGCAACTGTATTTTCCTAATAGTTGTTATTATAGATCTGCGCGTTGCGGCGACTCCATCCTGGAATTCCATCCACATTAGCTCTGCATGGCAGGGCTGTATGGAAATCCGGTCACGACATGCGACCTGCGACTTCAAAACTGCGACCTGCGTCCTGCGTGTTTGTCAAACTGCAACCTGCGACTTCCGGGTGCTCTGGCCTAGCTGCCACCTGCGAGTTTGAAACTGCGACCTGCGAGATCACGACCTGATCCATGATTTTAGGTTTTTGGTGTTTATTGAGAGTATGGAAAGCAGTCCCAAGTAATATCAGTGATAGGTGGTGTCATTTAGGAAAGAGATGAGCTTCGATGACACAGCTGTGTTGGCCTACGTGTTGTTCGGTTGCTTTCAAAGGGACAATCCTCAACTGATTACCGATTTTCATGAACAAAATTTGTTTTGATAGGCCTACTTCAACAAGCATGTTTCCTAAAGTGATGGCTATTTCACGGATCGAAATGACCTAGTTTAGGCGTATTCTGTGGTTGTTTTTCTTCGATTCGGTGACCATGCACCCCACCCAGCCCTAGACATTATTTATCTCGCAGTTTGTAAGTCGCAGATCGACTGTGGGCCTGCCTGCGAGATGTGACTGTGACTGTGATCATACATACAGTCAACCGTTTTTGAGAAATCGTTCCCACAGACAGACAGACAGACAGACAGACAGACAGACAGACACACGGACAGAAGCAACAAAACCATTTAAATTTTAAGTCAAATAAAGGATAACTTTATTTTATCATACGAGCATACAGATCAAACAACACTTCACAGAATTACATTCAAGGCCCACAAAATGCCTGTATACAAAGGTTTGACAGGTCTGAGAACACTGGTATACAGGGATGAAAGAAAAAAGCTTTTGACACCGTGCAGGATAGATTGGTAGGGAAACGATAGCTGCTGCAATGTACTCTGATGGCTTTGACACCAAAACGATAGCTTTGGTTTTGATGTTGAGGGCGTAAACAACCTGACTGCAAAAGTATTGCACCAATTTTCTCAAAAAAAAATCACCAAGTTGTGCAGTGTACTTATGCCCCATCCAATGAGGTTCAGATTCAATTTCATGTCTGAAGAGTTTCAGCCCTCATTTTACTATACTCATAAAGAAATATCTCAGATCTTGTTTTCAAATTTGCGAGATTCATAACTTGACTAGGGGCTGAAACACTCCAGAGATGAACTTGAATCTGAACCTCACTGGATGGGGCATATTACACTGCACAACTTGGTGATCATTTTTTTGAGAAAAAATTAACAGGTCAAAATACTTTTGCAGTCAGGCATGTTGTTTACGCCCTCGCCAATATCTACCTATACCTAATACCTAGGTCTAAATGCCGAAGTCGCAGGTCGCATGTTTCAAACTCGCAGGACGAAGGTCGCAGTTTTGAAGTCGCAGGTCGCATGTCGCATGTCGTGACCGGATTTCCATAGGGCTGTGTGTTCCCGGCTTTATGTGGTGGGAGGCCATAACGCCGGGAACACACAGCCCTGCCATGCAGAGCTACATCCACATGTGCCCGAAGGGAGTTAAATGTTCAGTCTGCTAGGGTGCCCTTCGTCTTTGAAGCCTATTGTGATACGTTGTAGAAATTCGGCACTTATCCTTTTCAAAGCAATCATTATATGTTACATGAAAGGTCTGCATGAAAGACCCGGCCACCTTCACAAGGGCCGCTTTGAAATATCTAGCCATAGACAGTGGAGCCACAGTCACCTGTTTTCTACAATTCCGATCACCGCCTATGCGTCCCACAGACGTGTGTGTAACCTCCACAAATGTAATAATCTCCACAAATGTAATATCAACCACAATTGTAATAAAATCAACCACAAATGTAATAAAATAGTCAACCATTAATGGATAACAACCCGCAACCACAAATGTAATAAACAAATTAACCATAAATGTAATAAAACTCAACCATAAATGTAATAAACTTGAACTTGCATATGTGATCATTTGTTTATCAATGCCCTGAGTAAATAATAACTTTAATAAGGTGCATTTTATTACAATTGTGGTTGATATTACATTTGTGGAGATTATTACATTTGTGGAGGTTACACGTGTGTATATATGCCTTCTCAGGATCAGGCATATGTGTATAGCTGCGGTACAGTGTACAGTAGTTTGAGGTTTTTGCCCGAGTATTTGAGTCGGAATGCAAAACCAGCTTTTGCCGTCCGACTCAAATACCCAGGCAAAACCTCGACCTACTGTACTGCAGCTAGCAAATGTACACACGTCTATGGGCGCAGAGCGGAATTTCAGAACACAGGTGACCTTGATGGAGCGTACTAGTGTACTACCTTCACGTCCAACCATGACGTCCGTCCCGCTCGGCATCAGTTTGCATTCCGGCGTGTACAGCTCTGACAGTCCCTTGAAATCCCCTGCCTTGTACCGTTTAACCGGCTCTTCTTGTAACTTCTGGCAAAACGCTTTCAAATCCTCTGCCATTGCTCGTGAATCGACTGTTGCGATGCGCTACGCGATATGCATATGTTGCATCGGTATGCGGTCTGGTTATTACAACACAGACTAATGGACTCCTTATCTCTGCTGTCGTTCTTACGCTGTGACCGTGACGTCAGTGCTGCTAGTAACACTTGTTAAAAGTTGTTTGTCGATGAAATGTAGTGAAGGCATCAGTCAAAGATACTCCTCTTTTTTCCGCTTTTCTGTCATTTGAAATACCGTTTTCCCAGTTTATAACGCAACAGAAATATTTTCATGGATGGTGCAAAATTACCAAACATTATGGTCATACAATAGAATAACAAAAGATATCTATCATTGTAAAATGAGCTCACTGGTTTGTTTCTGAACACAGCGTCGCACACTTTTATCGGCTGCTGTGAAAATATGGTCGAACGACTTCAGTTTGTTCACCGCGCCTGCGGGTCGATATAAATATGTACTGTATGAATTATAGTCAAGACTGAAAGTAATTTGTCAATGATACAAATGTACAGTACGCATATACAGGTTGCGTTGGCAAGCTGAATACTGGAAGTTATTCATGCTATGAGGGGAGAGTAGAACAATAACACGGTTGTATAAACTGAACAAAAATATGGTCAAAATAATCAAAGTTAATACAGCTTCTGCCTTGCTACTGCAGTGTCGTTGTCACTGCATTCAGTGTTTATAGGCAGTGACAGAGATAGCTCTGACTCTGATGTAGTTGAAGAAGAGTTTTGGTCAAATGACGCTGATGACGTCGACAGCGAAATATACTTGTACATAAGATCAGGCCAGAGAACAACACATGATATGGAAGACTAGGAAAGTCAGGTATTTTTGAGTTCTGGCACATGTGAATAATCAAATATTAAAGAAAAAAGATGAGATGATCACCATGCTTAATTTTCTAAATTTTCACATTCTCATCGTAAAATAATACAAGAGTAAAACTTTGAACTGTAAAGACTCTAATTTAAACGAAAAAATGTGTGACTGAATGGAATTATTTACTTTCAACCAAATTTGCCATTATTACACCCAAAAGTTTAGAGATTAAAACGTTTATTTTTATGGAATATTTTAACCTTACATTATTGTCAATTTTGAGCAGCGCACTTTTGAAAAAATATTTTTGGTAGGTCACTGTGCTCAGTTTTTCACAATTTGGAAAAATGTAGCCAGGAATTCACTATTTGCATACACTCTCATCGTCATTTTGTGTGCTCTTCAGCCGCTGCCATTAACCTGACCAGAGTTGGATTAACTCAAGTCGGTTTAGACTGATAAATCCAAAAAGTCCACTGATGCGTTTAAAAAATGAATGAATTTAAGAACTTTCCTTATAGGAATATGGCTCTACAAAGTGCTAATAACAGGTAGTGTCGAACATTTGCGAGAAGAACTGCCCAATACATGTGTATTTTAACTTTTCGTGCATCCCTAATAAATATGCGGCTATATGATCAGTGGATAATTTGGGGGGGGAGGTGGGCTTGAAAAAATTTGATCATATAGACGGGGATCGGAACTTGAAAATGTTTGAGGGTGCTGAGGGGGAATCAGAAAAAAAATAAGATTTCTATTCCTCTAGCCCCTCCCACAACCGCTATTTGTGAACGCAGCCTGTTACAGACTAACTTTTCTTTCGGTTTTTGATATTATTTTGTAATTATTTTACTAATCTGTATAAAGGTCAATGACCGATACAACTGAGCTGTTTCAAGCCTGTGTAAGGGTTAATGATCGTCACGAATTTTCCTCATGTAAGAGTTAATGAACTTTAAAAATTTTCCTTTATCTTGGGTAAAACTCCGTTGTCAGGAACATTCAATGTATTTACGTCATTGATACCTAATTATCAAGGATGAAGATAGAAACTTGTGTTGGTGATATCTAATTGTCAAGGTAGCAGAGTGAATCCCAGACAGGTCCCTGGGACGGTTACGTAAGGGAAATATTATACAAACATGATGTAACTAATGCAGATTATTTAAAATTTTATATGATCGATGCCCAATGAGAGAAAGCTTAGTCATGTATTTTTCGAAGGGAAGAATATTTTTATTTTAGCCAATCAAGAAATACTAGTTGATTAGTGATTGGAGGCTTAAGTAATTTAATCTACTTATCATGCTACAATTTCTTTTGAAAAGGGATGATCACCCACTGTCTTCAGCTGGGCATCTTTGATGTGTAAACTTTACACGTCAGCATAAAATAAACCACCATCGATTGACATCCAACAACTTTGTGGGCCTCTACTCTGTCCAAGATCTCAACTAAAATCTCAGCAGCGAGTAAACTCCCCAGACCGATGAGATAAGACATAACAAGCCTTATATCATGGAGGTGGAAGATACCTATTAGTAGAATGTCTTTTTACTTAAAATTGGGAAAATTAGACGGAGAAATCCGAAAAATATATGCTTGCTCTACCAACTCCTATTAGTTTGATTAATTTTGTAATTTTTTGCGGAGGGGAAAAATGCTCATTCTTATTTCTGATCACGTTTCCGTGAATCTGGTACCCTAACAGGTAACCTGGATCATGGATGGAGCTTTTGCAACCAAACACTAAGAAATGCACAATAATTCTAACATCGAGCACGGACAAATAGTATAGACAGACTGGAAACGCGGCATGCCTTTTGTTCCTTGGTCGTCTCGGTAGGCTATTGGCTTTTCATATTAAAATGAGCTTCAAAGGTGTTAAACTTTTTGGAGGTTTTGTTTATGGTTGATAATTGCACGAGATTATGCGAAAAATACGACGAGATGGCATCGTACTTCCAGTTGCGTAGCAACCATAGTTACTTTGTGAGCTCTCAGGCCAGAAACACTGCTTCACGCCAATCAAAACATAACACGCCAACAGTTTCATAAACATGTCCTTCCTTGACGCACGTGTAAAAGACGGTATGACTGACCGTAAACCATTGAGTAAAACCAGACAGTATCGATAAAAGACTTTCAAATTTGGTTCAAACACACTCATTATATATTCATAAAAATATGAGAGGATTTTTTAAAACGGTAAAACTCACTTTCCTGAAGCTCAAAACACTCCCGTTTTCGCCAACACGTCAATTCCGCTCAGCACCACACGACAACAACAACACAAACTTTGCCGAACATACTTTCGCTTAGCAGTCGGCGAAATTACCGAAGGATGCATGGTCGGCACTCATCGGAAAGAGTGGCGAGAGCAACCTGAGGCGAGGCGAACATGGATGGGTTACGTAACCGCTTCACGCCTTAAACAATACCCGTTGCGACTCTGTCCATGTTTCTCTGTGCATCGAGGTAGTACCTCCATGGAGTGAGTCAGTGGAAACTTTTCACAAAATCTATGATTTTAGTGTACTTCAGTGTGTGTACGTACGTGTGTGATTGTTGTTTTAAGAGTTGGCACGGCGTGCTTGTTTCCCCTAAAGTTACAAACTGATTTTTGCAAAGAGCACTGTGAAGCTTCCGAATTTTCAAATGTTTACCCTGTTGAGAGTTTTGGTCTATTGTTGACCATCCCCGGAAAAGAGAAATCCTGTGATAAAACAGCTTTTTTTGTAAAATAGGGAGCTCCGTATTTAAGGTACGGTGCATTTCTTATATACGTAAGTCGGATTTCCAGAATTGGGCTTGTGCAATTTGCTTACGAGAGAGGGCAGAACCGGTGGACATTGACAGAACCCCCAGCCGGCCCGGCCCAGCCCAGCCCCGGGAAACGCGAGAAGATACGTGTGAATGCATTGTGACTGGCCCGTGGCCTTCATTTCTGATGAGTGGCATGAACATGTGTGAAAGTTTATTAGCGTTGGCGGGTTTTTTGTAGTCTTGGTACAAGCACGGGATTCATAAATAATGAGAATATAAGTAAAAATGAATAAGAATGATAAGAAAATAACATCATTTATTCATTAAATACAATTGAAAGATATTTGTTATTGTTCTCGATTTTCATCTCTCTTCCAATTTCTTTTGCCGTCGCGATGATACACGTAAGATGAATATAATTGTGCTCGCCAAATATCGCGTTCGTAGCCCGAGCTCGAAACTCACCACCTCGGCCGAGGTGAGTTTCGTTGGTTCGTGACGAGACTTCCCTGCAAATCATTTCTGAACACCGGACCGTGTGTGAGCACACTAAGTCAGTGTATCTATACGAGAAAAGCAACTGTGCAGCATTCAAGCCCTCTTATAGAGCTTCCAAAATGTGGAATCTCGCCCCGGGCCGAGGGCGGTAATGTAACACCCTATTCATAACCAGTGTTGCAGTCAGGCCCAGCCAGGCCTTGCGACAATGCCCCCAAAACGGAACCCGTTGTCCCGCATTCTCGCTTTCTGCGGGTCACATCGGGCGCACTCATGAGTCGACTGTGTTGGATGTAGTCTGCAAGTAATGTCTTGTTACTGACGATGACTTTTGTTTTGCATGATTATTTTGAGGTTTATATTTTTGTACTTTTGGAGCTGTGATAAGAAGTCATTAAAATGCTGCACTTGCTATCATAACTTGCTGGTAGTCCGACTGAGATGTGATTGGAGGCAGTAACGGTATACTGCTACAATTACTGACATTCAAGCATAGCGATGCGGTCCCGGTAGCTTAAATTTAGCTTTAGAGACTATTTTGTTAGAAAATGATGCAAAATTTGACTGCCAAATGATGTATGTTGTCCCCAAAATGTGCCTGTCCCCCGAAATAAACGGTAGTGGGATACAGTGTCCCCGGGTTTGAAAATCCTGGCTGCAACACTGCATAACGCTTAATTTTATTTACAGGGGCAGTATTATTTTTTTCAGCTTCATCTTCAAACATTTTTGTTCACTAAAAGACCTTTGAACGAGAACGAAGGATTAAAATCACATACAGTAAAATGTCAGGATGCGCAAGCTGAAAATTAATTCTCTTTTTAGATAGAATGCGTCTCACAGACAGATATGGTTCAGATTCCTGATGGCAATACTTTCGGGTCTATCGCTTGTGAGGGCCCATTTTAAAGCTCTTTGGGTACGAAAATTTCACCATCTTAGTTTTTCGGATCGAAACTTGTATTTTCCACCATAGAGTTAACATACAATGGCGGCCATTTTGAACTGCAGGTATCGGAATTGTTATAGGTGATCTGTTTTGGTTGTACCAAACTTTGCACGGTAACCCCTGATTGTTATTCTTGATTGATTGAGGAAATTTTGATCAAAAACTTTTGACTTTCACATTCGAGGCACGTACAACTTTGACGCAATACCACATTCACATTGCGCAATACTAATTTTGACAAACATGATACACACAAAAAAGACACTCGGGATGACGACACCAACTGCAGACATGAGATCAGAAACAACAACTAGTTTAATGGTGTGACTCGCCAATTCTCTTGACAAACTATTCGTTTGACATTTTAGTGGAATGGAGTGTGGTCCATGGTACAGAAATCCTGCCAAAAAAGGTTGTACTAAGTAAGACAACTAGCCTTAACTCCATGGAAAGTGGCAGACAGGGCACTATGGCAAGATGTATGCCAGGATAAAGCGCATACAAGCAAGCACTTGTTTTCTATAGGTGATGTCTGTCGCAAATACAAAGTCTAACATAAAATATTTCATATATCTTGGTTTTATGTCCTTATTTACACTTAAAAACCCCCGTACATCCAAAGAGACAATATCAGCTATATCTGATTGAAATAGCATCAGAGTGTTAGACACGAATGTACCACAAATCAAAATGTCTAATATTAGCATAACAAAACTCACATGTCAAGTTATCACCAACCCTTAACAATCACTGAAAGTAATTCATTGTAAATTACCACAAACACACTGTATATTGAACAATAGACCCTAGAAATAAACAGCTTATCGGGGAGTACTGATATGCCATCTCTTTCCTATGGGCATTCGTTTCATAAAAATTAAATGTAATTTGTGTTAAACAAATCATAGAACGCAGACTATACAGGTCCCTCGGCCAGTTTGGATTCTTAAAACTGTAACGAGACCAAATCAGATGACAATAGTGATGAAAGTTTTATATATTCTATATCTGCTCTTTTGAGGGACCCATCATTAAATTTTGGGAGGGATGGTCAAAATGGAGAGACATGTGGACATGTTTTCAAATAGTTGCAATATTTTTGTGGGGTTGACAGGCAGAGTTATTGCATTTTTTATTACCTATGGTTGTTAACACCATCTTTCTCTTTCTAGTCAGTTACATGTGATCGTTATTTTGGGATTTTTTGTCCTGAAAGCACAGTGGCTAAATATTGCTTTTGCAAATAATATCTCCAGTTGTTTGATTTGAGTTTTTTTTGGTTGACTAGTTGGTTGGCTTTTTCATTTTGAAATTGCTAAATTTAAGCTAGGAGATATCTTTCATGGTTCCCTATCACAGAAAACAATATCGATGCCTATTGAGTGCAGCCCAGAGCCAGTCGTTGCCAGCAAGGGAAAAAGACGAGAAAGACGGGCCTGTTTTTAAAGACTAGCCGATCAAATATTTTAAAACAGTCACAATTTTGTTTATCAAATCGGGACAATCAAAATAAAGTAATCACTTCAAAGTACAAAAAATGTTGTTCAGATAGTTTTGTGGATCACGTCTTCGACCAGCATCTGTGAAAATCTTATTATTTACGGACCTTCTGGCCTTTGTCAACTTACAACCCCCTATTCATTTCAATATGCTGCAGGACATTGTTAATCCATGTCAATAAAATACATAGAAAACGGTTGGCTGTCTTTTTGCATACATTACACAGTTTTCGAAAGGTGACTTTCACCATCACGGTACAGGGGAGTTCTGGTCTTGCAATAATGAGCATGCCCCTCTTTCTATCTGATGAACTTGATGTGTCGGCTCGTCCATATTAAAAGTCCCTTAGAACACAGGGAACATTGGCAGGCGGGGTAGGGAAGGGGCGTGAAGAGGAATAACCAGTAATGAATGAGTTGTTGCAGAATATTTCAGTGATATAACTGAATTCTAATCATCCTGCGCATTGACCAATCAGAAACAGGCTTTGGGTCACTTGACAGCACCCTGACAAAGTGTACTCTTCCTTTTGGGACGATGTGAAGTGTGAGGGAATGAGAGGTGTTTTTGCAACTCGTTTCGTTTAGTTCCGTATATTTTAGCCCCCAAATGTCCTTACATCTGATAATAAATATTAAGAAAATATGCACAACACACATTTGTTACTTCATAATATGGTTTGACTTGATCATTTGGCAGTTTTTATTGCAATTAGAAGAGCTATCTTACCGGCAATAAGCTGAATAGTTTCAAAATTGTCAAGATTTTTGAATGTGGAATACCTGTAAGAAATTTTGGGACTTTTTGATAACTTTATGATCAGTTTCACAGTTGATGATGGAAGCCATTGACAACACTCTAATAGTCCAGTATATTCTGAATCAATCCATCTTCAGGTCCGGTCGGCAGGGAGGTGTATTATTGAAAACGTTGTTCATTGTCGCTATGGATTAGTATATAATCTTTTCCCTCCGAGGGGTGGTTCTTCACGGGCTCTGGTCTGTAATTTACAAAACAGTTTGGTTTACAAAAAGAAATCGTTTAAAAACCAAAGATCAAAGGGGGGCTCGAAACGTTACCGGCATATACGAAAGTGGAAAGCAAGTTAAATCTCAGATAATGCGTATTTAGTAGGGTCATTTACGATATTGTAGAGACTCAACGGTCTCTCTAAAAGTGTCAAGGATTTTTCCTGGTGTAATATTAAAAGTAGCCAGTACAAAGCAATTCTTCGCTCTTTTGATGTACTGGTACACCGCAATAGAGTTTATTTTCAAAGTAAGTTTGAAAAGAAATCCACAGGGCAAAATCTGACACTAACCAAGCCGTTGTCTGACCATTCGGCCAGTTTTTGTTATACTTGTACGGTATGTCAATCATGTAGCGATTGAGTTTGCAAAGGAAGTGTAATAAGGGAGCCTTCAGTAATTACAGCGGGTGGGCCGGGGGAATTGGGGAGGGTCACTCTTTAGAAAACTGTTCAAGGGGGAGAGTCACTTTCTATAAACCTATCTTGGGGGGGTCACTTTTGACAGAAGCTGATTTTACGGCCAAACCTTTGATTGTCTGTGTGATATTTCCCCAATAGAAAATCACCGACGAAATATGCCAATTCTTTTAAATACATACACATTATCCACACATTTCACAAGCCAAGAAGAGGCAGTGATATCATTGAACACATTCAACAGTTAAAACTGATGAAAGACAAGAGACAAAAGCATATGCAACAGGTGGAAAAGTGTATATCAACTATCAAATGTACATAAATGCAAAGATTGTTAGTTTTATATTGGAAAACATTTTTCATAATTCTTTCATAGATTACAATCTATACAGTAAATCAACATTTCAGTGAAATTCCAAATCAATGTTCTTGCATACACATAGGCTTGCAACCACCAAAGTCTTATCAAGAACATGAATATCAATAATCAAGAGTGCATAAATACATTTACCTAGTTTTGTATTAGAAAAAATTATTCATAGTTTCACCATAGACCCTAATGTATAGCGAATCAAAATTTCGTTGAATTCCAAAATCAAATATTTTGCACAACTATGGACTTGTAACCACTCTTATCTAATCAAGAACGTTAATTGCAATAATCAAGCATACATAAATACACAGATTTACCTATTCAAAAAATTCAATTTTTTGTACACAAACTTTACTTCCCACATCAAGCAAAGTACATTTAAATATATAATCAAACATACATAATGTAAAGATATAGCTTGTTTTGCGGGGGAAATTGTCAATAATTTGCCTGACAGACTCCTTGTATTATGAATTTATATTTTTGGGTGAAGCACTGTATTAGCCACATCTTGCCTTCCTATAGTTGAAAAAAATATCATGATCTCAAATGCGTGAAATATCATGGCCCTTCAAAAATGCTTGGGTGATAATTGCGACTGTCCCTCCCAAAACGCCAGCCCCCCCCCCCTCGGTAATTTGTCGCTAACTTACATAACAATAAAGTCAATTGTTATGTAAATTATCTGATACTGTTTCAGTAATTCCTGGGGAGAATACAGCAGTGGTTTGTGGGGGGTCAAGTTTAAGAATGTCGGAAAAGGGGGAGGGTCATATTTTAGACAGGAGGATACGGGAGGGTCACATTTTACAGTACAGATGTGCGCGGACTTTCCCCGGCCCACGCCCCGATAATTACTGAAGGCTCCCTAATTCCGATTGCTCTGTTATTCTCAGTGTCTATTATAGATGATTTGCCTCTATGGATTTCATTGACACAATAATATAGACAACCCGTACTCTATGTTCATGCATTCTGCCGCTGCCGCCTCGACCGCCACCGCTGCAGCGGTATTCACGGCGTTTTCTTCCAAACAACCACCCAGCTGTATATCGCGTAACTCGGACGCGATTAGCAGAATAACGAGTGTGACAACCAAAGTCTTCATAGTTGGCAGGGTGCCAGAACTATTTTCTCTATATACATAACGATAACTATACACAAGGGAAAGTGTTTGATCACAGTCACTCCATTGACGATGGTTGAACAAAATCAATATACCTTTCAGTAATTCCTGAACTAGTGATGGCATGATATCATAAAACCTAAACTAGTATCAATGAGCGGATGAAAAAACAAGACTCTATTCCAATCAATACCATATTTTGAAAATCGGAGTGCCAATATATGCAACAGCTCGTAATTTTCAAAACACCCGCACTGACAGAGTAGGTAAAAACATCGTCTGTAATCTCCTAACTTTTCAAAAGGGTTAGCTTGGGTTATTGATTTATATTTCTCATAATGTTGTTCTAGACTATGCTTACTCGTGAAACACTGTGTTTTTCGCTAAGTGAAATTACTTCTCTTAAAAATTGTTGCTCATTTCCTTATATGACTTCTGTAAGTTAATGCCTGTTAGATGTAGGCTTACGTTCTTGTTCATGATCTCCCAGTTTTCGACACATCATTTTTTAACAAGAATGAACCAGGAATTCAGTATATGTATCTATGGAAAAGTTAAATCTTAGCGACGTATGTATGGCGATATTGTTACCTTTTTCACTGCGAGAAAGTTGCCAAATCTTCGAAACTAGTCCAGCCAATTGCTAACACTGAAGACAGCCGTTGATAAGCAGTGGTATGCTGAAGTGTAGATTTACTTTACCTGTTGTGCAATCTCGGGGTCACACGTTGAATTATTTTCTTCAATCCACGACTGACCTTAATTGTATTGACAACTTCGTTCACTGGTATAGGACTATTGCTCAACTATCTGGCCATGCAAAGGTTCCGATGCAAATGGTTGACTCAAGGATAAATTGGTTTCGTCTCGACAATGTCAATGCATGACTTTTAAGGACACAACAACTACTTTAGACTAACAAACGGCGTGGTTGATCGTCAGCTCAAAGGCCCTTACGTGGTAACGGAAAAAGCAGCGGACAATAAAGCTGTCTGTGGGATTTTATTGGCGAAGGTTTCTGCCTGTGCACAGACAAATCAACCTCTCTGCGATACATGTTTGATGCTTTGTTGAAAATTACGACAGCACTCGTATTCGGAATGACAAACATTAACCCCCGGAATTCTGTGTCATGACGATGTCTACCAAAGAAGCAGAATAACCTCTTGAATACAATAAAATCTGAAGTGTTTTCAAAAGTAGATGTTTTTTCCAGGTTAGGCCTATATGAAAATCTAACAGAAAACTCAAGGTGTATGATCAGAGGGCATACATTTTCTACAAGACATTTGTAGATCAGGCATGAAAAACGTGACGATGGTTTGGAAGTCCTAAATCTTCGTCAGATGCCACATGTTTACAATGCAAGTCGGCATCAATGATTCTCCCTAAACAATATTACTGTGAATTGCTTTGGAGCATTGGCATTAGACGAACTAGACACATAGTCTAAATTGAGGTGTTGCCAATACTGTCAGGTGTAATTATCAGCTGAGCAGTAATTCCAGTCGACCACAGAGAAATCAACTCTGCCAAAGTTGAAACATTGTCTTGCAGCAGGTCAGATGTAGTCAAAACAACTACACCTGAAAGAAAGTGATAAGACTTGGACAGTGCTTAGACATATGTGGTGGTTTTGTTTAGACTACGTCTGACCCCCTGCTAAACAATGTTTCAACTTTTCAGAGTTGATTTTTTATGATCGACTCATGTTACCGCTAGCTTTTAATTGCACCTGACAGTGTTGGCAACACCTCGATTTAGACAATATGTCTAGTTCGTCAAATGCCAATGCTTCAAAGCAATTCACAGTGTATCTGATCGGTACAGCTTCTGTCTTGAATATTATGAACCTCAAGATATGTAATCAGTGTAGTATCTGTAGCTCCATGTTACAAAATGGTCACTTTTGCTGCTGAAAGCACGAAAACCGGGTCTGAAGTTTCTCCCTTACCTTTAAACTTATGCATCTTATTCACTACAGAACTATTCCATGTTAAGGTAGAATGTGTCTCGGGGGAAATATATTCAGATTCTCAAATTTTTACACTTTTCACCGTCTTAGTTAGACGGAAACCAAAAGGGTGATTATTTGCCCCTCAGACTCAACAAAGGCTCGGGGATGGTGGTCATTTGAAATTTCAAATAATGGTACATCTTAGGTAATTTATTTCTCTAGGATAAAAACTTGGCATGGTCAATCCTGATTTGTATTCTTTATTTGATAAAATAATGGTTGAAACTTTCACTGTGGAAAGTTTGAGCAAAAGTTCGAACACTTTCAAGGCACATACCGGTACTACCTTTAACAGGTCGGGCATTGAAGGGTCCGCCCTGATCACTTGCAGTGGTCTATACATTATGAAGCAACGATCGATGCGCTGATGTTTTTGAGAACTTTGCCATGATACAAAACTTGAAATAGCAAGTTCTGATTAAGGTAATTCCACGAAGATTTTATACTTATTGCTATGCTTGACCTTGAGGAATCATGTGTCAATCTGAAAAGATGCGTTCAACATTTGTGAAAGACGGACCTATTTTTAAAGCCCAGCAGATCAAATATTTAAAACAAACACCATTGTGTTTATCAAATCGGGACAATCAAAATAAAATAATCACTTGAAAGTACAAAAAATGTTGTTGATATAGTTTTGTAGATTACGTCTACGACCAGCATCTGTGAGTGAAAATCTGATTATTTGCGGACCTTCTGGCCTTTGTCAACTTACAACCCCCTACTCATTTCAATATATGCTGCAGGACATTGTCCATGTCAATGAAATACATAGAAAACGGTTGGCTGTCTTTTTGCATACGTTACACAGTTTACGAAAGGTGACTTTCACCATCACGGTACAGGGGAGTTCTGGTCTTGCAATAATGAGCATGCCCCTGTTTCTATCTGATGAACTTCATGTGTCGGCTCGTCGATATTAAAAGTCCATTAGAGGAAAGGGAACATTGGCAGGAGGGGTAAGGAAGGGGGCGGGAAGAGGAGTTAAACGAATGCGTTGTTCCATAATGTTTCAGTGATGTTACTGAATTCTAATCATCGTGCGTATTGACCAATCAGAGACAAAAGTGCGGTCCCTTGACACCACCGTGACAAATTTTGTACGATGAGAAGTATTAGCTAATGGGAGATATTTTTGCAACTCGCTTCGTTTACTTCCGAATGTTTAGCCCAAAAAGGCCCTTAGATCAGACCATAAATATTGGGAAAATATGCATAGCGCACATTTGTTACTTCATAATATGGTTTGACTTGATCATTTGGCAGGTTTTATTGCATTTAAAAGATCTATCTTACCGGCAACAATAGTTTCAAAATTGTCAAGACTTTGAATGTTGAATACCTGTAAGAAATTCTGGGACTTTTTGATAACTTTATGATCAGCATTTCAAAGTTGATGATGGAATAATGAACTCATTAACCCGAGAAGTTCCTATGACCACGCGTATATCATCCAACCGATAAACTGTTTCTCACGCTGATAGTCATGAATAAATTACGAAAGCCAGTATCACATCAAATTTCCATAAAGAAATGGACGCTACACTATCACTCGTTTAGCTTGCATTTTTAATATCGTGCTGTGAACAATTAGAAATGAAAAATATGTAGACGGCATGTTAGTTATAACTTGAATAATATCACAATGTTACATGTCTATAAACATTGCACCATTGCAAGTAGGACGCTTTATCTTCTTTTGATAAACAACGCTATAACAAGTCCCAGATTTTCAGTCGAGTGCATACAGTCGAATACACACATTGAAAATTGAGTTTGCGGCTAAGATTTATAAAATAGAAGTGATGATTCATAAGATTTTTGTTCTGCTTCCCGGCCCCCTTTTTCGCTCTATACTCTTAAATCATTACTGAATACAATCTTAAGTCATTGCTGCAAATTTAAAATGTAAATGACAACACTCTCATAGTCGAGTATATTCTGAATCAATCCATTTTCAGGTCCGGTCGGCATCGAGGTGTATTATTGAAAACGTTGTTCATTGTCGCTACGGACTCTGTAATCTTTTCCCTCCAAGGAATGGTTCTTCCGGGGCTCGGGCCTGAAATTTACAACAGTTTTATTTAATAGAAGAAATCAAAGGTCAAAATGGGGAGGGCATATACGAAAGTGGAAAGTAACTTAAATCTCTGATAATTCGTATTTAGTAGACTCGTTCATAATATTGTAGAGAGACCAAGTTTGATGACTGAAGGCTCCGTCTACAAGTGTCAAGGATTTTTCCTGGTTTAGTATTAAAAGTGGCCAGTACAAAACATTTCTTGGCCCTTTTGATATACACTGGAATAGCTCTATGGGGTTTATTTTCAAAGAAAGTTTGAAAAAGTCCACAGGGCAAAATATGACAAAAAAAGCCGTAACGGTTGTCTGACCACGCGGCTAGTTTTGTTATATTTGTGTGTAAATCATCTAGCGATTTATTTGAGTTTTGCAAAGGAAGTGGAATAATGCTGATTTTGTTGTATTCTCGGTGTCTGTTATAGATAATTTGCCTCCATGGATTTCATTGACATAGTAATATAGAAAACCCGTACTCTATGTTCATGCATTCCGCCACCGCCTCCACCTCCACCGCCTCCGCCTCTATCGCCAGCGCCTCTTTCGTGACCGTAGCTGCGGTATTCACAACGTCTTCTTCTCCCCCACCAAGCATTTGTATCGCGTACAACGAACTCGGACGCGATCAGGAGAATAGTGAGTGTGACAACCAAAGTCCTCATGGTTGGCGGGGTGCCAGAACTATTTTCTCTATATACATATACGATATATATACACAAGGGAAAGTGTTAGATAACAGGCAATCCATTGGTAGTGGTCGGACAAAATCGAAATATCTTTCTATAACTTGTGAAGGCATGATATCATAAAACTACACGAGTATAAATACCATATTTTGAAAAATGGGTTTCGAATATTTCCAAAAGCTCGTAATTTTCAAAACACCCGCAATGACAGAGTAGTTAAAAACATTGTCTGTAATCTCCTAACTTTTCAAAAGGGTTAGCTTGGGTTATTGATCTATATTTGTCATAATGTTGTTCTAGACTATGCTTACTCGTGAAACACTGTATTTTTCGCCAAGTGAAAATACTTCTTTAAAAACTTATTTACTGTTCCTTATTTCCTTATGTGACTTCTGTTAGTTAGTGCCTGGTGAATGTAGGCTTACGTTCTTGTTCATGATCTCCCAGCCGTGCACTCTGTTTTCGACACATCACTTTTAAACAGGAATGCACCAGGAATTCAGTATTAAGTATCTATGGACATATTAAATCTTAGCGAGTATTCATACCAGTAGTGTTACCTTTTTCACTGCGAGAAAGTTGACAAATCTTCGAAACTAGTCCAACCAATTGGTAACACTGAAGACAGCTGTGGTTAAGCAGTGGTATGGTGAGTTGAAGATTTACTTTAACTGTTGTGCAATCTCGGGGTCAAACGTTGAATTTTTTCTTCAATCATTGACTGACCTTAATTGTATTGACAACTTCGTTCACTGGTATAGGAGTATTGCTCAACTATCTGGTCATGCAAAGGTTCCGATGCAAATGGTTGACACAAGGATTAATCGGTTTCGTCTCAACGATGTCAACTCATGACTTTTAAGGACATAACAACTGCTTTCGAATAAAAATCGGCGTGGTTGATCGTCAGCTCAAAACCCCTTACATGGTAACGGAGCAACCAGCGGACAACAAAGCTGTCTGTGGGATTTTATTGGCGAAGCGTTCTGCCTGTGCACAGACAAATCAACTTCCCTGCGATACATGTTTGATGCTTTGTTGAAAATTACGACAGCACTCGTATTCGGAATGACAAACATTAACCCCCGGAATTCTGTGTAATGACGATGTCTACCAAAGAAGCAGAATAACCTCTTGAATACAATAAAATCTGAAGTGTTTTCAAAAGTAGATGTTTTTTCCAGGTTAGGCCTATATGAAAATCTAACAGAAAACTGAAGGTGTGTGATAAGAGGGCATACATTTTCTACAAGACATTTGTAGATCAGGCATGAAAAACGTGACGATGGTTTGGAAGTCCTAAATCTTCGTCAGATATCACATGTTTACAATGCAAGTCGGCATCAACGATTCTCCCTAAACAATATAATCTGATCGGCACAGCGATATATAATCAATCTCGTATCTGCTCCATACAAAATGGTCACTTTTTCTGCCGAAAAGACGAAAACCGGGTCTGAAGTTTTTTCCTTGCCTTCAAACCTATGCATTCTCTACTTATCCAATACAGAACTATTTCATGTTAGGGTAGAATGTGTCTCGGGGACATTTTCAGATTCTAACATTATTTACTATTTTCATCGTCTCACTAAGACGGAAACCAAAAGGGTGATTATTTGCCCCTCTGACTTAACAAAGGCCCAGGGATGGTGGCCATTCGGAATTTCAAATAACGGTACATCTTAGGTAATTTGTTTCTCTACGATCAAACTTGGCATGGTTACTCCTGACTTGTAGTCTTTATTTGATAAAATAATGATTCAAACTTTCATTGTGCAAAGTTTGAGCAAAAGTTCGAACACTTTCAAGGCACATACCGGTACTATATTTAACAGGTCAAGACGTGAAGGATCTGCTTATCACTTACAGTGGTCTGGTACACTATGAAGCAACGATCGATGCGCAGATGTTTTTGAGAACTTTGCCATCCAAATCTTGAAATAGCAAGTTCTGATGAAGGTAATTCCACGAAAATTTTTACTTTGTGCTATGCTTGACCTTGAGGAATCATGTGTCAATCTGAAAAGATGCGTTCAACATTTGTGAAAGACGGACCTGTTTTTAAAGCCCAGCAGATCAAATATTTAAAACAAACACCATTGTGTTTATCAAATCGGGACAATCAAAATAAAGTAATCACTTGAAAGTACAAAAAATGTTGTTGATATAGTTTTGTAGATTACGTCTACGACCAGCATCTGTGAAAATCTGATTATTTGCGGACCTTCTGGCCTTTGTCAACTAACAACCCCCTACTCATTTCAATATATGCTGCAGGACATTGTCCATGTCAATGAAATACATAGAAAACGGTTGGCTGTCTTTTTGCATACGTTACACACAGTTTACGAAAGGTGACTTGCACCATCACGGTACAGGGGAGTTCTGGTCTTGCAATAATGAGCATGCCCCTGTTTCTATCTGATGAACTTCATGTGTCGGCTCGTCGATATTAAAAGTCCATTAGAGGAAAGGGAACATTGGCAGGAGGGGTAAGGAAGGGGGCGGGAAGAGGAGTTAAGCGAATGCGTTGTTCCATAATGTTTCAGTGATGTTACTGAATTCTAATCATCGTGCGTATTGACCAATCAGAGACAAAAGTGCGGTCCCTTGACACCACCGTGACAAATTTTGTACGATGAGCAGTGTTAGCTAATGGGAGATATTTTTGCAACTCGCTTCGTTTACTTCCGAATGTTTAACCCCAAAACGCCCTTAGATCAGACCATAAATATTGGGAAAATATGCACAGCGCACATTTCTTACTTCATGATATGCTTTGACTTGATCATTTTGCAGTTTTTATTGCATTTAAAAGAGCTATCTTACCGGCAACAATAGTTTCAAAATTGTCAAGACTTTGAATGTTGAATACCTCTAAGAAATTCCGGGACTTTTTGATAACTTTATGATCAGCATTTCAAAGTTGATGATGGAATATATATACTCAACTCATTAACCCGAAAAGTTCATATCACCGCGCATATATCATCCCCCCCCCCCCGATAAACTGTTTCTCACGCTGATAATCATGAATAAATTACGAAACCCAGTATCACACCCAACTTCCATAAAGAAATGGACGCTACACTATCACTCGTTTAGCTTGCATTTTTAATATCGAGCTGTGAACAATTAGAAATGAAAAATATGTAGACGGCATGTTAGTTATAACTTGAATAATATCACAATGTTACATGTATATAAATATTGTACCATTGCAAGTAGGACACTTTATCTTCTTTTGATGAACAACGCTATAACAAGTGCCAGATTTTCAGTCGAGTGCATACAGTAGAATACACACGTTGAAAATTGGGTTTGCGGCTAAGATTTATAAAATAGAAGTGATGATTCATAAGATTTTTGTTCTGCTCCCCCCCCCCTTTTTTCGCTTTATACTCTTAAATCATTAGTGAACACTATCTTACGTCATTGCTGCAAATTTAAAATGTAATGTAAGCCATTGACAACACTCTAATAGTCGAGTATATTCTGAATCAATCCATCTTCAGGTCAGGTCGGTATCGAGGTGTATTATTGAAAACGTTGTTCATTGTCGCTATGGACTCTGTAATCTTTTCCGTCCAAGAGGTGGTTCTTCCGGGGCAAGGACCTGAAAGTTACAAAACAGTTTGGTTTATTAGAAGAAACTGAAGGTCAAAATGGGTGAGGGCATATACGAAAGTGGAAAGTAACTTAAATCACAGATAATTCGTATTTAGTAGAGTCGTTCATAATATTGTAGAGAGACTAAGTTTGATGACTGAAGGCTTCCTCTACAAGTGTCAAGGACATTTCCTGGCGTAGTATTAAAATTGGCAAGTACAAAACAATTCTTGGCCCTTTTGATGTACATATGAATAGCTCTATGGGGTTTATTTTCAAAGAAAGTTTGAAAAAGTCCACAGGGCAAAATCTGACACAAACCAAGGCGTTGTCTGACCACGCGACTAGTTTTGTTATATTATATGTCAATCATCTAGCGATTCAATTGAGTTTTGAAAAGGAAATGGAATAATTCCGATTGTTGTTCTATTCTGCATGTCTGTTATAGATAATTTGCCTCCATGGATTTCATTGCCGTAGTGATATATGAACCCGTACTCTATGTTCTTGCATTCCGACGCCGCCTCCACCGCCACCGCCACCGCCTCCACCGCCACCGCCTCCACCGCCACCTCCTCCACCGCCACTGCCGCCGTGGGGACAGCGTCTTCGTCCCCACCACCAAGCATTTGTATCGCGTACAACGAACTCGGACGCGATCAAGAGAATAATGAGTGTGACAACCAAAGTCTTCATGGTTGGCGGGGTGCCAGAACTATTTTCTCTCTACATAACGATAAATATACACAAGGGAAAGTGTTAGATAACAGACACTCCATTGGTGGTGGTTGGACAAAATCAAAATATATTTCTGTAACTTGTGAAGGCATGATATCATAAAACCTACACTAGTATAAATACCATATTTTGAAAATTGGCTTTCGAATATTTGCAACAGCTCGTAATTTTCAAAACACCCTCACTAACAGAGTAGTTAAAAACATCGTCTGTAATCTCCTAACTTTTCAAAAGGGTTAGTTTGAGTTATTGATCTATATTTCTCATAATGTTGTTCTAGACTATGCTTACTCGTGAAACACTGTGTTTTTCGCCGAGTCAAATTACTTTTCTAAAAACTGTTGCTCATTTCCTGATGTGACTTCTGTTGGTTAGTGCCTCTTAAATGTAGGCTTACGTTCTTGTTCACGATCTCCCAGCCGTGCACTCCGTTTTCGACACATCACTTTTAAAAAAGAATGAACCAGGAATTCAGTGTTCTACGTACAGGTTAAATCTGAGCGAAGTATGTATGGCATATTGTTACCTTTTTCACTGCGAGAAAGTTGTAAAATCTTCGAAACTAATCCAGCCAATTGGTAACACTGAAGACAGCCGTGGATAAGCAGTGGTATGCTGAGGTGCAGATTTACTTTAACTGGTGTGCAATCTCGGAGTATCACGTTGGATTTTTTTCTTCAATCATCCACTGACCTTACATGTAATTGTATTGACAACTTCGTTCACTGGTATAAGAATATTGCTCAACTATCTTGCCATGCAAAGGTTCCGATGCAAATAGCTGACTTAAGGATGAATTAATATTGGTTTCGTCTTAACGATATCAATTCATGACTTTTTAGGACACAATAACAAACGGCGTGGTTGATCGTCAGCTCAAAGCCCCTTACATGGTAACGGAGCAACCAGCGGACAACAAAGCTGTCTGTGGGATTTTATTGGCGAAGGTTTCTGCCTGTGCACAGACAAATCAACTTCTCTACGGTACATGTTTGATGCTTTGTTGAAAATTACGACAGCACTCGTATTCGGAATGACAAACATTAACCCCGGAATTCTGTGTAATGACGATGTCTACCAAAGAAGCAGAATAACCTCTTGAATACAATAAGGGGCCGTCGATAATAAAAGCTGACGCACGACAAACGTAATTCTTTCGGGTTTTTTTTTTTTGGGGGGGTGGTAAAAGCTCATTTCGTTTTGTGTGAGTCAAAATCGCATAAGGATTTTCTATTGTTTGCGAAGTGCGACTTTGCAGCGAGAACGCAAAACTACCTCCGCGTTCATCGAGAACAATAACCACAAAATACGGAGACAGAAGAGACAACGAAAAGACATGAATGTGAAATAAAAACTTCTATGCTTTTTCAACGTGAAACATGTATGTGAAACACATTTTCCTACGTGCGAAATACATTAAAATGTTCTGTCTTAAAAAGTGAAACGCGTAAAGTGGAGGGTTATTAATCAATGTGCCCTTCCAACGAAAACCGGGTCTGAAGTTTCTCTCTTGCCTTCAAACCTCTGCATTCTCTACTTATTCAATACAGAACTATTCCATGTTAAGGTAGAATGTGTCTCGGGGACATATATTCAGATTCTCAATTTTTTTTACACTTTTCACAGTCTTAGTTAGACGGAAACCAAAAAGGTGATTATTTGCCCCTCAGACTTAACAAAGGCCCGGGGATGGTGGCCATTTGGAATTTCAAATTACGGTACATCTTAGGTAAGTTGTATCTCTAGGATCAAACTTGGCATGGTTACTCCTGACTTGTAGTCTTTATTTGATAAAATAATGGTTGAAACTTTCACTGTGCAAAGTTTGAGCAGAAGTTCGAACGCTTTGAAGGCACATACCGGTACTACCTTTAACAGGTCCGGCAGTGAAGGGTCCGCGCTTATCATTTGCAGTGATCTGTACACTATGTAGCAAAGATCGATGCGCTGATGTTTTTGAGAACTTTGCTATCCAAAACTTGAAATAGCAAGTTCTGATTAAGGTCATTCCACGAAGATTTTTTACTTTTTGCTATGCTTGACCTTGAGGAATTATGTGTCAATCTGAAAAGATGCGTTCAACATTTGCGAAAGACGGACCTGTTTTTAAAGCCCGGCAGATCAAATACTTAAAAACAGACACCATTGTGTTTATCAAATCGGGACAATCAAAATAAAGTAATCACTTGAAAGTACAAAAAATGTTGTTGATATAGTTTTGTAGATTACGTCTACGACCAGCATCTGTGAAAATCTGATTATTTGCGGACCTTCTGGCCTTTGTCAACTTACAACCCCCTACTCATTTCAATATATGCTGCAGGACATTGTCCATGTCAATGAAATACATAGAAAACGGTTGGCTGTCTTTTTGCATACGTTACTCACAGTTTACGAAAGGTGACTTGCACCATCACGGTACAGGGGAGTTCTGGTCTTGCAATAATGAGCATGCCCCTGTTTCTATCTGATGAACTTCATGTGTCGGCTCGTCCATATTAAAAGTCCATTAGAGGACAGGGAACATTGGCAGGAGGGGTAAGGAAGGGGGCGGGAAGAGGAGTTAAACGAATGCGTTGTTCCATAATGTTTCAGTGATGTTACTGAATTCTAATCATCGTGCGTATTGACCAATCAGAAACCTGCGGTCCCTTGACAGCACCGTGACAAATTTTGTACGATGAGCAGTGTTAGCTAATGGGAGATATTTTTGCAGCTCGCTTCGTTTACTTCCGAATGTTTAACCCCAAAACGCCCTTAGATCAAACCATAATTATTGGGAAAATATGCACAGCGCACATTTGTTACTTCATAATATGGTTAGACTTGATCATTTTGCCGTTTTTATTGCATTTAAAAGAGCTATCTTATCGGCAACAATAGTTTCAAAATTGTCAAGACTTTGAATGTTGAATATCTTTAAGAAATTCCGGGACTTTTTGATAACTTTATGATCAGCATTTCAAAGTTGATGATGGAATACTGAACTCATTAACCCGAAAAGTTCATATCACCGCGCATATATCATCCCCCCGATAAACTGTTTCTCACGCTGATAATCATGAATAAATTACGAAACCCAGTATCACACCCAACTTCCATAAAGAAATGGACGCTACACTATCACTCGTTTAGCTTGCATTTTTAATATCGTGCTGTGAACAATTAGAAATGAAAAATATGTAGACGGCATGTTAGTTATAACTTGAATAATATCACAATGTTACATGTATATAAACAATGTACCATTGCAAGTAGGACGCTTTAGCTTCTTTCGATGAACAACGCCATAACAAGTCCCAGATTTTCAGTCGAGTGCATACAGTAGAATACACACGTTGAAAATTGGGTTTGCGGCTAAGATTTATAAAATAGAAGTGATGATTCATAAGATTTTTGTTCTGCTTCCCCCCCCCTTTTTTTCGCTTTATACTCTTAAATCATTAGTGAACACAATCTTACATCATTGCTGCAAATGTAAAATGTAATGTAAGCCATTGACAACACTCTAATAGTCGAGTATATTCTGAATCAATCCATCTTCAGGTCCGGTCGGCATGGAGGTGTATTATAAAAAACGTTGTTCATTGTCGCTATGGACTCTGTAATCTTTTCCCTCCAAGGGGTGGTTCTTCCGGGGCTCGGACCTGAAATTTACAAAACAGTTTGGTTTATTAGAAGAAACTGAAGGTCAAAATGGGTGAGGGCATATACGAAAGTGGAAAGTAACTTAAATCACAGATAATTCGTATTTAGTAGAGTCGTTCATAATATTGTAGAGAGACTAAGTTTGATGACTGAAGGCGTCCTCTACAAGTGTCAAGGACATTTCCTGGCGTAGTATTAAAATTGGCAAGTACAAAACAATTCTTGGCCCTTTTGATGTACACATGAATAGCTCTATGGGGTTTATTTTCAAAGAAAGTTTGAAAAAGTCCACAGGGCAAAATCTGACACAAACCAAGGCGTTGTCTGACCACGCGACTAGTTTGTTATATTTATATGTCAATCATCTAGCGATTCAATTGAGTTTTGAAAAGGAAATGGAATAATTCCGATTGTTGTTCTATTCTGCATGTCTGTTATAGATAATTTGCCTCCATGGATTTCATTGCCGTAGTGATATATGAACCCGTACTCTATGTTCTTGCATTCCGACGCCGCCTCCACCGCCACCGCCACCGCCTCCACCGCCACCGCCACCTCCTCCACCGCCACTGCCGCCGTGGGGACAGCGTCTTCGTCCCCACCACCAAGCATTTGTATCGCGTACAACGAACTCGGACGCGATCAAGAGAATAATGAGTGTGACAACCAAAGTCTTCATGGTTGGCGGGGTGCCAGAACTATTTTCTCTCTACATAACGATAAATATACACAAGGGAAAGTGTTAGATAACAGACACTCCATTGGTGGTGGTTGGACAAAATCAAAATATATTTCTGTAACTTGTGAAGGCATGATATCATAAAACCTACACTAGTATAAATACCATATTTTGAAAATTGGCTTTCGAATATTTGCAACAGCTCGTAATTTTCAAAACACCCTCACTAACAGAGTAGTTAAAAACATCGTCTGTAATCTCCTAACTTTTCAAAAGGGTTAGTTTGAGTTATTGATCTATATTTCTCATAATGTTGTTCTAGACTATGCTTACTCGTGAAACACTGTGTTTTTCGCCGAGTCAAATTACTTTTCTAAAAACTGTTGCTCATTTCCTGATGTGACTTCTGTTGGTTAGTGCCTCTTAAATGTAGGCTTACGTTCTTGTTCACGATCTCCCAGCCGTGCACTCCGTTTCGACACATCACTTTTAAAAAAGAATGAACCAGGAATTCAGTGTTCTACGTACAGGTTAAATCTGAGCGAAGTATGTATGGCATATTGTTACCTTTTTCACTGCGAGAAAGTTGTAAAATCTTCGAAACTAATCCAGCCAATTGGTAACACTGAAGACAGCCGTGGATAAGCAGTGGTATGCTGAGGTGCAGATTTACTTTAACTGGTGTGCAATCTCGGAGTATCACGACGGATTTTTTTTCTCAATCATCCACTGACCTTACATGTAATTGTATTGACAACTTCGTTCACTGGTATAAGAATATTGCTCAACTATCTTGCCATGCAAAGGTTCCGATGCAAATAGCTGACTTAAGGATGAATTAATATTGGTTTCGTCTTAACGATATCAATTCATGACTTTTTAGGACACAATAACAAACGGCGTGGTTGATCGTCAGCTCAAAGCCCCTTACATGGTAACGGAGCAACCAGCGGACAACAAAGCTGTCTGTGGGATTTTATTGGCGAAGGTTTCTGCCTGTGCACAGACAAATCAACTTCTCTACGGTACATGTTTGATGCTTTGTTGAAAATTACGACAGCACTCGTATTCGGAATGACAAACATTAACCCCGGAATTCTGTGTAATGACGATGTCTACCAAAGAAGCAGAATAACCTCTTGAATACAATAAGGGGCCGTCGATAGTAAAAGCTGACGCACGACAAACGTAATTCTTTCGTTTTGGGGGGGGGGGGTGGTAAAAGCTCATTTCGTTTTGTGTGAGTCAAAATCGCATAAGGATTTTCTATTGTTTGCGAAGTGCGACTTTCCAGCGAGAACGCAAAACTACCTCCACGTTCATCGAGAACAATAACCACAAAATACGGAGACAGAAGAGACAACGAAAAGACATGAATGTGAAATAAAAACTTCTATGCTTTTTCAACGTGAAACATGTATGTGAAACACATTTTCCTACGTGCGAAATACATTACAATGTTCTGTCTTAAAAATTGAAACACGTAAAGTGGAGGGTTATTAATCAATGTGCCCTTCCAACGAAAACCGGGTCTGAAGTTTCTCTCTTGCCTTCAAAACGATGCGTTCTCTACTTATTCACTACAGAACTATTCCATGTTAGGGTAGAATGTGTCTCGGGGACATTTTTCAGATTCTCAATTTTTTTACTATTTTCACCGTCTTAGTTAGACGGAAACCAGAAGGGTGATTATTTGCCCCTCTGACTTAACAAAGGCCCAGGGATGGTGGCCATTTGGAATTTCAAATTACGGTACACCTTAGGTAAGTTGTATCTCTAGGATCAAACTTGGCATGGTTACTCCTGACTTGTAGTCTTTATTTGATAAAATAATGGTTGAAACTTTCACTGTGCAAAGTTTGAGCAGAAGTTCGAACGCTTTGAAGGCACATACCGGTACTACCTTTAACAGGTCCGGCAGTGAAGGGTCCGCGCTTATCATTTGCAGTGATCTGTACACTATGTAGCAAAGATCGATGCGCTGATGTTTTTGAGAACTTTGCTATCCAAAACTTGAAATAGCAAGTTCTGATTAAGGTCATTCCACGAAGATTTTTTACTTTTTGCTATGCTTGACCTTGAGGAATTATGTGTCAATCTGAAAAGATGCGTTCAACATTTGCGAAAGACGGACCTCTTTTTAAAGGCCGGCAGATCAAGTACTTAAAAACAGACACCACTGTGTTTATCAAATCGGGACAATCAAAATAAAGTAATCACTTGAAAGTACAAAAATGTTGTTGATATAGTTTTGTAGATTACGTCTACGACCAGCATCTGTGAAAATCTGATTATTTGCGGACCTTCTGGCCTTTGTCAACTTACAACCCCCTACTCATTTCAATATATGCTGCAGGACATTGTCCATGTCAATGAAATACATAGAAAACGGTTGGCTGTCTTTTTGCATACGTTACTCACAGTTTACGAAAGGTGACTTGCACCATCACGGTACAGGGGAGTTCTGGTCTTGCAATAATGAGCATGCCCCTGTTTCTATCTGATGAACTTCATGTGTCGGCTCGTCCATATTAAAAGTCCATTAGAGGACAGGGAACATTGGCAGGAGGGGTAAGGAAGGGGGCGGGAAGAGGAGTTAAACGAATGCGTTGTTCCATAATGTTTCAGTGATGTTACTGAATTCTAATCATCGTGCGTATTGACCAATCAGAAACCTGCGGTCCCTTGACAGCACCGTGACAAATTTTGTACGATGAGCAGTGTTAGCTAATGGGAGATATTTTTGCAGCTCGCTTCGTTTACTTCCGAATGTTTAACCCCAAAACGCCCTTAGATCAAACCATAATTATTGGGAAAATATGCACAGCGCACATTTGTTACTTCATAATATGGTTAGACTTGATCATTTTGCCGTTTTTATTGCATTTAAAAGAGCTATCTTATCGGCAACAATAGTTTCAAAATTGTCAAGACTTTGAATGTTGAATATCTTTAAGAAATTCCGGGACTTTTTGATAACTTTATGATCAGCATTTCAAAGTTGATGATGGAATACTGAACTCATTAACCCGAAAAGTTCATATCACCGCGCATATATCATCCCCCCGATAAACTGTTTCTCACGCTGATAATCATGAATAAATTACGAAACCCAGTATCACACCAAATTCCATAAAGAAATGGACGCTACACTATCACTCGTTTAGCTTGCATTTTTAATATCGTGCTGTGAACAATTAGAAATGAAAAATATGTAGACGGCATGTTAGTTATAACTTGAATAATATCACAATGTTATATGTATATAAACAATGTACCATTGCAAGTAGGACGCTTTAGCTTCTTTCGATGAACAACGCCATAACAAGTCCCAGATTTTCAGTCGAGTGCATACAGTAGAATACACACGTTGAAAATTGGGTTTGCGGCTAAGATTTATAAAATAGAAGTGATGATTCATAAGATTTTTGTTCTGCTTCCCCCCCCCCTTTTTTTTCGCTTTATACTCTTAAATCATTAGTGAACACAATCTTACATCATTGCTGCAAATGTATAATGTAATGTAAACCATTGACAACACTCTAATAGTCTAGTATATTCTGAATCAATCCATCTTCAGGTCCGGTCGGCATGGAGGTGTATTATTAAAAACGTTGTTCATTGTCGCTATGGACTCTGTAATCTTTTCCCTCCAAGGGGTGGTTCTTCCGAGGTTAAGACCTGAAATTTAGAAAACAGTTTGGTTTATTAGAAGAAACTGAAGGTCAAAATGGGTGAGGGCATATACGAAAGTGGAAAGTAACGTAAATCACAGATAATTCGTATTTAGTAGAGTCGTTCATAATATTGTAGAGAGACTAAGTTTGATGACTGAAGGCTTCCTCTACAAGTGTCAAGGATATTTCCTGGTGTAGTATTAAAATTGGCTGGTACAAAACAATTCTTGGCCCTTTTGATGTACACATGAATAGCTCTATGGGGTTTATTTTCAAAGAAAGTTTGAAAAAGTCCACAGGGCAAAATCTGACACAAACCAAGGCGTTGTCTGACCACGCGACTAGTTTTGTTATATTACTGTGAATTGCTTTGAAGCATTGGCATTAGACGAACTAGACATATTGTCTAAATCGAGGTGTTGCAAACACTGTCAGGTGCAATTAAAAGCTAAGCGGGTAACATGATTCGATCAATAAAAAATCAACTCTGCAAAAGTTGAACATTGTTTAGCAGGAGGTCAGACGTAGTCTAAACAAAACCACCACATATGTCTAAGCACTGTCCAAGTCTTATCACTTGCTTTCAGGTGTAGTTGTTTTGACTACATCTGACCTGCTGCGGACAATGTTTCAACTTTGGCAGAGTTGATTTCTCTGTGGTCGACTGGAATTACTATACTGCTCAGCTGATAATTACACCTGACAGTATTGGCAACACCTCAATTTAGACTATGTGTCTAGTTCGTCTAATGCCAATGCTCCAAAGCAATTCACAGTAATATGTCAATGATCTAGCGATTCAATTGAGTTTTGAAAAGGAAATGGAATAATTCCGATTGTTGTTCTATTCTGCATGTCTGTTATAGATAATTTGCCTCCATGGATTTCATTGCCGTAGTGATATATGAAACCGTACTCTATGTTCTTGCATTTCGACGCCGCCTCCACCGCCACCGCCTCCACCGCCACCTCCTCCACCGCCACTGCCGCCGTGGCGACAGCATCTTCGTCCCACCCACCAAGACTTATCGCGTCGTGCAACGACCTCGGACGCGATCAGGAGAATAATGAGTGTGACAACCAAAGTCTTCATGGTTGGCGGGGTGCCAGAACTATTTTCTCTCTACATAACGATAAATATACACAAGGGAAAGTGTTAGATAACAGACACTCCATTGGTGGTGGTTGGACAAAATCAAAATATATTTCTGTAACTTGTGAAGGCATGATATCATAAAACCTACACTAGTATAAATACCATATTTTGAAAATTGGCTTTCGAATATTTGCAACAGCTCGTAATTTTCAAAACACCCTCACTAACAGAGTAGTTAAAAACATCGTCTGTAATCTCCTAAGTTTTCAAAAGGGTTAGTTTGGGTTATTGATCTATATTTCTCATAATGTTGTTCTAGACTATGCTTACTCGTGAAACACTGTGTTTTTCGCCAAGTCAAATTACTTTTCTAAAAACTGTGGCTCATTTCCTGATGTGACTTCTATTAGTTAGTGCCTCTTAAATGTAGGCTTACGTTCTTGTTCACGATCTCCCAGCCGTGCACTCCGTTTTCGACACATCACTTTTAAAAAAGAATGAACCAGGAATTCAGTGTTCTACGTACAGGTTAAATCTGAGCGAAGTATGTATGGCAATATTGTTACCTTTTTCACTGCGAGAAAGTTGTAAAATCTTCGAAACTAATCCAGCCAATTGGTAACACTGAAGACAGCCGTGGATAAGCAGTGGTATGCTGAGGTGCAGATTATGACAGAACCCCACGGCTAGAGAGTGCAAGCATTCCGTACTGGGGGTATTTGCACGAGTTGCTGGAGGTGTATTCTTGCGCCAGTCCTCGCACGAGCGATAGCGAGTGCGAGGGCAGCAAGAATACACCTCCAGCACGAGTGCAAATACCCCCAGTACGGAATGCTTGCACTCTCTAGCCGTGGGGTTCTGTTATTATTACATATGTTTTAATTTTACTTTGAGAATAAACCGAAAAATAAATCTGAAACCGCCTGTAAAAACGAAAGATATGCGACCGCACAACCTAACCATGGAGGTAATAGGAGCTACCTCCATGACCTAACCCAGCAGAGTTCTGCGGAATGATATTCATTGTTTACGCTGTTTTGTGAAGAGGCGCCACTACGATGATGTCATTGACTTTTCATTGGCTAGGAGTCCTGCATTCCCACTTTTGATCAAAGCTGTTTACTTATTTACAGGTCACAAGGTCAAGTATTAGCTCACCCAGTAAGAGTGACAAAAGGCAGGGTTAGGTACCGTTCAGTTTTTACGGCCGGGGGGCCGGAAAAAATTCAGGGGGGGGTCATCATAATTTTGGAATCCGCAAAGGGGGGGGGTCATCGCTTTTTCACTGGTAGGAAGAAGGGGGTCACCACATTTTCAAAAACATAATACCAACAATAAAGTTCACTTTATGCCATGGCCATGATCGACCCTCTTTACCGGCGGGCCGCCTTCGGCGGCCCACTACAATAAATATACATTATGTATTACCCATGACCCTCTTAACGGGCAGACGCCTTTGGTGGCCCACTCCAATTAGGTTTACTTCATGCAATGGCCATGATTGACCCTCTTTACCGGCGGGCCGCCTGCGGCAGCCCACTACAATAAATTGACTTTATGTAATACCCCACGGCAATCTTACCGTAAAATTCCCAATTAAAGCCGCGGCTTGTATTAGAAACATTTTTGAGGGACCCCTGGGATCACGCACTGAATAATGGTAATGGCCGCGCGCCTTCAGCGGCCCTGTCCAGTAAAGTCTACTTTATGCAATAGCCATGATCGACCCTCTTTACCGGCGTGCCACCTTTGGTGGCCCACTAGAATAAAGTTGACTTTACGTAATGGCCCATGACCCTCTTGACCGGAGGGCTGCCTTTGGCGAACCACTCCAATAAAGTTTACTTTATACAATGTCCATGGACATGAGTTGTCTATGGAAATGAAGTTAAAAATTGCCTTACAGTCGTCCTAATTAACAGACGTTTCAATGGATGTGGCTGAGAAGCTTGTGCACTGGCATCGAATAAAGTGCGCCGCGTACCGGAGTTCAAATCCAAACCATGCGGGTAAATTTGACATATGGGTTTTGGTTATTTTTCAGGGGGGGGGGTCATCAATTTTTTTCGTCTGACAAAGGGGGGGTCATCTTTTTTTCACAAAAAATGCAGGGGGGGTCTATATTTTTTTGAACACCGGCGACAAGATTTTGCCGGCCCCCCCCCCAGGCCGTAAAAACTGAACGCTCCCTTACTTCCGCGTTCAAAGGCTGGTGGTCCGGGGAAAAGTAATGAAACAAAAGACTTACATTCCTTTGAAAATTTTAATCAACATGGTCAATAAACATGAATTACAATTATTACATAAATATCAACAAAGCAGCAATCTTTGGTCAACATGACAACATTTTTTAACGCAAATATTGGCGACGGACGGCATCGACACTGATATTCAGTGCAGTGTAAACAATCGAAAACTGACCGCGTACCGAACAAACATTACACGGTAAAGATAACGTAAGGAAGTTTTAAACATATGAAGAGTTCTATTATGTCTAAAGCAAGTAAATCTATCGAAAAATGAAAGGGTCACTTGAAAGTCACCGATCTCAGAGAGCTACTCATCGTCCGAATCATACAAATCCATAGGACGTCGTCTCTTGGTAGGGGGATTTTCGATGATCCACTCGGCTGAAGCTAGCAGCCAAAACCTAGCAGCCAAAACTATGGTGTGGAAGCTAGCAGCCAAAACTTTGAAGCCACTTTCCTCCTATATTTTGAAGTCAAGTGGACATCATTCTAACCTACAGGTTATCGTAATGTTGCTTGGATAGTCGTTCGAGGCGGGGGCGGCCGCAGGTCGCCGTTTACTTGGAAAAAATACCCACAATTCAATGCGAAGTCCAATTAAGTCAGTATGGCGGATACAGGGCAAGTGTGCGGAATCCCCAGGAAGTGAATATTGCCAAATTTCGGCACATGTAACGTTCTAGGCCGGCCATACTGGAGCAATAAACATTTGAAGGTATTTGTGATAGTCGGGGATCATTTATTTGACGCCAGATTGTTTCTTTTGTTCTTTTAGGCTGCTTGTCTGAAATCGGTGTCTGACCTTTCTATTTTTCCAAGTAACGGCGACCTGCGGCTGCCCGCTCGAACGACTATCCAAGCAACATTACGATAACCTGTGATTCTAACATACAAGGTTTCTTTATACATGTATCAACACAAACACATCATTACTAATTAATTTCTTTGCATAAATTATCTCCATTCTAATTAGCACCTGGTATCCCAGCTAACCTATGGCTATACAGCACAATGCATTGTCTGCTGGAATGAAAGAAAGAGAGTGTGCACCCATTACACCTAGCACGTCTTACACATATACATCCATACTAACAAACTACACTTATCTCATTTCTTAATTAATTTCTTTGCATAAATTATCTCCATTCTAATTAGCATCTATATGCTACCCTATGGCTATCAAGCACAACTCATTGTCTGCTGCAATGAAAGAAAGAGTGTGCTCCCATTTCACCTAGCATGTCTTACACATATACATCCACATTAACAAAGCACACTTGTCTCATTTCTTAATTAATTTCTTTGCATAAATTATCTCTGCTTTAATTATCACCTATATGCCAACCTATGGCCATACAGCAGAATATAGTGTGTGCCTGAATGAAAGAAAGAGTGTGCATCCATTTAACCTAGCATGTCTTACACATATACATCCATACTAACAAATTACACTTGTCTCATTTCTTAATTAATTTCTTTGCATAAATTATCTCAGCTTTAATTATCACCTATATTCTAGCCTATTGGCATAGACCAGAATGCATTGTCTCCTGAAGTCAAAGAAAGAGTGTGCATCCATTTCACCTAGCATGTCTTACACATATACATCCATACTAACAAACTACTCTTGTCTTATTTCTTAATTAATTTCTTTGCATAAATTATCTCTACTTTAATTATCACCTATATGCTAGCCTATTGGCCATACAGCAGAATGCATTGTCTGCTGGAATGAAGAAAGAGTGTGCATCCATTACACCTAGCATGTCTTACACATATACATCCATACTAACAAACTACACTTATCTCATTTCTTAATTAATTTCTTTGCATAAATTTTCTCCATTCTAATTAGCATCTATATGCACAATGCAGGGTCTGCTGGAATGAAAGAAAGAGTGTGCATCCATTACACCTAGCATGTCTTACTCATATACATCCATACTAACAAACTTCACTGCTCTCATTTCTTAATTAATTTCTTTGCATAAATTATCTCCAATTAATTAACATATATATGCCAACCTATGGCTATACAGCACAATGCATTGTCTGCTGGAATGAAAGAAAGGGTGTGCATCCATTACACCTAGCACATCTTACACATATACATCCATACTAACAAACTACACTTATCTCATTTCTTAATTAATTTCTTTGCATAAATTATCTCAAATTAATCAACATATATATGCCAACCTATGGCTATACAGCAGAATTTAGTGTCTGCCTGAATGAAAAAAAGAGTGTGCATCCATTTCACCTAGCATGTCGTACTCATATACATCCATACTAACAAACTTAACTGCTCTCATTTCTTAATTAACTTCTTTGCATAAATTATCTCGCATTAATTAACATATATATGCCAACCTACGGCTATACAGCACAATGCTTTGTCTGCTGGAATGAAAGAAAGAGTGTGCATCCATTGCACCTAGCATGTCTTACACGTATACATCCATACTAACAAACTACACTTGTCTCATTTCTTAATGAATTTCTTTGCATAAATTAACTCCAATTAATTAACATATATATGCTAACCTATGACCCTACAGCAGAATAAAGTGTCTGTTTGAATGAAAGAAAGAGTGTGCATCCATTTCACCTAGCAGGTCTTACTCATACACATCCATAGTAACAAACTGCATTTGTCTCATTTCTTAATTAATTTCTTTGCATAAATTATGTCTCGTTTAATTATCAGCTATGTGCTTGCCTATGGCCATACAGAAGAATATAGTGTCTGCCTGAATGAAAAAAAGAGTGTGCATCCATTTCAGCTAGCATGTCTTACTCATATACATCCATACTAACAACTACACTTGTCACATTTCTTACAGAATGTAGTGTCTGCTGGAATGAAGAAAGAGTGTGCACACATTACATCTAGCATGTCTTACACATATACATCCATACTAACAAACTACACTTGTCTCATTTCTTAATTAATTTTTTTGCATAAATTATTTAAATGTGACACTATTATCTGCTCCATGGCCATAGGTTAAGCATATAGGTGATAATTAAAGCTGAGATAATTTATGCAAACAAATTAATTAAGAAATGAGATAAGTGTAGTTTGTTAGTATGGATGTATATGTGTAAGATGTGCTAGGTGTAATGGATGCACACTCTTTCTTTCATTACAGCAGGGAATGCATTGTGCTTTATAGCCATAGGCTATCATATAGATGCTAATTAGAATGGAGATAATTTATGCAAAGAAATTAATTAAGAAATGAGACAAGTGTAGTTTATTAGTATGGATGTATATGAGTAAGACATGCTAGGTGAAATGGATGCACACTTTGTCTCACATTCAGGCAGACACCATATTCTGCTGTATTGTCATAGGCTTAACATATATGTTCATTAATTGGAGATAATTTATGCAAAGAAATTAATTAAGAAATGAGATACGTGTAGTTTGTTAGTATGGATGTATATGTGTAAGACATGCTAGGTGTAATGGGAGCACACTCTTTCTTTCATTGCAGCAGACAATGCGTTGTGCTTGATAGCCATAGGCTAGCATATAGATGCTTATTAGAATGGAGATAATTTATGCAAAGAAATTAATTAAGAAATGAGATAAGTGTAGTTTGTTAGTATTGATGTATATGTGTAAGACGTGCTAGGTGTAATGGATGCACACTCTTTCTTTCATTCCAGCAGACAATGCATTGTGCTTTATAGTCACAGGCTAGCATATAGATGCTAATTAGAATGGAGATAATTTATGCAAAGAAATTAATTAAGAAATGAGATAAGTGTAGTTTGTTAGTATGGATGTATATGTGTAAGACATGCTAGGTGTAATGGGTGCACACTCTTTCTTTCATTCCAGCAGACAATGGGTTGTGCTTTATAGCCACAGGCTAGCATATAGATGCTAATTAGAATGGAGATAATTTATGCAAAGAAATTAATTAAGAAATGAGATATGTGTAGTTTGTTAGTATGGATGTATATGTGTAAGACATGCTAGGTGTAATGGATGCACACTCTTTCGTTCATTCCAGCAGACCATGCATTGTGCTTTATAGCCATAGGCTAGCATATAGATGCTAATTAGAATGGAGATAATTTATGCAAAGAAATTAATTAAGAAATGAGATAAGTGTAGTTTGTTAGTATGGATGTATATGTGTAAGACATGCTAGGTGTAATGGGTGCACACTCTTTCTTTCATTCCAGCAGACAATGGGTTGTGCTTTATAGCCACAGGCTAGCATATAGATGCTAATTAGAATGGAGATAATTTATGCAAAGAAATTAATTAAGAAATGAGATAAGTGTAGTTTGTTAGTATGGATGTATATGTGTAAGACATGCTAGGTGTAATGGGTGCACACTCTTTCTTTCATTGCAGCAGACAATGCGTCGTGCTTGATAGCCATAGGCTAGCATATAGATGCTTATTAGAATGGAGATAATTTATGCAAAGAAATTAATTAAGAAATGAGATAAGTGTAGTTTGTTAGTATGGATGTATAAGTGTAAGACATGCTAGGTGTAATTGGTGCACACTCTTTCTTTCATTACAGCAGACCATGCATTGTGCTTTATAGCCATAGGCTAGCATATAGATGCTAATTAGAATGGAGATAATTTATGCAAAGAAATTAATTAAGAAATGAGATGAGTGTAGTTTGTTAGTATGGATGTATATATGTAAGACATGCTAGGTGTAATGGGTGCACACTCTTTCTTTCATTCCAGCAGACAATGCATTGTGCTTTATAGCCATAGGTTAGCTGGGATACCAGGTGCTAATTAGAATGGAGATAATTTATGCAAAGAAATTAATTAGTAAATGATGTGTTTGTGTTGATACATGTACAAAGAACCTTGTACGTTTGATTGATGTTCACATGACTTCAAAATATAGGAGGAAAGTGACTTGCAAGTTTTGGCTGCTAGCTTCCACACCATAATTTTGGCTGCTAGGTTTTGGCTGCTAGCTTCAGCCGAGTTTTTCGATGGAATGGTGGTCACAATTTGCGGTGGACGTGTTCCCTGCTACGTTGAAATTGAAATTAAAAGTTCCGCCAGTAATGGTTGCGTTGGCAAACATGCCCGCGACAGCACTGCTTGCTTGCTGTGACGATATACTCGGGACCGGATTATTAAGAATGGCTTTACCTGAAAGCGGCGGCGTTCCATAGGTAGGAGCGCCCGGTCATGACTCTGTTGCTGTGGCTCATATTTCGAACGGGCGCCGGTTAAAATATCGCTCATCTGCTTCTGCTGGTCTTCGGAGGCGATCGCGTATCTGTTCAGGCTATTTACGTTCTTGTGGCCGCTCAACTGAGCCACTGTGTTTGGCGGAACCCCTGCGTGTAGTAAACGGGTTATCGACGTTTTCCTGGCACTGTGGTTCGTCAACTTGCCCTCGAGACCAGCGGCTGTGCACATCGGCTGCGTCCGAAACCAAACACCGCTCTGTACACTTGACGAAGTTGTTTGGATTCCGAGGTAGAATGGGGATTCAGGAAACTTCATCTTTTGCGGTCTTCGAAATTCATATTCTTTAAAGACTCGTACAGGGCATGTCGCTGGGCTATCCGGCGTAGCATATGCTTTTGGTGGAAACTTTCTCGTATTTCCCAGCTCGCCTTTACGGGTCTTCGTCACTCGCTCGTTGTACAGTAAGTACTCGCCGCGCTGATCCTCCTTGATGACGACGTCGCCCCATGTCATCTGGTGGGTGGCGCCTATCGACACGATCATCGTGTGAATAGACAAAAAAAAATGCTTACCGACACGATCATCGTGTGAATAACGTGGTTTTTCTTACCTATCCACACGATGGTCGTGTCAATAAGACTAATTTTCCGCTTATTTGCACGATGATCGTGCAAATACTCAGTTTTCTTACTTATTTGCACGATGATCGTGTCTATAAGACGCATTTCCCGCTTATTTGCACGATGATCGTGCGAATACGCAGCTTTTCTTACTTATTTGCACGATGATCGTGTCTATAAGACGCATTTTACGCTTATTTACACGATCATCGTGCAAATAAGCGGTTTTCTTACTTATTTGCACGATCATTTTGCTTTTCCTGAAACGTCCTTTTTATAGTTTTTTACATCTCAAGACTTTAATTATCATCTCAATTAGAAAATTTGAATATTGAATATAGAGAAAATATGTTTCTTAAAAAAATATGGGCGTACTCGGTCTGGTCATGGAGTTAGGAAGGTTTGCATGTTTGGGTGACTATATCCGCGACTCAATGGCGACTCTATCCCTACAGCGTGCAACCCCCTAAATTACATATAAATAAGCTAAAATGCAAAAAAAAAGTATGCACGACTTTTCAAACTTGACGGCCATCTTTTATCCTGGAAATGTCGCAAACGAGTGATGGTGAGTTCCATACATCGGCTGTGTACGTACTGTGTGTACTAGTATGGCGCTTTGCTTGAGGGGTTTGTTAGTTTGACTCAAATTACTGGCAGTGGATCGGCGGAGATTGTCAAATGCAATGAATTTAGCGAGAAAATAGCAAAAATGGGAAAGGAGAGTAAAAGAGCGAGAAGGGAAAAATTACAAAGTAACTGACAGAAAATAAAGAGGGGAAAAAAAAACACGTGGCGGCGATCGGGATTCGAACGTGCATCTCCTGAGGCTCGGCTTCCATCGTTCACATGTGATCACTCTGCGTTCCCGGTGTGCCATCGGGTTATCGATGCCAACGGGGGAGAAAATAAGCAATATAAATAGAAGAAGTATTGTTGTCTCTTTCAAGCTGCGATTTTGTTTGTTATGCTCTCAAATTCAATTTTTTGGCAGTTTGAGCCTCGAAAACGTGAAATATTGAGATCGCGAACAAGATTTCATTGGTGGTTTATTATAAAACGGCAGTGGATTTTAGCAAGCGATGCCAGCAATTCAATTGTCAATTGAACACATAATAATATAATGATAATATAATGATAATTTATTTCTTGTAAAAGAGCGCACTACACTGCGTCTCAGTGCGCTTTCCATAACAATACACAGATTCTATTAAAAAGTACAGTTGTTTAAGGAAGATATAAAAACAAAGCAAAACACACACCAACACACACACACACAAACCCGGAAAATTTAATAAAAATGTTGTTTAAAAAGGTAAGTTTTGAGTGCGGACTTAAGGCTAAATTATGGAGAACACACTTTTTGTCACACGAGGAAATTTTATTTCAGCTCGAAAGCCGTACATTTGAGACCACTTGATAACGCAAAATGGTGACATAAGTGTACAATTTGCATTTGATCGCAAATTATCATGATCGTGTCGCTAAGTTGCTTTTTATTCCTGCTTACCGACACGATCATCGTGTCGATAGCCACAACGCACCTGGTGGTGTTCATTGCTTCCCCGCAATCCAAACAACTTCGTCAACGTGTACCAAACCGTGTTAATAATTGAATCGGGGGTGGAGGTACCTAGATGCCCGCTCTCGATCAGTTTCAATTCGTCGGCCTCTGTTATCGCGGACGATTTGAGCGGTAGGTTGCCCTTTCCTTCTGCTTTCAACTTCTTTCGCTTCGCGGCCAACGACTCTCTGCTCTTCTTGAACTCGTCGTCCCGTATAATACTCTTCGGGTACTGCATTTCTCGTAGATGTCTGTCGATGCTCTTTTGATAGCTCGACAATGAGTCTGGTTCATATTCGTTGCCGTTTTTCATCCTAACCGACCAGAAGAATGACGCCAGCAGATCATCGAGTTCACTCAATGGTACTTGATGAACAGGACGCGTATCTCCTCTCATTTGGGTTTTCCACTCGTGAAAAACTGCCACCTCACGCCTGGTTTTGTTGGCCGTGTTGGGATTTTTCTGTTGAGCAATTTGTCGATCCACTTCTTCGTCCGTCACTTCTACAAATCTCTGCACGGCAGACGTACTTTTACTCGACCCGGCTGCAGGATGACTGGCCGTCGATGATGATGTTGACGGCAATGTAGATTGTTGTTGTTCCGCAATCGGTACCGTGAATAACATGTCTTCTGGATGGTAAAATTCATCGTCTAGTTGTGACAAATAAATGCAATTTTCCTTGTCGTACTTTTCGTCTGTACAATCGAAATCCTCCATCATGAAACGTTGAAACGGTACTGCGACTTGTTAAAAGGCTTGCAGACGACAATTTTTGGTTTGTTTATGTAATAGTCGCGCCAGCGGCTTACTGACTACGCATGCGCTTATTCATAATATACTATGCGACTAACCGGAAGTGTACCCTACCCTCATGGGCGCCGCCATGTTTTTTTGAGTACTCGTAAATAAACAAACACAAAACGTGCAAATTATTATTTTATAACATGCCATTTATAAAATATATCTTTTGTTAGCCAGTTAGTGTTATTATCCACCTCGTCGCTGATACAAAATATCGTTAATATCACGCGTAAAAAGTAGAAAATGGGAGAAAACTGTCGTGCATATGAACGGAGGCATACGCAAAGAGTGCTGGGATTGAATTTTAGAAAAGCGCCCCCTGTGTCAATAACTAGATTCAAAAATTGCCCGTTTTTAGACGGAACGCTCTAGTTTTCAGCTTGCAAGTGGAAGGTGGGCAGTGCGGTTACCATTGCAATGGTAACGATGGCATAATACGTCCCTTAGGCTGTCATCATGGTAAAAATTGCCAATTTTTGTCCAACATTTTTTCACATTACAGAAAATCTATTCCTGCACTGCTGCAGGGTTTGACGTCGTGTACGTCAGTGTGCGTACGTGAACTGTTTTCATCAGAGGGAAAGTGGGCATAGTTGTCATATAAATGTATATGAAGTAACAATTAATTATATTTTATCATGAATCAATACAAGTAACATTGCCAATCTTAACCCCTGGCGCGACACCAAGGGCTGAGCCCTATATAATATTAGATGTTTACAAACAAAAATTAGTTCCGGCTATTATTACTAATTTGCATACAGGTATGGCATAATGTTTTCGGTATTGCACTGCAGTGCAAATACCGGTAGTACGCGCGCGCTCCGAAGCAAGTAATCTGTGGTACATATGTAATAATTACTTTAACTGGTGTGCAATCTCGGGGTAACACGTTGGATTATTTTATGCAATCATCCACTGACCTTACATGTAATTGTATTGACAACTTCGTTCACTGGTATAGGAATATTGCTCAACTATCTGGCCATGCAAAGGTTCCGATGCAAATAGCTGACTTAAGGATGAATTAATGTTGGTTTCGTCTTAACGATGTCAATTCATGACTTTTAATGACACAATAACAAACGGCGTGGTTGATCGTCAGCTCAAAGCCCCTTACATGGTAACGGAGCAACCAGCGGACAACAAAGCTGTCTGTGGGATTTTATTGGCGAAGCGTTCTGCCTGTGCACAGACAAATCAACCTCTCTGCGGTACATGTTTGATGCTTTGTTGAAAATTACGACAGCACTCGTATTCGGAATGACAAACATTAACCCCGGAATTCTGTGTAATGACGATGTCTACCAAAGAAGCAGAATAACCTCTTGAATACAATAAAATCTGAAGTGTTTTCAAAAGTAGATGTTTTTCCCAGGTTAGGCCTATATAAAAATCTAACAGAAAACTGAAGGTGTGTGATAAGAGGGCATACATTTTCTACAAGACATTTGTAGATCAGGCATGAAAAACGTGACGATGGTTTGGAAGTCCTAAATCTTCGTCAGATATCACATGTTTACAATGCAAGTCGGCATCAACGATTCTCCCTAAACAATATAATCTGATCGGCACAGCGATATATAATCAATCTCGTATCTGCTCCTTACAAAATGGTCACTTTTTCTGCTGAAAAGACGAAAACCGAGTCTGAAGTTTTTTCCTTGCCTTCAAACCTATGCATTCTCTACTTATCCAATACAGAACTATTTCATGTTAGGGTAGAATGTGTCTCGGGGACATTTTCAGATTCTCACATTATTTACTATTTTCACCGTCTCACTGAGACGGAAACCAAAAATTATTTGCCCCTCTGACTTAACAAAGGCCCAGGGATGGTGGCCATTCGGAATTTCAAATAACGGTACATCTTAGGTAATTTGTTTCTCTACGATCAAACTTGGCATGGTTACTCCTGACTTGTAGTCTTTATTTGATAAAATAATGATTCAAACTTTCATTGTGCAAAGTTTGAGCAAAAGTTCGAACACTTTCAAGGCACATACCGGTACTATATTTAACAGGTCAAGACGTGAAGGATCTGCTTATCACTTACAGTGGTCTGGTACACTATGAAGCAACGATCGATGCGCAGATGTTTTTGAGAACTTTGCCATCCAAAACTTGAAATAGCAAGTTCTGATTAAGGTAATTCCACGAAGATTTTATACTTATTGCTATGCTTGACCTTGAGGAATTATGTGTCAATCTGAAAAGATGCGTTCAACATTTGCGAAAGACGGACCTGTTTTTAAAGCCCAGCAGATCAAATATTTAAAACAAACACCATTGTGTTTATCAAATCGGGACAATCAAAATCAAGTAATCACTTGAAAGTACAAAAAATGTTGTTGATATAGTTTTGTAGATTACGTCTACGACCAGCATCTGTGAAAATCTGATTATTTGCGGACCTTCTGGCCTTTGTCAACTTACAACCCCTACTCATTTCAATAATGCTGAAGGACATTGTTAATCCATGTCAATGAAATACATAGAAAACGGTTGGCTGTCGTCTTGCATACGTTACATAGTTTACGAAAGGTGACTTTCACCATCACGGTACAGGGGAGTTCTGGTCTTGCAATAATTAGCATGCCCCTCTTTCTATCTGATGAACTTGATGTGTAGGCTCGTTCATATTTAAAGTCCCTTAGAAGACAGGGAACATTGGCAGGCGGGTAGGGAAGGGGGCGTGAAGAGGAGTTAAACGAATAAGTTGTTCCATAATGTTGTTCCAGTGATGTAACTGAATTCTAATCATCCTGCCTATTGATCAATCAGAGACAGACCTTGGGTCATTTGATAGCACCGTGACAAATTTTGTACGATGAGAAGTGTTAGCTAATGGGAGATATTTTTGCAACTCGCTTCGTTCAGTTCCGAATATTTTAGCCCCAAAACGCCCTTACATCTGACCATAAATATTGGGAAAATATGCACAGTGCATATTTGTTACTTCATAATATGGTTTGACTTCATCATTTTGCAGTTTTTATTGCATTTAAAAGAGCCATCTTACCGGCAACAATAGTTTCAAAATTGTCAAGACCTTGAATGTTGAATACCTGTAAGAAATTCCGGGACTTTTTGATAACTTTATGATCAGCATTTCAAAGTTGATGATGGAATACTGAACTCATTAACCCGAAAAGTTCCTATGACCGCGCATATATCATTCCCCCGATAAACTGTTTCTCACGCTGATAGTCATAAATAAATTACGAAAGCCAGTATCGCATCCAACTTCCATAAAGAAATGGACGCTACACTATCACTCGTTTAGCTTGCATTTTTAATATCCTGCTGTGAACAATTAGAAATGAAAAATGTCTAGGAAGCATGATAGTTAAAAATTGAATAATATCACAATGTTAAATGTATACCAACACTGTACCGTTGCAAAATAATCGCAATCATACCAATCGATAATCCAATAACACTAGGTCAAAAATTTGTAAGACAATAGTTGTAAACATAGACACAAAACAGCACAGAACAGACAGTAAATAGACGGTACACACAAAGTCAAATTCATGGAAGAAAGATATATGGACCTCTGGCCAAAAGACCAAGAAGTGATGTCAGGTGTTTCGAAAATAGTAAGCGCATCCTGCCCCACATGTGGCACCCGCCATATATCAATCTGTAAGTCAGATAGGTAGTGGTCACTAACTAAGGCCCCATGTCACCGATGCCATCAGTGATCATTTGTCGAAGAGAGATATCGTATTTATCAACCAGCTTGCGATACCTGCCAAAAAGCGTTTGGATGTAGAGACAAGTCTTGCTCTGGTGTAACCTTGATTTAACAGTTTGAAAGAGAGATGGCCATGTCTCTCTACGAAATCACCATATGAACTGCATGCTCTTGCATATCGAATAAGCTGGGAAATGTATACCCCATAAGCAGGTGAGAGTGGAATATTACTGATGAGGTGTGGAAAATTAATTATACTAAAGTTGAAATCATCTCTCTTGTCATATAGCCTAGTAGAAAGGTGACCATTAGAGTCAAATTCAAGTAAAATGTCCAGATATGAAGCAGAAGAGGCCGTTTCTGTAGTTTCTTTAATCTCCAATTCTGGAGGATAAATCATAGCGAGATATTTACTGAATTCAGAGTTATTCAATGAAATAACATCGTCTATGTATCTAAATGTAAGGTTGAAAGTACGAGCTACAGAGACCTTTTTCTGCTTGATAAGGTTCTGGATAAATTCTGCCTCGTATGAGAACAGAAATAAGTCGGCAAGTAAGGGAGCACAGTTAGTGCCCATGGGAATTCCTATACACTGTTGGAAAATGTGTCCTCCAAATTCAACAAATATGTTGTCAATGAGGAAATCAAGCATACTGATAATGTCTTTCTCGGTATAAAACACTTTAGCGTTAGTAATATTTTTAACAAAATATATAGAATTATACCCCAATACCACATATTTGTAACGGCGTGAACCGTTTTTATAGAAAAATGCTTGGTTGATGATGTTTTTCAAGCGTTCTTTCAATTTATCATGTGGTATTGTGGTATACAATGTGGAAAAATCGAAAGTTTTAATAGATGTTATTTTTGAAACAGATCTTGATTTCAAATTTTCCAAGAGTTCCTTCGAATTTTTTAATATCCACATTTGATTTATACCACTCCGAGAAAAGACAACATCACAGTATGATTGAAGTCCCCGTTTAACAGTACAAAGAACAGAAGTCAGTATCTTCGATAACTCTGTTGTTGAACATTTTGAAGATCCTGCGATAAACCTAGCTTTGTAAGGTGTTTTGTGGAGCTTTGGTATCCAGTATAAGCTAGGCAACTTATTATGGTCATCCTTTGTTGTAATATTAAAATTATCCATGAATGACTTATGGTTTGCCAAAATTTCAGATTTGTTGAACATTGAGTGTCTGTAAGTGGAGTTGGTGGAGGTCTTAGTTACACCAAGTTCGTCTATAAGACATTCAAAATAATACTTCTTACAGACAAATACAATGTTATTGGCAGCTTTATCAGCAGGGACGACAACATATTTGTCATGGATATCATTCAAACACTTAACAGCATCAGGATCTTTAAATACAGAATAGGGTCTTCTGCAAACATGTGATCTTAGTCGACCAATACGGCCACGCACTATTTTCCTCACAGATTTGACCCATTCTGACAGTGTGTCCAGCTCTACATCCTCCCTTTTAGCCCATTTCCTGGCATATTCTTCAACTGAGTCCATAATGATCTTAAAATTATGGTTCCAGTTGATCCTGCGAGGTTCTCTGAACTGGGTCCACAAGATATATCTTACGAAGGTGGTGATGTTCAATCTAAGTTCAGATCACCAGTGATGACATGGCCAACTGGAGTATATTTGAAGGGAGATGTAGAGCAGTCACAGGATGCTGGTGTTTGAAGGAATTCATCAATTTTTAAGTGCCGCAATGCCTTATTGTAATTGAATATTTTATTGGAGATTGTCTTGGTGTATTGATATGACAGAATAGGTACAGACTGGTTCTTAAAGTATACAGGTATAGTTGATGTAACCTTTTTGTTGTGTAGTATATTGCTGATATTAATGGCATCAATTCCTTTGTTAGTAAATGGAAGATGTATGAAATGACGATGATCATCAGTCATAGGTTCAGCACGAACAGGCTTGTATAGTCTGTATAGTGCAATGTCAGCAATAATACTGACCAGTCTGTATGGTTGTTTGTTCGGATCTGTCAAAGACAATCCCAATGCATAGACATGCAACCTTCTCAAGTCCTTGATGGAAAGAGCAAATAATGAAGTACGAATGTGATGGAGACCTAAAGGCTTCTGCAATAAAAGAAGCAGCTCATGAAATTTGTCATGGCAATTGGAGGTAGCTGATGTATCCAATTTAGGCCGATGGTAACGCCTATGTCCATGACTACGTCTTCTACGGACAGAAGACTCAAATAGGCCCATCACATTCATTTCTGAACAACCAGGACTTGAGAGATTGCCTATATCTTTGATGTTGTCATTACAACCATAAGGCATTGCGGTACCTAACTGTCTAATCCAGTGGTATTCTCTCTGTCTACGGAATGGTGAACTAAGAGTGGGGCTGTTGGTTGGATGGTATATTTTTTCAAGAATACGGACACGCATAGACAAAGTGGAGTGATCGTCCTGGTTAAAATGCTTATAAAGTTGCACATCCAAAGATCGATTCACTCCACTGCGATGTCCGTTCATTCTAGATCGTAAGCTGTTTCCTGTTTCACCAACATAAATGAGCCCACACAATGAACACTCAATTCCATAGATTACGTTTTTTGTTGTGCAATTCAGAGGTTCCAGACATTTGGTAGAATAGGTCTTCCCTGTCAAACTACTACTGAACTGTTCTGTAGTGATGAGCATATTACAAGTTTTGCAGTTTTTAATACCACACTTTGTGATAGAACCTGTATAATCACAAGCTGGAGATGACTTTAAACAGTCCGTCAGTAGCAATTTGCATGGTTTAATTGTCTGGTAGCTTTCTCCATTTCTGTGATAAAAATTGCCCTCAAGTAGGACGCTATCTTCTTTTGATGAACAACGCGATAACAAGTCCCAGATTTTCAGTCGAGTGCATACAGTAGAATACACACGTTGAAAATTAAGTTTGCTGCTCAGATTTATTAAATAGAAGTGATGATTCATAAGATTTTTCTGCTTCCCCCTTTTTTCGCTTTATACTCTTAAATCATTAGTGAACATAATCTTAAGTCATTGCTGCAAATGTAAAATGTAATGTAAGCCATGACAACACTCAAATAGTCGAGTATATTCTGAATCAATCCATCTTCAGGTCCGGTCGGCAGGGAGGTATATTATCGAAAACGTTGTTCATTGTCGCTATGGACTCTGTAATCTTTTCCCTCCAAGTAGTGGTTCTTCCGGGGCTCGGACCTGAAATTTACAATTTACAGTTTGATTAATTAGAAGAAATCAAAGGTCAAAATGGGGAGGGCATATACGAAAGTGGAAAGTAACTTAAATCTCAGATAATTCGTATTTAGTAGGGTAATTTATGATAATTGTAGAGATATCAAGTTTGATGACTGAAGGCTCCGTCTACAAGTGTCAAGGATTTTTTCTGGTGTAGTATTAAAAGTAGCCGGTACAAAACAATTCTTGGTCCTCTTGATATACACTGGAATAGCTCTATGGGGTTTATTTTCGAAGAAAGTTTGAAAAAGTCCACAGGGCAAAATCTGACACAAACCAAGCCATTGTCTGACCATGCGGCCAGTTTTGTTATAAATATGTCAATCATCTGGCGATTCAATTGAGTTTTGCAAAGGAAGTGGAATAATTGCGATTGTTGTTCTATTCTCTGTGTTTGTTAGTCCCCACGGACGCTGTCCGGGGGGACTTATAGGTTTGGTCATGTCCGTGCGTGTGTCCGTGCGTGCGTGCGTGCGTGCGTGCGTGCATGCGTCCATCCGTTCATGCAGATATCTCAGAGATGCAAGAACCAATTACATTCAAACTTGGTACAAGGATTACTTCATATGTCATACAGATGCACGTCGATTTGTTTTGGAATACGATCCAATATGGCCGCCAGGCGGCCATTTTATTACGATTTTTCCATGTACAGAGCCATAACGCAGACATGTTTCAACCGATTTTATTCAGCATTGGTACAAGGACATCGACCAATGTCATAGATATGCACGTCAATTTGTTTTGTGATACGATCCAATATGGCTGCCAGGCGGCCATTTTATTACGATTTTTTCATGTACAGAGCCATAACTCAGACATGTTTCATCTGTTAAGTGTAAGAATTGTATGCAAAAATGTTTTGCAACATCCTGTTGATTAATTCCTAGTTCACTCATTTTATGAACTTTAGGATGGTGGCCTATATTGGTTTTATGTTTTCATCACCATGGAACTCATTCTTGTCCATTGAGCGCCATCTGTATCAAAGTTTTTTATCACAGACCTAATTAATGAAGAGGACTCTATCCTCTCTGAGGACATGTAATCAAAGTACCCATTAACAAGTGGGGACTGTGTCATCAACGATGACTTGTTATAGATAATTTGCCTCCATGGATTTCATTGGCATAGTGATATATAAAACCCGTACTCTATGTTCATGCTTTCCAACCCTGCCACGATCGCCACCGCCTCGACCGCCATCGCCTCGACCGCCACCGCCTCGACCGCCACTGGCCCTGCAGGATCTACAGATTCTTCTTCTCCCCCACCAAGCATTTGTATCGCGTACAACGAACTCGGACACGATCAAGAGAATAATGAGTGTGACAACCAAAGTCTTCATGGTTGGCAGGGTGCCAGAACTCTTTTCTCTATATACATAACGATAAATATACACAAGGGAAAGTGTTAGATAACAGGCACTCCATTGGTGGTGGGTGGACAAAATCCAAATATCTTTCTGTAATTTGTGAAGGCATAATATCATAAAACCTTAACAAGTATAAATACCATATTTTGAAAATTGGGTTTCGAATATTTGAGAAAGCTCCCAATTTTCAAATCACCCTCACTAACAGAGTAGTTAAAAACATCGTCTGTAATCTCCTAACTTTTCAAAAGGGTTAGCTTGGGTTATGGATCTATATGTCTCATAATATTGTTCTAGACTATGCTTACTCGTGAAACACTGTGTTTTTCGCCAAGTCAAATTACTTCTCTAAAAACTGTTGCTCATTTCCTTATGTGACTTCTGTTACTTAGTGCCTGTTAAATGTAGGCTTACGTTCTTGTTCAAGATCTCCCAGCCGTGCACTCTGTTTTCTACACATCACTTTTAAACGAGAATGAACCAGGAATTCAGTATATGTATCTATGGACAAGTTATTAAAATCTTAGCGTAATATATTGGCCAATAATGTTACCTTTTTCACTGCGAGAAAGTTGCCAAATCTTCGGAACTAGTCCAGCCAACTGGTAACGCTGAAGACAGCCGTGGATAAGCAGTGGTATGGTGAGGTGTAGATTTGCGTTACCTGTGTTGCAATCTCTGGGTCACACGTTGAATTTTTTCTTCAATCAACGTTTGACCCCAATTGTATCGACAACTGCGTTCACTGTTATAGGTGGATTGCTCAACTATCTGGTCATGCAAAGGTTCCGATGCAAGGTTGACTAAAGGATGAATTGGTTTCGTCTCAACGATGTCTATTCATGACTTTTAAGGACATAACAACTACTTTAGAATAAAAAACGGCGTGGTTGATCGTCAGCTCAAAGCCCCTTACATGGTAACGGAGCAAGCAGCGGACAACAAAGCTGTCTGTAGTGTGGGATTTTATTGGCGAAGCGTTCTGCCTGTGCACAGACAAATCAACTTCTCTGTGATACATGTTTGATGCTTTGCTGAAAATTACGACAGCACTGGTATTCGGAATGACAAACATTAACCCCCGGAATTCTGTGTCATGACGATGACTACCAAAGAAAGAGAATAACCTCTTGAATACAATAAAATCTGAAGTGTTTTTCAAAAGTAGACGTTTTTTCCAGGTTAGGCCTATATGAAAATCTAACAGAAAACTCAAGGTGTATGATAAGGGGGCATACATCTCCTACAAGACATTTGTAGATCAGGCATGAAAAACGTGACGATGGTTTGGAAGTCCTAAATCTTCGTCAGATACCACATGTTTACAATGCAAGTCGGCATCAACGATTCTCCGTAAACAATATAATCTGATCGGTACAGCTTCTATCTTCAATATTATGAACATCAAGATATGTAATCAGTATAGTATCTGTAGCTCCTTGTTACAAAATGGTCACTTTTGTTGCTGAAAAGACGAAAACCGGGTCTGAAGTTTCTCTCTTGCCTTCAAACCGATGCATTCTCTACTTATTCACTACATAACTATTCCATGTTAGGGTAGAATGTGTCTCGGGGACATATTTTCAGATTCTCAAAATTTTTATAATTTTCACCGTCTTAGACGGAAACCAAAAGGGTGATTATTTGCCCCTCAGACTTAACAAAGGCCCGGGGATGGTGGCCATTTGGAATTTCAATTAACGGTACATCTTAGGTAATTTGTTTCTCTAGGATCAAACTTGGCATAATTACTCCTGACTTGTAGTCTTTATTTGATAAAATAATGATTCAAACTTTCACTGTACAAAGTTTCAGCAAAAGTTCGAACGCTTTGAAGGCACATACCGCTACTACCTTTAACAGGTCCGGCAGTGAAGGGTCCGCGCCTTTCATTTGCAGTGGTCTGTACACTATGAAACAACGATCGATGCGCTGATGTTTTTGAGAACTTTGCCATCCAAAACTTGAAATAGCAAGTTCTGATGAAGGTAATTCCACGAAGATTTTATATTATTGCTATGCTTGACCTTGAGGAACCATGTGTCAATCTGAAAAGAAGCGTTCAACATTTGCGAAAGACGGACCTGTTTTTAAAGCCCAGCAGATCAAATATTTAAAAACAGACACCATTGTGTTTATCAAATCGGGACAATCAAAATAAAGTAATCACTTGAAAGTACAAAAAATGTTGTTGATATAGTTTTGTAGATTACGTCTACGACCAGCATCTGTGAAAATCTGATTATTTGCGGACCTTCTGGCCTTTGTCAACTTACAACCCCCTACTCATTTCAATATATGCTGCAGGACATTGTCCATGTCAATGCAATACATAGAAAACGGTTTGCTGTTTTCTTGGATACGTTACTCACAGTTTACGAAAGGTGACTTGCACCATCACGGTATAGGGGAGTTCTGGTCTTGCAATAATGAGCATGCCCCTGTTTCTATCTGATGAACTTGATGTGTCGGCTTGTCCATATTAAAAGTCCATTAGAGGACAGGGAACATTGGCAGGAGGGGTAGGGAAGGGGGCGGGAAGAGGAGTTAAACGAATGCGTTGTTCCATAATGTTTCAGTGATGTTACTGAATTCTAATCATCGTGCGTATTGACCAATCAGAGACAGACCTGCGGTCCCTTGACAGCACCGTGACAAATTTTGTACGATGAGAAGTGTTAGCTAATGGGAGATATTTTTGCAACTCGCTTCGTTTACTTCCGAATGTTTAGCCAAAAAGGCCCTTAGATCAGACCATAAATATTGGGAAAATATGCACAGCGCACATTTGTTACTTCATAATATGATTTGACTTGATCATTTGGCAGGTTTTATTGCATTTAAAAGAGCTATCTTACCGGCAACAATAGTTTCAAAACTGTCAAAACTTTGAATGTTAAATACCTCTAAGAGATTCCGGGACTTTTTGATAACTTTATGATCAGCATTTCAAAGTTGATGATGGAATAATGAACTCATTAACCCGAAAAGTTCCTATGACCGCGCGTATATCATCCCACCGATAAACTGTTTCTCACACTGATAGTCATGAATACATTACGAAACCCAGTATCACACCCAAATTCCATAAAGAAATGGACGCTACACTATCACTCGTTTAGCTTGCATTTTTAATATCGTGCTGTGAACAATTAGAAATGAAAAATATGTAGACGGCACGTTAGTTATAACTTGAATAATATCACAATGTTACATGTATATAAACAATGCACCATTGCAAGTAGGACGCTCTATCTTCTTTCGATGAACAACGCGATAACAAGTCCCAGATTTTCAGGCGAGTGCATACAGTCGAATACACACATTGAAAATTGAGTTTGCGGCTAAGATTTATAAAATAGAAGTGATGATTCATAAGATTTGTGTTCTGATCCCCCCCCCCTTTTTTTCGCTTTATACTCTTAAATCATTAGTGAACACTATCTTACGTCATTGCTGCAAATGTAAAATATAATGTAAGCCATTGACAACACTCTAATAGTCGAGTATATTCTGAATCAATCCATCTTCAGGTCCGGTCGACAGGGAGGTGTATTATTGAAAACGTTGGTCATTGTCGCTATGGATTAGTTTGTAATCTTTTTCCTCCAAGGAGTGGTTCTTCCGGGGCTCGGACCTGAAATTTACAAACAGTTTGGTTTATTAGAAGAAATCAAAGGTCAAAATTGGGAGGGCATATACGAAAGTGGAAAGTAACTTAAATCTCAGATAATGCGTATTTAGTAGAGTAATCCATAACATTGTAGAGAGACTAGGTTTGATGACTGAAAGCTCCCTCTACAAGTGTCAAGGATTTTTCCTAGTGTAGTATTAAAAGTAGCCAGTGCAAAACAATTCTTGGCCCTCTTGATGTACACTGGAATAGCTGTATGGGGGTTTTTTTGGAAGAAAGTTTGAAAAAGTCCACAGGGCAAAATCTTACACAAACTAAGCCGTTGTCTGACTACGCGACCAGTTTTGTTATATTTGTATGTCAATCATCTAGCGATTCAATTGAGTTTTGCAAAGGAAGTTGAATAATTCCGATTGTTGTTCTATTCTCGGTGTCTGTTATAGATAATTTGCTCCATGGATTTCATTGACACAGTGATATAGAAAACCCATACATATTCATGCTTTCCGACTCTGCCTTGATTCACCGCATACCACTGACTGGAGCGCCACCGACTGACCGTCTCTGCGTATTCAACGTCTTCTTCTCCCCCACCAAGCATTTGTATCGCGTACAACGAACTCGGACGCGATCAGGAGAATAGTGAGTGTGACAACCAAAGTCTTCATGGTTGGCGGGGTGCCAGAACTATTTTCTCTATACATAACGATAAATATACACAAGGGAAAGTGTTAGATCACAGGCACTCAATTGACGGTAGTTGGAAAAATCAAAACTTCTTTCTTAATTTCTGAAGGCATGATATAATTAACGTTGCGCTCGAAACTTTATTTCCCCAGGTCAGCCTGATGGCTGCCTGGGGCAACTCTTCGCTCCGAGAGCCTGGAGATATGCTCACTCCAAGGCCCCCAAAGTCTGACTCTCAAATTTACAATACTTTGTCTACAAGAAAACTTGCCAACGCTAGTTTTCACAATGATTAATAAGTAGTATGCATGAGACATGTCACAACACCATTGTTTTAAATCCAAGCTGTGAAAAATATGAGAAGCGATATTTAACAGCTACAGTTCTGATAAAAGTTCGACTACATTGTCTTTCCATAGTCCAACCTTGCGTGAGACATTTCATGCATAATCATAGGAATTCACGAGACACGCGGGTGCCTGGAACGGCGCTGCCATTGAATTTAAACAGAAGAGACTTGAAAATGTAATTTGCCGCCAATTTTGAAGAATTACACCTCCGGTAAATCGTGGGAATTCAAGCCCACGTGGCGAAATGTTAGAATGAAGATTTACAGTATACCGGTACAAATTATAGAAACATGACATCGTTCTTTATCCCACAAGGCTTGCCCTCAAGCCTTATAAAAGGTGTCTCAAATATAGATAGAATACAAAAATATTACATTAACACAAAATACACAAGGAAAATACAGAATTTCAGAAGAACATCAAGTGGAAAATACATTTTTTTGTAATTAGATACATGACAATATCATAAAACCTAAACTAGTATAAATACCATATTTTTAAAATTGGTTTCGAATATTTGCAAAAGCTCGTAATTTTAAAAACACCCTCACTAACAGAGTAGTTTAAAACATCGTCTGTAATCTCCTAAGTTTTCAAAAGGGTTAGGGACTGGTCAGTTTCTTCGGCCTGGGGGGGCCGGTGGATTATTTTTGCCGACGTCAAAAAGTGGCTGACCCCCCCCTATTCAAAATTTTGAAAACAGGGTGACCCCCCTATTCCAAATTTCGAAAACAGGGTGACCACCCCCCCCCCCGCGCGCGACATAGGTAAAACAAAAGGTGGACATAAATTATATATATATATATATATATATATATATTATATATATATATATATATATATATATATATATATATATATATATATACGTATGTATATATTATATTTTACATTTTACATATATTTTAAATAGTCATTGTATGTTTTAATGTAATTGTTGACATATCAGTTTTAAGACAGGAATTTCAAAGTGTCAATCTTAAAGTTTGAGCCATAGAGAGCTTTTTAGCCAAATCTGATGTTTACAGTGTTTGAGAAGACCTTTTCTTGTAACATTGAAACCATAAAAGCACAGCTAATAATGACAAAAACTGCCTTTTTTAACTGTTATTTTGTTCATAAAAAAGCACCTTTCTACAGAAAACCCGAGAAACAAAGGAAAATAATTGCATCAATGAGAAGGAAAGATATCTTGTCATTTTTCTATCTCTAAAATAAGTCACTGTATCAAATATATATTGTGAAATATTAGTGCATGTTGCTTTCTCATACTGAATTCTCATTGAGAGAACATAAAAGTATCAGGAATTTGTCATCCTTTACATATGAACTGCAGATTTCATAATGGTACACTTTCACATAGCAAACATCAAGATATCTCTGACATATATCTTTGATTTATTAAAGTATGGCGCCCAAAGGGCACGCCGAAAAATATGAAACATCCTGATATCTCTGATGTATATGCCTTGTATATTAAAGTCATGCACCTGAAGGGCGTGCTGAAAAATGTCTGATATATTAAAGTAATGAGCTTGAAGGGAACGCTGAAAATATTGAATACAGATATCTCTGATATATGTATGTTGATATGTTAAAGTTGGGCGTGCTGAAACATACGACTGATTATTAAAGTTACACGCGCCCGAAGGGCGCGCCGAAAAATACAACTGAATGATGAAATTTGTGGCTGACACTAGCATTTTAGGCAATGATGAGCCTGTGTAAAAATTCAAAAACACACTGACCCCCCTATTGGGCATTTCAAAAACATGGTGACCCCCCCTATCACCAAAGTCAAAAACAGGGTGACCCCCCCCCATGAATCCACCGCCCCCCCCCAGGCTGAAGAAACTGACCAGTCCCTTAGCTTGGGTTATGGATCTATATGTCTCATAATATTTTTCTAGACTATTGCTTACTCGTGAAACACTGTGTTATTCGGCAAGTCAAATTACTTCTCTAAAAACTGTTGCTCATTTCCTTTAAACTTATGTTAGTTAGTGCCTGGTAAATGTAGGCTTACGTTCTTGTTCATGATCTCCCAGCCGTGCACTCTGTTTTCGACACATTACTTCTAAATAAGAATGAACCAGGAATTCAGTATATGTATTTATGGACAGGTTAAATCCTAGCGAGGTATGTATGGCAATATTTACCTTTTTCACTGCGAGAAAGTTGCCAAATCTTCTGAACTAGTCCAGCCAACTGGTATAACACTGAAGACAGCCGTGGATAAGCAGTGGTATGCTGAGGTGTGGACTTACTTTAACTGGTGTGCAATCTCGGGGTCACACGTTGAATTTTTTTCTTAAATGAAGGATGAATTAGTTTCGTCTCAACGATGTCAACTCATGACTTTTAAGGACATAACAACTGCTTTCGAATAAAAATCGGCGTGGTTGATCGTCAGCTCAAAGCCCTTACATGGTAACGGAGCAACCAGCGGACAACAAATCTGTCTGTGGGATTTTATTGGCGAACCGTTCCGCCTGTACACAGACAAATCAACTTCTCTGCGATACATGTTTGATGCTTTGTTGAAAATTACGACAGCACTCGTATTCGGAATGACAAACATTAACCCCGGAATTCTGTGTAATGACGATGTCTACCAAAGAAGCAGAATAACCTCTTGAATACAATAAAATCTGAAGTGTTTTCAAAAGTAGACGTTTTTTCCAGGTTAGGCCTATATGAAAATCTAACAGAAAACTCAAGGTGTATGATAAGAGGGCATACATTTTCTACAAGACATTTGTAGATCAGGCATGAAAAACGTGACGATGGTTTGGAAGTCCTAAATCTTCGTCAGATACCACATGTTTACAATGCAAGTCGGCATCAATGATTCTCCCTAAACAATATTATCTGATCGGTACAGCTTCTATCTTGAATATTATGAACATCAAGATATGTAATCAGTATAGTATCTATAGCTCCTTGTTACAAAATGGTTACTTTTGCTGCTGAAAGCACGAAAACCGGGTCCGAAGTTTCTCCCTTACCTTCAAACCGATGCATCTTATTCACTACAGAACTATTCCTGTTAGGGTACAATGTGTCTCGGGGACATATATTCAGATTCTCAAATGTTTACAATTTTCATCGTCTCAGTTAGACGGAAACCAAAAAGTTGATTTTTTTACCCCTCAGACTTAACGAAGGCCCGGGGATTGTGGCAATTGGAATTTCAATTAACGGTACATCTTAGGTAATTTATTTCTCTAGGATCAAAACTTGGCATGGTCACTCCTGATTTGTATTCTTTATTTGTTAAAATAATGGTTCAAACTTTCATTATGCAAAGTTTAAGCAAACGTTCGAACACTTTCAAGGCACATACTGGTACTACTTTAACAGGTCCGGCAGAGAAGGGTCCGCGCTTATCACTTACAGTGGTCTGGTACACTATGAAGCAACGATCGATGCGCTGATGTTTTTGAGAACTCTGCCATCCAAAACTTGAAATAGCAAGTTCTGATGAAGGTAATTCCACGAAGATTTTATACGTATTGCTATGCTTGATCTTGAGGTATTATGTATCAATTTGAAAAGATGCGTGTAACATTTGCGAAAGACGGACCTATTTTGAAAGCCCAGCAGATCAAATATTTAAAAACAGACACCACTGTGTTTATCAAATCGGGACGATCAAAATATAGTAATCACTTGAAAGTACAAAAAATGTTGTTGATATAGTTTTGTAGATTACGTCTACGACCAGCATCTGTGAAAATCTGATTATTTGCGGACCTTCTGGCCTTCGTCAACTTACACCCCCCCCCCCCACTCATTTCAATGTGCTGCAGGACATTGTTAATCCATTTCAATGAAATACATAGACCAGATATGAACTGAAAATGCTCACTTGTTTCATTATATATTGCAGTTGTGTTTAAATTTAAACCTTTGCCACATATTTGCAACTTCATTGAAAGTGTTATGATCAACATCATGAACAATATTCACAACAGATCAATTATAAAGGTCATTAAGTATTAAAATATGTAATTACCTGACATAAAAACAATTAATTTATTTTATTTGATACACAGATCAACGGGCAAACCCACTAACAGATCTGCGAAACAAAAAAGTCACACAATCACAAGACAAATGTACAAGACAACCATAAAAGTAACATGTTACATTAAATTGAAAAAACATACACGAATCAAAAAAGAGAACTGTTAAAATGACTGGATAAAATAGTTTTAAAACTACACAGCGTAGAAAAAATATCTATATTACATTTGAAAGAGATATCGTTAAAAACAGACATGCATCTAGGCACTGTCGAGAATTTTCTGCAATTAACAGAACACAAGTCTGGTTTAAAAAGGGGTTTCTTGCGTAAATTTCTACTGGGGGCATAAAAGCAGATTTGATTTAAAATTTGGTGAATCATAATGTGAATGGATTATTTTGTACAAAAAGCACATGTCAAGGGTTAGTCTTCTATTGTATAACTTAGGAATGTTCAGAATTCTGCAATAAAATGGGTAGCTGGATTTACTGCAGTGAACATTGAGTTTGCGACAAATGTATTTCACAAACTTAATTTGTACTCGCTCAATTTTTTCTGACCGGCCCTGCTGGTGGGGTGACCACACAACAGAGCCATACTCTAGAATAGATCTTACATAAACAAAATACAGAGAAATAATTGCTGAAATGTCATTGAATGGCTGGCAGAGACGCTTAATAAAACCAAGAGATTTGAAGGCTCTAGAAACAATGTTATTGATGTGAAAAGAATAATTACGGTTGGAGTAAGGTAAATGCCCAAATCCTTGACAATAAAGTCCCGTTGAAGAGGCGTACCATTGATGGAGTAATTAAGAGAGGAAATGATTCTTTTCTAAGTGTAAAACTGATAAATTTACATATTAGCTAGGTGACAGCTTCCAGTTGTTACACCACTGAGCAAATTTGTCAAGATCTTGCTGTAACATGACACAGTCAGTGAGGGATGTGATGGTGCGATAGATCTTGGCATCGTCGGCATACAAGCTGAGCTTTGCAGAAATGTCTAACAGTGAAATATCGTTAATAAACATAACAAAAAGTAGTGGCCCAAGAGTGAACCCTGAGGCACACCTGACGAAGCAGTGTACCATTTTGACGAGCAACTACCAAACACTACCCTCTGTCGTCTAAGATGAAGATAAGAAGCCAGCCAACTATGCAGGTTACCATGTATACCAAATTTCTTTGACTGCTGTCATTGTATCACCATTTTATAGTAAGTGTAATTATCTTTGGTCACAGTCCTTCAAGCTATATATGCCAAACTGTGAAAGCTCATTAAATATGCAAATTATAAATAAGCTGACATGATAATGCGAAATGACTTTCAACATTGTTAGAACCTGGTATAATCATCAATGTACATAGCATGTTTTGCCAACTTTGATCAGGTAAATCCAAGTATATATCCCTTATTAGGAAAGTTCATTAAATATGCATTTAGGAATTAAATTAATTAACATAGCAAGATTCATCGACTTTGGTCGAGTCCATTCAGATAAATATCCCTAATTAGGAAAGTTCATTCAATATGCAAATAAGGAATTGGCTGAAGTAAACTCTTTAATGACTTTTTAATGTTATATCATAATATCTTCAATGTACGAAGCAAGTTCCATGTCCAAGTCAATTCATGTATGTATCTGTAATTAGGAAAGTTCATTAAATATGCAAATAAGGAATTGGCTGAAGTAAAAACAAATAATGACTTTCAATTGTATTCATTCTGTGAGCCCTCGTTATGTATTTTTTCACCACAATTTTCACATGTCGGGGTTCAGGCTCGACTAGCTACCAGCTATATCCTGTTTCCCCTTTGCCCAGATCATTTTTTACTTATTCAAACTTGTTGCTGTCTTTGATATTGTATGTAACTTTTATCTGGGTAATAAATATTGTATTGTATAAGTAATAATGTTATATCATTGTGTTTAATGTATATAGCAAGTTTCATCAATTTTGGTCAAGTCTATTCATATATATATCCCTAATTAGGAAAGTGTATTAAATATGCAAATTAGAAATTGGCTGATGTAAAAATGCTTAATGACTTTCATAATGTTAAATCACAGTATCTGCAATATGCATATCAAGTTTCGTTAATTTTGATCGAGTCAATTCAGATATATATCCCTAATTAAAAAAGTTCATCAAACATGCAAATTAGCAATTATCTTTCATGTCATCCCTTAATGTCTTTCAAGGCTGATATATCTTGGTTAATCAACATTTGTAGCAAATCTCGTTAATGTCCCAAAGACTGAACCCGTTGTCGCGCATATTCTCGCTGTCTGCAGATCACCTCGGGCACACTCATGAGATGACTGTATTGGATGTAGTCTGAAAGTAATATATGTTACTTCGGATGACCTTTGTTTTGCATGATTATTTTGAGGCTTATATTTTTTTGCTTTCGGAGGTGTGATTAGAAGTTAATAAAATGCTGCACTTGATACATTACTTGCTTGTAGTCCGACAGAGCTCTGATCGGAAGCAGATGCGAACACGATTGGAACTAATTTGGGATAATTGGATGGTGAAGTAATGTCGGTTTATCTGCAAATGTAAGCTCATCTGTTGTTTAAAGTAATGCACTTGTTTTATGAGTAAATTTTAATATTGCAACATAAAGCTATTTTTAAGGAACTTGAACAATGTGAAGATCCAGTTCTCCCAAATTAGTTCCAATCGCGTTTTCAATATACTGCTACAGTTAATGAAATTCAAGCATAGCGATGCGGTCCTGGTAGCTTGAATTTAGTTTTTTAGGACTAATTTGTTACAAAAATGATACAAAAAGTTGATTGACAACTGACGTATGTTGTCCCCAAAATTGTAAAATTAAATGTCCCTCAAAATAAACGGTAGTGGGACACAGTGTCCCCGGGTTTGAAATCCTGGCTGCAACACTGCATAACGCTTTGATTTACAGGCGCAGTATTTTTTTCAGCTTCATCTCCGAACATATTGGTCTACTAAAAACGTTCGAAAGAGAACGAAGGATTAAAACCACATACAGTAAAATGTCAACAGGCGCTGATGCCAGAACAAGGGATTTAGAACTGTGGCTTTAAATGGGGTATGTCCTGGTAGTTTTGAGTTTTTCGCTGACAATGAATTTTCTCTTTTAGATAGAATTCGCCTCACGGACAGATAAGCTTATGTTCCGGATTCTCGATACTTTTGCCAAAACTTTTCTGGTCTACCGCTTGTGGGGCCAATCTTAAAGCTCTTTGGGTACGAAAATTTCACCATCTCAGTTTTGTATTTTCCTCCATAGACTGCATAGAGTTAACATATGATGGCGGCCATTTTGAACTACAGGTATCGGGAATTGCTAAATGATCTGTTTTTGTTGTACCAACTTTGCAGGGTGACCCGTGATTTTGATTCTTGATTTATTGAGGACATTTTTATATATTTTTACATTTTTATATTTTTAAGTGTTGGCTTTCACATTCGAGGCATGTTATGTGATGCAATACCACTTTCATATGGATACTAATTTTGACAAACATGACACACACAAAAAAAGACACTCGGGATTATTACACCAACAGCTGGCATGACATCAGAAATAACAACTTTTAATGGCATGACTCTCAAATTCTCCTTACAAACTATTCATTTGACATTTTTAGTTGAATGTAGTATGGTACATGGCACAGAGATCCTGCCAAAAAAGGTTGTACTAAGAAAACAACTAGTCTAACTCCATGGAAAGCGGCAGAGAGGCTACGGTGGCAAGAAGTATGCCAGGGTAAAGTGCATACAAGCAAGCACTTGTTTTCTTTTAACTTCCTAAGGTGATGTCTGATACAAATACAAAATTTTAACGTCAAATATTTCAAATATCTTGATTGCATTTTCTTACTTAGCCCCCTGTACAACCAAAGAGAAAATATCAGCTATATCTGATTGAAATAGCATCACAGTGTTAGATATGAATGTACCACAAATCAACATGTCTAATATTATCATAACAAAACTCCCATTTCCAATCAAAGCCCGCTGAAAGTAATTAATTGTAAATTACCACCAACACTATATGTTGAACAGTAGACCCTAGAAATGAACAGTTTTCGTTGGGGGGGGTTAGCTGATATGTCATCTCTTTCCTACGGCCATTCCTTTCATAAAAATTGAAAAGCAATTTGTGTTTAACAAATCGCAGAACGCAGACTATACTGGTCCCTCGGCCAGTTTGGATTCTTAACACTATAGCGATACCCAATCAGATGACAATAGTGATGACAGTTCTACATATTTTATATCTGGTCTTCTTAGGGACCAACCATTAATTTTGGAAGGGATGGTCAGAATGGAGAGATGCACATTTTTTCTGTTTTCAAATTCTTGCCACATTGGGATTTACAGGCAAAAGTAATTGAATAAGCTTATTGCACTTTCTATCAACAGTTGTTTACACCATCTTACACTTTCTAGTCAGTGACACGTGATCGTTATTTTGAGGATTTTTTGGCCCTGAAGGCACAGTGGCTAAATATTGCTTTTGCAAATATTTCTCCACAGTTGTTTGATTTGAGTTGTTTGATTTGTTGTTTGTTTAGTTGGCTGGCTGGTTGGTTGGTTGGTTGGTTGTTGGTTGGCTTTTTCATTTTGACAACAGCCTCTCTAATAAAAATGATGCATCCCTAATGCTACCTACCACTAATATATATATCAGTTCCAAGACTGGAAACTAGATTTTTTAATTTCTAAATAAAAGTCTATATAACTCTGTGAGCTCTACGAAAGTGAAGGAGTCTATCCATCACGCAAGGAGAGGCTGTAAACCGTTCAGCGGTTGCTATTCCAGATGTCGATATCGATGAGGTAGTTTCCGTCTATTTTCTTCCATATGACGACATATTTTCCCTCGTCACGGACACTGCCGTCTGCGTTGTAAAATTTGTAATGACCTCGTTCGTACAGGCACTCGTCCCTGTGGACCTGTCCGGCTTCGTCGGTGTGCACGGATGACCACTTTGCGCCTGCGTTGTAGAATTCTCTGAAGACATTCTCAACAGCTACAGAATGCAATGAAACAAAAATAGGAGTGACAATGCAATAGCATTCAATAAGATTAGACCTCTACTTATAGGTTATAGGAGCAGTTGCTTAAAATTTGTGCTTTTGTTCTTGGGATTCTGACTTTGTTCACTGGCCTGTGTCCAAAATCTTGGTGGCGATTTACTTGCGATTTACTTTACTTATGCGCACCGGTGCGGGGCGGATAGGAATTTTTACTTTTCTATATCTTCACCGATGCGGGGCGAATATGAAATTTAGTGCGAAACTGATAACATCTTCCATACCTTTTTTTAGGGTCTGTGATTGGATATAGGTGACTGCAACAATTAGACACGTGAAGTTTTCTCGATTATCAGCAAATTATCGTCAAATAAATTTCAACCTAAATTCTTGCAATTATATTCATATTGTCCTAATAATCGTTACAGATCTCCGGCAACTCCATTCCGGAACTCCATGCGTCCGAAGGGAGATAAATGTTCAGTCTCCTAAGATGCCCTTCCTCTTTGAAGCCTTTCGTATGATACGTTTTAGAAATTCTCCACTCTCGTTTTCAGTACATATGTTACATGGTAGGTAAGCATGAAAGGGCTCGGTCACTTTCACAAGGGCCACTTTGAAATATCCAGCCATAGACCACAGGCTCTTGAGTCAATGGAGGCGAACCGCTAGTTTGATTTTTATTGTATCAGTGACGGCTAGCGGTTCGCCTGCATTGACTCAAGAGCCTGTGCCATAGACGGTGGAAGGAGCGTACATCATAGTAGCAGAAAGCACACTACCTTCTGACATAGACCTTTCAAGACAGGGTCTATGCTTCTGTCTACACTGCAGTGTAGCTCGGCAGGGCTGTGTGTTACCGGCGTTATACGGCCTCCCACCACAGCCCTGCAGACTGCCATGGACAAAACCGCTGGTAGCTCTGCATGGCAGGGCTGTGCCAGTGTGTGTTACCGGCGTTATACGGCCTCCCGGTGCCGTATAACGCCGGTAACACACAGCCCCACCCACAGTTGCGAGTGTAGTGATACGTACCGGCCGCCGCGTACTATTCTATGCATAGTACGCGGCGGCCGGTACGTATCACTACACTCGCAACTGTGGCCCTACCTTGCAGCTACAGTGGTGCTTTGGCCATCAATCGCGCTAGGGTCAAGGGTCAGCGCTGTCCTTGACCCGAGCGCGATCGATAAGCCACAGCAGCACCCGCTGCGTAATCACAGCTAACTACCTTCGCGTCCAACCATTACGTCCGTCCCGTTCGGCATCAGTTTGCATTCCGGCGTGTACAGCTCTGAAAGTCCCTTGAAATCCCCTGCCTTAAACAGTTTAAACCGCTTCTTCTTGTAACTTCTGGCAAAACGCTTTCAAATCCAATGCGAACAACTCTTTCTCTTTCTGGCCTTTGTGTCGTGAGTCGGGTTCGTAGGGGAAAATGGGGCAAGTGGGCCACTTAGTGGTATTTTGCTTTATATAATTGTAACTTCATCATTAAATCTCATGTTAATATGGTCATAATATAAAATGAGATCAATGAAATATAATGGTATAATAAATGATATTAAATAAATATTATTATGCAAATGACGTGCCCATAAAAATATTTGTTGAAGCGGCCCACTTGCCCCACTATTTGGGGTAAGTGGGCCACCAATAATATGCACTTTTCCCCAAGGCTGGAATTTCTGCTTGATGTACAAATCTATGTAGAAATATTAATTTATCACCTATTTTGAAAGATATATGAATGTAAATGACTATCTTTACAAATAACACTTAATGCATTAATATTTTATTTATTTTTTGTCAATTTTACAATTAATATAACAATATATAATTTTTTATTTCAAATAAGTAACTGTATCCTCACAACTTTGAAAACATTGTGATAGTACGCGAGAACTGAGCAATGCTCAACAATTTGGATTCAATTACTGGTAGCTCTCACAGATATCTAACTAAGCACTAAACTATCAGCCTGACCATGCTTTAGTATTTTTGTGCCTTGCCATTTCGCTACATTTTTGTAGCTACAGCATCTCATAACTTAGAACTATACATTACAGAATGGCAATCGCGATGCAGACAAAATTCTGAGTAAAGTTGACCTTACTTTTGTTTAAGTATAGTGTCATTCAGTAGTCCTTTGAGTTCTGTGACAGTGGCCTGAATTATCAACTGATTTACGCCATCACATGCAAAAGACGTATTGCATCAGTTTTTAACATGAAATGTTGCAAGCATAAATCACTTTGTCTTGTGTACAGATCTTACAAACTATGAATCTGGTCGAGCCTTCATGAAATATAATTCTCCATGATGTCACCTGACAAAGTAGCAGTGGTATTGATCATATGGTGGGCAGTGCTTTGTGAAATATATTTCTGTAATCACTGTATACTGAAAATGCAAAGCAAAGCAAAGCAAAAAATGCGGAAAGAGTTGTTTTCAAAGTTTAAAATATGCAAATGTTGCATAATTGTGAACGCTGTTATATGAACGGTACAGAGCTGCACAAGTCATTAATTTAATATAACACCATGGCTGCAAATATTAAATTTTTTATATTCTTCCGAGAACATGTAAAGAAAGGGAGTTATCCCAAAAATTGTAACCAAACATCTTGACTTTAACATTTGAAATTTACTCTCAAAAAAGTTTTGGTCCAAAATAGCCTTTCCAACCATCTTAAAGGGACAAACTCACTCATTTTGACATTATTTCTGGTATTTTAGTTTCATTTGAAATATAAGTGTATTGCTCTGGTCACTGAAATATGCTGAATAACCAGTTGCTACAGTTCAACTCTCACCATATGCATAGTTATAATGCATGAATTCTTCCACAAAGTAATTTTTGCAGTGGTACTTACCAAAAATTAAAATTATGGAAGTAATCATGCCTTATGTCCATGTACAGGGTGTGAGTTGAGCTGTGACAACTGGGTAATTCAGCCTATTTCAATAAGCAGAGCAATACAATAATATTTCACAAGAAACTTAAATAACTGGAATAATGTCAAAATGAGTGACTTTGTCCCTTTAATCATTGTCACTGCTGCTGTGGTCCGAACAGCAGAATTGTTCCAAATTAGATGAACCAAATACACCAGTGCATGATTCATGGTGTCATTTTGTACATTTTCGGCACTTCAACCAGTTGTAACGAACTGCTCTGACTGCATTTTGCATGGCAAATAGGGCCCAGAGGCCCTGCTTCTTGGGCAAGTCTTTTCTTCTTACCATGTTCTGTTGTGGAGCAAATATATAAATAATCATATTAATCTAACATATAATTGACTGTATTACCCTCACAATATAAATACACATTCTTAGTCAGACATATTTATTTATCCACATACGCACGCACATATATTACACATAATATTAAATATATGCTATGCATACAAAAAATAAATACCTACATATTATTTATTTATAAGCTAATAAATTTATATAGTAACTTATTATATATCAATAAATATATATAATTTTAATTGATTGAATAATTAATTCATTACATCAATTTATCCACCAATAAATATATATATATAATTAATTTATTCAATAACTTTTATGCAAATAAATATATTATCTATTTTATTAAAAACAATATTATAATTGTATACTTATAAATTCATTTATCCATTTATTTATTAATTCATTGTCATTTATCTATTTATTTCCTATGTGAATGTGTCTATGTGTTTACAGGCCAGCTGCTTCCGCTGGTAAACATTAATTTTTCAGGCAGTACACAGCTTTGAATTCACTATATGTGGTGGCCCACTTGCCCAGAGTAGTTGGGGTAAGTGGGCCAGTCACAAAACATGTCACCATATTAGTAAAATATAACTTGCAGTACTGATTCAATGGGCTGCCATGGAATATTTAGTCAATAACACATATGTTTTGAGAGATGAATTAAATTGTAATCGAGAATATTCTGTTTATAAATAATTTTCTCAAATTTTACGAGTATGTCCCACGAGAAGTATTAAAAAATGGCCGCCGAAGGAAATCAAGAGAGGAAATAATCGACTCTTGTTATAGAATACAATGTAATATATGCAGCAAAACTTGTACTGTTAACATGGAGGAGTTATTTATACATGCAAAATACAATGATAAATGTGAATACTAAAATCTTAGAAAAATACGAGATGTTTTCACTTTATGTCGTTATATTTGAATTTGGCGGCCATATTGGAAAAAGCAAATACGATTTCTGTCAAAAATCGTGTAATAATTCAACAACTGTCATTGATCGTTGATTATTTGGTGTCATAAACAAATGCACCGTTGTCTCTGTCATGTTTACATAGTTATTTTTTATCGAAATAATCATATCAATAGAATACGGTCGAAATCCATGTTATCGCCACTTTCACACATACTAGTGGACACGTGACAAGTAGTAAAACACGCAACCCTAAGAAGAAAATACGGATTTTTACCTGAAATCGGCGCCTCTGCTGACGGTTGCCACCATCGGCTGGATTCGTCTGATGTCTGGTATACTGGAACGTCAACTTGCCGTAAAGGGGGAGATCACTCTTAACGACAATTTGCCGTAAAATAGAAAGTGGCCCACTTGCCCCGACGGCCCACTTGCCCCATTTTCCCCTACAGGGCTTTACACAGTGAGTATATCTTAAAGTGTATGTCCCGCATAAATTCAAAGTTAATTTTGCTTAAAATGAGCTATCCTATATGATTTTGCCACCCCTACTTTATCAAATAAATGCATCATCCCAATGAAACGACGCGGTTAAATATTATTAAAATGCAATATGTTGTGCGACTTTGAAGTTAGCTGCCATTCGGGTCGTTTCGGAATTCGCGGGCATTGCCACCGGAAATGACGTAACTAATAGAATGTACGAGTGAGTGTGTTCACCTCGGCCATAGCGAATGCTTACCGCTGTGGCTTCAACATGGTGAGAAGTTACGCCTTTGGTGGCTGAAGTAACTGCAGCCATTGTCAGTTTATTGCATTTTAGGATGATGTATTAGCCGCATTTGACAAAATTACAAGAAAGGGTCGGAAAAGAGGCATTCAGACAAGCGTTTTCTGCGGTGCACATTTTCGAGTGCCGTGACTTAGAATAAACACGGATCGGAAGCCAGATGTACGGTAAGACAGACTTTACAATTCCTGGAGTTACTACATCGATTATGTAATCGCAATGCCATACCAGTACGACCATTGTCACCAGAAAGCTTCGCGTGTATCATCATCAACTGTGGACAAGAGCGAGAACAGCAGCAAGACTGCGACAGGTTGCCCAAAACATGTCAAGGATGCGGGGGCCGCGGAGAAGTATGGCCGTGTTTACATCCCCCAAGACTGATCGCCGATTCAGATGCTTTACGAAAGTGATTGTAAATAAATAAATGAATACAAGTACTAGATCCCATGCATGTGTGACTCTATAATTAGTAAAGTTAGGAGATATCTAATTTTATATTCCTAAAAAGTTTACGTAGTGATTGACTGACTCTTTGCGAGACTGAACGATAGGTTGTGTATAATACAGCACGGCACTGCCAGTAACAGTGACACAACGTGTAGCAAAGAAGTTTATACTGTTGACGAAGCAGTCGCGTTGTCGTCATCTGTTCCCTTCTGCTCGACTAAGTCTCCCCTAAAATATTTTAGCTTCTTTGAGAATTTCGCAGTCATGAAACAATGAACAATGTGATTTGTATCGCTGACACTTAATCAAGAAAAAAAACTGCGGAAGCGCAGCGTAGCTGATCACTCCGTCACAGAAATGGCCGGCTGAGCCGCCCGGCCTCGGGTGCCAGTGTGCCCGATATTTACATCATGTCAATTTTAATTTCTCTCTTCCCGAGAATTTGGCTAGACATGTCTTTACGGTCACATATTTTTAAAAGTGCCAATGTTCATGTGAGGTTTTATAACGCCAAACTGAAGATTTTGCGGCGAGAATACTACCTTCAGTGTTTATGCTAACATGACCCTCAGCCTGTTCCACTTCCAGCTGTTGAATGATAGGAAAGATGTGTGTTTAAAACGGTGGACAATTTTCAACTTGATCTCTACTACGTTTATCTACAAGCGTCATGGTGTAATTCAAATTTTTATATACAGATTTTGAACGAGGCAATTTGTGTTGAGAAGTAATAATAAGGTGGGATGGCAACTCCAGACATATTTATATTTTGTTAGCTTGCGGTTGTGTGTACGGTAGTGCACTGGTGTGTTTGACTGTGGTCACGGTGGGCTTGTCACTGACGCGACGGTCAACAAGAGTTCCGCTTTTGTTCTCGTTTAAGTTAAGGTTCCGACTGTTAAAATTTGCAGGCCTGTAAATTCTGAACAGCTTTGTCATATCTTCTGTGACGATGATATTCTCAGTTGCACTGCTTTCACTCATGAAATTATCACTATCTCCATAGTCAATGCACGAAGTCACCATCACCCATTCTATTAGTGACGTCACAGCTACTTACGCCAAAACGGGGCGAGCTCGGCAATTTCCGGAAAATGTCGCCATGATGGAAATCGAAAAGTGCAACTTTTCCCGTGTTTTCGTCGAAATAACATAATACAACCGTCTAAAAACCGCTCAAATAAGCTTCAGTTTGTGTGTAAATGTTTGTTTTATTAATACCAATTTCATTGACAACCAGAACTATAGTATATGCCCCAAGTCAAACGAAAAAGTCTCAAAATGTGGCAGGACTCACACTTTAACAGGAAAGTGGTAGCCGGCCTGAGTAATACTACACTGCTTAGAGGCCCCGTAAGGGATTCTGACTTAATGGTACCTGCCGGCGAAGTTCTGCTGGGGTTAACGGCCCAACCCAGGCCAATAAAACACTGGGAGTCGTGTATTACAGCTCTCTGCCATTCGGCTTATATTTCTTTAATGGTTAAATACAGCATTCAACAGGAACTACACAGCAACAGCTTACTGGAACTAAAGCAACAGCTTTACTGCTAAACTCTCTGCTCTCTAAACTCTCTGCTTTAATACTTTTTATACTCAGGATCGTACGTAGCTCCACTCAGCAGGGAATGAATGTCTGGAATGCCAAGTATGCCCACTGGAACTATTGACAGCTACGGAGTACTGGAACGAACTGTCTGTTAAGACAGTCTGGCAAGGCTACAGCAGCAACACCAGAGTTTACGGTGATACTCTGGGAACAGGAACGAGCAGCACACAGCCATTAACCAAGTCCTTAACTGGACTTACCCCTCTGCTCGCTTAACAGGAACTTGGTCTCAGTGGGGTTGGCTGTCGGCACACTGGCCGCTGGATCAATGCTGAAGCCCCTCGAGGCTAAGTCAGCAGCTGCTCAGGATATCTGCAAGCCTTGCCGCCGAGACGTCTGAGATGTCTCGTACTCATACAGCAACTCCGTTCTATCTGCTTACAAAACTCTAAGTCCAGAGCTTAGAGATCTCTGCTACTACTGCTGGGCATAACAGCATCCTTCCCCTGTGCGTGGAGTAGCGCCCGATGCTAACTCAACAAAATCACACAAAACACTGGCTTAAGTATGACTTCTCTGCCAATCAGAAGCTACTTTTGCACACGAACAAAGCCTTAAGCCAATGACATACAATTTTAATGAACAACTTGCTGATTATATTTTTACTTTATATAAACAAAGAAATACCTAGTTATATTTATTATTAGCTACTATTATTATACTGTAATACTTTATCTTTATTGAAGAAAATTTTAACTTATTTTTGTATCACACTTTTATTGCCACAAATGTGATGTAAATCCTATATTTACAAGCAAGCAATAAAAATATTATTATTATTATAATCCTCTGCCATTGCCAGTGAATCGACTGCCGATGAGCTATGCGATGTACATATGGTTGCACCGGTATGCGGTCTGCAGCACGGTAAACCTTCAACTGGACGACTACCCCGGGCCTATCTTCATGCAAATATTGACCTATACAACTACGATGACCCAGCCTATCCATAATACTCGGTACATGTACCTGATGTACGAATCATGGCTAAAGGTGACCCGGCCTGCCTATCCACAACCACAGGTGCGTGAAGTTGCCGTGTAGTATACATGTCTACTACACGGCAACTCCACCCACCTGCAGAGTCCAAAATATGATGTTATTTCCATAATTATTGAAAATAAATAAATCGTAATTATGAAATATTGATATCAGTATATTATCACATAACCGAGCAGCACTTGACAGTATATTGGACCCCCGGCCGGCCGCCCATGTCATGCATAACTCATACTCACATAGCGAATTTATCGAGTGCTGCTCCGCAGAAAGGAAGCTCAATCCTGATGAAATACTAACTCGGTTATGTGATATCAATATTTCATAATTACGATTAATTTATTTTGAATAATTATGAAAATAATATCATATTTTAGACTATTCATTTCCAGTTGGCCTGTTGCACCTGTGTCCACAACACACTATGTAGATTTAATACCCTGGCCTAGCTGTGGTTCCATAGCTTTGGTGGTTTCTGACACAGGCCCATGGAGTAGCCGTGTAGTATACATAGAGAGAAGGCCCCTTCTCTCTATGCATGTACACCGGCAACTCCGGACACCTGTGGTTTCTGACGGGATTCCTGCCTTGTTACTGGCTGGTTTGACTTTTACGACTTTTATTCCGCCACCATTAACATGATTAAAGGTCGCAGAAGTCAAACTAGTCCGTAAAGGGCAGAAATCCCGTCTGTAACCACCACAGCTATGGACCCACAGCTAACCCTGGCCTACCCACGATACAATACATATACAAAATATATGACTCACGCCTATCCTCAATACAAAATACATGTACAAACTATGGACGATAACCCCGGCCTATGCAGAATACAAATACAGGTACACAGTTTGGCAGATGACCTTACCCTACAATGCAAATGCATACAGTAGGCCCTACACGATATGGAAGATGACCCAGGCCTATCTAGAATACAAATTACATGTATACACCATGGAAGATGACCCAGGCCTATTATCATCAATACAAATAGTGTGTACATGTATGTGTATTCTGGATAGCCCTGGGTCATCTTCCATAGTGTGTACACATATGTGTATTGAGGAGGAGTATCTTTCTCCCCTTCTTTTGCCGTTTGAAATACCATGGATCCCAGTTTATAACACAACAAAATGTTTTCATGGATGGTGCAAAATTACCAAATACAATAGAAGTACATGTAACAAAGATAGCTATTGTTGTCACCGACGACTATAGGTTTGTGTATGAACATAGCGTCGCAAATTTTGACACTGTTTCATCATCGGCTGTAAGGGACGATTCAGAATTTACTTCCAGGGGGGTGGAGGATTTTCGGGGGGGGGGGGGCCACCCATTTTTCCCAAGAAAATTTAGGGGGGGGCCAGACAAAAATACCACAATCTTTTAGGGGGGCCAAGGAAAAAAAACATCAATTCAATATTTGCCCAGAATTTCTGATCTCTACAAAAGAGAACCATAGACGCTACCTGGGTGACAGATAAACTCAACATGTTTAGTTAAAACTCCTTTAGCTGCCAAATTCGGTAATATTCACAGTGGTTTGTTTTATGCATCTATTGCAGTATCTTGTTCTCCTCCCTGAAGTGTTATAAAATGTCCAGTATTTAGCATGTCAATACAAACCATACAGTGAACAGTCAGGGTTGTTTTTGTTGAAAAGAGATCTCAGATCAAGTCCAGACTAGAATCCATTTATCAACAATAACAATGGTCATTTATGTTCACACTGGTATGTTGCTAAATACAGCATTGGGTGTTCTATGTAGTGATAGAATAACAAACAAATGCTGATACACAGAGATGAACATTGAACAAATGCTAAAAATTACAGCAAATGTCTTTTTAAGGTTGGGTTTACCTTGTAGCTTGTAAAGCAGTTGAAAGTTGCATGATAAAGAAGTGTTAATTTATGCAAATGTATGCAAATCACCCGATTTCTTGGCTTCTTTTGCCTCCCAATTTCAAAATTTCCAAAGAATTTAACTCCACTCCGGCTGGGTCAAATTTTCTGAAATTTCACATTATGTTTTTTAAATGCTATATAACACAACAACTATCAATTGGTTTTGTTTGGCAATAAAGCTCTTACATTTTCAATAAGAGGCATTTTGAATAAGAGGCATTTTAATTTTGCTGATCATGATTTTAATCAATTATTAGAGTGTCAGTCTTTAAACCCCTACAATTTTAAAATGAGGATGGATAATGCCAAATAAAATAGTTGTTTTTTTCTACATGAATACTCTCCTTTCAAGTGAAATATTACATTTCAGAAAATACTGTCTAGTGTTTGACTTAAATAAATTTTTATCATTAATACAAAAAGTGAGGTTTTTACCCCAAATATACACCCACTTCATCCTTTGAGTAAACTACTGCTACTGCTACTCTTCTTTTCTGCTCCTTTTTTCTATGTTTCATTCTCATCAATTTTACCCTTTCTAAATTTTTTAAATGTTCTACATAACTTTTTACAGTGCTTACATCTACTATAAACTTTTTTGAAAACAAATTTATGGCCGTCTCATCTTCAAGGTGCTTTTCAGCGAATAGTTTTTAATGTTGAAAATAAAAATATTATGTATTACTGTCAAAAATATATGGTGAAAAATTTACAAAAGGGTTGATTTTCCAATAATCCTGTATGTGCATCCAGAAGATCATGTGACACTGCACCAATGCTATGGTGTCGGATTGTTGAAATATTGTGTACACAAGAAATTTGCTGTAGTCCAAGAAGTGATCTCAGTGTGTATGAGGCTAGGAGAAATGTGGATAGGCTTACACATTGTGTATTGATGCTAATACTTATGTGTCCCATTGATTCTGATATGAATAATCAAAGATTTCACAGTGGCGGCTGGCAGAAAAGGCAAAAAAACAAATAACATGTATTGTTTCGTGTCATCTGAAAACATGCGCACCATGACTATTTTAAAATTAAAGTTTGTTTAAAAAATTTGAAATATGAATGCTCTGTCAATTTTGAAAAATACTGCTGACAAAATGTGAATTTTGACTTACACAGGGTTGTCTGCATTGGATTGTGAATGGAATGAGCAGAATAAAATGTGAATTCATGTTTTGGATAAGGTGTTTTGTCCAAGAAATGTTCTAAAATATTCCTCAGCATTTTTGCTTTCAGTGGCAGCTACTTGGTTTTATGATAACCAAATTAGAAAAAAAGAGAAAATTAAAAACAAGTTGGCTTTCACCAATTTTAATTCCTAATGTTTAAAACTTTCACCGTGAGTCTGCAAATATTCAGCATCATCAAATGAAAATGTATGCTGAACGTGTGCATGTACATGTACATCTCATTTTCCAGAAATATCTGGATATCTGCAAATGATGTACCATTAAACTTCAAGATATATATCACTTTGCCAATTATCTGCTCCTCTGATTTTCTGTTCACCATTTCTAACTGACATCTTTGCTTGTCTTTTTGTGCATCATATGTATCAGTGAGACATAACGAAAAAAGTATTCATATTTAGTAATTAACTTTTCTTTAGAAATTTACAACCAGATATGTTTATTGCTACCCTTTCCAAAAGTGTGCCACTTGCAGTCCCTGCAAATCATTCTTTTTATAGTCACATAACCCTGAAATGATTTGTTATATCATCGATTAAATGTCCACTACAGTTCCTGCAACTTGTTAGACTAGATATGTCTATAATGTACCGTATAAGCATGCATGTATATATTAGGGGGGCCATGGAAAAAAAACAGGAAAGATGAGGGGGGGGCCATAGATTTTTTCTATAATTTACTAGGGGGGGCCATGGAAAAAAATCACCGAGAAAATAGAAAATCCTCCACCCTCCCCCTGGAAGTAAATTCTGAATCGTCCCTAAGCTTATAGTCGAGTGACTTCAGTTTGTTCACCGCGCTTGCGGCTTCTGGAAGGCTCTTTATGGTTTTTAATAGTCATAATATTGGACGCTACCGTATATAGCCTAAATGATGTGATCGGACGTGTCTGAAAAATGACAATTTTGGCAAATTAACGGAAGCGTAGTGTCATTCGGAATAAGGGTCATCATGTGAAACTCGATATTTACCAGGCGGAGTCACGGTTAGCTGAGAACGGGTCCGACAGTCCGACCCGCCACAAGTAAACGTGCAGTAGACGTACATCTTGCTACGTCGTAGTCCATATTTGTCAGCATCGCACGCTTGGCACGGTGGGCGCAAAAGACTAAAGAATTGGCAATCAGTCGCTCATACAAACAGACATGGGTAAAGTGAAAAAGACATTGATAAACTGAAGGAATGATTAATTTAACGACAGGACAAATCAATGGAAGCCCAGGCTTCATACTTCATCTGTAATGTTCGGTATGTTCGCCAGTATTTTTCTTCAGCTTGTAAATTCAGAGTTTCTACTGCTTTTCAGCACCTGTGAAATGTCCAATGTCTGTCGCATCGTTGACAACTGAATTCTAGTCTCTCACACTACCTGGAGGGACCGTACAGTAATGTTAACAATGCTAACACTTTGTATTTTAACGTACGGTATGAAGGAGAATAGGAAAATTGATTTGTTTTATAGAACAAAATAATAAAAGTTACAGATATTCTACCTTATCGTAGGCGAATTCACTCGCACTAAAATTTTCCAAGATATAACTGGCTCTTGAACTCTTCATATACTTTGAACATAGCATTAACATGCCATTCATGATTATAGGGTAGTCATACGGTGTCCAATGCATGCTAAAATTACTATTTTCTATTTTACTATTCTAAATTCAATGTTACAACTCAATATTCTCAACATTTCTTTCGACTTTCTGTATTACTATTCTATATTAGATTTGCAGCTCAAATTTCTGTGTTTTTCTACACTCTGCTCTGAATTCAATTTCACAACTCAACATTTCTCTCATCTTAACTTACTGTGTTACTATTTCTTTATATAATTTTACAACTCAACTTTCCGTGTCCCTTTCTACATTCTATATTTAATTTCATAACTCAATATTTCTCTCGACTTTCTGTATTACTGTTCTATATTCAGTTTAACAACTCAAGTTATGTCTTTCTACATTCTATTTTACATTCTACTGCTCAACCTGCTTCTCCATCATGTCACAGTTTCACCATTCAATTGTATTCTTCTAAATTTCATTTCACAATTTAACATAACAGATTCCCATTTTCCTTTTTCAGAATGCCATGTCACACTTGTCACGAAGGATGAGTCTGATGACTGCATTCGCGCAAGAAGAATTCGATCTTGGCAGATTGGATTTTTGCAGGGAAATGAAACTTCATGTTAGGGCGACCTCTAACGATGAAGGGTTTCAGAACCTCCGGCTAAGACTCGCCGTCTAGAAGTGGACCATCACTTATTTTGCCTTTTCATGATAAATAAAGCAAACAACAAGGGTTCGAGTCTACGGGAGAATAAACTGATGTTTGAAACTGAAACGGAATCATGTTTTACTCATGGGAGCGTGTACGTCAGCATGCAAGTAGTTATGAATTCGGGATATTAGGCCATGTTTTTAGTTTCATATTTAAGAAACAAATCTCGGGACGCCCATAGAGATCCGAGCCGAGAATGTGAACACCCAACATATGAAAACTAAACGCTTGCCATGATAAAAAATTCTTACAACTTTCAAGTTTGGCATTGCTCGCTGCTTAGCAGTAACTTCATAGTAGTTGGAGTCACTAGCGAATTTATTATCAAGTTTTGTTATGACTATACTTTACGCCAACTTAGGGTTTGAATTATAGAAAGACTGTGAAAAACGAATGAAAAGACAAAAACCGCTCTCGACTAATTGCAAAGCCTGAACTACCAACAGACTGTGAATTCACCGCTACAAATATACATGTTACTACTTCACTTCTTCAATGTAAAAACGAATACTTCCGCATTCCTGCCATAAAATAAAAATGCGGTTGCGTTCAAGTCCAATACAACAATTTGTTGCCTAGGACTAACTTTATAATTAACATGAAATTCCCGATATAAAATTAGAATTACATCATTATCAGTCCCAATGTATTTCTGATTTGAAATGAGATCACAGACAAGTTTTTCTCCTTATCTGTGATGAACGAACGCCAATCAAATCTTCAATTCTACTGTTCTGTTCTGTCGCTGGTTATTCTGTTCTGTCGCTGGCTATTCACTCTTTGGCAGTAGGTTTGCAACATATTTACACCACCCGAAGAAGGAAACCTCAAACAGTGAGCTTTGGTAGCATTCGACTGGGAAATTACAAGTAATCCACACAGCACCTCTTAAGAAAACGAAAGCATAAACAAATTTACAGCTATCAAGGAGGGCGCCATATGGCCGGGTAAACTGAAGTGAACGGTTGTGGCTGCGGAAGTCAATAATGGATGAGATACTCTCAGTTTACTTTCAGAGGTGGATATACATACTTGCCCTCGTCATGGCACAGGAAACCAGGCCAAACTATAAACGAGTTAAACACAAAAATAAGCAAATAAAGAACTTTGAGACAGAAAAAAGAAAAGGGACGAAAAAAAACCAAACCGATGACTGCAAACAATATATGTACAGTAGGGCGGAGGATTGACTTCATATAAGGGGAGAACCATTTGATTTCTGGGGGGGGGTATGGAGGATTTTGAGAAAAAAAAATTTGTCGCCAGGTGAGATAGAAGAAAAAAAAAATTGATCCTGCCATGGCCTGAGAAAAAAAAATTGTCATAACAGACAGAAGTGAAAAAAAAAATTGTCACAATGCACCAGAAATTAGCAAATTTGGAAACCCTATTCTCATGTATTCTTTGCCGGCGCGCCGCCATAGGCGGCGCAAATGTTTTTACCACAAGCAATTCTTATGTTTTTTTCCCAGCACTTATGATATGAGCATGCACTACATAGGTCTACTTACACCTCAGTGCACTCAATGTTTTCCTTCCCTTTCTGACCCAAGAAATCATATTTCAGGATTTCTGTTGCAATATCTCAATGGCATAGGCACTATCTAAAGGGGACTTTTTGACTTCTGTAAATTGTGAAAATTTTAAAACAGAAGACAGGAGTCAATAAACTAGTGTTAAAATCAATATAGTATTCTCTCAATATAAATATATTAGGAAGATGTACAAGTTGACAATGAAAAATTGAGGAACAACAAATGTAATGAAATACAAGGGAGAGGGTCACTAAAAAAATTGAAAACTTAAGGGGGCGTTACTCAAAATGTGGAGAGGAAGAAGGGGGACGGGTTACTCAATATATTTTGGCGAAATAAATTGAAACACATCTCAGATTGCACCATTGCACACATCCATTTCTCAAAATTTTCAATGCGAGAGGGGGGTACCCCCTCTCGTGCTCTCCCCCCCCCCCCCTGGCTCTTCTAACAGTGTTACTGGTAAAAGACAAATTTAAAATACCTATCGGATTGCACTACACTGCACCGTGGCGCACATCAATTTCTCAAAATTTTCACAGGATCTAGGACAAAACTGAACTGTTGTGAATTCATCCTTTATTATCACAGAGACATGTTTTCATTTACCTCAGTTCAATGACCATTTTGACAGTTAAACATACCATATTCATGCTTTTCATTAGAAGCTGGCAGCTGGAGAAATGACACAAGAAGGTCAAAAATTTTCCGTTCCTGTATATTTATTTATCTTCAGTCTCTGGCAAACAGAACTGTTTTTCACAAATTGTATTGTCATTGTTTGGTTGTTGAATATTGTGACACAAACACTGATCATGCATAAAATGTAAAAAAATATTGCAGTGTTCAATGTCATTTTCAAACAGTTTTACCAAATGCAAAATAACCTGAAACTCCTCTCAGATTGCACCATTAAACACATCAATTTCCCAAAATTTCCAATACGAGAGGGGGAAACCCCCTCTCGTGCTCTCCCCCTTGGGGTGTTCTAACAGTTTCACTTAGTAAAAAAAAAATTAAAAAACACCTCTCAGATCGCACCAGACTGCACCATTGCACACATCAATATCTTAAACTTTCCATGCAAGATAGGGGAAAGCCCCTGTGACACTTTCCCCCTAAGCCTCTCACGTGTTCTCCCCCTGTACTTTCAAATTCTGCCCGGTCAGATATCCTAGTGAAAACCTTGTCATAATACCCATCCAAATTAAACAATATACTATATGGTTAGATACTGCGTGAGCTTTTATATCTTTATTTTATTGTGACTTGCAATTTCATTTTGATGGGTTCACCTTTTTTGAACCATCATGAGATAACTGATGATAGTCTAGCAGAGTACATCAGGATTTCAAAGGTCTTTACTGTTAAATTGCTGTATTTTGTAAATTTTACAAATACATGTATTTGTATTTAACTTTTCTAAGTGGGGGGATCAGTCAAAATTTCAGAGTTAGAGAGGGGAGTTACTCAAATTCATCATGGTTGACGGGGGGGGGGGTGTCACTTGAAATTTCTGAGTTTCAGGCCGTAAATAATGACGGCTCCCTTATATACAACGCATCACAAACTTGATGACAAAGAAAAAAAAATTTGCATTGCTACTCCATTTGAAAAAAAAAAATTGATGCAGCTCTGACAGTAGAAAAAAAAAATTGCTGTCACTGTGACAGGAAAAAAAAATTTGCTCCCATACCCATTTCCTCCATACCCCCCCCAAAATCAAATGGTTCTCCCCTAAGTGAACGTATAAACACAGTCTCTTGGTGGGCTATTCAGCTCTGGGACTATTCGACCCATAGACGAGTGTACACTCGTCTATGGGTCGAATAGTCCCAGAGCTTCTGTACACTCGTCTATGGGTCGAATAGTCCCAGAGCTGAATAGCCAACCAAGAGACTGTGGTATAAATTACTCTGCCACGCAATGGTTCTCATCTCTACCAGAAAGACAGACATATTAACCCTTTTCTTTTGTCTGTATGTTGTTTGTCTGGTGTTTACTTGTTTATTATCCGGTCTGATCCCCTGGGCGCGTCTATGGACTTGTCCTAGTTCGTAGTCGGTGATTTTGAGCTTGCCTTGGTGAGCTCACCGTATGCATTGACAACAGGCGTAGAACGCGTAATAATGTATGGAAATTCACGGAAATGCTACTTTGCTTTATCATCGCAATGGAACCGTATATATATATATATATATATATATATATATATATATATATATATATATATATATATATAATATATTATATATATATATATATATATATATATATATATATATATATATATATATATATATATATATATATATATATATATATATATATATATATATAATTTCACCTATTTGTAACAATTGGCTCGGGGTTTTTTGGCGGTCAGCTTGAAAGTTGGAAGGGATGGGGTCAACCTACTTTCGTTTTTTCCATGGTAGGATCAGTCACTTTTTTTAACGTCTGCAAAAAATAATCCCTCATGCCGAAGAAACTAACCAGTAACCTTCTCAATATGAAGCAAGTGCAGCGTGATGGGCACCATACAACTGGCCTTGTTCAGTATTCTGACAAAACGGAACCCCCCCCCCCCTATTTCTCTCGATCTCGCAATTCAAGTTTCCCAAAATACAAAAAAAAAAATTATTTAATATGCACCTTTGCTGTGTAAGTTGATCAGTCAGCTTAATCGAGACAATTTTCACTTCTTCAAAGCAATTTTCAGATCACTTCTCATTGGGGTTTTATCACGACTGGACATCAAGAAGTGGTGACTAACTTGACACCCCTTCTTTTGTGAAGAACGTTCCCTCTCGGGTAAACTGGAAACAGGTGCATCTACGCATGTGCAGTGAAGCTCAACCAAGGCCCGCCATCTTGCTCAATGGTTTACGATTGCCGAAGTTCTGAAGTCGTAGAGTGGTGCCTCAGTTAAACACCATGAACCTTTCCGTGCCGAACCAGAATTTCACAACGAACTGTAAGTATCGACTTACTCCGCCCCATGGGCGCTTTGCATCGGGAATTGTGCAAAATGAATCCTCGATTTCATGGTCACGGGCCATTTTTGAATGCAAATAATATTCGGCCCCAGACCTAGGTTAATAATCTGGTCGGATGAGTGGACACACGGTTTTACTATATGACAAAGACATTTGTTCGTGGTAACAACTAGAGTAAGGAAAGAACATTCCCTCCATCGAAGCAGAATTACCCTTTACTGTGCTACCAAAACGTGGACAATAGTGCGAGAACCCGGAAGCTCAACGCGCAGAGCATGTTTTCAGTTTTTATAATATTGTACCGTAAACAATCGTTCACATTTGATATTTATTCAGTTTCAGTGTATATATGTCCAAGGCCCTGGTTCCTTAGCATATGCCCATACCGCCTTCCAAATTTCCCGGGCCCTTTTCATTCTTCTTCAGAAGACCTTGTGACTTCGAAAGATAAAAATATCTTGGTATGTTGCAATGATGCTCATCGCGATGAAATTAATGAACCAATTATAGAGTAAGCTCATGCCTGCAGTTCAGAATCGATTCGACCGTGTTTTTGCACGACTCCAGGTAAACTAATATTTTTTTTTGACACCGTGTGGGCCATACGTAGTTTTACTTCAGAACCTAAAGACTTTGCAGCTAGCAGGCATGAAGAGGGCGTGTATAAGAACTATGTAACAAAGGAAAAAGACATTTCATTGTCTTTGTCAAGTACTATGGTAATCAAACTCAACAACACGAGTAGCTGTTCAGCCCTTTGCCAGAATATGGGACGGGCTACTTGTACACAAGTACGAAGTAGTAGCGTTGTAAGTCTCATGTTTATTTTTATGAAAGAAAGTTTAATTTCTTCTAATTTTCACAGTTTTGGTAACTACCAATCCCACTGAACAGAAGCATTGAGGACAGGTGTAATATGAAACCTGTTGTCATTTTCAGTCGTAAAGACTCCACTTCTGGTACCTTCAATGAATTTGAGTTTACTCACGATAGGGCTGATTTCAAATGACATTATACTTTTGTTTTAATATGTTTATGTGAAATTCGTTTCCGAGACCAATATGCAAATTACAAGTAAAAGAACAACAATTTTGTACATTCTCCTTGGCAGTGTTTGGGTGGAAACAAAGAAAATCGAATGGCAAGGACATTGACCATGACCTACAACGCTAAACATGGGTGCCAAAAAACAATCTCCAAATTTTTATCAGCAGCAGCCAATTTTGTGTTTGCGTATATAAAATTTTGTGAAATTGAGTATTCATCCAGCATTTTTTTGTTGTTTTCATACAAATTTCCATCAATTCTCTTTTATTAGTATTATTGAAGGTTGCCAGTCCAATGATTTTTTGTGTTCTGCATATTAACAATAGTATGAAGCAGCTGAATAATTATTTCATTATATCTGACAGACCCTCGATTAAAAATTTCAGAACTTACCTGTAATTAACCATCAAGTTAAATCTGCAAGTGCTAGAAATGTCACGCTTTTTCCAATGCATGTGCAAAGGTACCGGTATGACCAACTGAAGTGGTCAGTGCGTTAGAAACGTTAACTTGTCAATTTTCCATGTTATATCCATTGGAAAAGAACCAGTCATTTTGTTTAGCAAAACAGGTGATGCAATTACATTCTCCCTACTTTACAGTATGCTGAGGATACTATTATTTGAAAGTTTTTACAAAAATGCACTTGTCCATCCAAATCACACATATTTTTCCAAATTATCGAAAATTGTGAATTAGAAGAATGGTGTGCTTAAAAGTACATTTTCAAAATTGACTGAAGTGATCAATAAATTTCTCTACGCATGGTGGACATATCAGACTACTGAGGAATGTCCAGTGGCACAAATCAGAAGGGATCATGGGATATCTCCAGTACTGCGGGTGGGGGCTCTCACAGAGAAGCTTTGTGTGGGGTTGTTTTCTGGATTAAATAGCACTGTTCACAGTTACAGGTTTATTACTAAATATGGATGCACGCCACGACATCGGACACTTCTGTTTGAAATTGGACAAATTTTGTTAGTGTTGCATGCAACACGATTGGAACTAATTTGGGATAATTGGATCCGCGTATTTTTCAAATTTCTCAAAAGTGTTAGATGCCCTATACCAGATTATTGCAATATTCAAAATTACTCATAAAACAAGTGTATAAGTTAAAAAGAAAAGCAGATAAGCCTACATTTGCAGCAGAAACTGACCTTACTTCACCATCCAATTATCCCAAATTAGTTCAAATCGTGTTATGCGTGGATTTATTTTGCAGCTTGTAGTCTGGGCCACTAATATGCCTTTTATGTATATTGTAACATTAGCATTTGCATATAAAGTTGTGTTTCTGTCATTCTTACATGTGTTGTTTCCAAACGTGAGATTGAAATTTTAGGACAAATATTTATTCCTGCATATTAATTAGAGAACAATAACATCATTTCCGAAAAGCTGTATTGTCAGTAGGGATTTACTCCGGAGTAGGCTGTGATTTTTGGCTCTGCTTTGCAAATGAGTCAATTTCTAAACTTAGGACTATAAATTCCTACAGATCAGTTCAAAAGTACATAGAGTTTCAGTCAGAGGTGAAATCATGTCTTTAAGCAAAATTTCAAAGGAATATCCACCTTGGCTTAGTCAGTCTTTGATATTCCATGAAATGAACTGCAATATCGCCCTCTATGGTCAAGTTATCTTTATGCCAAGACAGTAATGTTAGATACTTACATATTCTGACATAGTGAGGAAAAATTAGTTGCTGATGGAAAATTTCATAGCAATGAAAATTAACTGTAGTTTTTATAAATATTTTTTTCACAGCATGAAATGAATTCTTTTGTCAGGATTCAAGGCAATATATTTTCTCAAATACTGTTCCAGCATGTCTAAAAATGTGTGAACATAGTTTCTTTATCTATTCTGAAAGTTGTGGTGAAGTGGAATTGTTGTTGATGACAACAGAATACTCGTTTTAACTAGAATTTAACCGTCATTTTAACATGACATGGTATAATGTATATTGTTCATTGTGTTGACAAGAGTAACATTTTGTATGAAATCATATGAGTATATTAATGGTGCAAATATTGTGATCTGTTCGGTCGAGACATGAAAATAACCATGCTGTATTCGCAATATAGGACGTTTGGAACAGGCACAAGTTGGAGAAAAATTCCCTTTTTGACGTTTCTCACCAGAATTTCAATAAAATATTATGATATAATAGTAATAACCCACCTCACAAATGGGTATACTGACTGTACCACTCGATTTTGATCAGTTCACTTCATGTATGCACTCACTATTGCTCATGCACATATGTCGTGAACTGGTCAAAGTCTCGTGGTATACCATCGCTAGTTGTGGTTTATTGCATAATTTTAACACACTTGAGGGAGAAGAACAAGAAATCGTATTTGCTATATACAGAACGTGCAACAAAGTTAGTGACAATATTATGAATAGTTACCACAGTTTTCCCATCAGTATCAATATGCATTTATCTTCTAGAATTGTTTTTACTACTATGGAGTAGATCATTACCTACTTATGTTGAAGTACCGGATTTCTTTACAGGGAAGGGGTCATCCTGTTCGACTTTCTTGTTGATGTACATCTTCCCAGAACTTGACGATCGATGTTGAGCAAATGTGAAGCAAATTCAACATGTGATGAATATTCATAGTTCACCAGTATTTTAGCTTTCCAATCACTGCAAGACTTTGCCAAATAAACTTTGAATGAGTCCCTCCATGTATATGAAGTTGCATCGGTGGCATGCACCAGTTTAGGTACAGCCACCATTTTAAAATGTGGATGTTGGGATGTAAACAGCCCCGTCGTATGGGTCCCCAACGCAAAGCTGCAAAAGGGAGGACACATTCCCTTTAAGGTGGTTGGAAAGGCTATTTTTGCACCAATTCTTTTCTCAGAGTTAAGTCAAGTTTCAAGTGTTAGAATCAAGATATTTAGCTCAAATTTTCAGGATAACTCCCTTAGTTAATATTTTCTCCAAAGAATATAAAAATTGTATATTTGCAGCCATGACTTTGAAATATGACACCAATAACTATTAAATTTTAATTTTTCATATTTTTTTTACATATTTGAATTTAATAATAATTGGATAGTATTAATATTACCAAATTAGTTATAAATATGTTGACACAATTTATTGTAAGATTTTTACGGCAGGATTTGTAAATAAAATTCGTTTTTATGATTTTACATGGGTTTATATATCAAAAAATTATTAAAAATTCTTTCAAATTTCAAAATGTGAATTTTTCAAAAAGTACTTCAAATACAGGAAAATTGTGCCGTACAAATCTTATCTGTAACCTTGTTAATAGGCTGTAAAAATTCCATGTCCATATCTCATTTCAAAGTTGGATTAAATTGGTATACAATTATGTAGGAAAACTGTTATTCTGTCAAAAATGTTGAAAACAAGCCATATTTGCACCCCTCTTTTGAAGTCATAGAGCAGTTTTTTTGGTTAATCTCACTTTTGGACACCTCTTTGACACTCAAAGAATCTAAAAATGCATTTACAATAGCAGTCACTCACTCTGAATGCCAGCACCGCCTTGTCAAACTTTCCTGAAAAACAGCAAATAATGACTTTCCCTTTTCAAACATTTTATTAAAAACTAGGGGACCTCTACCATAGTTAATACATTAAGGACTCCCCAACTTCTTCTTATTTGGTCAGTTTTTCAGAAGTTTTAACAGGCTATAACTCTGCAATGCCTTTGTGCCCAAATGTCTAGTTTTTTATCACAACTGGAAGTTGTGATATAGAGGTGGTTTTAACCGTGTTTGATGTCGTCCATTTCCGTAAACGACAAAAAGTCAAAAACTGCTGAACAGACTGCGTTGATATTTGGTACCGATACATAGACTGGTTCCAAGGTTCCAATTCCGAAAAATGGAGCCAACGGAGATTAGGTTATATAGTTTTGGGAAATTTCTAACCCCCCTTTTAACTAATTGATTTTAGGGGTCTTTCATATGTGTAGTTTTGGAATGTACACCAATCCTGCATTGTGGACTGTTTTATGAGTTGTGGAACAGAAATGAGGTTTGATGAATGTTAGAAATATGCAGGATGGCTGATTCAAAGTATAAGAGATTTCTATGCTCTTTTGGGTATCAAAAGCAATAAAAAAAACCATATTTCATAGTTTAGATTCTCACTTTTGAGATGACCCTAAGCATTTGTTATGTAAACATCCTTGAGTCAATATACAGACTTTGACATTCCTGAGATTAAGTATCCACGACCTCACATGTTACAGTCTTTCACTACCATGGTATGGCCCAAACCCATTGTTATCAATGGTGAGTGTGGACCTGTCTACAGGAAATTGGGGTGAACAGGTTAGACAATGCCATGACAAGTTGTAGGTTAGTTATCAAGGTAGCACCAGCATAGAGTCCTACGCATGTCCATGTGTTCTCACAGGAAATCACAGGGAAAAAAATTATTTGAGAAGTTTCTCTCCTTTAAATAGAAGTATATTACAATTTAAACCTGTCATGGATGGATTGCTCTCAAATGATCTGAAACACAGTTATTGCCCATTAGCAACAAATCTATAGCATGATTTATGTAAAGTTCATGAACTTACACAAGGTATTAGACAAAAGATGACCATGACTTTGCTACTTTTCAACATTTATTTCATTCAGATTTCCTCAGCTTAGTGTATAATTTTGTAATCTTAATTACTGTCAACTTAGCTTTACTAACTTATTCTAACCTCATTATTCTTACACTACTGTTATACCTTATAACCACAAAATTTCAAGAGATGCATATATGATTGTCACTTAACAAACAATTTACAAATATGTCTTCTGCTTTTTTCTCCATATACATATACATGTCCCTTTTCTCATAAAAATGGGCTTAAAATCGCAATATGAAAAATAGTCTTTCAGCTGTATGTTGCTCATTGACTTCGTGGTCTGTCTAATTAGTCCCCACGGACACCGTCCGGGGGACTTATAGGTTTGGTCATGTCTGTGTGTGCGTGCCTGCGTCCGTGTGTGCATCCGTCCGTCTGTTCACGCAGATATCTCAGACATGCCCTGGTCAATTTCTTTCAAACTTTGCACAAGGATAGTACCCTACCCCATACAGATGCACATCGATTTGGCCATGTTAGAGGACTTTTTAGTTTACACCACCATAGACTACCATGTATAAGTCAGCTGTCTATAGAATCCCATGTGTAAGGCCAAGTAAAATAAAAATTTAGTTTCTCATCATATTCATATTGCAAAAAGGATTCAGTGACACAGTTTTTAGTCCCATGGATGAAGTCCAGGGCCTTATAGATTGGGTCATGTCCCTCCGTTCACACAGATATGTCAAATATTTGACAAAATCTCCCGTGACCTCGGTGACCTTTGACCTCAAATATACATATTTGTCCATAACTCAGTAACCACAAGTGCTACACCCTTCATATATGGTATGATGGGACACCTTATGACGCCACATATTGTACCTCATTAATTATGTGCATATCTAATTTTGAGCGAGCCAATAGAGCTAGGTCTGATTTTTGGTATATAGGGATGACTTAGCAATTCAATTTTTTTGACAAAAATGTCACATGACCTCAGTGACATTTGACCTGAAATATACATATTTGTCCATAACTCAGTAACCACAAGTGCTACACCCTTCATATATGGTATGATGGGACACTGCATGACGCCACATATTGTACCTCATTAATTATGAGTAGTTTCACAATGTGCCAGTTGTGATCAAGTGCCATTGGCGCTATTTTTTTATTCCACAGAGAATGTTGACTACTTTTATATTTTAATAGTTTTGTTGAAATTTATAAATGACGCTCTAGCCTTTACAACCACCTTAACCATATGCCACAGAGAACACATGGATTACCAATCCCTCTCTCAATATTCTTACAAAATATTCAAGGAAATATACAACGGATCTCATCCAGTTATCAACATTGTTAGCATTCAAGTTAACAACATTGAGAGCCAATAGCTGCAATTTTGAATGATTTTTTTTCACTGTTTTTTCAGTGTTTTATGCTCGGGTTCGAAAACTTTCAATTGAGAAATGATTTTGGAACTTAGTAACATATCTGTTGTCCCCTAATATGTTATAAATCAAGGAAGTCTGATAACATTTACCTGTTTACGGCCATAAATAAAAGCGCTGTTTTTGTTTTTGTTTTAACTGTCAACTACAATTTCTTGTTCTACTCCCCAAAACATGATGAGATGCACAATTTTGACCAGGTTAACTAAGCCTGTACATGTGTAGACTGCATTGTTATATTGTCTACAAGTGAATTCTGGTCCCAATTAGAATTCAAACGTAAACAATTAACATGCATTTTTACACGTATAGATGCTGTATTGACTAACTAAATAGTGGGGTTTGAACATGTTTTGAGGAATAGAACAAAAACTTGCAATTGACATGCAAAACAAAAATACGGTAGGGAAAAAAATCATCAAGAGTTGAAGCTTGAACAAGTTGAAGAAAACAAAGTTGAGAGCAATTTTAATTATTGCTACATGGTAACTATTAGAGTATGTAAGAATCCTTAAACTATTTGTTGTATGTATTTCAATCATTTCTAACTGAAAAAAGAATGAAAATTCAAAAGTAGCCACTGGTGGCGCTGTTCTCCAAAGACAAGCGAACCCCTTGGCAATTTCTATTCATAACAGGCTGTGATGAGTCAATCTGTTGTAGCCGCAGAAACTATTTATAAATACAGAGCGTTTTGTTTGTCGATGGCAACGTTGATATAAATGAACCTTGGGTGGGCACCAAGGGGTGTTTATTTTTTGCAAATTTTGGAGCAAAATTCTGACTTTACTCTTCAGTCTGTTTCAGAAGTGCACTTGGTGTATTTTTATGAATATAAACCAAATACACTGGAGTAGTTCAAAATCCAGGTTTCCGTGAAATGCTGGACTTTAAGAAGCCTAGCATGCCACTTTTAAAATCTTCAAGCGACTTTACACCCCTTGCAATGCTGTATTTGTACATTATTAAAAAGGAATTACAGTAACTAATGGGATCCGAACATCTGTACAATGATTCTGTATTGAAGGTTTACTGCGAAATGTGCAAGTTTTTCAGCATGTTGTTATTTTGTCAACTGTCTTTGTAAAGATGTGTTAATATTCAAATTTATCAGTGCAACAGCATAAACTTTCCGTCAACCAGAAAGGCTATGCTTTGTTATCTGAAGTGTTCCGTAGTGAGAAGAATTCTGTTTACACCATCACAGTGAAGAGGCATAGAGGCTCAAAAATCAGAATGGTGAACATAAACAACCGTTTTGCTCTCAAAATCATGATTATAGTTGTATGAAAGCCCAATCGATAAATATGTACCAATCTTGGAAAACTGGTTTTTTTTTAAATCATTTTCTGCCATGTACATCTATGATTTGAGTGATACAAATTCCATCGTGGTGATTGCAGCGAGTATAAATGTCTCAATGTAAACATGTCGGCCGATCACAGCATGGCGGAAGCATATTTAATATTTTTTCAGGCGGAAATAATCTGCCTTCGATTGCCACTGTCTCTGATGAACAAGACGGCGCAGGTTTCCCCTTCCCATCTTGATTGTCCAACTTGCCACATGAGAAGGGGAAATTTGCCTTGATTTCTGCCAATCTTGTCGGCATATTAAAAACCATAACCTCTGCTCGTTTGCCGGAGTCTACCTTTTGATCCGATGGAACAGTATATGATTAAAATTTGTCCCAGGTCAAAATGAAATTCCGTACTGATCCAGAGTTAACAGGGTCAACTTTCCCGCTGGGAGTCCGGCAAAGTCTCCATAGATTTTCCATTAGCTTTGATCATACGGATACACATGGAACGATCCTTATCAACACTTCTTTTTTTCCATTTTTCCTTCCTGATGTCATTTCGTTTTTCAATATGCAGGGATTTTATATTTGGCCTTGTGCCAGATCTCTATCTCAGGCAGTAAACTATTATAATTTACTAACCCTTCGAGGCAAAAAGACAAGAGCTAATCACAGCCCTAAACTTTTCAAATATTCTTTGATTACAGTCGCCTTATACGCCCTTGGATGGGCTTTTTCAGCGTGTAATATTTTTTTTTCCTGTGCACCTGTTCCGCAGACTTGAATAACCTGTTATAGTTATAATTGATTTCCTGTTTATTCACTTTTTCAAATCATTGTGCATTTGGCCTGCGTTTATCACTCTGCCCTTTGGGCTAATTGCGCGCTGCTCCCCGATAAAACATGCATGTCTTTTGATGATTACATATTTCCCAGTAGGTATGGGCATGCTTAGATCAGGATTGTACGGCTAATCCACGTGATATTAAAGGTGTATTCCTGGCAACAGACGTTCAAGCGTGCAATACCTGTGAGCAGAATTATTCTACACTGATTGCAGTCCCACTTTTCTGTTCATGATTTTGTCAACCTCTGCACTAATTCTGACCTAAGAGCATTGTTTCACTGTTTTCATGCAAGATATTTTTATTGATATGTATAATTTTGACAAAAATTGTGTATCAAATTCATTCCTGGTATGTGCACACAATGTCACCTGCCTACTTTCACGAGGCAGAATAGCGCCCCCTAGAGGCAATGTGTGACTAAATTAGTTGGCCGCAAGCATTTGGCTCAATCCAATATGTATTCTGAGATGGTTTTGTTTTTGAAGACAGGAAATGCCGCCACAAGGTCACTGATGACATGTGTAAATGTCAAGGTGTTGAAGCTAATTTTGATAAGTCACATGATTAGAATTCATGATTAAATTTTTTTGGGGGGGTAATCTTTCATGGTATATTTGGCAGAAGTATTCATCGTTCTCAGCTCATTTATCCTTTGTCAGGTAGAGTCTTTTGATGAAAGTTTTTGCCCACAAATGAAGGGAGAAAATCTCATCCTGTTTGCGTTGTCAGTTTTGATAAACAGCCCCGCGTGAAATTCATCATGTTCATCAGCGTTGTGAGGACAGATCATTCAAATTTACAAAATAATAATCCCCCCGGAATTTCAACTTTTCCTTCGGAGCCGTATCATCGGAGGAAGCCATTAGCAACCTCAACACCTGTCACAGAAAATCAATTTGAAAGCCATAAATTGATGCCGGGCTGCGCACATATTTATCTGGAAATCCAGAATCCTGCCCCGACAAATAGGAACACTTCATCCGACATCCTGAAAAGGTCAGCCGGTGGAAGTCACCGTCTGGCCTCTCAAAGCCAATCGATGGACACTGCGTTGAGGGGAATATCAATTTGGTGTGTTCCAAACATGTCAGTGGATATTTCCTTAATTTCCTCTCTGTCAGAAGCAATTAGAACACTAAATATTTATATGCGTGAAATACACCCGCTCGCATTATAAATCAACACAAACAAGGCACTTCAAAGGTGTGGTAAACTTAACCGTTTCCTGTTACCAGTTCCTTCTAGCCACGTTGCAAGCATATCCATCTCCCCAGCTGTCAAAACTTATAACTGGCACGCAGTTTCAGTTCTGATGCAAATTTTCCCAAATTGACTGCTCTATAGTAGAGATGAATGTGCTCAGGTATTCGTATCATTACTTTTCCTCAGCTTCTAGTCTTCCTATATCCTGTAACTACACAAATCAAACGTTGGACAGATCAATTTCCCCTGCACAAAGAGCAGACCTCTTTTTCCCGATGATATTTTCCCGCCTAAAATTTCTGTCGAAAGTTGTCGTATTTCCTGTAATTTTCATGACTTCCGAAGTTTGTTGTGGGTCACAGGCAGACAGGAATGTCTTATTAACTTTGTACACAATGAAAATTTTAAGAGAGGAAGAGATAACAAAATATTGCTTTCCACAAAAAAAAATGTTGTGAATTCGATTAAAAACCAATTTATCACTTCTACTGTTTCAGTTTGCGTAACTAGTCACAATAGAAGTCATCTGTATAATCTGCTTGTTTTTCAAAATGTTGCTCGGGATATTTTCTCCGTACTCCGTAAAAACTTTTCAAGCAATACATCAGTTAAAACTTCATATTTTCCCTAACTTCTGTAGCTTCATCATCCATGTTACAAATAATATATATATCCCTTGGAAAAAATGTTGACAGAAAAACGAAAATTTATATTAAAAAGATATAAATAAAGTCGATAATATTGGCCATGAATAATTAATTTTGTGTCAGTGAATTCAAATTCTCCAGATTTTGTGTAATAAAATTCATGAAAATTTTGTAGCCCACTCTTCATGACGCTGAAAATGTATTTGTCAAAGCATTGTAAAACAAAGAAGAAATTCACACAGGGCATACTATATTAAAACTGGAATTTACATAACCTGATAAAGAAAACTTTGAAAGTGAAAATAGGAAAGTATACCTCGAGATATTTTGAATTTTAAATCAGTTTGTAACCAGTATCTTAAAATGATCAGGCACTGTAGGAAATAATTATCCACATTTGCCTAACTTGAAAACCCAGAACCCTTGCGTAGGCAATGAACACTTCCTTTTAAACATGACAACGAAGATACATCCAGATGACAATGAAGACGGAACGTGATGGATACAGTTCATTTCCATTCCAATGCATGAATTGTTGCCTTGTACAAAGTTTTTGTCATTTTCCTCTATCCACTTGCGTTCCTTGACCTTGTTTATTGAACCACTGACTGAACCGTTTTACCTGTACGTGGAAGATTTGTCAAACTAATGATGGCATTTCAATCTGTTACATTTGTTTTGGATCCCTCATCCTTTCAGAAAACATCTGCACTGTTTTCATAACAGTCCTGTGAGACATTTCTTGCTGAATAAAAAAAGGCCACAAAAATAAAAAGGCTAGCAGTCTATGTTTTCCAACATACTTTTTAATATTTTATTCGTTAAAAGCAAAGTTTTATCTAACACTAATATCTGTAGGTTAAATGTACTGGTACAGGTGTTTTTGTTTACTTTGTTCATGTTGTGCATGATTCGTATCAACAAAAAGTGAAATTTGTTCCGGAAGTGAACCATTGACCAAACTAATTCTTTCACACCCGTTTACCCGTACACTGATCCACATTCACCAGTGAAACCAATGGGAATGGGTTAAACCAATGCAGTAATCGGGTTAGATGATGAGTCAAACGTAACTTCACTGTACTATATCTTGAGCTTAGGTGTTTGATAGAGCAGCTGTTGGCTCAATGTACCAGAAATTATGCCATTTTCATCATTTTACATGATCCGTTCGACCTCTGAGCAGCACTGAAAGCTTTGCCAACCTCTCTGTACAGTTAGTTTCTAGCAAGGTTTTGAACGGTAAACCTGACTTCTAAAATTACACAGTGACTTTGTCCATTTGTAAAGTTGATAAGAAAAGTGTCTAAGGAGTTATTGATTGCAAAAAAAGTCATGTTTTCCAAAAATCTGTGCACATCCAGCGGCCTCATTTCCAATTCAAGACGTGTAGCAGCATTTCTGTGCTAGATATCTAGAGATGCGTATGCTGATTGCCTATATTATGATGTATTTTTCATCTTGATTCCAGCCCGGCCCTTTATTACATGTCTTGCACCGAAGACAATATAAATTTAGTGTTCTTTAACAAACGGTTGTTAAAAGTGAAGTGTTGTGACCCTCTTTCATCCACTGTACACACTCCATCGGTCCGTATGTCGGATATAATTGCCGGGCTCTCGCAGAACAAAGGAGAGTAAAAAGTGATTGTTAGGAGAGAAAGGAAAGTTTGATAGCGTCTATAATCTTTATTACCCTTGTCAGGCTTGTAAGAGTGCATGTCGGCAATGTACAAACTCACTGAGATGTCATAAGTACAAAATTAGGATATCAGAGAGGTTTAATGCCCCTCTGATAAGACTCCTCCGAACACACGTATACACCAGATTGCACGTGACCACACACAGGTACCATGTGTGCAGAACAGATAACAAAACAGTAATAAAGTATCCGGGAAATTTTTTGCCGTAAATTTTGGCAAAATTCAAAGCTATACCATGCTTCGTGACACCCGAAATAAAAGTCGATGATGATTTATTTTTGCAGATACCCTGTTGCCTGGACAAGGCACAATAAAAATCTGTTATCCTGTGAAGGTCTGTTAAGTTTGTCAAATACTTTAGAGATGTGGTGCAAATTATTTTGTTTGCACGGGCCAAAAGACTCTCAGCTCTCTTCCTGTAATGTGTGTCGGTTGATTTTCATTTTTGACCCTCTTACCCTGTATTTACCTGTGTTGAGGTCTGCCTTTACCATAGATAACAATGGGATTGGGTTGAACCATTGTGGTGAAAGGGTTAATCCATACTGTGCCAGTTCTGATTTCACAGCTATCTGCACGTGTCAGTTATTACTTATGGAAAATGAAAGGCTTTCAGAATGAAAATGTCTGATTTTAAATCTGGTTCAGTATTCACTTACTGAAAGTAAGAAATGATTTTACTTTTCACTGTTTTGCTCAGACTATTCAGTTTCTACATCACAATGAAGGAAACAGTCTGTATTGTATACAAGAATATTTTAAGGAACGATATCATCCTCATCTGTCATTAATTTAATCGGTTTTGTTTCTCCAGGGAAGTTTCTTTCATTATAGCTGTGATCACTATCTGAGTTACCAAATAAAGCAACAAATATGCAACACTGGCTAAAATTCTTACAACTTTTGTCATCTTTTGTGCCTGTGTTTATTTCTGCAGCTTGTTGACAGATTTTTAGACATAGATATTGTAATGAAATTAACAATATAAATTATCAAGTGCCAAATTTGTCATTCTTTGAATAGTAATCATTTTGAAAAGTCTTGTCAAATATTTCAGATAAATATTTATTTTCACACATTAAGGTAAAACATGCTTCAAAATTGAAAGACTTGAAGTTTTGCTCAAACTTTCCGCAGAGACCTTTCAACCATTCCCTCTCAAACTGAAGAAGAAATGTCAGGGGTCACAGTGCAAGATATGAGTACTATGAGAGACAAATACAATATCTTTCCCAATGCTTGAAATTCAAAATGGCTGCCATCCCTGCATTATGAACTGTATGGGGGAAATTTTGGATTTTCACAAAAATAAGCCAGTATTGTAAAAGTTGAGTCACATTATCTGTCCCTCAGGAATCAGCTGTATTCAATTGTGAACAGTTGATTGGTCATTTCCTTCATGTGTACGCAAGCCTTCCTAATGAATATCCCTTCCTTTACAGTCGACACATTAGGGTATTCTGTAAGAAGTTCTCTTCCTTACTAGAAAGTACACTGTGCATAGTTTTATGTTCTCTCCGAGAGAAGTTGAAAAGCAGAGTTCCTTTTTGATCAGCCGCATATTTAAAAAGAGATGTAACATGAATTAGAAATCACCAAAAGATTAAAAATTTGTTTGGAAAGATGTTGATCCCTTGTCCGCGTCTGACAATTGTTCTTGTTTAGCATAATATTGCAAATTTTTTTTCAAAATGTTGTTTCTTCAAAGTTTTTCATCAGTCTCTGACCAATTTTCCTTGTTCTTCTTTTCCTGATGTGTAGATCCAGTTGATCCCATTCCTGACATACACATATGTGGGGCTTGCAAACTGCAGTTTTCCAATGTCAACTCATTTCTTACACACAAGAGACTCGGCTGTCCCACTGCCTCTCAGACACCCGCTCCACTGGGACCGGTTCCTGTGACAGTCTCAGCAGCAACTTCAGGGACCGTGCAGGATGCGCAGTATGTCAACGCTGTCCCTACAGGCACTGCAGTGCAAGCACTGACACAACAGAGTCAAGTCCAGGTCACCACGCACCCAGTGCAGTCACAGTCGCAGCAGCAGCAGCTTGCACAACCACAGCAGCAGAACTCGCAGACGCAGACTGCGACACCATTGCAGCACCACGATAATGTAGTGCGTCATATCTTGACCTTGACACAAGACACCCTGAATGAGCAAACTCCAGGAAGCAGCATTCAAAGTACCACAGTAGCACAGACAGTAGCTGCAGCCGTCACAACAACTACTCACACAGCAACAGCGGTCTCCACGAGCACAAAGACGACATCAAGTGGGAAGAGCCCAAAAATGAAGAGCACTCCGAAAAGAGATTCCGGTGCGACCAACCTGGCTGCCATTTTGTTTCAGCTTACAACAAAGACCTAGAAAGACACTATCGCACTCACACAGGGGAGAAGCCTTTCAAATGCGAGATGTGCAACAAAGCATTCAACAGGAGAGACAAGCTGAAAGTTCACCAGCGTTCCCACAGCGGGCACAAACCCTACAAATGTGAATACTGCACTTACGCAGCGGCCGACGGCAGCAGTCTTAAGAAGCACATCAGGATACACACAGATGAGAGACCTTTCAAGTGTCAGATATGCAGTTACGCCAGCCGTAATTCCAGCCAGCTGGTGGTCCACCTACGCTCCCACACGGGAGACTGCCCCTTCCAGTGCCAACAGTGTGACGCCAAGTTCAAGATTAACTCTGACCTGAAGAGGCACATGCGGATCCATACCGGCGAGAAACCGTACCAGTGCGAGCTGTGCGATTACCGATGCGCCATGCGGGGCAATCTCAAGGCACATATGAGGATCAATCACAACCCCAACAATCAAATACAGTGTGACGAGTGCGACTTCACGTGTAACAGTAAGCGGCAACTGAAGTTACACGCCAAGACCCATCAACCGGAGAAATCAATCAAATGCATGGAGTGCAGCTACTCTTGTGCCAGTAAGGCGGCGTTGAAGGCCCACGAACGAATACACAGCGATGAGCGGCCGTTCAGCTGCCCGTACTGTAATTATGATTCGAAACAGCCAGGGAACGTGCGCTCTCACATGAAGAAAAGACACGGTGACAAGGCGCGGGAGAGGGAAGCGAAGAAGAACAGGAAGAGTGAGAAGGAGCGGGAAGTCAGAATGGGGAAGAAAATGGAAGGGAAACGATCGGATTTGATCAAGTTGCCGAGCATGCTCAAGAAGCCTCTACAGTGCAATATGTGCGATGCTTCGTTCGTTAGGATGGACTCGTTACGCAGTCACAAGAGACAGCACGAGGAAATCGAGCAGTCGCTGCAGAGTACCGCACTGGCAGTTCTTCAGCTCCAGGAACCTGTGCAAAATGCTGACCTGAGCACCTCGCAGAGCGAAGTCGTCACCACCAGTAACATCGTCAATGCAAATATACCTGTTGAGCGCGCCGTGGAAATGGCTATCGCGCAGGCTGTGAGTGGCGAGCAACAAGAGCCAGGGAAAGGATCAGACAGCACTGTTACCATAGTCGTTGAGACGCCGACTCAAAATGAACGAGCTGAAACCGTTGTGTTGCACACCGACAGCCAACAGCAGCAGCAACAGGCGGAGGCAGTGGTCAGTCTGATTGAACAATCCAACGTTGTCACTAGTGTTATTACATCCAGCAGTTTCCAACAGCCTCTCACGTACTCTGTCGCATCAGGACCGGTCACGCAGCTGCTGCACACAGCACCGCTTGAGGGCCTCTCTACATCACAGCAGCAGATTTCGCACCCTACTCAGACACAAAATGGAATCATCATGGCACAGTCAGACCAGAATGTACAACGGGTGTTCACCAGTGTTGCACCCCAGCAGCAAGGTGGTACAGAGCAGCAGCCTGCCAGCATCCCACAAGTCCTTACCATCCCAAGCTCCATGATCGTTGACCAGAACTCTACGCAGATCCAAGTGACTGCCCTCAGCAATGGCCAACCTGTGATTATCCAACAGCAGGGACCCATTCCAATACGACTGCATGCTACGCCAGTTGGCCAAATACAGCCCGGGGTGCAGCAACCACAGACCTTTCAACTCAGACCAAACGTCAATGTGACGGGAGTCGGGCAGCGATCTGACCAGAGCGGAGCTCCCCAGAATTTCACACTTGTTGCCAGCCAGCCAGCCACTGGAGGAATAGCTCAACAAACAATCGTGCCTAACCCAACATGGGCTGTCCTGAACAGAACTCAGGGGCTAGCGTTGCGGCCAGCTACTGCCATGCCCACTAGGATACAAGTAGCAGTTACAGCACCACAAGCATCTGTGAGGGCGCCGCCTCCAGTATCATCATCTGCAACCACGACTCAATACAACTACATTTAACATGTAAGTACAACTATAGTCCTCATGTTTTTCCCTGAAATATGGTTCTAGAAGAGCTTGATTACATTTGATAGCCTGGCAACATTTCAACGGTTGAAAATTTAGTACATACATCTATGACAGGAATGGCATTGATTGTACAGGGGACATGGAGCTGACATTGTGAAGAATGGCAAAATGTTTCCTTTTTTGAATTTGAGAAATTCAATTTCTAATCTTTCCATTAGAAATAGCGTGTGATCTTAGAATTTGAAAACAAAGTTTACTTATCATTAGTTAAGGTACTATGCACCTTGAAAATGAAAGACTTAATTAAACTTTTGCTCAAATTGCCCTCAGTTAAACTTTAACTACCAAATCAAGAATAAAAATCAGGGGTCGACGTGCAAAGTTTGGTCCTTGAAAAACAAATTACTCTACATGTACTGATATGTTAAATTCAAAATTCAAAATGGCCGCCATCACTGTGTTAACTCTATGGGGAGAAATAAAGTTCATGATTTTCAAAAACTAAGCCAGTAAAAATTTGTCTTACTCCAAGAGCTTTCAAATGAGTCCCCATAAGTGGTAGACCAGTAAAGAATTGTAAAATCTTGAGAGTTCAAATATCTGTCCCTGAGGTGCATTAAACCTTAAAAAGTTATTTCATTCAAGTGGATACAGTACATTCATTGCGATACTGTAAATTTTTTCACAACATAGCACTTTTTTGCATTTTTCTTTCTTCACGTATTTTTTTTTGTCTCCTTAAAATCACTCAGCAGAAAACAAAAAGCTATTTGCTCCCTCAATGGACAAGTCAAAAAAATATAGTGGCCTCCTTTTTCTGAAAATTAATGGCTGTCCACAAACATATTTTTCTGTACTTCACCTAATTGTCCATGCGCAAGTAATTTCACGTGTGTTATAACCTTTCACACACAAATGAAAGTTAAATAATTTTTTTCTTATAAATCAAACCTGTTTTAATGAACAGGTAGATGAGAAGCTCATATGTTTGATAAAAGGGAATTAATAAACGAATAAATTTAGCTAATTAGTATGTAAATAAGGTTGTTTTTGAAACCTTACCATTCTTGTTCCATTTGCAGTTTCTGTAGACAATCAAAGCAAGGGGACTCGCTGCGCACAATTTCTCCTTGCCTGTATTGTCATGAGAGCCATTCTGATAAATCGTCATTTTGAAATATCCAATTGCCACCCAAATGTTGCTAGTTCTCACAGCCCGGGTATTTGTATGCAGACAGCGTAATGTGGTGAGACGGCATCCAGCCAGTAACAAAACTCATAAACCTTTTCGTCACTGATATCTTCCAAGAATAATTCCAGCGGTGAAATCATGCATTTTTCAGTGATGCGCCCGTATATCGGAAATGCAGTTCGCAAGAAATTCCCCCAGATATCACGTACAGATCAAAATACGTAAGAGTCTAGGATGATTTAAAAAGTATGCTGTGTAAAATATTCACAAAGGCACATGATAACTAAGATAAAATGTCTGCGTACACAAAATCGTGAATTTTTTCACAAATTTATAGCTCATTTTCAAGGTTCTTTTTTCATGGACTCTTACACTGTTAAATAAATGTTTGTTGATTGTATATGTTTGCTAACAGATCATATAATTTATGTCGTCACATTATGCCAGTTGATACGTATGATTATCAAATCTAACCAGTAACAGCTGATCATTTCACTGTAGCTCTTTTCAAGTCTCTGTTCAATAGTGTTGTGATGCAACTTATTCACACACACAAACACAAGTGGTGATGTGACCCAAATCTCATGTTGTTGTATACTTCCCATGGTGCATTTCTGTGTACTTCCAGGCGATCAGTCACTCAGCTGCATCATGGGTAAAGTTATAGTTACAACCAGCGGGCTAGAAAGTGGGTCATGTCCTGTGTGAACTGGAGAATATTGTGCTATTTCGCCAGCTCAGTTAAAGTTGTCGTGAAACCAGTAAATTCATTTATTGTCTTTGAAACATGCCCAAAAAATTAACATCTCCTACAGTTTTATCATATTCTCCACGGACGAAACTCATAACACTTTATTACCAGTAGTTCCACTCAATCAATATTATTGGAAACATTTTACAGAACAATTGCAGTGAAATATGATGAACAAACTTCACTCAGATCAAAAATATTTAATATGTATACTATTAGTCACTGTTAGACAAAAGTATTGAAAAAATATGAGGCTTAGAAAAATTGTGTATACTTTGTCAAATTGTGCAGATTCAGGTTTTTACTCAGCATTTTGGGATTGAAATACCTTCAATTGTAAAGATAGAAATTTTGGCGTTTGGTCGGTAGGATGACTACCTGTTGAAAGCAGACAGTATGTAAGTGATGGTTAGAAATCTAATCTAGAAATCCTAAATTTATGGATAGCAGAAGCAGGCGTAGGACTTGCAGTGTATGATTGTTTGTAAATGTCTAAAGTTCCATTATGAACATCTCTCGTTAAGATTTTTGACAAACTGAAAGTCAGGAAACTTTCAGCTACTCAGTGAACGACACAGTCAAGTCAGCAAAGGTTGCAGCAACTTGGAGAAATTTCAGGACTTGAAAATTGTGAACAATTTTTTTTTTATTTATCGTGCAGTGGTATAGATTCCATTAAAACCTGTTGGGAAAATTAGGTTTCAACCATTGTGCTCTTGTGAAAAGCAGCGGTAAGGCCTTTTCCAAATTGATTTGATACTGAGAATGGCAGCATTTTTGAATACCACATATTGTAAAATTGATGTCACTTACTTGTGTGATCCAAAAACATTTGCACAGAAAATCAGATATTCATTCTTGAATGTGATTGAAGCAGCTTCTAAGCTTTCTTAACCCTTTGAGCACCAAAGTCAATTGTTATTGCGTTTATACCCTCTCAGTCAATTTTTTTCAAAGTTTTGCTAAAATTTTGCTTAGAAACTGTAGCCAATGAAATGTGATGGGTTTTTGGTCTAAAATTATCAAAAAATGTACAGAAAAATTCATAAAAATTGGTAAAATGTTGCACTAAAATTTTGTTGGGAAAAAATTACAGTACTCAAAGGGTTAAACACTACATATTATCATGGAGGTAGGAAGAGAGAGTGGTATTGCAGTATAAGCAAAAGTTCCAAACAATCTTCAAGGTGCCATACCACCTCAAGCTTTGTATCTAGTGAAAACTCTGATATCGCAGTCCTACTTTCCTGTTGCAAAATTTACTGAACCATAAACTTTCTCACCCTCCTGTTGCCTAAATACAGATCCAACCACTACAATGATAGCATTTGAGTTTGTACCAAATGCGGTGGAGCACTGATTCAAAATGCAGCCATTTTTTCCATTTTTTTGTGCTTTTTGAAAGTTGTGTCTCTGAGCCACCCTTTTATAGGAAGTTATTTAGACTAATTCATCAGCTGAGTAGAAGTGCGATAGGAAATTATCTGTAAACCAAATGACAGGTGAATCAACACTTGAAAATGATTTACAGTTTGAGTAGATGATAGCATTGAAATCAAAATTTGAAATATTATATCAGATAAGAAGTGTAGGAAATTGACTCTGCAACAATTAATTGACAAATGAAAATTTTGTTTGATATTCCTATAATTTCATTCTGAATTTTTTTAATAATTCAATTGCCATAGATGGCGCCTTTCAGACATCAGCTCAGACATCAAAGGCATAAAACAGTAAAAAATGAGAGTGAAAAATACGAAAAGGAAAAAGTGTCAAATCAGTGCAAATGGCTCCCCCGTCGCATAAATCAAAAACCTTTAGTCAGAGCAATGCAATATTGATACATCCATAGATAGACAATTGAAAGGAATGCCGGGCAAGTTTGACATAATGAAAATACATTTTTAAGATCAGCCAGTTGACCTCCAGTGTGGATGATTGTAGGAAAGGCAGATGAATTCCCCGCAATGCCCTAGAGACGAACAAAAATACATACCATCAGAAACTATGGAGCAAGTGGAAAATTGAGTTTAATATATGACATTTGTGCCTTCCCCCGGGATCTGCCCAGATACGACGTCTATTCCCGAACCATGATATTACACTGAAGTCATCGTATTGAAGCATTTTGTATGAGGGGAAAGTGGAAAATTGCTTGTCCCAAATCGATGGTGATAGCGTAGTCTAGTTTTCTGGATGGGTGCATCACTCCGTGATGACAGTTATATTTTAATGGTCCCTGTATTGGTTCATTATTGGACATTATAATACATTTATCTAGTCTCCATCAATACTCCTGGCATGACGAATTTAATTTTCAGGAGGTCAAGTTGACTTATTGGAGGGGGCCAAGTCCTCTCCACCTCTAATTTCGCTACAGATTCCTAATAAATACCTATTTAGGTGCCATTTGTCAGCCGCCAATGGTTCTCATCTATCCCCTGCGCCATAAAAATGGATAATTATTCCTATGATTTTACGAGTCATAAATTGATGACTTTAATGAATCTGTTGTCACTCGTCCATCAAATCATGTTAATAGTCCAATTAAAATAGACAGATGCTAATGGTGACTTACTCATCCACTCTTTTTATTGTTTCGGTAATTAGCTTTCCCAACCCTGACTCTAGAGGGCGCTGGCCGTAATCAAGCCAAGGACTTCCCAGGGTGTCCTGTAACTAAATATCTTGTCTGCTGCGCAGCTCTGTAGTGATGAGCAAGCTATCATTCTGTATTCAGGTTGGGGGTCTTGGATGTCTAGCTCCCTGATGTAGAAAGAATTGTATGGATGATTCCATTAATCCACCATCAGGCAACAATTAACAATTGACCTTTTGGCAGCTAAATTGCCCTGGTGGTATTGGGTATAGATTCAGACGCAGTGGCTGGCCAATGAGCAACTCTCCGTGTGTCTCCGTGTATCGCTGCAGGCATAGATGGAGTTATGAAATTACCAAGTTTATACGTAGGTTTTCTCCCCGTCTCCCAGAGGCTGGAAATATAAGCCCAGCTAGGCCTCTTGAACTCCGCTTTACCCGTAATTGCATTTTTTGTTTTTGTTCCTGAGGATAGCAATAGCATCCGGTATAGACATGTGTACATTAAATATGTTTTCAGTGATGTTATTATCCGACTTCCTCTTTCTGTCAGGTCACTTAGCCCCGCATTTAATCCCATATATGTATATGAAAACAGTTTCATGGCTTGTGACAGCTAGATGCATTGACTGACGATAACCCCTCAAGTAGCTTTCCTCAGTTGGACAAGTACCTCACTACATAAATATCCATAATAGGGGAATATTATATTCTAAGCACATCAACGGCGAGAGGATGCCTGGGCCGTGATTTTCTTTCTTTTAATACTCTCTCCTGAGGGAGCACATACATAACTTAAGAGTTTTATGTAGGTAGGAATGGGTTAATATCTGCAGTAATGATTGAAATAAACGTAATAGCATATGCACGGACATGCAGTTCAGTTTGCCGTGTCTCATAATTGGGGATATGGCCATGTTATTTTCAAATGGATATTTGTACTATGGATGTATTGTGTCAGATTTGCTGTCGCTGGGGACTTAAAAAGCCGTCGTTGTTTGACGGTGATTGTATTCGTGCGTGCGTGTGCGTGTGTACGTGTGTGTCTGTGCACTCCTGTATAGGGATCAGTTTGAGTGATATGACAACATCTGGAAGGCATTATTTTTGTGTGTGTGTGTCTTTGAGTATACACACCTTACACGGACATTCCAATCTCATTACTCTCTCCTTCCTTCCCCAGCAAACAATGATGTCTCCATAAATTTGTAGTTCTAGCATGCCCGGCTGGCAGTCAATGCTCGTAAATCAGCGTTCAACTTGATAATGACCGGAGCAGACGGTGTGATGTGAATACGGCCACAGCAATGGAAAAAAAATAAGACAGTCTTGCTTTCACTAAGAGGCCTTCCCATGCATCTACAAAATCAGAAATCCCACAATTCCATCTTGGCAGATCTCAAATGAAAAAGAAAAATTGAGCTGTCTGAAAGTGATGGCAAAGCAACAGGTCCATATATTTTCTCTCTGCTACTTAAACAGAAGCTAGTAAATCTATTGATAGTAATTTGCCCATTTGCAGACTTGATTTGGCCTTTTAGGGGGGACTTTTGCTCCCTGCGTGTTGGCAGTTCACAGCCCCCTGCCCGATTATGAAATAAAAATACGAGAAAAAATGATCGGAGTTGACTGGCTAGAGACAGAGTGGCTGGAAGGTACAAGCACGCTTATGAATCGGCGTGACACAGGTTAAAGCCCAAGGCGTTGTGTCAATTAGGGATAATGAAATTACTAACACTACGAGAGGTAATCACAATAAGGTTAAAGGGGGAAGAGGTATGTTGGTATGGCTTCAAATTTTTTTTTTTCTTGCTTCGTCTTGGCTCTTCTTCCTCACTAAGAAGCGTCGCAGTCTCGTCAGACATACCGAGATCAGCGGCACTCGCAAGTCCCAAAGAGTGCGCGCAATCGGTAACATTTTGCCAGCAACTATATACACAGTTTTATTAAATTATTGAGGGAAGTAATACTGCCTTTCATGCACTTAACCTGTCACTCATTATTCCCTCTTATGGGACTTATCAACTTGTGTGTAATGGCCCAATGCATGACAGCGCACCGATATTTTTTCTACTAATCCACGGTACCATATTACTCATAAACAGACCCGTTGCTACTCAAACAGATTAGCTCAGAAAGAGGTTTAATAAAACCTCTCGTACAAGCTGCTGTAGCCCAAATTTAATCAATAACCCAAACTCCCCAAGAAAAAAAAATTACAACATCACATCAGAATGGAAAGATGCAGTGAAATGAAGCATAGATTGCGTTGTTTTGTTTCTGCTGCAGGGGTCTAAATTTGATTAACAATTATAATGCCGTGCCAAGGATATGTCAAGTTTTTTGTCAGCAGGTGAATTGCTTTTCCGACGTCCCAGAAATGTCTTCAATCAGTCCAGCAGGTGACATCTGTGCAAGCAGTTTGTTTTATTTTGATTACAGCAAGAGAAAACCAAAACTCCTTAAGACTTCAAACAAGTTCAGGGTCGCGACAATGTCACACCAGACACGTGTAGCTATGTATATGTAGAACAGGTACAAAGCTGAGGAGGAAAAAAATAAACTGCAATGCCACTGCCATTATTAACTTGATACAAATGGTGTGTCATGTCTAATTTTCTCAGGTTACCCCAATTTGTGGCCACAAGAAATTCTATTTCATGTTTCAGAAATTAATCTTACTTTAAGAATCATAAATTAATTTTTGTTGACAGAGACAATGGCAGAAAATTGTGATATTTGCATGTAGGATAAAAAGTTGAACACACATTTGATATCAGTGCTTTAAATTTGCTTCATCTAAGTTTATTAGGTTTAATTGTCAATATTAAAAATTTATCGTATAAGTAAAGACAACAAAATATCAAATATTCATATAATTCAAATAATGCAAGCAAACATTGGAAATAGTCAGCAACGTTCTATGATTAGATTGTCATATTTTGCACGATTATGTCATTTGATACAGCAACAATATCATGGAAGATTAATAAATTATAACATAAAATTTCATTAGACATTTGGAGATACTGGGGTTGCTTTCAAATAGAGTAGTAAAAATCATTTTAAATAGAAAATTAACAATAAAAAGTATGAAAGGACATGTTTCTTGCTGAACCCTTTAAGTGTCAAGGTCATTTTTTTTTGCCTCTATAGGATATAACACCCACAACATTTTTCATATCTAAACTATTTTTTCCAATTTTTTTGAAAAATTTTGGTCAAAAATTCTAGCTAATAAAAAGTTATGTCAATGTGGTCCAAAATTATAAAAAAATTACAGAGAAATTCATAAAAACTGATAAAATGTGACACTGAAATTTTGGTTGGAAAAATCACAGCACTCAAAGGGTTAAATTTGTAATGTACATATTAGTAAACCAAGAGTGTATTTTACTATTTATCCCAGAAGGGAGAGGGTTACTTGAAGGGTTTTGGAATATGTATCATTTTGTAGTTTGCTAATTTACTAAAACAGTCCATATAGTAAGACTGGAATTTGAGGAAAGGAAGATAAGATTTTGGAAGAGGTAGCTGGGAAGTGAAGCTCTGGAAGGTAACTTTTAAGCGGGTTATTTGGGAAATAATAGGAGGTAGGGCCAAATTTGCAAGAATTTGCTACAAATTTGAATTTTCATACATACCGCAAAAAATGATGGGCATACACACAGGGACAGTGAGTCTTGAAACATATAGTTTTGAAGTAACAGATCTAAAAGATGGGAGACTTTGAAACAAGTGGCTAGGATGTCACAGGGACTGGGAATACATGTACTATCGTGGTTTGTAAAAAGCGACTTTGGATAAGGAATGTAAAATGAGTACCTGTAATGAGAAAGTGAGGGTGGAATTTGAAATATTGTGATTTAGATGAGTTGAAAATAGCATTTTTGGAAACAAGGAAGGGATTAAGAAAGATGGACAGTGTAGGACCAAAGGAATGTTTTTTGTTGTTTGTTTATTTGTTTGTTTTTTTGGAAGGTTAGAATGGGATGAAACTGTATTGATATCGAAGATGACTTTGGGTTAATCAGTATTGATAAGGTAAAATTAGCAAAGGGCTGTAGGGAAGGTAGACTTAGTGAAGCAAAATGGGAGTGACTGCTGGGGGATTATCTTGGGCTGGGTGAAAGCATTCATAGGATGTAAGGAGAACAAGTCAGGGAGAGTGAAAAAATGCCAACGTGACAGAAAAATATTCAATATTGATGTAAATATGACACACACGGAAACGGTTTTAAAATTGATGGAACTTGGATAGATTGTGCCCCCAGAAATCATACTGACACACCCAGAGACACAAGAAAGTTCTCTGTGACCCAGTAAATCAGAGCTCAGCTGCAAAGAAATCACCAGAAATTCTTACATTGATGCAAAGAGTTTGTTAGTGAGGAGGGCATGCTGATAATCATGGATGTGGTGTGAAAACAACGATTGTTCAGAAAAAAAAGGGGAAATTGGAAATGTACAAGAGAAACACACAGGATAAAAGAATGGGATTCGGCGTCTGGATCATGTGGACAGTTTTCAATAGAGTGATCTGTGTGTTACAGGGTGTTACAGTTTTAATAGAACGTGTCATGGTGATGACATAGTCCCTGCTGGATTAACTGTTTGTGGAAGCCATTGATCCCTGTTTGGATTGTAACACTTCTTGTCTATGATTGGTGCAATCGCTGATGTTGTCTGATTGATTGCATAAGGATCTGAGAATCAAGTAAAATTTCTCAGTGCTTGAAAGCTAAGACCATACATTGTTTGAAACGAGTAGAAAATAATCCTACAGTTCTCAAACGCAGTGATGTGCATGGACTCGGTGGCAGTTTTGTAATATTGATATGTTGGTACATGGAAAAAGCAAACCACATGCTGACATTACTCCGTCAAGACAGAAATTTGTAAAAAGTCCAAATTTACAGAAATTGGGATAAGGGAAAGGGTACAATGATTGAAACCTGTATACAATCTTTAATAATCAGCCATATGAAATACCATGGATACCGTTTTCATATTTTTGAACTTTTGTCACCAAACTAAAATTATTTTACGAAGTTTAACTTGTTTTTAGGTATTTTATGAAAACTTGAAAACTAGATTCAATGATTATCAGAATTTGCATATGCTAATTTGTCAGATGCATTCTCTATTAGGAAATAGCCAATCATAGACAGTTTGTAACATTTCTTTTGTTAGTGAAACTGTGTCATAGGATAAATGATAAACTTGGTTTATTCGTTAATTATTTAACAATGCGTGTATTAATAGTGTACTCAGAGATGATCAAACTGTTTTCAAATGGAAAAAAATAAAGTGATCTGTCATGTGCCTTTGATTATCTCCTCAACAAACAGTAAAAATACACAAATGATGATACATGTGTTAGTTGTCATGCAGTAAAAAAGATGGTCTCAGTCAGATATTTTCCGTCGGCCTTGTTGGGTCGATTTGTCTTAATTGGAGCCGTGTGAAAAAAGCAGGAATTAGGGTGTCAAATCGCTGGCTCAAGTGTGGAAAAAGAAATGTCTCGACAAAAGCCCACCTGTTAAAGGGTTAGATTGGGTGAGTAGATAGTGCAATCATTTTTAATTCCGCTGTCAATTCAAAGGTGAGATGTCGGCTGTATTTCAGAGCTTCAAGTTCATAAATATCAGCAGTCTCGTCATGACTGATACATGCGGTGGTTGAGAAAAAAAAAAAGGAAGTCAAGAAAAAAGTACAAATATCAAAGAAATGTGCTGGATGTGTTCTATCAGCTTTGTGCAAATGTACTCAGGCAAACCCATTTGATCAGAGGGTATTACTTATTCCATATCCCTTACTTAATTTGCAATAAAACAATTTTCCAATGTTTTTCTTGGACTTTTTTGATCAGAAATATGAGAGAGAAGTGGAAATTGATAGCCGTGCCCCGGTGCCTTGCCCCGATTCACTCAGCTTCATCGAGAAACCCATGCCGCAAGTGTAACAGTGTACTGTAATTGAACAATGTAAGGTCAACGACCCCCGTGTTTGCACCGACAAATGTAGCAATTACAGACTTGTTGCCCCCGTGTCACTGGTGTCAAAAGTTTTAACGGCAGCTGAAGCAATCAGCGAGCTCCACCACACTGACTGACTACCCAATCATCCATATGTTTAGGGGGATGTAGACACAGGCATTTAAATCCTATAAGACTACGTAATGAGACCGAATAACAGGGCTGAGTCCTATGCATTGTCATACTTCTCTACTAATTATCATTGAGCTTCTGAGGAGTCTGTAACCCCAGGGGGTGGAGAGCGTGGAGCCAAAAAGTCGCAACGCCCGTGAGTTGTGATCATTTTCTATATTTAAGTTCATGAAGGCCAGTTGCTTGGTAAGAGATCAAATAATTTGAAATGTGTGTGTATGGTTTGTGATTGATGGATTTGACTCTAATGGTGAATTAAGGAGAGTCCCCAACTGTCTGTTACTGGGCAACGGTTGCCATGCTGAGGTGTGGAGTCATGCGACACAAGCTGGTCTGATCAATCACGTTACGATTTGAAATTCAATCGGATGTCAACATTGAACTTCACTTTGATACACAACCAACCTTCAATCACCTCAACTGCCGATATGAAAGCAAAATAAATTCTCATTCTCAATTCTAATGATATTTCCATCTGTATTTATTTCACCAAAATACATCATGATATACATCCATCTATAAACTGAAGCTGAATATTCTCTCTTGATTCATAACAATGTACTCTGAATAAATAAAGTGAAATTTACTTCCTGCTGTCAAAAAAGAATGCGTCTAAAGTTGCCTCAATTCAAAGTCTTTTCACTAGTTTTGAGCACAGGTGGATCTGTGTTCATAGTATGTCAAAGTATTTGGTATTATTCCTTTATTTTCCTTTTCACTGCTGGCAATGTTTGCTCGGGTAATTATTTCTAAAATGACGGATATTATTGATGGAGCCATCGTGTCCACGGTAATCTAGCTGCCAGGCATGAACCAAAATATTATTATATTCTAATTACCAATTATGAATATTTATGAGTGTTGTGTCTGTGCTATGGTTACTGCCTCCGTAACCACAGACGTTTCACTTCGTTGCAGCTCTAGCAGAGATTGTGTTCGTCCAGCCAAGGTAATCAGTGAAATCTGAACGTGTGGTGTGGCTGTAGCATTATGAGATTAAAGTTGAAATTCTCTCAATTCTACCGTGCTCAAGTATTGATTTTGAAAAACATGGTGAAAGACTTGATGGGAGTTCACTTTTTTCCCAGACTTTGAGTTTTAACATCTGGGGTTAAAAAACAGTCCTGCCTGTATTAAAGCTTGTTCAGCCGCAAAGTGTCTGTAGTATAGAATATTGCTTGACTGGAGACAGTAAATTCACGTACTGGTGACAAGCTTTGAATCATCGTTCTATTTGAAGTTCAAGGGGGACACGTCTCTACAGTGGCAGCGTCATCCAGGTGGATTGCTTGAAGGATGGTCATTTGTTTTATGCCCAGGTGTATTTGTATAATTCCTCACCCAATCAGCATTGATAAAATCCTTTTTGCCCCGATAAGCGCAACGACTCTGCATTTCACAAGGAAACGAACTTTGTAAGTTAGTTGGAATTTCGTCCAGGTGGAATTGTCATTACGCATGGCTGGAAATGCCAGTGCTTACAAAAATGACAAAGGTTAGTTCAGAATTCAATGAGGAATAAGCATAACTCACTCTTCATCACTGAAGTACAAGCATTCGTCGAGAGAAAAAAAAGGATTTGTAATGAATACTGAATTCACTCAGTACATATTTACAATGTAATTTTCTATACCGTTACATTTACCATTTCGACGTTTTTTTTCCCTCCCTTCCCTGCGTAAGTTGACAAGAGGTAATGTTATTTCAAGAACTCTTTTACCAGGTTACTTTTGAGTTTTGCTGGCATATGAGGGAAGAAATGCACGGGGAATACCAATCACCCGGCCGATCTCAAATTACTTAGCATTTCATAAGGGGAAAGTACATTAGGGACTGGAACCCCAGAACAGCGACTGTGTTTGTTTCTGGCTGACATATACAGGAAGATCCAATGCATATGTACTGACATCGATTCCTCCTGCAGGCGGTAAACGCTAATGAAAATTTCAGCCGAAGTTTTATTGAAGTCGGGGTATTCCTGCCCAGTTCATTTCAGAGAGCTGATTAGTGGGTGTCTTAAATATCCAGATTTTTGACATGCGGCTGACCTTTCTTCACTTCAGGAATTGCCTCTACTTGACCCCTCATTGTTTTCCTTGATACTTTTGGTGATTTTTTTCATATCTTTCCTCTGCTAAATACCCGGTATTTTAGTAGGCTGGTCGCGTTATTTTTTTTTTTGCCTTTTCACAAATTTATTAATTTTTGACATCCAAAGTCATCCTAAATTTTGTATTTTGATTTTCACTCAAATACACACTTTTTTCATAATACTGACCAAACAGTGAATTATCCTGAAGTACATTTATAAAAAAACTAATATACCAATAAGACTGATTTTATACATCTGTATGTAATTTTGTGTCCAGGAAAATGAATCATAGGTACTCCTTGTTCATCAAAGTGGAAAAATGGACAAAAGTTGATGTGTAAGTCTGATGCCAACTGTTCATGTTTAAAAGAAGAAGAAAAAAATTCCATTAGTGTTCATAGCTCGGAGACTTTCAAAATATTCAACCTCTCGTACATAAACATGAAGGCATAAAATACCTCCAAACTAGATTACACACAGTTAGATTGATAATCTGGAAACCTGTTTGATAAAAAATAAAGCTCTCAGAAGCTTTGATTTTTTCTTGATTTTATCTAGCATATGGCCAATTTCAAGGTATTCAGTAGATATTCATTTCATTGGCGGTTCCCTGCAGTCAGGTTTATCCTGAATTTAGAGCGAAGGCTTTTATCCCCCTCTTGCCTGCCAGCGACTTTGTATTATTCATAAAGAATATGCCAATTTTCTTTGTTTTTGAGCATTTATCATCTCCTGATTGTTGCAGCCATGTCGAGATAAGATTTAATGAAGAAATAGGGTGAAGCAAACCTGGTTTAAGCCCCAGATAACGTTTTGTCTGAGTAGAGGTTCTAAACTGTTGCCATAGACTTTGACATTGTGGACCGCAACTATTTTTTTTTTCAATTTTTTAATTTTTTACAAAACAAATGATTTGTCAAAACCCTTTACAATATATCACATCATTTCATATATTAAGGGTTTCTCTTTGTTTTTTTGAAATTTTCTTACAGGGGGAAAAAAGCTTCAAAAGAAACCATCAATCATTTTTTTGAAGGGCTGTACTTTTTGGCGGGAAAACACAAACGACGTGAGCAATATCAGAGCTTCATGTAGTCAGCAATCCCCTGGCTCATTAATTTTTTATTTGAAATCATAAATACATATGAGAAAAAGATTAACAACTTTAGTCATGTGTGTCTCAGAACTCAGTATCCCAATTAGTTGTCAAAATAGTAATTTTTTTAAAGTCGTGAAAATTTTGAATCTGTTCTTCTTGTCCACATAAGTTGTAATTTTCCATCATGATTCCTGCCATAGAGAACAGAGAGGGGAGGAAAATAAAACCTCCCAGGAATATAACGTAGGTACTTGTGACAGTTACTATGACATGATTGTGATGTGATGCGTTTTCCGAAGCTCTAGTCGTGTAAAAGGCCAGTACTCTAATCATTGTGATAGTCATAACAGGATTAAAATTGATCTGAAATTCACTGAAAATGTATTTCAGGGAATGAGCTCTTCATGTTTTTTTTAGCCTCTTCTCATCTGCCATTGTGGAGCGGAGTCTTTCTCTCTCAGCTTCATTTTATTCAGGTCTCTCTCTTTTTTTGATATTAGCTTTATGAAGCTAGCTGCACTTAAAGCCGCGGCATTCATCAACCCACTTTGGCTACAGCTCTCAAATTGCACGCATCCTCAATATGGGGCTAATAAGCAAAATGGTACGATATGTATTTTGTCAGCGCATACAAATCAGTGAGATGCAGTGTGAGAGCCTTTCTGCTAATAACGTCTACCCGTAAGTATTTCATACAACAGAGAAAAAATGCCATCACCGTGAATACAAGTTAAGAGTAAGCTTGAAACCGTCTTAAAGTATTTGCGTAATCAGTGTCTTTGTCAACTGTTTGCACTTTTCACCAAATATAGCTATATGATACGCTGATCACAGATTTTTCATTAAATTTCACTTTCATTCTCCCATTACTCAGATTCGCCCTGGTTCAAAATTAATTTAGGAAGCATGAAAATTGTCGGCAGCGCCAGGGAAAGAAAACTCTGGCCATGCGATTTCAACAGTGAGAAATATTAAGAGTGCAGGGATAAATGCATTTGTATTAGAGCACCGTTGTTGACCCCGGTTGACCAGGTAAACTGAACCTCCACTCACTTCTCTCTCTGGGCAAACAGGCTGTGCCCTGAAGACAAGTTTTCCTTGTTAAGGGATATCCCTTTGAAAATATTTGGAGTTTGCTTTAATAGGTGCGCAAACACGTGACTAATCAATTGGTTACGGTCTGATTGCCACTTTTCAGGTAGCGGAGTTAGAGGGGGGAAATTATTACATCAAAGGAAAATGCGGGATTATGCCGATATTGAAAATATTGTATTCCAGGGTATTTCTACAGGGAATTGAATACTCTTATCTGTAAAGGCTGCGTAAACAGACATTTATAAAGACTTAATAATATTGGGGTCAAGTATTGGATTACCTCTATGTGCTACTGTTCTGTCATAAATTCTGACATGACAGGTTTGGTTGTTTTTTTTCTTCACGCATATCAAAATGCACCATTAGCCTGCAGCTTTGAACTTGACCCAGAGGTTCGCCACTTTTTGACACTCACCGAACACAAGTGCGTCCCCCCGAGAGTCTAGAGAATCTTGAATGTTCTAGGAAAGGAAAATGATAAAATATTGCCCGTTTTCACGCCGTAACATTTAACTTTTTTGTTCTTTTTAACAAGTCTCTCAGGAATTTCCAGTGTGATTGGAGTGTTTGCAGTTTAGGTTATGTCTATTTGAAGTCTAGTCGGGTCACCTAGGCATATGTCTTCTGTAACATCACCTAAAATCAATTTTTTGGAGTGTACTTTTTTTTTCTCCCTCTCCGTGTTGAGCAAATCTTTTTGTGCCGTCAGAAATGATATTTTTAGTGCGCCTTTCTTGAACAAAGAAAGTATCGGCTAGGCGCGATGAAATTACACGGAGCTGGCTTGTATCTCGTTTCAGCGTCTCAAAGGGAAACAAGTTTTTCATTTACTTTCCTTCTGTGTTTCTGAAAACTGATCGTTCCAGCTCGTGCTCATATCACGTCTTGCTAAGTTTGAAGTTATGCTGGTGACATCGTTGAAATCTTCATTGAATGTCCCCAACACTCTGCACGCTTTTACAGGATATCCACGGCTATTCTAACCTTGTTATTGTTATTTTTTTTCATAAACAACAGTTCAAATAGCTGACTTCTGCTCTATTATAGATGACTCATCCTGTTCATTATTTTACGAAATAATTCTTTCTTTTTTTGTTTTTGTTTTATTTCGATATTTCAGAGATGAGATAAATAGTATTTCTAAGACTTTTAACTGCTTTGTGTCTTCACGATCAAGGTATGTTCTCTGATATTTTTCATAAATCTGTTAATTTTAGGTTGTTTTTGTTTGGTACTTTTTGATTGATTTGTAGATCTTTTACCCATTTTGTAATATATGGACAAAAACTTTAAACCTCCACTAGCGGCAACTTTTAATGCTTTTCCGACTGTCTTTGTTCAGCTTTTAGTATACAGTATCTTGTTTTATTCGCCAAATAATGCCAAAATTCTTACTTTTGAACTTTGACTTTGTTTCATCGATCACCTATATTACTTATCATATTAAAAACAACAGTAGTACATGTGTTTCAACATACATTAGGGAGATAAACAAAAAGTGACTTTGTTTCATGGAACAAAAAGTCATGAAACTGTTGTCAATCGTAGAGGTATCGCATCTTTGAATGTAAACAATCACAGAAAAAATGTTTTTAAACTGTCCAAAACGCTCAGCAAATTTATTTTTCCTCAAAAGTCAGCGTATCCGTTCCCAGACGTTTCCATCAGGGACATCCACAAATGCATGTAAAGGCTCTGTGCAGCAATATTAAACCAAGATGACACAGAAGCCTCAAACTGGACTGCTTATTGTATATCTGATGTCATACTGCTGAGAGCGTCGACTTGAAACCCTGTTAGTTATATTGGATGTCTGGCAATCTGTGCGTATATATGCTGGCAGTGATATCAAATATTGGTGCTAAGAAGGCACACGTGCCAGACATATTTGCTGCATAATTGAATCAGCAGGTAGTGGCAGGGCTTTAAACATCTAAATATTAAGAAATAACAGGAACGATTTGTGCGCAGCCCCTTATGAAATTCCTCAGATTCATCGCCGACACGTGCGGTTTCTATATGCTGCGTCGTAGAATTGGAGAAGCCATTTTGGGTGACATTTTGGCCTGTTTGTGTAGAGTCAAGGCACTAACTGTGCGCAAATATATCCATGTTTATCTGATGTTGTTAGTCACTATATTATATTTTTAATATCCTAGGGCACAACCAGCTAAGTGACAGGGGGGTGGGGATTGGATGAACCATTGCTAATGTGTTTGTTGAAATGTGCTAGGTGTGACAAAGTCTGCACAGGCATGTAAGAGTCAAAGCCGTACAAACAAAACTTACAATGCAAGGAAACATATCATATTTGAACATCAGCTAATCATATGGAAAGTTACATTAAGACCCAATCGTACATATATCAGCTGCGTATGGTAAAAATTGTTGAGTAGCTAGGTGGAAGCCTTGTTTAGGCTTTCTCCTTCTAAATGCGCAGTTCACCAGTGTTTTACTGTAAAGCAGTCAAAGCCAATGCATAGAACCATGCTGTAGGGTGCTGCAGGCATACAACATGCATGCTCTGTAAACATGCACCCAAAATTATCCAGCTGTATAGCCCTTTCCACCCCTATTTTACCTTTTTTGGGATCACTCACCCGGTTGAAAGGAATTAGAATGTCCTATTAGTCCTAAGGGAAAAGGTTTTAAAGTCAATTTAAGACTTTTAAAATTCATTTGCGGCCAACCTACACAAAAACATGGAAATACATATACCTATGAAGAAAAAAGCTTTTCCATCAGTGATGTGTAATATTTGTATGAGTAGCATGCACATTCATTTTTTGTCCAGGCACAGACAGCATTAGGAAATTGTCAGCGACATCAATTCCCCATTTCATATCATTGTTGAAGCTTTGTCAGATTTCACAGATCAACCTGCCCTTGTTTACACAAGTTATTACAAAGTTATGACTGTTGCTTAATTAAGATCTCGCAATGGCTATTCGACAATCAACACTCATGGCATTAAGTCAAGCAAGAAAAGATCCCCCAATAGATAGATAGTTGGATACATGTATGTTGACAGAAAGATGCACCAGTGGGACTCCAGAATGAGAGGTAAGATATATCGATAAGAAAACACAATTGATCAATTGATTGATTGATTGATTGATTGATAGATACAGTGGTTGCAGATACATAACATAGATGAAATTGACCAATACATAAACAACAATTGAGGTGACTCAGTGTCCATCATTCATGCCAATCAAGATTCAGCCAATCAGTATCAGCCAATCAGTCCGTCATCCAATCAAAATCCACTCGGTGACAGCAAACTGTTGAAGGAAAGCCGCATCACCGGCACGCATTCCGGGTAATCAAATACCAATACTGATTATCCGCATGTCTTAAGTAATTAAACGGAAGGCTGGAAGGCAGCAGCGTCCGCAGTGTTGAGTTTTCAAAGCAATACAGAGCTTGGCTAAAATAGATGAGCAGTATCAGAGTACAGATGTCTTCAGTGATAACGTTATGACTACATCCACTGTCTACCAACTTGTGACAAATAAACGATACATCAGGAGTTGCAATTTTAAATCATCAGAACATGTGAGAACTCAGACACAGATGACTGTTGAAATCTGATCTTGTTCAGCAAAGTTAAGCTTTATCCATACTTTATTACTTTAACTTGGCAAGTCTTATAGGTTAATTATCAGATGTTGAAGTACATTTCCCAGATATGAAGCTAATGGGAAAGCCACATGCTGTCTCTGATCAAGGTCCTATAAACTATAAACAAAAAAAGACTTTAATTTGAATTCAAAATCATATCAGTCTTTAGACTAAGTGAAGTTTTTTTATGTCTACAAAAATTTTATCAAAATGAACAACTGACAAAAGTATGGTTTATTGACAAAAAATCATTTAACATTTTGGGGTGGGGCAGGGGGGGGGGGGTAGCCAATCCAGCTACTGATTTTCAAAAATATTTCTGCAAGTATTGAGGGAGTTTAAAGTTTTGTATTTGAGATAGAAATGGGAAAAAATGCACCACCAGTAAGCTTCACAGTGATAAAACTTAGCCACTGAGAAAATACAACCTGATTATACCAGCCAACCTAGTTTATACCAGCCAACATGGTTATACCAGCCAACATGGTTATACCAGCCAATACAAATACTAGCTAACATGGTTATACCAGCCACCATGCTTACATTAGCCACCATGGTTACACCAGCCAATATAAATACTAGCTAACATGGTTATACCAGCCACCATGGTTACATCAGCCACCATGGTTACACCAGCCAACATGGTTATACCAGCATATATAAATACCAGCCAACATGGTTTTATCAGCCACCATGGTTACACCAGCCACCATGGTTACACCAACCAACATGGTTATACCAGCCAACATGGTTACACCAGCCAATATAAATACCAGTCAACATGGTTGTACCAGCAAATATAGTTATTCCAGCCAACATGGTTATACCAGCCAACCTGGTTATGCACAGCCAACATAGTTTATACCAGCCAACATGGTTATTCCAGCATATGATCACAACAGGAACTTTGATGCTAAAGAGTTTCACACTTGGTCTTCCACAGAGACATTATTTTCTGCCCTCCTCATCTTTCCTTACCCTTCTTTAAAGGTACCATAAGCCTCCTCTTTCTCCTCCCTCTAGAAACTGTGTGAAAGCTCCCATAAATCAATTGCCTTGGGAACCAGCCGTCTGAGCAGCAGCTCCATCTGTAGACGTAAAGTTTGGAAGTGCAGAGAACAAACTTATGTAGACTTTTTGATTTTTAAATTCCAGAAGGAATCACAGAGAGGATGAATTGAATTTTCACGTTGCTGATGGTGAATTTTTAACAAATAATAATCCAGAGGATTTAAATGACAAGGGAGAAGTCAAATGTGTTCACTACAAATGACCTTCAGGGTTCCTAATAAGGGGATTTTTAAGGGGTGGGCCACCCCTCTGTTTTTTGGAGCAATCCATTCATATGTTAATACCTGTACAAAAGAATACATCTTCACCACAGAGAGATATGCAAATTATGTATTGTTATGTACATTTGCCACCCATCTGTTTTCCCAAGCTGTGGAGAACACTTGACCTTGATTTGAGTTTTCCTGAAAGGGCTCCTCTCTCTGAATGTTTTGAAAACTCTGACCAAGACAAAATACTGTATTTTTCTTGTACACTTCCTGAGTACTATCCACACAGCTTCAACTGTGCGAGACACATGGTAGGGACAAGTCTGTTTCATACACAATGCCCATGAAAATTATCCTAACTGTAAACCCGAAAATCATTTCTGTACGGCGCGATCGCTTCAGTCAGCAAGATTGCCTCGGGCCTCAGGCAGTTCAAAAATAAATCCAAAATGAGGGGTGGGGGGTGGGGAGAATGCAAAACGTTTATTACTGACACGTGCAGTCTTTAAAGTACACGACCAAAATATGATGCAACTTCAGAGTATCTGTTATTAATGCTTCCGTCCACAGCATGCCAGCTGTAATTGGCAGGAATGCATTGCATGGAGACTGGATCCGAGACATTCTTAAGATCCTGTCATTTGTGAATAATAAGTTGATGCTGGGCAACATGCTATCTAACTTTTAGGATTTCCAAACTTTTTTTTGAGTCAGGTTGGGAAATTCTTGAAATTTCCTGGAGTTAGTGCTGTACTAATTAGTCTAGAACCTTTTCCGTAGTTTCAAGACCCCAAAACTTACAATAAGTTTTGGTTTACTAAAACTACAGAGAGATTTTGGACTGCTTGTTAATACATTTACTGTGTAAAATTTTCTAGAGTCAAAGAGAAACTTTTGAGTCCATGGCATGTCAAACTAGCTTAACCCTTTCACTGCCATGGTTTGACCCAAACCCATCGTTATCAATGGTGAGTGTGGACCTGTTTACAGGAAATTGGGGGTGAACAGCGTAAAGGACACACTGATGCTTGAATCCTCTCTCTATAGCTACTTTCTAGAGAATTTTATATTTGTAGTTCTTTTTAAAGTCTCCTCTTGGTTTCTTGGCAACCGGTAGATTCTTTCAACTTTCAAAATCTTAAACTTCAGTTTTGCTGTCGTGCATAAAAATACAATTCATATTGTTGGAAAATGGAAAAAAGTTCAGAATTCCACAGAAAAAAAAAGTTTATCTTTTCTAACAAAATATCAAATCGTTGATGGCAAAAAGAGTTGCTCGTCTTCATTTAGACAACCGTTGCCTGCTAAGATCTATCTATGCATGCCAAAATACTTACACTCAAAGGATGTTCTCAGCATTGAAGTTTCTGAAAATGCACAGTCACTGTCAGCACTTTTCAAACTATGATATTTTGAAGAAAACAATTAGGAGACAATTATAAGATAATGTAGATACAAACATTTACTGCAGTAACAATTGGAGGAACGTGAAAATATAAAGGATGGTGTAATTTTGATATGAAAGAATCCACATAGAGTTGTTCTGTGGATTTTGCCCCAGAGAGTTTTCCTATGAATTTTGCCCCACCTAGAGTTTTTCCATGGATTTTACCCAACTTAGAGATTTTCCATGAATTTTTGCTCCACCTAGAGTTTTTCCATGAATTTTGCCCCACCTAGAGTTTTTCCATGGATGTTGCCCAACCTAGAGGTTTTCCATGAATTTTGCCCCACTGAGAGTTTTTCCATGGATTTTGCCCCACCTAAGAGTTTTTCCATGAATTTTTCCCCCACCTAGAGTTATTCTATGGATTTTGCCTCTCACAATTATCTACAACTTTGAAGTATTTTACTTTTACCTCGAAAAAATTAGCACCAAAACCACAAGTTAAATTTGTCGAAGATGTAAAATCTTTTCATCTGAAATCATGACCTGTTTATGTTAAGTCTTCACAATTTATTATCACTGCAGGACTACAGGCCAGGCCAGTGTGCAAGTGAGACAGTTGGTTACAATGTACACCAACAGTCTTTCTTACTCAAAGCCTGATTGGTCGGTTTAAACAATCATGTGACCAAACAACATTAGCATGACTGAGATGGATTATGTTGTGGGGGGAGGCTAGTGTACGGGAAAAACTCATTTTCACCTCACTGACTGCTCCCCAGTGTCAGCAAGGGGCATGTTAGAAACATGCATGTATCTCACTGTTAGTTTTTACGTTCCTAAATGTCTTTTCATTCTGTACGGCTTGGTTTAACACCGTTGAACTCCGTCAAATCACTGCTGTCAATGAGACTATCAAAGCTGTGCCCTCTGACGACATTGATTGATGCCAAGTCAAACTCATCTTGTCAAAAGTATTAATAAAGATACAGCCAGCCGGTCAGCAATTCTCCCCAACGCGGCTCTACTGTCACTGCAGGGCAACTCATTTCACACAACCTCCCCAATCCCATCTGCCCGAATTTATTTATTCATCGTTTTCTTCTAACCACAATGAATTTCATGTTATTTGTTTATTTATCTGTTTATTTATTTATATACCTGGCTGCGGTCATTTCCTCGGCCTTGCAAGTACTTATAGGAGAGCATGCTGCGTTCAGCATGCTAATAAAATACAGTATTAAGCAGTGGGGACAACTCCCAGACTGGCATATAAACAAATAGGCCATCCCTAATTGCTCTTTGACGGTCTTCAGTACTCCTACTAGAGTCGCTCTCTCTTTTTTTTTTCTGACTCTTTCGGTTTCTTGCCGGGGCCCCTACAATAGCAATTAATCATTGAGCAGCAATAGACAGTCACAGAATAATCTCTACGCGTTTTCTACATTTAATTTTCCAATGGCAATATAACATAAAAAAGTCAAGTTTTTATGAGGGGCTCATCTTTTCTTATGCCAAGCACCCATGCAGAAAATTAGATGGCACGCGTTTGAGCATTTATTGCTATTACTAAAAAGTGAACAGCACTGATCCAATAGTAAACATATTCATTACCCAACCCCCCTTAAACCATTGACGGCTCAAAGTTGCTGACCGAGACCGAGGGATGGTAATTTCTGCGTGGTGAGTGCCTTTGCTGACTAGCTCTATGATTAAGTCCATGCAAAATGTATATTCTGCCTGATCAAGTATGATAGAAAAGCCAGGGTGATACTGCGGAGTGGGCAGAAATGATTGAAAACTGCGTCAGACTGGGTTTTAATTTCATGATCCGAGTTAGCCTTGTCTGTAGGGATGGGTTGGCTGTACACGCAGTGCTGGGTTTCTGTGTTACCTGCTAATCGAAAGAGAACCGTCTCTATAATCGTTCCTGGTTTACATTGACGTATAATTTTTCCTGCATGAAAATTCAAATTTTTTCTCTCTCATTCCATGCTCAAAGGGCTTTGTCAAACAGTAAAACAGTAAAGAAACATAATTAGGACAGCTGTTCTTTAACATATACATAGTGGCGGAACTTTAATGCATCTGGAATGCTAAGGTAGACCTGTGAAAATTTTATATGCCTCACTGTTCGCTGCTTTAATTTTTCATTTCTTCATCAGAATTTAAAGATTTTCTATGTATGTCTCCTCTAAGTATCAAAAACGTTGATTTAAGATAGCCATAGTTTAAGTTTTCATTTTAATTGCTCCCTGATTTCTTATTTTATTTTATGATTGCACGTGCATTGAGTTTTTGAATGAGGATTTTTGTCTATTGTAAAAAATGCCTGTCTGCCGTAAACTAGTTCATTAAGGCATAGATGGAAGTGGTCGTGTGGAATCTTTGGTTATTAGAATGCGAGGAATTGTAACAGCTTAGCCATGTGTCTGCTTTTCAGGCGGGGGTTGTAATTACGACATTGAATTTGTACATGTGTGCATCTAGGCATTGTGAACCAAATATTCAACAGACTGCATAGCCATGAACATCGGACAAGATATTCACCAGCTGATTTCATCCTGAACTGTTGGATTTTCTTTTTAGGGGTTGGGAAAAAATTCTCACCAGGTTGCTGCCAAAAAAAAAGTGCTCATTTAAATTTTAGAATTTTCCAAGGCGCCGAGAAATAAGGTTAATGAGATGATACGTTGGAGACTGGCCAACGACGCTTGTATTGACTCCATGACTTTTGATGGTGAGTGAGGAATGTTTAGCATATCCGCCGCCGTGATGGGTTTTTCACCCAGCTCTCCATCGCGCCTTTGTGTTTTGCGATACTTGATGTTTCTTTTGTCACAATCTCATTACCTGGAAGAACAATTTTATTATCTTTAATGGAGGAAATCTGTCCGCGTGTTTTCAGTTGGTTTTAAATAGAAAAAAAAAGACGGTGTCCGTATCACCCTGACTAGTGATACACCTTGAAATGGGTTCTCGCTTTTTTTTTTTAACTTTCCGCGACGGGAATAAATGACGGAGACTTTTCAGTCAAAGAGATTAAACTGTACCTCTGTCACTGCAGTTGATAGATCTTGTTTTGATGTAGTTCGCTCCTAATACCATACTTCACGCTATCTTTCACCTGTCAAAAAACTTTTCCACATCTCAATTCAGCACTGCACACCAAGCCGGCAGCTGTCAAAATAAGATAGCCGACAGACAGATGCATTTGGCAAATTCAAGCGCAGGAATGTCAAAATAATATCAGCCAGCGACTGCGCCGGCCATTAATCATATCGCTCCAATATTTGCCTCTGATTAAAACATTTTGAACTAATGGCGACCTGGCTTTGTGTCCAATCCCCGTGATGTCATCGTCAGTTTCTCCCCGATTTGAAAACGTTGCTGTTAAGTGATTTTTATGGCAAATACCAAGATTTGAATGTAGCATTTCTTTTGAAATTTCCAATGTCTGGTATTGATCCCGACAGCTGTGCTTTCAACAAAATCTTCAAAAACGGGTAGTGAATTGTAGAAGTCATGATAGGCACATGCTGAAAATCTCGGAGATGACAGACTGTATCAGCCTTCGACTGTGCCTACTACAAATGTACAAGTTACACACGTTTATCAATACTCACTACAGTGTACTTCAGCCAACTTTTACTTTTTAGACACTTTCTTCAACCAGTAATTTTTTTTTTCAACATTCCAAATCTACAGCTTGATTGAAGTTATTCTCTTTTCCAGTATTATTTATTCATTTTTATTATCCCTGAAATCTTCTTCACTCACAACAGCTGACCCTTGACCTACAAATTACCCAACCAATAAAATTTAATTCTGTCTGACAGTAGGTGGCTTCTAATTTTTTTTCCCATTCATAGTACTATTAATTAGCCGGGAATATTCATCTCCACATTCAAGTCTTTGTCTGTTTTGCAACACAGCAGTGAGTTGATTGAAAGTTCCAAGCATTCATCTTGAGAAGCAAGCAAATGTCTCTGGGTTTTTTTTTATCCTTTGTATCTCAGTATCAAATAATCTCTTTAATCCTGAAAATAATTTTATAGATTGTGGATGAGACGGTACACTTCATTTATTGTAGGCCCTTAATAAAACAGGTCGGGAATGTCAACAGAGAAAGGGCAAGAAAATTGACACGAGTAGAGTTATTACAGAATGGATGTTCCTTCTTTGTTCAGTGCAGATACACACACTGCTGTCTGTAGATTCACCAACTTAATTTTCTGTTCCCATATTCACAGCAAAGAACAGACTCCAAATAGATCTTGTTTCAGTTTACATGGAATCTTTCAAAAAAATGAAAGTGACAGATGATGAAAAAATAACTCTCAGATGTTCGTGTAGGTTCTGGTTTTATTAAAGCACGATTATACGCCTAAACTAATGGCGTGTATGGAGCAGAGATTTCGAAGCATTGTCGAACTTTCACAATCCTTGTACAAATTTTGTGTCATATTTCTGCGTCCTGGGCATAGAAGATGAGTAGTCATCGATAAAGCAAGGTGGTGGCCCCTCATCAGAAGCATAGTGAGCTCCAATGTCTTCAGTTAACCTTCTGAGCCGGGCGCCATAAATTTTACACTTCTTCTGACAATCTGGTGTCATTTTTCATAATTAAACCCACAGTCACAGCATCGTGCCCCCGTGTTTCAAAAATGAAAATTAATTTTCTCGTTTAGCTGACGGGGTAATGGCAATTTCCCGCCGCAGCAGCATTCGCTTGGCAAGGCAGTGGCAGAATCCCACAGCTCGCAGAGAAATCACAGTCTGATTTTAACATGAGACAGAGATTTTTTTTCATCGGTTTGACTTCATTTTCAGCCAGGGATCTTCGTTTCTAATTCCTTCACTCGCATCCCCTCAGTGGAGATTACGGCGATATCGCATGTATCAAATTTTGCAAAATTTAATAAACCCCCGAGTTGCCCAAATACTTATTTGTGTACAAAATTGAGACGAGCGACGCTGCAGTGCAGTCGGAATCTGAAGGAAAATTGATAAGTCAATATAACAAGTGACACAATAAAATCTTGCGCATTACAGTTAATGTAGGTGCAGATGTACAATTATTAAACGCAAGGTATGTCAGACACTTATTAAGGGGACACTTGGCCTAATAATTCATATTTTAACATTGTAACTCACTGGATGGCCTTTGAGTGAGGTTGATAGGATTTCGATTTGACAGTCTCATTGCTCAGTGCTCTCGTTATGTTGCCTATATTTATATAGAAATTCCAGACCGCTATTGTGCATGTCACTAACAGTTCTAATTCAAGTTTCATTTTTTTTTATGATTTTTCCTTTTGATATGCCGCCGCTCTCTTGACATAAGGGCGACCAGATCTTTGTCCCTGTAAGAACACTTTACAATTAGGTCATTAGGGTTGTATACACTGATATATGGGATCTTCTTTATTTTATTAAAATCTGAAAGCTGGGATTTATTGCTGCGTCAGATTACCCCCATAAAAATATTGGCGAGGTTCTACCGTGATTTCACATGTCTGGTTGTATGTGACACGCTGTAAACCTTTATCAGTGGCAATTTATTCCCCCAGATTTTTTTTTGGAGGGATGCGAAAAAAATCTACACGTTTTCTTTTGTTCTTACATTACAGCAAATGTCGCTGGTAAAAAAATTGTAATGGAAAGTACAACTTGGAATAGAGAGTAAAATTTGGAATAGAAAGCCGGATTGATGAAAAATCTTAGGGTACTACCAAAAATTTTAAAAAATGTGGAATAATCTCACTCTATTGTGTTTGTCAAATCTCTTCTGGAAAATTTGATAATAACAGATTTTATTTCACTCTCGTATATGTTTGCCATCCAACTGACAGTGGTTTTGAGTGTAGCGCTGAGCTGGGGTAATGACGTTGAACAAAATGAATAGAAAAAATTTCAGATCATCATGCGCCTAGGAAAAACATGAGAAATGGGGTTATTTGCAGATTATTGCCAGCCGAGGGCTGTTTTCTTAGGATTATTACACCCTCAAGATGAAATTTATGTTTATACCTTCAAAATAATGGCCGTGTGATGAAGGCACCTTTTATTTGCCACTACTCATTCAGATTCTTTCTGTCCAAAGCGTTTATGCTCCAGTATGAACAATAAAGCCAAATTTGCTTCTGAAGTATTGGCCATTAGAAAACAAAATTGTTTGAAAAATGACTCCAAAAATTCGGTTTGCAGCTGGTACTTAGGTAGCTATAATGATCCTATATGGAGTGAAAAAAAAGAAAAGTTATTCTCAAGAAAAGAGTGAATTTGTTCAAGAGCTTACACAGTTTGTGATTTAATAGCGCCGACTGCAAATAACTTTACCCAGCGTATTTTGTGCTCCAATAATTTGGAATTCCAGGGCGGACAACATCGTACATCATTTCCAGTGACTCAATGTAGCATTTGACACTAACACTTTCGGCGTGCAAAGTCACAAACGCTATATGCCTTTCAGTGACCGTGCCGCAACTGTTTCCCAATGCTGTTCTCGATCTCAGATTTCACACTGTACACATGATATTAATATGCATACTTTTACTGTACTTTTTTCTATACATACTTTTACTGTACTTTTTTCTTTGTTTCTTAGTTTGTTTTTTTTGACCTGGTCATTATCTTTGGTTCCGACACATTGTCTGAGGTCACAGGTCGCCTTTGTGGGTCATGAACTTTCCAAGCATTATGACCCTAGGGAACCAATGAAATCAGCGTAACGGACCATTGTTTTGCATGTTCAGTGGTGGATGATCCAATCAGAGTTAGGCATTGACAGTAGCAACAAATAGCATTGCAGCTTTGCATTCTATTCTTGTTCAAAGGTTGAGTAGAAGACTTGTCACGAAGTATGATCCTGATTTAAATTAAAGTTGAATTTAATTTAAATTTAATTTAGATTAATTTCCTTGTTGTTGTATTGAATTTTGTTTTCCTCGCTTGAATATATTTTACTTTTATGACTGAACCAAGCACGATAAAATCATGCATTTGAAATTGTTAACATAACAACTCTATTTCCATTGTAAAACGTTTTTCAACCATTTTGTTTTGGAGTTTAAAGAAAGTACCACCAAATTATGTTACTATTCTACTAATTACCAACCAAAGTCAGATTTGTTTTAGCAATTTTGCTATAATTTTTCACCATAAATTTGTTAATGTCAGGGATGTGGTAAATGTTAAAAACTGCAGGGTAATTCATTTGGTGGAATGCAGGGGGAAAAAACATCAATTCTTAGCAATGATCCATTCTTTTCCCGTTCATCATTTGTGATTGAAAATGTTGGATCATGTATCATTTTGCCGTGTCAACACCGGAATGACACGGGAACAAGGAGCTTGTTAGAAGGTTACTGAGCAAACAGGCAAGTGTGCAGATGTCTGGGTGCTGCCATAACTCAATTTTTTTTTGCACAAAATGAATGACTCCGAACGATGTTATTTGAAAAATTGCATCGTACTCTGCAGAACATACCGGCGTTTCAGATTACGCGTTGTGCGTGGAGACGTGTATTCAAGAAAGGGGAGATCACCGTAAAAGTTTAAATAAAGATAAAATATTGAAGGGTCATATCGACATTACCGCTATAACTTCTCTTTGTTTACTCATGCGCGTCCAACTGAAATTGGTACTGAATTTTTTATGCGGAACAGAATTTTGTTATAAATATGAAATGGCAAGGGAACTGCCAGAACATGAGGGCCGTAAATACAGAGATAGGAGAAGCTGATATGATAGTCACGGTGTGGCTGCTCTAACTCAACTAATCGTGTCCAAAAGTCACGATAATTTCCAAATTTTGTCCCTTTTTGCCTCGAAAGAGTCAAACAGGCGAAACAAGGATGTGAAGTTCAACCATGAATCGCAATCTCTGACATGTAGTGACTTTCTACATTTCAACTCAAGAGGGCCTTTACACTGATGAAAATAGCTAATGCAAGAGAAAGAGAGAGAGAGATAGGGAGAAAAAGAAGCGGGGCTGAGTTAATCATTTGCCTTGACAAGCTGCCGTTTTCAGCAGACTTCCCCGCACTCTCCACAGTCTATTCTCTCACTCAGCTCCTCCAGGAATTTGGGAAGAAACTTCAGGGACAAGTGAGCGTTGACCTCTTCTCAGTTTTTATCATCACCATTGATTTTTTTTTCTCTCTCCTTTTTCCATCTCAAATACCTGAAATTGTTTTCCTGATAATTTCTCCAATCCAACTGACCATCACTTACAAAGCATATTTCTTTATAAAACTTGCCTTTATGGTCATTATCCAATTTTCCCTCCTGCATGGAATTTTTTTCCCAAGTGAGAAAACTTTCTTTCCAGAAATACTTCTTAAACTTGAACCATTAGTGAAGTTCATCTCTTACACTTTGCATCTTTAGTGATGATAGCCATAAGTATCCTAAGTGATCCATTTGAATCTGTTTTAAATATGCAAATTATTCATTTGCATAATAATTGATATGTCACATGTTTTTGCCCATTGTTGCATATTATCATATGTACATGTATCATCTTATCACTAACTGTAGTAGGTTTCTTTTCAGTTGATAGAAAGTTAGGCAATTTTTCCACAGTATGGTACACTGTCTTTATTGATGGTCTGTGATTATGAGCAGGAAAATTTTCACAAATTTTCAAGTGTTTCTTATATAAGATTTTCTGTCTGTTGATCAAAAAATTTACAAAAATTTGTATCCATTCATATGCGCACTTCTGTCGTTATTGCAAAACAACAGCTAGACAAACTTAACACTACACAGTACAGTCGATAGCTGGGTATAACAAGCTACAACAGCAAAACGTATTGTAGTTTGTAGCAAAGTTCGATCTGTATTCTGCCATTGTTGGCTGTTGTTGCCATTTCTGTGTCGTACTCACAGCATCAAACTGCATTATAGTAGCTGGATACAGGAGTGCTGTTTGGTTCTGTTTTGTAGCAGCCGACTACAAAATGAAAATTTTGACTGCAGCCTTTATCTTGAAGTCCAGCAAAACAAAACAAGGTGTACTTTGACGACAACATGACATACAAATATCCACAGCATCATATTCGACTTCCATCTCAGTATGTCATTGCGATACTTGTATCACGATATCTGTAATGTTTTACTGCAGCTCTTGACCCCCAACATAATATGACATTCAAAAGCCAACGGCACTGCATTTCAGGGCAACATTTTAATTGACTACAGCAAAACATGTCCTGACGCTTTGGTGTCCTAGGCTTGTCTCATCATTACAACTCTATCTTTGATTGTAACTTCACCACAATGATACATGACAGTACATCACTGTCAGAATGTCATGCTGTTGTTTTTTGTACATGCATAGACCCTCTGAAAGGTCTGTGGTACATATTATCATATGAAAAACAGGGGGAAACCATCAACAGGATCCCACAGAAAACATTTATCCAAAACCTTATAATAATCCTCTTGTTCACTATGTCCTCAGATTACTCTAAGCAATATTTTATGTGATATTTAGCACATCACAGTACATCACCTTTGTACATCATACTTTTTTCTATCTACACATATCTTATTATGTTAAAAGAAACAGCACCAAATATTAGCTGTGAGTGTTGGCTTTTCAAACAAGGGAACATTCAGTGCCGTATTAACTATGCGAGAATTTAGTAGTTGCCAAGACAACAAGTTGCGATCCTGTACACTTTTGTCGGAGGTCTCTGAGTGCATACTAAATCGGAGAATCAGAATGCACATAGTTTTAAATGCTACACTTAAAGCACAGATAAAGTGTAACAAATTGTGTGCATTCTTCACCCATGCTTAACCACATAAAAATGAGCGAGAGTACGTCAGAGCCCTTATTCTTAGATAAGTCTGGGACCGTGTCATAGTACGGTGAAATGTCACAATACTGAGATATAATTACATCGATATAAACATTACCAGGCGTTTTGACACTATCCAACCACCGAGTTAAACTGCATGTACAGGCCCCCAAAATGCAGCCGCCACTTTTTATATATGGTCTGCTTGATATTAAGATTAACAGTCCATCAGTCGCCATTTGAGCATATCAATAACTCAGCAGACAGTGCATCCATCAATCTGGCAGGAGAAGACAAAAAAATTCCGCAAAGATGGAACGGAGAGGGGAGGGGGAAAAAAAAAATCCCAGAGCAAGCCTGCAATTCAGTGAGGTATATGGTGTTTTGATGTTAATCATGTGTTTGTGTGTGGAGCAGAGATGATGCACTCTGGGCGAGCACCATTATAGTTATTTATGACTGGCCTGGTAGCAAAGGTTATCAAAATTGATAAACAGAGAGTGTGATCTACAAATATAGAGGCTAAAGGTCTATAAATCCATAACCAGAGAGGCAGGTCTCTACCCACCTGCGCTGTCTCTCTACTCCATTTTAAACTCTTAAAGCAGGGTCTACAGGGCCTGTCTGCAGATGATAACTTTCCATGCCATCCCGCATTACCATGAAATGCATACCTTTAATGGATTTTATTTTCTTCGGAGCAATTTTAAAATGTTTTTTTCCCCTCAGTTTTTTTTTTTTGACGATACCGAGGACATTTTGTGAGTAGTCGTATCTGTTATCAGTGGTAAGTAATTTCGGCTGTGTTTGTGAAATGAATCAACAGATGCGAAACCCTGTATCCTACAAATCAATTTATTCTGTATTCCTATTCGATTGTTTTGGTTTTTTTTCAAATAATGTATTCTGTACTGCCTATTTTCTCTTCACTTGCTGCATGTAGCACTTTATGTTTGCATCTGCTGCGAGCCGAGACGCGAAATCAAGCTCTCAACCTTTTTCAAACCGTTCTTCAACTTTTCTTACAATTTTGTGGTGCGCTGGAACAGCTTCACAAAGATAGTAATAAATTTCTCCTTCTTAGTGAGCTTGTTTTGCCGTAATTCCCACTTGTCAAGCGGGGGCAGATATCAGACCCAAGACAAATTGAAATCTAACCTAAGAGTGTTTACTTACAAAAACTCCGTTGATCCCACCATTCACAGGTATTATTCCATTTTAATATCTTTGACGTCCCTGGTATTTTATCGCCCAAGAAAAGCGTTTTTCACAAAACCTATCTACTCTATTCATCTTTCATGTTGTACACTTTGTAAAAATTAGCAGGAAGACCCAAAAGAGACCAGGGAAAAATACATATAAATGTCAGAGCCAGCAACCCCATAAATATTCCTCTTATCCGCCTGTAATCTGAAACTTTGCTTTATGACAGCTCAGGAAGGCAAATGGGATATGAGTGAAATATTGCCGACAATTCCCATGATGTTGAAGTAACTCGACTACAGCTATGAAAAATGCCAGCCAGAGATTTGTACTTCGTACAGATTAAATTCTCAAGCCCCATACAGCTGCACTAAATGTACATTTTATGATTTGCTAGGCCGACAGAACTTCTTCTTCTCCTCTCACACAGATAATATTTCAATCTCTGAGTCAATTACTCTGTTAGGTCGCTGCCTGAAAGACGGGTTAATCTTGATCCAGAATATTATTTATTGGTTGACTTGCGCTCCGAAATCATATCTGGTGGGAGCGGTATATCCTGGGAAGATCTCCGGCAAACTTAGGGATGGTTTCCAGGGAAGATTAGTATGGTCTCACAAGAAAGACACATCCCAAGCAGGATTGTCACATTTTGTGTTGGAATATGTTACGTCCTCCAATCGCTCACAAAAGCTATTTCCTTTCATACATCTTCAGCCGAAAATATCAGGTGCGAAAGTTCGATCTGTTATCTAAACTCTTACCATCATCCACTGAGTATAAACAAAGTGAGAATCTTAGTTCTGGTATCAGGAATTTGAATCAAAGTTGCAAGAAAGGTAATTTCCAAACTGTAATCTAATAAAAAATACTTGATTATCATTAGCATACCTTTGAGCAGCATTCATTATGATCTTGTCATGTGAAAATTGGCAATCGAAGTTGCAACAATAATTATTTACGAATTGTAGATCAAATAAACAAACAATTGAACATCATAATTCTGTCGTTAGTGTGATAGTTTAAGTCCAACGCAAGGTGACTTTTTCGCTTTTGAACAAATTATATTTTGATATTTTGGAAACGATGACAGCAGCAGGTCAAGCCGATGATTTTTTTTGTCCTGCTATCGTAATCTCACGATCAAAAGTTATCGATGTTGAGTATGAACATACATGTATTTCGGGTACATGAGTCTCGTATCTTTTGTTCTTAATCTTTGATATTCGAATATTGAGAACAGAAATCTTGATTATCATTTAAATTACATCTTTGTTATGCAAACAAAGGCCCCAGACAGTCTGGAACAACTTGCCGGCGGCTGAAAATTTTTCGGCTTATTACCAAATATGTAATCATAAATTACCATTTCTTGTTCCATTTTAATTTCCTAATGTTATCTTGGCATTGAATTATGTAATTCTCTCTCTCGATGAAATCGTCGAGCAGAAACATTTTCTAATGTCAGGAGGTATAGTCCGATAACAATCCTATTTGAAATTATTGAATGGCAGCGTTTAAAAGGTCAAAATAATTCAAGCATTCACTGGAGGTAATCTTGTGAAATTTGCGCATGTCAAGCTTTTCCCGGAGTTTTCGGAACGAGAGACAGGGAATGTGGCGGTGATCTGAGGGAAGATTCAATTTGGTTTCAGAGAGACCATAACGTCGGGTTCCCTGTCGAAACATTACATCGCCCGGCACTCTTCTCCTTGAAGAACGAGGTATAGGCAGTTTTCCCTCGACAGCGCACTTCCTAATAAAATTGCTGCCTTAAATGTTTCTTCTGTATTGTGGAAGTCATTTGGGAGTGTAACATACATTTGGATGCATTAGAAAGCAAAGTTTGCACATAAAAATATTTCCTGTCCGAGTCAGTGTTTTTTTTTTAACTCTACAACACTGATGATACTTTCTTCTCAATAATATTCCTTTCACCATCTCATATCTCCTGTCGTATTCAATTTTCATATTTTCTGCCTTTCATTTCCTCAATGCGCCTTTTTCCACTGATTTTTTCTTCTTTTTTTTATTCCCGCCGAAATTTTTGCGCAAATATTTGCACTTGCTTCGAAAAGTGACTTAACTGACAGCTCCAATGGAAGTAAATTTGAAATTGATCAAAAAGCGAAGGTTAGATGTCAGTTGAGTTTCTGACACAGCAAACATATAATGCGGGTAATATCAGGTCTAATAGAATAAACTGACAAAAATTACAAAATGTTTGCGTAGATTCCTGTGTACTCAAAGAATTAATGCTGTCAAAGTTATTATTGTCTACTTCCACTGTACTTGTGTGTTTCAGAATCCCGGTGTTTATCAGGATTTTTTTTTCCAGTGGCAAATAGAGTATTTTACTAATAGAGAATTTGTCAACAAAACACTTTCCAGGAGAAGCATTTTATTTTTGAGTTGTTTTTCCACAGAAGTCGTACATGAAGAAAAGCAGTTTTTCAGTTCAACTGTTCCAGATTTTTATATATCGAATTTTGCAAAATCACTCATACACTGTTGATGATGTGTTGTAATTATGAGACATTTATCACTCACATATTACCTACTGTGAGAATTAAAACCGCTTGCCCATCTAGCAATAGGTGTAGAAAAACTGGCAAAATCCTGAACATGAAAATGATGTAAATGTTGAATAGCTGAGATTTCAGTTTAATTTGATGGGTATTATTCATGTATCCCCTCTGTTTGTACAGAAATCCCTATTCAAACATTTTGTTTTCTGCGTTAAAAAAAAAAGTGAGGTGAAATGCCAACAGATTGAAAACGTAGTATAGTAGGCAGAGATGGGCAGTATTGGGTGTCGTACAGGATGTAAATGTCTTTGTCTGAAATCCATACTTGCATACCCCTTTTCCTGTTTTGGTGCCTGTCGTCTTGGCCAAACCGGCATAATTTCAAATGACTTGAAGGAAAATACAGAGACAATTACCAAGTCACTAATACAATGCATCAACTCCGTTCCTAAAAACCAACTTTTTTTTAAATTTTTTCTCTAAAAACAAAAGGATGGGCGAGTTCAATAATTTAATGACACCTTTGCACAATGATTCTATATATGAGACAAGACGGATGAAATTCACAGCCCATGTGAGAGGGCCACTTATCTAAATGGTTGTTTTTACTAGTTTTACCCCCTATCTTGTCAGTGACGGGTCTGCAGCTTGCTCTCAAATTTCACATTAAGCTTTTCAAAAGTATTCTGTGTTTAGCTCAAATTATGATGTTCTCTAGATCTTTGATCTTGAAAAGAAAGTGAATTTAAAGAAAAACGATGGAAAAAATGTTTTCTCTCTTCTCACAGTTGCAAGACATGTATTTTTTAGTGCTTTTAGATTAATCTCTGTTAAACAACATTATTTTTTATTGATGAAGGGGAAGGTAAAATTTGGTCATAACACTAGAATTCTACTTTGCATCTTTTTTACCCGGTAGTACTGGCATACATACCTGCAAGCTTTGCTTCGATGTTCAACTGTTTTTCACTCATGTTGATATCTTGCCATTCTCTACCACTTGTTTTTCTGAACTTTACATTAAGCATTATTTTTCAGCATGTTTTAGTCATTTTTTATACCCTATATTGTCAGTAAATATGCATCTTTTCCAGTGAATTTAAGAATTGGAAGTCTTGTAGAACGCTTTCCCATAATTTTAGAATTTTTTGCAGGTTCCAATTTTGTCTCCATTTAGTTTGTTGAACTGGTTTCTTATGTAAAAGTACAGCAGAATTGTAGTCTGTCGGGTGGTGATAATGAACAGCGTATAAAAACAAACTTTGAGTACAGATGTTGAATAAGAACTATTGGTGAACATGTTCAATGCAGTTGCTGTCCAGGGCTGGAACTTCTTTTGTAAAAATTGTACAGAGTCGGTAATAATATTACATCAAAAATAAAACTCATGAACAAATAATATTAAAACGAGATAATATCAAATCTCCCAAAAAAGTTGTCATAATGAAGCATGAGTGACTTATCAGTCAACCTTTATACAAAGACACTGAAAAGTATAAAGTTCTTATGCTGTCGTTTCATTTTCGTCAAATATGACGATAAAGAAAGTTTCTATGAAAATTTGGGAAGAAACTCATCTCAGTTTTCATCTCACAAATAACATCATCATGAAAGATGTCACAGGATATTAGCATCAGTTTGTTTCTTGATTGATTCCGTGTTTTTGCGAGCCAGCTTTCCATGTAGTCAATTGCCACAGTTTATTTCCTCGTTTCTTAAATTTCAATAATAGTATTTTTCAGCCGGACAGGTTTATTTTGTTGTTTTTTACCTTTGACCTCCATGAATGATTAAGATGAAGAGCCAGGCTCTGCCCCGTTCTTTATTTTTTTTTTTCTTTCTGCCTCCCATCTTGCGGTGTTCAGTCAAATTAAGAGATGTTGAATTGGGTGATAGATGCGAATGCAAACTTGAATGACAGATCCATTCTGCGGCAAACTCCGTGCATTAATTTTCATGTTCCAGCTAATGACCGAAAATTCAGCATGTCAGATTGCGGCTAAAGCATTTTGTTTTGCTTAATCGCAATCAGAAAATACTACTCGGACATGGCTATGTTCGCTGAAAGTGCGTGTCGGTTGTTTCCCCCCGTCTAAAGGACCATTGTGCTAGTTGGGAAACATTCAGTGAAAAAAAAAAATATGAAAAGTGTAGGCACATCAGCAAATTACATTTGTCGGAGTGAATGTGCGTAACTCTGAGTGTAACGTTTCATTGTGTCCTACCCCCGAACAAAAGAAACACTCATTTAACTAGACATGTTCTTGTAACTCCTTGATGTCTTAATTTTCCAAAAAATCATGTTTCTTCATTGGGCATATTTATGCTACATGATGGCCCATGAATTGAGTCTCAACCAGGCCTTTGTACAAACAGGAATTACATTGAGTTCTTGGTTGAATGCAGTTGACACATTTAGTTTGACATTTCAGTGTTCGTCAATGGCCCTGAAGTATGACATCTTGTTGGTGTATGAAAGCACAGGAAAACGGGCATAAAGTGTCGTAGCATTTGCTTTATGAATTTAAAAGCTTATAAAAGTTAAAAAGATTTTCCTTTCAGCTTCGTCATATGTCATCTGCGAGGGTCTTTCGGGGTCTGTCATTGTGTTAAAAACTTTGCCACTTTCTTTCCATGGATGAATAGCTGCCACTCAGAATCGGCAAACTCATCTTTTGTTTCGTCGGTTACACCGCAAACTCACATCCATTAAACTGTGACAAGATAGTCCACACCTAGGACCTTTACCTGTCAGACTTTCATTCATCTCTCTTCAAAGAATTAGCCTCTGATGACTACGATGACGGCAGCTTTTAAAATCAAAAACACAAAAAGATTAGAAAACATAAAAAGGGGGAAGGAAATACTAAACGCGCCTTCAGTTTTTGTTTGACTGGCTTCCATACACATGCATGCACACATACGCAAATACAAGACTCTGCGCTGTGATTAAAGCATTTGAAATGCCTGGGACTTCAGATATGATCTCAACTGTGCGCGACTTTAGTACGATCCGAGCTGAGAGTGATGCAGCACCGTGCGATGATTTATGTAAGTTCTATTTATTCGGACTCAATAATCAATACCTGAGCAAATACGGTGATTGTTAGGGAATTGTAGAGGAGGTTGTATGAGGCCAAATGTGTCGGCAAGCTTGGCCTTTATTGGTTAACTAGCTGATCGACTCGGTGATTATTGCTGGGATAAGAGTTAAAGCTGCCTTTTGTGAAATTACGGCATAATCGTTTTAAACGACCCGGAGGTTTTTTCTCTGTTTTTTCTCCTGATGGTAGGATTACTTGCATCCAGCATGATAAATGTTTTCGCCAGGTGGGGATTCAGCTTAACTGATATGATGACAAAAAAAGGGAGGAGAGTTCAGGGAGGGGGTTGGGGGGTGGGGAGATAGAGTGCAGGTGTGGAGATGGTAATAAAAGTCTGTATCGTCAAAAGGAGAGCAGTTGCAGGAGGGGGGGGGGTTGGGGGAAGAGATGGGGAGAGTGCAGGTGTGGAGATGGTAACAGAAATCCTTGTAGTCAAAAGAAAGGGAAGAGTTCCAGGAGGGGGTGGGGGATAAGATGAGTGCAGGTGTGGAGATGGTGACAAAAGTCCTTGTCAAAAGAAGGAGAACAGTTGCGGGAGGGGGTGGGGGGAAGAGGGGAGAGAGTGCAGGTGTGGAGACGGTAACAGAAGTCCTTGTTTTTGTCATTGGGGGTTTGAACGGTTCTGAAGAGGTGGGAGGGGAAAAGCGATGTTCCCTGACTGTGATGGAATTGTACTGACAAAGATTAAACACGACAGGGGTCTTTGTATCCAGTTGAACACCTCAGCAACTGATTTCCACATGTTGTTACAGATACCCAGCAAGGCAACCAGCTCACACTTTTTTTGTAGACCAAGAGCCAGCTCTCCAAAGTGAGCAGTCAAATGGCTGACATATTTTCCAGCACTCTGAGGAGCGAGGGGGAAAAAAAAAAAAGAAAGCATCTTTTCTTTAGCTGATCTGCCTCTCCCCCAAGAGTGCCAGGCTCTGTTTTGTAACAGTGAAAGAAATGATTGAGAAATAAGTAATAGAAAAGAAAGCTTTTAACAGGGCCATTGATACTATGACAGCTAAGAGAAATATCACACAAAGGGCTTAAGCGTCAGGCATTCACTACTTACGCATATTATTTTTTATTATTGAAGTTCGCTCGTGGTTTATCCACAGGGGCATGTACGGGATTGGAACACAGTGCTCTTATCAAACGAGCTTGTGCCGGCTCTATAATTGCTGCGGTAACTGGGAATAGCGATATGCCAGATGCAATATTGAGCACAGGAAAATAATTTTTTGATGGGCCTTTGATAAGTTCGTCGTAAGTTGTTTTTAGATGGTGATCCCATCCTCGGAGGGTTGGGTTTTTTTTCTCCCCGTTCCCTTTTGACATGTTTTTAAATCTCTTGTCTGCAAAGCATGTAATCAACTGGCACAGGCTGTGCGCTGTAAGCTCATGTTCATTCATGAGCCGCGTTAGCAATGACCATGTATTTCACCTGAAGATAAATCACCATGCTGCGTTTCAAAGCTATGAGTTTGTGGCCTTGGCTTGGAACTTGCTGCCACAGCTCCTCTCCTTCAGTGACGGCTACCTGGCCGTCATCCCATGCATACCAAAAAAAAACCTTCCCACTGTTATAATGTATGAGCTGTCCGAACATCTTCAAACAAAAAAAAAACCAAGACCCCAGACAGTGACCATGGCTGTTCTATTTCACGTCTTTGTGAAAGCTGTCAACACCATGTAAGCCTAAATCTCATTTCTTTGTGTTTCTCCGCAAAGTAGAAGTATCATGATCAAAGAAGTCATCCTGAGTAGGATACCTTTCTATTGAATCAGGAAGGCGTTCATTCTCCTCTTCCTCAATTTTATGAACTGTATTTTTTGTCATCTGGTTTGGTGAGTAGTGTAACTATTGACTTTGGGATCTGAAAAAACTTACAGCAGTAAATACTCATTTCCAAAATATTTGTGTCTTTACAAAAGGTTGAAAAGCAACACTTTATGTGCCGTTTGAACTTTACAAAACTTACGTGAGCAAATGTGAATTTGTGGCCGCGCTGTAACTCTTATGTACTGGCCTTTGGGTTTAAAGATTACAATTTTAACTGGTAATTTAGTTGCCCCTAATAATAACTTATAAAGACTTTTTTTGAATGCCAGAAATCTCAATGCTGAAGGTAAAATATAATCTTAGAACCTGTTATGCAGATTATAACTTATGAAACAAGCCCTCTGTAGGAACATTCTGATATGATCTCTCAAAGAATAAAATACTCAACACGAATAGTAAAATATAAGTATGTTCAAATCTCTGTTTGATTGCCAGCCTGGGAGTAAAGTATCATGTAATACAAGGAGTTATAAAACTCTGAGGTCATAATAGGACAAGCAGACGGTCTGTATTTCCAGAAAAAAATAACTCAGATCGGAACTACCCTATTAATACATAAAATGTACTCATATATGTTTCGTCATGAGAGTCAGATATTAAGCTGTTAGCAAAGTGCTGGCGAAAACTGTCCTTGCAAAATGTAATTCAGTTGCTCTTGTCGGGATTTATCTAAAGTGAAAGCTTGTTCTCACAAAAACTTTAATATCGGATTTATTTTCCCCTGCTGTCGTGGCCCAGCTTTTAAACAGTTTTATACCAGCCAAAGCGTAAAATTCATCACATTATGTCTGAAATTGTACATTTGGAAAAAAAAGGCCACTTTCTCTTTATGAGAGCTGCGTAAGGGCTTTGAAGAGCTCATGGAAGTGGGATTTTGACATGAAATAAAAATTAGACTCAGCAAGTCGAGTGGAAAAAACAACAAGTTCCTAAGAAGTTTTGAGAGAGACCTTTTCAGCAAATTAATGACAGAGAAAGCGGCCCTGAATACTAAACATATTAATAAAGAGATTGTAATTTTCCAATGGAAGGTAAAAATAAAGAGAAAGTACATTTGATGCTGAGATACGATGAGATTAAGGGCCAATTCCCAAGAGGAAGTCCTACAATATCACTGGTAATGTTCAATGTTGCCATAGTAATGATCATTCATTTGGTTTTTGGGTGGTTCATGTTGCTTTGTTAGACAGCGACGTCTGCTAAAAACATCTTGCGCATTGTCTCATAGCCGTATTATTGCTTTGGATGAAGAATTTTTGGCTAAGTGCTTACTAAATTGAAGAGTTGCTTGATATAGTTACTGGAAGGTGTATGGGTTGATTATTGAATCCCGGCCACTGATGATCTCTCAACGGAAAGTAAACATCCTATAAATATTATATTGACATCACAATTACTCTGAGCAAAGTTTGTAAGAAGTGATAAATTTTCCGCCGTCTCGTCGAATATCTCGTCATCAGTCTCATATATGAATGGAAGCACTCGGGCTTGAGCTGTTTCCGCACTGTAGTTCATGTTGTGTAGAAAGTTAAGTCAATAATTGAGGCGAACACAACGCGCCTCCCATGATGCTGTGAAATGTCCTGTTCATATTTGCTTGCACATATGGTTATTCCCGGCGGAATTTCTCTAGACAAAACGGTCATTGCCAATGATTCCGATAACGAGCTTTGGCTATTAATTAAGAAATTTATTATAATTGTCTATGAAGCCCAAATGAAATTTGAATTTATGACTATATTCTTCGCAGCGGAGCGTGACTAATTTTGAAGGATCGTGAAGAATTCTGAGCAATCATAGGCATTATTTACGAACACACTCATGACCGTCTGTTTGTCTGGCTTGTGGTTTGACAGTTTTTCGGTTAAATCAACGTCAAAATGTCAGAATTCTTGTGGTTTGCTGGAAAGGCAATAAAAATGATTTAGAGGGAAAAGTAACTCTTTTTCAAAAAGTCCCAATTTCCAAAATTAAGCAGAATTTTTTTACTTTTTTTTATGCGAACAATAGGACTGATTTCTTGTGACATCACTGTTCACTTATTAATATGCATAAAAAAAAAAGCTCATCAGAATTTTTCTGCCAAGGGCTCCAGCCAAACGTACCAGGAAGTATTACACAGATGTAAAACACAAAATCTGTCAAAATTTCTGTTGACAGAGGCCACAGTCGGGCACACAGTGCTATATTTAGTAACAAAACAACGATCGTGATCAGCGCCTAAAGCCAAATATCAATACATGCCATCCCTCAATCGTTGAAGAATTCAGCGATCAGAAGCAACAGTTTTGAGTTCAATCTTTTTGATCCCTTGTACGTCCAGCTAGCCTCCCAAGCCACAAAGGTCAGAATTACACTTCTTAAGTGGATTGTTACGTTACAAATCCCATGCTTTAAGTCATGCTTTGTATCTGAGTATGACATTAGTCAAACGCTTTTTTCCCGCCCCACCTTTTCTCTGTCCATCTTCAACTTTTTGAGCCTCTGTGACCGTAAGAGCAGTTCATCATGTTATCCTGAAAAAGAACATGTATGTGCTCTGTGACTTTCAGCATTTTAGTTTCAAAAAAGACAGAAAAAATATTCCATTAAAATGCTGGATAATTTACTCTGCTCGCAAATTTCAAGTACGTTTTCATGGTATTTGCTTTTTGGTTTCTACGTTTCTCATCGTATCGACTGATTTTTGTTTGCATTTAAGAAAGGTGGTAACTTTTCAACAGGCAGTGCCAAGTGAACCGTTAATCTCCACCCAAATTGTCACCTCTAAAGTTGTTAGGATAATTTATATCCACGTCTGGAAACCTGAATGAAGCTTTCCCATTTTCTTTCAGGCAACACACGGCCGTCTTTTGGGAAAACAAAAGAGAAAAAAATTGTCATGGCGACTTCACTAGATTTAGAGTTTTTCAAAGTTTTAGAGTCGTGAGGGGGGGGTTTGGGACAGGGATGTAATCTGGCTGTACCTACCAAGGGAAGTAGCATCCATTCCAATTACCGGCCGTCCATGTGAGAGTTTTTCAAAATCTTTGCTATTGCTTTGTTTGTATGTTTCTTTATTAATTGTTTTCAAACTCCCGGTGGAAAGATTTATTTTTATCACAGGTGGCAATTTGAGACCAGCCCGGGAGCAGAGGTAATGAGTTTTAGATCAGATTGCAACATTTGTGTGTTTTCGGTGCTTTTTCATCACACCAATAGAATTGTACACACAATGTAGATATGGTTCACAATTGTCAACATTCTAAATTCAAGCCAAATGAATATTTTATTATCAACTGCCATCTCTGCCTTCTTTATGTTTTACTTTCTATAAGCGCTGTGTATTCTTTCCATTATTAATTCATTTTTGTAAACAGTCGGGTTTTTTCCCATTCATGAAGGAAAATATCCAGTCATTACATTACTTACTGATTCATTTGTCCAATTCATTATCATTTACCTTTCATTGACAAACTGACAGTCACTGCAAGATATTCATTTGGTCATCACTAGTTTATTGGTATTGCTACCAGTCATTTATTCACTTGCTCATCATTCATTACCACCGATTCATTGGTTCAAGGTCATTTAATTTATAATAATTGCAATTTATTCATTTCACTGTCCAGTTATTTACTGACTTGTTCATGGCTAATGGTACACTATTCAGTTGAACATTGTCACTTCATTTGGATATCGTCGTAAATTATCCCATGCAGTCATTTTATCATTAGTCATTGTAATTTATTCATTTTTGATCCTTTAGTCATTTGCTCACCTGTTCATTGTTCATAGCGATTTGTATACATATGTTATCAATCGTTCATTAGTTCTGTGTCAGTGTGATTCATTCATTGAGCCATTCAGCGATTGGATTTCTTGTTCGTAGCAAATGTTGACTGTAGCAATTCAGTGTTTCATTCACATATTCTGAATTATTTCAATTTTGTAATTATGATGCGTGTTTTCATGCAGCTATAGTCAGTCATTGATTCTTGATCAGTCAATAACTTGTTCATTTGGGCATTCTTCACTCGTTCATTTTCTGTCACTGTTCATTACAACAGATCAACTCAACCTATCCTAAATGAATCTGGTATTAACCCATTGAGTGCCAAAGTCATTTTCTGTTCCCTTTATAAAAATATATTATAACCCAGTCAAATTTTTTCAGATTTTTCCAATATTTTGATCGAAAACTGTAGCCAATGAAAAATGACGTCCATTTGGTCCAAAATTATCAAAAGAATATCATAAAAATTCATAAAAATTGGTAAAATGTTGCACTAAAATTTTGATGGGAAAAATTACAGCACTCAAAGAGTTAAGTGGCAAGTGTTGATGTACTAGCTGTTTCAGACATTGGCTAAAATAATTGTAATCATAAACACAGCAGAGATCAGCATTGATTCATGAACAGAGAAATCAATACAACTATAATTCAATACTCATTTATGATATCTTCAAGACGTCATCTTCGGTATAAGTTACACAATCTTTCTCCATTCAAAAGATTAATTTAATTACAAGTCAATATACAATTCAGGTTTGACACTAGTGCATTTGAAGCCTTAAAATGGAAAGCCTAAGGTTCTGAATTGGTGAAGAAGCCTGCTTTTGATTACTGCACTTCAGTCAACAGCATGTCTGTACAAAAGAGACAGTATAAGATACCTTAAAATTACATTCAGTTTATAGGTACTGTATTTTTGCTACATTTTTTTAATCTTAAAAACAGCCACAATCTGAAAAGATTCTGTTTTCGGGAATGATTCCTGTACTTTCTGACTTTTTTGAGGAATTTTTTTTTCCTGTATGACGTTGGCATGCAGGTCTAGTAGCGAAAAATGTTGATGGTCAGTTGCAAGTGAAACATTCAAATGTGACCTTACACTGATGAGGATGAAAGGAAAGCAAGGCTGTCCAGTAGAATAGCAAAGTTAAGATCGATAAGCGGTGTCAAAGGTTTGTCACCTGGCCGTGTTCAGAGTCGTGTAGCATTATGTTGATAAAGGAGCGTTGGATACAAGTCAGACAAGACCATGATAATCTCCACAAAGTAGGTTCAAAGCAAAACACACACACAGTCACCCTGTTGCTTATAGTGACGTGGTGACAAGTTATGTAGGACGGTTGCTTTCATTTCTGTTGAAAGTTTCACAACTCAAAGGCCATTTTTTAGCAACTCAGCCAGGTTTTGAAGTCAATTCACCATCTCGATTCAGTGACTGTGAAAACAAGAATTCAACATCACAACCAAAAAAAAAAAGCCAATCACTCATCAGAATTCTGCCACCTTTATACTGTCACATTCCCAAAAGCTTTGCTCGGTTTAGAGACAGCCAGGCTGTTGCATTCTGGGAAATTTGATAAAACACATTCTCCCCACTCTTTTTTTTATCTCAGGGGAGTAAAGAAATAAAAAAATTCTGAGTGTTGAATCTCCCCAAGTAGAAAAAAAATATGTTAGTCTTTGTCTGCTTTAATGTGTCCAATGCGATGATCCCTGTTTTCAAATACAATTGCCGATGATAGCTTTTGTTGAGGAGTTGAGCAGCTGACAGGTATAGATCTTTCATTCTATCTGTTTCTGGACAAGGTTCACGGATAACAGTTATGGCTAGTTAACTCATGTCGGGGCCTGGAGGAGGAATACGGTAGCCGCGCCAGTAGATCATACTTGTAATGACATAGCTGTCACATCAGCACTGATTTCCATCAAATCACTTTCTGCAGTAAAAGCCATAAAATCGTCGAAAATTTACCATGCAGACATGTCGCGCTGCCATTTACCGACACGGCCGCCGTCCGCTCCCCTCAAATCATTTGTAAAGAGGAACCAATGCGTTTTAAAGGTTAGGGGAGGGGCAGTTCCAGGTCTGAGAGAGAGAGAGAGAGGAAGGAATGGGCTCACTTGTTGTGAACAAATTTTCCGGATGAGTAGTTATGAATGACAGAGTGTGTTTTCCATTCTGATATATCACCCTCCCTCTCTCCGTTTGAAGCGTGTTTTCACACCCACCTGCTAAAACATCAGAGGGATTGTAATCACTTTCAGCTTCCAAAAGAGGCTGAGAGCTGAGGTTGCTCAAAAAATAACCCCGCTTTGAACCAGTTTTCATCTACAATCCATGCAGTGATTTGAAGTTTTCACATAATATCAAATCACTGCCTCTCTTTCTTTCTGTCTCCCTTTTTGTCTGAACTCCCCCCGTAGGCTAAAAGTATTAATAAATGGGCTTTTGGAAGTATAAAGTTATCGAGGGACAAGTATAGCTCGCCATCAGAATCACTAGGGGAGTGCTAAAATTTCAGCCCATATCCACTTTCATTAACAAACAGAAATTATACTATAATTCTTCTGTAAATTAATGTTTAGTGTTGCGGATGAATGAGTTGGAGGGAGCGAGTCTATGCACGGCACATGCAGAATCAGGGAAATTGGCTCATTGTCCCCCTACATCCTTCACATTTTTTATATCTACTCGGCGTTATTATGCAAAAATCCCCAGCAGGCATGTATAAAAGAACGCCATAAATGCGACGGTGTCAAGCCCTTTCAGACATTTTACTCTAATCACTGTGCATTATTACCGTATTATTTTTCAGTAAAATGCAATAAGAAAAATAAAAGTCACAATGGAGGGTAAGTGCCCGAGGATCTCGCACGCTGCAATAAATTATTTTTTGCAATGGTTTTATTCCATTATATCGCGTGTGGTGTCTCTCAATCATATCTGTCAGGCTGAACATGGTGTACATCATTGGTTAGGGCACTTAGAGTTCTACTGTTTTAAGCCATGCATCTCCACTAATTTCATTTGGCGATATTTTCAATAGACCAACTTTGACATACGCAGACAGAAAAAGCCACTCTACCGACGACAGTGATTGAGGGGGTTTGGGTCGGTACGGGCCATCGGTTCTGCCCGCAGGCCAAGCGAAGTTTAGGTCAGACCATTACAAAGCAGCTGTTGCGAAGTGAGAATGGTCTAATTAACCGTGTCCTTAAAAACTGCTGTGATAACCTATTGCTCAGCCTTTACTTTTTTTTTCTCCTCTCTTTTCTTTTTTTTTTTTACCCCGTATAATTGACAAATAGACAAATTGCCGGCGAAGACAGGTTACAGTTATAAGTTATCAGCCAATAGAACATTGCATGGACATCTCATTACGAATAGCTGACTGCACTGGCTTCACTATAAGATTAGCTGAACTCCGAGGAGACCTGTGCTAGAGATGTATTTGTCTGTTTGTGGACTTATTCAGGTTGTCATATGGGTTTTAGCCCCAGGAAAAGTACTTACTTAAAAAGCTCTATAGTAAATAAATGGGCTTTAGTTTGGAGGGTCTCATACCCATTCTGATTTCATCTATGCAATGCTGGCTGTCAGCTTATTTAGTGAATCAATTTGAAGTAATAACCTGAACCGTGAGAGTGTAGATTTCATCTCTAAATTTACTTCATTAATGGTTTCGCCCTAAAACAAAATGGGACGGACCAGGAGGGGGAACGAGAGAGAGAAAGAGAGAAAAAAAAAATTTCTCTTTTCTCTTTCAGCTTGAGTTGCTGCATGATATTTTTGTGAGAGTACAGTACGCTCACTCAGGTGACGAGGATGATGATAGGGGACACTGGATAAACTCAGATAAAATGGGATTGCCATTTAACAAAGGGCGTGACCGAGGGTTAACAGGATTGACTTTGCTTGTTACCCCGTGACTGTCATTGTGTGTGTGCGCGTGTGTGTACTTTTTGTCAACAAACATTTTAATTCCATTTCCCCTAATTTCTCTGATGGCAGTTTGCCCCTTAATAGGACCAGGGAGTGATTTGAGCGTTACTCTGCTATGACAGGAAATAATTTGAAAAGAAAGCCAAGAGTTGTCAAACAAACCCCGGGGCGTATATCCTGTCACTTAGTGTATTGCCTCCTCCTCCTCCGCGGAAACAAGCAAATACATGTATGCATGCAGCGCCTCCCCCCCCTCCAATTGCTGATTTTAAACATTAATGTTGAGATAGAAAACGCAGATTTTAACGTTAATGTCCAGATAAAACTGAGCAATCATACTCAGTGAGCACCGGTGCCCGTGTCAACCCCACAGATGATATTTGGGGTGTTTTGGCTGATTTGCTTGATAACCTGTACCCTACCTTTTCACACTCGGGACAGCAGACACAGTTAAGAATCTCCCCAGACAGCTTTAACCTCCGTGCACACAGCGACAGTATCCCTTGCCTAGTCTCCTGCACCGTGCTGGGATTGGTCCCACGTCCTCTGCACTTGTTACCGGGCAAAATTAACAATCAAAACATTGATTTCCAGCCAAAGGAACTCGTGTCCCCCATGAAAATCAGAGATTCCAGCTCGTGATAGGGCCTTTTTTGTAAAGAGATGGTGATGCTATTTCTTACCTAAATATCCCAGTCGCTATCTTTGCCAAAGAAAATGACTTTTTACTCTCCCAGGACTTTTTTAGCTAGTTTTCATAATTGCGAAGTGATGGATGAGAAAGAAAATCAGGAAAAAGGAAAATACGTGTGCTTGGTTCAGAGGGTGAGTCAGTAGCTTGATGGACGCGGCTTCCATGCATAAAAAACTCATGCAAGTTTTTAGCCTCTCATGATATGAGCGCGGATGAAAATTCAGATGACTTCATTTCGCAAGGCAACTCCCTAGACAACGGGCGACACAGGATTTCAATTTACAGCGCCGATCTGCAATTCTCAACATCGAATCCTCGTGTCTAGTTGGGGACTGGGCTGAAAATTTCAATATCAAATTGGTATGGCAGGTGGTCATGACCCGATGTGTGCACCCAGGCTGACTCTCATGTCCTGATTCTGTATGTACAGATATTCACCATATCAAATGATACGTTGCCGCCGCTGCCGCTCAGCCATCACACCAGAGCCTCTGCTCAGCACGGACTTTTGATCTCAAAAAAATGAAATATTTCAATATCAAATTAGTAGAGCAGGTGATGGTGACCTGATGTGTGCGCCCAGGCTGACTTCATGTTCTTACTCAACATGTATAAATGAATATATATTCACCATAGCATATAAGATGACTTCAGCTCAACAGGCTGAAAGATTATGCAGAGTGTAGACTCAGATCTAAAAAGCATGTATGCCACAAAATTTTTAGAAAATCCTTGTAAAATTAATTTTGTTCTCGGTACATTTTTGTTTTATTTCAGATTTCTTCAAGACAGACTTACAAGTCCACTGGATGATCTGGAAACTGAAGCGGCATAAAATAAAGTAAATCAACTGAGAAGTGTTTGTGAAAGAATGAGTGGCGTGTGGAGATGAAAATGTATTTTATAAACAATGTTGTGTATTGTACGTGTCCAGATATATGTCACTGCCATATCCACTGTCCCAGTAGATGCTCCGGATAGATTTTAAACAAACTTGGTACATTTCCTCCAGATACTGTTCGAAAATAACTTTCTGATGTTGTTTAAAGATCAACAAGTTGTCTTGACAATCAGTGCGGAGCACTGGAGCATTTTCCTGCCATTGTTAACGATTAGCCAGCCTAATTCTCATAACTTGCTGGTTGTCTATCAGTTTTGACATTGAAAAGTATTATCTGATCGTCAGAAAATATCCATCATGATGAGAGTTTTTCTAACTTGCAGAATTTATCTGTAATGTCCAACATCTGACTGACTGTTGTTGAAGTATTATGTAAATATTTTGCGTATTTAAGAACCAGTTGTTTTTCCTAACCCAGTTTCACTCGTCATTTCGTGAACATTTTTAATTGAAGGAAGTAATTATCATTAAGCCTCTTTTCTGCATCTGATTGGCTGTTACCATAGTATTATGTAAATATTGTTGCATATTAATTAACAAGTTGTTTTTCGTTACCCAGTTTTCACTGGTCATTGCCTGAACATTTTTATTGAAGGCAACAGTTATCATTAAGCCTCTATCCTGCATCTGATTGGCTGTTACCATAGTATTATGTAAATATTTTTGCATATTTAAGTACCAAGTATGTGTACAGACAGTACAATTTTCACAGACGGACGATAATTGTCCAACCTTGGATTAAATCATGTGAAATATTTTTGCTTACTTTAGTAATAGGAGAGTTATAAAGTAGTGGCAATTTTTAAAAGAGTATTCTGACATCAAATGTTAAAACTTTCGTTGAGATTATTTTGCATGATATAATTTGTTTTCATTTAGACGTTCCCGTCTTTAAAGGGACCCATTCTTAAAGATCTTGGTTGAGTTCAACTTTTGATTCTTCTTCAAATACGGTACTCTGAAGATTGTGATAATTTTTGAATATTGTGATAATTTTCAGCTTCTTATTCCTCTCAACTTTTCCTTTTTGAATCCATCTGGTAATGTGTCTAAGGAATGTATCTCTTGCTGGTTTTTTCCTGCAAGTTTGATGCCCGATATATTTACCATCAAACTAGACAGTTATGCAGTCACATACGGTACATCACTCGATCCTACAACGGGGGAACTAGCATTGGACTGGATTAATTTTGCCAAATTTAAAATATTATGACAGGGAAGAAGAGCTTTAACTACTGTGACATGTATTACGTGAAAATCCCCTCATTTCTTTCTGCTTTTCTCATTTTCTTTGGCAGAAATATTATCTTATATTTCTTATTTTTATCAAAATTCAGTGCAAAGTTTGGAAACTGCACACGAAAATTGGATTCTAAACTTTCATACAATTAATATGTATTTCTGTCCATGATCTCCCTGGAATTGAACATGTGATTAAAATTACTGCATAAATTTTGAGGGGAAAAATCTTTAATCAGAACATCGTGAAATGTTACAGAAAACTTCAATAAAAATGCAACCATTTGATTCCTCAAATAATGGGAAAAAATTATCATGTTTTTACATCAATAGTCGAGTGGCTTTCTCTGTTTATGGTTCTTTACCGCATTATCTGTATGCATCCCTGTCAGTGAAAATGTTATTTTTGAAATTTCTCAGGAAAGTTCTCAGCAAGAAATCATTTCCTCTTTTCTCAGAACAATATTCCCCCATGTCGAAAAATACCTGCAGCTGTGAAAAAGAAAAAGAGATTTTTCAAATGGGGCATGATAATGAGCAATTTAATCAGTATACAGGTAGTCTTATCACTTGCCAAAATTGTGTACTTGATGAAATATTGCTGCCACCGTTGATCAGAGTTCATATCCAGAATTTACGACTTCCAACCCTGCCTGCCACCATTTCCCCCCCCAAAATTTTTGTCCATCAACTTCAATCCATTCCTTTTGTCTAATTCTACAGATCATTTTGGGCATGGATTTATATATAGTCATGTCACACAAAAGTTGTATCTCCAGGGAGCTGTGAAAATTTCTGAACGTCTTGTTTTTCTCTGTGAAGGTTTCTTCAAACAAGAACTGTAGTTTTAAACTATTCATCCATCCAAAGATTGTGTATATCGTGACGTAGTAATATTGTCCACATCATTTTTCTTTAAATGACCATACTTTGAACAGCTTTTGAAAATAAAGTTGCAGGAAACGGAAGACTTTATGCAGTTTCCTACCTAAAGTATAGTGGGCACATTCTTGACAGTCATCATCTGTCCCCTAGGGTGCCTTTCATAATATGTAAATTGTAATTTAACCCCCAGGATAATGTGTATTTGTAATATGGCTTCGTGTGACCTAGTCTGCTTCTTACTTTAATATTCATCACATTATGTTTCCAGAACACAAACTTTCTAAAAAATGTCCAAGAACATTGAAATGAGCACTTTTTTAATGTCAAGTGCAACATATGCTGAAGACGCTATTACCAGTATTTTCAAATATTCTGCTTTGGAACTTTTTATCAGTGCATTCCTTTTCTGTCAAATCCTTGTTACTGTTTAAAAAGAAAGTCTGCACAAAAACTGTTTCACTTTGTAAAGCTTATATTATTATTTCACGGTCAGGTAAATATTTGCAAAACCTGTCAAAATAAACAGTGATATTTATATATTTAAGTATGATATTGTTTGAAAGTCGTGTTTTCTCTTAATAAAAATTCCCTGCTTCTCAATGAATAGTCTATATCCTTTGCAGAAATGTCAAATCAAACATATTTTGCAATTATTTTTGAAAAGATCTGATCATACTTTGAGTAGCAAGTAAAGAGAATAGAATACTTGGCAACAATTTAGACAGAATGTACGACAGAGACAGATATTCCGACTCGAACTTTTACCTTTTTGGTCTTCTGCTTGTATGAACTCACTTAGAAACATGTGGAGCAAATTAAGTTTTTACTGTCTAATATTTGAAAAAATTGAAAATTCAATTTTCCCCATAGATTTAACACAGGGTTTTTGGCAATTTTAAATTTGAAATACCATTTCATTATAGGTATTTTGTTTTTCAAGTATCAAAATTTGCACCTTTTATATCGCTGGTTTTTAGTCCCCATGGACACCGTCCGGGGGGACTTATAGGTTTGGTCGTGTCCGTGCGTGTGTGCGTGCGTCCGTGCGTCCGTGCGTCCGTGCGTCCGTCCGTCCGTTCACGCAGATATCTCAGAGATGCAAGGAGCGATTTCATTCAAATTTGGTACAAGAATTACTTCATATGTCATACAGATGCACGTCAATTTGTTTTGTGATACGATCCAATATGGCCGCCAGGCAGCCATTTTATTACGATTTTTTCATGTACAGAGCCATAACTCAGGCATGTTTCAACTGATTTTATTCAAAGTTGGTACAAGGACATTGACCAATGTCATAGATATGCACGTGAATTTGTTTTGTGATACGATCCAATATGGCCGCCAGGCGGCCATTTTCTAACAATTTTTTCATGTACAGAGCCATAACTCAGACATGTTTCAACTGATTTTATTCAAAGTTGGTACAAGGACATTGACCAATGTCATACAGATGCACGTGAATTTGTTTTGTGATACGATCCAATATGGCCGCCAGGCGGCCATTTTGTAACGATTTTTTCATGTACAGAGCCATAACTCAGACACGTTTCAACCGATTTTATTCAAAGTTAGTACAAGGACATTGACCAATGTCATAGATATGCACGTCAATTTGTTTTGTGATACGATCCAATATGGCCGCCAGGCGGCCATTTTGTAACGATTTTTTCATGTACAGAGCCATAACTCAGACATGTTTCAACCGATTTTATTCAAAGTTGGTACAAGGACATTGACCAATGTCATAGATATGCACGTGAATTTGTTTTGTGATACGATCCAATATGGCCGCCAGGCGGCCATTTTGTAACGATTTTTTCATGTACAGAGCCATAAGTCAGGCATATCTCAACCGATTTTATTCAAAGTTGGTACAAGGACATTGACCAATGTCATAGATATGCACGTCAATTTGTTTTATGATACAATCCAATATGGCCGCCAGGCAGCCATTTTCTAACGATTTTTTTATGTACAGAGCCATAAGTCAGGCATATCTCAACCAATTTTATTCAAAGTTGGTACAAGGACATTGACCAATGTCATACATATGTACGTCAATTTGTTTCATGATATGATCCAATATGGCTGCATGGCAGCCATATTGGTTACAATTTTTTCGTGTCCTTAGCCAAAACTTGGGCACGTCTCAACTGATTTTATTCACCGATTTTATTTAAACTTAGTACAGGGACATCGACCTATGTCATACATATGCACATTGATTTGTTTTGTGATACAATCCAATATGGCCGCCGTGTGGCCATTTTTTCCGAATTTTTCATGTCCGGAACCATAACTCAGACATGTATCAAGCAAATTTATTCAAAGTTGGTACAAGGACATTGACTTATTTATACATATGTATGTCGATTGGTTTCACGAGATGGTCCAATATGGCCACATGGTAGCAATTTCGATATGGTTGTTTCATGTTGAGAGCCATAACTCTGGCAAGTCTCAACTGATCTTATTCAAACTTGGTACATGTACATTGACTTACGTCATACATATATATGTTGATTTTTTAAACAGTAAGATCAAATATCGCTGCATGGCGGTGAATTTGTTACAATTTTCTAATGTACAGAGCCATAACTCAGACATATTGCCACCAGTATCATTCAAAGTTGGTACAAGGACATTGACCTATTTCATACATATGCTCCTCAATTTGTTTCACGTCATGTAGCAGTAACATGTCAATTATTGAAGTTTCATAAATAGGCTGATATGTCAAGAAATACTGCATCAAATTCATGAAACTTTGTACAGATGTTAAGCTCACATTGCTTTAACATTGAAAAAGACATTTATCAGTGTCATTTTAATTAATTTGTAATTGCATAAGTAATTAACTTTCCTAATTAGGGTGATATAGCCACAAATTAATACAACGTCAAATGTGATGAAACTTGATACAGATTTTGATCTCATAGTGTTGTAAATACTGCATCAAACTTTATGAAATATGGTACAAGTGATAATCTGTTAAGTGTTAGGATTGTATGCAAAAATGTTTTGCAACATCCTGTTGATTAATTCCTAGTAGACTCATCTTATGAACTTTAGGATGGTGGCCTACTTTGGTTTTATGTTTTCATCACCATGGAACTCATTCTTGGCCATTGAGTGCCATCTGTATCAAAGTATTTTATCACAGACCTAATTAATGAAGAGGACTCTATCCTCTCTGAGGACATGTAATCAAAGTACCCATTAACAAGTGGGGACTGTGTCATCAACGATGACTTGTTCATTCTTGGTTATGGAAGAGACTTGTTTATGAGGAAAGTTCTAACAAAAGTTTTGAACTTTCAATTTTTATACATGAAGTACCTAAAGGTGATTTATTAACCTACATAAAGTCTCAAAGACAACATAGGGCTGTTGGCAGATGCGATGTCCACATATTTTTATCTAACACTTTTTGGAAAATTATGCATGCAAGAACGATGAAAATACCACTTAGTAGGTTAGTGCTGGGTTAACAATGAATACTGAAAGACATATTTTACAGTGCAGACTACAATCAGAAACGACGGCCATGCACGCAATGCTGACAAAATTTGTCCATATTTCCAGCAGCAATGTCCAAAGTTGCACGCCTGTAGCTGTATCCAGTTACAAACCAGTAACCGCGAACAGCACTATTCCACGTTTGTAAAGTGTGCCAGTCACAGTGTGACTGTGAATATTTTTCATTCACCTTTTTGTCATTCGAACCGATGGAACCATTTCAAAAGTACAAAAATTACGATTCTCTGAAAAAAAATTAGTACATGCTTCTACTATTAAGGTAGTACGTGCCTCAAAATTGAAAGACTTGAAATTTTGTTCAAACTTTCTGTCAGGAAACTTTGAACCATTCACTTTCAAGATCAAGAATGAAAATCAGGGAGTCATCATGCAAACTTTGGTGCCAGAGAAACAAATTACCCAGTATTTATCAACGTTTGAAATTAATTCAAAATGGCCGCCATCTCTGTGTTAACTCTACAAGGAAAGAGAAAATTTCCGATTTTTCACAAAAAGAAGCCAGTGAAAACTTTATTTACTCCCTAAGCTTCAAAATGAGCCCCCACAAGTGGTAGACCAAAATATATTTGAAGAATTTGATAGTTTGAATATCTGTTCCCAAGGTGGAGGAGAGGACTATGATGAATAGCCAAATGTTTGAATTTTGTATGAAGTTCATATAAAATAAGTATCATTGATTGTTTTGACAAAAAAATCAATTCAAGTCCAGTATTCAACTTACACAAAACTGCATATTTTATACAACAGCTATGGTGATCGGTAGAAATCTGGTCAATGTAATTTGCCAAGAAAATCATGAAAGTATAAAAAGTGTCAAAAGTTACAGCTCAAATTGAACCCAAATTTTAGTTCAAAAAATTTAAAAGTGAAAGACTCCAAGAGTTATAAAATTTATGTTACGCTTTGCAAGCCCATAGTATATTCATATTTTTACAGCGTTCATTTGAAATACCAATTTTCCCGAAAGATGGGTTTAGGCTGAATCCAAACATTCCTTATTTGTCAGTTCATTGCACAGGTTGGTCGTCAGCTTGTTATACGTCTGGCATTCCCATCATATTGTATAGTCTGGCACAGAAATCTTCAGCCTGTTATGTTCTAAAACAACAAGCAAAGATCATTTGCTCAGATACAAAACGTTCTCTGATAGCACAAGGTGTTGACAAGAAATTTACAGACACGACTGGGTTAGATATTTGACCTCTATGAAATGCTCGGTTGCAACCCACACCCCGAGTTACAAGAACACATTTCCTGATGTATGCTAGTTGACAAGTTTAAAAGGAAAAAAAAACCACTTTAAATCCCAGCAGATTTAGCCGTTGTAAGATATCCTGACAGAAATGACAGGCCGCAGATATGCCAAGGAAATCCCGGGCTGTCATATTGAAATATTTGATGGCATTAGGCATAGGTCAGAAACAGATGTACTGCAAATCCCTACAACAACATTTAGACCCTAGAAAAGATTTCAATGAACTTAGGAACATAGTGTATGTGTCAAAATTGCGGAAGTGACATCCCCCGTGGGAGTCAGGGAAAATCTTTTGGAAAAAAGAAGAAGGAGAAAGGAAAGCAACTCAGCTAGTCACGGGAATTGACAGAACCCGTTGGCTAAAATACATTTGCTTCATCTTCTACCATGGGAACGCAGCTATGAAAAATTGATATTCGCCATTGCAGATTTCATATCCATCTTTTCATACGTCATTGAGTCAAATCCGCTGTGTGGCTGCCCTCGCCTGATGCCTTTCCTTGTTCCGGGACACACCTGAAGACGACGCAGCCACGGAATGGTAATTCCAGTACTTTGCCACCTGGTGCTCCGAGCAGAACCACCTGTGTTCACGGTCATGCCGGAATGAAGAGCAAGGGCTTTGTTAATGAAGACGGAGCTGTCTGCAGACAAAGCTGAGCGTTTAGTCTTAATTAAAAGACAAGCCAGTAGGAAATGGTAACAAAATGGCAATCGGAACAGTTTCTCTTTTTTACAAAGAGAATTGATGAAGAGAAATTAAAGATGCTCAGACAAAGCGTGTAGATCGAGTCAGACAACTGTATCTGTTACTTTTCTGTTTGTGCAGTTCTCATTCTACGATGTGCCTCACTGAGCTTTTGTTCAAATCATTGCACTAATTTTAATTGATTGTTTTATGGTAAGGACACAATAGCTATAACTTCTGATTTTTCTAATTTTTGTTCTGGAAAGCAAGAATGCTATGTTGTCCTACTCTGTCTGAAGTGTGCTGAAAAATGAGGCATAAGCTTTCCAAATACTATACAATGTGTCAAATATCCTGTTGTGTTGTTGACAAATGAATTCTAGTCTGGACTCCAATTCACTTGTCAGCTATAACATTGGACAACACAGACACACAGACTGGGTTGACAAGTTAAAGACACTAAGTACTTTGTTGTGACTTTGGAATCAGAACAAGAAACCATTTCACAAACTTGCTTCCCATGAACAAAAATTAGAAAATCAAAAGTTATAGCTATTGTTTCCGGTGTTTGTAGGTATCATTCCCTTTCCACAATTATGTTTTGCTTTTTGACTTTGGATTTTTCCATCCAGTATCTTTTTTTATTCGCTTGCTCTATTGATATGAATTTTTTCTTGTTGAACCACATGTTTTCTTTAAACATGATTGGAACTAATTTAGGATCTGGAACTGGATTTTGGATCTTAATATTTTTTCAAATTTCTCAAAAGCATCAGGTGCCCTATGGCTGAATGTTGCAATATTACAAATTAGTCATAAAAGCAAGTGTATAGCTTAAAAGAAAAGCAGATCATCATTACATTTGCAGATTAAATCGACATTACTTACTCATCCAATTATCCCAAATTAGTTCCAATCGTGTTTTTACGAGATTTTGCTAAATTTTTTCAAGTTGATCTTCCTGATCTACCAAAACTACAACAGTTTTCGCAACACACATTTTTGTTTGTTCAGATAAATGTTTCAAAGTTGTATCAAAAAAACGTAACAAGATATTCACGGATGATAATGTAAAATTGTAAGTTTTCAAAACATGTTTGCACTTTAATAACAAATGTACCATAGGCATTAAGTTTCTACCAGTGGAAATACTTGTTTCATTAAGTTTGTGCAACTTTTTAATCCATAACTGTAACAAGATTCAAAGTGGCAGTGTAGGGCCATCTAAGACTAAAGCAAAGTTGTGTATCTTCTGAGATGTGTATGTATCCATCAAGGGGTTGACTTTCAGATCTTGAGAGGGACTGGTGATCAAAAATTGAAAAATCTTTTTTGGCAAAATATTCTATTTAAAATATTTGCAGCCTGGTTTCTTTTGCATAAACTTGACTTAAAGGGAAAAAAATGAAATTTTATATGATGTATGCATGTTCTTCTTCAAAGATAAACAAGATATGCAAAATCTTGACTTTCAAAAAAAGTTGCATGCGATCTTTCTGAAAACTCAATATCGAATGTGCAATTCCTGAATAGAAGTTTTCCTGCCAAAAAGTCCAAAAGAACAATCACAAAGTTGAACTTTTGAAAATTTAATGCAAATTTTCATCTGAAAAAAGTTCATAATTCAGATGCTACACGTGAAAAGTAATTCTACCAGTATTTATAGCCTTATGTATGCATGTACCTAAAATTTTATATTTTATGAATGTACGCACTCATATTTCCAGGTGCTGTGTGTCTATACAGACAATATCAGTTCATGACTGTTCTGTAAAAGTTAATGTATGCCTATGTTAGATACCCTGCATCTTTTTATCTGTCGATATGTATCCATAGTAATGAGATGAGACTGCTCTATTTCCCAGTGTCTTTCAGGGCAGTGCGTGGATCGGGGAAAATGCAAAACACTGCGCCAGAGACGCATAATTCTACCTTCATTTCTAGATCAAACTAGAACTAGGTGAACTTTTCAGCCAGTTCACCGTGTATCCACAAAAAAACTGTGTGTACATGATGCCGACGAAGCAAAGGTTTATTTTCTACACTGTGCAACCAGACAAGCCTTGTAAACTCTCCCAATCTCACTTCTCATAGCTTACTTTCTGAGACAATCAACTGATGGTAGCAGAAACTCCACCTCAGTCAAAAAAAACCATAGATGAAAACCCTCAAGAAAAGTAAAGTAAGGCTGTAGCAAGAAACTAAAACACCCAGATCATCTTTAATGAGGTAGTAGTATGATAATGTTCAGCTTTTGGATCAATTTTAAGAAACCCTATTTTACAAACAGAACTGAAATAATTCAGAGCGAATCAAAAAGTTACAGCTAATGGAGTTTTCATTTTAAAAATTTTAAAAGTGGTATGGCTATGTTTAGTACTGACAAGCTGACATATTCTAATACTCGATTTAACTTTAGCTGCTGGTTGCGTTCTGAGAAATCTCGTCACTGCGTAGGCCCGTCTCTCTCGGTGACTTAACACCACCGTCATACACTGTAACCATCACTTTTTATAAATCCATGTCAGGCGAGATTCGCTAACATTTCATCCTCAGTTCAGCAGATTTGTCAGTGTTCCTTATCGATAGAGAGCATTCTAATGACCATCAGAAAATTCCATATCCCATCTTATTCTGACAATTATTTGTTGAATTCAGAATAAATATCGAATAAGTATCTAGAAATATTTTATCTGATCTCAAAATGAATCATAATGTTCCCAGATAAAAAGAACGATGTCTGATCTTGTCTATTAGCTCATAAAAACGAAATAACATATTTAACTAGCATTTTTTTTTTACTTCTTTCCAAATCTATTTCTCTTTCTTTTGTTTGCCTACCATAAAGAAGAACCTGGTAAAACGATCACAATATTTTTGATAGCACATTTAGTCAGAAAGTGCTGTTTACTCCGTGTCAACTTGGCGTAATCTACGTTAAAGCTGAGCAGTTCTCCAGTCTGTCGGGCCATCCATAGTGTACATTTCACCATGCCAGTCACTGCCTCCATCAGTTATGTACATTTCGGCATGTCACTTTCCCAAGTGATGGCCTTCCCGAACATATTTGATGTGTACACTACAACGTCTATCATTACTTTAGGCCCATAACAGGGGAAAAAAGCTTGCGCAAAACCAAATACGTCATTGCACCGGTAGATGTGAATATAGATTTCTCAAGCTTTCAGCCCCTAGCAGGCAAATCCAAAACTCGCTGACTTCACATCCTTGGGTGTATAGATATAATTTCTCAAAGGAAATGAAAAGTTAAGTAATTTTGTCAGATACAAACCTCCATGTTTGTTAGAGTACATACAGTTTTGGCTCAGCTGCAATCTCACCAAGAAATATGCAGTATTCCAATTCCCTCTTGGAAATATGACAGCACTTTCTCAATTTGACTTTTGGCTAAACATTCACTTCCTTTTTACAAGAAAAACTGAAACTCACTTATTTTCTGTCAATGGAAAATAAACTTTTTTTTTCTTTCGTCCATAAAAGTTTAACCCTTTGAGCGCCAAAGTCTATTTTTGTCCCCTTTCTAAAATAAACCCCAGTCAATTTTTCTCAGATTTTTGTCAAAATTTTGAGAAAAAACTCTAACAAATGAAATGTGATGTCCATTTGGTTCAAATTATCAAAAAATTACAGAAATTTCATAAAAATTGGTAAAATTTTGCACTAAAATTTTGGCGGGAGAAAATAACAGCGCTCATAGGGTTAATTTCAATATGAATTCCAGTGAGCCATCAGACAGTGTTATTAATTGTGGTCCGGTATTTTTTAACCCCGATTTTTCCTGGAGTGAATTTCTGTACACCTGATCATGTAACAGTGGTGGCGACTGTACATACTCCAAACTGTAAGATTATCCTGCACTATGACTGGCTTGATAATAGAGAACCACAATTCAATGATGGAGTTCTCATTTCCCAGCTTGTCCGTGCATCTTGACTCGCATTTGCCATAATATAATTTCAGTCGGTGTAGGTGTAAATGGAAACTGGATGGCGTAAGAACAGCAACTTGACTTAATGTCCTTATATCTTTCCATCACAGTGGCTCGTCTTTAAGTGCTCGTCAAAGTTCCCCCTTGTACTGTCCTGCCAGGGGTCAGGGGTCAAGTGTTGCTTTGGCGACAAGGTGGCAGTCCCTCGTTGAACACGGATAGGTCAGTAGAGTGCTCTTTTCATCAACACCAACTTTCATCTCACTTTATGATTCATCCCTCCCTACAACGATTTATTATCTGAAATGTGGCAAGTTTGGAGCAGAGTAAAATTTTCCAAGCTGAAACATAATTCGAGGGGCATAATGAATAATTTGAGATGTATTTCCAGTAATTTTCTATATTTGAGAGAATTTTTGACATAGTGTCTTTCCGTTTTTCTTGAAAATTTTTCTCCAAAGTTACATATTACTCACCTTTATTTCAAAATGATAGTATTACAAAACAAAACTTGTAAACTCGAAATTTTTATCATCTTTTTTCTCTAAACAGTGCCCAACATCTGATATGATTTGTCCATACATCCATAAACAAAAGTCAGGATCTTTTGCTTTGCATTCGACAGCACGAAGCTTTTTTCTTTCATCAAAAGATCATTGCTTAAAATATTGAATTTAACTCCATTTTATCCACATTTTCTGTCATTGATGGAGTATCTGGCTTCTCAGATCTCAGAACTGTATACGATGAGAAGGAAATTTTACAAACAAATCTGTAATTGCAACTGTAGTCGGTTAATTTTTTAAAAAATATAAATTTTTTTGAATAGGCTCTAGTTCGGAAAAAAACAGAAAATGTCTTGGGGGCAAAGTAATCACATTAAGAAACAGTTTCATTTCCTTTGTTTGCAAAGCGCCACAGAAGACATGTCACACTTCCAGTAGACAAATATATTTGTCTTTTTCTGCACAGTATCGTATAAATTTTCACACTGAAAGAAACGGGACATCCATTTTCGTGCAAAAGTCTCCAGCTTTCCATCCCACAAATGCTCTGCTGGAATTTCCTGTCTTCAGAGAATACTTGGTCTGGTTTTTTTTCTCCCTTTTTTTCTTGTTTTGAAAGCTTTCTTAAGGGTTTTATGGAGAGTTTCAAGAGATAATTTGATTTTCACAATTCTGAATTACTTCCACTTACTGTTCTTCCACTTGTCTTTTACCTTCAACCCTAACAGATTCGATAACCGGCAAATCTGACGGAAAAATCGCTTTCGAGGGAAAAAAGTGGTGAACACAGAAGTCACACAGGGCAGCAGTAAATTAGTGTCAAATAGAAGACAATTTATCCACACAAAGAAGATTGTCTACACTTGCTTGATCAATATAGATTTTTGGAAACGATACTGTATAAGGTTGGTCTGACATACTGTGTTCACATCATTTCTAGACAGTTTTAGAGAAAAAAGCCAACTGTACCAGTCATCTATATAATAAGATGACCAGCAGTAATTCATGTAGGGTGCAAAAAAGTTATTAAGTGCAATATTTTTGAATAAGTGTCAAAAAAAAATGAAAGTGCAAATGACAAAGGGAGAGAGTTGAATACGTTATATTTTGGCGATTTTAGAAGTGAGAGGTCAGTCCAAAATAGCATCTTTTTTTTTCTGCAACTCTTCCGATGGAGACATTGTGCCGAGAAAGTTTGAGGTGCGTGCCAAGCCAAACTGTGAAGATCAATCATGTTGGTTGTATATTTTGACAGGTGAACATACAGCGAGAGAGACAGAGAGCCATTAGGAGAAAGAAGAAGTCGCGTCCTTCACACCGGACTCCATGAAAATCAGCTCCGAAGATGGATGGAAACTCCCTCGGAAGGTTCTGTATGAAATTACTCGTAACTTCTTGCCAGACTCTCACGGTGTTTGACAAGTAACCACTAAGAGTGATTTTTCTGTTTCGTGCCACTGCCAATAAGATCTTCTGTCAAGGAGGAAAATTTAAGTGATTGCCGGAGAATGCGTATGAACGGAATTTCTGCAGTCAAATCCACGTCAATTTGACTCTTAAACAGGGGAGCACTGTTTTTAAGTCAAATCAAATCTGTTCCGGTTGCATTAAAGATACACTACCAATCCTGGGCTATTTAGAAAATTCTATGGTTTCCTGTTATAGTGAAATCAAATATATTGCATTAGGTTTGGTCAGTCAGAACATGATTCTGTACACTGTTCTGTAGGGTCCAATTTATTCCCCTCATATGAAATTCACAGAGTTTAACAGCACACAGAAATCACTGGATGGAAAAAGAGGTTTTCATAATTTTTCAAATGAAAGTGTTTACAATTTTTTTAATGATTTTTAATCAAGTGTTTTTTGAACTTGCATGATGAAAAACCTAATAACTACCAAATAGAAGTGTTATAAGTGAATTTTACTTTTACCGCTGTCTTTTTTCAAAAATGTTTACAAAAAGACAAAAGTGTCAATAGTTATATTTTGAGTACTATCCCTGGTTGATCCATCGGCAACTCAAAAGTTGAAAATATCTTCTGCTTTGAGGATACCATTTACTTTGTGTGGATTGGACCTGCATAAGTTTTGCACGAGAAAATTTTCAAATAGTTGTTTATTCATGATCTGGGCCGTATTCTAGATTTTCTACTTGCAAATGTCAATGCGAAATCAAGAATGATACAAATGTACTATGAAAATTTCCACCAATGCAATACTAATTTTGCTTGTCCAAGTTGTTCAAATGAGTTAATGGTAATAAATGGGTCACTATGTTGCCACATCGGCCACTTGTTGCCGGTGTAAGCCACAAGTTGCCACTGTTTGCGGCTGATGATCACTTGATGAACCAATCAGATTCCAGTATTCAATCACATGACATATTGCCCAGGTGTCACTCATAATTGGCAAATGGGAACCATCTGGCGCCAAACATAACGCAAACTGCAGCATGAGCAAAGTTGCAAGATCGACGATATTGCATTAAGATAAACTAGAAATTGGCCAGCTGCCTCAAGGCAATATTTACCGGGATAAGCCATAATCAACGCTGGTATATCCATACTGCCTGCCTGGATGAACCACTGGGTTTCCTTGATTCCACATTCAAAACATACACAATGCTGAGATGAGTTACTGGTTGCTACTAACAAGAACCACTAACAACAGGTGTAACCACTGTCATAAGGATCAGTACGCAATCCCTACAATGAGCCACTAGTTGCAAAGACAAATTTCCATCAGATTTTGTCTCAGAGCTCCTCTGATTAATAACTTTGTGATCTCCCCAGTCTACACATACTCCAGGTTGCATTCCCAATAAAAATTTCACTTAATCCGGTTGCCAAAGTCACACAAACACACACACACACACACACACACACACACACACACACACACACACTCACACACACACTGATCAACCAAGTTAGAATCAAGTTGTTCCCTGAGTTCACAGAGCGGGTTGGTTGTATTTTCTTTCATTTTTTACATTCAGTGGTGTTAATCACACTTTCTCTCGTAATTTCTTTCACAACAGACAAGACCAACCACTGTCAAGGGCCATCTTTGAATTGGATTCCCGAAGAAAATCAACTTATTCAGGTACTTCCACATTACTTTTGTCATTGTCACAATGGTGTGTTACTCTCTATGTTTTGTTTTTTTTTGAAATCATGAATAATTCATGTCTTGGATTAATCTGGAAATCAGAGTGATAGTCCAAATGGTAAGCGACTGTGTTTTCTCCGACGCCCTTCATTTCGGCAATTTTAGTGATTGATGCGCGGCCGAGACATATTTTTTGTCCCAAATAAATGTGCTAAAATAATTACAGTATTCAAGCACGTTAAAAAAGGGCAGTGGGAAATGTATTGAATTTTGCAACGCTGGGACAGGTAACAAGAAGACTACGTCAGGGCCTGTCTGCGCTTGATTGAAGTCTCTATGATGGACGTCATCTCAGCAATCAGATGCATATAATCAGAGCACCTCAGTAGCGTCTTCTTTTACATCAATCAAACCATCTCTGATGAATTTATTCAATTGCAGGGGTCAAATAGCTATGTAAGTATTATCTCCCGGCTTAAGAAAAAAAAAAGGACTAGTCCATGCGGGATAAAGGAAAATTTGAGAGAACGTAATGAGATGGGGAGACAAGTATCTTTGCTTACAACAAGACATTCCCCCATTTAAGCTAATGGAATCATAAACAGTTGAAACATTTTCCTATCTCCTGTCTGACACATTTTGGGCTAAGTTCCTAGCTTTGAAATTTCGCGTTCTCTCGCATCTGCCGGGAAATCTGGGAAAAACCTTTTCGGAGAATGTTACTCCAGAGACTGGGCTGACTTTTTAGACAAAAAGTACAAACGCAGAGAAAAAAAAAATGCTGAAATTAGTCGTCTGAGACTTTTGTATAAAAAAAATCTAGCAGGTCTTTCTTTCTTGCTTTCTACAGGGAAGTAAGGCACTGATAGTTGTTGAAAATTGACTTTGGAAATGTCAATTGAGAAATCGTCAATTGAGAAATTAACCCTTTTAGCGCCAAAGTCAATTTTTGCCGCCTTCATAAAATATACCCCAGTCATTTTTTTCAGATTTTTGCGAAAATTTTGATAGAAAATTGAAGCCAATGAAATGTGATGTCCATTTGGTCAAAAATTGTATGAAAACAATTGCAAAAAATTCACAAATATTGGTTTAAAGTTGCACTAAAATTTTGATGGGAAAAATTACAGCACTCAAAGGGTTAAAGCATATTTTCATGCCTTTCTGTGCTGTGAAATTCCTGTATATGTATGATGGCGTTTCTCAGCAAAGTGAGAGAATAAATCCATGAATTATAGATAACAAAAGAAAAATTGATTTTGGAAATTCTGTCATTCTAACCTCCCACACAAAATGTGTTCATGAATACAGGTTGAAATCTAATATATTAAGCTGTTTACTTACAGTGTAATCTTTCTGCCCTGCAGTGGTTCGTTCGAAAAAAAATATCACTCAATTTTTTACTGTTTTCCCTGATTTTGAGGCGGTAACATAGTGATTTGCGATGAAAAAAGTCCATATAAAGGGAAAAATTGTTGGTGAAAAATAAATTTTTGGTGAAAAATAAATGTTGATTTGAAGTAGACCCTACAGACTTGTTTAAGGTTAATTCATGTCATCATATGAACGGCGTCTTCTTTGTGGAACAGACTAATCACGGATGTGAAGTGATAGAAAAAGGGTCAGGGTTTTTGACATTCAATAAAAATCAAAGACGAAGTTGACATAGAATAGGTAACTAGATACTATAAAACAAACTACGAGGCGTTTTATAGACACATATCGCAAAAATTTACATCTTACCTGTTAAAGACTATAAAAGTAAACAGTTATGTTTCTTCCCACCTAAATGATGACAGTGCTGATGCAGAGAGATAGAATTTCATCGCATTTTTCGACTCTTGATTAATGTTTGATCACATACAAAGTGCATGCTTTTTGCTCAGGTTTCACTCGAGTCGAATACACAGTTGTTAATCAACTATCAGAATTTCTTTGTGTAAAAGTTGACACTCATTCGCCCAGCCCTCGTACAATTAAGGTGTTCGCTTTTGAAGGAAAGAGACAATTTTTTTTTTTCCTGTTATGAGTGGAAACAATGACTTCTGAATTATTTGTCATTTGCTGAATTTGCAATGATGGGAGATTGTGTGCAAAATTGAGTTCATTCGAAAAAAGGGAAATTTGTGAAGGTCGAGAATTTTTTTGTGGAGATAGTATTTTGTAATCGGGATTGAGTTAATCTAGAGATTAAAATTCAGGATAGGAAATTTCATGTTGGAAAGTGGAGCCTCAGTATGGCTGTATCATCTTGTGGTTTTAGTGATTTGAGAAATTTACTTGGTATTACATGGATTTTATGTCATATGATCCGCAGTCATTGCTTTTTTGGGGGAAAAAAAATACTGAACATTGGTATCATTTGAACACTTTTTGCCAATCCAAATTTAAATTACAATAAATATTTTGAAATAGTTATTGTCTTTTATTTTTTTTCATGAAATTATAGACTTTCTTGATGTTGAAAAATAACCAATTTTTGTAATCTAGAACTATGGTCTTGTCTCAGTATTGCGTATCGCAGCTTCTCACTTTCAGATCTTAAATTTCAAACTTATTAATGGAACTTTTCAGTTCGGCAAAAACTAAACTTGGTTAGGTGGCCTCTGTAGTGCGGATATTTAAGAACATAGGGGGTCTCTTGAACGATGAAAACTTTGCAGGTCTGTCCTGACGTCTCAACACACAAGTTTATTTGCTGTTCTGAAAAATTCCAGGTGGCTGGGCAGTATATATCGGCAGAATATCTGTATGTCTTGCAATCAGCGGCTCTATGAGTCATTTCAAGTCACTTTAAAAGCACACAAATCTATTGAGCAGCGATTACAATTCTTGCATAAATATGGTTAGTTTTATTGCAGATGACAATCACCTATCTCGGTGTATATTTGAACATCTATATTTGTCCTGTGAACGGCCAATAAATCATGCCCATTGTGTTCTTAACTCAAAAGGGCCACAGTACGGTTTAAATATGAATGCCCATCCATGCATCATTCAGTTGTCAATTTCCAGAGGGGCTTGTTACAAAAATATTAGCTGACCACCCTGTTTCTTTTTTTTTAATGGTATGCGCCTTGTACTTCCCGGGACACGTCGGCCCATTCACCATGGCGTCTCTAACAGGGGAGGAGTTGTCTCCCCCCGAGGGACATCACCGACAAGGTGACATGTGTGCATTATTTAATAATTTACAAAGAAGTTCATATTGATTTCAACTGTGAGTGAGAGACTTCTGTTGTAATCAATAATTTTAACAACAATGGCATAATTCTCCGTCTCAAGGGGGGTCGGGTTCAACTTGAGAACAAGAACCCCAAGTTCTTAGTCAATCAACTAATGGTGCCAGCATTCTCCCGCTCTCCTTACACTAAGGCTTGAACTTAGCATCCCAAATGTCAGGCATTTGTCAGATACATCAATTTCCCGTTGCACTCTTTTAAAACATACATCATAAGTCGTTGCCATCTCTGACGATATTAATTCCGACTCAATTGGATCTGGTCCGGGCATTTGCGTCCTCCGAGGAATTGCCTCAGCAGAATGGCGAAGCTCCTGAGTAGAATCAGTCTTTCAACGCGGCGACCCGAAAGGTCAGATCGCAATACTCGGAGGAACTGTATGAATTATTTGAAATATGTATTTCATTAAGAGCGAGAGTCGGCTCTGATATATACTAAAGCATCTGTAATTTGCGCCGTATTTTGCGACGCACAGGATCCACAAATCAATCGGCGAAAGGTTTCCACATGAGTGTAGTCACTACGCCGTTGAGTTGCACATAAATGATGCACACAGTCCATTCGGCAGCTTATAAATGTTCAGAAACTCGCAAATTTTCTTGGCGTATTGATTGATAATGACTCTAAGTATAAACTCATGAATTATGGTTAGTATTTTAATAATAGCAGGCCAGATTTACCTGAATAAAAATAATCCTCCGCCTTAATTATGATTTATCCGTAATTTTGCTGGCTGCCGACAAAAAAAAAAAGACTGACCATGCAAGACTTGGGATTGTTACATCTTCTCAGTATTGTTGATCTGAGGAACGGTAATCAAATTCTCTGACAATAACAGCGGGCTCATTTGCTCCAGATGAGTGGCAAAGATGAAAAGAGTGGAGGAAATATTTGGGTTTAATAACAGAGATGATTCCTGACAATTCCTAATCATTGTGGCAAGTTTTCTCGCCGTAACTGGATTCATTGCAAATGATGCTGTATTGATGTTGGCAGGTAGATCGAATTCCACAATGATTATGAAGCTAAGGCCTTTAATATCTTGCTTCAACAACTTCCATTCATCCCTGACTTAAGCAAAGAAAAGCAAGGGGACCATAGCGGCTTTGTGAATGTTTCAATTACTCTATCATATTCAGAATTTTTATTTTAATCAGGTTTTCCCCAGCACCGTGTGTAGGATGTTTTACTGCGCAGAGATTTCTCCCTGGCTGAATTGTACGCTGACTGTCTCTGACCACTATTGATTTTGTGTCAGGTCATTTGAATGCAAGCCGTGCTCTTGCAGCAGCTTTTGATGTAATCAAAAAAATTGTCCTGGTTATTAGTTTGGGGAGTTGCATTTATGCAGAACAATATTTCACTGTCTGTTTTGATACGCTTTTTATGTATGGCCGTGAACTAATTTAAAGACTAATGTTGTCCTGGCTCAAATAGGTTTACACACTAATGCATCGCGTAGGGTCAGTGCAGCATAGGAATTACCTAGCCATGGTCTTGGGAAGGTTAAAAAACAAGACTGAGCTGTGGTCAGCTGAAAGTGGCAAAATGCATCAGTCAGCGGCCGCCATTTTCCCGCTGAAAAAAATTCTCTCCAAAAATTTTCGTTTTCAACCCACTTTTTCATCACTTTGTCAGTAATTTTGGTGCTGGATGCGGGCAATCGACAAGCATGACTCAAATTTGTCAATTTTGAGTGGAAAAGATTATCAAACATCAAAAACGACACTAATATAAAATTTAATGATAATCAGATTGGTAAGGAAGCATGTCGCTACTACATTGCTCGGGCTGATGGCTATGTTTCAATAAGTACTTTCTATCTTGATGGGTCATTTATTTTCTGCATTCAACAATTTTGAAAGGTTCAAGTATGTTTTGACCCTCCACTGATGTATAACATATCGCGTTTATACAACGCTATCACTTCAGATCGCCCGACTTATCATTCCGATGATAAAGCGTTCAATATTTTGCACTTGGAGTGGGTGAGTGAGGGGTTGCTAGTGCCAAATGAGAGAGATGTGACAGATTGGAGATTTTTATCTATATGCATTATAGATCATGGAGGATCATTGGTAAACAGAGTTTTCTTAAGGAACTTCAATTTGGTCAGAGCAAACACTCACGCAGAATGCAATAAGAAAAGTATACATCTTCTCTCGGATATTCCAAAAATGTCTCTCAAACAAAGTGTATTGGGTTACTAACCCTACAAAACAGATGAAGAGAAATATGAATAAAAAGTGTATTTTCTCAGCTGTCAATTTGAAATTACGGCATAGAACATGCTTTAATTACGAGTATCAGACCAAAGCCACAGTGATGATTGTACAGACAGATAAGTCTAACCAATCAGATTGCGTTTTAATCATGTTTCACCCAAAATTTTGATATGACTGTACTAAATTTTAACTCAATTTTTTTTGCCCAGAAACATTTTTACAATTATTGATAGATTTTTAGTCAGTTTTTTTGGTGTCATACGCGTGTAAAGGCATGAAAAAAAACCAACTGAATGTTGTTTTCCAGCATTCCATAACATAAACAAAGATGGCAGGATCATTACAGTATGACAAATTGCTTATTAAACACTAGTACACGTGAATTTTTTGTAGTTGTTAAGTACATAATGCAGTGTTTGTGATAATAGAGATGAGAAAGACCTTGGGATTTGTTTGCAGTGTTGCAACAACAAAACTTACAATGACAAAACTTGAACTTGACAGTGCTCAGTGATGTAATTAGTCCACCTATCAGGTCAATCAAAGCATCAGAAGTGCATTAGCGTGTTCGTCGATATGACAACGCTGCACTAATATAACAATATTGGCATAGTCTAGCAAACTTCCCAAACGAAATTTTGCTACCATGATGAGCTAATCCATGCCGAGTGTTTTTGTCAAAAAATATAAGAGATAGAACCATAGGATTTTTTTTGCCAGTTGTTTTAACTGTTTTTCCCTTCCCTGGGAAATCACTGGCATGTACAACTATTTCAGCCTTGGCCTGGGTTCTTGGGAATTTAAAAAATTCACAGAGAGCTGCATACGTTGTTTTTTAATACCATGGTTTACTGATATCAGAAAAAAGAAAAGCATAGCCGTTGTGTCCTTCACTACCTGAAGCATAAGCCATTTTCTTATAAATTAGAATAAAATAGATCATTTCTAACACGGTAGATCAATATACCCTTCCTGATAGCTTCAAATTTAAATTGGTGGATTCAAACTCTAGCTGTTTTTGCACAATGTGAAAAGGACGTGATTTTGTCAATCTCCTCTATGTTTCTTTGGAATGTAGCAAATTTCCTTTTTATTACAAAAAGCAAAACTTTTGAAAGGTTTTGCTGTGAAATTGTTTTTGCTGTAAATAAAAGTGTTGCAATGGAGCGTCAGGCTGAGAATGCTTAAAGTTGTTTTTTGTTTATCAATGTTTACGTACCTGTTGCATTTTTAAAATCATGGATGAGAGGACAGGGGTACACCGACTTGAGATATATACGACAGGTATAGAGGTGGTTCATTTGAGTTTATATACATTACTGACTGTAAAGGGGATTTGGGCAGTAGGGGGATAAAATGAGTGACTGAGGCTGCAGATTGGGAATGAAAGGTGACAGTTTTGGTGATAAGGTGGGATGAAGTAGGTTTACAAGGTGATAGTCAGGGGGGTAAAATGGGTGACTGGGGCTGCAGATCAGGAATGAAGGTTGACAGTTTTGGTGATGGGATGAAGTGGGTTTAAAAGGTTACTGTCGGGGGGATAAAATGGGTGACCGAGGATGCAGATCAGGAACGAAAGGCAATAGTGATGGGATGAAGTGGGTTTAAACGGTGATAGTCAGGGAGGTAAAATGGGTGACTGGGGCTGCAGATCAGGAATGAAGGTTGACAGTTTTGGTGATGAGATGAAGTGGGTTTAAAAGGTTACTGTCGGGGGGGGGGGGGGGGGGGGGGGATAAAATGGGTGACCGAGGCTGCAGATCAGGAACGAAAGGTAATAGTGATGGGATGAAGTGGGTTTAAACGGTGATGGGGGGACGGTGGGTTGGATAAAATAGGTGACTGAGCCTGCAGATTTGGAATGAAAGGTGACAGTTTCAGGGATAAGATGGGATGACTAGCAACAGATGAATGACAGAGGTACATGTACAGATATCAAAAGCAATTTTATACACACGATTCAGTTTCGTCAGCTTCAGCACATCTTCGGGATTCCTGTGACTGACGAAGGAAGAGTTGACTTACACGGTTTGGCTAAATATTGGTTTACAATGTGTTCTTGAAATCATACCATCAACAATTCGCTTCGCGGGACTGTAACACGAAACTTACAACAGAAATTAAACTGCGACTTTTTCAGTGTGGCTATGTTGAAATCCAAATTCATGAGAGACCCCCCTTTATTAGCCTAAGTTAATGTTAATAGTGTGCGCTTGGCCTTTACAAACAGATTGAGTTACTTCCCCAAGCTAGATAGCCTTCCGTCATTATGGGGAAAAATTCAAGAACGAAACACTTTGACAAGTCTTGTTGGTCAAATATCATTATTTTCACTTAGGGCACATCATTTTTCACCTCAGCGGCTGACAGCGCCGACCATTTTTCATCTTTGGTGTGAGAGTTTCCACACATCCGAACCTATTACACATGGCTGTGATGATTTAGAAAGGCCGTATCATTTTATCAACCATTTTTCAAATTGTCACATGTATTCACAGGTTGTTCCCGGCCGACCTTTCACCCCGACAGACTTGATAAGTAGCCTCTTATCGCTGAATGACTTCAGTGAGCTTGCACAAGAAAAGAGCATCAATGAAAAGGAATAAACTTAGATGAGCGCGATGAATTTTTTTTCTCCCTTTCGCCCGGGTAACTCTGTTCTTTACTGTATATTTATTCTGGGTCTTGATTGGTGTCAGCATTTATAGGCAAGTGTAAAATTCTCTCTGGCTTTGATTTAGAGGCAGTCTTTCAGCAAAAGGTTGTATGAGAAATAGATCAAAATGACAAAGTAGGGGTTCTTATCTTTGGTCGAGTGTACGCAAAGCAAGAATTATTGCTAAACAAACGAGGCTGTATAAAAATTTGAAGAACATTGCATAAACTCTGATGGTAGTCTTTTAACCTTTAGCTGTTAAAGTGACCGTAATATGTTTACATTTTTTTAAATGTCTGACATTTTACTTCTCTTTTGGCTCTTTTGTTTGATTTTTTTATTTTTGTATATTTATTGAAATTTGCTACTAAATGGCATGGTTGATAGGCCGTTGGTAGATTCTGTCAAAGCAATTTTTTCCTTTTTTTCTCAAAAAATTTCACTGACATTTTGATATCATTTCCTCCACAAAAATCAGTCGACGAAAAATCAAAATATAAGATTGAAATTCGCTTGTGTTATCACTTGATGTTTAACGTTAAAGATATGTGTTATTTTGAAAAATCATGTTCACATATTTCTCTCAGATTCAAAGTTTTGGCGGGAGAGACGCTTTTCATGACAACGCAATTCCCGAGTTAATTTACACAAGTCTGTTTCTAGTGTTCTTCATATGAAACATGATTTTTGTCAACAGAGAATTCAGGGCTGAAATTTTTTCATCAAACAGAACCGAATTTGATTGATGGAGCTCAGCGCAAATAAAAATTCTGCGAAGGGAAATTCATAAGACGGGACAGATGCAAGCAACGGATTGCGACTCCCTTTTTATGGCGGACTCCAGCAAGATTTATCAGGGCAGAGCATGAAATGGAGTTTGCACGTTATGTATTGTTATATTAAATACTTAATGAAACCCTGTAATAACCACTGAATATTGTAGGAGCAGATATTAATAACAGTGTGTACTGGACGTCATTTGGTAATATTACGCCACAAGTAGGGGGCCTGACAAGAAAACCATGATCAAAATCCACTAATAAATTTTTTCATTTACGTTTCTCATAACAGGAATATTAGAAAGTTATGTTTATTGGGAGTTTGCGCGAGGGTCACTCTTTGCTTGTATGATTAAGAAGCATAGGGGGAAGAAAAATTTCAAAATTGCAGTCGCATTGTCATATTGTCGCTGATAATTCTGTTTGGTTTCTGTCATAACTTTCCAATCAGTTCAACTGTCTGAGTCTGTCTGGTGGAATCAACCATTTTATGTGGGAGAGGGTTGACAGATTGCTAATATGATGGGCACTCAACTGCTCAATATTTCTAGTTGTGTGAATGTTCTTGAACTCTTCATTTGGGCTAGAGCTTTAAAATTCAAGGTGAAATTTGGTTACATAAACTCATAATACTCAATTTTTTCCAATCTGAAAATTTTTGTTAGGCATGTTATGGGGCTTCACTGTAATAGTTTCTTCTTTCCGTAGACGGCGATTGTAAAGTAAACTTTAGCGTTCTCCAAATGTTTTCTTCTTTCCATCAAACTGCACATAACTCAATTGCAGAAATGCAACTCCCCCTTTTAAAAGGGTACATTTACTTGCATTAAGGCACAGCGCCGTCACTTTGAAATCACCCTCCCAGAAAGAGGCACTTACCAGCTTTTTTTTCTTTTTCCAATCTCCCGAAACTACCACATTTAAATAAATAATTATTTAGTGCAATCTTTAATCACAAGTGTAAAATCAATATGTGGATTTCCGGGGTGCTGTTAAAATAGAATAACTCCCACAAAAACTTACAACTCTTGAAAATTTCATCACCATTAACTGGAGGTGACATTAAAATTGCATGCAAAATTAATGGATTGAGCTACAATGTTTTACATTTCTCGGGATGAGAACGCTGGTTTAGGGTATCCAACCTGTGCATAAATCCATCAAAAGCTCTCGGCTCTACACGTACTGTAAAATCTGATTAAGTTCTCACATTATTGCGCATTTTTCCGACACAAAGGAGAGAAGGGGGAAAAAAAGAAAGGACTTGCACTTCTTGGTGGCTTTAGCCACTTTAATGAAGCAGGTACGAGGAATCTCACATATCATGATGCTTGCCACAGAGAGACATCGGGTCATGGGTGCTGTAAAAATTGATTTTTCATTCTCTTTAATGTGTAATTGTGAGCTGGTCATCTTGATCCTGCAGTGAGGTCAGAGTTTCCTCTTTTTCTGGACATTCCTCAGAATATAAAAACAAGCCCCCCTCCCTCCCCCCCCCCCCCCCAAAAAAATAAATATGTATGTAGGAATCGTAACAAAGTGAACTAATTGGCATTAAGTCGTAGTGTGGATAATGAAACATACCGTTACTTTTTGGAGTCGTGTGACCTTGCCATTTTTTACATGATCATTTTAGATGAGCAAGATAATTGTGTTTTTCCCTGCAATAATCAAAGTCGGAAAACCAGACAGAGAGATACTTATTGAACAAGGTGGGAAATTGTCATCTGTGAAGGGCAAAATTCTATAAGGCTGAAAAACAAGACATTTGTTTTTGAGAATAGAATACAGTAATACTTCTATCTTTTTTTATCTTCTTCTTTCATAACCATTCATATTAGATAACCACGGCAGCTTTTGTTTTTTCACCGACTGCAAAACACTTTCTCTGTGTTTCTTAGCTTTAGGGAAGACAGCTCCACACACAGCCTATCAATTTTACTGGAAGAATTTACTTGAAGAATAGTGTTACCCACTTTAGGTTGTTTGTTAGCTCTTTGTTTTGGAACACCATGGTGGGGATTGTTGTCAAAGACACAAAAACAACGTAAAAAATAAAGACATGGTGGGCAAGCCTGAAGTGATATAGGCAGGAAGAAATATACTTTTGCTCCTAATCTGTGACCAAATAAAATGGAACAGAAGGCCAAGGCCAATATGAGTTTGGGTTTTGACCTTGAGAGAAATTCATTTCAGCATTAACTTTAATAACTGGTCAAAAAAAAAATATCAATATTAGCAAAGGTGTGTGAAATAAAACTTACAAAAAAGTTTATCCGTGTGATGTTTTTTTCAAAAGTCCAACAAACTAAAGACAAAGGAACATAACTGGAAAAAAGTATAATTAAAAAATGGACAAACAGAAGCAGCTCAGGAAGATGAAATCTAAAAGGGCATAAAACTGATGCACATGAAAAGCTTAGATATTTTGCAGAAAAGTTTGTTTGTCCAGTCGAGAAGAAAAGAAATAGTTTTATCATTTTCAAAGAACCCATGAGCGTCATTGCACTTTGTATGCACAGCGTAGAATGAAATACATCCAAGCCTTGTCGATTACACTCTTGACCAAGATGAGCAAATGCTAAGGACATCTCTGTGGTATATTTACACTAGGTCTGGTCATAAAATTCCGTCAATGATGGTTATTTTGTAATCAGGGTATCATTACACGCAGACACACACAGAGGTATCAGGCTTCTCTGGACTGTTTGGCCAAATTGTGTTGCCTGCCATAAAACCACTTCAGTCTGTTTGTTTTGCTGTCCCTCCTCCACTGCGTCTAGGACACAAGACAAACAGATGGCCTGGATCCCCTATTCCACAGGCCTGGCAGTAAAGTTGCCCAGACGATGCGGTCTCCATGTCCCGTTGACATCGATCCGACATGAGACTCGCATCGCGTAGACAAAGATCAGCAAAAGATGGAATTTACAAACTTTGACAGAAACGCATTTCGACTGAAATGACCATGAAGAAATGCCAGTCCTGATGACTTGATTTTAAACATTCTTGATACAGACAGTGGTTTGAAGTTCATGATTTGGACTGTTGACAGGTTAAAGAGCATGTATCCACGTATCTCGTAACTACAACATGTTGACATGAGTATCATTCCCGATGGCGACACAGATTTGCATAGCCTCAGGTTATTTGTATCGTTTTCAAAAAGCAACTTCAGAATCATTTTCATACATGAATGGAATTAAAAATTAGGCTTCAAAATTTATAATGAACAAAGGAAAGACACACATTAAGATGACTGGTCGAGGGGTTCATTGTTGTACTGGACAAGTTGATGATCCAACATTGAATTTCATCTCTCACCTGAGAAATTCAGCAATTCGGAAATGTTTGAGTGGCAGGTGACAAAACCTTATTCGTGATCTCACACGAGTACTGAACTTGACGAGATCAAGAGATGGCCTTGGCAATCACAGCCTGACTCAGCTGTGAAACCATACAACCTGCTGAATTTAACCCCAATTGCTCCGAATTTATGATCTAGTCAATCGGATTAAGAAGTGCTCCCGGCACCTAGTGATTCATTTTCATAGCAAGAAAGAGGCAAATATTGAAGATGATAATTTGATCATCTTGACGGTGGAAATGAGACCGATATTCTTTCCTCGGGCAACTTTGATCAAGTCAATGTTAGACAGACTTTCTTTGTCACTGAAGGTCAAGGTTTTTGAGAAAGATTTTCAAGAAATACTGACTTTTTCCCCCATTATTTTTTTCTAACATATTCTATAGAATACTCATTATTCCAACTTCAGTGAATCAGGAATTATCTGGAATTTTTTTTTTGAAGAGACAAAGTTGTCGATCAAAATAATTTGAGATAGAGTAGTACAAATATACCATAAATGTAATGTCTAAAAAAATATGGCAAATTATATTTTTCTGTGTATAAGCTTATCTGAAAGACCTAGTTGATCTTTGCCAGCACAACCACGATACAAACGGATTGTTGAAATTTAAATTGTTTGGCAAAGTTGAGAAGGTAAAAAGGGAAGAAGACAGGTCCTGGAGAGATGATGATTTCACAATCAATCACTTCCTCATTTCATTGGACGATGCATTTAACCTTTGCCCTCTCCAGCCCTCCCCAGCCAATCAAATCACATTATACTCCAATCTATCATCGGTAATGAATCAGTTTATTTGCCTGCGACAATCCACCCAACCAGAAAGAATTCGGAACAGATAAAACACAAAACAGTTCGTTTTGAAATTACCCACAAAGTTAATGTTAGACTTTGGGGTTTTTTCATTAGACGTCCATAAAATTTGTGTTCAATGTTATGCCCTGTACTGAACCAGCCAACATCACCGTATGAGACTTAGCCTTAAAATCAAAAGTGAGTTTGAAATTTCTATTGAAGAACTGTAAATCAGAGAATAATTCCAGTCGGTCACAAATGCATTCCATCAGCTTTTTTCACTGAAGCTTAACAGCGACAAACATCTGTTAAAACAGTTCATTTTCACAGAAGAGTAGTTTTTTTTCCTTTCCTTTACGTTCTAAATAAATGATTTGGATTTTGAGTTCCAGCTATTGATTAAGTCATCCCTACCTATAACAAAAGTATATCTTTCCATGTTTACGCAGAATTTACTATACTCTTTCCATCCCAGATCCCGGCAATCTTGTAATCATTAATTTTGCCGGCTCCTAAACATTCCTACAATTCAGTTTAATGTGTCATTTTTAGGAATATACAGTCAACTAAAGCCCCTGTGCGCGGCATTCCCTATTGCTACTTTCCAGAGATGGGAATCCTTCCGTGGTCACGTCCGGATTTAAGGGAAAAAATAAAATAAAAATGAGTCTGTTGAATGAATGAGGAACTTTGATTTATACTGGCGAACATTTGGAATAAAAATCAATTTTCCTGTACTTGATGGATGTATGTATATCCATTTTATCCTCAACATTCATATGTCAATCTTTAATTTGAAATCTCTTGCTGTTCGGTGAAAAATGTAGGTGGAAAAACAGACATCACAAATTTAATTTTTTTGTTATATGTGTATATATATATATACACCAGTTTATGGTTTGTGTTTTGTTTCATTTTATTACCCGCCGATAAAAATCGATCGGGCAATTCTTTGAGAAGTTTGTTCCAGGCACTGAAAATTTATGGGACTAATTTTTGTAGTATTCACAAGGGGGGCAGCTTGAACGACTGTGGTTTTTGGTAAATGGTACCCCATTATTGTCACCGTGGCTTGCAAGTACAGGGGGATTTACACTTCAATTCAACGCAGGTCGGGAAGAAATTTGTCTGCTTAATCACTAGATCTGACTTTTTTATTGGCTTTTGGTGAGCATTGCAGGAGCAGTCTTGTCATGTGATTCAGCAAATTGTTTTTGTGAACAAATGTTTAATATCACTGATCTTGGCAAGTTTCACAATGTTCTGAATTTTGCATATTTCAAAATAATTGTACAATAAGTTGCCAGTTTTTCCCTTCCTCGTTTTTCAGTTGTTTTCCATTTTTCTTTTGTTTTTATTTAAAATTCATCCAAGGCTAAAGTCTGTGCTGTTGTAGTTTGACAAAAAACTAAAAATCTTTTTTTTAAATTGAGGAAAAATCCTGAGCAACTTGAAATAAAATTTTATTCAGAGGGCATTTGGACAGCAGAAAGTATTTTACGAAACCAAGAGAGACACGGCTCATTTTGTTGTGGATTTGAGCAGGCCTATTCAGAAATAGCAATATAGTAAACTTCGCAGCACCAGTATTCTGCCAAATTTAACTCTGAAAAGTAATCAAGGATGGAATCAGTGAATAAAGATGAATGCAAACTGATACAAGGTATCATATTCCAACAAAATTTGCAACATCGATCAATGTGAATCAATGAACCCTGTACATAATGAACACAGTAACAGTCTGAAGGATCAATGATGTAATCACTGACAGATGGCAATATAAGTTAATGAATAAGTGCCGATCAATGAGTGAATCCCGACGAATGAATCATTTTGCTAATTAAGTAATCAGTTGTATTGATAATATCGATTGTACAGGAGATGATGAGCTGAATAAATGCATGACAGTGCTGAGAAATAAAAACATCTTCTTGAACGTGACGTGAAAAATGAAAATAACAAACGCTGAATCAACATGAGTGAGGAGTCTACACTTAATTTACATGATAATCCACATTTGACAAACCGATCAGTCATGCAATCAATGGCGGAGAATCAATTAATTAATGTAGCACAATGAGTCAATTCATTGATTAATGCAACATTTGGATAATCAAGTGATCAGATATGCTCATGTATGGATAATGAAATAAATGTTTTCTTGAACGACTGTACCTGGCAATTTGGATGAAAGAAGTTCCTAAAACTTGACGGGTTTATGTTTTGGCTGTCGATCAAAGCAATTTTGGATTTTTAAAATTCTAAATTCTTGCAATTCATCACTTTGTCTACAGCTTATGCCGATTTACTATTGAATGAAATTAACTATCCCCCAGCTTGTTTTTGTCAAAAATCAGAGAATTTTGCTTTTTCTAAACGGATTAATTATGTGTAAAAATAACAGCAATTTTAAAAATTCAAAAAAAGTCAGATTGATGTAATTAAATTCAAAAATTTGCATAGCAACCATGGATTTGTATTATTGATTATGAAAAAGCATAGTTGAAAGTTTATCTGCACCAAAGTACAGTCAAGAAGTCTGACACTTTCCTTTGCGAGGTCTGAACTTCCTTAAGCCGTCAATTTTCATTCATTTCAGAGGAAAAATACTTCAGAGATGTAGCTACAAGACTGGTCTAGTTTCACTAAACAAATTATCACCAGATTCATTGCTGTATCAGTTGATACGTCAATGATCTGGTTTGATTTTAATAGCGAACAAAGAATAAAAACACACACGCAGACATTCACTCCCCGATTGCATGCTCCAGGGGCAGGTACATCCATGCCAGTAATAAGTGTATATTTTATTAACGATGAGTTGAATGAAAGTTGACACTTGAACTTTGTCTACTGTGTCTCTTGTTGAAGTGCACTGAAGCTGATGATCACCGTATTGCTGAATCTGATGATGACGATGATGGTGACGGTGATGGTGATAATGATGATAATGATAATGACTCCTTGGTTATTGCATGTCCATTTCTTTTTAATTAAAGCGACTCCCAAGATATTTATGACAGCCAAATATAGAAGTCTTCCCACTCAGACATATAGGAGCTATAGTGTTCATATTTATTTGTTCATACTGTGTTTAACTCTGAATTGTTATTTTGGACCTTGAGTTTTGACACATTTAGTTTAGTTAATTTAGCGGTGTTAAAGTGTACCATATTTTGACAGCATATAATACGATATGATATGATCTGATCTGACACAATAAGATATGATATGATATGATATGTATGATATGATATGAAAATTAACTTAAAGTTCAAAATATGTATAGATGCATTGAAGAGTACCAAAAAAATAATTCTCTATCATGTTCAATTTTCAAGTTCTGGAAAAAGCAAATAATAAATTTTAATCTGATTCTGAATGATTTGAACGAAATCATTTGCAGTACAAAGTTATACTTGAAAACAGTATACTTTTACGTTTCCAAAGCCTAAGGAAAATTTAACCTCTGAATTGGTATCAGATTTGGTAAATTTTTTTAAAGTCTGATTATGGGGTTGAGTACACCTCCAAAGAAACTTTGTAACTTTAGAAAATGGTAGGTGACTCATCATAAAACTAGACCATAATGACAAAAAAACCAGAATGACAGATAAAAGGGAAATTTAGGGGATTATTGTGACATGTGATACCTGGTGCTGGCTTTGTAGATGAGTGAGCCATAGAAGATTGAAAGCTAGAGGAGGGAAGACAGAGAGACAGACAGTTCAAGTCTCAGATGACTTCTAAATGTTTTTAAGTTGGTTTTGACTTGTTTAGCAATAATTTGATACGCTGAGATGCAGTTTGCCAGCCAAGTGAGGTGTCATACATGTCACATGTTAAGTGCTGGAGTAACAAGCTCCGTAAATATATTACCAATATCATATGACAGCGCTACAGGTAAAATGAACTCCTCATGACGGACAGTGTGGCTACTGCTCGACATCGGGGAGTTGTCAGAGCCCATCAACTTCAACAGATTGTTTTATTACAAAGTTTTCGACAAAGTTCAAGTACTTGCGTCGGCTGAAGTGACAGGTGCTTAGCGTCTCATCACGGTTTTGACAACGCACTGCAAGTTTTAATCAACCATGTGCCGATCATTTCCAACGAGCTGTCAAAATAGGCCCCATTGGCGCTGCATTTTGGTGGCAAATGTTTTCATGCTGAAAACAAAAGTGTTAAGTAGTTTTTTGCGCATTTAAATTTATTAGCACTTTTTAATTAGCTACAGGGAATGTATATTGAGAGGCAAGCCTGTAGAGGTGTAACAATGTAATTCTTTTCTTACCAGTCTTTTAAGCCTCTCAATTTGAGAACAAAATGCTAAACAAGGATGCCAGCGTGACGACTTAGCTTCCCATTCTGGCATAATCATAAGAAAGGAGATAAAATTCGCAAATGGTTCATCTTAATAGATCTTCAATTTATAAGTTTCTAACATTCTCTTGTTTTTTTTTAAGTTCAAAAAGTTCAAAAATTCTGCATTTGCAAAAAAAAAAAAAGCCTATTGGATTGATTGAAATGTTAAAATTTGGATGTTATATGCCGCATTGCTGTTTCATCTTTACACACTTCATCACATCATCGGCAGATAAAGGGGGAAAAAAAGGTCATCCGTTATCTTACCGAACGAGAGGCGGTCATTTCCTTAGTGAAATCAAATTGGCTATTTGCCTTATGATGAAATCACGGCCTACCCTATAACGCGCTCCGAGTGCAGGAATGTCAGTGGGCTAAAACAGAAAATGTAATTGTATCTAAGCTAATGTAAAATTTATGCTGCTTGTAAAGGAAACCCAGTCGACTAAGATGTAAAATGTATGACAGCTCTCACAATTAATCCAGCGTGCCGAGGAAAATACAATACCTTGTGTTATTCTGTAGCCAAGGCTAGGGTGGTCTAATGCACTAATAACAAGCCAGGTCAAAAAAAAAGGACTGAGCAGACAAATTTATCACCTTAAATCAGCCCTGCGTGCATTGTCTTATACCTTTGAAGTGTGAGGTCTAAAGCGTCTCACTTCGGAAGTAATTATTAATGTAAGGCCCACGATTAGCCCTTACATCTCCAGCTTGCCCTTGTGTCTGATATGTCTTGTAGGATTGCCACTGGCCGGAAGATGCAAGTTTTGAAACCTTCGTGTTGAATTAGATTTTGAAAAAATTCACACTTTTTAGTTTTGTGGTTTCTACGTGAGATGGTTTTTTTTCACACCTCGTATTGCCAGAAGCATTGCTTTGCGTTAACGCTTGTTGAAAGCCACAAAAATTTCCAAATGGAGATGGATAGGTTTCTAAATTGGTCCTAAATGTATGAAATCAAGAAAATGGAACGTTTTTATTTTAAAGAGGGAAAAAGTGATACCAGATAAAGACAATGTAAAAGTTCTGAGCTATGAATATCAAAACTTTCAAAAAGATTTGACATGTGAATTTCTTTTTTTGTCTTAAAAATTCATATCTGAAATTTTAAAAACATACTGGATGTGTGTTTTGCACAGACTATATAAGCACTGTTAAAATTATTTGGTGTATTTGAAGTTGTGTAAGATACAGGCTATGAGACCAAAAGTGAAAAAAATATGATCCTGTCGGACATATTTTAATAAAATACTTGAAACGGTTCATTTTTGAGTAAATTTTGGGAGGAGAAATACAACCTCTAGTTCAGCAGAATACTGACAAACAAAAGTTTGAAAATGGTCGAGCAATATAGACTTTCATCTTTAGTGTACTATTGAAACGGTTATTGGAAACTGAGAACTGGCACTACAAGATGTATGATATCATTTATTGATGGTTTTCCTCAGCAACGAATAGCCTTCGTTGAATATTTCAGCAAATCTTCATGTGTACATCAAAGTCTCTTATTCCGTACCTATGATCACTTGGGGACGAAGGAACATTACCTTTTTATAGGAAAAAATTGATTTTCTACCCTCAGTTCTTAGATTTCTGGCTGTTTAAATGCATTTATTTTTTTTTTACTGTACTTTAGTTTTGAAGTTTATTTGATAGTGGGAAACTGATGGGCTGAAAGTATGATTGCCGAAATGAAAGGTATTAAAAATAATTTTAGATACTCTGTGAAAACAGAAAACAGATATTGATACACTCTGTTTGATACTTAGAGTGTTTGTGAAGGAGCTAGACTCAAGAAACTGAACACCGTAGAAAAGAAAGAAAAGAAAATTGACGGTTATTTTTGTGAATTGAAATGTTTCTGGGATTACATGTAGATGTGGTGTCAGTATTGGAACTATATGTGCTCGTTAGAAGGTTCCAAGTTTATGCTAACCGAAGCTGACACCTGGGTTGATGTCTCTGTGCGTTATGATTTCCCAATAGAGATGTCATGTGGAAAACGTCTGCATGTGTGGACATGCGGCGGTAGATACTCTCTGATTAGTGTTTAGTGAAGGCTGACAAACCCACAGGCAAAATTGAAAAAAAAAATGCTCCGTCTCCAAAAGAGAATATTGTTTGCTGAGATACCTGTTCGTCAGGATAAACTTAAAAGCCTATTTATATTTCAGTGGGGCAAAATTCAGTCATGTTTGCTGTGTCAATCACCAAAGACAAGTGACTGCTTTTTAAGTAAACCTGGGTTTTTTTATCCCACTGAGATTGTTTCCAGGAGATAGATGTAACTACAAGTGAATTGTTGGCAGCAGTAAGACTTCAGATATTTTGACGCCCGTATCTGAAGAAATTTCTTTCTCACAACGTTTGTCTGCAAAATGTCCATACATCATGTCAGTTCAAAAGTAAAAGAATTTTAAAAAGTTCTTCGTTGAGGCCACTTTGCCTATTTTTCAGACAGCTTTAAGAGTACAGCCTAAAGAGCACCATTAAATACTTAAGTTGCCATGATCAGCAGTACATGGTACGAGTATTCAGAGGAAACAGGGGGGTGGAATTTAAAAAGATGTTGCCAGCATTTTTTGCCATCCGATTTGTATTTGAAAGAATCTCCAACGAAAAGGTAGATGACCAGCGCACTTGTCAAACAGAGTCTGGTCTGGGCTATTTTTTTTGTTCGTGTGGTTTTTGTCAAACTATTTTGTACAGCCTTCCAATTTTCTGCTGGAGGACTTTTTATGTCGGGAATGGAATTCTTGAGTTGGCTTTGTCAGGTGATTTCTTTTGTTCTTACAACACTGTCGAACTGCATTGCAATTAAACCTGTCTGACTCGTCTCCGATTTGTTGTGAATATTTTATTCTTGCCATGTGGTCGTCTGCACTTATCGAGTCATAAAAAGCAGGAAAATTATCTCGCCAAATACATATTTTACACCCTAGAAGTCATCCTTCATTTTGTTTGTCATGCCACAGCAAACGATTGAAATTTTTGTCGAGTCAAAGCTCGCATTAAATTGCTTATTGCTTGCGGAATAAATCAAAACAGATGACACAGGTATAGTCCTTTTTCATAATTTAACCTATTTTAATCTGCCGATTCTTTGCTTGAGTGATTTTTCATAAGTGGTAAAATGTACAGCCATATTTCACCCGTTTAGAGCATATGAAATTTCTTGGCTGCGTGAGAGACTCTCAAAGTCCTCAAATTTTGAGTGAAAATAAATTTATGCAATCATAATTTTGAGCAGAACTAATCAAGGATAAAAACCTCGCATTAATCAGATGGAAGCCGACGATCCCATCTAAGAAAAATTTTACTTCAATTTGAAAAATTAACCTAAACATTTGAGTGGGAGAAGCTTATTCTTAATAGAGTTTAATCTTGCTGTGGCCACAATTTATGTGGATTTGAAAAATCTCTGTAATAGTGTTATTCCTTCCGAACAGAAAATTATGCATTAAGCTGTAAATAACATATTCAGAGCAGACTCATTATTGTAGGCTGGGTATTACAGCTGAACCGTACATACTTTCCTTTTGTTTTGCGGTGAAGTTGTCAAAGTCGTACTTTAAGCCGTGATAAATTAGTATTTCACACACAAGCAGTTTTAGCTTTCTGCTTTACTTCATTAGAAATCTTTGATGGCGGCTTTTAACAGAAAATTAATTACCTTTTGTGTTTTGAGCATTTGTCAGCCAATTTTCCTATTACGTCGGTGAAAGATTTTTCCCCATTTGCGGCAAATCTTGCTGCGGGAATAACACAACATTTGGTTTGCGCTCATCGCCGGCAGCTTTGTCGTTAAAAAGTCTCTATTGAGTGAGAAATTGCTACAAAAAGGAGTGAAAATGGGGCGCAGGGTCAAGTAGCAATGAGCATTTTACACAGTTAATTAATCACAGGGCCAGAAGGTCACGTGTAAAGCACTCACCCGGCAGATTTATCACAGCTTCAAACTAAACTGCACTCATTCTCTCCTCCTGCCGGTGGACGACAATCACCCCCATCAAATTCATTTTCATAAATAGCCGGAGGAAGGCAAAATATTGGAAATTTCACTGATGGCTTTTTCATGCAAGCTTGATGGGACATTTGGGGGATAGGGGACTCGTATGGAGTCAAATTATGTCTTAATTGTGCCTTTTTATTCATTTTGGACATCTAATTCATCGTACCATACGACAGTGATTCCGTCTAAAATGCTTCTATATTTGTCGACAGAGAATGCCATCTATTTTCTATCGCCGTCGACAAGCATAGATGACGTCTGTATTTCTTATTTGCCCCTCATTTCAGAAAAAAAGTGATGAATTTCTCAGCCTGACTGTCGTCCAAACACATAAGTGACAGGTGTCTAACACACACACACATGTTGTAGTGTATTAAACCAATAATTAACACAGGCCCCAAAAAGCAACCCCGTTCTTGACAAAACCCATGTCGTTCATTTTGGACATTTTCAAAACTTTCAACTCCTGTCTCTCTCAGTCAATGGAAGTATCGAAAAATGGATTAAAATGCGAAATTGAAAAAAATTGTCACCCCATTGAATTACAATAGCGTTGATTTGGCAAAAGAAACTGAAATAGGATATAACACTTCTTGTATAGATAACCTTATTTGCCTAAGTTCAAGACTGGATTGGCAAAATTACACTGCTCGTGTGGAAAAAATTGTACACATTTTTCATGGAATTGATTTGCCGCGCTCACCCTAACTAACCTGACACGTTGAGCCACACAATGGAGTCACTGTAATTGCCCACACTTTACACCGCTCAATTCTCTGACAGTGTTATTGAGTCAGCGGTGCCAATACCAGGGCAATTACTCTCAATTAATTTTCTAACAATTTTAGTCGGGGCAAAATATAGTAAAATAACAGAGGGCGAAAGAAATCTGTGACAGTTGGTGAAAAGAGCCTTAGTAAAAAGCCACTGATGAACCATTTAGAGCTAAATTGTGCCAGCTTCAGGAGTTATTGCTTTTCCAATATCACAAAGGGCCTCCGAATTAATATGGGCATATCAGCAAAATTTTCTTTTCTTCATTAAGCATAAAAGCATATGAAAGCTTATTTAGTGGAGTGACCACCTGAATATAGAAAAAGATTATACAATTCCAACAGGAAATGTACACTTCTCCTCTAATACTTGACAATATAGGCAAATCAAGCGTCTTGTGAGCCGGCCAAACATTGCGTCCATTTAGATAGAAAATATGAAAGTTGGGGGACTAATGATTCTATAGAAATTTTCATTTGCGTCGGGGTCTGTTTATGATGTTTTGTGAAAAGATATCGTTAAGCAGCGAGACGTGCCCTGCTTTGTAATACGGAAGCCGAGTATGGGAAGAGACGTACCATGAATAAGCAATTGGGATTGGCCAATACATATCTATCTGTCTGTATTGTCAGGGCAAGAGGCAAATTTAGCTCATCTTTTCTCACCATTCTTTTGATGGCTGCCTGTGACCGGTTCTTTTTTTTTGTTTGAGTCAAAGCATCAAAGGAGAAAAAAAAGCCCAATGGAAGATGCCGTCCACTCAGGTATTGTTTGTTTGCCTTTTTTTTCTCTTTTCTTTTTTCATCAATTATCAAGTATCACTACACAGCACAACAGGCGATAAATAACCGTTAGGTATTGATACAGTGGGAAAAGAAGGGAAATCTTAGGAACAATAAGTAAATGATCTGTTTAACACAGATAAAGGTTAACAACAAATTTGTTTAGCATTTTCATTACTTAATTTTGATGACTTTTAACACTGACCTTGTAATAATTTTTCCTTTTTTTGTTTTATATAGTCAATTTCAAATGAAAAAATATTATCCTTCAATTGCTCTTTCATAATGGCCAACAATTTCTTTTTTCATTTTGTTAAAAAGTTTGTAAAAAGTTTCTATAAAAATATTTAAATTGAAAATGTTAATACAGTGTAACACATCAAAAGGTCTTCCAGTTACTCGTTTTTGGTTTCACATGAAAATTGTTTATCACCGTTCAAAATCTCTGAAAAATTGCAAATTTTTGTTAAGTTTATTATTCTAATAGAAAAATTATGTTTCTGTTCATAATTTTATTTCATGTAAAGTTTAACCTCCAGAAAGCAAAAGGAAAATTGAAAGAATTCAAAAAACGAGCTTGGACATCAGAGAGGATTATGGGAACAGCAAAAGACAGAAAGAGTAAAATGGGATGATGAGTGGATCAGTTTTGTATTTTTGTTTGGATAAAGTGGACACAGAGGAAACTTGGCTCCCTGGGTCTGCCGGGACTGTTCAGCATGTCAAATGTAATTTGCACCCAAAATTTGTTGCAGTGCAGCTCTCAGATGATAGATGGCTGGAGGGAGTGAGCATTTCCCCCAACATCTACTCCGAATGTAAAATTTTATAAATTCATTCCTTCTCCATTCGGATGCCGGCAGAATGGATTATTCCCGGGAGGACATGTAGGAACGGTGCGCAGACTCTCATAGGAGCCAGTCGTTCGCTACTTCTCAGTGTAAACATTTCCCAAGTCAGGGCTGTCTGAGTAAAAAGCCATCAAAAACTTTCAGGGAAAGAAAAAAAAAATCAATTTAATGTTATCCGTGGCATATCCCTGATCCTCAGTAGCCAATGGATTAGTTTAAGTGCTCTTTGTTTGGTTTTTGTTTGTTTGTTGTCGATGTTGTGATATAGCTGTCTGACCTTGATGGAGTAACCTTGAGTTCTGCAGTAACCTTGAGTTCTTGGCTTCACGTTTTTGACTTTTTATCTTTTTTCAGCTGACTTTTATTTTTTGTTCGAGATTTTTCTTTTCCACATTTCCTGAACATCACTATTCTTGTTAAAGTTACAATGTTTTCTGCAGTCTTTTGGTCGAGTAATTCCATAATATTGTGGCAAAAACTATACTTGATCGCACTAAAGTGATAGCTATAATTTTACAATGGATATGGTTTTTGACATGGCAGGTACCCCCCCCCAAAAAAAAAGACAACATGAATGAAATTTGCTTTTGTTAAATTAACACTTCATCCTGCTCGATGAAAATTTAAAATATTCAGATTTGCTCTAGCATCTGAATGCAAACTTCAAAAACCTCACCGCTTTTCATTAAGATTCTGATCAGAAGCAGCGACCTTTGTCAAAAATAATCATGTGTTTATAAATGTCAGAACACGTTTAATTATGATTTTATTTCATCTAATACATTACAGTAATTAATTAAAGTCATCCATGACTAATTTTTCCATCCAATATGATATGCTAATTAAACGCTAATGGTATATTATGATTAATCTCGCTATATTAATTGATCTTTACTGTGAGTTCAAGAACCGATTTGAATTACCCGCAGATAAAAAATGACATTTCTCCCCATTTTTTAGTACTTCCTTCATGAAATGTATTAGGTCATCAATCATCATACAAAAAAACCTCTTTCACTGCGTCTCTAACCTTTCCATTGAAGACTTTTTATTTTTCATTTTTTATTTAACTGCGTCGATGCACCGATAAGAAAACTTCTCATTTATTTTCAATCAATTTGGCAAAAAATCGCAAAGCTGTCATCAATTCCGTAATGAGCCAATCTCCAAATGGAGAAACGATTGTTCCATACTTTAGACTGCATGGTGAAAGTTTGTGATATTTGCTAGCCGTCTAATAGCATGGACATGTATAGTTCAGACAGATGATAGGAATCTACCCTGATTGGTGTTTTTTTAATGTTTTTGCTCGACTTGTCCTCCAACATCAATTTCCAAAAGCAAACTTATTGCTATCAAAATCAATCACCGGAAAGCAGCAAGCAGAAAAAAAAACCAGACACATGAGCTCAAGAATTCGCCAAATGAATTCTCCACAACGTGAAAAAAATTTCACCGAACTTAGGGATTGTGTTTCAATTGTACACACCATTTCAACTGCTGTTTTTGTATCTTGTTTGCCTGATGCAGTTGTCTTCAATAAATATTCCATGAAGTGACAAAACGGTGCCTTTTTTGCTCAGGTATTTGTGGATCCGTCATCAAAACTATTCTCCCCCTCGCCTGCTAAGTAAATATTTAACGGTTGTGCTCTATCATTTCTGTTAAGAGCTAAAGTAAAGAAAGCAAGCAGAAAGAACAACACATCGGAATAAGGATAACTGTGAAAATTGATACCATCTCCGTGTATTCATTACCATCTACATTTCCGACAACACATTTTTTGGCCGAAAATATTCAATCTACACTGTTGAGAACAATGACGGTAGTCATAGCTTCTGAAAGACCAGTTTGGTGTAAGTTTCCTGGGGCCATCTCTATGATTAATTTAGTTTCTGCGAGTTCCCAGTGCCCAGAAGAAGCATTTAAGCTCATACCACTTCTTTGTACTTATGAAAATCTGTGCTGAACTGAGGAATGTATGTGTCTATAGGGTTTCATTTTCCACCACTGGAGAAAAGAAAAAGTTTATAAAAGATAACCACTATATGGAGCCTGAAGATATCTCTCAGATTTTTTTCTTTCTTAATTCATTCTGGTGTCAAGTGGGGTATCTTCTGATCACTTTCAGAGCTGATAGATTGTGTATACATCAGATATGTCCTTTTTGTTTTTAGGATTCAGGTACAGCTGAATTACTTCCGATTTTTTTCAGTGGAGCTGACGTCAGTTTAAATTTACAAGATGGAACATTTTGAGGTTAGAAAATAATGTATGGAAATTTTTTTTTTTTATTGCTTTTTAAGCTGTCAAATCTGGACCGATGGTGTATTTCCAATTTAGAAAATATGCAAATTGATCTTAGTGATTTTTTTGAATTTGGGTAATTCATACACCTGCACGAGCATATTTAGTTTCATTATACCGGCAGTCATTCTGAATCAATGTGCCGTAAATATGCAAATAAAGGAATCCAATGGCTGCAAATTTTAGGCATTATTGGACCCTGTCTGACCTTTGACCCTTTCAGTGATCCGCCATAAACAAAACCTGACTTGACCGCGTGCCGCAGTAAATCAAGCGATTTTCACCTGAAGTTAAACTGTCTGCTTTCGCCAGATGAACAAAGCAGCTAGAGGGGGGAAAAAAGAAATGAAAAATCAAAATAGATTAGACGTCAGGACCATGTGCGAATGTCAGACTGAATCAAGCGGCCGACTCGAAGGGCAGTGTGCCCTACGTTTGCATGATTTACTTTTCAATATGGACATGGGCATTAAAACCCAGTGTGGCCATGTTATAGAGAGTGTCCTTCCTTGAATACAAAATGTTTTTGAACGAGGGTTGTGTTCATGTTGAGGCGATTGCATGATGAGCGCCATGATGCTGATGTTCTTGTCATACACGGACTGCAAAACTATACCAAGAATCCCAGTGACCACTGAGAAGGTATCATATAACATGATGTTGAAGATGTTATATTAATTATGTAAATGATGGATGACAACTTTCATCGCAGGATTTCATTGTCAATTTTTTTATATGCAGGAAACAGGCTCTAATGACGATAATACTTTATACTTTCTTTCAGGGAGCAAAATTCGTACGAAAACGTGGAAAAAATTGTCATTTTTCACATTTTCCTGTTTGAATAACTTTAAGTGTCGCCACATATCTCTAGCTGTAATTTCCCCCTTCATTTCGCAAGAAACTCAGGCTCAGTTTGTGACAATTGGTGAATAACTTTAACTTCATCGATATTTTATCCAATATCAAACTTGTCCTTTTTTCTGACTAGAGTACTACATCCATTGTTATCTGTAGGTTGTTTTAATTAATTTCCTATAATCTGTTCCATCATGGTAAACTGAAAATCCTAATTATCAGAAAAGGGATTTCTTATCAGATCCAAGTCAGTATCCCTTACAGGTCAGAAAAAAGAAGGACTTTATTATTCTTATTTGGGTTTTAACTTCAAGCTTTTATTTGTTCATCTGGTCAGCAAAAAAAATAACAATATTTGTTAATAATTTCTCTTCAAATTGTTTTACATTCGAAAAAAATAATTGCTTTAATTCAGATCAACTTTTTGATATCAGTAATATGGATTCAATTTTTACAGCATTTTCCTATAGACATCTCAGCAATTTTTATGCATGGAACTAATACTGACATGATAACTTTTGACTTTTGTATTTTTTTTTTATCAGTGAGCCCAGTAAAATTTGGTGATTTTTTTCATCGTAAGGGAAGTCACGGAGTCCAGATATAAATGTTATAAAACTTACAAGTGAAAACAAAATGTTATCTGAATATACTGCTGTGCTTCTCCCGATGACGAGAAGACCCATGACAAACGAGATAGACTTAAGCCTGTAAACAGCTGACTTGACTTTTGAGCGGATAAAAAAAAAAAGAAATGATGAGGGTCAGAGAAAGCACACTCAAAAAAGACTACAGATTGCCCTATATGTGTCCATGTACAACTTAAAAAAATTCAATCAACCCTCACCAATAAACGGTGTTGAAATGTATGTGAAAGGAAAGGCTTGATATGGAGAGAGAGAGTGGTTTGATACATGGAACGGCGACTCTCTTGTGTTGTACAATGCGTGTTCCTGCCCTCCCCAACAATTAATTCTGTCGTTGGGATAAATTGATGTTGAAATGAAATCTTATTCACAGAATAGAAGTATCAATCAAACGGTTGTTGTGGAGAGAGAGCGAGATGGCCAGTTCACTCCGAGTGTAATTAGCTAATAGTCCGAATGGCGAATTAAAATAAAAGCGCTGCGGCCAAAGTAGGAAAAAAAGGAATGGCTAAAAAAGAGGAGAAATTGAGAAATTGTGAATATCGGGAGACAAAGGCGTGTGATTTAAAGTGGAATGGATGGAGGGTATTGATTTTTTCCCAGTAACATTACTGTTTCCAGTGACAGGCCGTAAATTTTCTGGAGTGAACTAGAATTACCCTTGTTGGTCACTGGCAACTCAGAGATTGATTTCATTAGATCCTGTCAGACCATTTCCTTCGATGTCCTGTGCGTCCTTTTCTAACTCAAATAACGAAACGAAGATGGAAAACATAATCCGTAAACATCACATCATCCTGTTGACAAATTTGTGCCAAAAGTTGTCAGTCAAGCATTTTGTTTATTTAAAATCAAATTTTAAAAAAATTTAAAGCCCCAGGGATAATGTCACCTTTTCATTTGCAAAGGAATTTTTGGTCACTGCTCTAAGATTTCTTCAGGACCACAAACATCCAAATATCGTTGTTTGGTAAATTTTTTTCAGATGCATCTGGAAAGAATAACAAGAAAAAAAATCACGCCCAAAAAGATTTGTCAAAATGCGAAAGTCTTGCACCTGGCAGGAGCACTGACTCATCAAAAATTCCGGGCACAAGGTCTGAATGAAATTGACATTCAGTTCGCATCAATCAGGGCTTAATTTTGTCCTGTCTTGTACATTACTTTCAAGTTGTTCATTCCTTGTGAAAATTACTATAATTCATTCTCATGAAATTCTTATATTCTTCTTCCCCATGGCTGGTTAATCAGAGATCGGAATAATACGCCATGCCCTTCGCTGCTTTTAACTCGTTACCGCCAGAGATTTTGCACTTTAAAAAAAAAAAGGGGGAGAAAAAAGCTGTCCGACATTCTGATTGAGAGAGTGTACACGTAGGAATTTCAGCTACATCTCCTGTCCTTTTCAAATTTATATCTTGAAAACAGAACGTACTGTACTTTTCTCTCATTCCATTTCGCACTGATTTTAAATTTTAGGGTGAAACAAAGGCAGGGAAAAAAGCTGAGATAAAATAGATTGTACATTTGTGTATATTTTTCATGACTTTCTTATGGACAGTACTGGTATTTCAAGGTACATGTATTATTTTCTTTACAAATACCAAATATCTTTATATACTAAAAATACCCGGTATTCCTGTATGAAGAAATTTCTCAAACACAATCAACTGTGCTTTGCTATAGCAATGGCATTCTTGGACAAAAAAAGTATGCCGAGGAAACTAAAAGTGCTTCTTTAACTCATATTTGGATCAATTTTATCTAGAGAGGAATATTATCGTGAATTATCCCCAGATTGATCTTAAATCTTGTTCAAATGCCATCAAATTTGTTCTCTGAAGAGTTACAGAAAACACGTTTTCCAATCAAGAAAGAAAATTCACACCTATGTATTCTGGGTAATTTTCCACTAATGTGGCAAAATGAGATATGTTTTTCTAACATTTCACTTTCTGACTGCAGATGAAAACTTTTCCTCAATGTAATTTGTGTGCGTGGTTGATCAGGTGGGGGTCAAGTGTAATTTGGGGGAAGGGGAGGGGGGGGTTGTGACAATGGATTCATGACTATGCTTGAAAATGCCATTCCACTCCCTGGTAATTGATGAATGATGCCGTTGTCCTTTTCGTCTTTTACATTTCCATGTCTAATGTATCGCAGCACGCTGAGTTCCTCATTGCCTGTTACTCGCAATTTTCTCCAACTCGGAAGGACAAGCATACTGTCACTCACCGTCGCGGGAAATTTGTCCAATCAGCCTCCGATTGATTGATTACTGGTCTTTCGACAGCAATTCAAACTTTCCATCTAGCATTCGTTGACTTTTCCAAACTGATCAACCCTCCCCCCCTTGCAAAAGTGTTGTCGTCCACAATTTGTCACATTGTAACCAGGTTGCGATGGGGTCAGAGAGGGGTCACATGTAACAATATGTTTCAATAAAATAATGCTTAGGCTGTGCCTTGCAACCCAAAACCTATCCAATTGTTTCGGAAACAATAACATGAAACTTCCATTCTGAAGTATCCGGGGAGAGGGTAGGGCGACAAAAGTAACAAAAGATATTCCTGATGTCATACTTTCCCAAACTCTAACATTAGAGTCAACAGTGAACTTCTCCTTGAAAATATTTCGTTCACTATTGTATCTCCTTTCCAATGTTTGCCTGTTTTTGCAATCATTGTGCACCAGAAATCTCTCTAAACATATCTCTGTCAGTCTTGGATCTGTTAATATCATCGTTAGCTCTCTCATTACAGCACTGTCTTTCCCAGGTGCTTAATTACCAAAGTCTGCTATATATGTTAAGCAGCCTGTAATTGACAAACCACCTGTTTTTATTCATATCATTTCTACTTGAACACACCCCTCTTGTAATACTGTTCTGTCCGTAAAACCCTCATTGTCTTCTTCTTTGGATGAAACCATTCATCGAGAAAAGGGGGGGATAGGTGGTGAAAGTGTGAAAGATGGGATGTTTGTGGAAGTTAAGCAACTCAGGGACCAGAAAAAAACAACCGTTTTTAACACATCTGCTGTTTCAGCAAAACTTTCAAGTGTTACTAGACATTCAAGTTACAAACTCCAAAATTAATGACCTTGAAGCTTCCAAGTCGACAATGCAACAAATCAAAAATTATATTCTGATATTGCTATACCTTTTTTGCTCCAGATGGCAAAAGTTGTAAGTACGGAATACTCCAACTTTCAAGTCCCAGACAAATCTGACAAAGACATTTTTTTTATTCTTGCCGATGCCTCCGGGGAAAAAATACATGCAATTACTTGGCTGAAATGAACAGTATATGCAATGATGGGGGGCACATGGTTTAAAAATGCAGAGATATGGAGCTGGGCTGTTCATCACCACTCCGTATTACATACTCCCTGTGTGTGAAAAGCCCTTACATATCAACAGCAACATTCACAATGTTCTTGTAAAGAAATTCAACACTTGATAAGCTCCAACAAAGTCTAGACATATTCTACAAACACCGTGAATCCTAATTCTTTGGTTTTTCATCATTTTGAAAATGTTTGTCCCACAATCTTTGCTTTGAATCCCAGTCCATTTGTATTTTTAGTCAACACATTTTTCTCCTGAAAAGTAGGAGCTATACAGCTTAAACTTTTCAGTCTCAAAGTTTACTTTTTTCTCAATCACTAGTGAAATTTTATGGACATTATCTCTTCTGATTTCAACAGAAAGTAGTTAAAAACCTCTTCCTCGTTTACATTAGGCAACCTTCTGATCTTTAAGATCTGCACAAGTTATTTACAAAGCTTTTGAATTATTTGTGTTCAAAATGTGCAAAGTTATTCTTTTCAAACAAAAGATAATGTTTTAAGCATCTCTCAAAACAAATGGCTGATGGATGGTTTGGCAGTGTACACATAATAAAAATTCTGAGTGTGTGCCGTTTCTTTCTATATAATTGTAAAAACAAATCATAAAACAATCTATAAAAGTAAATATTTACACGAGTGCAATTGTGAGCAGGGGTAGGATTTCATTGACTGTTAATGTCTGCAAAGCTGTTAAAACTTATTTCTTGTTTTGGTATGCTAGTGTTGAATGTTGAAGATCATGTTCTTACTAGCTGTGACAGTTTCTTGGCCATGAAATAACTCATAGCAGATATTAGATATAAATCACTGGGGGAAAGTCCTGTAATGATTAAAAAGATCAGTCTAACTTTGTATTTGTGCTTTGCTTTTTCAAAATATATGCAAAATAGTAACCTCTTTCAAGATGGAAGGTGCTTTTGATTTTTTAAGCAAAAGTAGGAAAGAGAATAAGTTATAAATAATAAAAAGAAAAAAATTGAAATCATAATACTTCTCTTGAAAAGTTGGGAAAGTGGCATCAAATAAGAAGTAGGGACTCATTTATGAACAGCTACACATTTGATGATGTCGCACGATACCAGAGCTTTCAACCAATCAGAGTGAAGACATTAGTTGTGATACATTGATGACTTTGCATATTTCTGTCACTTGTATACACGACATAAAAAGTAGCAAAAATCTGTTGACATGGCAGCAAAGGATTTTGAAAAGAAAATAGACTGATAGCTGAAATTGTTTCATCACATACAAACCAAGTCAAACAAATATCTCATATAGGAAATGGCCAAAACGAGTCAAATAAAACAGAAATAATATGATTATCTGCCTTTATGGAAAGAATATGCTATAATCACTATATTAATTTTTATCAGATGTTGATATTTTTCTGTGAGTGTATTTCAAAAGGTTCATCTTCATCATCTGGTTATGTTTGTCTTATTGGCAGGTCTAAGGAGTTCAATACGAAACAATGTCTTATTTTGACTTCTATGATCCGTCAGATTGAACACGTCGGAAGGAGACATATAAGGAGCCAGTGATTGACAGCCATGTAAATTTCTGAGTTCACCTTGCACAATTCAGCTCTTAAGAGCCACAAAATGGAATTTTAAAGTTTTCCGCTCCAGGAAATTTTGAATATTGGCCACTGAGATCTGCCATACAAGTGAAAGCGCTGGGGATATTGGCCTGTCTTTGCCAGCACTGCGTCACTTACCACCCTCCCAGCGTTGGAATCACACCTTTCTATAGATGCCGTTAATTGCTTATCTAATATGGCCGAGCATTTTAATATTGACTGAGCGAAATAACGCCAGCAAAACACTTTTCCTTCTCTGCCAACAGGAAATTTTCAGCCATTCCAATATCCGTGATTTGCTTTGACAATAACCCCGAGTCATTTGCAGCCTTTGAAGACAATAACTGATGCAGAAAAAAATTTGAGAAAAATGGCAAAACTTTAAGTAAGTCTGGGTCAATTGATGCGACTCGGGGGCTCTTTCTTAATTTTTCACCTCTGACTGGGTTTTCAGCTCAATAACTTTGATGTACAGTAATGCTACGACCTCTGCATACTCTATGATTTCTCTGACTCGGAAACGCAAAAGGAATTTCATATTTTCAACAAAAGGCATCGTTAAAGGGGTTTTATGTACTATTTGAGTGAGCTGACCTAACATTAATATTGGCAAAGTGATTTCAGTCAAAATTATTCATCCTGGCGCATTTTATGCGTTTCCTCTTTTAGCTTCTCAATAAAAACATCTGTGATATTAAATGCGGGCTACAAAGCTGAGTGTAAGAAACAGAATGACAGCCCAAGAAAGTTATTGAAGGAGAGAATGCGTATCAAATCACAGCAACTTGCTGCTCATCCATGCACCAGTAGCAGTTGCTCACCACGGCAACAGCAGGTTGCCATGGCACTGACCAACCATCCTGGCTAATTCTGGTTCATGAATATTCACGACTTCCAAATATGGCACAAATGAGAGATGATGAGATTTAGGAGATCTTTCCTCTCCCCTTTGCAGTCATCTGTCACTTGATGAAAAGTTTACGTCACTGGTTAAAATTGGAGATTTCCTTTCATTTTGAAATCCTGAACTTTCCATTCAACATTTTTCTTCTATCCGTTTTAATTCCCTTTGTGTAGTGAACAGATTGATAAATGCGCTTCCATCAAAGTGGTGAAATCAATATATTTGAAGATGATTCAGATAGTCACAGCTAAATTTCATCTTTGCTGATAATGCTGTAAATGTTCGTAATCTGTCACTTTTGTCGCAAGCCATTGTCTGGTTCTTAACCTACAAGCTCTGTCGTTCTCTCAACTGTATTTACCGTCGCTGTCTTTTCTACTAGCTGCAATCGTCTCAGGAGCCAATGCATATGCCACTTTCACTGGCAAACACACAATATACAAACGCATATCCATGCACAGATTACGAATAAAATTGTCGTGTGTGGCAACTTTCAATTCTCTGTTTGCGATCAAACATCGCTGGATTTTTTCATTAATTTTTACAGCACCTCGCCTGCATAAGTAAACTCTGCTAGATAGAGAAACACCGTGCTTTGTATTCTACGAAAAAAATACGCTATGAAATTATCACTTATTTTCATTGAGTTGTGCGAGTTTACTTTTAATATCATTCTCCATCGTCATGTCATCTTACACACACACTGAGAGGAAGTAATTAATGTTTACTTTAATCTACAGGAATATTTCACTCCCAAAAGATTAAATTTACACTGAATAAACCATAAAAAGAAACCTGACTTTGTATGCAAATGCTGAGATTTTTCTTGCGCTCGAGCGAGAAAAAAAATTGATATTACAAAAGGTTGCGTAAATGGCATTTGACTAACAATTTTATTCCGAGATGATTAATATAGCTGACGAGTACACCCGTGAGTGTTTTGACTTCAAGTGGCATGTTTTCTTATTCACTTTTTATGTATGCGAAATTATTGGAAATTTCCAATGAATAGAACTTTTGTGGAGTATTTGCTCTCCGCCACGCATTCAATTATGAAGGCAATATGGAGATTACACTCTGGCTTTGATCAACAAATCGTGGCACACAAATTATATTTATTCAAATAATTGGAAGTAATGAATTCGTCATGAATAAGAAAATTGTTTTGACACAATATGAGTGGATTTTCCTTTAATATACCAGCTTCAATTCTTTGTCCTATCCAGGGGGTCAGTCGCCAATGCAAGTATGCACACAAATTTATTTTACTTTCAATGATAAAAAATGCATTCAAAGTATTTATTGAGAAGATTTTTTCCCTCATTTTTATTGTGATATCATGAATTTTATGATCGTCACTTTATGTATTCAATACATTTAATAAAGGAAAAATTACGATATTTGGAATGCACAGAACACAATGACAGGTGTCAGAGCCTGAAAAGGTATGTGACATTGAGATGCAAAATTTGAAAAAAGGGACAATACAGAGATTTTGCCAAATTGGAGATGACTTTGTGTCGAAATACACTGCCACATGCAAATTGAGTGCAATTTAAATTGAGGATGTCAAAAGTGAATGCTTTGTATGGAGCAAAAATGTAGCTATTGTGCCGTGAACATATCAATGATTGAGACTTGTGAATATCAAATCTGAAAAGTACAGCTTGTCAAACATTACTTTAAACAATGCATTTGAGGAGAACTATCGGCCACATAAGAACCCTTGCATCCAAATGTTTAATTTACTATAAACAGATAAACATACATAATTGTAGGCACTTGTTTTTCAGTTGAAAAGTACTTGATATGGTAGTAATTGAATAAAACTGTCAAAAAGTGTGAACTTTTATAGAAAAGTAAAGCACACTTTATTTAAATATTGAGTACCCAAACATATAATGCTTGTAGTTTGCACTGCTATCATGATAGTTTTTGTTTATGATAATGTATAAATTAAAGTTGCTTTTATGTGTCTGAAGGAAAACACTCCATTAGAACAATTGAAAAGAAATCAGAATACAATACAGCTTATGCTACCTGTGGTTTCTGTACTGGTGGTGCTGAGGAGCATTGATTGAGTTTAACCTGTTCATCCCCATATCCTTGTGAACAGGTCCATACTCACTGTTGATAACAATGGGTTTGGATTAAACCATGATGGTAAAAGGTTTAAAGGGGCATTTTTAGTCATGTACCCTTTCACCACTAAATTTTGGTACAAACCTCATCGTTTTCAATGGAGTGGGTGGACCTATGAACTGGTGAAAGGGGGGGGGGGGTGACAGAGACTGGGTGATCTTGATTGATACAGCTGCTCAGAAATTGTTTGACATAGTGTTGATTAAACTATCAATATGGCGGATTAATTGTGTGAAAATATTTTCAGAATTTCTGTGGGCTGGTCTTTTGGAATTATGTCAATGATCAAAATCTATCAAAGATATGCGCGTAATTTGTTACAAAAATCAGGTGTATATCTGATAAGGCCGCTCTTTTAACAATCACATCCTGTTTCTCAAACATTTACCAGCTCATAAGTACATAGCTTGAAAAGTCCCAGTCGATCTGCCATGTTTTTGACAAAATCAAACACCACTATGAGGTTACCTGGGCACAACAAGAATTCTTTGCGAAGAAATATGATAAAAGTCCCCTCTTTTCAGTGGGTCGTTTTAATATCGGTACGACACTGTTGTAGGCAGGTGTGATGTACATTATCAAATCAAGTGATATCATTTTGAGAGCACTACGAGTCAACAGAGCCCCGAATATCACCGGGGATCAGCTTTGATGATCTTGTAAGTCAGCCTAGCTCTGCCAACTCAACGTTGATTGATGATTTTTGTGAAAAATTCATAAAAGTTCATGTCGCGCTGTCAACATCATAACTGAAATTTATGGCTGATATGTTTAACCTTCTATTACCCAGGACTGGTACCAACATTTCTCAATCAAATTCATAAAATTAATTCCCACCACCAATGAAATAAATTTGTCCCTTGCTAGCGCGCTCGGCTTCTCCGTCCCGATCCATCTTTTCATACCGTCTCTCTGGAGAAACAATCTGAGATTCATGTGAAAATTTGAACGCAAAGCAAAATCCTATCGGCCTACTCAAAGTGGAACTGTGCTAATTGAGAATAAATTATGAAAAAATTCAATGCTACCCGTGGGATACTCAAAATAATATTCAAAAATTTTGGCCGTATCACCTTCCTCGATTCAGATGTCATGTGAAAATGGCGCTAAAATATATCCTTACAAATTCAACATCACATGATGAAATTTTCAACAAAAGTGTTAGTCAAGTGAGCCCTACAGCTAATGAACTACTTCTGCAAACTGATATATGATTTGGTTTTGGCAAAAATTGTTGTTTTCAGGCAATGAAGATGGATACGTTGTGTCGGGGGGTTTTTGTTAACTTAAAGAAATCAATAGTTTCAAGTCAATACTCTCTCACTGGGATTTTTGCCCAACTCAAAATTCTGTCACTTCAAGTGCTAAGGTACAGCATGCATAATCTGTGCCCCTTTTACCGGCAAACTGTACACTCCCATTAAAGAAAACCCCCTGTGGGGCTGCAATACATAGGTGCAGCACCCCCTGCAGCAGATGTTGTAATCAATAGTATAGGATATCCAAAAAGTTCGATGTTTATCTTATACCTCGTTGTTTTCCTTTGTGGATGATGAGTTTGATGGATGATCGCAATGTACTGGAGACTTTTGCACAAGTGTTTCTTTTGGTTCTGAAATCCATAAAGGTAGTATGCGCCTCGAAAGTGAAAGACATAAACGTTTGTTCACACTTACCTGGCAAAATTTCAACCATTCTCTTACCAAATCAAGGATAAAAGGAGGTCAAAATTCAAAATTATAAGATATGAATGTGCAGCAAACATTGTTCTGAATGAAGCTGTTATTAGCGATGTTTATAATGCAGAAAGAAATTGCTGAAAATTTGGAATCAACAATTTTCATCGAGGAGGTCATACCGGTAGCATTGAAATTACTGAAATTAAAAGACATGCTTTTGATGTATCTTTGGTAATATGTCTCCTGGAGTTGAATTTAATTATGAAAGATTAACACTATCTCATGGGAAGGAATTTTTTTATGCCAAGAGTTGGTCCTGTTTTGTTTTCAGTAAAACATGTTTACCTCTTTCAGTGTCAAAACAGTTGCACTACAGAAATATAAAGCGCCGTGGGTGCACAGCGGGGGATTATTATTGATGACGCAGACCACTTTGCATACACTGGGCGGGATTTTTTGAATTCTGTGAAATGATGGTTTATCAGGGTGTAGTAAACACTATCTGTTACACACTAAGGGGGATTCTGTGCATTCAATTATCACCTTCTTTCTAAATATAATGCAAATAACCAACATGGTCGGACACCACAAAAACGGTTCTTCTAGGACTACATGCTAAAATTCCTTTTCACGACCACCACATCATCAAAATAAGAGAAAACCGTGTATCCTTTGTTCATACACTGGATCACGGTCCTTTTTGTGTGGGTAATCTTTAAAGAGTATTGCACTGATAAGTCCATGCGTCATATTTGCTTCGACCAACTGGGATAAACATCTCTTGGACTGCATGAAAATTTGAATAATCATGATTAGCAGTTTTGTGACATTTAAAAAGTGGGAGATAAATAATTGTCCAGAGAACACACTGTTGAAAATGCATTTTCTGACAAAAAACACTAAATTTTTTCAGTTTATTTTTTACTCAAGTGTAGTCACTATATATTCACAGATATGTACATGATTCAATGACAGTGAACGCCTTACACATGAAAAAATTACGGGATTCTGGAAAGACAACACGTCCAATCACTATAGTGTGACTCTTTTACATTTACACAGACTTACAATAATCTGTCTTTTTTATGGGGTAGCTAGGCTCCTCTTTAAATCGCATTATTTCTGGAGGTAGTAAAGTTTGACTTTCTTATTCGGAAACTGGGATATCAAACTTCATAAACCTCTGAATGTTCCAAGTCCCTGTCGTACAACTTCAACGGACAAGCATGCTGAGAAATATTACCAAACATGAAACAGCTCAAAGACAAATTCAAAGCAATTTATGCACAAAATCCTGGTTTCTATGACAGAGAACCCATGATGCAAAGCTGCTTGCGAGAACCATGGTTCAGAAAATGTAATTTTTGTAAAATGTTAAAAAATAGATAAATGAACCCAAGCATAGCTGGCAGAGACATTTCTTGTCCGAGATGTTAGAGAGGCTAGTGATGTGATATGTAAAAGGCAACAGTTTTTTAAGTAGATCACTTTTGTAAGTAGTTCACTTTTGTGTTTCTAAAGATAAAATTCATCATCAGGCCCCTGATAATCATACCTAGGCGCTTTCTTGTGTCAAGCACCAAAATTTGGTCTGTAAGTAAGTCCTGGTAGGCTCTGTCAGGTGTTTTTTGAACCCTTCCCTCCCTGTCTTGCCCCCGTCTTTGGATTTGACAAAGCACACACATAAAAAAAAAAAAGAATCGACTGAAACCAAAGTGTGACATGTTACAGGTGGGTGGATTGGATCAAATGTTATACATATTGAGTGAAGAGAGTACCCTATTTGTGACTGGGACAAGGAATTCTTAATACTTGATATCAGTTTTGGCGGTGGAAAATGATAGCAGAAAAGACATCAGCATATCGAATTGCAATATTCAGAAAGCTGGATAGGAGTGATGTTACAAATAATTGAATTATGCGTTCCTTGAATCGACAATGAATATAATAATTGTGTTAAGAAATGTTCCTTGTGTTCTTGAATGCAAATTAATATTTTCTATCGAGTCGGTTTACCCTGTCACATCCCCATCCCTGTTTCCCGAAATGTATGTCCACCCATTTTTTCGGAATACAGTGAGGATGCACCAAGGGCTGGTTTTGAAAGGGATGAAGATGTTTTTTTTAACCAGCTGTTCACTCCCTGTTTCCCTGGAAACAGGTCTACACTCACCCACCATTGATAACAATGGGTTTGGGCCAAACCATTTTGATCAAAGGGTGAAAAATAATTTAACAAGGGGTGAGACACTGGAAGCAGGTTATGTTATTTGAGAATTGCATCCTTGTATAGCATAAAAAATGGTGAAATTTTGTATAAGAAATCAAATTACAAAGGAGAACAAAGCGAGATTTTTAGTTATGCGGAGTATCATATTTCATCATGTCTTGCAAAATAGAACAGCCTCAACTCCCCCCCCCCCTCATTGCAAAACCTATACCCCTCCTCCTGTTTCTAAAAACCTGATGAGATTGAAGCGATACCTGCACAAAATATTCATCAGTCATTATGCAAATTGAGAACCCCAGCATGGACGGCTGATTTCCATAATGTATATTGCACACGTTTTGAGACATTTTTGGATCCAATATCATGTAGGGTTCTGTAACTCAGAATGTCACATGACTAAACATTATGAAAAATCTCCGTGAGAGAATTGGTGCTTGACAGTGCTCTTGGCAGTCCTGTTATTAGTGTTTTGCATACACACAGGAACGCTGAAACTGCTATGTGCTACATGTGCATGCCGAGAGGGAACGGTGTGTAAATCAACATTTTCCAACAGGCAACAGAGCTTCCGGCAAAAGTTATCATGAATAATAAAAAAGTAATGAAATCACAGCTCAAATACTATCACGCTTTTCTCCCATTGTAGGCTTAGTGTAAAAATTTTGATAAAAAAATATTCGAATACACAGATTTCACATCACCGTGACGGGTTGGCAAAGGTCAGAAAATCTGTTTTGTTTCTGGTCATTGAGAGAAATTTAAGTTGTGACTTGTTTTATTGTGTCAAATCCTATTATATTTAATGACACCATGGATTAATTTTGAAAATAACAATATTATGAACTATTTGGCAAAAAAAAAGTGTTTTTGACAAAACAGCACTGAAAGGAAAAAGTAAATTTATACAGATTTATCATGTCAGAGAGTGTATGTAAACATATTCATTTTGCAGTTTCATATCTTCACAAAACAGTTTTCAGCAAAAAATAAATTTACTTGTTCACTTCTATAAAAACAAGAATCACATTAAAGTTTTTCCTTGGAAACTCCCAAGAGAGGAAAGGAAACTAAGATTAGCATCAATAATTGTGAGTCTGAATATGTAAATTGTAGCATTGCTGCATGTCAGTGCTGGCAGAGAAAAAAAAATTATACAGAAAAAGACTCTTTCATGTCCAGCATGGCAGATTCGTAAAAATTCACTCACTGGGTTGACTTTGACCAGCTGAGTTAGACACAGGCATCAGACACAGAACTGAAACAACGGCGGCGAAGAGGAAATATTTCATCTTCCCTATGCCTCCTCTGGAAATATAAATAGTCATATTTGATAGTTGAAATGTCAGGAAGGGGACGATACAGAGGTTGATAGCGGAAGGTTAGAGTCAATCAGTGCAGGAATAGAAATAAATCTGGGAAATATTAGGCCAATTATTCATATTTCAAATGAACAGAGTAATTGCTGTAAAGGGAATGACATGCCATGTATTATCTTATATTTGATCAACTGCTCAGGGACATAGACAATGTGATAGGCAATGGGCTCTAATTAACATTGCATTGATTTTCAGGTGTACGTGGCACAGTGAGTCAATTTCATCTTCGGCAAATGCCATATTTCATTTCCATATGAATGACTTTGCATGGGCAATGCCGGCTGAAGATAAGGCAGGCAGCTCAGCTAAATGACATGGCCGCACCTCTACAACCAGACTTACACAGACAAGGCAATGGTTCATTTTTTCACTTCACTATCTCAACCAGCATTTTTCTTTATTTTATTCCTTTTTTTTTTCCAATTTTTTTTTTCATTCCTCTAGAGCTGTCTTGCCCCTCGGAGAGCAAGTGATGATAGCAAGGTCGTGGCCGGGTTTTTCACATTGTCTGACACTGACAGGCGGCACGAAAATGATCAGTAAACTGTTGACCCAAGATTGTCACGCAGAATATGGCGTAAATGTACGGTGACGAGTCCCTCGTTCATATTTCAATGAATAAAGTACCTTGCACAATGGGGTTTTTTGTATGAAAACTTATTCATCTTACAGTTAGGGGCTGTTATTGTGTAATTAAATTGGTTTTTCCTTTTGAATCGGGGGCTTTTGTGCGCCGGCGCTTTTTTTCTCTTCTTTTCATTTTGCGTATTAAAAGCACAGATGATAAGTAGCCATATATGTCAAGAAGAAGACCCCCTTGTCACACGGCATCATTGAGGAATAGAAAAGATAAAAACTCAACGGTTGACAAGTGTGTGCTTCAGGGCAAAGGCAGCATCGGATTTTCACAGCAAGTTGGCTTATTTGATGAAGAGAATCCTTGGCTTCTATGCACACATGACAAGTATGAATGTTGACAGACCAATCAAAGGGTTTTTTTTTCCCCTCTTTCTTTTTTTTTTAAATATTAAATACATACTTAGACGGAACAAGGATCAAGCTTGTTGAGGTGAAATGAAGCTATTTCAATACAGCCATGATAGCAGATGTTACTTCTAACTGAGTTTAGCTTGTATGTTCTACAGCCGCTGACCTTATAATACAATTTGAGTTTTATTCAAACATGATAACTATCCACCTTCACCCAAGCAAGTACGTGGTCGGGAGAAAATCATATTTTGTCCGTCGTAGTTATTTTGCATCATCCTTCACAGGGCAAGATGGGTGTAATTTGCTTAGACAAGGTAAGAAAAGAGTCAAGGTGGTTGATTTAGCCGTTTGTGGCTGTCTCTCACTTTTTGCTTCAGTTTTTTTTTTAACATACTTTCACTGAGACTGTGAGAAAAAAAAACTGAGGCAGTCGGACTGCATCGTGTCCGGTACAGAATTGATAAATTTTGATTGTCATCGTAATATGTTATCAATCAAATTCTCAGTGGCCGGCCTTGTTGAAGGTACTCACCCCGAGTCACAATTGTGTACAATCTCTTGTTGTATGATATAATTACCACGGCAAATCAGAAATTGATGATTTGTTTGTGAGTATGCATTTTCATCTCAAAGAGCAAATTTTTCCCACCCAGCTGATTGGATTTTTGGATTTTTTTTATCAATGATTGTTTATGCAGATGGCCCTGTATTCAAATATGAGCTCCATCAATCGCAAAAAAAAATCACTTCGGGTACTAATTCCAGATCTGAGCCAGGGATGGCACTTGCTATGGAAATTATTAAATTCCAGCATACATTTATTGGAGATTTGCATATAAATACAATCTGGATTTCCTCTGGGCTGTACATTTTATAAATATTAATACCACTCTAATGGTTCATTGTTTCTGAGCGCGCTCCGGAGCGGCAAAGTGCAGCCTAATGAGGCGATGATAGTTGTATATTTATGGAAAAATGATAAATGTCCTCCGGAATCAATGAAAAAATAAACAAGTCCGCCAAGACTGCTTCCAGACAACCCCGAAGCCAATCTCTGCTTCATACATAATCTTATAGACTGAATCGACATTTATGAAACCGTACAGCTGTACCTTTCGTTATATATGTTTCAGTTCCTTGTAACTGTTTCATTTTTTTTTTCCGAAGTGGAAGGAATTTTTTTAGGTCTTCACTTGATGAATAAAGGGCCGTCATATTTCGGGGTTGTGCTCTGGGTGGGTAGCTGCCCAGTAGAATGAGATTCAGCAGCGATAGTCTAAAAATAGGAGAGCTGAGAGCAGCAACTTATGAATTATTAGCATTAAGCCTTTATCGATCGGCGTGTCCATATCCACTTTATAAAATTATGCTATGATAGATCCGTGCGATTATCCGAGCTGATATGCCTGTCACACGGACGCTGCTTTTAAGGCATTTTGCCTTCCTGCTTGATGTATTTGCTCCGTCCAGTGGACTTGATCTTATCTTGCCCAAAGAAACACTAAAGTAATTTCTGATTAGGACTGACAGCCTGGCACTAAGAATCACGGCAAAGAAATATTAAAGAAAATATGGGGAAACGTTTTGAGTGATGCTATAAACGTGAGGTGTGTGGGGAATGTGGAGTATTTTACCGCATTCAGGGGCATGGCAGGGATTTTGAACATTTTCTCAACATTCTGTAACTTGTCTCCTTTATTTTTGCTATTTCTCATCTTTGTGTGTGTGTGTGTGTGTGTGTGTGTGTGTTGTGTGTGTGTGTGTGCAGCCTTTTATATCATCTCTTCCTATCTGTGAGGGAAAGCAAACCAGATATCTTGTCATTTCTCTTCTCCAATAATTGACACGGTTGCATCATCAGTTGGCTGTCTTGGATTCTCTTGCAACTAGTTCTTGACGGTCTTCCGACTCCATGGACAGTCTGAAACAAAAACAAATGACCCGCTACATTTTCATGTTAATATTCATATACAAATCAATAAACGTTGTTGCTAAAAACAGACAATGCCCATGAAGACATCCAAATATTATAAACCCCCCTCATTTCTTTTCTGTGTTGTCTTTCAATATGCAACAAAGAGTTTCGCATCTCAAAATTTGAAATTTTATAATTTTCAATTTGATTTGATTTCCTTTGTCATTTCAGCAAACTCTCTTATTTTCATAGGTAGCCGATAAGTTGATCAATGAACACTTTGGAACTTGTAGAGAACTCTTCAACTCTTTAAAAAAATAGAAAAAACGATCATTTAAGAAAACAAAGATGGATTGGAATTTAAAGATTCTTTCTTACATCTTCACAAACATCAAACTAACTTAATATCTGCAACCAAGATATTAGATGAGTTTGATGTTTGTCAATGTGGAAGAAAGAATCTTTACATTCAAATCCATCTTTGTTTTCTTAAATGATCTTTTTTGTCATTTGTTTCCCTTGTCAGTCATTCCAGGTCACAGTTGTCGGTGGAAGTGCACAACTTTCCGTTCCAAATTTAAGTTCTTTTGACCAGAAATATTAATAAGAAAGTTGAACTATTGAAATTTAGTGGAAAAGGATTAATTCCTGTGAGATAAACCTTGGGATTTGTATCATCAACCTTCATGCCAGAGTAGAGGTGAATGTCTCCTTGGTTTGAAACAGAACATGCAAAAGCCAGCAGTTATATTTCCTGTGATTCATTTTTATGAAAGCATGCATAAATATTGTTGATTTTGTTGAGGATGAATAAACAAGAAATGTCAATAAACAAAAATGTTTTCTTTTGCTGTATATAACAATACACATTGCAAGTGATTTAAAAAAAATTACTCATATTTTGGTGTAATTTTTCTGTATTCTTGTTTTAAAATTGCACTGATTGGGAAAAAAATATCATTAGCAGAAAAGAGCAATCATGACTTTGTGCTGAATTCATTATCTCAAAAGCTTATTATTAGTTCTGACCTTTGAATTTTAAGCGATATTTGTTAAATTGTCGCCGCATACACCGATGAAAAATGACCATGTTTTACCGTATTAATGAAATCCTTGTAATAACATAATTGGCATAATAAGGTTGTCGTGATCAGTTGTTGGGGAAAAATAACAAAAAAAAACCGTAAATGACATAATGAAGGAATACATCAGAAAGTTAATGAGAGTTGAATGAACGGCGCTTTGACAGATCAAGCTGTGCGCAAAAATTGAATGATTATCTCGAATTTATTGTAATAATAATAGTAATATGACAGAATTAGTGCACACAAAAGTCGTCTCGCTTTTGTCTTTTTGTTTTGTTTTAATGCCGATAACATCCACGCGGCCACGCGCTTTCTAATAACAAAAAAATAACAAAAGAAAATACGCGATTAATATCAGTCATACGTGAGCTAATATTAAATGTAAACTTTAAAGTGAGTCCGTGTAGCGACTGGTTAGACTTGCAATAAATCCGGAGCTGACTTCAGCCATACTTTTAACAGAAAGGATGGGAGATATTTTTCTTCGGGGGGAAAATGGACACGCTTGAAATAAATAAATGACCATATAGTTGACGAGTCGAATGTGTAATGCAATGCCTCGCCGTGCCCGCCTTGTAGGTTTTCCGTAATTTTGCGTCATCGGGTTATTGTTGACGTGCGTGTGTACCGGGAGGGATAGTGTTTTATGTTTTAAAAACCCGGATGACGAGACGCGAACGACGACTTAACTCGGCAGAGACACGAGTTAAAACGAGTGTAGAATCTCTGAACGTCTAGCATGAAATATATGTTATTCTAAAATAAGTTTCGAGGTGTAAAATTGTGTTGAAAAAAAAGAAATTTCACTTGTTCGTAAGAGTAGAGAAGGTTCACCGTGTCTTCCTCTATGAAAATCATTAACAATATATAAATATATGTGTAAACTTATTCCATATGTCTTAGTTTTACCTCCATATTTTGAAATGAAAGAAATGCCGTTTTTTTCAGACAGCGAAGAAGTCTCCCCATGGCAAACGCCATTCGAAGAAATCCCCTGTCAAAAGATGACAGGGGAATCTATCGATTGTTTTAATTGCGGAGATAGGTTTGACAAGCATCAGAATAAAAAAAATCCGGCATTTGTTTAGGAATGTTCAATGAGATGAAATGGGCAAGGAAACCCTGTCACCTTTTACATCGCCCTGATCAACACTTCATTTTGTATTCTTTAATGTTTTAACCTATAGGTGACATTGCGGGTCAAGGTTGTTAAAAATATGCCATAATTATTCACCCTCCTGTACAATATCTCAACTCGACTTCATCGCTAAAGAAATAAAAAAAAAGATTTCAAAGAGGGGGAAAAAACACCATGTGGGGCTGAAAATATACGCAAAAATTTGTCAATTTGGACAGTTTTGATCCAAGGTGAATGATGGAAATGATAGCGGTGAGTGTCGATGATAATAAGGCTGAATTTAAAATTCAAGAGAAGTCGATTCAGGACATGCGACACGGCTTGGTAAAGGTCGATATACACGTGAAATAGGATCTCTCATTTTGAGATGAATATGCTTCCCCCGTTTCTGTACTGCGCTCTGTCTCGCAATTCCATTTTTCCCCCTTCAGCCATCTTCTATTTCTGGCTCAAAGCTATAAGTATATCTGCGTCGGATTATAACGAGATTAAAAGTAATTTTACATCGATTAGACAATAGAAACGGAGACGATTATAACTGTGAACAAAATGCGGGGCATTCGGGTCAACGAGCGGATGAAAGAACGCAGATTTCACTCCATGGAGACGGGATTCTCCGCTCTCCTAAAGGTTGCGAGCTGCCGTTGTCTCGTACGTGTACGTGTTGTCTCCGTGTATTTCTGCGCCACGTTTTTCTTTTATAAGAACAGGAAAATCCACCTGCTGCTACCTTTTTTCGGGTGTTGGTATTATCTTTCCGCAAGAGTGAGATTTCTCGAATTCTTGCTTTCATTCATTTTATTTTATTTCATCACTGATAACTATGGGAGCATCGATGTGCCGATTCAATAAACGCGTGTCAGGGCACCTGCCCTGCACGCTGCTGATTTCTGCGGAATGACAGAGAGGCAAGCCTTCTGAAACATGATTTTTTTTTTTTATCGGCAAGCCTTCGTCATGACAAATCGGCTGTTTTCTCACTTTTAGTCCACCTTGACGTATCATATCAAAGAACAGGAAGAAATCTGGAAAGGGAAATCAAAACGTTTCTAACCATTCTAAAACTGAATCCTGTCGTCCGACTTGATTGATGTGTTCAGACTCTACACTGTGGGAGGTATACTGGCTTTGCCGTGTTGGACGACGCGCGTGTCGCCCCTTTGACACAATCTTCACCGTTTGCTAAAATTTGACCACTTTTTATCGAAAGTTGAATGGCGCGAAATTTCCGCGTGGTAGTCAAAATGCGTAAGTGCGGAAGCTTTTCTTTCAAAAGACCGTGAAAAGGGAGATTTTCGCATTGTTTTCAAACACTTTGGGCTCCTTGGCGGGAAAGCTACACAATCTTCCTCTTTTCATTCGTTCGGGATTTCATTTTTCCCGCCAAAAATGTAACACCACAGATTTTCCAACCGGTGTGCTGTCAGTGTTCCTTATATGGCACTGGTATCGATGAAGTATGCACTTCATGACAAACGAGGCTGTTGAGTGATGCCGTAATGTGTGCGTTCGGTGTGAAATTGAAACAAAAATGTATATCTAGATAGTTTTAATCTCAATTCGGATTGAAACCCATCACTTTTGTCATCTGTATCAGCTTTTCGTAACTTACATGGTTGATGTATGGATATAGTAACATAATCGAATAGGGAGGTAGCTACGATTCTAATTTTACGGTGGCGCGATCTCATCTTTTGTCTCCCTCTCAGTAGGAGGTGAGTTGCGAGCTCGCTCTGTGCTCGGTTTTCTTAGAATAAAGTGTTTGTTACATATGTGTTCCATGTAAATTCTTTTTTGGGCAAAGGTGGTGTTCTCCACCTTGTGTGGTTGTTTTTGACCACCAGCCCTTACTACTCCTCATCACGCCACGTTGGTGAATTCCTCCATCACATCGCGTTTCCTCCGTCGAACTTTCCTCCCAACCTCGTGTATATTCACGCCCAGTATTTTAGCGCTGTTCAGCGTGTCATGTGCTATAAACGATGCGAATAATCGCTTACAGGTGACAAGGGAATGAAGAGAAGCCCCCTTTTATTTTCCTTTGTTGCAAATGCAAGTCATTTCGCGTCCACCACTTGCATTTATTGGCAGCATAACCACTCTGGCCGACTTATTAATTTTCCATAATAACAGCTAACGAGTGTTAATTCCCAATAGGCGCTTGGTGGGGTATGTCAGTCACAAGTTGGGTGGGAGGGGATAATGTAAGAGACATAATCAAGAAACAGGCAATTGCTCATATTATTATATGAAACGCGAGCTACACACACAATTGTTCCGTGCTAGACCCCATCAGCTGATGATTTGGGAACCACGACAGCTGCCGGTGTACAACCTATAGTGCATATAGCCGACAAGAAAATCGCGACCGGGTAGTCCGATGACTCTGCTGTCCGCTGTCGATTCAACGGGAGGTATGTTTTCGTTTACTATGTACGAACGATGTCTTCCTGGCAGAATTCTTTCAGATTTTGCCGTTGTTTTTGCTGCTAGAGAAGTATTTTTCGTGCATTTCCCCCAACAATATAAAGACGATGAGTTGTACGCCGACGTTTCGCTCGCGATCTTCTTCTGTACATGTGGTCTATCGAATGAATATTTATGATGTTCCGAACGCTTCAAAGAACCGGGGGCTGTGACCTTCTCGAACGCTTTTTTGTGATCAATTGTTGGCTGTTTCCGACTTCGGTAATAGAGGGAGACGAATAACAGACGTCTGCCCAAATGTCTACCGGCTTGGAAGGAAATTCCTCCAAGTAAAACCGTTGGAGACGTAAAACGCTTGGTCCCTAAGCTTGCTAGACTGGTGTGTGTTTACCTTACAAGTTTATTGCAGTTTCAACTGTGCAGTTTTGCCATCATCGCGCACTCACGCGGGCCGCTTGGAGTATGGAGTGTTCGTTTTAATCAGTTTGTGTTGATCCTTGGCAAAGAAACATATCTCGCTTTATGATTAAAAGTTTGGCCAGTTAATGGTAAACTCTGGTGCTAAATGAAATCAGCGGCTACCGCTATGCAAACGTATAAACGTCAAAGTGCAGTGGAATGCTTATCCCGCCGAGTGTGACATTCGCGCCATTCAGAAATAACAGGTCACCAAAGTTGTCAGTAGTTATAAAAATACGCCAAATTAAATTAAACCCGCTGTCAGACTTCTTCACGAATTTCATAATGGACAGAGGAATGAGATCCTTTTCTCTTTCACGTCTAAATTTTATTATGAAAGTTGTGTTAGTAATGAGCTGTGTGGCCAATCACGGCAGCCCACTGGAAACATAACGCAATGCATTATTGATAAATCATAAATGTGTGTCATGCGCACTGGGGGCCACGCTTGTTAATTTCCGTAATTTTGCCAAACTCGACGAATTTCTAATCATTTCCCCGCTGCTGTTGTTTCCAGCCATGTCGCGCCGAAAGCAGGCCAAACCGCAGCACCTAGGGAGCGACCAAGACACATCCACGTTGCTGGAAAATGGTGAGTACTCGTGTCGGGGCACCGTTTCTTGGCGTTTGACTTCGTAACCGGTGGCCTTTCTTGCGCCGGGGTTTCTCTACCTATAGGTATTTTGACATCTGATGAAATGTTTATACAAATTCGGCTGTGAGCTCATTCTAGCCGGGATTCGCCAGGACATGCCGTGTAGCGGGGACACAGTTTGACAGTTTGTATTGATGAGACGACGGGAAGTAATGTTTGCCACCGTGACACTTTCTAATGACAACTGTTGGAAGTTGTGAAATTCCTCAGATGTGACCGGCTCTGGCACATCTCACTTCGCGCCGCTTCACTTTGCAACAATTGTTTATGTTGTTACGTCTCGAGTTTCTACTTTCTAATGCGGGCTTTTGCCAATTTTCTCGTCTCGTAGTCTCTTGTTCCGTAAACCTCAACTTATTGTCGCCCGACTACAACTTTACAGTGGTGTAGAACTTGGATTTATGTTTCGGAATGCGAGTGAAAGCGGTGGTGTGCACTGTGGAAGTTTCTGTTTGACGTGAGACGGGGCCCGTGACATTTGACGCGTAGTGCAGTGTCAACTTAACAGTAGCGTCTCTCGTAAAGGCCATAGCTGCTTCAATAACTCTTTCAAAGAGTGGCGAGATTTCACTTTCAAAACTTTTCCCCCCGTTCGTTATTCTTTCGGACAGTTTTAGAGTGTGCCGTACGGTCGGTTGTGAGCTTGGTTTGACAGCGGCCATCTTGTCAAAATCGCCAGCTGAAGCAGTGCTCCGAGGAACGCGAAATATGAATACAGGCTCTCACTTTCGGGGCGTATTGAATTTCATATTTTACATTTTCCTCAGACGGTCTTTGTAGTTTAAAGGCGAAATGTTTGCACTCGTGAGCTACCTGATCCCCTTTCGCTCGGCCTGAATAGTGCTTATTTCTTAAACTTCGCCGACTACGGTCGAAAAAATCCACCATGTTTTGACATGTATTCGTTAATTAGTACGATATTTAATTATTCACGTGGTATTCATATTCATTTTTAGAGACGAATTCGTATGTAGATTCGTCTTAATGAAGCTCGCTTTTCATATGGAGATTAGGGCTTTCAAAGTAACAAATAATTACAGTCTAATTATTCGACAACAATTCTTGGTGTTGACAACTGCATTAATTCAACCTTTTTTTATATCCACACTTCTGGTTGGAGGTGATTTTCTGTAGATGTCAGAAATTTCTGTAGAGGTAGAATGACTGAAATTTGAAACTGTTTTATTCAACATACAGTAGCCCCGTTCTCTGACAGAAGCAAAAGTGACCAGTGCTGTTCATGTGACGTGGTGTACGGTTAAAGATCGCAGCTTGACTGCTAGCTTCTCAGGCAGAGCAGAACTGAAAACTCGCCCTTACAAACGAGACAGCTGTGTTTTTCATCCCCAAGTGCAATATGCGGTGATTTTTCAAGAAAAGTTTTTCTCCATGGCGTATTTTGCTCGGTTATGAAGGGACCATGCTTTACGAGAGAGCCGAGGCAAATGCTTGTATGTGAAAGCATTCACACTGCTATAAATCTCTCCGTACAGTGCATTAGTATGCGTCATAAATGACATACCCGCTGTATTATTTCCGGCCACTCAAGAAATAAAAATCTGTCGGGGGACATTTTTCATATTTTGTTCATAATCTCAGCCGCAGTAAAATTCCTCCCGACACTTCACAGGGCAAGTTTCTCATAAGACCTGTGATAAACTATGTCAGCTGTTCAAAGAGAGAGAGACATTTCTAAAAAAGAAAAAAAAAAAAGTGGCACAGGCCTCTCCACAAAGTCTCAATCCAGATTACATAGTCATATATGAAATGATATTTGAGCAAAGACACTGTCTGACTTACTCTTTGATCTCGTTTTCCCATCGCCAAATTAACTTAATGATTAAGACATGTACATTATCACCTCCCCGGTCTATGATAAATATGTGCATTGATTACGCCAAGCTCTTTATCAGCTATCTTGTCCCCCCTCTTATGGACACACATAGTTTAATATTTATCATAAACAATAATTCACCCAATAGTAACTGGGGTTGAGCAAATAGTTACCAAGCTCATCGGGGCTAAGGCTCAGATGGAGCTAGATTAATACTTGTGTTATCAGTCATATTAGTTATGTGGATGACATTGTGACATCGACATTGGGACTCTGTTTTGGCGAAGGGGGATCAGTGGCTGAGAATTTATGATCTTGCCTTGTTTGCCTTTGTTGTGTGTGTGTGTGTCTTTAGTTGTCTTCAACAGTGCACCTGCCTTCCAACATCCACATTTTGGTAGGCCAGTTTGGTTTCTGAGTTATGCTAATGAGGTGCCACCAAAGTTTGCTTCCCGTCTTACACATGGGAGTAAAGGTCGTCGGTGCTCCCTGTCCAACCAAGCATGGGGATATCAGCCGCATTTTTCATTACGGAGAGCCTGCATCTAATTTCTTGTCATCCACTCACGGGGTACAGACTCAGACCTGATAAGGGACATCACCAAAAAAAAAAAAGGACTGTCGTTCAGTGTTGCTATTCAGTTCACAAGGTTTTATGTAATGACTGCACATCTTGTTTTGTCATTTTCTTTTGTGAGGGCCAGCTCCATGGTATTAAATCAGTTCAGTTCTTCTGATCTCATAACTGTTGTAGTTGACCACATCATTTCCTTAATGCATTCTCTTTGACGGGACAAGTTTCTGGTTTTGTTGACTTTTAATCTTTCAGTGATGGCCAAAGTTTTGTCGGTAGTAATCCTCCATCCCGTACAAGTTCTTTTTCCTGTTTGTCCTCTATTTTTCTCTCCTAGTAAAAGTTTTGTTTTTGTTAAATCTGCCTCTTCTCCCCCTCCGAAAAAAACCCTTCTCTTTAGTTGTTGCATAAGTGTAAAAAATAAAAGCATATAAATAGGTACATTGATCCGGACGCTCTATAGTTGTGCATAATCACGCTTGTCTGACCAACAAGTAGCCTTTGCTTTTGTTGGGCCGTCTTTTCAAAAACATAATTAATGCACTTTCGCCATTTGTCACAACTGTTTGCCAGTGGATGGCATTTTTAATGAATGGGCATGAATATAAAGAAGTTTTTGAGACACATAATGGCACACCCAGAGATTTTCCCATCCAAGGGCAATGAGAAGTAAATTTCTTTTGTGCGGCGCAAGTCGTTACTCATTTCATGTGTATGCAGAAGCGTCCAAAGTAAATGGCATAAAGGGAATATGCAAAATATGGCTGTCTTTTGTCAACAGGGGCATTAATAAGTGTTAATAAAGCCCCCTTTGAAAGATTCCTAAGAAGGTAAACACTGTACACGGTTTCTTTGTGAATAGAACCCGAGATTAAAGTCAGATAAAAAATTGATATGCGTTTGTCGGGGTTTTTTGAGGAGCTATTGTTTGTCGGGGATGTTAGGCAGTTTTCATTTTTCACAAAAGAGTGATGTTTTTTTCTGCGGAATTTCTTACTGGAGTGGGGCATGGTGCATCTATTGAAAAGCCATGTGAAGGGGGGAAAGTACACGGGAGAGTGACAGTCTCGGTGAACAAACAAAAAGTGTCAATATGCAGGCGCTGGGACAATAGGGAAAGAGTGGATTTATGTAAAATGTGTTTCTCCATACATTCCATCACAGTGTGTGTATGAAAAAGTAAAGAGAGCATATTCAAAGAAGGCAGAGAAAAAAACACAGACCCGAGACAAGTGTGAAGAAGACGGTGAAATGCATTTCATTCACGTCATTTTTCTGCAGCTGTGCTCCAGCATGTATAGAATACCTTGATTAATCGTTCAAAAGGAGATTACTGTTATAATATCAAATTTGGGTCAGAGGCCGTAGAATTTCTGACATTTTCATCATTCTCGTGTTTGATCCGAGTGCTCACGCTGTTAATTTAGATGGCAATTTAATTCGTGATTTCTGTGCTTTGAGACAACCCAAATGAAGATCACCTTGGATTAGCATTCACCTTCTAATTCGAGGTCTGTTTGAACGAGGCAGAGGCAGAAAAAAAAATTGACTCTGACATTGCCTTTTGTATGTGCTGTGGAGATTTTTCATTCACAAGTTGAACAGGACGCACAAAAAAATCCTGGTCACATGTGCCATGAGACCTACCCGAGTATTTTAATGGCAAATTTGTAAACATAGAAGGGTTCCGCCGAGAGTTGACAGTCATAATTTTTCTCTGTGTACGAATCGCAACATTCTCTACCCTAATCTTATTAAATTTGCTTTTACATATTTCATATCTGTCCCATGACAAATCAAAGTCTCCAAATTGCAAACAATCAGAGAAGGGAGAGTGATGCACGTCTGAATCGGCTCTGAAAATTAACGCTAACTACATACTGATAATTCAGTGTGCGCAAGGTAGGAGAGGAATTTTTATAAGGTGCCTGTCGGCCCAGTATGTGTATATGTCGGGGCAAAAATGTATTTGCGTTACTTGAACTAATCTACACCGTCTATCATTTCCTGTATGTTTGGTAACATGAGCTGTTTGAATCGATGTTCTAGTTGCATCAAGTGAAAAAAAATTCTGCCCGTGTTGGGTGCGCAGGCTTTCAGGGGGTCAGAAATTTGTTTATATACTTAAAATTTTCCAAATGGCCGTGATGGTTGTCAGTGAGGCCCTAATTAATGCATTTGTTTGACACTGTAGTTTATAGGTATACATTCCATTACTGTTGCGCTGTGCTGCCATTTGTTTCCAAATAGTTTGGCTCGTTGAGGGAGGGGCTGACCGTGTCATCCCCCCATCTTTTCAACTGTCGCTGTCTCTCAAAATCACATGGTTGATGGGAGCCTTAAATAATCAACTTGTTTAGGCATGGTAGCCATCACAATGGTCCCCCGTTACATAACACTGTGAATTAGCTCGCCACTATCAAGTTTCTTGTATCTTGGCATTGAGGGGGGGGGGGGGGTAGAGAGCTGTCAGAAACCTACGAAAAACACTTCAGTAGCCCTAAAGTTGAGTTATTCATGCAGTTGAGATTTTGGAGGCAGACTTAATAGCAGCTGTTCACCAACTGTGTGAGAAGTTGTACGCTGTTGTGTGCTTCTGTGAACTCTTTTTTGTTGGTCAATTTTTGTTCTCCCCCCCTTTCACAACCCTTCCATGTAGCAGCGGTGCAACCTGATCATTAACTACGGTTGAGGAGAGATGATAATGGTTTGTCAAAAAATGATGACAGACGAGATATTATGGGTGGTATCTAACCATTGGCTTATGAAGTATGTTGAGTGTTTGCCTGATCTGTTCCCATATAGAGTTGGCTTGGCAGTGTGTTGTATTTTGCAACATGAAAATAATTTGACACTGATGTGTGTGGTCCCCGGCAGCCTGCACAGAGCCCCGCTTTCATGTTGTAACCCAACACGCCTTGGCCATGTGGCTATAAATATGAAAAGCTGTTTTTACAATAAGGCCCATGCGTCTGCAAAGTGCTGACGAAAAAAAATAATCGTCGGCAGAAATTGTCTGAAGATTTAGATAGAAATCAGAAAACAGAAGGAACATAATAGTTGCTGAACTCTCTTGGCAAAGATGAAGAGTTATGAAAAACAAACAAACTAATGGAATCAAGTTTTGAACGGGCATAGATTCCGTGTGTCTTATTTTTGTCCCATGTTGGTGAATATTTAGTCTGTTGACCTTCAGCAGACATGTTGCCATATGCTGTTGCTGCTTCTTAGCTGAATAGGAATGGTGTCCCGGGATTGACAAGCTTTTCCTGGGTCAGTGACTGGAATAATTACATTTTGAATAACTTGGAAATATTACAGAAGTATGGGATTCATGTTTTGTCGTCAAATTGGAAAGAGGTGGGAGGGAGGGAGGGGGGGGGTTTAGTGAAGCATGATGTTTGCTGCTGCAGCTGCTTGTGGAAAGTTCTCATAAACAGTAAAGATTGGGCCCCAGGAAATTTTTATTGGCAAAAAAAAATCATGCCAAACATGCTACTGTTTGAGGTCCCTTATAAAATGGGAAGGGGGTGTGAATTTGATGTTTGTTCCAAATCTTTGTTTCACGAGGTTGGCACACTTTCTGATCCATATATCACCAGTAAATGGTGGATGGACGGAAATGCAGGAAGTTTTTGTTTGGGGTCAGGCAAACATAAAACAGATATAAAGGAAATGCAATATTGGCAGCAAATTATGTCTTTTGATGGCCATATCCTCTTCACAGTGTGTCGTTTTATATCTCTCTCATCCGTGAAGGATTAAAATTGTTCGTGGTTAAAACAAAATGATTCAGTCCAGCCAGAGCATAACTTAAAATATGGCTTCCTCGATGTCAAAAGAGTACCCCCTTCAAACAAAACACATCAGCCAGGGAGGAAAAAGTTTTTGAGAGTTTCTTAACATGCCGGTTTCCTGTTTCAGTTTTTGTCAATAGTTGTTTTTTTAGTGTAATGGTCCTTATGGGCTTTCAGTGTGGAGTGTGAATCATGCCACGTATTGGTAGCACAAAATGTGAGGGCTTGCGATATGAATTTTATAGCAGCGTAATATAGAATGCCAAAAGGGCTTCTTTTTCACAAGTTGGCTTTCATAATTTTGTGTATACCCTGAAATCAGTGTCTCTTCAGTGTTCTTTGTTGTGATTTCATAAAAAAGTAGATGATTGTGACAGTTGCATTCAAAGGAATCTTGTCCACTTTTTCAGCTTTTTTAAATCAGAAATTGATAAACTGTTTTTAGGAAAGTAAACATAGAGATGATCTATAAATATACCTTTCCGAACAACATTCTGAGCAAATAAGTGAGCTTTTTATCAATCATCTAAACTGATGTTGTCCCGAAAATATTTGAATTCTACAAAAGGAATGTACATATGTTTAGTTAAAAAAAAGTGATAGTCAATTGTGTGTCGGGTTCTGACTCATTTTAGGGATGAAAAATTGCAACACACCCACATTTTTTTGGACGACATGGGAATACAATGCCACTTTATTCAAAATCCACGTGCTCTTTTTTTTGTGTGTGAAATGGCTGACATGTAAGAACAAAATAAGAGTAAACAAAAAGACAGGAAAAATGCCATGGGAGTCCTTGAAGGGCGTAAATAGAAGAACTTGCGGCAGGAAAATACATAAAGGTAAATTTACATTTGCAAGGTCAGTGCTAATAGGGAGACATAATTTAATACTCCATAAGATGTCCAAGGTGGGATAATGACATCCGATTGACAACTTGGGTGGGGTTGAAAGTATGATAATTCTGAGAAAATTTGATGCCTCAGCGGTGAATCACGCCAATTATTAATGGAAATATTCTTCATAGGGTAGAATGTGTCGAACTTTGAAGGCAAATTTTCATGTTCATACGCATTTGAGCATTTTCCTCGCCAAAAATCAGCACTGGTTTTCACTTTTTTCAAAAAGTAAGTTTTGTTCATATCTTAGAAAACTTGTCCAACAGGGGTTAAAATTGTGGCGGAGAGTCAAGATTGTTGAAGACCATATGTTATTCTTGACTGATAATTCACAAATATGCAATGTGTCGCTATACTTCTGTATACAATTTGTATACTTCCTGAATTCTTGCACTTGTATAAACAAAAATATATGATATGAAATTTGCACTGGTCTTTTTGAAAATCAACAGGTTTACTTCCTGGGAGGGGCTTCTATTTTTATTAAAAATAAAAGGAAACTGTCATTCTATGGTCAAGTTGATTACAAACTTTCAAGAAATATAGAGCACTTTCTCATTATTGACATTTTTGTATTTCTGAGTGCTGATAGTTTCCGGCCCAGTTGCATCCCCGTGATCACTCATAAAACATATCATAAAAACTCCTCGGTGATCGGGCATGCGGGTGTCAACTTCAGGAGAGACCTTTCACAGTTTTCTCTCAAGGTTGGTTGTAATTTCACATATAGATGCCAGTGTTATCTCGGCTACCAAATCGCTGGTGATAGCGAAAATGAATGTCAATTAACGGTTCGGGACCCTATCAGGTGTCAGATAAAACACAATATGCCATCTGTATTCTGTGTACTGGATTCCCCCTATCTTCCGGTGAGCATTGGTTTGACCTCAGTGTTTACCAGTGGGAGAGTCTGGCTACTTGACAAAGACTTAGGGGCATGGGTATGATTCCAGGGTCTCTTGTACAGTTACCTGTATGTGTATAGTTGTTACTGTGCACAGCTACTGGTATACTAAGATGTTTGCGAGTGATTTCTTTTTACAACACTACTTAAACCCGGACGATTTGTGAATGGCTTTGGTGTGTTTTGACAGCTCTTGACTGAATGAAGATGGGAGGGGGTGAACAAACTCGGTGTGACACGCCGGTAGGCTCAGTCTGGCAAAGTTATTAGGAGACGGCTCACGAAGGAAAACTCTGCCGATGATTATTACACGTGTTATGATTGTTGGTATAAGATATGGACTGGCTGAGGGTCAGGTAATAGATGCTGTTGTCATGTACCAGGACCCTTGAAATTTGAACAGATCACTTATTGGCTGCTAAGCATTAGATAATACACTATAAATCATTGATGCTCCCTGTGCGCTGGTAATGGACAAAGAGAAAAAACTATGCCGGTTGCAGTTTACCGAACCCATGACAGTGCGGTGTGGTGTGTGATGGTACCAGTTGGTACTTCTGCCTTCGCTCTCGTGATGGTATCATATTGATATTGATGTCAGGGTGTCTGTTTGCAGACTTTGATACCCGTCTCTGTCATTTATTAAAATAAACAAACATGAAAAATTTGATAAAAAGAAAATAACTAAAATGCTGAGTTATTGAGCAAACAAGCGGTACCGCGGAAAGGCCCAACCCGAAGTCTGGGGGGTTTTGTCTGTCAGGAAAAGGATCTTGCCATGAACACCTGTTCCAGCGTGGGCATTCCTTTCATGGGAGTAACACATGTTGCATTGTTGAAAGTCTTCAAAAGGGAGAGTGTACCTAGCAATTTTGTCCTACCTGCAGGGGAAAATGGTAGAATCCATAGGAATGTCTATTGTTTGAGAGATCTTTTATTTTTGAAGGCATGAATATTCACGTAAATAATAGAAGAGGATAAGGCCACATACTAATTAACATTGTCACGCATTCACCGCTATGCAATAATCTATGCTTCTATTTAAGATGAAAATAAAGTCGGTCTTTTGTTTTTTTTGTCGTCTTTTCTGCTTCCCACGGTGGCCTTCATAAGAAAGGATAATGATTAAAGATGTTAATGAAGGGTGAAAATTGATAGCTGCTTTTAAAGAAGCAATAAAAACAAGACTGGAGGAGCTGTATCTGAATGTGAAAAAAGAATTACTAAGAATTTGCCCTGTGTATGAAGAGCTGCTTTGTTCCTGTATGCACTGGTAATCTCACCTTCGCGGTATTGTTCCTCAGAATTTGACTGAAAAAAAAAATTCATATTCATCTTGGTTTCCGCTGCAGCAGGAGTGGTTCAACAACCTGTTATTCAAATGTGCTGGAAAGTTCGTGGGTTGAGAACCGGCTCACAAGTGGATCTTTGCGGATGAATTTCAGATGCAGCAGGAATTTTGTACAACAGAAGACATCCACCGAACTGACAAAATCCATTCAAGCTGATTTTCATAATTCTGAGTGAACACCGAGGCTTGAAACTTGAATCAAATGATTTCTGTGTTCTGTCAGAGAAGACCTTGAAGCAATCACGTCTTGAAAGTTCATCTTCTTTTCATGTGGCCAAAAAAGAAAAATAGTTTGTTGACATTGAACTGGAATCTTGATTTATTTGATGTCAACATTCTCTGTCCACACTACTGACAAAACAACGATGTTGAATAGATCTCTGTGTTTTATTATGCAATGTGGTGGCGTAACAGATATGAATGGCAAGAAATCATGGTGGTCCTTGCCAGGTAGAGGGGCATTGAATAAACAACCTATTGCAAAATGTTTTCCTGAGGGAACTTGAATAAATTAATTTCATAAAGTCAACAACAGGTAAGGTACCAGCGCTGAGACAAACATGATCTGAAATATTTTCAGTAATGTTCTGGTTTTTTTACGAGCAAATACCAAAAGAGGAGGTAACATTTGAGCGATTGTACCAATTATGTTATTGACTTTGGCCAAATTATTCAACACTTATGGGACCATTAGCTAAATTTGTGGAAAAATGTTTATATTATCATAAAAATTCAAGCTACAGTGCCCATAGAGGGTTTCAGCCCAGTTGATATTTCCCCACCACCAAGTGGCTAGAAAACTTCACTTAACATGTATATGTGCGAGTGTAGCATCGCCTTCCTGTTTACGTTTATTTGGTAGTGTTGCAACTCACTGGACCACTCGCACGGCTGTTTGGAGGCCAGAAATAACACACAGAAATCAAAACGTGTGACCATAGATATAAACAAAGCTGTAAATTTTGTTGGATGTATGTGCTCCTAGAGTGGCACAAACTTTTCCGAGGATCTCCTGGCAAGGAGGTATTTAGTCTTTTAGAGATGGGATTCTGATCTCTGTTGTACATGTAGGATGGTGACTTCTAGCTTTTGTTGTTTTGGTGTATATAGCAACTGCAATCCACGACTGCAATGTTAATGATGGTGAACCCAGATAACCTGCAAGTTCATATCTTTTCAAGAATGGTCAGTGGAACCATTTTTTCAACAATTTAAATGAACTTTGTCAGAAATGACCAGCATTCATTACTATAAATGCACTTTGCTTACAACTGTATTTTCAGATTACAGCCTTCCCTTTGCTGTGCAGGCTTTTTAACATGGTTTTATTATTGGCCAAAAAAATCTAAGTATAGAATTGGGATGACAATGCATTTAGACGTTTACCCAGACGCAGACTGCTGTAGTTGTGTGATCATAGTTTGGGAATTATGCAAACAACAAACACTGGATAGATAGTGCGGAAGCACATACATGTCCACTTGCAGGACGTTTTCACATGGTTTATTGAATTATTTCACACTATGAGGGAATGTATTTCTTTATTCATGAATTAATTTCTTATCTTTTGAAGTGAAAATTCCTATCCCTCGTGAACTATCAGACCTTTGGAAATGCATTGTGATGTGTTTTTGTGAAGCTACCCTACAGAGGATTAGCTTTTCATCACTGCAGAGGGTCATTAAAGGTACACCCTGGGTTAAAGTTGAAAATACCAGCAGCGCTGAAACTCACGAGGTACCCGCAGTGAAAGCACTGTACCCATCACATTGTAAGTGTAACATAAATTTTTTTGGCCCTCTTTAATTTAAAAGAACCTTTGCTTCTTTTTTTAGAAACTTGTCTTAGTCAGTTTACCAGCCTTTCAGTTTACAACAATTAAACTTGGATTTGAAGTAGGGTCTTTTTTTGGACAAAGGTGTTTTTACTCCATGGCAGTTTTCCTGTTGTATTCAAAACTGAATAAATCCCATTGTTCAGGTCATTGATTTCTACGTTTTCTTTCCAATCTCAAAAATGAACAGACACATGGTTCAAAGAGAAGCACCTTAGTCGCTGTATGGACAAGTGGGAAGTGATCATCCCTTTTTGGAAGTGAAACTTTTGATGTTCCACCCCTTGAAAGCCGTCTCAGGACTACTCTGCACTCTTTGTCATATCTTTTTGAACGTCAGCGTTCACCTTGCACTAGGTAGCAGGACTTTTTGAAAGCATCATGTGGGTATTGGCAGCGTTTGAATTCTTACAACGCTGCATGTTGGTTCCCATGACGACAACTACACACGATGCGGAAGGTGACATTGCATCCCAGTTTTTCGTGGAATTTCAGAAAGTGACCGAGAACTTGCATGTGGGCTTTCCATGGTAGATCGGAGACCAACGGTTGGTCAGCTGTCCAAGGGGGTCACTCAATAACGCTAAAATTATCGCTGTTCTTGATGCAAAGCATATGTGATAATTGGAGATAATGAACGGAACACGGACAGGTGACTCACTGATCTCTCCCGCTGTGTTCGGTGATATTATAGGTCAGAAATCATATCCTGCAATTATCTGATAATAGACCTATTCCAGGTAGCTGTTCTCAGACGACTAAAGTAGCAAAACTCACGCAGCAGCTAGGTCACAGTGTATCAGTGTATTGCACATTTTTGAAAGATTTCATTTTAAATATTTTTACCTCCCTGTCACAGCAACTGTTTTTGTCTTGCATAAACATATTAGTCAAGTTGAATGTTCTGAAATCGAGATGAACCACCTGTTGAGAAATGTGGGTGCCTAAAGCATGGAGATTATGTTTCCTTGAAAACTAGAATGGTTTGATTGATACAATAGAGATCTGCTTCTAGACGTTGCCAAAGTGTTTTTTTAAAAAAAAATGATTTCATCATAAAGCTTGCCTTGTACCACAACAGTATGCAAGCTGCGAGACTCTGTACGACTGTGATCAGAGAGACGCTCGTGTTGTTGAAAAAACAGACCACACAAATGAGCAATATAGAGAGATTACTATCAGCGGTAGTCAGCAGACTTTACCACCATTCTACTGATATCTCCATATTCACACCTCTTGTTGAAAATCTGTTTCCCAAAAAAACTTATCTTGTCTGGTAAATTAGGTATAAAGGGTAATAGACAGCAATAGTTTTTCATTGGTTCGATAACTTGGGCAGCATTATCTAGCTGTGGATGATATACCGCGTGCTCTGTCATCATGTGATGTAATGGAGAAAGAAAATTCTGTATTGTTTGCCTTTTTGTGGCGCTGAACAAAAAAAAAGGGTTTGACAATCTCTTTAGGGACCGCAGGAACTGTAAAATTGGAAATAAAAAAGGAGCAATTGACTCTTGTGTCATTTTGTTGTCAGCACCACTCATCGGTTGTCAGTTGTGTCAGGCACACCGTCACATCGGACAGGTTGACATGTTAGTATGGCAGTTTTTCAGGAGAGCTAGGGAGAGAGAGAGAGGCTGTAAGTTTTGACATTTCAATATTGCCAATCAGAGAGTACTGGCTCACGGCTTATGGTGAGAATTCCTCGTTAAGGCCACAATTTCTTGGCTGTGTCATTATTATCTAATATACACTCAAGATGTCAAGATTGCCTACAAACGAATAATCGACATAAATGGGATTTTCTATTCTTAGGTCTTGGCTGCCTTCATTATCTCCATTCTGTTGGTTTCAAATACACTTGACACATGTCACCCGTGATGGGCAGTGATGCCCCATCCATTACTGTTCTATCCCAGTCTCTGTCAGTGCGTCCATGAACACAGCAACTTTTGAAGTCTGATACCGTGCCCCTCATTCATAGAAAAAGAGAAAAGAAAAATTGAGCGACATTAATTGAGAAAAGAAGACTATCCCTGGAAGAAAAAATGGAAGGAGTTCTGGTTTTAATTGGCATGAGAGCTAATCGCGAGATTGTGGTCTAACTTCTTCCCCTCCTGCCTTTGTGTTGGGTTAAGTGAGTGGCAGAAATGTGATGTTCCAAAGACAACGGAGCTGAGTGACTCTGTAGAGAGTGAAGAGCATTATTTGGCATATTGGGATGAATTCTTTTTGAATACATCCATAAGATTACCAATCTGATTACAAGAGCTCACAGATCAGTCAACAAATTTCAAGCCAAATCTGTCCCCCTAACTTTACTCTCCCAACTTGTTTTAAAAAAAATGACTGTCGGTGCTGAAAAGTCACGTGACATCAATGAACTGACTTTTTGGCATGTCTTGTCTTTTGCTCGAGTTGACAACGTCAGTTACATTTTCAGACGAAATATGCAAATCATCTCCTACTAATCATTCCAGCGACTTTTTCTACTTTGTTCAGAAACTCTTTCAGAAGCAGCAAGCACGGCGTAATTCAATTTGATAAAAAATACCCCACAGAAAGCAAAACCAAGGAACACATATCGAAATGTAGATTCGCGGGGTTTTCTTGTATAGCTGCAGACTGAGACATAATGGTTAAGCAAAATCCCTTTCAGAACTTGTACAGATCTTTTAGGAAGTGAAATATTGACAAGAAAAGAGAATATTGACAAGAATAGGGAATGAAATGAAATTTCTGCATGAAAGACACGGGTTGATGTGTCTGCAATGCTTGTATATGAGGTATAAGTCTGGAATGAATAGAGCAATGCTGTAGAAATGGAAATCTTCACAATGGAGCAATAAGCTAGGAGAGTTCTTTCAATCAAAAATGACATATTTAAGACCAATCCAAATAGCCACCTGACATATTAGTGGCACATAACAAAAAAAAGGAGCACGATATAAGTAGTGTAGGAAATGCATTAATGTTAAAAGACGTGTCTTGATTCAAGTATTTTGACAGCACTCTTGGAGATAAGCGGCAGCCCTATCAAAAAAAGAAGGTATTATGCAGAATAATTTCACTAAAAATATGACTTATCAGCTCACTTATTCATCAGTTTTTATCCGGTCGTACCTTCAATTTGACGAGATAGGTCTGTATTTATGAGATCCAGTGCTTTTTAGAAATGATGTTTTCACAAATAATTGTCATCATAAATCAGAGGATCCTCAGATAAAAAAAAAAAATGATGTGAATGGCCAAACATAGCTGACAAAGATAGAGACGATAGCAAAAAGGCATGGGAGAAAGTCGAAGCCTTAATACTTTGGATGATGTCTGGAACAGTGAATTCTGATGGAAGGCTTTCTACCTATCATCCTCATATTTTATTGAAATTTTCAAATGATGTTTTTTTTTCCCCCAAGCGACATATGGGTTCACCAGCAGCAAGACAAGCAAACCCAGGGCCGTGCTAGGGAGAGAACCCTTTTCAGCTGTCAAAGCTAGAGGCACAAGGCTTGGTCCCGGGCACTGCTGTCTGCCCTGCCTGGAATTTTCTGGCTGGTGTGATGGATCTTATCATAGAATGACCATAGTTGATGTCAAAGCCTGAAGTGGGCTAAAGTACTATTGTGTTTTGGATGTTTTACATGTGTCACAAATCACAGCAACTTTTGATTGTTATTTCAAGCCGGTCTGACAGTTTTCATGCAGAGACAGTGGAGTGGCAAAAATATCAAATAGCAGAATACTTTTTCATCCTGAAAGGCTCTTGACTCAAACTATAAATTTCTGACTTTGACAAATTTTTGTTGCTAATTGTGAAATAAATTTGGCAAGCTCTTCTATCTTTTGTTTTTCTGCTGGGTAGAGGCAAGAAAACAGGCAGCCATTTTGAGTCTACTGACCTCAATAATTTGCCGTGTAGACGTAAATTTATTATCAAAACTCTAGCCTGAAATACTGGTTCGATAAAGATAAACCGAATTCCAGCCCGAGCTGAGGCAGATCTATTGGCAATTACTCGTAATTTATCGTCAACTTTATATCCAAAGTCGTTACATCTGGGGAATCTGTGGATGAAAAGTCACGGCCACACTGAACATGGCTGGAAAAAAAGAACAAAATTGACATAGTCGAACAACTTATTTGATTTGATGTAGTCGGTCAAATCCGGTTGCATTATCGTTTCATCTGAACTTGTGGAAAAAAAAAATACCGATTTGTTTCCCCAAGCTCTGATGGTTTACTTATAAATATGGACGGCTATCTCCGTACCAGGAGTGACCATCATTAATATAATAACACTATCATCATTATAGCCCAAACTGATAACAAGCTGTCATATATGATAATAAATGATTTAGGGGGAATGATTAAAATCTGGCGGAAATACTTTGGCCAGATCAATAGAGTCCTGATGTTGGTTGCCCGATCGACCAAAATAGGTCAAACAACTTAAAATTGTTTACATGATTATATTATGGGATTATGTTGCCGCGTAGGAAAAAAATTCATGATTTGTGATTAAAAAGATGAGCAAGTTTCAAATATGAATGCAGGATACAAGATGGTATATAGACAATAGCTTGTCTGTCAACTTGAAAAGTGTGCGTCCCCATTCATAAAAGTAGTAAATTTGCACTTTAGCATCTTTGGGTAGTTGTAGTGTTGTTCTAAACATGCTGAATCTAATTTTGAACCATTTGGTATTGGCCAGGGTGAACTTGGATTTGTGAAAAAAATGAATTTCCAAAGTGAAATACCAAATATTTTGAGTGTGGTAAGTAGGAAAATGGTGTCAAAAATCTCTCTTGTTTGAAGGAAAACCATTATGAAAACACAATGTGTTTGATTTTAAGTGAGGAAGCTGTCTTGTCTGAATTGGATAAAAAAAAATATGATGGCCAGTCCCCTCATTATGGACGGCCAGTAATTTACGTGGGTGGACAACAGGCACTGCATTCCATATGAGAAAGAAATGTGTGGTAATAACAAACTTTGATTGTATCGGTAGGCCCTCTGTTACACAAAGATACTCGATAGTTCCATTCTCAGACCCATAATAAATAAATCTGGCAATGAGCTCTTAACTAAAGAACAAGAAGGCAGGCAGGCCATTTTTGCCCGATTAGCACAGGACACATTGGTATGGGATGGATGAAGTGGATGAGGAGATGGGTTGCTAGCCAACAGTGTCCAGTTTCATCCTCGGATGACCATATATGGTGTGTGTCTGGAGATAACGGATGATACGGCATCTAGGACCTGGCTGTCAGCGACAAAGAACCGAGATTTGTGGACAAAGCTGAATTATCATCAGTGGAAAGAGATGAGGTTACCGCTATTAATTATTCAGAACGGCATCTTGTCCGCTAATGACAACAACAGCGAGATATGTATAAATGATAAACGACACCCCACATTTGCATCGCCACATCATCTGCATGATATGCGGAAGGCTACTTATGTTTCTGGCCACTACTAAATTTGTGACTGGGTGGGAGGAGGGAATGAAACAAAAATATATATATATATATAAAGTCCCGCATCTGTGTGGCCAATAAATCTAGTAGCTCCTTAGTCTGCCTGCTGATTTTGCAAGTGACCAGTTGTGAGGTATGATGGGTATACGACAGCTGATCACACTTATTCATATACAGTTATGATCTGCCAAGGCCCGTCCACTGATTAAACAGATGCCAGTGGAGTGCACCAGTACCTGCCGTGGTCATGGCCATCCCGGAGTGATAACCATCTCAGGTAAATGCTCATCCCATTGTTGATGTTGACAAATCACCTTCATGTGGTACTTAATATTCCCAGTGTCCAGGCTCTCAGGCTCTGAAAAAAACAAAATCCCAGTTGTCCCTCAGCTGCAGTCATAGATCAAAATGGTCGGCGGACTTCTTTGAATTCCTGTTGCAGACAGGCAAACTTCACTAGATCATCTTAAAAACTGTTTCCCCTTATGCCTTTGTCAGCTTGTGTGGAACATCTTTGATGAAGTTAGGGGTCTCAAGTTCATGTCTGTTTACCAAAGGGCAAAGAAGATCTTGTTATTGTTGTCTGTGTACGTTTTTCTCAGGCCAAACAGTCATGGCCTATCACTGCATTTGTGTTCCTGTGAACGTGCTTGGTTTTAACCAACATGGAAAGTGGAGAGAGAAAAAGGACAACCCACTGATGCTGTTGGCAGCAGCCTATCAGATTATAGACACAATCAGTGCTAAGAAAATTTAAATGAGAGGTTTATGTTGGATATGGCAACGTCATAAAATTTGCAGTCTATCTGTGCAGTCCTGTAGGCCTGAGTGAGCATCGACGGCCTTAGGGAGGCTGAACAGCATCTCGCAGGATCCATGGCGACCTAGCATTTCACATCTGAATAGTTACAAAGAGCCGGGGCACTCGCTGACCAAGGGATGGGAGGAGTTGATGATGTTTTGTGTCGTTGATAAGCCGTGGCGATATACCTGGTCACTGAGCTAGATTATCCCAGCCAAGATATCATACATAGATAATAAAGGCAAAATTGCATTAATTTGCTCGGCAGACCATGTAAGATGGTCAATCTGCTCCATTTTTCATGAGCTCATTAAAGTCTTAGCTGTCACTGATTGTTCAGGATGGTATAAACAAAGGGGGTTTTGATCTCGCAAATCTGCCCTTGTGGATGAAATATGGTCCGAAACAAATCTGCACAAGACTGGCAGGGACAGACATCTTTCTCTGCTTCGTACACTTCAGCGAGCAACAAATCACGGCGTCATTTGGGACCCCCAAAGAAAAAAAAAAGAAAGAAACCTCTGTATCAAAAATCTGACAACGACTTTCATCATCCCTGTAATGATTCATGCTGGGTGTTAAATTCTTGACAGATGAATGCCACCGTTCACTGTTCCTGTGTGAAACCAGAGTCACACATCCAGGGGAAATATTTCTTTCCCCATTGTTATCTGGGAGCAGGGGAAAAGTGTGAGAATTTTGAGTTGTTTCATATTGAAACCATCACAGATTACAGCCTTGCCAGCCCGATTTGCCCATGTGAGCGAGATAATGCAGGCACACATGTACTTTGTAATGATATTTAATGTGCTGTCAAGTTTTGATATACGAACACTTGACACATGACTCAGCCAGTGCATGTCTGCCATAATTAACCAGCCACATAAAGTTTTTCTCTCATTTTTCCCCCGATTTCCTGTGCGACTATTGTGATAGAGAAGACCATTATGGGTAATATAAATAGGAAGTTGATAATTTTGGTTTCCTGCTGGGCGCTGTTACTTAGCTTTCATCTTCTCTATCTGATGATGATGATGATGATGATGATGAATCTGCTTCTCTCCATCCCCTCCATTGCTCTGTGTTATCTCCTTCCTACTGTGGGTGATCAGGGGTCGCGACCTCTTTTGAAAGTTTGTTAAGGTTTCAGATGTTACCTGGGAAAAGTACTTGGAAGATGATTTGTGGGATTGCATCACTCTCTCTCTCTTTTCTCCTTCTCAGCTGCAGATTTGTTCGTTCATATTGCAGCACTGCAGCTACAGAATTTCGTGTTCGTGATCCTCTGCAATTTACCACATGCCCTTTATTTTGGTCCAGTTGTCATGACGAGGGGTTGCCCAGGCGGAGGGGCAGGCCAACGTCTTGTCTGAATCCTGTAAATTTTCCAAGATTGATGTTAAGTTTTAAAATATGTGCAGCGTTAAAGGGGATCACAGTTTCAGGTTTCGGTGACACCACGTGTGCAGCAATTGCTCCAGAATTTTTTTTTTTCAAGCCAGCAAAGCAAATTCTTCTCTAATACTCAGTATTCTAGTAAAGCACTAGCCACGAGACTTGTAGCGTTTGAGTCTGTGTCAGATACTGGGAGGGTCCATCATTATAAACACTGTGGCATTGAAAAAAGTCCATCAATGTCCCAGTGATTGATTTCATAGACTCTGCTGAGAGTTTTTTCAGACCTACGTCTCGGTCGATTGACAGCCTGTGTACAGATCTTGCATGAAATTAATGTGATATTGTCGACAATTATTATGGTTGGGTGTAAATTACAGAAAGAAATGGTACCGTTATCAGTGTGGGAAATCTCGGAGAGGGAGGAGAGAAAAATTATGGTTTGGTTGGAAGCGAGTCAAAGAGTGGATAATGAGAAAGAAATATGGTTATCATTCATCCTGGAGTGGGTGTGTAAACTCGAAATAGAAATGAAAATTTGATATTTTTCTGACGATGAAACTTGATAGAGGCTGCGGAATAAGTGAGAGTAACCATGTGTTGGTAGTTTTTTTCAGTGCTCGGATTGTGTGGCTTTGTTCAGCGTGTGCTTGTACAGTGGATAAGGGGGAGGCGTATCGTCACCACCAGATTGTTCAATGAGGGAAAGACTGGAGGCAGATGTATTCAATTCCCTCATATGATTGGTTTGGCCTCTGATTTATACCCTTTGACCCCGATAACACACATGTAACATTTTTGCGGGATTAGTTTGCACATGGGGTCAATTATTGCTGCAGGAAGTCCACAGATTAATAATAGAATTGTAATTAGAAGTAAATGGATGTTAGGAAATGATTGAGCAAATTGGATGGGAAGTTATGATGATGATGGAAATTATGTTTCACTGCACTAGGGTTTTTTTTTACTTCGGTTGCATATACCTTTCAATTTTCATTTGATGCTAACATGTAGGAATGTTTGGGGACAGGTCTGCAGGGAGTCGCTTTTCATTGATTGACATCCGTCGCTTTAGAGACTCAGAAAACGTGGTAATCCTAGTCTTGCCCGTCTCGAGTATTTTCAGCTGAATCTAAATCACTGCGATACAGCAGGTTGATTGTTTTTCACTGAGAAGAGAGGGCCAGGGAACCAACGCATGGTTGGCAGAATGTGTTACAGGGAAAGGTCAGACCGTTCAATTTCTGGTTCACCGGGACGACTGTGTAGCCGGTGCCTTTGCGAGTGCCCTACGCAGTGGGTTGAACACTAGGGAGAGATTACAGTCGGTATGGGCAGACACGTGTTGGCAGTAATGATTATAATCTGTCTGACTTCTCGGAACTGCCTCTTGGTCGGGCGCAGACACACGAAACGACAATAAAAGGTGAAAGCACCTTGTGCACGACTCAAAGGTGGATATTCCAGGTACACGACAGCTGCTTCTGCCATATTTTGCAGCCGGGTTCTTTTTCAAGATATTGCCATTTGAAATTGTTAATGATGAACTAATTGAAAGATATGGACAGATAGGAGATGGCATTATTTAGATTAATTTGATGAAACTAAAGCTGCTAGCCAGTGTGTTTGATCACCAAAAATATATGACTTAATCTGGTTGGCTGATTGACCGAGCGATTGTCGCATAAACAACGGGCTACTAAAAGTGGGATGAAATTTGAACAATCTAATTTGATCATCGCTACAAATCCGAGTCTCTGGGCTCTGTCTACCTGGAAATTGTAAATCTTATTAGTATTGTACACATGTATGTGACAGTGCGAATCAATCTTGAGGAGGTGTCTGTTCAAAGTAAAATTGTAAAAACAAAACGAGCCCTTTCAGCTTGGACGAGAAATTAGCATAAGTATTTGGACTATTGTCTTGAAATATTCTGTTTGGAAGCTAGATTTCAAGGATAATTGAATGGAATAATCCAAGGAATTTTGTACAGAACTCGCAATTGAAAACATGGTGATTGAAATTACAATGGAGTTCATGCAAAGACAGACCTGTCTTATTTTTACTTCCTTTTCTATGGTGGTCAATTTTCTCTTTGGTGTTTTCATAGGGGTTTGTACTTCCTTCTTGGGAGTTCAGACTTAGGATGGGCAGATTATGTAATTTTCTGTAATGCTGAGGATGAAACCAGATATGTGTGCCCATCATCACTGGTCCGTGTTAGCGATAATACCAAAGGTGAACTGTCTTAAGTTTTTTGCCCCCCCCCCCCCTTCCAGAGTACTTTCCCCTAAAATGCGTATGTTTCCATTGCTGCGGGGTCACAACCCCATCAGATGAGAACTTTTTAATACCCCAAGCTTTGCCACTCTGGCACACTAACATCTCTGTAGTTGAAATTCTTTTCTTTTCAAGGAGAGTGGCTTTATTAAAACTTGACTAAAAGGAAATCAGCATAGAGACTTATGCTGGTATTGAGCAAAACAATATGGAGCTTTGTGCCCATTATTGTGCATTCTATGGTCTTCCGGTCCGGCTGAAAAGGCCGTGCATTTACCAACGCGTATGCAATAAAAATATGTAGATAAACTCGCAGAGTGTACTTTGGCACCACAAAATTACTGAAAAGACTTTTCCCTTCCGAGGTACCCTTTGTCCCCCGTTTGAAGGATTGTCTACATAAAATAACACTGCCAGTAAACAGATGTAGGGATGATTTATCTGGTTGCTTTTCAGCAAGCACAGTCTGGGCCATAAAAACCCCCAGCGCCCCGGTTGCATGGGATGAAGGGCATACTATGGACGATTGTGTAATCTCCCTTTGAAAGTGAATTTCGCACTGATATGTAGATGTGCAGTTGAAGTGTAATTGTTACCAAGTCTAGTAAACAGGTCCTTCCATGTTGAGACGGTCGACCTCCAGTTAAGAAAAGTGGGACCTGGGCCGGTAGACAGTCTTACAAAAGCTTCAAGACAAACAAAAAGGAAAAAAAAGGTCCTGGATAAGAACATAGTTTGAGGTTTGAAACATGTATTTTTGTCCAACTGTTGCGTCATGCAACTCCGTGAAAGTTGTGTGCATAAAGCTGAGGCTTTTTCACAGTAACTTGATGCATGGGCCTGATCTCTTAATTTTAAGTCAGACTTCTCAGCTAAATAGTTGAGTGTCATCCAGAATGTTATTTTTAAAATGAACTTTCAGTAGCACAACTTAAAGTTTAAAGTGCATGTGTCAATTTTTTGTGTGTGCATGATCGTGTTTCTTTTTTCTGTTCGGTCTCGTCTGACGGCAGATCATACAGGGGAGATGCGGAAAGCTCGATAAAATGGTATAATTAACAGTCATTTGGGTAATGGTGGGTGGAAGAATGAGATCGCTATCAATAATCTACACAAGCAAGCAGTTGATTTGTCATGCATTTTAGTGGATTTCTCCATTTTGTATTCGTACAGGGGGGGTGTGGTGGATATATGATATATCGCTGCTCATCTGAATAAACAAAGCAGGATGTACACTTGGTTATATTCCCTCCCCTACCACCTTCCTTTTGTGTCTGCAAGACGTCCATCGCGTCTCAAGCTACTTTCTCTCTCTCTGTCTCCTGCGTGTGTAATGCTGCATGCGCCCAGAGAGTGCTGAAATGGTTTAGGGGTGCATTAGTGCCACTAGATGCCGTTTTTGATCCGTTATCTTCCAAGGCAGAGCCAACGAGTGTTTTCCAGCCAATATCTCCCAGAGTGATGAGGGCAAATGCAAAGTCATCAACCACACACCTGTCATTAGGAGGTGTCTCGCTCTCGTTAATGATCTTTTTACTCTGTGGCACCTTAGAAAATAGAAACATCCCCAGCAAGTAACAATTTTGATTTCCTTTCACCCGCTGATTAATCCTGCTAATTCAGTTTATTTGGTGTGTCAGACGTACCTTCTATTATAATGACAGACAAAAAAGGTGGACAAAAATTGAATCCTACACATGGGAAGCTCTTCTTTTCATTGAAATTTTGAGATCTCAGCAGCAGAGAAATATTTATTCTTAGTTATGCTTCAGTGAAAGTTTGCTTCCTTGCACCCAGACCGTCAACCTTTTTTGTCTCTGTGTGCACTGAATACAGCAGGACATAAATAAAAGAACATAAATTTGAAAAGGGAGAATTTTAATCTTGTTTTGTGAATAGCACCACACCTAGGAGAAAAGGGGTGAAAAACACACTTATAATGGGCTGTAGGCCGCACCCTGAAGGAAAATGAAACAAAATAACCAGGCCTGGTCGAACAAAGCAAATTTTGGCATTTGAAATCTGTGTGATGGATTGAAGACTGGTAAAATTTTTGCTGGATGAGTGAACAACAATAGAGCTGGGAAATATAGGAAGCTGTACACAGCACACAGGTTTTGTGTATGACAAAAGTGGTCAGCGCTGGAATGCTTAGAATTTTACAGCAGATGTTGTGCTTGTAGCATAATGAAAGGCAGAATTTAGATGTTTGCAGGTCGGAATTCTGCACTTCTTACATTTTGATATCCACGGTTTGGAATTCTTATGGCGAACGGGGGAGTTTTGCGATGCATAGTTGATGTACGGTTCACGTCTTGTTTTGCAATTTGAGACGGGGAATATACAGTTGGGACACAAGGGCTCCCCTTTATGGGGGAGCTTTTGACCCGTGTGTCATGCTAAAATCTGCGTTCAGGGGGGAAAAAACGATACAACGCCACCTGGCTTCATGGAAATCAGACATGTTGATTGGATGGTGTGTGTCTCTTGTGGCTTTGCAGTTGACCAATCAGAAGTAGCTCACCATTTTGGAATCACAGATTTCAAATTTCAGGGGAGTGACAAGTATGGTTTTGGTTCTTTTTTTTCCTTTCACTCTGAGCCATTCAGCTGCCAATCAGTCGCTGTATTACTTTGTGTGAATGCCACCAACAGAACCAATGGAGCAGAAATAAATCAAGCTGAAGGAAAGACACAAATTTCATCTTCACCTGTCAAATGAGCACAAAACTACGCAGTTTAGCTGGACTCTTTGTGCATATTATTTTCTCCAATCAGGCAAGACGGGCATAACTTCATCATAACATCCTGTGAAATAGAATCACCCGTGGAGATTGACATCACAAATTTCATTGCGCCAAAAAAAAGGCAATATTGGAACAACACTTGCAGAGAGACAACAACTTTCAGAGTGTGAGTGAAATAGAATAATATTGAAATGTAGATTGCCTGGGTAATAGTCTCTCAAGGTTTTTAGCTCGACCGGCATTTTGAGAAAACTTGACACGCGAGTGGCACATCAGATCTGTTTCAGTCTCCTGCAAGCTCATTTCCAGTTGCAGTTCATTAGCAAAATTATCTGCAGATATTTTAATGATGCGCCTATTACTTTATCAAGAGAGTAAGACCTGGCACATCTGTGCCACCATGGGATGCACCACTCTGTACAGAGCAAAAGGTAATTCTAAGAATTAGTGACTTTGTAAGGAGGGGAGGGTATCGCTTTGTTATGCTGAAGTCCTGGTCTGTGGCTGGGGCTGTAGTTTGTAGGTGTTACCAGCAAGGTGAAAGAAATGTTCATTGTCTCATTTCTCACAAGAAGGGGAGAGAAAAAAAAGTGTTGTTATTTATAGAGAGCTAGGGTAAGTTCAGGTGTTATTAGACCCTAGCCAATCCTTGGAGATCAAGGAAGCCTTAGCTGACAAAATGATGATTTAACCTTTTGTCTCCGCAAGGCAGTTCTACCTCAAAAGTATGTCTACACCATCCATCTGCTACTGTTTAGAATTCAAGCCAGTGATTAAAATTGATTGCTTCGGTTTTAGATGGTGTGAAAACCTTCATCTCAATGAATGAGAGATGTTTTCCCCCATATATATTTTATTTGATTCGAGTTTGTTTCGGCATGTGCTTTTCTTTTTTTTCCCTGAAAGCACGATAACGGCTTGTGCTGATAACGACCACTGATTTGAAATTCCTTCTTTTTGAGTTTGTTTGAGGGAATAAGTTCTGTACCAGTTTGTTCTGACCACAGTAAATGAAAATTTATTTTATGGACGTGTCTGAGTGAGTGTAGATACGTTCACAGGAGGGATAAATTGTGACAGATCACACACAGGGAGGTGATAATGTTTTATTTATTTGAAAGCTGCCTTGGTCTTCATTTTAGGTGCTTCTTCAATCTTTTGAAAGTTCATAGTTTGGAAATGGCCATCATAAAAAAAGGAAATGGAGTGTTGTCAGCTGCAGATACCATTCCGTACTGGAAGATTATAACGCATATTTTCATTGTCACATGTGTATCAGCTAGCAGCTTATGGCCGGATAACATGCTGGAAATGTTAACATTCCGAAACATAAATATCTGGACTCTGTACGGTTTGTGGATAAATTTCTTGGCGATGCGTGTGTCTTTTTTAATTATAATTATTCCATGTTCTCTTGTGATTTGCAAAAACTTGTTCCCTTTTTTCACTTTGACAGATGGGCAGATCAAGTGTCCTGTGTTACCCATATGAAACTTTAATGATGATTATTGTCGGTGTATTGTGATCGGAAACACACTTAAGTGCTTCATTGAAACAGTACGTTATGTTGCAATGTGGATGTTTTCTGGTCTTCACAGTCAAAAAAACTCTCCTGTTTGGTGGAGTCAGTCAGTTTTTCAGGAAAGGCAGAGACAGAGAATTGTTATCATCGCAGCACACACAAATCATAGTAGTTGTTCAACAATCATTATGGTCAACAGTGTGTTAGTTCGTCAAACAGTAATTATTGAAATATCAAAGGAAAATGACAAATCGTTCCCCCTGTAAAATTTATTGCCATGAAAATTATGCCTTTTTATTGTGTGAGAGAGAAATGAAACTTGTCTGCTCTGGCGACTTGGCATTCTGACAGCAATCAGACTGAACATGTGACAATAACAGGAAAGTGGTGTTGGCTCTGGTCCAATATTTGAACGTTACTGATATGAAGTACTTTACATGTTGTCAAACTGGTCAAGTCGTAGCCCTCTCAACCCTTGAGGCTTTGTCCCCCTGGATAAATATGGTTTCGGCCAATTTCTGTCAGGTCGTACCAAAGCTTGGTGTCTGTCTGGGTAGGGCAGCCAGGGATTTGAGGTGCAGGTTGAGTCTATCAAAAGCACATTGACAAGTAGTGAGGCTGAGACTTGTCATGTTGGGCAACTTCACATTGTTTGTACACCCACTTTTACAATGCACCAATTATGTTGCTCATGACAGCAACTCACACAGAAAATGTTGTACAACTTTGAAGATTGATAGAGAAGCCATTATCCCCCTGTCTGAGGAGAGCTTGACAAGAAGGGTGCCATTCCGTGTCAAGTTGCTCTAGTTCACACGAACAAGTCACACGAGATCAGTTTTCTTTTCAATACATTACAGTTTGACAAAACCAACTGGACCAGTTTTTCCTCAAATGGCCGGAGATTGTGTGGTCTCTCTTTCCGGACTAATTATGGATTTCAGGCATGATTTGTAAGTGCGTGTGAGCCAAAGCATAATTTTATAAGTCCGCTTAGGCCATTTTTTTCGGTGACTTTTGAAGACATTTTGTGGCGGGCTATTGTAGCGTGCACAAAGCAGCTGTTTAATGGTGTGTAACTGCATTAAATTAACACAACAGTAACATCTGGGGAAAAGCTGTGGACACCTGTAATGTTGAGGTGGTCTCTCACTCTTTCCGGAGAGAGTGGGGATCCTGTGGGTGCACTTGACCTGCAGGTAGGTCTGCCCTGCCATTTACTCACGTTCATGCATCTCTACCTGTCGAAACTCTCGTTTCTTTTCGCGGTCGTTGTCGTCACCTTTCTGTGGGTGAAGTTTTTGTTGTGTTGAAGTCATGAATATTCATACCAGGTGAGAGTTTTGTATTACACCGGCCATTGGAATGTCAACAAGGTAGTGTGCGCAGGTAATAATTACAGTCGTCAATACAAAGTGAAATTAATGCTGCCAATTTGGCAAATAAAAAAACTCAACAATCTTGGCAGCGTTCCCAACGCGGAATGTTTTCGTAGCTCTTTGTCCGGCTGACATTTTGAAAGCTCGGCAGTGTGTGTGTGATTCTGTCAAAATATATGAGTGACTGGCCGGTTACATACAGTATATGACTTTTGAAGCAGGTATGGTACGTCGTGAATCTTGTCTTTGTTTGGTTTTAAGAAAGCTAGCTTAAGGGGAAAAAAATGGCGTCATACTCTGAAAGCTGTCGACTCTTACGTTTCATGCCATTAGCAGAAAGTTTCACATACGTTGTAGAAATGCTGGTTCAACAGTTAATTTGTTTGAAAACTTAGAACAATGGCAGAAAGGTCGAAAGGAAACATCTAGTCGTTGGTGTTAGAAAAAGCCGTACAGTTTTGGAATGATGGCGTCAAGAGACAATCAGTTTCCAGATGGAGGAAGACCGTGGCAGGTGGGAACCTTTGGGAAGAGTAACCTTTGCCATTGTTGAAATATCATATCGATCAAGTTCCAAAATTTTTTTGAAGGATGGTCACTGTTTTGTTTACACAAAATATATTTATCAATGATTTCTTATCATTTGACAAGTTGGTATCTATTGTGACTGGTATCAGCTGTATTTTAAGGGTCGGAGGTCAAAGATCAGAAGCAGCTCTCATGTGCTTGGGGATATCGGTGACATTGTCATATCATATCAGTTTGTGCTGATGGGATTTACAAACCAACAATGCCGGGATATTTGGGAATTTTTTGCTCATCCGCAAATATAATGATAGCTAGGCTGCCAGGCGTATGGTTGGTGGCGTCTCTTGAACCCGGACTCTGCCAGAAAAGGATTTTCACAGCGCTGGCTACATCACCATTTTGTAGCGTGATGGAAAAAAGATGTATAAAATGGGTCGCTCTTATCATTGTGTGTAATAGCTATAAAATTGCACATCCTGGGAAAGTTGGCAGTCCCGAATTACTGATCTCACCATAAATAACAGCACTATCGTTGATTGCGGCTGTGCTTTTAAAAAAGCTGTTTTTTATCCCAATAAGCTGTGATTGCTATTAATAAGCGTAATTTTGAATTCGCAAAACAAATAAATCTGTCTGGTGTGTGACGGGTATAATTACACTAGGCTGGAGTGGCTGTCGGGCTGTTTAGCTCGGTGAGTAGCTTTTCCAAAGATTGTGTAATTGCTGTGTAATTTTAGAGTCAACTAGTAGTGATTTAAAATAGTAGGTTTTTTCCCCTTTAAGTCCCACAGCCATGTGCATACTGTGAAGAAGTTTGCCTGTGATTTGGCCGGGAATGCTGCGAGTGGAGCATGCATGCTGCCTTATGGCGTGGCGTGGCAGCTAGGGCCGCAGCAAAATGGCAGCAGGCTACATCTCGCATGACTGATGTCTAGTGGATCTGTAGTGCACTTAAGAGGCAGAAAGTGAGAAGTCATACACGCTTACTCCGTCAGAAAAATATGAAAATTGATTCCATAGCAATGCAATGGTACATAAATGATTCATTAGGAAAAGCCCACCATGTAGGGGTAATTGAAGTGTATTGCGAGTGCAGTAAGGAGGGGGGGGGGGTGCTGCCCCAGTTCCCTCAAAAGGTCTGACACCAACCAGTGAGGGAGGAGGGGGGCAGTGGAAATTACATCCTGTTGCAGCTAGGGGTGATACCTTACTGCCCCTGAGTGTGGAAAATGAGATAGTGTGAGATCAACTGGCGTTGCTGAATACCGGAGTCCTATCAACGGTAGGCAGAAAAATATTGAAAACACAATGTTTCAGAAGGGAAATTGAGTAGTGGAAGCAGGAAGAGTAGCCTGTACTTCAATGCAGAAGCAGTGACTGAACTTAAAAAACATCTTTTCATTTCCAGAGTTCTTTCACTTTCAGGCTTTTCAAAATTTTTGCAATTGTGTGTATATATCAGTCAGCAAACAAAAGGATGAGGACGGGTCTGTTCCATGAAAAAAGGAAGCGAGAGGCTGTTTATATAGATAAAAACACCAATCAAAAGTGTATGGGAATAAAAAAAAAGAAGATACTAAACGATAAAGACGAGGTTGACCTGGCTTGAAATTCCATATTGGAAATGCAAAATATACGTTTGTGAGATCAATCCAGTGGAGACATAACGCTGCTTCTCCTGATTGTTAGAGCTAGTGCTGATGACGGATAAGCCCATCAATTGACAAAAATGTCAAGCTTTTTAAGATTTTAATTTCCAAGTTGATGCCTGGGGCCAATTTAGATAGGGGGGAAAAAAAGACAACTCACTGATATATCTTTCTTAGCGTCAGTCTGTTGCCTCTGTGCAAGTTAGCAGGCAATCCCCTCAAGGAATATTTTTATGCCATCTTTTGGCTGATGGGCTTAAACTCTGCTGCAATTCTAATTGCCTCGGCTAGTTGCAGGATGCACATATCTCCATATCGGTAATAACGTGTTTTCATTTGTGCACGGGGAAAAAGTCTTCAGGGCTTACCTGAGAAAATTACACCGAGGGATAGAGCTAAGACGTTGGAAAAAAATTTTTTGGCCGGGGAAGGTCGTGATTCCGAGCGACGCCTATCTGTCGATATTAAAAAGATGAAGAGCCGGGGACTTTACATTTTTGACTTATAATTAGGAAAATGTACAAGCTGGCCTCAGGGGCCGGTCATTAGAGAGGTTGAAAACTTTACGAGGTAGTTAGAGTTTATCCAACGGCTCCATTTGGTGAAATTTCTTTGTGTGATTAATAAAGAAGACTCCTGGTTTCACCTCCATCACTAGCCACCATAACTCAACGGCCCCTCTGGCCGTGATCAGCAGCCAGCTAACCCTCTTCCTTGCTGCATTGTGCTGCTAATGCAAACACAGTCAGACTCACGCTGAGATCAAATGCTTTAAATTATGAAAAATAAAATAGAGGGGGGGGGGCTGGAAAAAGAGCATTGGTATTCAAGTCTAAAGGTTTTGACTATCCATTTGAAAAATTGGCTTTTTGTTCTTTACAGAGGATGCCTAACAAATCCCCTTAGAATTTTGGTAAGCAACTAACTCACTAACAATTTTGTTTTCCTCCTAAAAATAAAAAGCTGTCTTTTTTCATCTCTCTCTGGGATACGCCTGCCTAAAGTCCCCCTCCATGCTTGCCTACCTGTATTCTAAAATCTTTCTCTATTTATATAAGCTCATGGAAAAGTTTAGAAAAATTCTGCTGAAATTAAAACTGAACTCTGGAATAAGAAACACTGTGGTCGATTGCTTGAAACTTCTTTAGTTTGTAGTTTTTGCCTGATCAGAACACCCATCTTATAATTTGGAAATTTAACTGTTTATCCTTCTCTTTATCGTTATAATCTGTCTTTAGACACATGCAGGTGTAGATTTCTCTCAGGGCTAGACTCTGGTGCTGCCTCACACCACCCCTGTATATTACTTTTCCACCCGGTGTAGGATTTACTAACAACAATCGATGTGTTTTTCCTCTGAATCGACGACTAATCACGACTCTCTGATTTTTTCTCTCCTTTCTCTCTCTCTCTCTCTCTTTCTGTCTCCTCGCTATCTACGCCTATCCTCGCTATGATTACAGGAGTTGATCATCCTGGAGGTAAGCTTTTTTCTCTCTCTCACTGTAAAAAAAATGTATTTCCTTGTTTCACTCTGCCACAACTGAGAAATTCCTCCATTGTGCTGTCACAGGTATCACCACTAGTTGACAACCAGTCCTCTGCAAAAATCAAACTGAATCAAAGGTGTTCACTTCGTACAAAATCAAAATGATATGAATTTTTCAGTACCTTAACTAAGACACTGGGTTCTGAGTTTCAAATATTATTCAAGTTCAAGTTTTGTGCTGGGATGCAAACTCTCGTGATAGCGTGTGATTGTTTTGATAGAGACAGTCAAAAGCTGTCTCTGGTTGAAGAAAGTACAACCTAAGTGAACACTTTACAATTACAGACTTTCATTTTTGTGAGACACACTCTGCTCGTATGTAATATTAATAACACTGGTGAATCTCAAGTTTGCATTCCATCACATCATGTCCTTGTAGAAAAAGGGAAAAGCTCACCACAGTAAAAACAAATTTAATCCATAATTTGGCAAATAAAGGGGCAATTGTCATCCTGTTTACACCAACATTTCATATGCAAATGCCAGTGCACAAGTTTGTAATTTCATCTGCTCTGTTACTTGTGCCAGTTAGAACGTAAATGTTGTCATATACTTTGACTATCCGTAATCTGCCTAATTCAATAAAAATTATCATACATCAACTTATTATTCCTTTTTACCATTATTATTTGGCTGTATCCAAGCACATAGGCAAAGTGCGACCTCTAGACAGGGGAAGTGGGGTGGGGGGAGGGGGTGAGAGGGTGGAGCTGTAAGGCACTGTACACTGAATGTGAACAGTGGAGGTTTAGAATCCCAATGTTCAGACAAGGACAGAGGCATGGCTTTCATTTTATTAGATTCATATTTTGCCAACATATTGTGATACCCATGTTTCTGCGTATCGCTGACAGTAATTTCCATTAAAATGAACACGAAACCTTTTGACCTTTCATCATAGATGCCATGTTACAAAGAATCCAATTTCGCCATCAGAATATCACTGGGGTTACACCATCGCCACAATATCGCAGTGTTTAAGCTTGCTCATAATTTTGCTTCTTCTGTTTCATTTATTCACACAAGTCAGCAATGCCAGATTTTGGCCCTCATATTACCCATTGGCACGTGTCAAATTTCAGCGAAAAGCTGCAGTTCTGTTTATTTTCACTGTGGATTCAGAAAAAGTCATAAATCTTTGAAAACACAAACATCCCTGCGTGCGAATATTTTATGATGAAAGTCATGTGGCGGATAGCAGCTCTGGCGCCAGTGTCGTACATTTCAAATCCATGTTCATTGCATGTAAAATAGCCGTGTTAAATTTTAAAACCGTGGACCCGTCCTATATGAGGATGCTCTTAAAAATTGCATATGGGGGAAAGCGTGACCGAAAGAGGTCTTTAAATAAACTGTATCATTGACAAGTATAAAACACAGATGTTGTTAAAATGCTCTGAACATTTTTAACTGGTATAGAAAGCTATCTGTAGTATAAATAATCCTTAATAATGAATTCTCCAGAAGTTGTCGTGATTCACGGTTACGTGAGTGTGCAGAGGTCTTGAGAAAAAAATCTGTTGCTATAAACAAAAATCAATGTTTTTATTAGCAAACAAACTCAACTATTAGAATTTAATGGCTGTAATGTAGCCCCCACACAATAGAAGCTTCCAGTTTAATTAGTTTTTTGTTTCAAAAGATACCAGAGCTATTGTTATGCCTGTGGGGGCTGGAGTTTCAGCGGGCTGCAAATTCTGATGTAATGGCTTAATTGAGAGCGGCCAATGTTGAAGGAAACCGACTAGGCTTGGAACTTGAGCAATCAGGACCTCCCATGGTTCTAGGACATACTTGAAGCCACAAGGGAAAGTTCTTATAACCGGGCAAACATGTCAGCTTGTCTACCTGACAGTATTTATTGAACAGAACACTAACGCTACTTTCCTCTTATTCTGTCTTCTTTTTTTTTCCCTCTCTGTCAAAAAAAAAACAGAAGTAGAGACTCCCAAAGAAGGTATGTGTCATAACTTGCATGTTCCTCTTCTTTACTTTGCCACTTTGATTTCTTATGACCTCTGAAAAGATTTATTTCTTTTGGCCATAAATGTCAACAAAACTAAATTCCTTTGCACAGTGACCCAAAGCCGCGGCAAAACACACCACTTGTCAAGATCCATTCACTTTCATAAATTCATGGTTGCCATAGTAATCGCCATGGCAGCATGACGACAACAGCCAACTACTTGTTATACTTTGTAATAAAGTAACCGTCAAAAAAAAATGGGTGGCTGCGCTTTATTATGGGGACATATTTCTTTTGGTGTGTGTTACCACCATACCTGTGTTTACCAACTTTTAAATCTGTCCGTGCTGTACTCTCACCCTCACACTACTTTCTTCTTTCTCTCAGCTGAAACATCAAATATGGAAGGTACGTAATCAAGTTTTCTCTCTGGGATACCTGGGAGTGGACAGTTAGAGGAAGGAGGGTGTGTGGAACAATAGCAGGTCACTTGAATTTTAGGAAGGGAAGAGGGCCGGTGCGGCAAGTTGGTTGGTCACAAAGGATATAGAAAATAAAATTAAAGAGCTTTGCATTACTTGTCATAAAAATAGAGATTTAGTACTTGAAAACTTTATGATTATTGAGAACGGCAGTAAATTCCTTTGTGCAGAGCAGGTATTTTGCTAAGAATTAGCATCATCACACACCAGCATTATGTAACCTAAGATTGGAGCCAACACAAAAAAAATATTGGAATCATCAGGGAGGCAAGGCAGACTCAGTCAAAATGTCAACAAACTCTGGACATTGATCCCAGGAAGCTGTCATATTCCAAGGTTTTTTGTGTGAAGCATGTGTCAGATGGGGAGGGAACTCAGTCAAGTGGTCAGGCCCAGACTTTTTTGCCAGCACTTCAAAGAGTTGTGTCTGTTTTTGACACATTGTCTTCCCTTGTCAGCTTTCATACACTGAGAAGGGAGCACTTTTCGGAGTCATTTTGACTGCGCCATGATTTGCACTTTCATCAGCGCTATTGTCGTCATGACCTCTTGACTCCGTTTAAAAGAATATTTTTTGTTCCGGGCACAAACACACCAAAATGCTGTTGGAATTGTGGTAATCTGAGCTGTACAGAACACATCAAAGTAGTAGAACACTTCAGGTCACATAAAATGTCCTCAAGTTGAGCCTACTTTTCTGTATTGGCAAAGTCAGTGTAATGTGACTTCCAACTGTTCGGAAAGTCAAATTTCGGCCGGGGTGTTTTTATGGAAGGCACTTTGAACGGTTAACACAGGTGGAAGTCCATAAGCTGCATTTTTTTCTCACTCTGACATGTATACTTTCTTTAATTATGGCACTATATTTCTCATAACCCCTGATCTGTGACCTCTTATCACAAGTTTTCAATATCTTTATGAGATCTATATAAAAGGGTAGCTATGTTTGATAAACTTTTATAGTTTCTTTTATTGCTCCCGTATATGCTCTAATCATATTCATAAAATATTTTCCCAGGACTTTCATAAATTCTTTTCTGAACAGCTGTTTCTATTTCCCCCTAACACCTCTGTTGAATTCTCACAGTCTGTGCTCTTTTCTTCATCTCTCCTTCCAATTCAGATGTTACCATGGAAACAACAGGAGATGGAGATGGTAAGATGGCTTTTTCTTTCTCTCTTTCTTTGTTTTGTCTTCACTTTGCCTGCCTGTCTCTTACTTATTATCTGTTAAATGTCTGTATTTTGTCAGGATTTTAGCAGAGTTGAGTGCACGCTCAGTCCAGTGTTGTCAGCAAACAAAATGAAGACTGTTCAAAAACTGTTTATATCATGTAACCAAGTCATAGAAGACGTCCATAGCACAAATTGGATAGTGTGCTCTTATTGGATATAGAGTTACTGGGTTTCAGTGAAATCAATCATGATCTCAAACTTGCATCCTGAAATGCTTCGCGAGATTGATTTTTAGAAAATGAATGTTGTGTGGCCTGTTGACTGGAATCATGCAATGCTTTTTCAGGCTCTGGACCTGAGAAAAACACAGCTATTTTCCAAAGGAGACCCACTGTTCTATGCCAACCTCTTTCAAACCAACTTAGTGAAATTTAACCTGTTTTAGCCACGATTCCCTGCTAACAGGTCCACAATCACCATTTGATAACAGTTGGTTTGGGCCAAACTATGGTGGCGGAGGGGCTAACTTTAGAATATTGCAATTGTCAAGAATTCAGAAATCCTAACATCTTAGGATGTTGTTTAAATTTATTTGGCTTGAAATCCACCAGGACTTGAGTTAGTCAGTTACAATGGAGGTAGCCATCTTTAATTGGAAATGACATTAGTTCTAGGGTTTCCAGAATTGCCAAAGGCGGCCGAGATTATGGAGATGAAGAAAGTATTTGTTTACTGGGAGGAAATAAGCTTCTTGAACCAGAAATGACCATATCCTGCGAAGAATTTCATAAATCTAGTGGATAGCTATGTCAGGCACGCTAAAAGTTTAACTTTTATAATTCTGAATTATGCGGCGGCACTGCTCAGAAATACTTGGAGAAAGTGATAGCCATCTTGGCAGTCAGTGGTAGGTGAGACTGAGGGACCTTGAAGGAGGGGGGAACTGTGAGTTTCTGAAGTAGATAGCCAAGCTGTGGTAATTCCAGTCGAGCTGTGCCAAGTTTTGAGATAATTTCAACTCTGTAATGAGCGGAAGACAACATGGGGAATTATTTGGCATTGTTCTTCGCAAGAGTAAGCAAATTAAGTCTGAATATAGTCTGTAACCATTCCAGCAGAAAAAAATCTTAACCCTCTGAGTGCCTAAAGTCAATTTTTGCCGCCTTTATAAAATATACCCCTGTCATTTTTTTTTCATAATTTTGCCAAAATTTTGATAAGAAACTCTAATCAATGACATGTGATGTCCATTCGGTCCAAAATTACAGAAAAATTCATGAAAATTGGTAAAATGTTGCACTGAAGTTTTGGTGGGAAAAATTACAGCACTCAAGGGTTAATATAATATACTGATTATGTCTTGTTGCTGTACGCAGATAATCCCTTTCACACACCCCTTGTTTTCCTTGAGAGTTTTCTTAGAGTTTTGAAATTTCTCTGGATGTTCAGACTTCTGGTTATGCGATAGGGAGAGTATCGTCTCAACTTGAGTGGAGAGCTACTGATCAGTGAGTGAAACCTTTAAGAAGACACCGTTGTTACATGCTGGTTCACCAGGAAATCTTCTGTTTCAACTGGGTGTCGTGCAGGGAACCTTTGACCCCGCCGAGTTTCTTTACACATCAGACATGCATTGGGTCACCAGTATAGTTGGCTATGTTAATTGAGTGCGTAGCGCAGACATACTTTGTGCTAAAGTTAGTTCGTCAGTGTGCATCCAACCCCAGTGATTGCCACTCACTTTGCCCTCTAACTTACTATGAGAGTTAAGTTACTCTCTGTTTTGCCTGGACTGGCAAATTAGCCGATCCCGCCGTCTCATCGTCGGGTACGCACAACAGAAGTCAACTTCTGAATCCACCAGGCTGCTGCAGGCCATCCCCTTTTAATTCTTTTTTATACACAGAGCAGGAAGCAACACAGATTTCAGGGCAAATATTTGGCCCAATTTTTTAACATCAGGTCTGGTGAAAAGGGAGGCTGGGAGAAAATTTTCTCTAATGATTGCTAATATCTCTGCTACCCTGCGTCCGGTTTTTGCATTAGGGTTGAATTTCAGACTATTATCGCTGTAAATTAGGCAAGACCTTCTAGTCAAACTGATTCTTAATTTTGCTTAACAGAGGCACTTTTGTTCCTCCAGAATACTGCCTAAGCTCATTTCAGATGTTAATATTTGCGCTCCTCTGACCCATTGTTTCTGCTTACGGACCACCAGAGAAAATCTGTGGTACATTCGGCTCGGCTGTAATAGAAATTTTCCAGCGTTCTAATGATTGGTAATGGTGCTTTATATTCCCTACTATTTAGTAAAACCCTCGCCTTCATCAAAGCGGCCACTGTGATCTGAAAAATAACTGTTAGGATTGTGTATTTGCAATCAACCGGAGAAAAAAACTTTGGGCTCATAAAGGCTGACTCTGTAGCTGGTGATCACTTTACCAATAAATGTGTTCTGGCTTTATACAGGTTTTACTCTGCTTAAATAGGAGTTCTGAAATTCAAGCTGCACCGGGCATTGTGTCTGTCAGTCGGTGTATTGCAGTCAATTTCATTGTGTGATTGCTGCTTGACCTGCTGATATGCGTTGCTGGTGTCAAAATGCTTTCAATTTTACCTCCCTGGGTGGTCAAAATTAATTTTTTTTGCCATCAGCCAGGAGGATTTGATAGCACCATGAGTTCAGGTTCGCTTTGGCCTTACCATGTCTGCACAGGTGCATAAGAAATGGACAATGCACAGTAGCCATGGGCGTGTTGAGAAATTTCTATCATTTGTCTGAAAAATGACCCAAAAAAAGCAAGTTAATGGCTGTCTCATTTTGTTGAAATTTATACTTTCATCGCGGTCCGAAAAGTGTAAATTTTTCTCCGTCGCCAGCAAAGGATATGGGTAGCCTCTCTTCCATATGATAAATAATTGAAGAGTTAAGCCAGACATTAAGATATGCTGCACACCACATTGGTACTTAAGTTCAATTACTGGCAAGTCTGCCTGTCTTCCTCCATCAACTTTCCGTGTATTTCAGTCATGTTGAGTCATTTATGAATATGACCTTTCATTAAGGCATATATGTCCTTGCATGTGTTATCCTTTCAATCTCGGCAGCTCACTCTCTTGACTGAAGGGGAAAAAAATGGCTTCCATTTAGTATTACTCTCAGCCCTCTTCACAGGAAAAAAAATTGTATGTGGACGTGTCCACAAACAAAACAAAAATGGGTGGCAAATGTTTTTTATTTACAGCTTGTCTATCGGTTTGGTCTTGTGTCTTGGTCGGGTTTGATTCCCAACATTGCCGGAACAGAAATCCATTCTGTCGTCTCTCTCTCTCTCGGGAAATCCTTGGGACTGGGTTATTACTACCTGGAGATTCGCCGACAAACTTCTGAAGTTTTTGAATTGAAAATGAGGTGTCTGATGGTGGGTGATAGCTTCTCGCCTTTTTTTTGTGAAAGGAGGAAAAAAAAAATCTGTTGTTTCGGATGAGGGAACACGGACAGTAGGAATTTAAAGATGAGACACGACTTGTATAGGTCTGAAACTAAATTTCACATCTGAGGTCATTCTTGTTGTTCTGAAGACGGAGCAAAGTTTTACAGCACTTGGCCATATTGATATGAATTAGTGACCCTTGACCCTCTTCATTCTTCAAATCTGAAATCATGCCCCGATGTGTTAATCAAGATTTAAAGCATTTCTGTCATACAATTAAAAGAAGGCAGAGATCAAGAAAGGGGGACCTATAGAAAGTCAGCTTTTAGGACAAAGCTCATGCATACTCATAATTCAAGTGGGAACTGAACTGTTTTGAAACTTTATGACAACAAATAAAATGGCAGCTCTAAATAACCGTGGTTGGCAGTTAAGTTTCTATTTTCATCGCTGAAGTGTTCCAATGTTATTTTTGACCGAGTAAACCTTTTGGTTACAGGCACAACTGTCTTCTTTTCATGAGAATTGTATAGAGAGATAACAGACAAGATGGTGAAGTTGTGCACTTTTTCCCCCTGCATTCAGTTGTGCCGCCATCATCTTCTTGTTCTTTTATACTTCATCGGTTTTATGACGCCGAGGTAAAAAAAAGACAATCGGTTTCTTTTACCTGTATGACAAATCAGTTTCAAACAAGTAAAAACATTTTTTTCCTATATAAAGGGAAATGAAAGTCTCTTATCGGGGAAGAAAACCTATTTTGGGGAAGTGATTGTGTCGGGCACAAGATCATTCAAATTATTGCAGTCCCCGAGGCTGCCACCTAAATATGAATGGGATCCAAATAAACATTGTAAGCAATTACCAGTTATGAGGGAAATTTTGTCCACTTGAAATGAGAAGCCGGAACACCTGAAGCATTTTCGTCCCTTATATTATGTGCTTTGCATGCAACAAAAGATTGCCTTTCAGTGAAAATTACATCTTGGATGTCAGTGAGTTTCCTGTTTCAATATTTGCAAGAGTGAAATGAAGGAAGGCAACACTCGAGAAGGCAGCTCGTTAATCCCCTGTATATTTGTGGAATTTTGGCCCGCAACTATGAAATTATTATTCCCATCATATATGCCTGTCGGGCAGATTGCTTTTTCAAACAAATCACCAGATGTTTATTTGCTCTGGCCACTCTCCTGAGCTGGAAAATTATTTCTAATTTATACAAAACTCATGTTGTTTTTCCCCTGGGAATGCAATGATCTTGGCAAATATGAAAAAAAATGAGGCTTTGACCGTACAAAAAAATGTCTTCTGAATGCCATCACTGCTCTGCATCAGAATCCTGGTATTTGAAAACATCGAGAAATTCACAGAAATTCCGCCATTTTTCGTTGGCACCACTTGATGGTTAAACAGGCACATAACAGAGCACCACTGAAGTTGGAATGAAAACAAATGACGTAGAATTTGATATAATTTCCCTCCTGACCGCCCCAGAGACAAATAAGAGTGGTTTGTTTTTTGAATTCACTGTCTAAGTGAAAACCCACTCCAACCAACCGTAGGCAGTTCTGTTAGCCATGACAAGACCAGTTGAGTTTTTGGGAAATAACTTTCAGGTGTGCTCATTTCTGCTTTCACTGTACAGCCCAACAACAAACAAAGTTTGGTAGTCACTGCCAAATGGCCTTGTTGACATAACCTTAGAAATATTATTCTTATGATATATGGCATAATTAACTTGTTTGACCTTTCCGGTTTGCAAACAGAGTAAAATAAAATAATAAAAAACGACCTGACAAAAAGGGTTCCGCCTTATGTCAGTAAACCTACTTCTTGCAAGATTTTGGCCGCGATAACACTGGTTCTTAAAATATTCATGTAGTCACTGGTCTAATGCCTGGTCATAAATGCCAGAAGTTTCATCAAGTTTTTCTCTCTTATGTCAATAATTCGTGATGCAGGCTTTTTCAAGTGAAAGCTTTGTTGACATCCAAGCTGTTCTTCGCAGGGAAAGTTTTTTACCAGGCTGTCTAAAAAGTCATTTTCAAGTGCTCTCGTCTCTGTTTAGAACTGGAAATCCAGACAGATGTCAATGAAAAGAGTAGAAATGGGACAGTTTGAGAAAGAGAGAGAGAAAACACCCAAATTCACATCAAAGAAGCAGAGTCTCAAAATAGAGATAAAAGTCTACAGAAGTTACAGTTTGGGTCCCAACTGAACGCGTGGATTTATTTTCCATTTTGGCCATGCTTTTTCTCTTTCACTAGGCACGTCTCAATTTGTAGTTTAGACTCACTTTCTTAGGAGGTGGTGTGCATAAGTTGTCAATGCTGGCCGAGGCCATGTATCATAAAACATAATCGCTATATTGTATCGACCCATTTCTGTCAGTCACATAAGTGGCTGTACATTACACTTTCCAGACAGGTCTGTGCCTTTTTCGGCTTTCTGTGTGCTTGAGATGGTGGCCTTCAGAGTTTAATCAGTGAAGTCGTATTTCAACCAGAAGGGTTATTATATGATTTATGCCGTATTTTGCTCCGCCAGCTCATATGTGTATGGTTTTGTCCGCAGTGGAATGTGACTGTTTGCAATGAAAGTGAGTGAAAAATGGCCGCCGAGGCATCTCCCCCCAAAACACATTTGACACCATTGTGAATCCGCCATAGCTACTGAAGTGGCCTGGAAAACAAACAGCTTTCGTTTCCCCGAAGATTTTCTGTCGCTTTTTGAAAGTTTCGTGTAACTTGAAGAATATTTGATACCCGTCAAAAGAGTCGAGCTTGACAGAACTGAAACAGATGAAAAGAATGCAGCGTTGTCGTCATAAGAAAGGTAAACCCAGTGGGATTGATGAGGCCTACCCACAAACAATGGAACTAATTTAAGTTTCTACTGGGTACATAATTTCTGAAAGTGATTGTTTTTCTTTGAGATCATACATCTTCCTTGGCGGTGCCTCGTTGTGTTTGTGCAGCCTTGTGAAATTGCATATTACTCATGCTAACTAGCATTAACTGGTGCATGCCAACACCTGTATGCATCAGGCATTGTGTACCCAATCAACAAACCTTGTAAATTTTTTTTTAATATCTTGAGAGCGGACAGCCATCCCCCTATTTACCACACCAATTGTCAACAATTATATTCATATGCAGAACATTTTAATGGACTTGAAAGTCTGGAATGTCCGAGGGGGTCTTTCATAAATGGGGCGGTTTTGTGGTGTGTCAGTTTCTTCGCATAAATCTCACGTACTCATTCATAAATCTTAGGGACTTTTTATTTTCTGGCAAGGCCGTGCATTGAAATGCGCTATTATCTTATTTTTCAATGTGGCATGCTCCGGCATTCAGGGAGAGATTAGTTGTATGTAATTTTGCCGCTGGCCATTTATAAGCTCAGGGAAAGGAGGATGAAACAGAGAACTTGTCAAGAGAGATCCACAAAGGCAACTGACTGGCCAACCAGAAACTTGTAATTTCCAGCCCCGGCAAGTCACTTCGGACAGGTCTTCGAGGATCCTCGAAACATATTTAGTAAATATTTTTGTGACTTTGTCGGTTGATCTGTCGTAGGACTGGAACAGAAAACTTCCACGTGTTTGACCTTGTCGTCAAGGCTGCAGGGATAAATTTAATAGAGGTGGCTGTAAATCAGCCCACAACTTTAAAAAGCAAATCCCCCTCTTCCAAGGAGACAGGGAGAGGGTACTTTATGAATTTTTATAATGCCTACGACCTTGGAGAGATGTTATGACTTTTTATGGTTGCGACAACACCTGGATGAGAAAGTACCGCATAATGAAGTGTGGAGAAGGGGGCAAAAGAAAACAAGTTGAGACACGGCAAAAGACGCGGTGTTGATCTCCGAACAAGGCATACATGTAATTTTATGAACACTGCAATCAGTGTGTATGCAAATCCCAGTTGTGTATATTGGCTTCTTTTCAAAAGACTCCTCCGCTGGAACAAAAGGCTCCGCGGAAAGAAAAGGGGAAAAAAATTCTGAAAAGATGTATTAAAGTGCATTTAGGTTTTTTTTTTTTTCAAGTGAACTGTTCATCTGGGCATTGCCCCATTAGATGGACACTGCCCTGACAGTCGCATGGTTGCATTGTAAACAGCACTCCTTATGATGATTGGCAACTGGCAGTGGAGAAATTTCACTTTTGAGCCATGCTTTCGAATTCAACTTCCCCGACAGCTGTAACACAGATAGCTTGCAACTTACTCCTAAAATAGTTGCTACACAATTATGAGGCAGTGTGATTCCACTTGGGTCACCGGCAAGGGATTAGCTTCTGGGTGCACATCTGTAAAGTTTTCAAATATTGATTTATCACCCAACTTTTCATTTTCACTCTTTTCAAAAGCACTGATGCGTTTGGATGTCACTTGCCAAAAACCTGACTAGACTTTGACATGATGTCAGTGTGTGTGTGAACTGTAGAGGTGGTTTTTTTGAGGTTTTTTTGTTTGAATGTTTCTAGCACTGCTATGTGAGTGATATGTTGAGTCACAGGATACAAAGGAAAAAATATGTCAGCCATTTGTCTTGAAGTCAAAGGAGATTGTAGCCAATGCCCCAGCCAACTCGCTGGTAATGCCAAATCTGAAGTGAACCGAATAAATTGTATGTCTGTGTATACTTTGGTGTTCAAGCAATCTCAAACTCTGTAACTTAGATTGAATAATAATGAAAGTGTTCATCGGCTGTGAGTATAAATATTCCAAGCAGTTTTGACGTTTGTCTCCATGCTAAGGCATTAATTAAAATACCAAGTGAATAAAAGTATGTCTTTGAAGCTTTAAAAATATGCACAAATGTTTATGAAGTCTCGAAATGTGAGAAATTTGTATTTGTAAAAGGGAGACAATTTAGAAAGGGGTCTTAGAAGAATTCAGATGGAATTAAAATGGCTACTCAGCAGCGGGTGCTAACATTAGGAGAACATCACTTGTGTATACAGTCAAGGGGTCAGGTTCGTCTTTGTTTGATCTTTTAAAACTTAAATCATAAAATGTCAAAGAGAGTTTTGTGAGAAATGCCGGCTAAATGTGCCTGTGCTCTTGACTAAGTGAGACACTGGCGGGAATTGAAGGCATTAATTACATTTTCAGTTGTTACGTGTATGGTGCAGAGGGCTTGAAAAGTTGGCAGGAACTCGCTGTTGCCTGACCACAGCTGCTTGGAGGTATATTTTTCGCCAGTGTGAGATGTATTTTTTTTTTGTGGTTGGGTTGAGTGTCAGCTGAACGGTGAAATTCAGTTGAACACAGACCAGATTGTTGGCATATATAAACTGGCATGAGGTTGGTGCCCATGGGCGGCTAATTAAAATTAAAAAGCTATGAATGAAAAGTCCACTATAATCAATGGTAAAGCTATTGCTAGCCATTGAGTGTCACTGTGAAGGAAGAAAACATGCACTGTCTCTCTGATCAGGCTTTTAATTTATCATATATTCAGAAGGTTGCTTGTCCCCGCTGGGAGCTTATGGCTTGAGCGCCCAGCACATACTCATACAGATATTTCATATAGTTCCCTTCCTGTCAAACATTTTAATTGAAAGTTGCCACAGGCATTTGGAAAATCCGTAGCCAACAATGAGTGTAATGAATCCCATGGAGTTTGGATCGCACCTGGAGACATGTTTGGCAAAGATTCCTTTTTTTTCTCAAAGGTGTTAATCACACAAACCTGACCGGCACAGATTAGTCTAAAAAGAAAAGAGATTGAAAAATCAGTGATGTGCATTCGCTCGGAAGGTGTCCATCCCCAATAAGCGTAATTTTTTTTTGAAATCCTTGTCCTGAGTCGTATTAGGTTGATCATGGAGGGCCTGTTAATATTGGAGACTTACTCATATTTCATGAAGGTAGCATAGTAATTTTTACAAGTCGGCTCAAGTGTATACCCAGTGGAACAGGTAAATAACTGCCCAACGGGTAGGACTGATGGAACGATGCAAAATACATGCTTGTCGAACAAGTATTAAGTTACAGCTGACTGAAGATATGCAGCTCTATGATAAAATGTCATTCTGCTCAACATCTCCCATACCTGTACACTGTCTAAGACAGAGTGCTACAGAAAGCCTTTCTCAGAGTGACCTCCAGAGGGCATACATCCCACACAGCCGACTTCAGCGTCAGCCTGCTCACTGAGCTGTCAGAGATCAGATTTAATATCAGACCCAGATGAGCAATAATCTTCGCTATTATGTTGCAAATTAATCCTTTAAGGTGACATAGGTCGACAAGGGTTATGACAGAAAAATAACTATAAAATTCATAGGTTAATTTCCCCCTGATATGTTTCTAATACAACCAGGCCAGCCTGGGAGCCAGCAAATTTCGGTAAAGTTTATTATCAGGCAATGGAATTTCTGTTTAGAATTTCAAATGACCCAGTCTATTACTTTTTAAATCAAACGTCATGTCATATTCCAAATTACTTCATTTTCAGCTGGATTGGTGTATAATTGAGGCTCGGGGTCACGAACTGTGCCATGACATAAAAATATTTACAAGACAGTGAGTTATAGTAATAAACTTACAGCTGCATCTTCAGTGAAAATTATGCCTTGGAGATATGCTGAACGTTCCGTTGTTAATATTATGAGCCATCAGTGCATGTAATGTCAAACTTTCAGTGAAATTCGTTTTATGTAGCTGACTATCAAGGGAGTGATAAAGTATTAAAAAATCAAAACACCCTGTTCTTATCATCATAGGGATCTTATCTCATTTAAAGGATGTTTCTTTTCTTTGTTCAGTAGTTTATGAATTATTCTCTTCGTAATTTTTTTTTTTTTTGGCTAGGAAAGTAGGATTTGTTATGTTTGGGATTAAAAATGTCAAGTTCAGAATGACTGATGTTGTCAGATATTTGTATTTCAATCTTGACATGGCTCGTGTGTTTTATGTGAACGGTGAAATCGAAAGGTCTACTACATAAAAGTGGTTGGTGAAATTAGCGTATTGATCTGTGATTATTGATAGACATGTATGGGTGGCCATTACAATATTATTGAGTAATTAAGATTCAACGCGTCTTCCCGGCACCGGACAGGTGGGACCTCTCCGACTGCCAATATTCATGGCTTTTGTCATGTTCATCCCAGTCGTCATGCCAACAAAGTTGTACTGATGAAGGAAGGTGTAATTTAGAGAGTGGGGAGGGAAAAAAAAAAGACTTATCAGCATCAATCTTCTAGTTTGACAGCACAATCTGTAGAATCTAAAATAATGTGGAGAGGACTGGCTGGAAAGGTGAGATTTGTTCAGTCGATAGTCTGTTTCAAGTGGGAAAGAAGTTTAAGGAAATAACTCATATAAAACCAGTCATGGGGATGGTCAGCAGTGTACAAAGGCGAATTTATCACTTTGTTGTTCGGAAGATTTAAAGGCAGGGATGATTTGATTAATGGCACGGTGGCCGAAATGACATCCATGGCCCCCGACTGTAAGCCCCTCGTCACAAACTTCAAAGATGCGCTCTAGTTTTTAATATTAATTACACCACTTGACTGTCAATTCAGGTAACAGACAAGCCTAAGGTAGACGGAGATTTTCTACGAAATGGCAGTGAAATGGCTTTTACTGCGGGATCAATAACAACAATTATAAGACCAAAACGAAGGCCATCTTTTTCAATAGATGCAATGGAGAAAATTACAGCACATGTTAAAGCGGGCTAATTTGACCTCATTTAGCAGATCTGTTATTAAGTGAGATTGAGGGAACATTAAGATTTGTCCCCAAAAGACTGCCTTATCTGATGGCAGTTGTCATTATTTTACCAATGCATAACTGGAAATCCTGGCATGCTAAGCTCAGTTTTCATCCAATTTAACTTCATTAGGCAGCAGATTTAATATTCTACTCACACAAAATGTAATAATATAGCCATCAAGCAAATTCTTGCCGAATTTCATCAGTTTGGAGGAAGGGTTTTTCTGCAGGCTTGGCCTCTTCAGATTTTTCACCGCTGCGGTTTCACTGCGGAGTTGTCAAGATGCAACTGCCTCCAGTCCACCTTTTACACTAATTTCTGTAAAACACAAACTGTGAGAGTGAGGAGGGGGGGGGGAGAAAATAAGTCCCACGTTGAAGCTTGGTCATGCCCATTGATTATATTGACAACTGAATTGTAAGAATTGAAAGGAACCCACAAGGGGAAGCAAAATAAAATGTTCATTTGACCTTTATGTAATGTATTTCTTATTTACAGCAACACTGTCAAATGAAATGAGCCTTTGTGTTCCTATGTGAATAAAAAAAAATTCTGTACCAGTGCTGAAAAGCTGCCATTATTTTAGCTTGTTTCAACAGCCCTGCGACATTGGAAGAGATTCAGACACATTCTAGACATTTATGTACAAAAGGGGGTCTCTGCGGAGAAGTCAGTGAGGCCGAGAATTCGATGGTTCCTTTGTCACTTTTACAATGTGTGAATTTTAAATTTTGGCCCATGGAATCTAAATTGATTGAAAATTCATCCATATTCAACATCTGAAAAAGTTGTGTCGCCAGTTCTTTCAGCTCGACATTCTCAATATGGTAATATTACCCGGTGCTTTGATTTTGAGGGGAAAAGGAACTTAAATAAATTTTGTTTGTTCAGAAAAGGCATTTGTGTAAGGTCTGAGCACTGGTTGCTCTGCATAAGAATTGTGAATAATTCAGATGTCCCTTTAATGGTTACAAAAGAATGCATTTGCACAGGAAAGTCCAGCAGTAATTTTTCAAACAACGTTAGAAATGTCTTGATATATACTCTGCAGTGAAAGTATTTGCGTTATAGGTGAAAGAGGTTTGCAATGTTACTTTGGGAACTTTTAAGGTAGTATGCGCCTCGACAGTGAAAGACTGAAACTCTCGCTCAAACTTTCTCAAATTAAAGTTTCGACCATTCTCTTACAAAATCAACAATAAAAAAATCAAGGATCACCATACAAAATTTGGCACAGAGAAACAAATTTCCTAACATTTACTGATATTTGAAATGGAAAATGGCTGCCATCCCTTGTTTTAACTCCATGGGTAAAAATAAAATTTTCAATTTTTGGAAAACTAAGACTGTCAAAGTTTTTATTCCAAGAGCATTGAAATGTGTGTTCCTTGATTCATACTGCTTTATGATCAAGAAGCTCATCATCTTCTTAATTCAACAATTATATATTTAGTGAGACTTGAAATGTTGAGTAATTTTTTAAAGATTTTATCAGCTTAATTTTTACCAGACTCGATTCCCTTTACGCTTACTCTAGAAAAGATGTGTTCATTTGACTGAATCTTTTCCCTGCTTTTTTTTAACAAACTTGTCACTTTTATTTGCTTCAGGTTCTAGAAACGACGAACACAATGATAACCTACAGAGTGAAGAAGAAAGTGACGAAGAGACCGGCGGTGATGTCCATGTATGCGGCAGATGTCGCAGGGAGTTCATCGTCATCTCTGATTTCCTCCAACACAAAAAGACATGCTCCAAGAAGCGTATTGTACTGATCTTCGATGAAGACGAACACGTCAGCGAAAACGATGACGGCCCAAATAAACTTAACGGTCATATCAAACGGATCAAGACTGACAACGATGTAAAAACTAATCAAGACGACGGAAGGATCAATTCTTCTGAAATTAGCAAATCTGATAAGAATGAAGATGTTCAAGAATCGACCAATAAGGATGAAGCTATGGACTGTACAAGCCCAGAATCCATGAGAGATAATCACGAAAATACAAATGATAGCACAACAAGTCTACCTCTTACTAGTAGCTGCGTCTCATTGGAGAATCTTGAGAACACGCATGTTGCAGTGGCCCAGTTTCCAACGATGCTACCACTGCCATTGCCAGCATCAAGTGCACAGCATTCCCAGAATGTTGCCTCCCTCCAAGAGCAGTTGTATGCCTTGCAGCAGCAGCAGTACCAGCAGCTCCACCTTATCCAACATATGCAGCACCAGTTGCTGAGCCTCACGACGGTGGCACCGATGGCGCATCCACCCTCAGTTATGACAACAACAACAGCACCGCCGCCACCACCACCACCATCATTACCTCCAACACCTCATTCAGCTCTGTCGCCCCCTACCAGCGTTAGTACTCCATCTACTCCACACAGCTCCGAAAATAATCCTCCGACATTTTCCTCGCTTCCGGCTCCACCTGCTCCGCCACCTCCTCCTCCTCCGCCACCACCATTGACTCATCAGCAGGTGCCATTACCAGCTGTTACTTCCACTCACAGCACCATGCAGCAGCCGAACCAACCGAAGCAGCAGCCGCAGCCGCAGCCACATCAGCAGCAGCCACCACAACCACAGCCTGTCAAGACCAGCCAACATCAGGTATTACAAGGTCCACCACAGCTACCACCATCCTGTCTGAGCCACACGGCGCCAAGTTCAACCATCCTACCGCCCACCAGTGCATTCCCATTCAATCAGCATCCTACACCATTTGAAATCCTGCAGCAGACAGCGATGTCGTCGCCCAATCCACTGCTACCACCAACCATCCAGCAGATGAACGTCAACATGGTACCAATGCACCGTAAGGGCAAGCCACCAAACGTTGCTGTGTATGACCCTAAAATCCGTGATGATGATCCATTCTTCAAGCACAAGTGTCGGTTCTGCCACAAGGTGTTCGGAAGCGACAGCGCTCTCCAGATCCACGTCAGATCCCATACAGGGGAACGGCCGTTTAAATGCAACATCTGTGGCAACCGCTTCTCCACCAAGGGCAACTTGAAGGTTCACTTCCAGCGCCATCAGACAAAGTACCCTCACATACAGATGGATGGCCGACCACATCCTCAGACACCACCAGACATGAGCAGCAGGAAGGCTTTCACCTTCCCAGGGTATCACCTACCAATCCCTACCATACCGAGCGATATTGCTAAACTGCCCGTGTCTCTACCAGAGCATGGTACCTCACCAAGTCTGCCGGTGACCTCTCCATCCTTGCCCAGCAACGCTACCAATCCATCGATGCCATCGCCATCCACTGGAGAGTCAGCCTCACTCTCGAACAACACCGCTGAGAACAAAGAATCCATCCCCGGCGAGGAAGATGACTACTCTGAAAACACAGAGACAGGCAATGGCGAGACAATGAAGACAGAGATGACCTCCAGTGAAGATGAGTTCAGCGTCGGAGATAAAGGAGAGACCGAGATGAACGACACAAATCAAATGACTACCTCAGCTGAAGCACCCAAAAGTCCAGCAGATGAAACCACCAAGCCTTTCTGGACAAGTTCACCTTCACGGCCCCTAAGTGATGCAGGATCGGTTACAACCGTAGTGTCAGCGATGTCCATCCCTCAAATGTCTGTACCAAACATTCCAAAATCAGATCCAGCCATAACTAGTCAATCTTTACTTCCGAAGACAACCATTACCTCACCATTCTCGTCCATCTTGGATAATAACGTCAAGACTTCGGAGACTTCCAAACTGCAGCAGCTAGTGGAGAATATAGAGCAGAAGTTGACAGACCCGAACCAGTGTGTTATATGCCACCGCATCCTCAGCTGTAAGAGCGCCCTCCAGATGCACTATCGCACACACACAGGCGAGCGTCCCTACAAGTGCAAACTGTGCACCCGCGCTTTCACCACTAAGGGAAACTTGAAGACCCACTATGGAGTGCACCGAGCCAAGCCACCAATGAGAGTCTTCCACAAATGCCCGGTCTGCCACAAGCAGTTCACCAACGCCCTGGTCTTGCAGCAGCACATCCGGATGCACACTGGGGACATGCCGCACCACATTCCCCCTGAAGTTTACACGACTCCCGAGATGCACCAGATGCACGATTTCGACCAGATGATGGAAGAGAGTATGGAAGCTGCTGAGAGTGAAGAGCACGCCAGAGCAGGCATTGAGGAGAGAGTCGAGAGAGCCATGAGCGCTGATGGCTTGGCTGAAGAATCTGAATCCATCAACAATGAAATGGCCAGCAAAGGAAGCCCAATATCATTGAGAGATGAAGGTGCGCAAGCTGAAGAGTCCACTTCAGTTGCCTCTCCCACTGCTGCCAGCACTGCTTCCCTGAGTACTCATCACAATTCCGTCGCATCCCCTGTCGCGACCGGTGCAGCATCACTGAATGCGCTTGAAAACCAGGTACGCAGCATTGCCAGTGTGATTACCCGACCACCAGTAGGCGGCGTAAAGAGCGTCGACTCCATAGCCAATGCATTGCATCACAATGCCACATCAGTGGTTTCCAGTAACAAGTCGAGAAGCATGGCAAGTCCACACACCAGTTACAGCGTAGACTCCCCAACCACCACAAACTCTCCAACCAGCAGTTTCAACATGGAGCCAGCTACCTCAGAGTCGGGTTCTCTCAGCCCAGGATTGAAGAATGATGAGCTAAGTGATACACCACTGCAGATTGACGAGTCTTATGCTAACGAAAATGGTGCCCTTGATCTGAGTTCCAAACCAACCGAGAGTAGTAATCCAAGTCCCATGTCATCGTCTTCACACCCTCTCAATACTTCTGCACCAGCCTCACCCCATGGTATCCCACTGTCTCCATCGGATGGAATGGTTAGACTGCCAACCTACACTAGGCGTGGTGCATCCAACACAACGTGCAACGTATGTGGCAAAGTCTTTGCCTGTGCGAGTGCCCTTGAGATCCACTACAGAAGCCATACCAAGGAAAGGCCTTTCTTGTGCGACATCTGTGACAAGGGCTTCTCAACCAGGGGCAACCTGAAGCAGCACATGCTCACCCACAAAATCCGTGACTTGCCGTCACAGATATTCGACACCAATATTGCGGCTAGTGCGATCTACAATATCAGCAATGGAAATGGGAGGGTACCAATGCCTCCACAAAACAACCGGGCCATTGAGAATATCCAACCAAAACCAAGGCACCAGTGCGCCTCTTGTGGTAAGCAGTTCCAGTCTGACAGCGCCCTACAGATCCACACCCGCACCCATACTGGTGAGAAGCCCTACCAGTGCAACGTGTGCAGCCGTTCATTCACCACCAAGGGTAACCTCAAGGTGCACATGGGCACCCACATGTGGAACGGAGGGGCCACACGCCGTGGTCGCCGAATGACCATCGAGCCACCTATGATTCTGAGTCCGAAGGAAGGAGAAATCTTCAGGAGCGACTTCCTCGGCCGTCGACCCATGGATGGCACTTTCTTCCAGTATCCCACCCTGACCAATGGCATTCCGATGAAACCCAACGAGATCTCGGTGATACAGAATCACAGTCCGATGCTGGCCCATGCACACATTCCAGAAACCAGTATGGCAGAGTTCATCAAGAAAGAAAATCTGATGTACGAGATGAAGAACGAGGGCGCCGCAATCAAAGTCTCCGAAAATGCTCGTCAGTAGAAGTGAAGTATTGTCAACATGAGGCCTTGATACCTTTGGGACTCTCAACAATACAAACAAATGAATTTTAAGTTCTGCTTTGAACTGTTGACAACTTAAAAAAGAGACATTTTAGTGAAGAGTTACTGTTGAGGTACACTTTGAGCATAGCTGAAATATATCAATAATAGATGACGACAATTTCATTGGGCAAAAGATTTCCTCTCTACTATATACCTCAATATTTACTTTTTTCATTCTCCTCTTTCGAAACATGTCCTCTGAAAAGCAAAAATGAATTTCACGATTACATGAAGATGAAATTAAAGTGATTTGACGGGAGAAAATTTCAATTTTATTGTAGATGCATATGATTACTATGTAGATAGAATGCAAACTACTTACAGAATATTGTCCGGTAGTAAGTGGACTATACAGTATTTGTAAAAAAATATGAAATGTTTTGTTCCTTTAAAAATACAATGCAGAGTTTATTTGAGCCTTGCTTCCAAGTGTTATACCTCAGTGTAAGTCTGGTGGCACCTTGAGAAATATTTTGTAACATGTTGAGAAGTTTGGAAAGTGGGCAGTCGTTCTTTGTAATAATTGGTGCTTTTGACTGTGGTTGTTCACACGTGATGTAGCCGTACTGCTGAGGTGAGAGTCTTTTATGGAGTTTTTTCCGCTTGAAGATGAGAAGATGTTGAGAATTTTTTGGATGTAAAAGTACATTTTGTAATTGTGAACCGTCACAGTAGATCTAGTTTTTGTGGTCGTTTTATGAAAAAAAAAACCCTGGCAAAATATCAAGAGGGTGTCAGTTGTTCAAGATGAATTGAAACGTATTTATATATAAGATATGTGCTTAATACTAGAAATAATGACAAAATTGTGTGTCAGTACCTACAAGAAATTCCCATTTCCAACTGGATCGATTTTAAAGAATAAAAAATGTAAATCAACTTTTAACTGGACAAAACTTTGGCATGGCATGGCTGGTAGTTAATTGTCTTTATGTCCAGTACGTTTTTGTATAAAATGGTCTAACAGTTTGATAAGTTTTTTCGTGGATGTTTTAGGTCGCTAATGAGTATATTGTTTGTGCCAAACTGAAATCGTTGGCCCGCTGTACTTAGAAGACAGCCTACTTATGTACATATGCTTTGATTTAAACAGTTACCATTATAATTTTTTTTTGCTTTGTTTATCCTTGTATTTTTCTGTATTTGCCAGAAGTAGGTATTTTTTTAACATTGTTTTCAGGGTTCTGTTGCCTGAGTTTAACACTAAAAATTGCATGCAAAAGATCAGTTGACCCATGGAGCTAAAATACTAGCTCTGTGATTGACTAATAGGACGGAGTCCTTCTTAACAAGTTCATTTATCTAAGTTGAGCTGTATGGCCTAGGCTAAAGTTACAGGCAGTTGAAGAAACAAAGATGAATAATTTCAATACTTATTACAGGTCTTTTCCTGACTCAAGCATTCAACAATATCCACAAAGTGATAAGAAGAGATGCCTTAATTCAGAAACATATTTTGATGATTTAATAATACTGTACTGTATTTGAGACTTTGCTTAATTTCGTATTAATTTTTTTTTCCCCAGATGATATTTTAAGATTTATTTGATATCTACTTATAGTGTATGATTAACAGGTCTCTTCTTTGAACTTTTGATGGATATTGAGTAAAGGAGAAAAAAAAACTGCCATCGCTTTTCGACAAAGAAAATGAAATTATGCCCAGTGCAAACACCTAAGCATAATGTTAGCTCACAGTGACGTGAAGGAGTTAATGCTCCGGAGCTTCATTGTGTTAACTTCCTATGTGTTGTATGTTTTTACCGTAATTGAAATGGCCAGGTGGAGATTGTACAATTTTTTTTGTTTTGCCAATATGTATATTTTTTCATCATTTAATTGCTTCTCTGCAGATTGAGTTTTACCTAGATCTTCCAAAGGGGATGTTCAAAGGGGGAAGAAAAAAGGGGAATTACATCACATCTCTCTCTGACTTATAAAAATTGACGATGTTTCCACAGAGTGTAAATTGGTGGTAGTAGCTTTGTGGGACATATTTTATAATTACAACAGGATTTCTAGGAAATTCAATAGGCAGAACAATTCACCTCAGGGATTATACATGGGTGCCATTTCACGTGCAGCCAAATGTGTTTGAGTAGTTTTGTCTTCCGTTTCTGTTAGATAAAAAAAAGAAAGACTTTTGCGTGATTTCATTTTAATAGCAAAAAGGCCATTTTGCATCGCATGTTTCTGTAATTTGGAAAATAACCTGCATTAGGCATGGACATGGCATCTTTCCATCTCTCACAAACAAATTGAGCAGAAAGAAATATTTTTCCCCCCTCCGAAAACGGTTGCTTTAGAAAGCAGGAAAAAGTAGCTTGCCCCAGCAAGTGATCCACAACGGAAGCTGTTAAATGGCAATTTTCACCTTGAATGCACACTGTACTTATTAATAAAGAATTTGTGTTGATGCGTGTGGATGCCATCTCTATTCTGTCAGTCGAGCACTTCCTAGTTACCTCAGGAGTGTACAATAGCAATAGGCAGAATGGATGTTCTTACAATAATACAGATCAATGTTGTGCCCGAGAACCAGTGGGGTTTTTTATTTTATTTTTTAAAAAGCCAGGTGTTAAGCTCTGTAACTTCCAGTAGATGAATCACAAACTGCTGTCAATTACTTCAACTGTTTTCATTCTCCATGGATGATCTTGAAGGTTAATGACATTAACACCGGTCTCTGTCTGCTACCCGTTTGCAATGCATGCGAATCAAACCATACTTACAAGTTACCACATTTCGCATCATCGAGGGGAAACTCTCTCTGATCATGTACTTAACCTTGTGTGAGAGACTACTTAAAACTTGGCGACATCAAGGCCATGACCTTAAAGGACACCGATACAGAATCTGTATTCCAGAATTATATATATATACTACTTAAAAATATCCTGTTTCTATAACTTGCTTTCAAGTGAGATAGCTACGCATGTCTTTCTTGTGCATGCTTTATTCAATGGACTTTGTTATTTGTAAGAAAATAACACAATCAGTGGCTTCATGTTTGAATTAACTGCATTATCACAACAGTTACTGTATAACTGAGCATGTTATGTTCCTTTGACAAAGCCATACCAACGGGCAACAGATGCATGTCAACACTTATATGATGATTCATACATTTTATTATGAAAGAGAAACCATTTTGGCTAGGTTGTACAAACTTAAACTTGAAAAAAAATATTACTTTATTTAATATGCAATTTTTTTATTACAGTTTTTTATTTATGAGCCGATTGCAAGACCAAATTTTCCCATTATTTTTTTCCTTGTGTATTTTTTGGAGTGTGTAGACTATTCCAAGTGGGGGTAGCGACTGGTGCGGCCGAGTAATTGTAACACATACTTTTTAAATTAACCCTTTCACCACCATGGTTTGGCCCACTCTCATTGTCTTAGATGGCAAAGTTGGGACCGCTGTACAGGGAAATGGGGGGTGGAAGCGTTAATGTATCCACAAATGATGACAACACTGCACCTTAAAAGATCATAGCTTAATCATTTGGTTTATAAGGGTTCACCGATTATGTACGTAGGTTTTTTGTCCCATCTGATTTTACAGAGAAGTTTGTGTTTTTTCTTTTGTAACATTGTCAGCAAGTTTGCTTTATTTCTGTAATTTTTTGAGAAACCTTGCACTCTATTGATTCTTAATGACGATGGCAAGTGCCAACGAAAGTACTCTGACTGCATGTATTGTTATTTTCTTCCGATCTAACTGTGACTGGAGATGCTGGGCTCAAGCAGCCAAACTGAATTACGATACGTACTTATTTTACATTAAAGCGTACAAATACAAATCTATGTGATAAGATCAATTGTCTCATACGTTGGCATCTCTACTTACCAAAAAGATGTTTCAAGAATAGTCGATGATCTCATCGACCATCACACCAATTTGAGCCCAGCATCTGTCTTTGTTAGCTGTGCATACTTACATGTTTTTTTTGTATAGAGAGGTTGAAAAAAACCAAACTTAGTTACTTCAGTGTTGGCTAGGTCTCTATGTTGGCAGAACTGCTTGTAATGACACTGTGTACAAAATCCTGCACTTGACCAGATTTTTAATTCAAAAATGGCAAGAATGTTTCCCCTTCGCTTATAATCACCACACTGAAAGCTTACTGTCTCACCATGTTCATTTTGGTAGTTAGTGATTCGATCTTATCAGTATTATTTATTCCTTGTACCATGTACATGTTAGAAAACACACATACACACTTTACATACTCACTTGATTACATCAAAATTACAGAGCAGTGACCAAATTTTAACGATGAGAAGCCAGAAAAACTTATGTTCTTGAGAAGGAGAGTGTCACATACAGTGATTCTGAAGCATATAATGAAATCCTACAAATTGGTGCATCAGAGATCGTTTCAAAACCCACTTTTACCCTCCATGTCATAGTGGGCTTGTCCCACAAGGTTTCTTTTAAATTTTTATCATCATTTAAAAATAAAAATTACAAAGAGTGACAGCAAATTGGTTTGTTGGAGCTGAAGCATTTCAAGAGAACAGCAATCATGACAAAAAAAAAGGCGGTGAGATAATACAGTACCTAGGCATTTATCATCAGCTGTCAAAAAAGCACTCATACAGTTTTACAGGATTTGACATTTTTAGTTTTTTTTAGGTCAGCCTATCGATGCATTAATTTGAGGTTTTGGATTCACAAGAAAGAAATGAAATCTGGTAAAAGGAACTTCTACCACACAGAGTATTTTGGTACAACCAAAAGTGTCAAAATTACAAAAATCTGTAATTTTTCTGTTTTATATAAAACAAAGTGTTGGAGTGTAAACTTGCACTTTTCGTCTGTACACAAGAAATGCTCTATGTAAGAATCGCATGCCTTGGATATCTTGTTCTTAACAAAAAAACCTTGGTCTTCAAGTGTGTAAATACTCAATCCTGTATCAAATATTTCCTAGTGTGCATAGACAGGTCCGGACTTCATGAAAGAGAACTATTTTTATACTTAGGGTTACTTGAAATCGGGGCCTGACCTGTGCCACTCCCAGCTGGTTGTACTTAAAAAAAAAACTCTTAGATCGTATAGCTGTCACTAATTGGCAGGGTGGACAATGCTGTAGCCTAGGTCTATATTTTGTCATACAGAAGTTTAACAAGTAAAAATAAAAATGCTTTCCGAAGAAAATAAATCACAATGTGGCTTTTTGTGTTGTTTTACCCTCTCCCTGTTATGTAATTGTGGTACTTTTTATTAACCCTTTGAGCGCCAAAGTCTATTTTTGTCCCCACTATAAAATATACCCCGGTCAATTTTTCTCAGATTTTTGCCAAAATTTTGAGAAAAAACTGTAGCCAATGAAATGTGATGTTCATTTGGTCCAAAATTATCAAAATAAATCACAGAAAATTCATAAAAATTGGTAAAATATTGCACTAAAATTTTGGCAAGAAAAAATTATAGCGCTCAAAGGGTTAAGGACTTGATGGAAATACAATGATCGTTGGCCAGTTCACTGACATCTTCTTGCAACCCTTGCAAGTTGCTGTCAGGTGAAGGTATTACAAAAACTCACTGAATTCACAGGCTATGGGTTTTAGCTCATATGACACACCAGGAGGGGGAGGGCATTGTATTTTTCAAGTTCTGCTGGAATGGCTTCAAATCCATGATAACCTGAATGGTGTAAGTGCTAGGCACTGCTACGAAGAATATTTGTCTAAAGTATGTAATTTGTCAATATTTTCAACATCTCACCTTCATAAAACCAAATCTTTCATGTGGTACTTGTGTGCCAAGGTTCAGTAGATCTCAAAGCTATGGTATCTCTCACTGAACTCTACCAGTGAAAGAGACTTTTGCTCAAAATTTCTTCAATGAAATTATCAATCATTCTCACCAAATCAACAAAAATCAGGGGTCACAATGCAAAGTTTGGTACTAGAGAAACCACCTTTACTGATATTTGGAATTATGGCCACCACCCCTATATTAAGTCCGTAGGGAAAACTTAAATTCTGATTTTTGAAAAACTAACTTAAAGATCGACAATTTTTCATATTCCAAAAGCTTGAAAATAACGCCTCACAAGTGGTAGATCAGAAACAAATTGTAAAAATTTGAAAGCCTGAATATCTGTCCCTGAGGTGCATATTCTACCTTAATTACCAAGTGGACCATGTCTAGTTTACCCAGTTTTCTGTTAAGGTAGAACGCGCCTCAGGGACAGATATTCAGACTCAAATTTCTACAATTCTTTTATGATCTACCTCTTGTGGGGGTTCATTCTCAAGCTCTTGCAGAAAGAAAAATTTTCAATACCTTAGTTTTTCGAAAATTGAAAATTTGATTTTCGGCCATAGAGTTAACACAGGGATGTCAGCCATTTTGAATTTCAAATCTGGCAAAATGTTTGGTACTTTCTTTTGCTAGTTCCAAATTTTGCATGATGGCCTCCAATTTTTATTGTTGATTTGATAAGAGAATGGTTGAAAGTTTCATGGAGGAAAGTTTTAGCAAAAAGTCTTTCACTTTCAAGGTGCATACTACCTTTAAGTGGATATCCTGCTAAAACTTCTGATTAGATCTTGTCATGAAATTTTGAAACCATTATTTTTGTGGTTAATCAAAATTCTTCAGAGCAGACTTGGCCACCACTCTCCACTATTCTCCTTGATTGTAATAGATTAACCCTCCTACCACAATAGTTTAGCTCGATTTGATTGTTATCAACAATGATTGTGGACCTGTTCACAGGGCATCGGGGGTGAACAGGTTGATATATATCAACAATACACTTACATATCAAGACAAGCTGCAGAAGGGGAACTCTGTGATCTCAATATATCCATCATAAATATGGGTTCAGAGCTTCTTATGTAATTACATTTGAAAAGTAGGTCTCTACCTGACTGTACAACTACAAGTTGGGTGGAGGGGTAATTAAACCAATGTCCATGACAGCTGAAACATCTCCAACCAAAAACCCATGCTTCTGTATAGGCTTGTGAGCAGTCAACATTTTTTTCCACGCCATGTCAATATCTGCACCCACAGGCTTCAAAAATATGACAAATACCCAAGCGTGGGGGAAAATAGAGGCTACATGTAGATAATTTAGGACTTTTTATCAGTCAAAATTCTAGACATGGGGCGATCAACTTGTCCCAGGATGTGATTTGTGATCACTTTCCCCCTGTAGCCCAGTACTCCAACCCTGATGGAAAACATTGATAGGTTGCAAGCATTTCAACATATTTTAAAAACACATCAGGCGCTGTCTCTTGCATCCAAATTATAGTATAGCTACTGTGACTATAAATTGTGTACACCTACGGAAACATAACAAACCACAGAGGGTTGGTAACTGATGATAGACAAACAAACACACTGAAATACCTTCTTTCACTATCAATCACTCCACTAGCAATTCCCATGAACACTGGTTTTAACCCTTTCACCACCATGGTTTGGCCCAAATCCATCGTTTTCTATGGTAAAGTTGGACCTGTATACAGGGAACTAGGGTTGAAAGGGTTAAAAACGTAGATGTAAGTCATGCTAAAAACTGCAATAATCCATTTTTACAAGAAACAAGGGCAGATTCCAGTTCTGCACCAGCAAGTAGATTAAAACCCTTTGAGCGCCCAAGTCCATTGTTGTCACCTTTCTAAAATTTACCCCGGTCAGTTTTATCCGAATTTTTGAGAAAAATTTTGCTGCAAAACTTTAGCCAATGAAATGTGATGTCAAATTTGGTCCAAAATTATCAAAAAGGTTACAGAAAAATTTATAAAAATTGGTAAAAATGTTGCACCAAAGTTTTTGGTTGGAAAATTTACAGCTCTCAAAGGGTTAAAAATAATAAACTTGAACCCAAGGACAGTACATATACTTTATTGGTGTAGTCTGAGAACATCTCTTGGAACCAATTCTGGCATGGTCACTTATGACATTACAGATTGCTGGAGATAAAAGAACAATCTAGACACAGTTGTATGCATCAACTGTTCAGTACAGCACACATCAGGAGAACGTGACAATTTCTTATATCGGACTCAAACAGCCTTTTGTCCAAAGCTTCATATTTAAGAGAGCACAATAAACTCTAAATACCACAATAAACAATCTTGATTTATGTGTCGCTGATCAATATGCGTCAACCAGCAGAAAGCATTCCGTTCCAATTTTGAACACAAAATGTCTTTGTCCAAAGCCATTCTTCTGAAACTATTTCTGCTTTGTTCGTGTGGGTTTTTTTTATGAGGTCAATATTCAAAAGCCAACAAAAATGTGCAGAAGTTTGCCACACACTCACCTGTGAACAATAGCCTAAGTAAATATCTCTCATTTTCAGCGCCTGAAAGTGTACATCCAGGGGTGTGAACTTTGAATATATTTCTGAAACTACCTTCTTGATTGTTCATATTTGAGACCTTTGATCTTAAGAGGGTGGGAAAATGTCGCAATAGAATTTAGAAAGCCACGTTAGTCAAGATGAGCTCACAGTCGGAGAGTTAAATGAGGTCAAGGCTAGCAGTAACTTTTGTGTTAATAACTGTGATTAGGAGTTGTGGTAGTAACATTTTTTGTTTGAAAATATTCACTCAAACCATAGACAGTAGATCTACTGTATATGCTCAAACATAGCCTCCAACCAGTATATTTTCATTGTAAATTGCCCCATTTCAGTCTCCTTTTAGGTCAGAGTAGACTAGCCTGAAACATATTGGCAAATGATAAACTCTGGAACCTTACAGCTATTGTAGTATACCTGATTACCTGAGAACAAGGTATATATGACAATATCCCTATTGCCATGTATAGACCCTTGAGAAAAATTTGAGGGTCTATGTATTGTGTGCATGTATTAATTCCTATTTCAAATATGCTGGACACACATGGGGGTGTTAAATGGGTTAAGCTTTTTTAAAGTAACAAAAAAATGGGCAGCTTGTATCAATACTTTTTGAAACTTTTTATATCTGTATAGAATGTCAAACTACTTTTACCATTAGACAGCCAGTTTGAAGGGCGCCCTCAACATGCTCAACTTGAAAAGCTGGATGTGGACAAGATGCACAGATGCTGCTGTCATCACAGACACCCAACAACAGTGTTTACAGTTTGATTTCCTTGTGTTAATTGGAGTCTAGCCAACATAATTTTGTCTCCGATATGTTTTTAATTTCTGAAGAAATTGCAAGACCATCAGAGAAGAGAAAAACTTTGGTAAACCTGACGATCACTACCAAATCTCTGTATACCCCTGGAATTATTTATTGAATGACCTCATGGCCATTATTTGAATACGTCGTAGATGCAGTGGACGAGCAGACATACAGTAAATGTAAAATGTTTCTGACATAATTTGTGGAAATACACACAACAGTGCTCATGGCCAGTTTTCTAGGAGAAATTCAGAGTATATTTATACAGGAATAACATCAGTTTCTTTTACAGAGAACCGTCTAAAATCAAAATTCTGCTCATATTCCACATGTCACATCAAAGGTACCGATAAATTGCATGTAAAATGAAATTCAAAAATTAAATCCACGTACCTGATTTCTTTTAAACACTGCATTATTTTTTAATTACTATACATTTTCACCAAGCATTTGAATTACATCTAAGATAAGTTTTTATGAAATCCTTCTAAATATTCTTAAGATGTCCATCCCTAAACCCATACAGACATATCATTAAAAAGACAAAGGCTTGGTAATGTGGCTTCCCTTTCAATTGCAAACAAGCCTGCAGGGCTGTAGGACATCATCTATCACATATGTTGTAAGCACATTTTATCACTTCTCAATCGTAACTTTTATCTACAGTTATTTGGTCAAAAATAAAAGGGTTTGCATTTCATCTGGGAATTTGTCGGTCTAGACTAGCCATATCAGTCTTTTTGTCCTAGATGTAATTGTAATTATATAAAATGACAATGGCTCCTGTTACCCAAGGCAGATGTTGATATCTGGATGATCACATGCATGACCTCCAAAATTTACTTACTGTTATGATCCTCCTATGTGTCAGAATTACCACTACTTGCAAATATTTGTTGTTTTTGCATCATTAGTTGGATATTGTGAACTAAAAAGAGAAGAAAAAATCAAATTTAAAAAAAAATTCACTACATCACTGTAGAAAACCAACTTTACCTTTGCTGGCCTTACATATACTTCTGAAAACTCCTCTGCAGATTTAAAGTTTCGTTGCACTGATGACTCACAAAATGAACACAATCCTTAATTACATACAGTTTGGTTTAATTTTCAGTTGCAAATAGGTGCTTTGCTTTTCGAAATATCACCATTGCATTATTTTAGAATTAAAGTAGAATGCGCCTCGGGGACAGATATTCTGACTCTCAAACTTTTACAATATCATTTTGGCCTACCACTTGTGGGGGCTCATTTTGAAGCTTATGGAGAAAATAAAGTTTTATCAGCTTAGTTTTGTGAAAATTGGGATTTCATTTTCCCCCATACAGATAACATAGGGATGGCAGCCATTTTGAATTTCACATATCGGTATGAAAAAAGGCTGGGTAATTTGTTTGTCTGGTACCAAAATTTGCACAGTGACTCCTGATTTTATTCTTAATTTTGAAAGAGAATGGTTGCAAATTTGCAATAGGAAAGTTTGTGCAAAAGTTTAAATCATTCATTTTCAAGGCGTGAACTACCTTAACATGGGGTTCTGTGTTGAGGTCCGCTCAAGCTATCACAAATGATAGGGAACGTCAGACCTGAAGGTATGAGGGTGGAAGGGTCAAGGTAGATTACATGTCATTCGCAAAATTGTCTTATGGTCAAAGGATATGCTATATTTGTATACTCCATCAGTATCTGTGTGTACGCATCTATCGAAACTTAACACAAACTTTTTTTTTTTATTGAAATTATAATAAATGCATGTATGAGTCAAACACAATGAGTATGTATTCTACTGAATCGCATCAGAGGCACAGAGAAGCAATGATGCCATTTATACGGAATTCAAAATAAGATCAAGTTATCATTATTCCTGAAACGGAAGTTAACGACAATCCTGAGTGGTCTGACGTATCACCATAATGGAATAGCAAAATCTATGTGCTCCTACTTCCCTTTGCAATTCTGCAATACAAAAAAAAGGCCAAAAAGTAGATGATAAATAGCTGACACGTGAAACCATACTTTAAAGAATAGGCCTTAAGGAAGACACTTTCTTTTAATCAGCCAAGGATTTGAAATCTCACTTAAATGAGCCTAAACCAGAAAGAGAACTTTCTGTTCATATTCTTTGTTAATTTGCTGACTGGCTTACAAAGGGGACTGAGGAAGTTACATTTATAGAGAAATATAAAAAACAGAGGAACCAACTGAAAGGAAATTCACAAAGTCACTGGAACTTCAAGTTGAAATTTCTCAAACCTTTTAATTGAATATCGAAAGCTTTCTAGACTTGTTGTATTGAAGCCTGGCTTTACATTTCCTGAAATGTTCCATAACTTACCATTTATTTCATTCCAGTTCTACTTAGTACCAATAAATATTGCATGTAACAAAAATAAGCTAACTTTAATGTCAGAAAAATGCCTACTGTGTTCTTCTAATCAGCCAAAGATTTGAAATCTTTTCATGAAAACTTGTGAAAGATCCATATAGTAATTTGCTTTTTTGTTCACTTTGATGGATAAAGTTCAAAACAGCTTCTTAAAATATCAAACACCCAGGATTTTTAATGTACATTTATTATTAACAAGCTTACAATATATGCACTTTTACTGAAATCAGATCAAGAACTGTGCTCGATCTTTAACTTTTATTCATATTTTTTCTCCTTTTACATCTGCTTTCTTCACTGCTTTTAGTGAGTCATCTGTACAATATAGGTTAATTTAGATTTTGAGAAGGCATTCTCCAAGACTACTCATGGACAAAAACCGAAGGGCAAAGGAAGGAGGAAGTATACACGCACATCAGACGATTGCTACATTTGTTTTGAATCAGATTATACAAGTTGCAGAACGACAAACAACAGTTATTCACTCTTCCACAGATACGCTGCATTTCTCAGTGGTGACCTGACCTCTGTCGTTGATCATATTGAGAGATTTGTATGTATACGTGTAAGATACAAATTATTCGTCAAATAGTTGTATTTCAAATTGAAAAATGTCAAAAGGCAAATTATGTTTTCAGGTATAGAATTTGTTTATGAAGAGAACAAAAATGGTAACAAAAGTGGTGTTGAAAACAATTCGAAATGTGACCCTATTGCAAGTAAATCTGTTGTGACAGATTTTCCAACAGGTATGAATCAAGGAATTACTGAGCAACTAATCAAAATTTGACTGAAAGACGTCATGGTACCGTATATGTTTATGAAGAGAGCACAAATTGTAATGAAAGTGGTGTTGGAAGCAAGTTTAAATCAGATCCTATTGTACGACACAATGTAAATCTGTGGTAATGAAGATTTTAAAACAGGTATGAAGGAATCACTGATTGGAATTTGACTGAAATCTTCATGATATGAAATCAAAGGCAGCCAGAATCAGGGCTGAGTATGTTCATGGCAGCATCTGTTCAGTTACTGCTATCATTTAAAGAGCCATGCATCTTGCCAGCATGTACAGTTTAGACACACCTAGAAGGGATTTGGGGTCAGAAATCTTTCAAGAACTGGCACTGTCACTTTGTGCAAACATAGCTAAAAAACAACTTTTATTTCTGGGAGCAAAATAACTACAAATCAGAGCAACTAACCAATAAGTGCATATAAGTTGTCAGGATGAACATCAGTGTCTTGAAAAAAAGACAGGAGTGCAGTTTATGAAAGGCTGCAGCACAGACTATGGAGTTGAGCTGTATTGTCTCCGTGGCAGTGATGTTGATCCAGTAGAGAAATTTCCTTCCTCTATAAAGAGAATTGTCCATTGCAGCCACATTGAACATTTCACATCAAACTTGGAATGATAGTACAACACACAATATTTGAAATTCTGTTTTCGTCCATTTAATCTTGACCACTCATTAATTCTTGATTCCTCAGATTCTACATTGCCAAGACAACGTCTTTGAGAGATTTATCGATGACACCAATGCTTGACCTTGATCCCAAATGGCCATTTATTGTCCTGTTTATGAACTGATCTCCTTGCTGTTGATGTATGACAAATGTAATTTTATTGTCCCGAGTGGCAATGCAGTTTCGAATCGATCATTAATGGCTCTTCTGAGTTAACCTTCTGTTTCGGAGTAGAAATCTATCAGGTGTAGTAAATTGCATGGTATATGTCATAATGAGTCCAGACAAGAACCACGTCCATGACCATCGATGATAGCCTTGATCATGATACTATAAGTTCAGTAAATGGAGATGATTTAAACCAGAAAATTCGCTTTGGGGTCATAGAATTTTTTCAACAGTTAATTCTAGGTCAACTCCCTTACACAATTACTCTTCAACATTCCCTAGATGTAAAATGAATTGAAATCCTGGAAAATAGTTGAAATCATTTTCCTTGATGAAATATGTCACTAAAATCATGGTTGATAATGTGACTTTGTGTAAAAGATACATTAAGTTTTGCCATGCACTCAATGGCGAAATGTGGACTTGACTTGTTTAAAATTCCCTGTCCATATAAGCTTTCACAATTGCTGATACAAATATTCTCAAAAGATTAAGTTAAAGAATTTTCTTTACGAGTGCAAAACCTGGTTGATAGATATCAATACATAATACAACTGATTGCAATTGCAAAATAAACTCATGTACAGGGTACAAACTCTGTGTTTCGGAGTAGAATTCCATCAGCAGTAGTAAATTGCATGGTATATGTCATAATGAGTCCAGACAAGAACCGTGACCATGACCATCGATGATAGCCTTGATCATGATACTGAGTTCAGTAAGTGGAGATGATTTAAACCAGAAAACTCACTTCGGATTGCAGAATTTTTCCAACAGTGATAATACTAGCTTAACTCTCTTACACAATTGCTACACAAAATTCCCAGGTAAAATGACTTAAAGTCCTGGAAAATACTTGGAGTCATTTTCTTGATGAAATTTCACAAAAATCATGGTTCTTGTGTGAAAGATATATTAAGTTCTGTTGCGTACTCAATGGCAAAATGTGGACTTTACCATCTTAAAATTCTCATAAAGTTCCACTATTGCTATTAAACACAAATATTCTTAAAAGATTACAAGTGAATGAAATTTATTTTTACCAGTGCAAAACATGTTTGATAGATTATATCAGTACATAATACGATTGATTGATATCGATGCACTCATGTACCAGGGTACAGACTCTATACAGACAAAATTTGCCATTCAGTGCGGCAATCTGATTTATTTACTGTTTAGGGAACAAAGATAATCACAAAAACGTTGTATTGGAGACTCTTTGTTCTATAATGAATGAATTTTGTGAAATATTCATAGGATACTTACATACAGTAGTATACTCAGTACTGAAAATGAAGGCGAAAGTGGTTCAACGTTGAGGTTGGTATATTTCAAATCACTCTCTTGTGTATGCAGATTACACTCAAACATAGCTCACTAAACCGAATGCAAGCTTCTAGACAAATGAAACAGAGATCAAATTCACCAGAGAATTTGTCTTCATTAGGCAAAAGAAATCCAAGATGAAAGAAGAAAGTTGAATTTACTGCAAGAAATGTTAAGTATTATGAGTAAATTGAATTGTCTACAATGTTATACTAATATTTCATATCTACAACGACATTTAACCTTTAAAGATGAGAGCAACCAAATAACTTTCACCACAGATTTAGAGCAAGGATAACTGCCTTATACCAAATCAGTTTTGAATTTGTTTGCTGAGAATATTTCGGCATGCACATAAACCCACACACCATCTATTCATTCATTTTCATAACACATAATATGTATCAGTTTTTATATGACTTGCATAAAAGTTTTGTGAATATGATTATAAAGACATGGTCATGCAATAAAAGTTGCAAGTCACCGTTTATGTTGGTCTGTGAATTATTTTGTCTACATTATCATCTTTATTTTTTAGCTGGCGAGTACTGTAAACCTATGGAGGATGAATAGCAAGCAATTAACTTGTTGTACAACAGCAGGTACATTTACATTCACCTCTTGGGGTTTGGAAGAGTTGTATCTTATACAGTAACCTTATAAGAGTCCTTGAGAGCACCCTAGCTAGCCTACAGCAGTAATACTCTCAATGTTAATAATGGAGGATGTTTCAGTAGTATTTTTTCATACATAAAACAACAAAAATGAGTCATTAATATTGAAAACAGATAAAGCCATATGTAATTTAATTTAAAGTATTTCATGTACATCCCTAGCAGATGACAGTATTGTACGGCACAATACTGTATGTCATCTGCTATAGATGATGTACATGAATTAAGAAGTCAACACTATACTTAAATGAATGTGAGGGAAAGTTGTCATGGAAACAGGAGACAAACAATGCTCAGGACATTTAGATAGATAAAAGACACTTTTTTCTTTAGGAATTTGTTCTGTAAATTTTTTTTGTAGTTGCCCAAACTTTTGAAACATTCTCTGCTCATTTTTAATTACACATCACAGTTTGTGACCATCAATTTGTCACAAGTGCAATCCTTACAATCTGTCACTTGGGCCTGATTACTGCACTCCAATGGAAAATGTTTTGTCAAGGTCAAGTAAATGGTACCACAACCACTTGCAACATTCTTATCTTACTGCAGATTTTCCAAATTCCTGTTGATGAAAGTATGATCATGGTACGGTAGTCCATGCAGTGCTATACTATGAATAAAGCCTGTGTATGTTTGCCTTAGTTGAAATTTCAAAAAAAATATCAATAATGTAAATCAAGTCTTTTGAGCTGGCATTCTTTGTTTAGCTGATATGGCTAAGTGTTTAAATTCGCTAATTTAAAATGCCGGTAAGTTAAACTTTTTACAATATTTTCTGCGGTCAAGATGTCTTTCCAGCTAATTTAAAAACCTGCTGATTACAATGAAAATCCAAAATCGCTAAAAAAGCATACAGCTAATTCAACGTGTTTTTACAGTAATCTGTGGTATAGCAATACTCTGTATCAGAAGCATGCACTTTAACATTCAAAGGATGATACTCGACACTTTTGGTAATTTTCCAACATGCAATTTTCTTTGTGCTTTCTCAAGCACTGAACTGTCCGCCATTTGCTTTGTCAACATCATGACTTGAATGTCAATCCTGAGCATTTGATGTCAAACTTAAAATTCAGCATTGACACACTCAAAACAACACTGATTTATATTTGGTTGTAGTACATCCTATGGGGAGTGGGAAAAAACTGTTGTCAATCCAAAGAGAATAAGTAACAATGTCATCAAGTTTCTAATATGAATCACACCATGAAAACAGCTACCACTCATTTATCTTGTATTCCCTTCTGTTATCTTGTAAAAGTAAATGAGGAATTCATGAATGTAGTTGATGTCCATCCACCAACATTTTGTTTTGTGAACTTATTACTTGTGGGGTTTCTTTTACCCCCCCCCCTCCCCATAATTCTTCATGTGTTTTAGTCACCCTCTCCTAAAAATTAATGTTTGTAAAAAAATGTTTAAAAAAGAATGACAGCAACAAAACATTTTACGTACACAAAATCTTCAGATCTTTTATCATGTTTCAGTCTGAAGATCGCCGTGATCGGTGATGTCGTTCTTCTCTATACGTTTTTCTGAGCTATTTTTTTACTAAATTGTTCGAGTATTAGCTGACGTTTTTTTGAAAACTTAATCAATTTTTCTTGTATTCCCTTCTGTTATCTTGTAAAAGTAAATGAGGAATTCATGAATGTAGTTGATGTCCATCCACCAACATTTTGTTTTGTGAACTTATTACTTGTGGGGTTTCTTTTATCCCCCCCCCCCTCCCCATAATTCTTCATGTGTTTTAGTCACCCTCTCCTAAAAATTAATGTTTGTAAAAAAATGTTTAAAAAAGAATGACAGCAACAAAACATTTTACGTACACAAAATGGTAACATCCTAATATTCTACCATTTGAAACACATTCACACTCTCATACTGATTATACAAGACAGCAAACCCACAACTGAGGATGTTTTCATTATTTGGCTAATTAGTTCAAATTATGGATATTATGCATATGCATTCTTTACATGCTAACGTAACACATATTACAAAAAATATTTTTATTCCTGTTTGTAAATGTAATTCTTCTCTCATCAAATATTTGTTTGCAAACTTAGATTACAGTTTTTGAAATTACGCATGCAAGAACGACAAAAACACAACTTAAATAGATGACTGCTTATATGTTACTGTGAAATTATAACCACAGCTGCAACAACAGCCAACCAAGCAACATGGGCAAAATTTGACTGAATTTTTATTAGTAGCAATGTCTTATATCACCTGTGAGCAGCTACATTTAGTAACACACATGCAACACAATAGCCAAATTTCGATAAGTGAAATATGTGATAAAATTATACAATTCATCTGAATGTGGCTTACGAGACTGATTATTCACCTCTACTTTTGTGAGACCAGCCACCTTTTTTTTACATTTCTTTTTCTCATAAAACTTCAACATTAAATTATACGATTTTTAAGTATGTATCTTTAATTTCCCCTGCTGTATGCTTCTTTACTTTGTTATACTAACTTTTCGCCACTGAGTGAGTTGTTCCAGTTGAGTAACGATACCCTGATTGGGTGTAATTCATCAAAAAATGTAATTTTAATAGAAATGATATATTTTCTCTGCTTCAAACTGATGTACGTAAAATGAATTGTAAATCTACATGTAAGCTTATTCTTGTATTATTACACTGTAACGATGTCTTTTGCGTTTCTCATTGGAGTCATATGGTCTGCATGGAGTTAGTCCAATGTGCAACACTGTTGGATTATAATCAATTTGAATGTCGTGAGTGCGTGTGGTGACAGAAAATGTGGGACAGAAAACATGTTTTTTACCGACTTACCATCACTTGTCAAGTGCGGCCAAAAAACACGAAGCAATGAGTCATGAGGCGGAAAATACCACTTGTTGGTAGCATATATAGTCATTATACGAGCATGACATGACATACATAGGTCATGATGACATAAATCATAATTTTTGTCAAGATACACAGAATTATCAAGGGGCAACTCGCTCTCTGAGTAATCGAAGCACGTTTGTAACGTCGGCTGATCAAGTAAGAAACTACTCTTCGAAAAGCGTAAGATGTTCTTTGCCCTGTAAAATCGAATTTCAAAGGAGTTCAGCGGGTAGTTTGGAAGTTATTTTAAGGTGAAATACTTTTTAAGCGGTAAGCTAGAGAGTCTCCGTGAAATGTATAACTAACTTGGGTGTCCCCGAAACAGGTGTCTTGTTGCGCATGCGCCAGTAAATCCTGTGAACAGCGCCGCCATCTTGAGAGTCGACTAATTGATAAATCAAGAGGCTAAAACCCGCCAAAAACTGAGGTAAAACTGCAGCATTGCCCATTCTGTAGATACCTTGGGGTATCTTGTGTACGCAACTTAAATTTTACGTAATAAGGTAGGCATTTTATCAAGTTTTGGAGCGAAATTTCCAGTGCGCCCCCTCGCGTCATTTTGTGATATGCAAATGTGGCGTCTGATAAGTGTCGGACCGAAATTGTGCTCTCTTTTAACCGTATTTGATGACACTGCAACCAATATTTGCAAGATTCATAAGTTTTCCATCAATTTTTATAACTTTTAAGCGATGATATCTCCGGAGAGGGCGTAAAATGCCGCATTTATGCGCCCTCAAGTGTTCCAAAATGGCGTATGCAAATGAGTATGTCGATTCCCATGGCTTAGCTGCCTGGCGTGGCGCTGCTAGCTTGGTTTAATATCTGTCAAAAACGAGGGGCATTTGTATGTTACAAGTAAAATTGGAGTTGTTCGTGTATTTTGGAGGTGTTTTGGCCATCTAAACACCCCAGAAACCATTTTATTATGCCTTAAAAATGTCGACGAAGGAAGCCTAGTAATGAGGGTGTTGGTCGATTGTCTTCAGAAGAGAGACGGTCGTTGTTAATGTTAGCCAGCCAGGAAATATTTACCGCCTTTTGCGTTGTGCTGAAAATGTGACTGCTTTCGCTATAACTTACAATGTCGGTGATTCTGGAAGGGTGGTGACCAGTTTTCGTTCATAAATGTACCAGTAAAGTCAATTCCTACTTTTTTTACTCTGTTAATGTCTGAATCAGTTGCCTCTCAACATGTCTAGTCACGGACTGGTTGAGTGCGCCATTTTTAATGTCTTTGTTCGGTGGCTAAACCCGCGCCAAAACCTCGTAAACTCATAACGATAAACCAGTATCTTTTGACAACTCTAAACCCGTAGCTTACAGGAGTGCGGTTGCTCCTTGGATGTGATACTCTAAAATACATTGGAATTTTCCCAAACTACATTTCACCGAAGCACACAGACTGTGTGGAAACCATTTTGTGAGAATGTCACCTGTTATCACATGACCTTATCCTTTTCAGTCTGTCGATCAGCCTTCAAGATCAACGGGAACTTCCAAGATACCATGCCGCCATGCATGCATAAGTTTTGTAACAGTTTTCCCTAATAGACTCCTTTATATATTGTTGTTGCTATATTAGCAGACTATGTTTATTTTGTAAAAATGTATTTAATAATTTGGTCTTAATTTTAAGAATAATCAAGGCGGATTGGAAAGTATACTAGTATGTACAGCTTGCAAGATATTGTGAGAATTCATTTTTAAACATCTTTCAGACTATTGCAGAGGTCTAGCAAGAGATAACATGGTTGTAGAGCAGTACACAGAACCAATAATTCGGCAGAAAATATTCACTATGTCTTGTTCACATAGCAAAAATTGTGCACAGTATCTCAAATGTTGTTACTCCTTATGTCCCAGTGTTTGTAATCATGCACCAAGGAGGTGGGAAGGGACTTCCAATGTCCTTGGATACACAAACAGCCATAGTTCCTCTCAAAAATACTTTGAAAATATTTTACAATACAATTCTGTTGTATGTCTACATCATATAGCACTGCAAATCAAGAAAGAATGCATGCTGGTACATGGTTACAAAGATATGAGATAAAAAGAGCTATTTAAATGGCATGAAAATCCTGGTTTTATTCTGTACCTCAATTGACAAGTAGATTTTGTACGTAAGTGCGCACAAAAAGATCAGAGAAAGAATTAAAATATAAAGAACTTTGTGCCAATCCTGTAAATTGCATATGGAAACAATATTTCAAATGAATAATCAGCCGGAGTATTTGAAAAAATATCCAAAATTACATGAATCTGAAAGTAATTGCAGTGGTGGACATCGTATCCAAGCATTGACTGAAAAAACGTGAAATCCAAGACTGTTTCACTTCATCAACTAAAAATATACGTTGTTCAGTGGTAGGGATGTACTAGTAATCATTTCACAGCATTGTTTGTGGGCCATTCACACAACTAAACCCCAGTTTGAAAACTATAAGGTATAACTTGAAGTAAATTGTTGAGCTGAACAGAGCAACATCATTCGGTGTTATTATGTTGCCCTTCTTCCTCAAGCCCCCTTAGTTTTATCCCTATGTTTTGACTTATGAACAACTTCTACATCATCATGACTTATTTTTACATGTAAATAAGAAATTGTGCTCCTTTTAATGCTACTCAAAGACTCAGAAAGTTTGTAGAATGACCTTCAGCTTGTCTGCAAGGAATTGGAAGTGCTTGGATAACTTATAATTACATATTCATCTGATAGATAAACAGCACAACTACTGTAAAAAGCAATATGAGGGTTGAACTGTACTGGTAATAATTCAGCAAATATTTTACCATGAATCAATCATCTCAACCCATACAGCAGGAATTTGCAAAAGTGTATTGTCCATTCTTTGTAATTAGTTCAACAAATTTCTTTTTTTTTTGGCATAAGAAGTTTTTTTTATAAAGTGTGCAACCATGAATGCAATAATTGTCTGCGTTAATACATCAATAGAATAGAAGTTCTGTTTGACACCAGAGCATAGTTCAAGCCACATTTCGTCCATTACTGTCAATACAATAACATTACATGTACTTATTTTGTTCCCGTAATTCATCTTCCAAAAATTTTAATTTTTTTTTGTGAATTATATTAAATTGAGAATTAAAATGTACAATGGAAATAATCTATAGTATCCAAATAATGCCATAGACAATAGCATTATCCTTTGACTTGTTTACCAGTTTCAGGCGCAGTAAATTGTAATTAGTTGAAATGGATCTTAAAACACAGGCTAATTTGTTTCCATGTATTTATGGCCACATCAGAAGTAATTGCTCACCTGCTCGTGGCCGCAAGCAGATACATCAAGTTTCCCTCTGATTACCGAAGGCATGTAGTTAAAGGGGTACTCGCTGGCACACCTCAAAAGCACAGCAGACTGTGTTAATTTTTAATTCTGCAATTTTCTTTTATGTCTGTCTGTATTTTTTTTTCTGTCCATGTTGGAATTCATTGGGTTCAACCGCCCAGACTCCCCTCATCAGCTTGGATTAATGTCAAAAACACCCACCAGACCGGCTTAATGACGCAAGTGTAATGTCAGACATAATCGTGTATGAGTCATATAGCTGCCATCATGGCAGTGATAAAATATTCCTGATTTGCACTTGGTAATGCAGGTTCATTCCGTCAAGGCAACGCTAAGCAAGACAAAACTGTGTTAGTTATCTGTGCAAATGAGATAATGATACTATGCATCTTTCAACCTCAAAAAACCATTAAAACTGATTGCTGCTCTACGCAGTCAAAGTACCCTCAAAGCATTTTGCTCTTTATAAATATCTAATAAATGTATAAATAGAGAGACTGTACATGAACAAAACTTTCAAATATATCTGTTCATATTTATGTAAGTTAAAAACTGAAATTTAGAGATGTGAACAGTGATTTCTAACGAGCTTTCAAAAATGACAGAAAAAAATTAATGCCCTTGTCAAGTTGAGTTGATTGTAAGAGTGAATATACCGCCTTTCTGTTAATGATGCAATTACTTTGAAAGGTAATGGGGTATTAAAAACATCGATTTGGCCTTCAGTTTTATTTCGAAATCCGATAAAAATCTCTCGTTTTTGTTTTTTCTATTGAAGTGTCATATAGGGAAAACCTTAATGGAAATGTATAGAGGGTATAAGCAGTACACTTGTGGTGAATCTTATTATTTCAGTAAAGCTATCGTTTTCATGACGTGACATACACACAGAGGATGATTTACCTGATTACATCAGCATTTTATCATCCAAGAACAGGGTGTCTGTGTCAAGTTATTTCAGTGTACTTATACCTTTAAATAAGATTCACATTCTCTGCTTATGGGCATTTAATAAAATACCTTTTTTCAAGAAGGTCCGTTCAATAATTCTATGGATTTAAGGAACACAACACAACAAAAGTATAGCCGTGTTTTTCATCATTTTCTTCTCTATCGGCTTCCCTAAAGTTGTTTACTATTTAATACTTGACATAGCCCTGTCATGAATTCAGTGATTTGTAAAAGATTTCTGAAGGAAATTGCAAATAGTTAACAGTGTCAGGGCTGCACTCGCATAGCATATCACAGCTGCTTCCAAACATTTGGAATTGCCTCCGTAAAACAAGTATTAATGCATACAGATAGACAAATTGCCGGCAGCCACTCTAACCCCATTCCCCTTTCTATTATGATATTTGCAAATATAATTGCCACTTTCTCATTTTAGGTCGTCACACTTATGACCAATGTGCAGGGTTAGTGGAATATAATTTCATTGGTGTTCACTTAACCATCAGTAAAAGCCCATTACTCAGTGATAACTTGGTGAATTTGTATAATGAAGTACATCGATTCTGGAAATGTTTATTGCCCTCATGTACAAGGCATGCAAGGTTGTAAAATGAACGGTGATTTGTACTCCTAATCATGTGTGTTATTACTTTCTGTGATTTCATGTACTCCTGCATTGTCATACCTTGGGTGATATACTTGCAGTTTGAACTCCTACCCGACTTTGACCACAATTATTCAATAATATATCAAACTGCAAGGGACTATTTCAGTGGGAAACATAAACAAAAATTTTAATTTTTGTATATATGAATGTTTTCCAAACAAATTTATAATGAAATGGTAGGTAATGACAATTAAAAATAACCAACATTTAGTGGGATTTCCCCGTCAGAAATCAAGACTTTAATAACCCAACCAGTAATTTCAAAAGACATGACAACTAAATGAACAAAGCTTACCATATACAACCAGGTCAAATTTAGTGGTAGAGTTGAATAGATGGAAGCATGTATGTATTTGTACCTTTTTGAAGTTTATTGAAAAATATATAGCAGATCTTGTTGTACATTTTGCGCCAAACAGTGTATAATACTACTTGCATTGCAAAATCACAGATTATAATTTTTTTCATGACCAAAATATTATCTTGTTTTTTGTTGGTAGGTGTCTGGAGTGACTTTTTGCACCATGGAGGAAGCACAGCAAGAAGGAGCACAGCAGCAACCAGTTGAGGCGGTTGCCGAGGGCCAGGGGGCTGCTTCTGCTGCCAGTGACAGTCTAGCAGCAGCCACGTCAATCAGTGTGCTGGAGAACTACCTGCAGAACTTTTCCAAGGAGCTTTCTTCTGAGCAGCAGGCTGAGGGCGCTATTGCTGCCCAAGCTGAACAGCAAGCTTCGGGAGATGGCACAGCAGCAACTGTACAACCTGATGCAAGCACTGCTGAGCAGGAAGATGTGACTCAGACCTTGCAGCTCCTGGCAAATGCATCTGCAGAAATTGCACCACCTGTTTTAGATAGCGAAGAGGGCGCTGCACAGCATCAGGCAGCGAGCACCACAGAAGGCATTGCCATGATGCAGGGTGGAGAGCACCACCCCATGACCACTGAATCTGGTGTCACTCTGCCTACAGAGGGCGTCGTTGGGATAGAGCAGCAGCAGGTCGTCATGGTAGGAGACATGCATCCGCCAACACAGCAAGTGCTCATGGTAGCCATGCAACAGGACCCAAATGCTCCCACTGAACAGCATGGCATTGGTCAGATTGCTGTTTCTGAGGTGCCAGCTGGCTTAGTTGGCCAAACTGCAATTTATCAGACTACCACTGACACAGGAGTGACCCAGACTGTCGGCCAGAACACGCAGCAGGTCATCACGATCATCCAACCGGGTGAGGATGGAGAAGGCCAAACAGTCGTAACAATAGCGCCATCAGAAGGTGAGGCCACGGCAGAACAAGGTCAGGTTCACCATGCCATAGAACAAGTTGCCAGTAGTGGAGAAACCTACACTGAGCTGGCAACCGTCAAGCCTGAAGAACCCGAGAAGGAAGGGGAAGAAAGCCAAGGAGATGGCAGTGAGAAACGAGTACCACTCAAGAAGAGGTCGGTGAATTCAAACGGTGGCACACTCGACACTGTCAATGTCAGCGAGATACAACAAGGGGAGGTTGAAGGTGACAAAGAAGGCGAAGGTGAGAGAATAATCATCATCACGACTCATGTCCAAAACCAGGAAAATGGTGCTGGAGAGGACGGAGAAGCTGGGGGCTCCCAAGACCCAGAGGGCAAGGGGTCACAAGACGCGTCTGTGTACGATTTCTATGAGGGCGAAGATGATGACGCGCCAGTCACAACACCATCCAAAGATGAAAAGGGAGACACTCCGAAACGGAAGAAGAGACAGTACCAGATTCCCAAATTCGATGACGGGAGATTGATAGACCATGTATTCAGCAGGGTGAAGAAGGCACCGCCTAGCCCGAGGGAGCCGAAAACTCACGAGTGCGACATCTGTGGGCGTACTTTCCGCACTTCCACTTTGCTGAGAAACCACCACAACACCCACACAGGGACCAAGCCGTACAAGTGTGAATTGTGTCAGCGTGCTTTCGGCACCAGTGGTGAGTTGGCAAGACACACAAAGTACATCCACACCCATGAGAAGCCCCACAAGTGCCCACTGTGCGATTACGTGAGTGTGGAAAGCAGTAAGATCAAGCGTCACATGCGTTCTCACACTGGGGAGAAGCCATTCAAGTGCCAGCTGTGTTCATACGCCAGCACTGACAACTACAAGCTGAAACGTCATATGCGTGTCCACACCGGCGAGAAGCCTTTCAAGTGTCCAGAATGCGACATGGCATTTTCTCAGAAGAGCAGTCTGAAAGAGCACCGATGGAAGCACACTGGAAATCGACCCACCCACAAGTGCGACTACTGCGATGTCACTTTTGGCCGCATAGCTGACATGAAAGCTCACATCCGCAAGATGCACACTGCCGGGGATCCCCTCATCTGCAAAGTCTGTGAGAACGGCTTCTCTGATCGCTTCAGCTACATGCAGCACATCAAGACCCATCGCGGCGAGAAGATCTACAAATGCGGCCAGTGTGGCTACTCTTGTCCTCAGAAGCGTCATCTCCTGACCCACATGAGGGTGCACACCGGTGAGCGCCCGTTCGCCTGCAAGGACTGCGGCGAGAGCTTCAAACACAAGCCGACGCTGGTACACCACGAGAAGACCAAGCATGACCCTAACTACCAGGGTGAGAAGGATGGCGAATACAGCTGTGAAAAGTGTGACAAGTCATTCACCCGCACCAGCGCTCTGAAGAATCACCAGAAGAAGCATGAAACCATTCTGATCACCACCCCGGAAACCGGAGAGAAGCGTAAAGCAGAGGAGTCCCCAGAGGGCGCCCCTTCAACCCCAAGGAAGATGACCCGCTCACAGACGAGACTGAGCCAGACAACCACTGAGGAAGGCCAGGTAATACATACCATAGATCCGACCACCGTGTCCGGTATTGAAGGAGCTGTGGTAGACGTACAAGGCATCCAGGGTACCGTGATTGGTGTGGACGCTGAAGGCGGTGGCTTGGTCATACGTGTTGACAGTAGCGCTGTCGGTGTTGTGAGCACTCCTGAGGAAGAGGAAAAAGCTGAAAAGGAGGAAATTGAAGCACCTCAAGGTAAGGATGAACAACATTATTCTTGTTATGAAGAGTATTCAACACTTACTAAATGAATATACATTTTAATCGACAGAGTTAATTTCGTAAGATTCAGATTTGGGAGTACATGTAACATAGTCAATTCTGAACATTTTGTGTTGGAAACAAAACTCTCCACAGCATAGTCTTTGATTTGTACACTGATTTTACCCACTGTCTTTTCATGTTTGAACACAGTCAACCCAAGCACATAGCTGACCTGATGGGGATAAAAAATGCAATTCCAAGCTTTGCTCAGTAGAGTACTCCCCCACACTTCAAAGACTTCATATTTTCTCTTCAGATTCGTCATCATTTGTGAATACACTAGCATAAAATGATTGTTTGTAACTATTCTAATCGAAAGATGCTGTAAAATAATTTGCTCCAAGTCACTTTGCATTGTCTAGCTGCATTAATTCATGTATTTGAGTTTGAGACTGATAGCTGTCTGGATTTTTTTTCTCCCCATAAAGAAGAAATTCAAGAAGAGGAGCACCATGCCAGTCAAGAAGAGCAGCTTGTGGCACAGATCTCCGACCTGGCTCAAACTGGAGCAGCAGAACCCCACCCAGTCGCAGCAGCAGCAGCAGGTGCAGTGGCTGAGAACGTACCCATGGAACAGCAGGTTGAACAGGAGGGTGGAGCGGAGGAGGAGACAGAAGAAGGGGAGGGTGGAACCATCTACCTGTTTGTTGAAGAGCAGTAATCAATTTGGTTTTAACCCTTTTTATTTCCTTCCGACTTGCAGGGTTAGTGTTTCCTGACATTTAGCGTAGGCGTAAATTCTTAAATTCTCTGGTCCATATGATCAAGGAAATTGAGTCATTTATAACCAAGAATTATATGGGAAAACATTTTCTTAAACGGCAACAAGAAGTGATGTGACTCCTAGGTTTTGAATTCACAAACTCTCCAACAGTTCAACTTTAACATTGAAACCAGTCATTCTGGTTCTCATAAGTAGGTTATAGATACCTTAACATGAACTAGCCTGTTGCTGAATATTGTTTGAAACAGTTGATTTTCAAAAGGGATGCAATTGAATGAGATCAAATGATAAATTTATTCAAGTTTCTAATCAGATCTGTAAAGTATGAAAATTTCTTAGATAATAGCTTGAACTCATGTCAGTTTTCTTCTTGATCAACTATTTCAAATGTCAAATGTAGACCTTGCCGTACTTTCCCGTTTTTAAATGCCTTTGGATATAAAAAGTATTCCTCTCTTTCCTGTGCCAGGTCCGTGTGGTAACTTTTCCGTTTTGGATTATTTGCTAGGGAATCATAGCAGGGAAAATTTTGTCAAGTTTTAATGCGAGAAATGATGACTCGCATCACTCATTAAGTTTTTTCTCTATACTCGAAAAAAATATCCTAAACAGTGTCGATTAGTCTCGTTGAAAACAGTTTGTGGTTTATTCATTCAGAGTTATTCTGAATTTTAAATTGCGGTTAACATGATGTAATCCGTGTAGAATTTTTCTGGTGCTTTTGCAACTTCAATTTTGAAACGGACGCGCAGGTATGAGGCAGACTGTTTGAAGTTATATTTTTGTATGGATGCCAGGGTCTGCAGAGAGTCAAAGATTGTGTATTTGGAAAAAAAATGAAATGTGCCCAGCAATATCACGAGAATAATTTTTTTTTTTTGCTGTATGGGTTCTGTATTGTATTGGAATGTGTCATGATGATAACTTGTAATAGACGATTGAGTTTATGAAAAGTAACATTTTCTGAGTGTTTCAAGGCGTGATCCATTTCAGAGTTATTTTGGCTACAGTTTAGAGGACCTGGATGCCTATCATCAGGAAGTGGATGAAATTTTTTTTAAAAATAGTTTGCCTTTGAGAGAAGTCTGTTAGAGGTATCTTGAATCGCTAGATCCACTTTTTTTAAAGGGAACATAAACTATTTGTCAGTTCATCTTCTTTGCACTGTCCAATGAATTGAATTGGATTCTCTGAACTGTTCCTTCATGTATGTGCGTTGTTTATCTGTGTATCAAATTTTACTTCCATAGAATTGCAGATGTAAAGGATGTCTATTCCAGCGTCAGAGTGTCACTGATATTTCAACTTGTAATTCTTTTGCCCCAGTAATCAGATATGTCCAAACCTAATGTTGTGAAGTGTGGGTGTTGTTTTAAGCTAATGCTCACCGTCTTTGTTTTGTTTTGTTTTTTTGGAAGAATTAAAAAACAATCAGTTATTCATTCTTGGTTAAGGTAGAATATCTGTAGTTTCTAAACTGTCGTTCACATGTCAAACTGTTCATAGATGTGGTGGATTTGTGATGAAGAAGGCAATATACCGGTATTTCTTTGAGTAGACAAATTTATCTTTGTGTGTCTTGCTTTCGCTGAGTTCCCATATCTACACATGAAATTTTTAACTTTCATAGTCACCTACATTTTGTAATTGAACTAGAAGTTTAGATAAGTCTTTTGCTTGTTAAATTCATGTCACTTTTGTGCTCTGTGTTTTTCAGTCCTGATTTTCTGCCATCAGACAAGAATGAGGTAGCTAATGGAGCGCCCTCTAGAAGTAAATGTAGCATACTTTTGTTTTTTGTTTTTTGATTCCACTATTCCCTCCATGTGTTTATGGCTATTCACATAGTTAAATTGTCTACACTAACATGTATATCAAATATTCACACATCTGCCACAGTACTTTCAGTATTACTGCCTGCCCAAATGACATCAAATTATCCAGATAGTTTGCACAGAATCTACACCAATATTTTCATTCATACACAACACTCATCACTTTATCTGACCATGCAAACTTTTCTAAGTTTTAAAAATCAGTGCATGAAGGCCAGTTTCCATATCTCTCACTCAGCCATTTTGAAATAATAATAGTTTATGAAGCTACTGCACTTTGGTAAACATTACATCGAGGGAATATTGGATATAACATTTGCTGTTGAAGATTTTCATTCATTTTGCATTTTTGACAAATGTGTCTTTGTTTTGCTGATAGTAACATTGTACTAGCCATGGCAAGAAAACTGAACAAAAAAAGTATGAAAGTACAAATAAGCGTACTAGTATTCGGTACTTGCTTTAGTTTTTCTGCAATATGGTTTTACTCATGTATACTCTTTGCTTCACTTGTCAATAAACTGTTTTTATCAAAAAAACGTGTGTTACTTTCATTGAGAGTGTGATGCTTAATCCAAATGGTGTGCCAGTTAGTTTTATGGTATATTCTCTCATGATCAGAAAACTTCAGCCCGTGGCCAAATGACTTCAAAAGTTTCTCTCTCATTGATAATGGCATAGAACCATAAACAATGATGTATGGTAAGATACGGGAGAAGAACTGGAAGATTTTATCGCTGTATCAGAGAGCTATGGGTCTTAAGAAACAAAGCAATAAAGTATAAATTGTATGACGTAATTTCTGAATGTATGTTAGAATGTTATGTCTATTTTAATCATTCAAGACACATACTGTGAGGACAAGACTGATGTAACCAGAATATGGACATTGTTTACATTGTTCATGATCACTACATTTGAAAGACGTTTGTTTTACTGTTTCACTTTGTTTACATTCATTTCAATATTGTTTTGATTGGTAATATAAGCATGATACCATAATATGCTCGTTCTTAGCCTCATCTGCCTCTATATATGGAGGTGGTGTGACAATGCCCTCCCCTCCCCCAAATTGCCATCTCGTAGCTGAGGGACATGAGGAAAAGGGTCCAACAGCACTGACTTTTTTTTGGCACGCCTGATGTTAGTTTTTGTTGTCCAAGTGTTCCAAACGTTAACATTAACTATAAGGCAAAGCTAATTTGTTTTTGAGCAAAAATGATTCAACTAACACAATCACCACAATTTAGCTTTTCAACATTTAAGGTAAAATGCACCACAAAGACAGATATTAGGACTCTAAATTTTTACCATTCTTTTTCAATCTACCACTGGGAAGCTTTGAATTTTGAGCACCATAGTTTTGTTACAAATCAAAAATGTAATTTATTCCTATGTGGTTAGCACAAGGACGGTGGCCATTTTTAACTTCAAATAAATAGATTTAAGGTAAATAAATTCTGTTACACCAATTTTTATACTTGATTACAAAAGATAGCTTCCTTAGGGAAAGTTCAAGCACAGACAGTAGACGAGGGAAGATTCTATGTATGTTAGTATGTGCCTCAAAAGTGCACGACTTACTATAATTCACTTACACCATAGATACTACTATCCACATATCAGCTTTCTAGACCACAAGTGAATGGATACTAGTATTTCACAGTCAAACAGAACTTCTGTAATGCAAAATTGGAAACTGCAACTTTAGAGGACAAAATGCACTTGCTACAATCTGCTCTAGAGAATACTGAAGCTATATCAGTCAGCCAAAGTTGGCCGAAAACATCATAGCATATTTTTGGAAGCCTCCTGGAAGAAATCTTTTTTTGCTGTACAGCAAAGACAAATATTTTTTCACATTTGGCCGGTGACAAGTTTATTTCTGAAAATCCTCCCATCCCACCTGCAATACCTAATAGTTTATCCACAGCTATAGTCTCCACACAAACTTACGAAAAAGCAAATATCCTGGGCTAGCCTGTCATAAATTCTAAGTATAGGCTACCCAGTTTTTTGTCCTACATTTGTCCAATGCTTTGGTACAAATTGCCAAACATGCAAAACAGACAACACTTTTTACTATAAGACATTTATTTCAAAATACAATAAAGAACACGATGCAAAAATATTCACAAGTCAAGGTCAGATAAGAATTTATTATATTCATTCAGCTTGTGTGCAAAGACATTTTTGTAAAAAGATTGTTCATGTATTATCACACTTCACCCTCTAATAATAGGGGTGGGTGCACCCATTTATTGGGAGGGGGTGAAAGGGTTAAATTTGACTTTTTGACTTTTTGGCTTTGGTACATTTAGATTAGAACCAGGACTGGTCACTTTCTAAAATGTAGCTCTAAATGACAATTGCATTACTTCTATTGTGTATGTGACTAATGAAGTGAAATTGGCCAATATGATAGGCGTTCTGACAGAACTGCAATTTCTGTAAACCACTGCGGTGTGATAGTTTGGTCATTACCATATGCAAGCACCGCAGAGGCGTACGCTTCATGATGAAGTCAACAAGTTACTGTACAGTACCATCATAGGAACTCAAATGGTTCCACATGTGTTGATCTACGCCAGGCATACAGGATGTACAAGTAGGGTGAAACTACAAATGTGAATGACAGAATCCTTGTTTTTATGTTTATCAAAATACAATGTAAGAAAGGGTACTACTATGGCCAATTCTATGTGTGCCACAAGACGACACTAAGAATACAAAGGCTGATTCATAAAACTACCATTGGGGTTGTGATATCTGTATAACACACTTGTCTACTTTTGGTCTAAATTGTTTTTACTTTAAACATGTAATAATCAGCTGGGGGTACATCTACATAATTACTAGATAGACAAGCTATTCAAATTATATTTCCATCTCCGAAGTTGTATCAAGGTATAAAATGTCACAAACAAAGCTTTTTTTCAAATTTCACTTGCTGATATGAAAATTCTTATAAAAATAAATGGCAGTCGTGGCAGTCAATGTGATTCAAACACATGTACACACATGGCAGTGCTTACTGTAACTGTCACTGATTAAAAGTATATACAATTGGGTCAAACACACATGTACAGCCACAACCAACATGTGACTTATGTGTGTGTGTGTGTGTGTGTACATCCTCTACCTTCTTGACTCTCCATGACAACACAACATTGCCAGGTAGGTTTTTTCCTAATATTCTACAGACCTATCAAAGGCACTGTAATCTGCATGTTATCTTTTGATGCAAAAAATACATATTGTATTGTGTGAAATAATTATTACGAGAATTGGAGACCTTTAAATGGCAGTGAGCTAAATTAAGTAACTGGACTCACTAAAGGCAATATTTTTGACATTGAAAATGGGCAGTGGTATGTATGTAAGCAACAGAATTAAAGACACAAGTACTTCAAATCATCAACGGTGCCCCATTAGCTGTAGAACTAATACGTAGCTATAACAGCTACAAAATATGTACATAATTGCATTCATTCATCAGTGGACAGTCTTGAAACAGCTACCAATACATTGCAAACAACATACACTACATGTATATCTCAATCTACACTACAAAGTATATCTCATTCAATCTACACTAAAATGTATTATATCTCAAGCTACACTTGTGTTCAATATAATGAAGTCTGAATGGAAAGATAGAGTGTGCCTCAGGGACAGATATGTGTACTCTCAAATTCTTACAATACTTCTCTGGTCTAATGCTTTAGGGGGCTCATTTTGAAGCTCTTCAACCATCTTTAGTTTTGTGACAACAGATAATTTAATTTTTCCCTGTTGAGTTAACACAGCCTCACAGGGATGGCAGCCATTTTGAATTTCAAATATTGTTAACAGTTAGGTAACTTGTTTCTCTAATACCAAAATTTGCATGGTGACCCTGGACTTTTATTCTTGATTTGGTATGAGTATGGTTGAAAGATTCCTTAAGGAAGTTTAGCGAAATGTTTAAGTCTTTTACTTTTGAGGCACATACTACCTTAAGTTTCGATTAGAAAGTACATCAACTCACATACTCAGGTTGGTAGATATAGATACACAAATGGGTAAAAGGAATCTGGTTTCAAGGTGATAGGAAAGATTTGAGTGAAGAAAGTAACAGTACTTCTATAATATATTTTGTAAAGAAATACAGTAAAACCTGCCCTAACAAACACCTCTCTGATCTGCACACCTATCTATCACAGATGTATCTAAAGCAATCCTACCTGCCATATATGAAAGTGGCATCATCATTTCGTAACACTGTTTATACATCTTATTTTGATGTGAACACTCCATATTTGACCCTGAAATTATAGGTGGATCTTGTGAATTGGAGGGAAATGATGCAACTGCCAGAATTAAGCGCCTTACTACAATGTCCAATTTTTGAGTGAATTCATCCCTAGTGTGTGTTGAAGTGTATGAGTTTGGCGTGAGAGAGGCATTATTATATCCACACAGAGCAACAAGGCACATCCAAGTACACCACACATGCCTTAGACTCACAAACATAACATATTTTTATCAAATTTGCAAGATCGGCGCCTAAGTGCAGGGTTAAATATCGACTGTTAGAATTAAAGTAACATGTTTAAAAGATTTTCTAAAAGGACAATGCCACTTTAAGAACACCTCTCTGATTAAGGATACTTGCTATACCTGCAAGGTCCAATATAGTCAGGTTTCATTGCGTTTGTAAAATGTAATGATAAACAAATCATATGTATGAAAAGATTATTTACAAAATGCACAAAAAAAAATATTAAATTTTGGAATTGTAAAGTTTCATAAAATAAGCTTGAACATGCATTCAAATTCATCAGGCATGACACATTTCGAGCACAGACACATGGAAATAGAGAAACCCATTAACCTGGTAAAACATTGTCATGACAATAAGTCAGGTGTTACAATCGCTTGTTTCTCAATCTCTGACTTGTACGAAATTGTGGGGAGGCAGCGTCTGTGAGCGGTTTTGTACTTGGCATAACTTCCACAGGTTTGAAATGTTTGATGGGATTACTTTTGTGGACCATCTCTGCTCGGAGCTTGGCGATGGCGTCAGCCTCCATTTCTGTTTCCTCCTTCTGGCGCCTGACCTTCTCAGCTTCCAGTTCCTGCTCTTTGTGTTTCTTGTATTGTTCAAACTGCTCTCTCTGCTGGGATCTCTTGTCTGTGTTCAGCTGAAAATCTTCAATTTCTATTCAGAGAGAAAAAAATCAAGGTAGTGCTGTAAATTTTCATGTTTTGTACAACTTTCACTTTTGCTTTCAAGTTGACATTTCAAACTTGCAATTGAGGCATTTGTTGGGTTGCAAAATTTAAAATTGTTCCTGGCATGCCAAGGGATTGGTATATACCATGTTAAACCTCCTGTGACTGCTTCATCTTATCCAAGGCAGTATGGACATAAATTTTCTGCCCATGTTAACAAGTTTGCCATATATTACTGCTGCATAAGTTAAGGCAATTATGCATGGTAGTGCAATTGGACATGCCTAACATCTGTCTGTGAAAATATCATCATAAAATAAGCTCTGACAAAATAAAATATATGGCATGTTTTTAAAATGCAATGAATTCTCATAAATGTTTTTGAGAAGAGAGTTGACTCCGTCAGCTGCTTGTGAAATTGGCTGTCTCCTCTTTGGATTTCAATGATAAAGATCCGGTCCAAATATCTGTCCAACAAAGAACAATCCTGCATGGAGAAGTGCTTTGCAGATAGATCACATGCTTTGAAAGTTTCAAATATCACAGGGCTGTCCAAAGATACCCATCAGCTTGGCAGATTAACTGTCAGTACGGACTTTCTGAGACACAAGCAGTCAATGTTTTTCAGCACATTGAGTTTTCAATCTGTCATGGACAACAATCTTCATCAGAATGACAAAAAAGATATCAAATATTTATATTTGGCCACGAGATGTTGTGATCATCCAATTGTAAATATGGGGTATTTCAAGACCCCCATCACTGTTTATTTGTAGATTATGACGTCTATAAATGTTCATTGCTTATCGGATCTACAATCAGTTGATCACACAATATAGTGGTCAATTATAAATATTTCATTTCTTTTTTGTCATTCTGATGAAAATCATCATCCATGTCAAATTGAAAGCTTAATACACTGAAAAACATTGACTGCTTGTGTTGTAGAAACTCCATACTGACTATCAAAGGGCTGCTTGAAAAGATCTTTACACTGGGGTACAGCTGTATATTTTGTTTCATTACTAGTACTAAAAACCAGAAGGGCAAAGACATGAAAATCATGTGGTTGGACAAAGACCTACCTGTTAATGGTTTGTGTGTCTTTTCTGGCACAAATGGTTCAGAATAGAGTACCGTGGTGGGCTGTGCCTTAAATGCACTAGCCTTGGCGCGCTGATTTTTCAGTTCATCCTCAATCTGGAGGGAAGAAAATAAAATAACGGCAATGAATGGCTTGTGATGCAAAATTATACCCGTGGGTGACGGTAATCCACATGTAAAATATGAAGAAAATTAACATGCAATGATACATGACAATGAATCTTTAAAGATGAAAATTGTGTCAACATTTTGCACCATGGTCAAAACAGTACTATTGCACAGATATCATTTGTTAAAACAGTTCTTTAGCTTTTTTATTTTAGTGCTAATTGAGCCCTTCTTTTGTGTAGAAACTTATAATCTTTTCTTGTCCGAAAAATGCCTTGTCAATATGTAACACTATCATTTTCAGTATCAACCAGAAGAAGAAGATAAAGAACATCACTATTTGCAATATTCAAGTCATTAAGACTGCTGTTTTGGGGTGGTTGTTTGTTTGAGTTTTCCTTTCTGGACCGGGGGGCTTGTGTGTCTGGGGGAGCGGATAGGACGGCGGGAATGTACAAGCTAGGTTTCCAAACATCAAAATTTCCTGAGACATCTGGTAATCAATAACTCCTGTAAAATCCTGACATAAAAATGAGCAATTTTTACTGCACACATGTTACATTCTGTAGGGACAAGGTCATGGAACTCAAAATACTTTGCCACATTTGCCAGTAAATATTTCAAACTAGGTGCATTCAGAAAATGCTACTTTAAGTTGTTATGGTCAGAGAGAAGGTCAGGATTGATAAGGAAAGGTAAACATGTTTATAATTCTGAGAAAAACTTGCGGGGTCTACAAAGGACCCTGAGATATTCAAAGTAAAGGAAAGAAGACTAACCTTTTTTCTCCATTCATCAGCTGCCTTGGCTCCCTTTTCTTCCACAAGGAGATTGAACGGTCAGGTTTGGTAGGCTGTTTGGGTTTCTTCTCCGGTAAACCCTGGATAGATGGACTTGGCAGAGACTGGGCCTTGAACTGCCGTGCCTGAAATGAATCATTGAAAGAATGTATGGCTTCTTGAGTCGCCTGTGTTGAGAACATGGAGGTTTACAGGTAAAGGGAAACTAAGACACCGATGTTACACGACAGCGTAAATATTTGCAAGACATTGACTCATAAATTATTGCAAAGAAATTCCATCTGAAGACTGAAAATTTGCTTTTGAAATATAATTGACTCCAATTCAACTTTATCATTGATAGGTGAAGGTAGAATGCGCCTGGGGATAGATATTTGGATTCTTAGTTTTACAATACTTTTTGGTCTACCCATTGCGGGAACTCATTTTGAAGCCCTTGGAATAAGAATAATTTTCATATCAACATATGAATAGATTGCTCTAAAAACAGAGGGGTGGCCTACCGCTAAAAATCTCCCTATGGAGAGAACCCTGAATAAGTTAGCTAGAAGCAACTCTCAAAGGAGTACAAAGGACTCAATACAGTGATCAATATCAACAAGCCAGCCTATTTGCCAATTAGCCAAATGCGAAAGAAAGTTAACAATGGCTACAAAAATTTCTGTTTGGCTAATGTAGTGGCTATTAAATTCTTAGACCTCCTCAACAGAAAACTACAGCCAAACAATAAAATGTTGAAACAGTTTACCCTCCTTCTTACAAAGTTGCAATGTATTGAAACAGTTTAACATCCTTTCTACACAGTTCCAAATTCCCTGGTACGTAAAACAAACACTGTTGCTGTTCGATACTACAATACATCATGAACGTAATGTCTATGAATACACTGAGGCCTACTTTGCCTCTGTGAGTCCTTGGTCGTCCTTGAGTCTATCAAAAGTTTTACCTACTTTGCTGTATCAAAATTTGGCCTGCGACTACTCAGTTTGATAGTAAAAACCATAATTTCAAAGGAAACTTTCACAAACGGAGCCATAATACTAAGGAAAAGGAGTAAAACTGAGGTTTTCTGAAAGGTCAAGTCTGGGTCATCTTATCATGTGATGTCATGCATGAAGACCCCCTAATTACACAATTATGGTTCACAAGAAACCACCTAGGGTGGTCCAATAGGTGAAAGGTAATTTTGCTGCCTTCCAATTTGAATGGCATTCAGCTTGACTGACTCCCATTCGGCCTACTTTCAAACTGCTATAACTTATACAAGAAATTATGTGATTCTGAATGATTTTAATATTTTTGTAGATTCCACCAGTTTAATGATCTCGAAGTGAACATCACCAGACATTTCTTGATGATATCAAAATATCAAATGAAAATATATCTGGGCTAAAATGTTATCATAATCATTAAAACACTGAATGCCCTCAAACAGTGAGTAATTTAAATGAACATATATCGTTGTGTCTTGTTTTACAAGAGTTTTGTTTGGCCCAGCCCTTTTTGTCACAAGAAAAGTACTTATACTCAAGATGCTATTTCAGCCTGCTTGATCACAACTACGGTATGACGTACAAGTAAAACCGGGACCTTAAATACCACAATAATCGTATCTACACTGCCATTGTGCTATACCATAAATGCTGTCTTCTGCATGGAAAATTGTTTTACTTGTGTGGCTCAAACATTTAGGTTATGAAAGACTGCATAAATTTGCCACATGAGAAGCCTGTAACTTATGACAAGCTATCATACTGTGAATACTAACTGAATGTGGCAGAAATATTCAATCTGTACCTCTTGTAATATACACTTAACATTGCTACCATATTTTTAGAATTCAATTGCTACCTAATTTTATTTCTGGTGTTTAAAGTTTACCATCAAAAATGAAAAAGGATTTCTATCCCTGAAATGTCATAAAAACACAGATTATAAATGCAAAAACTAAACACATATTTCTTTAATGTAAAAACCATTATGAACTTCATACAAAACATCTTGATTTGTAAAATTAGGGACTCCTGAATGACGAGAAAGCTATTGCCACACTTGAGATCATAAACTGGCTAAAAGTTACTCAAAATGGCTAAAAGATTTTTGATTTGGCTAATGAGTTGGCTAATCATTTTGGTGACTCAGTGGGAGCCCTGCAAGCACTCGTGTGAGAAACAGTGAAAGGCTTAAACATTTGCTCAAACTTTCCTTAATGAAACTTTCAGTATTTCTCTTACCAAATCAAGAACAGAACTCGGGGGTCACTGTGCAAATTTTGGTACTAGGGAAACAAATTATCCAATAATTAATGATATTTAAAATTCAAAACTGCCACCATCACTCTATGTAGAAAAATATAATTTTCGATTTTCGAAAAAATAAGCTGGTGAAAAGTTCTCTTACACCAAGAGCTTTAAAACAAACCCCCACAAGTGGTATATAAGAAAAGAATTGTAAAAGTTTGAGAGTCTGAATACCTGTCCCCCAAGGTGCGTTCTACCTTAACATAAATTGAAATTGCAAAGGTTTACTTATTACCTTCTCTTCTTCATCAAATACTTGTTTTATTTTCTCTTCTTTCTTTGCCAGCCTGTCCTTATCTCTCTCTTCAAAGGAGAATGGCTGTATCTCTGTCGTCTTGTGACTCAGCTTTGGTGCAAACGGTATACCCGGCTGTGGGGCTGGTCTGGCAAATTTGGGTTTGACTTCTTCTTCCTATGTGTTCAAGGGGTAAAAATCACTGCATGAAATCTTGAGTCTGACAGTCACCAAAAACATGTCTAGAATTAAAACTTCTCAATCAAAGGGACTGAGCATACAGTCAGTGTTTTTTCTCAACTGTGCTATTGCACAAATTGCATGTTTTTAGCTTAAGTACTGGTAAGTCCCAAAAGTTACTCAAAAGGCAGAAACTGTTCAGAAAACAACAGATCCTAAACACAGACTGAAAACAGCAAGCAAAAGGGTCTGTATAGGTGATAGTGACCCAAGAATTGTAACCAGTGAATTTTTTGTTCTTTCTGGTGATATCAGTCCTTCTGAAAGTCAAAATATTGTCTGTCATTCTCCTTTGGTAACATTATATGTGATTTGGCAGTATAATGCCCAACAGATCAGCCGATAACATCTTGTGGTTTTGATCTCTGTGGACATCAGTGCAATTTAATGATCATGTTTTGATAGCAGTCTTAAGAGGAAACTTGAAAGATTGTATCAATGCTAGAGTTATACTGCCCCCCCCTAAAAAATTTATCGACCAGGGCACAACTTTCCCTTTTCCATGAAAATGAACTGTGAGTGTGACATTTTGAATTCTCCAAAGGTTATCTATCCAATGCTAGAACTTACCAATATGGAATCCTCTTCTTTCTGTAACCTCACTCTGTTTTTCAAGGCAAATGCTGGTGATTTAGGTTGTGTGATGGGCAGCAGTTTCTTCTCACCAAGACCCTGAGAAACATAATGGTGTGTTAATGTTATCAATACCCACAGAAAAATATGACGACATGTTACAATGGCTATATAAATTTATGTGAGATGGAAAGAGTTCTTAGTGGGTTGCAATAAATATAGATTGATTTTCTTCATCACTCAGCTATACTCAGTAAAATCTGATTGTGTTGTTTCCTTTTCCCCTCTTTCAACTCTTTTCATATTATCAGTATGTAGTTAGTGACATCCTATAAAGTCACACCCTTGCTCATATGAGATCTCGTTGATCTTACACTGTTATTGAGTTAACTGTAATATGATGCAGAATCTGGGTACGTCACAGATAGTATCATCAAAGTGCATTATACCAATACTATGTAACACAACAATATGGCATTATCAATATTCATAATCACTACGACTTTGCTGGGAAATACAATTAATTGCAGCCATTGTAAGTGGATGTACTAAAATGAAAGTTCAATTTACAATCAAGGAAATTATTTTGTGTATGTCACCATTTCAGACCGTTATGCCCTTTTCACAGCCATCTGGCCAATCTTGAGAAAAGTGCTGTCCACTTTCAGAGATTTCAGCTGAAAACCGGAACTCTTTTAACATTAGATGCTTTTTTGTCTGGTATGTATAAATCGGACTTACCAAAGGTTTTTCTAGTATTTGAGTGGGAACAGGTTTTGCATGGAATTCATACTTCTCTTCCTTCTTCTGCTTGCTGGCTTCTCTGATCTGAGTTCTATGGTCTGTTTCAAGGTCAAAACCAACAGCTTCTGTGCACGGCTTCTTGGCAACCTTCTTGAGCCCGGTGGCCTTGTCTGAAAAAACCTTGGGGTTGATGGGGTTTGCCTTGAACTTGTAGCTGGGAAAGAGAAATGCAAAGTTACATCATTCAAGTCAACCTAGCACAAGATACTCATTGCAGTAAATTTACATGTGGGAAAGAAACAGCAAACAATGAAACTCAATCAAGTGTAGTGTAATTCTTCCCAAGGAGAACGACAAAGTAAAGAAACTATTTCAACTCATTTACATGATTACTCAAAAGGTAGATTGACTAGTATGATTGATGAGAAAATGAGTCAGAATTGTGAGGAAGAATTTCAGAGAAAGATTGACACGTTTATGACAGACAATTACTTGTGTTTTTGAAAAGTTGGAGAGTACAGATATATAATTATGGAACTATGGTATACTGATATCACTGACACCCAGTATTGTGACCGCAATCAATATACTGATGGAAACCATGGAAGAGTGACACGATACTCGAGTTACATCATAACATGTACTACACACCAAGCATAAGTGCGCTTCGGCTGTGGATGCACGCTTAAATTTTTACAATACTTGGCTGGGACACTGCTTATGTGGATTCATTTTGAGGCTTGAAGTTTTCATTGTCTTGCTAAAAAATCAAAAATTTGATTTTCCAATTTTCCTTATAAAACCAACACAGAGATGGTACTCATTTTGAAGTTCAAATATGAGTAAATTTCAGGCACTTTGTTTCTCTAGCACCAAATCTCTGAAAAAAGTTTAAAACTTACAGTTTGGTGATACAGCAACAACTGACTAAAAACCCTGATTATCATTTTTGCGTTCAACCTACTTTTTCATTTCCTGGACTTCCATCTCTTCTCTTTCAGCCGCACTGATTGCGGTAACAGCTCTCTTCCTGTTTCTTGTCTCAAACGACGGTGTCTTGGCGATGGTTAGTTTCTGCGTGGCTTTGCCACTCTTCTGTGGCGTATTCCCTGAAACATAAATGAAAGTGTGATCAAACCTTTCGTTTTTATCTCATGATGCAGAAAAAAGCAACAGGCAACATGATTTAAAGATCTCAATTCATCTTCTGGTTGACCGGTCAACTGACTCTGATAAAAGTTGTACACTGCATTAGGTTAATTCTTTCTGCATGTAGGGTCATTGCAGCAAAACGTTGCTGTACTTAAGTTTTCTTTTTGTTCTTGAAACAAATCTTGAACTGAAATAATGTATATTCACAATAGGATAAGTGTGTAATATAACTGTTGTACACATAGATTTGTACACTTGTATGAGCAGCTGCTATTATCACATCACTCTGTAATTATGTAGACAAGAACATGACACTCTGACCAAAGATTTGAAATTTACAGCAGTGGAAAATAACTCACCTCTACTTCTTGGCTTCAGGCGGAATCTGTCTGGCGTTCTGCTCTGAAACTCGTTGATTAAAACAGCCATTGATTTGTACGCCGGTTCCTCCTGTGTTTCGTCGTGCTTTCGCTTCTTGCGTGAATCAGTGAAATTGAATGGCTTGGCAACAGTTGGTCCTTTCTTAGGATCATGCTACAAAGTGAACAATTGAACCACAGGAACTATTAGTATAACACATTTAGGGTTATGGTTTGCCCCAGATGATGAGCCCTTTTATATAAAACCCTTACAATTCCATAATTTTAATAGTAATGTGCATTTAAAATGTACAGGAAATGTGTTGTTGAATATCATCAGTATAAGTAGTAAGTATTGCACAAGGTGAAAGACAAGAATAAAGAAAACTTTAAATTTCAGCACTTTGGTACTAGAATAGGGTAGAATGCATTTTGGGGAGAGATATTCAGACTCAAAATTTTACAAAATTCAGTTTTCTGTTGATACTTTTCTGATCAGCAACTTGTGCAGGCTCATTTTAAAACTCTCGGAACAAGAAAAATTGTCACCGTCTTAGAGTTTCGAAAATAGAAAATTTTATTTTTCCCTATCGAGTTAACACAGGGATGGGTGCCATTTTGAATTCTAAACATTGGTCAATGTTAGATAACTTGTTCCTCTAGTACCAAACTTTGCAAGGCGACCCCTGATTTCAATTCTTGATTTGGTAAGACAGTGGTTGGAAATTTATTGAAAAAGTTTGAGCAATAGTTCAAGTCTTTCTCTAGAGAAGCATTGAGATTGATCAAGCACACTTCTGGACATATTCCCATTTTAATTCATTTCATTTAAGATCTGTTTGAAATTTTATGCCTTCAAAATAAGTTCTGTGTCTCATTTTGGTACAAAATATACATGTTCTCTGTTTTTTGTACAGTGTCTTGCTGTTGGTACTTGTAGTATTAGTTTGAAAAAGACAGAAAGCTTTAGTAGTAAGTGTTACACACATTATTAAAAAGAAAGGCATAGTCTAGCAGAGGTGAACAAATCAAGAAACTGATGATCCATAGACCAATATCAAAATACATCCACTGGTTCTGCAATTTCAGTGTCACTATTTTTTTCTCATACCGGTAATCCACTAGTCCATCGGACCACCAAAAGCAAAAAAATGAGATTATGTATGTGTAAAAAATTGGTGGTCCTAGACGTTGGATGATTGGATTTGCTCACCCCTTACTTGGTCATGGAACTACAGTAAAATCTGTCTAAACTGAACCATTCAGGGATTGAGCAATTTGTTTGGTTTGGAGAGGTGTTCAGTTTATAGAGGTCCTTTTAACATAGAATTCTCTTGGAATGGGAGTGGGAAAAGGGATCAGTTCAGACAGGTTTCCAGTTTAGACAGGGTTCAGTATAGACAGGTTTGACTGTAGTAGGACATTAAAAAGATGAAGTTTTGAGAACAATAAGATAACCCCATTGAACTTTAACCATTATCAACCATGGACAACCTGTTGATAAATCATTCAACTTACACTTACAGGAGATGGCGGGTGATGCCGCAGGGTCTCTACAAAATTTTTGGCTTTGACGTCATTCCGTGTTTCCATTGCATGGCTTTTGATTCTGTCGTCCGTAGCGAAATGAAACCCTGCAGGACGGGTGACGTGGCTCACTGGTCGGACAGGATGATGACCAGCATTGCTTTGTGACTTCTTCAGGGACTCTTCAGCCAGCTTCCGCTTCTCAGCTAGGTTGTGTCGGAACTCTGCTATCTTCTCAAGTTCTAGTTCCTCTGATGATTTCACTGACTGTGCACCTGGTTTGCTAAAATTGCGTCTGCAAGTATGTGTACGAAGCAAAAATATACAAGTTGAAGAGAAGGCTTACGAGACACCCCTTTTGCCAAACCTAGAAAGATTTCTCATTGGCATTTCTTTACATTGCTGTAACAAATGGTAACAATTACTTTGAAAGACATATTGACAGGTTATATCACAGAATAAGTGTGTTTATACATCATTCCTTGATCAATTATTGATTACACCAAATATGAATTCAGATAGCAAGAATTCTGTATTTTGACAAGACAGAACAAAACCATTTTTAAACTCACTGTATCAAAATGTTTTTTGACACTCAGAGAATCCATTACATTTGCAAATATGCAGCATTTCTGGATATCGAATGGATTTCATCAGTTGTTCAGATGCCCAATGTCCAGAAATCCATCGTAACTGACAGAAAACTTTCAAAGAATCATGTGTAACACATTTACAGGAAGTGAAAGACTTTGTGAAAAAAACACTTCCTTGGTTGATTAAAATGGTTGATGGTAATATAGAGGAAACCACTCAATATGATTTACTACCTACGTGTTGAGGAAGAAACCATTTTACTCACTTTAAAGTTGTAGGGGTGGAAGGCATTGTAAGTTTCGGTTTCTTCTGTTCCGAGGCCAGTGACTTGTTCTCATTTCCTGTCTTGGGTTTCTTTGAGAGAGGGCCATCCAGTGACCTGGTTGCACGCGGATGCGTTGGTTTATTTGCATTGCTTTTCACAACAGGTGAGCGCCTAGTGTTACGAATGCCTTGCACTATCTGGGTGGTTACTGCTACCTTCTTTTCTGAATTGTCAATGTGCTGCTGTCTTGCTTTCCTCCTGAATGCAAGATTTCCAAAAAAAAAAAGAACTAAGTAACAAAGTTAGGAAATAAATAAATAGTAATTGACAAAATTGTAACATCAGCTTTCATGAACAAGAAGGCATTTTTCAATTATTTATTATATGTTAAGTAATGTCATCATATCGCCAAATTTGGTTTTTAGTCAATTTTATTTATTGCTCGATTTCTTAACCCAGTATTTTGAGAAATTTTTACCATAGCAAATTAAACTGTTTAACTATTTTGCATGCTACAAAAACCTGATGTAATCGAAATAAAAGTGATACACAACCAACAGCACTATCGGCAGAAAGCTGGCTAATATCATTCCGGAATAGGAACATTTTTATTTGCTACATCACACACAGTGGAATTTGATTTGAGAAATTTGTGACAATGGTTCACAATCATAATGCTCTTTCAGATCATGTGAGTATCAGAGATTGCTTCAAACTGCTGCATGGTAGATAAAGGGAGATTGCTTCAAACTGTTCCATGGTAGATAAAGGGAGATTGCTTCAAACTGTTGCATGGTAGATAAACTACAGTACTAACCTCAGAACCTTCTTTTTTCCTGTGTCAACAGTTGTGTTGGAATTTTTGGTCTTACTTCTCCAGGCTTCAAGAGATGTGGCTATGTTCTTTGGTACTCTTTCCTCTGTATTTTTTTCTTTTTTTTTTTTTTTTTTGGGGGGGGGGGGGAATAACCAGGGTGCATTTAAAATCAGTGACACATGTGGTGAAACTTTGTGATATTGGATTCAGAGTTTAAAATGCAATGTTGCTGATGAACTAATTAACAGTGTATGACATGTTTTATTCCAACAGTACCAGTATTCCCTGCTTTTCTAGGCTAGTTTCTGTTTTATATCAAAACTCCCCAGTCTTGGAGAAAATATTGATGTTTTATGACGTACACAAACCACTGAAGCAAATGAGAAGCTCAAGATAAGTGTGATATACATCAGATAGAATTTTGATTTTCAACTGGAAAAAAAAAAAGGTTTACTTATTGGTAACATTTATGACCTCATCTCAGACACTTGAATTAAATTACATCAACTCCACTCAAAGGTGGATTTCTGACGTGATTAAATTATAATCATGGGTCACATGTCAAAATATACATCTTCAACCAGAATTTTTTTTAGAATAAGTCCTTACACCGGTCTCTGTTGCACATACCTTGTGTGATTTCTTTTTCTTCATTTACTGGTTTATCTTCTTCATCCTCCTTCTTTGCTTTGTGAGTCTCTGAGTCTGTGACAATTTCTTTGCAAGAGGTTTGACCTGATTTTTGACCTGTCATCAAACAGATTTGTGACTAAATTTCTTTCCTTTTGAAGTTCAAAGTCGCATGCTTGTAAACTATATTCTTGTTTGATACCCTATGTTTATAGCACATTTTACAAGGAGTTCATAAGTTATGTTATGAAATTCCCCTCTCTGGGCAATCATTCCACAGAACAAAAGAAATGGTCAGTGTTCCTAAACTATTTATTTATGTTCTCAAATATTAGTAAAACACTGAACATAAAATTCTGAAAGAGCAAATCCAAAACACAAATAAGGGCAAGAGCGAATGAAAATCATAAATATTTAAATTCTAAAAGTGCCAACAAACAGATTTTGTGTGATAATGTGTAGTCTGAAATCAGGAAAAAGAAGGAAACTTGTACGTTCCACAAATAATAAATTGCTGGAGTGTGATTGATTTAATTTGTAGTGACCTCAAGTTCACCAGTCTTGGAAAAACATGAGTGGTTCTGGACTGAGACAAACCCCAAAAGAAGCAAATGAGAAGCCATGCAGATATCAGAAAGCCTGTGACTGACATCTCATAGAAGTTTGACTCTCAACTGGAATAAAACTAGGCGTGTACTACTGCCCAATGGTAACATCATTGTGTGACCTCATCTCAGACACTTGAATTATGTATCGTCAATTTCCACTTGAGAGTGGATTTCTGACGTAATAAAGTAATAATCACAGGTCTCATCTCAAATGTTATATCCTTCAACCAGAGTTTTTCAGAATAAGTAGTGCTTATACCAGTGAGTATTGCTCGTACCTTGTGTGGTTTCTTTCTCTTCACTCACTTGCTCATCTTCATCGTCTGCTTTCTTTTCAGTGTGAGTCTCAGAGTCTGTGACATTGTCTTCACAGGAGGATTGACCCGATCTTTCATCTGTCACCAAGTATATAAGTTATGTTATGAGTTAATTCTCTTTTGGATACTGATGCACTGAACATCCTAGGGAACAAAGAAACTGTACCCGTATATTGGATCCAAAACTGTTTTCCTCCTACCCAGTACACATACCAAAGTCTTTGCAAATATTAAGGATGATAAATACCAAATCGTTCATTTTTCTGTCAAATTTTCAAAATTCTCTGAGAATACGCCTTGAAGTAGGACCCAGAATTGAGATGTGTCGCCAGTTCAAGACAAGGAATGGTTTCCGTGTAATTAACGATTTTTAAAAATCAAAACAAATGCACGTGGCTATCCCGGTTAAATCGGGGAGCTTTTGTAAACATTGTGGACACATTTGCATAGCTATTTCCATAATCCATCTTGAGTGACACAACGTTGCGTTGCACTAGCTAATTTACATAATGACGTGCTGTGACTTCTCCAAACACCAGGATTACTTCCGCCTGTGAACAATAAACCGTAATTAAATGTTTGTCGAAGCCTAGTCCAATAAACAAGTATTCGTACAGTTCCAGACATAGTCTACACCAGAGAGCAAGTCATTTTTCTTGGTGTGGTCAAGACATCGTGTCAACGACGATTTCTTAGCAGTGCGACGTTTTATCACTCTTTGCTTAGGGTTGGTCGGAGCCTGCACGCGCCGCTTTACGTTGGTTGACGTCTTTTTTGCAATGTTAGATAAACAATTACACAGTGTTCATTCTAGGATTTAAAAACAACGGGCCACTGTTAGCCCCAACTCCTGTCCCAAGGGGGCCATTTTAGAAAATCGGGGGCCATCATCACACATGTAAAAACCTTGAATTTTCTGTAGAAAATACAATAGTCTATCAAGTCAAGAAAAGGAGAATACTGGAGATCGGGCCCCCCTAACCAACCAAGCCTACTGCAAAGTTTTTCCTTGTACGTACGCAACAGGCCCAATAATGGCAACAGCAAACCCGTTGGTTTGATTCAATTGTTTACGTGACTTATGTGATGATGTCGGACTTGAACTACTGTACAAATTGCTAAGGACTGTGATTTTGACTGTGGAAACGATCATGATCAAAGCTTAGCGCACCGGTAGGATTTCTCCGAGAGTGGCCCTCGATTTGCACGCATCGACAATTAGGCTACTCATACACTGATATAGCACGAGACTGTAACCGTACGACCTAAATAAAGTGATCGATACATCAACTTTTAACATAACTCGTATGTATTATCAAATTTACGATCATTGGTTCTGGCCAATGGGTTTTACACAGCCGTGTTGTTCTATGCAAAGACCTGGCTACTCTGGAAAACGAGATGTGTCCGACCTAAAATGTGTTGCTCTTCAAAACGATCATGGATATTTTCCTTGCAGTGTTCAACGTTCGTTTGTATGGACGGTAGACGTTGCAAACGCTTCAATTTAAGGGACTGCCCGATCATCCTGGGTTCATCAACTATACCGGCGTTAAGAATCCGAGTGTCGACTAGCTTTCCACCTTTACGCAGCGGCCAGTGCCGTTGTTTTATATTCATCGGCCATGCCACATGCGTACGGCTCCAAAACACCATTGCCCCTACATCAGTCCTTTCTACCCAGCTTCCACCATATATACTGTAGTGGGTATTTAATTGCAAAGGTTGATAGGTAACTAAATCGTTTTACATGTCACACTATGACTGAGGTAATGACCTTCGGGGAGCTACGCGAATGTATGAACTACATGAACTCTGCGTGATCGACCCATTCATATAATGTTGCGCCCTTAGTGGCGCGTCAAACGTAGAAATGAGGGCCATTCGATATTTTATTGGGCAATGGCGCGTCCTAGAATTAACTTTGCAATTAGTGCGATAGTACGCTATCAAGTCTACGGTTCTGCAATGTCTATATAGCGTGTGAGGGGAGTGTTATCTGGGGAACGCAAACAAGCTTATCTGCATATGAATTTAGGACACGCCCGCTATCAGTAATGACTGCTGACGTCATTGTTTTTCCCACTGAAGCCATTCGCTGTGGCGATGTGTCGACACGCAGGGTTCCAAAAATTGGTAGTTTTCCGCGATTTATTTTATTTTCCTGGGACTTTTTCTCTGAACAACTGTCATTCCCGCCGACATCATCACTTGGTAACAAATTATGCCCGTGTTGAGGCTCGTGCACGTCTAATTATCAAATGCCGTAGAGTAGAAGTATCAAAACATGTTTTTTGCGTTTTTCTCGAATTCAATGTGTGAATGAAGTACCCTTCTTTGGCACCTCGTCAATTCGCGCTCACAAACACTAGCTGCTTGAAATTCACACCGTCCTTTGGAAACATAATGAACTCAAAATTCGTGTCTGGGATTTCCTTTATATGCCTTTGTTATTTTTTAATGCGCTCTTAAAGGTGTTTGACGAAGGTGCTTTTCAAGGAATTTTAATTATCACGCCATATAATTTGAATGGAGCCTCCGAGAAAAAATCGCAGACACGGTTTTGAAGGATATTGTCAAGGCTTGTCAATGAAGAAATTCCAACTGGAAATCTTGCAGCGTGTTCGCATAAGGCCGGAAAAACCGGTTTTCGGAAGGTTCAGCAAAACGCTTGTCACGTGACTCTTATGCAAATAATGACCGTGCACTGTGCTTGGTCGGATAGCTCTATATCAGGGCTTTCAGAAAATGTATACTTTATTGGGGTTTGGGACGTGTTCAATTGAGAAAAAAATAAAAATCTGAAAGTGTCTAAAAGGTATTTATCATCCTTAAATCACTGTAGATGCAAACATTCACTGGAGTAAGTTCTGTATTAGCAAATCCTGAACACCAACCCCTCTTCAAGACGATATTTTATGTATATGACCATTGAGGAAGCACACATATCTGAGCTACCTCCATGGTATGACCTTCAGTACAATGAAAGAGGTCGAGGCTGAAAAACGTTTGTGCTTGATTGATTGATTCATTGACAATATTGAATTTGTAAAGACCACAAAACATACCTTTCACAATATTGTAAGATTCTCTTCTTAGAGTTTGTCTTTTGGCAGTATCTTTTGCAGTGTTATTTGTCATGGAAGAGATATCAAGATTGTTCATGTTCCCTACTTCACTACCAGCGGGTACTGAAAATCTAACAGGAACTCCATTCTCATGGTCGAAGTCTGTGTATTAAAATGGAAAATATACATGTCAAAGACAGGTCAACTGATGAGAATGCTCTGGTTGTAGGCCTGTCATATCTAGCTTTAGAATGTAAATACCATGTTTACAGTACACAATAACAAATTAGAGGGACTGTGTACAAATTGAAATTGAACAATTGAAGACCCCCTGACAAAGTTAATACTGTAAACATAATTTTTAGAGACTAAAATTGCTATGACGGACCTAGTAAAGAGGGTGGAAATACATGGAAATACATACGAGTACGATTTTATGCTCAGGTGATACTGTCGGTTTCTAGACGTTTCAGCCCAAGACGTTTCGGCCTCCCGATTACAGGCCCCAAGTCGTTTCGGCACCGCGACCCAAGACATTTCGGCACTGCTCAGGGCTATCTGAGAGAACTAGTGCTGGAGCGTAATGTTGCAAATAAAAGCACTAAAAAAGTAAGTGTCAAATAACATACATGTACATCATGCTTCACTTCGTGTGAACATAGTAAGAGACCGTAAGAAAAAAACTTCATATTGTTTTTAAATCTGTGACACAAGTTTATCGATAGCAATAGCCGCCGACACGGCAAATGTTTGAAAGCCGTGCCAAAACAGCACGGCAAATGTCGCACAAATGCACAGAAAAGTACTGGTCAGAACGCAAAGGTCACGCTTACGAATATGACTGGTCAGTCAATTACTAAATAGTTTGAAAACAAATCAAAACAGGGATGCCGAAACGTCTTGGGTTGCGGTGCCGAAATGACTTTGGGACGGAAATTGCGAGGCCGAAACCACTTGGTGCTGAAACGACCAGTTACCATACTGTCTGGCAGGTGTAGGGTTAATCTATCCATAGAGGCTTTTTACCCCCATGATCTATCTTTCCATGTGTGACTACCCCCTTGTTCAGCTTGTCCCCTCTTTGCTGCAGTATAGTAGCTCAAGGGTTTGCCTGGGGTTGTTGGGACGGCAAAACCCAACCCACAATCCCCGCGCAAAACATCGAGCTACTGTACCCATGGCATGGAGTTACCTCTATGCTGTACTGCAGCAAGCTCTTGCTATGCATTTGCTCAGTGTTAGAATTCGTATTCAATCCCTTCTAAAAAAAAGAAGAAAATTATTCATACTAAATGTTGAAGTTTAAGCTGTTGAGTCTCCTTCACAACTTCCTAATAAAAGTCGCTTGTGCGTAGGTAAACGGCGAAAAATGTTGAAGTTTAAGCTGTTGAGTCTCCTTCACAACTTCCTAATAAAAGTCGCTTGTGCGTAGGTAAACGGCGAACCTAAGGCGAGAACCATATTTCTGGGGGGGGGATATGGAGGATTTTGAGAAAAAAAAATTTGTCACCAGGTGAGAGAGAAGAAAAAAAAAATTGATCCTGTCATGGCCTGAGAAAAAAAAAATTGTCATAACAGACAGAAGAGAAAAAAAAAATTGTCACAATGCACCAGAAATAAGCAAAATTTGGAGACTTATTCTCATGTATTCTTTGCCGGCGCGCCGCCATAGGCGGCGCAAATGTTTTTACCACAAGCAATTCTTATGTTTCTTTCCCCAGCACTTATGATATAAACATGCACTACATAGGTCTACTTTACACCTCAGTACACTCAATGTTTTCCTTCCCTTTTCTGACCCAAGAAATCATATTGCAGGATTTCTGTTGCAATATCTCAATGGCATAAGCACTATCTAAAGGGGACTATTTGACTTCTGTAAATTGTGAAAATTTAAAACACAAGACAGGAGTCAATAAACTAGTATTAAAACCAATATATTATTTTCTTGATATAAATTTGTTAGAAAGATGTACCTTGACAATGAAAAATTGAGGAACAACAAATATAATGAAATACAATGTGTGAGCCTTGTTTTTCTGACCACAAACACCGGATCGCAAACATACCATATTCAGGCTTTTCATTAGAAGCTGGCAGCTGGAGAAATGACACAAGAAGGTCACAGATTTTACGTTCCTGTATATTCATTTGTCTTCAGTCTCTGGCAAACAGAACTGTTTTTCACAAATTGTATTGTCATTGTTTGGTTGTTGAATATTGTGACTCAAAAACTGATCATGCAAAAAAATGTAAAAAATATCAGTGTTCAATGTCATTTTCAAACAGTTTTACCGAGTGCAAAATAAACTGAAACTCCTCTCAGATTGCACCATTAAACACATCAATTTCTCAAAATTTCCAATACGAGAGGGGGAACCCCCCTCTCGTGTGTGCTCTCCCCTTAGGGTATTCTAACAGTTTCACTTAGTAAACAAATTAAAAAAACTCTCAGATTGCACCAGACTGCACCATTGCACACATCAATATCTTAAACATTTCCATGCAAGATAGGGGAAAGCCCCTGTGACACTTTCCCCCTAAGCCTCTCTCATGTTCTCCCCTGTACTTTCAAATTCTGCCCGGTCAGATATCCTAGTGAAAACACTGTCATAATATCCATCCAAATTAAACAATATACTATATGATTAGATACTGCGTGATCTTTTATATCTTTATTTTATTGTGACTTTGAATTTCATTTTGATGTGTTCACCTTTGTTGAACCATCATGAGATAACTGATGATAGTCTAGCAGGGTACATCAGGATTTGATAGGTCTTTACTGTTGCTGTATTTTGTGAATTTTACAATTACATGTATTGGTATTTAACTTTTCTAAGTGGGGGATGGTCAAAATTTCAGAGTTAGAGAGGGAGGTTACTCAAATTCATCATGGTTGGCGAAGGGCGGGGGGTCGCTTGAAATTTCTGAGTTTCAGGCCGTAAATAATGACGGGTCCCTTATATACAACGCATTACAAACTTGATGACCAATAAAAAAAAAATTTGCACTGCTACTCCATTTGGAAAAAAAAAAATTGATGCAGGTCTGACAGTAGAAAAAAAAAATTGCTGTCACTCTGACAGGAAAAAAAAATTTGCTCCCATACCCTCTTCCTCCATACCCCCCCCCCAGAAATCAAATGGTTCTCCCCTAACCACAATCGACTGTTCATAATCATAATGCTCAGGTCAATGAATTCATTTCAAATCCAAGGGCATTTTACAACGATCTTCCGTGAAGGAGGGGGCCGCTACAAATGTAATTAACTTATTTTCTTTCCATTCTGTTGATATCTTTATGCCATTATCGTTTAATAATAACATGTAATACGTCACATTGTTGTGTAATTTTGCCAATTTTTGGACGCTGCCCCTCGGCCGCGTTGGGGAGAAACGGACCAATGACGTTCCGTATTCATTATGTGTTGCGACTACACGAGACAATAACATATCTACTTGGATTATAATCTAACGATTATTCACTACCTGAATATATGTGCGAGGTCGATTATGTTGTGCAGAAACTTCTACATTTACACAAGCCCTACAAACATTCATTGACACGACGTGCTCGTGCAAGAGAGGAGAGAAGGAATACTTCATCTGTAAACTTACCGAAATACTTATCAGCCGTGGCGTCGTCGGCAACAGGCTCCGAAAAATCTATGAACTGGGGAGCATTGTACTCCCAAACACCCTCATCCGTACTAGTCATGGTCGACACAACGATAACCTTGATTCAAAAGAAAATACAAAATCGTTTAGATATTATTTCGGCGATAAATCGTACGTTACACTATTTTGCTGGTTGTCCGAGGGCTGACCGTTCTGTTCAATTTTGGCTCTTTACCACTGTTAACCAATCAGAACACAGAACCTTATGACGTTCGGTGATTTGAAACGTCATCTTCGGTCGTCATCGGAAAAAGAGATGCCGAAGTGAATCACTTCCGGGGTTGTGTCACAGTGCCATCAACATACAACAGGACCTCTCGCTGGCGAGAACATTCGTGGCCTTTTGTCGATTTTATTGCGGTAAGTCCCACAATGAATTTGATGCTACATACCGGTGATATTAAGGATTACGTTAATTTTCGAAAAAGCGATTAAGTTTTCCATTCACACGTACCAGGAATACCAGAATCGTTTCCGACCAGAAATTGCGTAAATGTCGCCCTCTTCATGCTCAACGTTCATTACATTGTAACTTTTCGCAATTTTCACTTTCATAACGACCCCTTTGGTGACCCGCTGGGTTCACGTGAACAAATGTTTTGCAATCTATCTTTATGGTCCTTAGAAAAACCGCATCCTTCCATTCATAATGTAACTGACGCGCTGGTCGTGGTGTACGAGTACTGTTTCCCGTTCTTGTAAGACGATCATTTTTGGTAACCATTTATGTATTGTTATGGTACGTGATACTAAAGCACACATTTATAGGAATCTGCACCGTCATCCATTCTCAGAAATAATATTTCTGCGTTTGGAAAAAAAGGGGAAAGGAACAGTTGTACTTACCTATCAATACATGATGCCGGTGAACATCGAAAATATAAATCCTGCTGAATTTATACCGTGTTATGAATTCTAGACCACTGCCTGTTTAATCCTGAAATCGCTGTCAGATAGCATTGGCAACATGAGTCAGCATTACCCTTCATCGACCATCACATGAAAATGCACACAATTGCACCATACACCCAAATATCTTATGAGAACAAAGTTTCATGGGAGTTTCATTGTATGTCTTTTGTTGAAAAACACATTTACACTGTTTTGTTACAGAAGAGATTTTTATTTCCTGAAAAAAGCACATGTGAATATCTAATGAAAACAAAGTTTCAGGGGAGTTTCATTGTATGTCTTTTGTTGAAAAACACATTTACACTGTTTTGTTACAGAAGAGATTTTTATTACCTGAAAAAAAGCACATGTGATGAGTGTGAAAGGTTTGTAAATCCTTTCAAATCAAAGAATAATCTGTTTGACAGTAGCACTTAGTGACAGTGATAGTTGAGCACATCATTACATTTGTCACTACATGTTACTCTTACTTTTTGCTAAACTGGAACATTTTTGTCACAAACTGTGTGCCTTTGCTAAGGTTTGGGTACATAGGATGTCATAGGTAAAATAGTTTGTCAAACTCTTGCTCAATTTCTGTTGTTCCTAGCATTGGTTTTCCCAGGGAAGCCCTGGTAATGTGACAAAGAAACCTGGTCAAATTTACCTAGGAATCCCCATTAACAAAAACATCTGATGAAGTAATAGGAGGGTACAGTTCTGAGGGCTCCTAACATCTCTTTGAAGTCTCAATTATGCAGTAGATCACCATCTGAAGGCATACATCAATCAGGACAACTTAAAGTGGACACACCTTTGGTTGCGCATTAAAAGGAATTCTCTCAGGGGACTCTACTTAGTACTGATAGTGGGGTGGACGCCATCATGTTACTAAGTAACAATTCAAACAAATTTCTTTGTGTCCTGAGACTTGGTTCAAGTCGGTGAATTTAAAAAAAATAAAATCATTTGTAATAGTTTCTCTTGATGTGTCTCTTCTATTTCATGCAAACCTATTTGAAATTTTGCAGCCCAGGCCAGGTTTTCATTGCGATTCAATGCGTTACCTTTGAGTCTGCGCAGTAGTGATTCCGAGAGAAACACCCACTCATCACCCCACTCACGCATTTCACATGGAAACAGAACACAAATCATCAAACATTAACAAGTCACAGACTTGAACCAAGTCTATTGTGTCCTCTAATCTTCAGTCTTGCACATCTCTCATTATCTCCATTGCTCTCGAACTGCCATCTACAGTTTCCAGGTTCAACCATAGACCTCTGCTGTTTATGATTCAACATTAGATGAAGCAGTTTATTAGAAGTTTACAGCTTCAATCGTTGTCAATAATTCTGGGACATCAATATGTTTTGTTTTCAGGTTTAAGTCGCTGATCAAGGACCATGATTGATTCTATACGCAATGGTCAACATGTCTTACTGTTATGGGGAGGAGCAGTGCCTCCTGACAATATCCAAGATATTGTCAAAACTATAATGGAAAAGGTTGGAAGCACTGGAAAAGTACAGGTGGAACATATAGATAGGTTGCACATATGTAAGTGTTTTTCAACATCTTGCTGTGGCTGTAAAGTGCTCCACATGAGTCTCAATGTTTAGACATACGTGTATTTGTTTGATTAGAAAATCAGTGAGTCTTATGCTCAAAGCCTAACACGTTGTTATTCATTAATGCAAAGTATATTAATGGGCATTGTTTGAATGTACACATTTTATGATTATGAATCTTCGTCAATGGAGAATACAAATGTACCCCAGATTGTGCACTATCTAGATCGACACTGAAAGATTTCATAGTAAAACACTATCAAGGGAGGTTAGTAACATGTGTATGGAACCAAAACTAATTCAGAATGCTTCATTACCATTTTCTCTGTGTTTCACTTTCTCTTGTGATCAGCTCCTTATAAAATAAATTAGTACTTCATACTGGATAGGATAACAGTCAGGGAAACTCACCACGGATATATCATAGTGTGTATGTTTGTTGATGGAAGTTTATTGACCAAAGTACAGTTCATTGCTGGCATTTATTTGTTAGTTTAACCCTTTCACTGTTAGACCCTTCTTGATTTCTTGTGTGTGTTAGATGAGAAAGTGTGGTGAAAGGATGAAACAGCTATACTTCACAAGGAAACTAATAAAGGAAGTAGGTATTCTAATGAGCTCTTGAATCAAACCATGATTAGAAAGGTACTTTAGACTTGTTTAAAACACTCATAGGCAAGTCAAAGTATTTTTCAGGTCAATTTTGGGTGCTAACATGTATGTTATTTTCTTTCAGCTGAGCATAAAAATTCAACCTTTGATGTTGTAATATCAGGTTTATTCCAACCTGTGACAGCAATTCACAGTTCAGATTCCCTGGCAGAGTTTGCCAGGATTTTGAAACCAAACGGAAAGCTGGTACTCAGAGAACCTGTTGTACAGAACAGTGACCCAAATATCAGGACACAAGCTAAAGCTGTCAGTGCTGTGAAGCTGTCAGGATTTGTAAATGTCTCTGAGGTAAGAAAACCAGCCTGTGATTCCGATAGAAAGTTGTCTTGGAGTATATAAGACTGCTCGTAATTGTAGTCATGTCCTCTTCTGTGTGAGTGAAAATATAAATCAGTTTACTTGTCACCAGTTCTCAAAGATCTATATTGCAAATGAAAATAGGTGCAACGCACATTTGGTCATCATCAGGGTTACACATGACAAGAGTCCCTTGCATGCTGGTAAAGTGTCCATTTTTACCTATCATCATTTCAAATCTTCTGCTTCTCATACTATCCTAACTCCCTGTCTGACCTCAGTATCATACTATGTCAGTTTGAATTATTTTCCCCCAGAAATTTCACTCACTGTTTTTCTGTCGTCTTCTACCAATATAAAAACAATCTGAATACAAATCAGTGGTTGGTAAACAGTAATAAGAGGTAGGAAAATTCTCCATGTTGCAAGTATCCTTTCCCTTAGTTTTGGTCAAAAATGCCAGGGTGTTTCCATGTTATCACAACTCTTGCTACACAAGGTACTGGGCAGATGTCAACTGCTAGCCATTGACACTGACCATGAAAATTGCACTTGTTTCGATACAGCTATTGACAATCTGTAAAACGTGTAAGTATAACCCTTATAACCTGCAAAGTTTGGTGCACCTGTACTGTTTTCTGAGTTTACATTAGAAAACCCAGAAAACAGTACAGGTACTAGTTATGTTTATCTCATGTACATACATGTAGGGGATTCAATAGTATAAACAAGACTTGCCTGACATAATGAGACTTCTACAGTAGGTAGCAACATAATAAATTTTCAAAGAAACTGGTCAGTATTTATATTCAGGTATGTGAGAAAACAGGAGCTGATTTTTCTCTGCCCTTTCATTTCAGCCCAAAACCCTTGAACCTACAGAAGATGATCTAAGCACAATAAAAAGTTCATTAAAAACTACCAGTGATGTAAGTGTGGTTGAGATTTTATGCAACAAACCAGCGTTTGAGGTCGGATCAAGTTCACAGCTGTCATTTACAAAGAAGCCTAGAATAGAAACAGGTTTGTCTATAGTGTTTCTTGATCAATCGTTCAATCATATTATTTTGTTAATGCTTTCTGGAGCATGCCTTCTACTTTCTAGATATAGCTGATGTAAAGTGAACAACTCTATTCCAACATCAGAAATAAATCAGACAATATTGACCAAAGTTATCGATTGAAATACATGTCATTGGTAGTGTTTTCTGAGACCAGCATCATTATTGTACCCTTGTCAAGTTCAGGTGTCATCATCAGGTCAAGCTGGTTCATACTATTGAAGCACAACATCTCCAATATGGTGCATTTTAACAAAAAATTTGAAGGCCCCTGAAAACATAGATAAACATGATTTTTACGGACTAAAGTTACTTAAACAAATTAAGCTAAATGGGTGAAAATAGAATGGTTTTGGCTCATTCCTCTTATTACATACTCAGCAGATGGGCAAGTAAATGATTAATGTACTGTGTCTGTCTTGCAGATAAACCCAAACTTGACAACAATGCTGCCAAAGTGTGGACCCTTTCTGCATTTGACATGGCTGATGATGAAGTGGTATGTCTCTCTGTCTGCCTCATTGGCACATATTTTGTTGATAGGTTTACATTGTGTTTCACTACTGTTAACGATGTTGGAACGGAAGTGAGCAGCACTATTTCAACACACTAGCAATATTCCTATTTAAATATCTCTATAAATGAGCCATGACATTTCTTCAGAGTTAATAACACTTCTACTGAGTTTGAATGCAAGTGCAGTTTTCTATATACACCAGGTAACCTTTTCCCCTCATATCTAGAGTTCTATGCAACTGAGGAAAAATTGTTCAATTTTTGCTGCTCAATGCTGAAATGATATCAGAAAAATCATTCACAGCTCTGGTTGATTATTCATAGAGTATGTTAAATTGTCTGTTATAGGATTTGGTTGATCAAGATGATCTGTTAGATGACGATGACTTTCTTAAACCTGATCCTTCAACCCTTCAAGGTAAGCAATAAAACCACTAATGACTGTGTCTGTTGTGTTTAATTTTTTGCTGCTATGTATGTAACTTTTCCAAAATTAAGTTGTCAATTGTCTGTCGTAGGTGTGGTCATCTCTTGTGAGACTGTTCTTATGTCACTAACTTCGGAATGTGTGTCATTTTTTCCATGCAGCGGACTGTGGGACTGGCTCAGGGAAGAGAAAAGCATGCAAAAACTGGTGAGATTTCCAACTTTTGTAAAGAACCGGAAGGGCTGGTGTGCAGTGTCCATGAAGGTTGTTGGTCAGCTGAATGTCACAGATGTTAATGAATACTGGAAACCAGTCAATCAGCTGCCACCTTGGAACCCACTGCACATTTGCCTCACCTCAACTAACATTGTTTATCTGTGCAAATTGTGTTAAAATAGTATGCACCTAGGAAGTGAAATACTTAAACTTTTGCTCAAATTTTCCTCAATGACATTTTCAAACATTCTCTTACCAAACTGAGTATAACAATCAGGGGTTACTGTGCAAAGTTTGATACTAGGGAAACAAATTACCTAACATTTACTGATATTTGAAATCAAAAATGGCCACCATTCCTGTGTTAACTCTATGGTGACAAATAATTAGTTCCAGAGACCAGCTCTGGAACTGTTAGTTTTTGCTCACTTTCCTTCTTTCTTTCTTTCTTTCTTTCTTTCTTTCTTATTTTCTTTCTTTCTTTCTTTCTTTCTCTATTTCTGGTATTACTACCATAGAACATGCTATACACAAATTTTACCTTAATTACCCGGAATGCATTGCGACACGCTTATGACGTCATCACTCAGCTGGGACGGGTTTTACGGGCATTTCTTGTTTGTTTATTTATTTATTTTTTATTTGGCATTGCTCAACTATCATATTGCGTTCAGTTATTAATAATTCTAGCTTTCTTTCGCTTTGGTTTTTGTTGCTTTTTGATTTTATTTTTCTCTAAATACTTGCCGTACGTGGCTATACTGTTTCGCCCGAATGCTCATGAGACAACAATGGCGGCGTATCGATCGCTTCGCTCGCACAGAGAGAGAAAAGAAGGGTTTTCGAAAGTTTACAAGCACGGCTTGGCATATCGTGTACCTAGGCGAGGTGGGTGTGCTCGAAAACGATGATCAATGCAAAATTTGGACTCAAAATCGGCTGTTTTGGCGGAGAAACTGCCCGCCATATTTCTGAGGAGCCACCAGCGGTTTTTCCTATATCAGTCTGCGGGGCTGTGGTGGGAGGGCCGGTAACACACAGCCCTGCCATGCAGAGCTAGCCATTCATAGTGAACGTACTGTCTGTCTCGCACCGGCATGCGTTGGCTACACGTAAAAGCAACTCAACTTTCCAAGATCAAACGGTCAGTATCTTGTGAAAACAGCGACATAGCAATGAAAATTTTTTTAGTCTGTGCTTTTAATCAAATGAAAATGCATGTGGCTCAATTTCAACGGCCTAGGTCCTATGTTTCCTCTCGTCTGATCATCGTCGTAAATCACACACCTCTTTACGGCAACAACTCAGCGCTACCCGTCAAGCGATTGATTTTTGCGTAGGTCAGCGGAGTGAAAATTATTGCTCTGGCTCGCGAGAATGTCGTCTGATAAACATTTCCGGGCGTTGTCGCCCCCGTATGTATCTGTTGCGTTTTTACCGTACATGTAGGCATTTGTAATCTGTGTACTGTAATTCCCCGGACTGCCTTGCTTTTAGTTGTATTATCGTGTTCACTGCTATCAGCCCTGAATATTAAAATCCAAAGCACTCTTTCATTCTGCACCTATCTTTGTCACACATTCTCTCGTTTCTTCCGCTGCTCTGGTCTCTGGAACTTCGCTTTTGCTTGCAAATGCTTTCTACCGTAGTTTTTTTTGATTTTCGAAAACTAAGACTGTATAAAGTTTACTTACTCCAGGAGCTCCAGAATGAGCCCCCACATGTGGTAGATCACAAAAGAATTTTCAAAATTTGAGAGGCCAAATATCTGTCCCCAAGGTGCACCTGTTACTTCATTTAGACCCAGGTACATTATTGTGTTAGGGAACTATATGAAGAAATGAAAGTTCAATCAGTGTTGGTTTTTGGATTTTTTTAGGAAAGAGAAATATCAGGAATAGTGAATCTTAGGGTACATTAATTTTGGAGCATAGCATTTTAGATTTTTCGATAGGCCATCTGATATTTCACAAGGGAAGTTGGTGTTCAGTGTGTAACATTGATGTTTGCTATGTTCTTCTTTTATTGCCATATAACATGTGGTTTGATGTAGCCAACAAAGTAATTTCTCAATGTTATTTTACAAAGCATACTTCAAATATCCTGGTTAAAAGCATCTCCTGAAGGTTAGCTTAAACTCATTCACAAAGGAAAGGACTTGTGAAATCACATTCTGTGATATTTCTTTTAGTAGCCACAATGTACATTTTACTCACAACCCTGTTTGTGTCAGTGGAAATATACCAGTATTCAATAATCAGAGTTGAACAGCTATTATGGATTCTAGTGCAAGCACCTCGGTGTTTTCATGTTGTCACCTTATCATTTATTGAATTCATGGGTTTCTGTGTTGTTTCTTGTTCAGTTCCTGTGGACTAGCCGAAGAACTGGAAAATGAAGGGAAAACTGAAAAGAAATCAACAAAACAATCTACCACATCAGCGTGTGGAAATGTAAGTTCTCTGCTGCACATCACTGTATGGTAACCAAGCTGGCAGAACCAGTTTGTCCATTAACTGTATGTTGTTTGTTACATTTGTTGTCAGTGATATTTAGGGCAATTCATAAGGGTGATTCCCTGCCATCTGTTAACCTATACGTTTTGATTTAAACTTTTGCCCAAACTTTCCTCAAAGAAACTTTAAACAGTCTCTTTCAAATTCATGAATTAAATCAGCGGTCTCCATGCAAATTTTGGTACTAAATAAACATATTACCACAAATCTACCAACCTTTCAAATTCAAAATGGCTGCTATCCAGCGGGGAAGAAATAAAATTTTGTATTTTTACAAAAGCAAGATGGTTAAAGTCCATTTACTACACAAGCTTCAAAATGGGTCACCACAAAATGGGTCACCACAAGCTGCAGACTAGAGTTTCCAAAATTTGAGAGTCCTGACATCTATCCCAGAGGTGCACTCTCCCAACTACAACGCTTACAGGCAAGCCTTGCCACTTTAATACCTGGTATGCATGTTTTTTACACACACTAAACGTTTTCATATCATTAACAGGACGTAACCTTATGACTGTCAATAGCCATCTGGTCGTAAAGACATTAATTTGCACCCCAGACTGGTGACAGTAATCTGTCTCAAGGCTTACATGTCAGATATATTTCTGTGTCGGTTTTCTGTTGTTTATCGTGTACAAACAATCCAGTCTTTAGGTTCCTTGCTGTTAATGATATGAAAACGTTAGTGTGTGTAAAAGAAACATGCATACCAGGCATCGAAGTGACAAGGCTTGCCTGTAAGCGTTGTAAGTTTAGTTTTGTTGAAACCTCTTTTTGCCCAGTTTATCAACTAAAATTTTACCATTTCGAGTTCATTGCAAACAAAATTTAGTGTAAGCTTAATATTTCCAAAATAACCATTTACATAGAGTGATTAGAAGCATATATAGTATCTTTCTTTTCACTTTTCTGATTTATGAGAAAATGTATGATTTCCTTGTTCATAATGATTAATGACATCATTTCTGATCAGACTTATATAATCTTTGTTTTTTGCAGTGTTACCTTGGCGATGCCTTCCGATGTGCAAGTTGTCCGTATTTAGGAATGCCAGCATTCAAACCAGGGGAGAAAGTCTCACTCAGCAACAGACAACTGAACGCCGATGTTTGACACACTCTCTCAGTTCTTGTATGCCAGTGTAGCACTCAGCAAATTGTCCTACAGTATTTTTTGGTCACATTAGTATTCTGCATTGAGAAATTTTTAAATTAGCATGAAATCTGAGCTTCTTTCGAACTTGTTGGTTTTCACGTGAAAATGAAAAGCCCATTATCTATACAAGTGAACAAGGGTCATTTAAACCAAAACTGATGATCTCCATTCAGCTGATAAGTAGTTTCAAAAAGCTGATTTGGAGCTCAAAAACAGACAAGAAAAAAAGAATTCATGGCCACATGTATTTTAGCAGTCTACCTCGTTTGATATTGATCAGCTTAAATTAGTGTGTTATCCAACTATTTATTTTCACGAAGTAGAAAAGATGTACAAAACAGGGCTTGCTGAAAGTAACCAGCAGCATCAAATTGTTCAACAAATATTCAGGTCCTTTGTAAATCCATTGGTTCTCACTGACCCATGGAAATACCTTCTCACAGGAAATGTCCATTACTTTTTCCAAGTACCGGTATTATTATGGTGATTGCATTATGATTTGATGAGGTTTTATTTTGTCTGTCCAATCACAGTTAATCATATTGATATTGCATTTTTTGTTCATTTCAACCAGCTGGAATCCAGATTTTTTAAGTACATCATTACAGTGTACTTCATAACAGTTTCAGTTCCAACACTGGGTTAATTTATTTTCAAGCAAAATGTACTTTCTGATTCTGACCGACACAGTTTTTCTTCAAAATCATCTACTTTTAACATCGCTTTTTGCTGTCATGACCCATGTACCCTCCCAATAGTCAAATTTAGCTTTCAAACATATTGCTGTAACCATAATTTAGCTTTCAAACAGAATGGCTGTAGCCATAACTGGCTTTCAAACAGAATGGCTGTAACCATAACTTTAGCTTTCAAATAGAATGGCTGTAGCCATAACTGGCTTTCAAACAGAATGGCTGTAACCATAACTTTAGCTTTCAAACAGAATGGCTGTAACCATAACTAGCTTTCAAACAGAATGGCTATAACCATAACTTTAGCTTTCAAACAGAATGGCTGTAGCCATAACTGGCTTTCAAGCGGAATGGCTATAACCATAACCAGTGAACGGACAATATTGTCCAAGTAAAAGGATAAAGTTATTTGTATTCAAAAGTTTCAAAACTAGAACAAGTGATCCTGTATTTACATTACATGCATTGTCTCTGCTTAATAAAAAGAGGATTCCTCTTCCATTCCAAGATGTGTCAGTTTGCTGTGATGTCCTCTGTCAATTTCATTTATGGTTTTTGCCGTCATATTTTCGTCTCCAAATATCTGTTGCTTACCAATTTAGTGGTGAAAGAATCTGATGTTTTTGGCCGTTTGATCACCTGTGAAAGAGAGCTATAATCTGCCATGTTTTAGAACATTCAACATCCTGGTAATAAAAGATTGCCTTTGAAAATTACAGTTGGTGTGAGTGTTGCTTCTATCCTTGTTTACAAATATGGTTTGTACAGATATGCCATCAATGCAGTCCTATATCAAATCTTATTTGTAGTCCAGTTTGTCAATTTTATTTCTGGCCATGTTTTATTGTAAACTGACAAGTCTAAGTCACCGATTATATTTACCCGTATCTCACAATGGCATAAGCAAGCATCAACGAAGAAGCAACAGGTGCCTTTGTATACTCTGATATAGAGTTTAAATCTCAAGTTCTTGAACTTTCTAGTCAGTGCATCCTTTGTGAGTAAAGTTCTCATGTCGTAAATCTTCACCGTAATCATGATACCAGAAGTTTACAGGAATGCTATGAATGTTGAAGTACTTGTGCAGCTTGACCTTATCTACGACCCCAGCCCAGAACAAAACCATCTAACCTATTTCCTTATCAGCAATTGCCTACTTAAAAACTGAATGCAAATTCCAAGAGATACTGCGAAGTTACACAAATTCCACAAGATCTGGAGCTGTCATACAGCCCTATGGATCATCCATGAGTTAAGGAATATATGACAAGATTTCTGTCAGAGGTGAAGGTATTTACTAGATTTTCAGAAGCCTGCCAGATTTCGTGTTCATTTTATTCATGTAAAATAGTCCATTTCAGATCTCTATCCTTACATACTGAAATGGAATGAGGAAAATGAAGATAACTTTTGAGGTTGTCTCTAGTGTAAGGATTTTACCAGTCCCGAGTAAATCCAAGACCAGTGAATGTGAAAACTTGATAAATATATAGAAAGTCAAAGGGCTAAAAATGCAATTTTTTCTTGAGACTCACAAAATAAAGCAAACAAGATTCAAAGGTGGAAACTGAGAGAAGTGCCATGTCTGAGCTCATGGGGGCGCTGTTTTATATCTCCCTGACATTGCTGGGCGCAAAGAATGTATAAACGTCCGGGAAACACTTCATTTTTATACGTGAACAATAAAAGTTTCATTATTCTAATGTTGACACTCGATAATACCTAAACGTACAAAACGAAGATAAGCGATGTCAAAAAATTTCAAAGTCAGTTCGTGCTTCAGCGTCACGTGCAGTCATACTAAGACACCAACTTTTTCTTCTACGGTCATGCACAAGTGTGACTTGAATATACTTCTCCTCCCTTAGGTGACGGTAGCTATTTTTGGAATAAAGCTTGTGTAAGACAAATCAAATCCAATGCCAAAGAAAGTGCAAATGTTACCAAGCCCTGGAGTCTGCAAACTTTAGGGGTCACACTCAGATTATATTCTAAATCCTGTATGACGCCTTCTTCTCTTGCGGTGTTTGCCTAGGGTAGTTTCGCAATGCCTTCATTTATAGAAAGCCGAAAAGTATGGTAACGAGAAAACCTTTCAATGGAAACTCCCGTATTCACTGTTTTTAAGTAGTCAAAAACTGCAGCTATTTGTTCCAAACTCAAAGAACATGAACGTAACGTGACTATTCCTCTGGCACTTGAAATAGCACAATCATGTGTATGTGTACTTGCAGTGGCATTAGTGTAAGTACAAGAAGAAATATTGCAATACATTTCAAAGATTATTTTCATTAGAGCACGTGTCCACATGAACTTTGTGAAAGTCTGTTGAAGTTTGTTCTCATCGTAACGTTGATATTAATGATGAGGTTTCGCTCGGGATCTCTGCTGAATGTAAAACCAACTTGAACCACTGGACACAAATAATATAGGCCTACAACAACGCTGTCGTTCTGAAAATTACTGAAATGATTATTATGATCTCTCAACAGCAATTCTACCTTCATTCATTCATTCATTCATTCATTCATTCGATCGATCGTTGGCATTTTCTTTAGTTTACTACATGCAGTTGTACGACTGTACTGAATTCTTGTCCGGGCTAAATCTTCACTACAATGTTGTAGTACAAGTTATCTTTGGTACTGCACACAGACCGTAGTGATGACAAGTTGAAAACCATATTTGGAGTAGAAAAACAAAGTGTTTTTAAAAAACAGAACAAAAATTATGGGAAATGTGTCAACTGATGGAATTATGGAAAATTCTTAAATATATTACATCAAATGCTTCGTTGAAATTAAATGACAATAGAACTACGTTCAGAGTTCACCGATGGTGGTTCCAGTCATATATTGTAAACAGTTTGTGGTCTGCAGAAGGACATATACCGTGTAAAAGTTAATATCTCTGAAGGAGAGAGAGAGAGAGAGAGAGAGAGAGAGAGAGAGAGATCAAACTTACAAAAAAATTATACATTGTACGTCCCAATATGTACTCTCAGATAAAACCTTCTGCATGCATGCACACATTCCACTTTCTCATACAGCAGCCTTGAGTTGAAATGGTTCTCCCCCATCTTCCGCACTCAGTCTACGAATGGATAAATTTTTGTCTTGTTTGTCTAAGATTTGTTTGAAAATTCAGATTTCATGTTTAACGAGATTTGCAATATTTAGGTACTGCGCCATAAAGGGCCTGTTCTCTTTATCTCGAATAATGGATCCATGTTTCTGGACGCCCTTGACTACACCCACCCAGCTGCAGCTGATGAATATTATATTGATCTATAGCCATTTTTGTTGTCGTTGTATAACAAAATTTCAAAATGACGAAAATTCAATCTTGTAATACATATCAATATACTTCACTGGTCATGGCGGGTGACAATATAGTATATAGGGTCTATTGACGTTTTTGTCGGAGGACTGTCAAAGAGTGCCACAGTTTAGCCTAATTAGAAATGCGACACTTACGAAATACTACAAAAACAGAGAAATATAAAAAATCATATCATATTCTGCGTTCTGAAGTTTTGAAGATATGCAACTTCCATCACACTAAACATTTATAGACTTTCAGAGATATTATGAGGTTATCGATTCAAGGAATTTAAACTGAAGATAGGTCTATATGAGAGCAGTCTCTCCCAGGGTTATGGTATGAGCAAGTACATGTACTTGAAACAAATTGAGATCGGAAAATGTATATTTTACGTTGAAAAAGTCACTCCAAAAGAAACCATCAAAACCGATAACACGTGACAGCACAAAGAAAACAAACAAAACAAGAAAAAAACACTTTTTTTTCGGGGCCCAACACTTGAAACCATGTCATTGACTTGGGCCTTTGAATTTTAGAAGTGAAAACTTTTGGTGACCATGAATGTCTTGCCGATCGGAGGTATTCTACCGTTGAAGGTGAAAAAATTAACACATTGGTCAAATCTGATAAGTAACTCCTTTGGAAAACTGACTTACTGGCATGGCTGGTTCACCTGAACTAAAACTGGGGTGGCGCACCAACGCGGCGGCCGGTTTATCACCCTTTCTAGGCCTGCGGCAACATCAGTTAGGGCCTAAGTTTGATAATAGATGGTTTCGATTCTCAAGGAGAAAAAAGAAAGAATACATGAACAATCTTGTCGAATTTCGTTAACACTGTTTTACATGAAAACAATGGAAATATGTCAAAGAGTGGCTGTTGTCATTTCTATTTTTCTGTTATTTTTGACCCATTTTTAAAAATACCCGGAAATTGTACTACCGAAACCACTGACGCGCTGCTTATCTATTCGGGGGCGCAAGACCTAGATGAGAATTTTACATAAGGCTTTTAAAATACCGAGAAGATAGACAAGTGTATATACAGGGGTTCGTTAAAACAAACAGATTTATTGTAATTGAGGTAAATATTCACTTTTTGGGATCGTTCCGTACGTCCACTGCATATTTACTGCAGAGAGACTTTCCAGTCGCACTTCTGTTCATGCTTGTGTACCCCGTGGAGCCTAACATCCGCCATATTGATTTTCTGGTCCTTTCCATATTTTTCACGTGTCTCGATTTTTGTTGCGTGGCCTCTGCTCTTTTTCCATTTTGGTGAGTATCAGGACCAGACTTTTTTATTTTTTATCCTCTGCGCACCAGTAGCTCTTCATTTTTTTCTTTTACTCGTGTAGTTTTTGTAATTTTTACGAAAACGGCCACCCATGCGCCAGTGATTTTTGCATCGAAACCTGTTGTGAGCAGCCACAGACTTCACCGTGCGTACGTGTTTGTAAACGTTACACATTGTCGACGATGGCTGCCCATGTATTTGTAGCCGAGTGTCGGTTTTACAGCTTAATCCATGGAGACAATTGTGATTTCAAAATTTTTGAGGCGTAATTTAGCACGTCGCCCGTTCTTTTGCCGTGCCATTGCTCCCGCCTTTCGAATTTAAAATGTTTTGCATATCCCATCTGTTTCGGACTTTCGGTTTGCATCAGACTGTACGCACACACTGTCATTGCGGAAACGTGTAGTTTCTTAAGTTTTACTCTGCAGAAAGGGTTTCGGTCAAAAAAGCGGACCTACACTAGACCAACATTCACTATTTTTTCGGTTATTAGTGAGAGACAGTCTTTTCACGCGTATAGATCTATTTTTTTTTAAAATTTGATTTGCCTTATGGCTATGCCATGCCAATGTAGTAATAGTATGTACAAGCCTTGCTGTAGTCGCATATACGGTTCACTTCGGGTAGGATCGTCAAAAGTGACTCATGTCGGAAAAAAGTATATAGCAGTGAAAACCGAACATAGGGTAAGGATCATTTCGCCGTTTTTGTTCCTTTCGGGAACATCAAAATACCTCCATGTAATGATAGAATTTACTACCCGATGGCTGTCTTATTTATTGATGGTTCATGGCATTCCTGACAAATCAACACCCTGTTTAGCGTCTGTCTGAAGATCTCTATCAACTGCAATTTATCAAAATAGGTTCCTCATAAAATGTAGCGCATGGACTGACATCTGTATGGGGTAAACTTGATCAAATTGGACCATTTTTCGCAAGATTTTTATCCCTTCTTAGTCCAATACCATTTTGAAGAGAACTATTGACATTCTCTGAAAGCGTGACTCAAGTACAAAGACGTCGGTTCGTGTTCAAACATAATGATAATGTTAACCTTTCAGTTAGGTCATGTAGCTAGATCCTTTAATGTGATTAATCATTAGGTACCTTATTGTGTGTAAAATGCGTTTGGCTGCCCAATGGAGCAGGACAATTCTACAATTTTTACCTCCCATTTGCCATACATATATGGCAATGGGAGGTTGTATGGTTGAAAAGTCTGTATGTGAGATGTCTGTCTGATGTATGTATGTATGTATGTATGTATGTATGTATGATGTATGGATGTCTGTCCGTCCAACGCAAAAACTCAAAAACCGCTGCACATATTGAGCTGATATTTGGTGTAGTGATGCCATATATGATGTAGATGTGCCGTTGTTAAAATAAACTTTTTAGGCCCATAGATATGCTAATGAGGTAGAAAAAAAGCGAAAATAGTCAAAAATCAATAACTCAGGAACTACTCATCTGATCATTGTCATATTTGGGTTTTAGGTACCTTGGGCCCAACTCATTTAAACATATAGATTTGATGTCAATATTTGATGCTTTCTATTTTAATGATTTTTTTTTTCTTTTTTGCCATTTTAGTAATAAATCTTTTCCTCTTAAACCGATGGTTGGATCGCTTTAAAATTTGGCGTGCAGGTACCTTGTGAAAACTCAAAATAGAATTCATCAAAATTATGGCACAATTTGCATATTTGTATTTTTGGGCAATTTTTGCCATTTTTGGTAAAAAAAATCTTCTTTGAAACTGTGTATGCCATTACTTTCTAATTGGGTGTGCAGGTTCCTAGGAGTGACCTGAAGATGACTCTGTGAACTCAAGCTGAAATTTGCAAATTTTGTGGTACTTTTTGTCATACTATCAAATTTGGTACATAGGTGAAATGTAGTAGGTCATTCATTCAAAGTCAAGTACTGCCTGTGTGAATGAGCAGATTATGATTGTGCTGTTCCAGGCTGAGGTGCTATTTATAGGAATGATGCAATGTTAGACTGTAATTGATGTTTTAACTGAATTTGACTAACATTGTATGTAACTCTTGTACTGTATAAACCCTATCAATTACCCAGAAAAAAATAATATAATTTTAAATAATTAAATTAATGAGGATATCAACAAAGCCAAAATAATTTTAGTGTAGAATTATTAGAATGTTCAACTTTTTTGACAGTTCATGGTGAAATGCTTACCATCTTGGAGGATTAAAACATGTAAAGGCAACTTTCCTGAATCCCAACTTTGACATATTCTGAACCGTCATATATTGTGCTCTGTATGTTATCTAAAATAAATTGCTCATAATAGTTTGTCATGATAGGTTGGTCAAATAAATAGAGATAGAGAAAGTTCCAATTTCCATTTATGGTTGACTTGGTAAGGATAAAATAAAATTACTTTTTGAGGAAAAAAATAGAGTGATCAATTAAAAGAGTGGTCAAAGTGATAGGGTTTTTATGGTAAAGCTGGACTGTAAGATTCCTCATGTGCTATTTATAGCAATTATGCAATCTGTGTAAACAGTGCAATGAAAGTGTTACATGATTCCTTATAATGCTTTTGATGACCTTGAACTTCTTAAGTTGCAAACATTTGTCTCTTCTGTGTGCTTTCTCTGAGTACCTACAGGCTCAACTTATTCAACAGAACTTACTTGCAATGTTAATTTGAAAGTTAAAATGTGCTTGGTTAATAGGATGAAATACTGATAAAGATAACCAGCTGAAGATTCTTTATAACCAGACAGATATGCTGTTTTTTTATGACGTAAATGTTGATAAGCAAGTCTTGTTTACTTTAATTAGAATGTAATTAACTCTCATTTATATTATTATAAGCTGAAGTATCAAGTTGATCAAGCTAATATTGACAAGTTGGTTGGCTGTTGGAGGTTAAAAGCCGTAAAAATAAATGTATGCATGTATGCATGTCTATCTGTTTGTCTGTCTGTAGACCCGCGTTTTTTGGAGGGTCTATGGTCTGTCTGTATGTATGTATGTATGTATGTATGTATACATATGTACATGTTTGTATGTATGTATGTATGTTAGTTATTATGTGCGGATGTATGTCTGTCACGTTAAAAACTCCTAAATCACAGCACCTCCCATCTTAGTATTTGGTGGACAGGTGCATCGAGGGGTGGAGATGTGAATTTGTTGAAATAAACATGTCAAAGTCAAAAATATGCAAATGAAGGTTAAAAAAGGAAAAATCCTGCAAATTGCTAAAACTTTGTAACCACTGGCCAGATTTGGTTGAAACTTGGTATGCAGGCTCTTTATAGTGACTTAAGTTACATTTCTTCAAATTGTGGTGAAATTTTGAAAGTTGTATTTTTTGGGCGATTTTCCTGTTTTTTGTCAAAAAATCTTTTCTGAAAGCACTCATCCCATTGCCTTGAAAACTTGTATGTATGATCCTAGGGTTGACCTTTGTCATATTTGTTCAAATTGTGGTGAAATTTTCATATTTGTATTTTTGGGGCAATTTTTCCCATTTTTTGTCATAAAATCATTTTTTCCTTAAGTATTTGTTGGATTGCTGTAAAACATGATAGTCTTGATCCTAGAGTTGTTTTCTGTCAGACGTTTAAAAGTCATTATGAGATGGAGCATTTCATATTGCTGGGGTATAAGATTAATTTGGACTTGCAATGGAATTTTCTTAGTCAACCTGTAAGAATGCAATGTCATGTGTGTACTAGTAGTAAGTATCGCTGCAAAATGGGAGGACAGTGTCATTGACACTATTTTTTCTGTTGGAAAAATATAAATTATCTTTGTATCATCTTTGGATTGATTTTATTTGAAAGTATTTACACTCAATTCAACCACAGACCTTTATTTAGGGTTTGTGTTTCAACTTTTGTCTGTGCAATTTTGTGTTTGATATCGTTGTATTTCAGCAATATGAGTGAATCATGGAGGCTTCAGCAATTTCCATAGATTGCTGATTTTCTAAAAGCCAATTTGTGTGTTACATTTGTCATGCAGATATCCAAAATTTTTGCATTCTAGCGTACAAATGTTGACAGCAGAACCGCTCACAGAATCTCAGACCATTTGATGGAAGGTGGGATAGTGTTCATGATTAGGTTGTATAAACTTCTCATGGTTATTTTTTTTTCTCCTTTTAGCATCTCCCGTCCATCTGCCCTTCCCCTTGTCTGCTACTCAAACCCAGTGTCTGCAAGCTTTGGTATTACATCAGTTCCCAGACTCTGAAAAAGGGGTTTCTCTGGCATTAAAAAAAAAACAGGAAAGAGAAACGGCAGGAAGTTGCACAAATGCAGTGTGCAATAGTGTCATTTATTCTGTTTCAGCCCCATGGTCTGAAGTTGTTGTGTTTTGTCATGCGAGATAGGAAGTTCATTCACCGTTGACCCGGTGATGATGTATGGTGTGGTAGATACCCTATAAATCATTTAATATCATATCCACATAATAGAAGTACTAGATAGTTGATTACAATTCTAGTAAAATTCTAAAAATGCAGCCTCAAGCATTTCTTCTGAAGGCAAATGTGTGATATAAAGAAAAAAGATGATTTGATAATGACATTTTCTTAAGGAAAGAACTCCAAAGTACCACGCAGAGATATTATTAACATCGTCTGCAGGAAAGAAATCATCATTTTAAAATGCATTTTTAAATATGCTTTGTACATTGCTTTCATTTATTTCAAATTGTAACCAAGGTTTGTGTGGGCCAAGCTTGAAAAAGCATAAAACAAACAAGGACTTTGATATACAATACCTCAAAGTAATGCTGTAAATCAAGTAACATTTGTTTGTCAAAAAATTTGTTCAGTGCCATGAATAGTTCAAATTTTAGTCTGTTACGAACTGTCAGTATCGATTTTGTATCTGATTGCCGCATTATGTGCAAATTAGTTTCTTTCTTTGGCAGTCAGGTTGTCTTTGCCATTCAGTGAATATCAAATATCAGACCTTATTACAGAGCTTTGCTTGTGAATGGAGTCTCTTTCTTGCTGTGCTCAATTCAGTCTCCACTCTGTTCTGATTTTATGCAACAAAATTGCAGTGTTGACCATAAGCTGATAAAGCTTCTGATTCATTCACTTAGCCATGTTCAGGATGTTGTATTCTGGTATTGTCACAGCCAGCGTAATCTCTACATAATACTTGCATCATTTTCAATTCCTTTTGAAGTGTTTTTGAGCATATTGCTACAGGACTGGACAAAATTCTCATCTATTTTTCTTGACCAAATAGCAGATTAACAAACCCCAATATTTTGTTAAAATTCCATTTTGTGTGTTTTGTTATTCTGTATCTGGTGAGTGAAAATGTCAACTTGCCATGGAATAACAAGATAGAAGAGTTAAAGATTGGATCTAAATTCAGAGAAATACTGCTGTTGAAGTCTGCACTCACTTTGATTTTAGGAAATTGGCCTTTCCAAATGCTGTCGCAGATTTCTATCAAGTAGAAAACCTCAAGTTACCACAAACTTAGAATAAGATGTTCAGGTAGATACTGAGAGTCAGATCTTTGTATTATACATATTGCTGGAACACCTTCCCTCCACCCACTGTGACTGGAAGTATGTTTTGCCTATCTTGCTATATAATGTGAGTTATAAGGATACTGATCCAACCCAGTGCTGCTTGACCAACTACTATTTTCTTCAGGAGGAGACAAAATGTTTTTGTTTCTAGACCAATTCACAAAAGAACATTTTATACTGGTCAGTGATTTTGACCATCTTTTTCCGTGCGACAAAGGAATAAAACATGTCAATTATTATACATGGAGAGTGGTTGTGAGTTTGAAGTTACCACTAATCAGTCACTGCTATTTGTGGAAGACCAACTGTGAAATGTATATCTTGCAGAGAACTTTGATTTAATAAAATTTAGAAGTTTAAGAATGAGATCTTTGTGAGATTGTGTTTTATGTAGTTGACTGTGTATGATGCGTGACTTAACTTCATCTGTGAGTTTTAGATTTGTGTAGAGTCGTCATGGCAGTTGGTTTCCAGTTCTTTTCAAGAAAGGATATCACATTTTTGAATTTTTTTTGACAATAGGAGAGCAGAAAATATCGACACTCAGAATTTTTAACCTTCGAAATTACTTTTCATTTTTACTATTTTTTTCATTTTTTCAATGATTAGTGACTTGCTGAATATTTTTTTGTCTGTTTTTTTCTTTTTTCTTTTTCTTTTTCTACTTCAGCCAAGTATTTGGAGAGACTTTTCGGAAATTTCACCTTGAACTTCTTTAAACCGAAGATTTTGCTGGGAAAGTTTACAAAGGTAATTGGTAAAACATTTTTTTGTGTGCAATCTTTTTACACTTTTAAGACTTTCTGGAATCTGATCACAATTTTTTTTTTGACTTTTTAAATATTGATGTATTTTATTGTTCACCTTCTGCACCAAATATTTGTTTTACTTGGTGTGTGCAGGGTTTGAAAAATATGGTTTGATCTCATCTCTGTAAAGAAATGACCTATGAATGACTGCAAATGCGATGGACAATGTCATATTTTCAAATTTTCAATACATGTATGTCAAATATTGTGTTGCTAAAAAAAATAGTGGTTGCTATCAATAGTCATCTTGATGGAAAAATGTACTTTCAGGTTTTCAATATTTGAAAATACCAGTAGTTGACTTAACAGTCATTAAGACTAAGAGTGAAGATTGCTTGATAAAAAAATTGTTGGCATTTTTTTTGCCGGTTTGATATTGAAAAGGAAGAGTAATGCCAGTTCATGAGCAAAAAGAAATGCTATTGTTTTCGCATCTGTAATCTTAGAGTTTGGACCACACTCATATTTTTCAACCCCCTGCCTGGTGTGCTGCGTCTTGTGTATAATTTCAATAGATAAATGCCTTTGGTCATGACATGCAGCAAGTCAAGTGTAGTTAAATCTGACGTGTACAGCATTGTAATCCCCTATCGCCCAGCTCTCTTATTTTTCTTGTTGGTGGGCATGCAGTAGGGCACAGTGAAAATTAGTGGACACAGCGTTTTGCAGTAGACTGTTGAGTAGCAGAGAGGTAGCTTGAAAACAGCTGGATGACCTGCAGAAAAAATATTTTCATTCATTCCAAGGATTTGTGTCCATTAATTTTCACTCCTCTCTGAAGTAGTTTATATCACATGATGTGTAAGCCAATACCTTTTAATGTTTTCCATCAAAATACCCCCTTCCCCTTGTCCGGGTTGGCGGTCAGAATCACTGGAGCGCTTCCAAAGGAATGTTAAAGCATCTTCCAGTCATGGGATGCTGATGTGAGGCCTGTATTATGTACTGGAGAGACTAAGGAATTTCTCCTGAGTGAAGTCTGAGAATTGGAAGAATGGAAGAGGTGTTTCTCCTCTTTGGTAAATAAGTGGGTATCAAGACTGGCATACAGTGAGAATTGACCCTTTGACAGCTTAATTCTACTCACAAAAATTTTAGTGCAACAATTTTTGAATTTTTCTGTGATTTTTGGCAAGTTTTGGACCAATGGACATAACTTTCCTTGAGCTATAGTTTTTCATCAAAATTTTCGGGAAATTCTAAAAAAAAATTTCTTGAAACTCCAAAAAATTGTCTGCTTTATATTTAATTATCATAGTACTCTAGGGGGTTTCTTAACCATCTTTGGGCTTTGCTTATCCTTAACATATTGGGAATTCAATCTGGTGGAAACTCGTGGTAGCAAATCTAGTGCAAGTAATGAAGGATAAGGGACGCAGCCACTTATTTAGATAGGATTTTCTCTGTAAAGACATGAGGCTTCTTTGTAAGGACACCAGACAAAATCTTGGCGTAAAGAAAATTACACAGGTCAAATATTTGTGCAGAAGTGTATTTTTCAATGGTGGGTAAAGGGTCACTGACTGTCCAAAGAAACTAAACAATACTTGGTTGAGGAAGGGAAACTATACCCATTTGATTGTTCAGATGGTCTCATTGGAGTTTGCATGTTTGCATATACAGCAGGCTTTATCTGTAAAATAATGTTTGGAGCGTGAAAATTGGTTTGAATGCGGAAAAAGGGAACTATTGATGAATAGTATTATGTGAAGGTGCAAAATCATAGCATTTGGAAATTGTGGGAAGGAGAATTTCAAGACATCAAAACTAGCTCTTTTGACATCATTAACCCTCTGAGTGCTGTAATTTAACCCACCAAAATTCCATAGCAATGTTTGCCTATTTTTATGAATTTTTCTGTAATTTTTTGATAATTTCAGACCAAATTGACATTGACTACAATGTTTGAACAAAAATTTGGAAAAAAATGAAAAAAATTGTCTGCATCTGAAAAAATACTATTCAGATCATATTTCATACAGCCAACAAATAAGACCTCGGCACTGAAATATGGTTGTGACCTACATAGACCACATTTATGATTTGATATCAGATTTATGTTGAATCCATTTCTGGTGCACAAGCTTTTCCCATTATTTTATGAAGTGGCAACTCTGTAGTTTCAGAATTCACTTTCTGTTCCAGAAAAGTTGAGTGTGGAATTCTGCATTTCAGTCAAACTATAATTAGTACCGGATTCTTCCTAATTTCATTTGCAATACTTTGGTACAGCCAAGGCTTTTTTTTCAAGAGAAATATTTGTCATATCTCAAAGGCAAAGAAGGGCCAGGGAGGAAGTAAAACACGTATTTTCATAGACATTCAGACAAACTGTTCACTGTAAAATTAGACCATTCTATTGATATGTAACTCGGATAAGTACTTGGCAGCTTGTACTTTGGTCAGTACAGGGACATGACTCTATGGCTAAAATATTCTTGTTCCACTGAATAAATATTTGTCACAATGTTCCACTTGAGACTGCTATTAAATATCAAAGATTTATCAGGTGTTGTATGTTGATGGTCAAAGTTTACCTGCGTTTTACCTGGTGACTATTACTTTCCTCAATATAGCTTTGGCTGTATGTGACAAAAAAAGTTATTTGGCAATGAAGGGATTGAATACCTTGTGTATTGCTGCTGATTTTGTGATAGATTAAAGTCCTTGTTGCGAACAAGTTTAGCAAATGACGTTTGTTGTAACATTGACAATTCAAGTTGAGTGATCGGTTTGATAGTTTTGCTCTGAGGCGCGTTTCTCAATTTCCCCACGGTAATGAAGCCATTTCCAAACAGGAAATTGGCTCCAAGGATTCAATGTGAATTTCAAAGTCCCTGCGCAAACAGTCTTCAGTCCAGCGTGTGACTGTCAGTGGGGGAAAAATTAATGCTTTAAGTTGCTGGGTGTTACCAGACATCTCCAAACATGCCAAAGTTTTATGGGCATTTTTGTCGGCTTAATGAAAGAATGTCCCATGTGATTGTAGGGTATATCGCTCTATGGAGAACAATCACTTAATACATTTATGGTGTTTCTATCTGCAATTTTACATGGTTTCAATGTCAAGTTTCTTTCATTGACTGGCCTGATTATCACCATAATTTCATTTAGGATTTCACTTTTACTGCTGAACTTGTCCATACTTGTTCTCACCCCGTCTTCAGTTTTGCCGGTATCTCCGGTGTGAACATCTCCTGTATGAACATCGACAGATGTTAAACTGCTGAACTCTTTGTTGCATAATGTATTCTGGATGTGTGTTGTTCTGTCTATCCCTGTGCAAACATGCTTGTTTCAGACGATGGTAACCATAAGTGGCAAGTTATAGGTTATGCATCAGCAGAAGGTTACAACTCTATCTGCAATCTATACTGTAATGAGAGCAAAGAGTCAATAAAAGCAGGCAAAATAGTTCCGTTGCTTAGATTTGGATGGTATTGAAAAACAAACTACCTGATTTTGACTTTCTTTAATACCAATTTGCTTCAAAGCAGGCAAACAGGAAAGTATAAAATTTTTTAAGGCTAGTAGCTTAAACTTTTGATTTTTGTACTATTTTGGTTTTGTAGTCAAATGAAATTATTGTGCTACTACCCAAAGTGTGTTGAAGCAGCCACTATTTAGTTTGTCAAGACAGTGTCTATATGTGTAAAATGCACTGCTTTCGTTAACTATTGAATTATAGTCTGGACCAGAATTCACCTGTCAACATTATAAACAGTGCAGTCCACTCCTGAGAAGGCTGAGTTGACAGGCTCAACACTGTAACTCAATATGCACTGGGTAGTAGAACGAGAAACTGCAGTGGACATTACAAAGCAAAAATAGTGAAAAAAATAAAAACTTACAGCTAGTTGCTCTTTAAAGGACAAAATCAATGAAAAGTTTCAGATATTATTAACACATTTATGACCTTTTGTTGATTAAATAAACCATATCGAAGTTTGAAATTAAGTCCTAATTCAAGGCAACTACGTGTAATCACCAGCAATTTTACCAAGTGTACAAGATCCTATCAACACTGAGATTCAATGAAATAACCCAGCAACATTTGGTTCATAGCAATGAAATGTCCTTGTCTAGTCTATCATTACATTGACAATAATCCAGGCCATTGAGGCTAGGAGAAATTTTGCTAGAAATATAGAATGCATGGATTAAAACTTCTGACACAATGTTGCCAGTATTTTCCCAGTTTGCAATTTAAAATCCAGCAGCTGAAAACTTTAGATGTGATGCCGCCAGCATATATATTAAACCTCACTTTGCAAAATTTAGCAGCTTATATCTTTTAATTCACTACTGCCAGTATCCCCATTTTGTCAAATTAGTCAGCTTATACTGTACTGGCTACAATGCCAGTGAATTTGCATTTATATTCCACCCTGGTAATTTAATATCTACTGTGAACATACTTGAGCAGGAGAATCAATAAAAAGACCTTTTATCAGATGTTTTTGGTTGAAAGCTCAAAGTGAGATCTGTTATGGTAGTGTTACAATTTTAGGTCGCTTGTGAAATACAATGTCCACAATTATAATAAAAAGCTGTGAGAAATGATAAAGTGCTGGTTTGATGTTACATACAATCAGCTGTGTGTTTTCAAAGTCTAACTTATCTTCTGCATCCTGCTGTGACAAAAACACTCAACTTTGTTACTTGCACAGTTTCGGTTTAACCTCTATTACCCCCGACGCAGTGGTATGACCCCCATTGTTTTTGCAAGTTCAGCAAAGGCGGAACCACGCTCAGGAAGTCTGGCCTGGTCCAGAAGGCCATGCCAACACAGAGTCTGGTGACTACTTCAACTAAGATCGAGCAATTTCACGGTTAATCAGGAATGTAAAAGTGCAGTGACCTCAGTATTTGACCGCTGTCATGCCTTGAATAATTATCAATTTTATTCCCCAAGTTGAAACCATGTTAAAATGCTATATTATATTTAACTTGTCTACACCACCAGTGTTTGTAATATCCCATGCTATCATTGAGAACTGAATTTTTATAAGTATTCTGTCATCAATAATGACACTTCGTATCGGACACATTGTTTATGGAGAGCAGAAGAGGAAAATGCAATATTTTGAAAAACGAAAACAATAAAATATCCAGAATTACAGCTAATTTCCCTCTAAAGGGTGTATGCAACATATTTTATTCATTGTCACTGTATATAAAGTTGTGTAAACAATAAAAAGATTTCCGTTCATGCTGACAAGGTTAAAAGAAATATGTTTCTAATATTCTTCAATGTGACATGATATCCCTGTCATACTTTTAGAAATATATACGCTTGATAGAAAATAAATGTGATGTTTATACAGTGGAGCTCTATTTTACTTGACTGTTTCTTTTTTATGGGTTCAGTTTTTATGAGGCAAAATATTTGTAATGAATTTATGTCATAATTTATGGGCAACTTGGATTACAAAGAATGAAAAGAGCCTCTAGTTTACAGAGAAAGGGATGAATATATAAGGTGTCTATGGAAAAAAAGAAATTAGAGAAGCTTGACGCAAAAAAAGAATCCATGGTCGTTTGCTGACGCAGATACAACTTGCGACATATGCAGTCTGCAGTGGATTGTTAATTAGGTAACGTTGCTGGTTATTGGATCAAGGTCTGCCGTCAGTCTCTTTCTTACAGCTGGTTTCTAAATGGATCAGCATGGAAGCAGGGTGGGCATTGTGTAAAAAAGGTCAAAAGTTGCAGTATAGGTCACTGCTGAAATTGTTTTGCAGGTTTCTAATGATCTCACCGTGGTTTCAGTGGACTCTTGGGGTCACAGATGTTGTTCTCATAATTTTGTATCCTGTCCCTCTGAAACAGAATTCCAGAGTGTCAAGAAAGATGTAACAGTTTTTGATTAAAAATATTTTGAAACTGGCAAACAAAATATGACCTATGCCTGTCATTATTGACTTTCATACTATAGTTAATTGACTTGTTGACATTTTCTGCAGTAGTTCAAGTAACTTTTGTTTACTTGATCAATTTTAGACCACGTTTGGAGGAGCTTTTCTTTTCTGTTGTCCAACTCTACCTGGAAATGAGACAGATATGACGTATAGGTAGTATGTCAGTAGAATTCAGAAGAAAAACAGAAGTTTGTGTGCTGCTGTCGTACAAATTGTCTTGAGGCCTTGTTTTTAATTCAATCCATGGTCGATCATGATATGATGTGAAGCCTAGGGTCAATTAGCTTGCTTTCATGCATGTGATGAGGAAAACAGAATTTTCAAGCAATCTGGATATTTCTTCCTCTCTCCATAATATTTCCTCAGTTTGAAAATGGGTCACCTGTAGCCTCAATCTACCATCTGAATCACAGAATTTTGTTTCTTTGGAAGACTTATTTAAAATTCAATTACTGTAGAGATTGAGTTTCTTCACCTCTTTCCTCTCATAAAATAATGGAAAGAAATTCGGCAGGGAATATTTTCACCGTCCCGACATGGGTCAGATTAATATTATTGCCTTCCAAGTAGTTTCCGGTGGGGTGATGAAATTTCTTTCCTCATAGTTGTAAGATGTAGAGGTCAAAATTTTGGTAATATTCACATTTAGGAAAAAATATGCGGCACATTAGTTTACCGAGACGCTGTGCATGGTTCATTGGATGGGCTTGTAATAACTTTCTCTCTATTTGACTCCAGTATTACTTACAAATGTCAAGCGTAACAGCGTAATAGCAAGTACATTGATTAGTGCTAACATCCCTTGAATATGTGTTGAGGCAGAAGTCTTGATCTGTAGACTTCATATAAATTTAGTGATTAGCAGAGGCCGAGCTGCCGTGGGCAGCTGACAGCTTTGCAGTGCTCCACAGGAGCTCTAAACCAGCGTGAGTTCGATCAAAGATACATGCATAACCAGCTCTGCGGCGGATACTTCTCTCTGACAATTCAGCCTGGGAAAGCCAAGCAAATTGACTGCTGTGTAATTTGTGGCATGCGGCATCAAATAAAGGCCCAGTGCCTACTGAAATTGTAGTGCCCGAGTAAAAATTGAGGTTTGTTAAAGCATGAATTGTAATACGATAACTTAGTACTCCCGTTTCCAAAGCCCTAATAACTACCATCGTGACATAAGCCTAGCATATATATAGACGTCAATCCACTGGCGCATGCTGTCCATGATGAGTAATGCAAACTGGATGAATGTAGCTATTGCCACAAGAAATGAAATTTAGCATTGCATTAAATGATTACAGATATGTTAATTTGCAGACATAATATTGAATGCGTATTCCTCTTTTGATAAGGAAAGTATTTTTTTGACTGGTAGGGCAAATTTGCAGATATTGTGGAATGCTTTAATTGTACACTTTTCCATTGGAAGGGCAAAAGCGTTGAAAGAACACATAGTGAGGAATTGCCAGTTTCTGCTCTTATAAAAGAAACTTTTTGATTGGATGGGCAAGAGCATTGAAGAAGAAATCTTTGATTCACCGTTATAAAAAGCCTGTAGTCAATAGATGACACGATTACTAGGTTGTAATGGGCATGCAGCAGTTTAATAAAAGGGACCCATGATAAAAAGAACCGCACAGAGGTCATAAAAATCCAATGTTATGTGTAGGTGTGTAAAAACTGTATGGTTTTCAATTGTTCCTGTGGTTGTTACTGAGTTTTAAGGGGCTTAACTCTGAAATGCAGGCTGTGGAGAATTGTTGATTACGGCTTGCATGTCTCTCTCGTTCAGGAGGATTTCTGACATATTAAACGATGATCAGCAGTTTTGTTTTCAAATGTGTGTTGCCATGACACTTTGCATATCATTGATTTCGCGCCAAATGTGTAACAGCCAGCCAGTAACATAGAAGGTTATTTTGTGTGTTTTCACTGGTATTTCATCAAAATATCAGTGTGTGTAATCTGCTGTTGTGAACATGTTCTCAGTATTAGTGAATTTTTCTTGGCTTGGAAAATGACTTAGTCTTTTCCTATTTGTTTAATTCTATGGAGTAGAACAGTTAAGGTAGATTACATTCCTTGTATACATCTAATAGGCTTTAACAAACAAAAATTTAACTTTTTAAAATTATACATGAAATGTTTATATTTTGTGTATGAATTCTGAACAAATTACTTACACCCTAGCATTCATCCCCGTAGTTACAACACATGTCATAGACTAAATTTTTTGTTTCATTTAGAAAAAACAACAGCGATTACCCATATATGATTGTACATGATAATTCAGATTATAGAGCTCTGGTAATGTAACTAGAGAAAAATATATCTTATTGACATATGGAATAAGGCATGGCCCTGTCATTTCACATTGTCACCCATATAAGAAATTGATCATCCCTTATCGACTAAATTCGTAGAGCAGTGAAATCCTAGCCTACAGATAAGTTCCTTTGTCAGACTATCCTCTTATATTCCTTTCATACAGATACTATTCAATATCTACGTTTTATTAGTTTTAAGTAACTTATTTATGATCACATTAGTGGTCATTCTACTCTCCATGAGCAGATGGACTGAATCAGAGAGTCACGGAATATGTTAAGTCGGAATGAGCAATAATGTTTCACTGAAATATGGAGTTGTGCATATGTTATCTGGGTGTCAGTAGTTTGGGATATTCTGTCATTGATGACTTTTGGTGCCGGTTTGAAGGAATCTTCAGAAAATTAATGTCGATGAACACAATAAAAATCAATTGATATGCTAAAGTTCTTGAAGTTGCTCTTTCACCCAGACAAGCCCATAATCACTGACAACCATGCTGTGCTCAACGGGTATTTTGACGTTACGAACAATTAACATGTAGGAATAATGTACATACAAAGATTGAGCTGTAATCACACATTTCCCACTCTAAGTTTTTAATCCCAGAGCTGATTGTGACTTTACTTTTTATGATCACACACACACACAGAGCTTAGAAAGAGACAATTTTACAGTGGTTAGTGTTGGATATTATAAAGTGATTTATTTGACCATTTGTTGTTTGTGTTGTTGACAACCCGTCTGTATGCTTGCACTGTTTATGTCTGGGGAAATGTATATTTGGGGAAACTTTCTTCTTTTGCTGAGTAGTTGCTGTATATATTCCAAGTTTACAGTGTTCTGGTATCCGCCACTGCAACTATTACAAAAACAAGAAACCTGTAAAAGAATGAATAAGTCAGATCCAAAAATTTTGCAAAGCAGTAATGACAAGAATGTGAAAAACAGCTCTAGTATTTTGTGCAATGACAAACACAGAATAGTCCTCTCACTGATTACATGAAGCTTTTCATGTCAAAGTGAGTTACTGATGGCATTTGTGGCTGATGCCACCCTGGACGATACATTTGTCGATGCTTGCAACACAAAGCACTAAACTTTTGTAGCAACATGGACTGTATCACGACAGTGTGATACAAAATGTATACAAAGCGTGAAACACATTACGTTTTGAATCAAGTGTATATACAGCAGCAATGCATTGTGGGATAAGTTAGAAAGAGGTCATTGAACTCAATTTCTGCAGAAGCAGTCAAAATGGAAATCATCAACCCTGAAGGTGTTTAAAATTCTAGACTTTACCTTCTGTATTATCACAGTGGGAACTTTGATCCTGGCTGACATGTGCTTGCCCATGAAGTGTGATATTTCAATTGGAGAGCAAAAAGTTCAATATGCACACTGTCTGGTGTGAGAGTAATTGATCAACATGGCTACTGGAGGAGATGCGGCGTCTAAATATTTTCCACGGACTGAATTTAGGAGATAATCATCCGACTTTTAAAAGCCACTCGGCCCGATATTGCGGCGAACTATTAAAAGCAGCACAGCTGATATTGCATTAAGAGTTATAGAGGCAAAGTGGCTGTCCCTAAGAAATCAATCTACGCAGCTTAACAAATGTGTGGGCAGCCTCTTGTCAGTGTTAGGAATATCTCTTTGGCGGCCAAACCTTTGTGAAATGTCCAGTGGGTGTGCTTGGTGGACCGTTTCCAAATATGTGAGAGGTACAACCTCACCAGCGAAAAAGGAATGTAATATGGTATACTTCAAAGAACGCAAATGATATGGAATGCTTTCATAGAATGCGAATGATATGGAATACTTCCATAGAATGCAAATGATATGGAATACTTCCATAGAATGCAAATGGTATGGAATACTTCATAAAATGCAAATGATATGGAATACTTCCATAGAATGCAAATGATATGGAATACTTCCATAGAATGCAAATGATATGGAATACTTCCATAGAATGCAAATGATATGGAATATTTCATAGAATGCAAATGATATGGAATACTTCCATAGAATGCAAATGATATGGAATACTTCATAATATGCAAATGATATAGAATACTTCCATAGAATGCAAATGATATGGAATACTTCCATAGAATGCAAATGATATGGAATACTTCATTGAATGCAAATGATATGGAATACTTCCATAGAATGCAAATGATATGGAATACTTCCATAGAATGCAAATGATATGGAATACTACATAGAATGCAAATGATATGGAATACTTCATAAAATGCAAATGATATGGAATATTTCATAGAATGCAAATGATATGGAATACTTCATAAAATGCAAATGATATGGAATACTTCATAAAATGCAAATGATATGGAATATTTCATAGAATGCAAATGATATTATGGAATACTTCCATAGAATGCAAATGATATGGAATACTTCCATAGAATGCAAATTATATGGAATACTTCATAAATCAGTAGCTTGCACAAATGCAGTTTGTCTCATTTTGCAGATGAGAAAGTCATTTGAACATTTTTCAAAAAAACAAATAACAAAAGAATAGAAGTTGCAATGTTATATCTCTCCTGTCTGTTCTAAAAGGTCCGAATGGTTTTGGAAATTATGGGTCAACTTCAAGATATATGACAAAATATTTCAGGAACTTTCCCAAATCCTTTGCAATCTGAATCACTCCAGAGATGGGTAGAATTCCTTTTTTAGACACACAGCTACATTGTACTTACAAAATGATTTACTGCTGCCATGGAAAAGAGTGTATCATCTGTCAATGGTTATTGAAAATTGCAGACAAGAAAGAAGCATGGTATGCCTCCAAGCCGTACTATGATTCAGCATTATCCTGGGGGAGACGCATATATTCTTACCTATTCTAAAAAGCACCCTAAGACAGCCAAAATTAGCACCATAACCACCAGTGGTGATGTAGTATTTTTGGCAGTTGTTGTTGATAACTACTTCACTGCTGAGAATCACCATGTTTCTGTATCACGTCAGTCTGATGCCCATACCTCTCCCAGATTTGTCTTTCATTGTAATTGGTAAAACTGCAGCTGAACACTTCTCTTCTAATTTGTGTTATTCTCCACTGCACAACTATTACAGCGCAGTTTCATCTCTCAGTAACTATGGCAACCCTGATCACCGTGGTACCATTTGGACCTTTCAGCTTAAACATCACGCTGCTCGCCCTCTCCGTAACTACAGCTCATAAAGTTAGGCAAAATTAATGGATAAAAAATATCGTCAATTGCAAAGTACAATTATTTTAATGTACCCCTCAACTGCAGATGTTGTCCACGGTGTACATGTGTTCGTAGTTTTTTTTCCCTGATGGAGGCGGCAAAGTTTAAGCAGGAAAAATTCCATCCATTTGATGATTTCATGGATGTAATGAATTTTTTGCAGAATGGCAATTTATGATATCTTTTCAAAGAATGTCTGCCTACCAAATGGGTCTGTTCTCTAAAACATTACTGTTTTGTGTAAATGATAAAAACTGATGAGTTCATTTACCCTGATTAAAGACAATCTAATTTGTTATTTTGAGCTCAAAATGTTAGGTAAGTGTTTTGCCATTTGTCCCAAACCACCAGGAACTTTTGAGATTTTTGTGAAAAAGTATTAAATTTGCGAAATGTGAGGTTGATCTGAATTGTGTGAATTGGGCGTGTTCCTTCTCTCTTTCTAATGTCAGTACCATGGTATAATAATTCGTTGCAGTTATGTGTGTACTGAAGTAAATTAATGTCATAGCTGCATGCAGCTACAACAGAGACTGCCACTGAAAATTCTGACAAATTTTATCAGTATTTGCTTTTGCCATCGGACTTAAGACGCTTTGAGGTAGCATTTTTCAAATAGACAACTCTAATGGTTTCATGCCTGTTCAGCTTCAGACCAATGGTTGAAGAGTTTCCACTGGAGGAATGCAGCTGTTTGTAACCCATCATGCAATATTTCATCCTTCATAACAGCTGTCTCTGTTTACGCAGACTGCTCTTTGGGCTTCACGCTTTACTCTCTTCTGGGAGAAGTATGGATCTCAACGAAATGACAGGATATGTATAGAGGCTATCAATACATGTGAAATGCAGAAGGGATGTCCTTCCTTTATGGGGATAATGAGTTACATCAAAAGTTATCAACTTGGAATTTCTGCTGCATTCCTGATAGTTTATCCTTCGGAAGGAACTTCCCAATTTTGCCTTTTTACTGCTTCATGATTTCCTCATACTGTGAAGAAACACATCGTATAACATAATATCGTGACTTACAATTCAAATGTAAACAATTACAGTGTATTTCAATATGCTTTGTAGGGTAGAACAAGAAAATGCGGGTGACATTAAAACAAAAATAGCGAAACAATCATCAAAATTACAGCCACTGGCCCTTTAATCAGCACTATAAACTCACATGACCCAAGCAAATACCAGTGCAAGTACTTCAAGCCTACATAACAAATACGTGAATGAGATGACAAAATATGAAAAATAAAAAATATCACAAATGCAGAAGGAATAATACCATGGCAATTTATATTGACAAGATTTCAAACCAAAAATAATTTTCATTGCCTGAATATTGTTTAGATCTGGTGTGAGAGACCCATACCACGATTTCTGCATACCCCACAGTGCTCCGGGTTTGTTTCCCAGTACTGTAAAGGTTTAGGTACATTTGTATTAGCAGTTTACATGAAAATATTCCGTGAAATCTGCATGCATAGTCTGGTGGTGCAGTCACGATATTGTAATCCCTGGTGTGATAATATCCGGAGACAAAAAATGCGACACAAAGCAAATATAAAACAAGTATCTACTATTATGAAATATTTGCTCAACCTTATGAATTATGAGAGGTATGACAAGTCTTTGTGATGTGGAATATTTTCTTGTTTCATTCATACCTAAATTTCTACTCTCTGACATAGATTTTTCACTGCAATGGTTGATATTTATTGAGTAGGTTGGCAGCCAGGTTATTTTTATTTACTTAAACTAAGTGCACACAAGTTCCAACACATGGCGCTGACGTCAGAAAAAGTGCAACAATTAGAGTCCATTTCACAAAGAATGCTGTTTATTGATGTTGTTGAAATTGATCTCAGATATCAGTGTCGCCAGTTGCTGATGCAGGCCAACTTTTTGAAACAGAATACATAATAGTGCCTGTTGCTGTAGTCGAACACATCCACACAGGTACAGACTCATAATTCTGTGTATAGGGTGCCTTTCTAGTACGCCAATTGATGCCTTATAAAACAGATAGATCTGCAACAGGTTGTGATTGTGTCTTGTGAAGGGGATCAGGTGGGCCAGAGAAAATTGAATGATACTACCTAACAAGCAGGGTCCCTCAGTGGAGGGATTGTGTAACATGCTTGCTGTCACTCATATTTGCGGAGTACAAATATTTCAGGGTTCCAATGAATGAGGGGGTTGTGTACCTATTTGCAAAGTACCTGTTGAATGTTTACCCATGTTGGCTCAAAGTATATTTATCTAGCAATTGAGAGGCTGCCTTATGAAAATACCAGACAGTCTATCCGGCTTTGTCCACTTGTGTAGGATATCAGACCAATACATTTACTGTGAGTTGAAGCAACAAAGTGTGTTCATGTGGAACTTGTGAAAGTATATGCTTGCCGTTTCAAAGATATTGATCTCCCCGGCTTCAGTTGACATGTTGTGTTTGAGCAGTTTGTAAAGCTACGCCCATACTGACAAGGCCACATGTTGCCATCAGAAAACTTGAAAAGTCTCCCAGGCACACACTCCACAGTAATCTGATCTGTGGGTTTCTTCAATCAGTTATCGATGAATTAGCTTGTTTCTGAAACTGAGACACCTCTGCATTTTGAAAATTCCACAACTTCAGAGTGAGGTAGTGGAACATGCTGGATTTTTCACCGAGCTACACCAGTACTGAGGTTTGAGATAATCCTAGAATTTCTGTGCAGGCTGATCATTCTATGTAAACCTGGCTGTATTTCTTGTGAAATGTATTTTTGCCACCCAATGCGTGTATAGATCAAACAGCAAGCTGAAATAATGAGAAAATGAAATTTGATTCCGTATGTGTAGTGTTCACAAGAATTGGCCAAATCTTGCAATACTTTGATATTTTACCTTCCCTGGCAATAAACATTGTACAAATTATTTTCCTTTGGAAATGCATGTCTATCAGCTGATGATAATTTTATGTTATCAAAACCTTTCACAAGATATTGGCTTACAGCAGACAGAATGTCAGACGAGACTGAATCTATCATGAAGATATCATTGAATCTAATATGAAGATATCACTCAAAATGGTCATTTCAGATGAGAAATTTGCTCGTTACTGAGAAAAAAATCATTTTAGGAAAAGTTTTATCTTGTAAAGGGATCCACTCGATTGCTTTCCGGCAGAGGCTTGCTCTGTACAAGTGGATAAACTTTTGACTTTTCATGGTTCAAATAAACATTGTGCATGGTGTCAGTCATATAAGGTGTCAGCTGCCTAGAGGCAACATCTTATGTAGTCTAGTATACATACAGTTATTGAAGGCGCTTTTCTATTTGGAGTAGTGTTAAGTTAGTATGGGATTGGACGTCTAGCTACTAGACTATCTTTTAAAGCTTTCTCTGAAATACAGACATCATGTTGAACCAATCCGCTGAAACCACTCGTCACAGTCTGTTGGTCTGTCTGGTTGATTTGGCGGCGAATGAGTTGAAGTCAATTCGTTTTGGCTGTTCATTTTATGTCTATACCACCCTGAAAGCCAACAGTGAAAGAAAACATCCACGGTTTAGCTGAAGTAATTTCTGTCACGCTCTAAAAAAAGAACTGTACTTTTGTGCATTCCAGGAGGTTTTCAAACACGTTTTACTAGTCTTCAAGCATGATTAGTCAACAGCGTAAATTTTAAATTGAACATGTGACTGAGAATAAACTGCAATAATGCTTTCTATTGCCTGTTTCTATACAAAGGCAATTCTGATGTCTTCGGTTTGGATTCCTAGGAAACTACAGTCATTGGTCATGCTGGTTGCTGGCAAAATTGCTGTCATTTTGTGTGTTTTCTGTGTGTGTGAATTACACTTCCAACTGGTATTTACACATGGCCGTGATACCTTTTTTGTTCTTTTAGGATGCTTGATGTTCTTTTGTTTTCGTAAAAGTGTTATAATGACCCACCTCTTTTACTGTTTCGGTGAGAGAATGTGTGAAGTTTAATAGTAATGATGTACAATAATGTGCAACTTTCTAAGGTTTTTCACTGATACTTTTTGCCTGTAAGAAGCTGAGATAGTATTTGACTTTATAGAGGTGGACTGCTTGATATCTTTGGTTAAGGTTGGCTCGGTACAGTGATTTTATAGGGGACTTTTCAACTTTCCTAATAAAATCTTTTGTTTTTCATCCTTGACATGTTTTTTCTCCCCTTTCAATTTTGGCTTGGCTGTTACAAAGACGTACCTTTTTTATACCCAAATATCTTCTCAGCTCCCCTGTTGAATATCGAATAACCTCCCAGGGCCAGTTTTCAATAAAGAATCTTGCCAGTTCACAGATCATGGGAAAGTATTTGTGCAGTGCTGAATGCGTGCTGCAAAAGGAAACCATGTGTTGATTTGTGCAAAACAACAATACACAAGTAATGCTGAGCAAAGATGATTTAGTGTTAGCCGTACCATTGGTATAAGTATAAGGGAAGACTTGCTATTCAATTGCTTGGAAATATGACCAAGCCCTTGATTTTGTAGTATGTATCCTGGACGTGTATCACTCTCTGCATAAATTTATTTAGGTTTTTTGAGCTAGAAAAAGAAAAAGATATTGTACAGCAAGTTCCGCAGAGTGTATTCAAAACTTTGTCATTTCCCTGTTGTACATTGGTTGCCTGATGACTGCACAGTACACAGTCGGCATCATGCATGGCTGGCTACCTAATGACACATGTGTAGTACATTACAATCAAACAACCAGTCGGTGGAAAACACATTGGAAAACCATGCTGATAGCTCAGCATTCTGATGATTAATGATATTGTACTGCACAAGACGTTGCATACAGAATTGTTCAGAATGATCACACGCAAGTCTTTTTTTCAAACAAACATCGTGAGGAACATTTGTCTGTAAATAGTGTGTTATTGTTACTTCCACACGTGTTGGACAGAGTTTGTCTGATAGAGAGACAAATTGGAATTGGTGTTCTTGATGAAAAAAAATGACGGAATGTCTCAAAGAGAAAATGTGAAGTTTACAATAATAATAATGAATAATTGCAATATAGAGGTTAATATGTTTGTTGTGTATGTATAATGTATGTATGGTTACAGTATGGATCACAAAAATCATCAGTCTCCACAAATCAGATTTCCAGATGATAAAGTGGGACCCCTTGTTCACCTATCACACTCCCCCCAAGGAGAAACATGTGCAAATGGCCCCGTTCATACTGTTTTGTACAGGGCCATGATCCCAGTCACCTTTTTTGCATCATTTGGCGTCAGCTGGCAAATCCATAGTTTGGAAGAAGATAAAATTTCACACCATAATAACTTTTGTCAGTCATTAAAGTCTAAGGTAATGGGAACAGGAGCAGAAGCTTTGCTATTGTAATATGTGTAGCTCTCTCACTTGACATCACAAGAGTCGTCTCGTCAGTGTCCATACTGCTGTGTCCTAATCAGTGATATACACCGGAAAAAAACTACTGCCTGGGGAGGAAAAGAGGATTTCAGGAAGCCTTTCCGAGGAAAAGAGTCAAAGTGTGCTGACAATGATAACCAGGGTCAAGTTGTGTTACGAAGTTCGGAGTGATGATGGCCTTATCAAACTGAATGGAATGGAGTGTGATTCTAAAGGTTGTCAAAGTGCCAGTAAGTCAGCGTCAGATTCTAAGGTCACCGTAAGATGTCATGTAAAGTCTTCACCGTGTTTCACACAAGATTTTTCCCCATTACTCTTGCCTTGTTTTGAATCCCTGCATGCTGGGTCTACATGCAAAGTAATTATTAGGAGGAAAGACCTGCAGCCAGTATTAGCAAACCTGGTTTCTGGCGTCTCCAAGGTCAGAAATCTTACAGAAGCAGCTTTTCCCTGGTAGTGTATACGTAAGGTCTATGGAAAATAGATGTCAGATGTATGGGAGTTTATCACCACGGGGTACGTCATGTAGTAGTGTCTGTCAGACAATTTGCCTCAAGTTCAACATCACCCAAGCTGATTGCATTGACGGAAATGAAAGAAATGGAAAACTGTTGCTGTTCACTTAGAGATACCTTTATCATGTACTCTAAAGTTGCTCTTGCCCTGTGGAGGAGCATTTGATTTCTGGGTAGGTGTCCTTTCCTGATAAACACCGTGCAATCTGAAATTTTGATTCCCTGTGCAGTGCCATCAAGTATAGTAAATATTATGCCACAAGTCAATATAGCCACCATGTTGTTAAACGAATTCCAACTAACAGAAATATTCAATCCAAAGCATAGAGGAAAAAGAGGGCTTGTGTTACTTATAGCAGTGTACCCATGCTGTTCCGCTATTAGGGTTGTATTTTTCTTACTTCTGAGGATTCTAACACCTTTAGACCAGGATGATGATGTAAAAATATGCAAAAGTGTCTTTCAAACTCTGATATAACCTTCGAGTTTGACCCACATCATCGTTGAAGGAAATGAAACAACGGGAGAATACGGATACCTGCTATGCTGCGATACAAGTGTTATGTATGAATGTGACAGCAGGTTAAGTAAAGCAGTATGTCTTTATGTAACATTACTTGGTTGTCTGTGAGTGTGTTTTGAAATCAGTCAAGATTATCCACCGAGATTCTGTTGGGTGTTTGGAAGAATTCCACTGGAATGCCTTGCCAGGGCTTTCCTCAACTATCCTAAAGTATTTAGTTATTTATTACAGATGTAATTGTTTTTGTGGAAGAGTAACGGACTCTCTGCTGTTACTGTCTTTACAATTTTGAAATGTTTGGTGATAAGTCAATGTAATCACTCTCAATACAGTAACTCTCTCTCCAGGACCTTTGATTATGAAAGTTGAGATCTGACATGTACCCATTAGGACAGCATGCAGAGTTCAATAGTTGTATGACGTGTTTTTAAAGGGACATTATTTGTATCTTTTGACTTTTTTTTCATTTTTTCGATGACTGAAATCCCCGGTCAAATCAATGGGAGACCTAAATTGTGACTCTGGATGGCTTCAAGGATATGTAAAACCACCTGCTTGCTCTTCACGGCAAGGTTCAATGTTGGTAAGGGCGTCCGCGCGATTTGAATCAACCGCCATGATTGAACCCCTGCACATGACCAATATTACTACGCATACGTCAACCATCAAAGTACAGCTGAAACGTGAAAGGCCTGTGACCTACACACTAATTTCAGCACAACGAATATCGAGGAGCACACGGCGCATAAACAATTCAAATGCACGTATCACAAGCTACTGTCAAATAGTGAAACTAAGCAGGGCATTTGCTTGTAAGTTTGATTTTAGTATCGATGACACGGACTGTGAAACAAATAAAACCATAGACGCAATTGGGTCAATGGTAAAACTAAAACGATGTCAGATTGCTATGGTAATAGTGAAACAGGTACAGAGTAATGCATTTCCTGTGCATTTGATCGTTAGCAAATCTTCGTCAATTTTTAAGATTTTTAGGGCATTTTCTTGCCATTACGTTGGTTCGTTTTACAAACACGACATGATCGCTTGTTGAACCTGGAAACATAGTACTCGGACTGAACACTCATGGTGTGTAGCATCGGTGACATTGTGACAGCACCGGGCGAGTACTGTCATTGATACTGCTCGCGATAGGAGTCACCTCTCGACACACAAGATCTGTTTGAATGTTGTCATTCTCTGTGCATCGTGTAATTATTTGTATCAGTTGAATCGCATTTCGAACCAAAAGTGAGTACATCGCAATGACAGTTGCCTAGACCCGTTCGCTTACGGCCTCTGTGCCTCCGACCCACTCCCAAAAGTGGGCTGCGTATACGGCCTCCACGCCGTATAACGCCGGGAACACACAGACCTGTACGTAGGGCTAATCGTGTACCCAGGCGAGGTGGGTGTGCTTGAAAACGAAACTCAATGCAAGTTTGGGATTAAAAATGGGTTGTTTTTGGTAGAGAAACTGCACGCCGCAACCAAGGTGCTGCCAGCGGTTTGGCACAGCCCTGCGACGCAGAGTTAGCTTTCACCCAACAATGTACATAATGTAAGTGTCAGTCGCCAAAGTACATTGCTCAATTTCGCGATCACCTCGACAATAACGTGACTGTCTACTGAAGTTAAATATCCCTTCATTTTACTCTGTTTTCACCTTTCTATGCCCAAAGGCTTTGGGCAAGTCTACATATGCATATGGAGGAACAAACGAGATGAAAAAGATCCGCAATTATATAGGCCTCGTCGTCGTCAGCTGGTACTGGTAGGCATTTGAAATGCCCATTCTAAAATGTGCTCTCTAGCAGCAAAGAATGGTGTATCTAAGAGCAGGATTGGCCGTCAAGATCTCCATGAAAAACTGACCGTCAAAATGTAACTGAGCAAACGGGATCGGTAATAGGGAATCCCGAAACTGCAACACTGTGCTTTCGACTGTCATTTCGTGTGGTTTATTTTTTACACGCGGATGCTGACAGCGGCCTAGATAGCAGTTAGCAGTGTGGTCTGATCGCAGGTCAACCTGCCAACTCTGAGGTCAATAGTACCCTCCATAAACCTCAGAGCCAAGGTTTTTCTATACGGTGTACGCAAACGGGATGGAAGTTGTCTATGGTCGACCGTTTTTTAGACATCTTTCAGTAAGTCGAATAGCATTATCAACTGCTTGTTTGCAACAATATGAGGTCAAAAGATACAAATAATGTCCCTTTAAAAGCACTGTAAATGCATTGTGGCATGTAGAACAAACAGTTGGCAATCTTCACTAAACCTAATTAAATAATGAAAATGTTACAATAAATACGATAATTAGCCCGAACAATGGACTATGAGACCGAGGGCAGGTGGCGTAGATTTGCCTAACATAAAGGAGGGCAAATTTTTTCCCAGCTGCCTCGAGGGTACATAATCTCTTGTTTGGGCTTTATTTTATCCCATGCTTTTCTTATGCATTTTCACTCCAAATTTCTGTTTATTTGCAAATGACAATCATACTCTTTATTTCTGTGATAGATGAAAATCAGTTGAAGAATAGAATGATTTTCATCATTGAACTGAAAAGTGGTTTATCGATATTTAACGCATAAATTATCTAAAAACGGGATTTTTGATATCAAACATGCTATTTGATCATTTTTAAATCGGCAGTTGTCAAGTTGAAAATAGTTCAGGGTCACTGTCAGTGAAATGACCACCTGTGTGCCCACCTCATCATCAACAAGTTGCCATGGAATCCTATAGGCACGAATAAATGAAGCTAATGAGCATTTTCAATGTGATGGTTGTGGACTTTATCAGTGAAAAGTAGTGCATAGTATAAACTCTGACACAGCTCTCTGAATTCACTGTTGTCGCGCGTTCTAGTCCTTGGAGAAAGCGACTCTCACAAATAGAGCAGTGGCATTTGAAAAGATTTTATGCATGGAGGTTTTGTTTTGGTGTGTCACTGAGCAATGTCTAATGAAGTGAAAACAAATTAATTCTCAATGACCTGATAAACCGTCTGACATAATCACAAGGTTTTGAGTCAAGCTGTGACAGTGAAATGTTCACACAGCATGTATGCTACTGTGGTACTGTACTGCAATTATCACATAACTGTGATAATCACAGGAAAACCCTGCTTGATCTCCCTACCCACTGTTTATGCAAGGGATCACTTTACTCACTCCAGCATTCATTAGTTGCAAACATTGATAGTAAGGAAATGTGAACGGTTTTGCAACTAGTGTTAAATAGACTTTGCTATTCTGTACTGTTGCTTTGATATGTTGCCTTTGAAGGGATCCCCAACAAAGTTAAGTGACTTGAAAACCCCACGAACAGCTGTCATCTTCTTGCCCATGATTGAAAATAGTATTCCGTCAATGCTTGCTGCCATGACTGCATGTAATTATTGTCTTCATTGAATTTCCAGTTACCGTAACATACAGTGATACTTGCTATATATAATATTAGCCTGTTCTGGAGCAGTTCTCGTTTTGTTTCAGTAGTGATGCTGTTGAGCATTTTGCAATTACCTGAGGGGTCTACTTTTTCTCACATGCCACATATAATAGAAACACTCAACCTTGCTGGGCCTTGGGGGAGGGGTTGGTGGGGGGGGGGGTGACAGCTGAGAACTATTCGGACTCTCAAATTTGTCTCAAATTTTTCTGATCTACTGCTCATGGGGACACGTTGTAAAGCTCTTGGAGTAAGAAAAATTTTCATATCTTAGTTTTTTGTAAGTAAATTTTATTTTTCCCCCGTAGAGTTATTATAAACACAGGGATGGTGGCCATTTTGAATTTCAAATACCACGAAATTGCAGGTAATTTGTTTCTCTTAGTAATTAAACAAACTTTGTACAGTGACCCCTGATTTTTACTCTTGATTCGGTAAGGGGCCATGGATAATTAAAACATGCGCACGGGAAACGAAACTAAGCGCGTTTAGTCTCAACCCCCCTCCCCAAAATGAAAGTTTGGAAGTGCGAAAAGCCAACCAAGCCATATTCTTTATCTGCATACCAACAATCGGTAATTACGTCGTTGTGAAATCACAAATACGCTACCGACCCCCACACCCCCACCCCCTCTAGACTAAAACCAATCTCTGTTCAGCGAATGAAATGAGACAGTGTATCAAAAATGATCGTTACGTTATTTTACTCTCGTGCACTGATTCACATGTATGTCAAAAGAATGCTGGTGTACGTAGCGGCAGTGCCGTACTGGCCTGGTACACAACGAACGATATAGTGCAACTATTTTGTGATACATAAAAACATGTAGCGAGATGTTGCGATATGAAAACCTGTAGTGTGGTTTTTTCACACGGTAATCAAAATACAGCCAAACCCCCTCCCCCTAAACACAGAAATTGCGTTTACCTTGCGCATGTTTTAATTATCCATGGCCCCTAAGAGTATGGTTGAAAGTTTCATTAAGGAAAGTTTGGGCAAAAATTTGAGTCTTTCACTTTTGAGGGGTGTCCTACTTTTATGTGAAAGGTTCTGAATGATCAACAGTGATCTTTAGTTTATCCAGTATTAAATCGGCCAAGGGGAGAACCATTTGATTTCTTGGGGAGGAGCTGGAGGATTTTTGGGAAAAAAAATTGTTGGTAGGTGAAGAAAGAGAAGCAAAATGATCCAGTATGTCTTAATGTTCAGTAATGATAGAAAATAGAGAAAAATTGCTGCCATAGTGGCGGGGAAAAAATATTGCTGCCATACCCATTTCGTCCAGCCCCTCCCCCAATATCAAATGGTTCTCCCCTAAATCAACAGACTTGTCATCTATGCCTGTGTGTTGATGCACAATCACTTTCAGAAATTTTCATTGGTTGCATGTGATGTTCATTGTAAAGTCACAGGCCTATCAAGAAGTTTACCTACCTGTATTACAACATATTTAGTAATTTATTTTTAAGTCGTTTTATGTTCACAACAACAGATGACAGGCAAGCCACAATGCTGTTGCTCATAGTTTTCTTGACAAATTTATGTTGAGGGGAAAAACTGACATTTTTAGCAAGGAAACAATCTGATTAATATCCGATGTAGCGATGGATCAGTCTTTTACACTATCATATGACTAGGGAAGGACCGCAGAAAAATACAGACCATAATACGATAGAGTAAAAGACTGAACCATCAATACACACCGGATTTTAATCAGACTGGAGAGGAAGGCTACTTGGTGTGACCATGAATTGACAAGGAGAGACTGGATAGTGATAGGGAGGAAACCTCATCACATCGAGAGTGTACAGTTTGCCAGACTGATTGATGTTTCACATTCACGTGGGAATTCGGGCCTTCTCGGCCTGTTTTCCTCTTTTGCACAAAATTGTTCTAGAAAATGGCAGCAATTGTCTCCGCAGCTAATGAAAGACAGTTCTTTTATATGACAAACAGCCGGCCCTGCAAGATAGTGTATTGAACAGATATTCTACTTCAGTTGTTGGGAATGGCAACAGACTTCTTATGATGCACAGCCTATACCTTGCCTTCAGATCCTCAAATTTATAAGTCAACCGATACCATGGAAACTGATAATAGCTAAACCAAACAGCAAGCAGTGAAATGACATCATAAATGACATCATCAAAGAAGACAACAGGCAACATTGATATGTGAAAATAAACTTTCTTCTGTGACAAATCTTGAGAGCAAACTTTTCATTTATTTTCTTATGCGGAGGTGGGACTGGCAGTTTGACCAGTGGTTGTGCCATACCAGAACTTTGTGGTGAATTCAGGCGTAAAGTGCAAGTTCACTGGTGTTTGACATATTTTTAGACCATAGCCTGGTCAATTCAAGACCAGGTGGACAGATTTAACCCCCCCCCCCCCCACGACACACACAATTATTTATGAAAATGTAATAACAATTTCATAATATGTCAACTTTCACCCCATATCAAGATGTTATAAGTTCATAGTTGAGGCATTAATCATAAAATGCCACTGCAAACGCTACATTTCCATATATGGGACTGCAACACATGTTGGTTGTACAATGGATATTTCATTTGATTTTACATGTATGCTGAAATGTGAGGCAAATCTCAAAGTACCTCCATATTTAATTGTCACTTCAAGTCATCTAATGCTCAAGTGTGACATTGTAGTACTTGTTTGTGCCAGGTATCACAATTAAATCCAGAGATTAATGATTCATTATCAGTAGAGATATTCATGTAGCCTTGGATTGTGCACTATATAAACACCAAACATCGGACAGATCAATATTAATGCACTGACGTTAATAATTATGAGAGCAAAATGCTTTGATCAACGTGAAGTAATTGGCCAGAAGCAATACAAGAAGAAACAACCCGTTTTATGGCATCATATCATGAGTGTTTTGTTCAGAGCTTGTGTTTTTGAATGGGAAAGATGTCCTCATTAAAGCCAGCAGTGATTACATTTTGTCACCGCGCTCAGTAACAAAAAATAATATTGAATTGTTCAAAAGTAAGGCATCTGTCTCCTTAGATGGTTACTACCTCCGTCCCTGTTTTAAGTGAGCAAAGTTGTTATCATGACAATAGGATTGTTATGAAGTGAGATGTCAACAAGGCACAGTGGCTAAATATGGTATCAGTGTCAAATGAACTTTATTGCATTTCAAAATTATCCATAAGGTGGTGTGTGCCTCCAAACCAAAGAATTCAAACTTATCCTCAAACTTTATACCCCAAGGAATATTTTAACTCTTTTCATGCCAAGTCAATATTTCATTATCAGGTCAAGATGGTTAAAATTAATGAAACACAACATATTCCATATGGTGTATTTTAACATAATTCTGTACATTTGAAGGCTGTTGAAAACATAAATACTGTAAACTTGATTTTTTTGGACTAAAGATGCTGTAACATATCAAGCCAAGTGGGTGAAAATACATATAGTTTTGGTTCAATACTGCTTTTTAATGACTTGGCTGATGAAGAAGTGATACTCCAGGAATAGGGTTAACCATTTTTGTTTCAATCCTGGTGTTACAATCTATGGGGTATATTAAATTGTTAATGTTCACAAAAGCGAGACGGTGAAAATCTTTACTCCACCAGCTTCAAAATGAGTCCCCACATGCACATGATGCAGTAGACCAGGAAAGTGCCGTGAAAATTAGAGTGTGTGTGAATGTCTTTCCCAGAGGTGCATTCTGTTTTCAAGCCACAGTACACTACTCAATCCCTTGTTCCCCTTTAAGCTCTTGTTGACATTTACTATTTATGTGCTATTAGTCTTTTCCTCTCCACTTTTGAGATTTCACCGAGCAATTAGTTTTGAGATACAGCTGATAAACAAACGGTGGCAATAGAGTTCAGAAGATACATCTGTAGCCTTATTGATTGATGGTGGACTTGACCAAGAGATAATTACAGTGCTCAAAAAAGTCACCAGAGCAACACAGAAAGCCTTGTAAGAGATAGCAAACTTGGCAGAGAGAGAAATACGGTCAGGGAGGCAGTTTTATGGCTTCTGTTCAACTGGGTACATGACTAGCTTTCGAAACACTGCACTGATTTACTATCCATGTACAATACATACAGGAATCATTGGGCTGTGTCAGACAGATAATGAAAACATCTACTTGTACAATCTTTGCCTGTCTTTCATTCCTCCTTGTTTCATCTCGTATTCTCAGGTGAAAGTTACCTGTCGTAGAGGTCGTCTTTATTAGTCCCCACGGACACCGTCCGGGGGGACTTATAGGTTTGGTCATGTCCGTGCGTGCGTGCGTGCGTGCGTGCGTGCGTCCGTGCGTCCGTCCGTTCACGCAGATATCTCAGAGATGCAAGGAGCGATTTCATTCAAACTTGGTACAAGGATTACTTCATATGTCATACAGATGCACGTCGATTTGTTTTGTGATACGATCCAATATGGCCGCCAGGCGGCCATTTTATTACGATATTTTCATGTACAGAGCCATAACTCAGATATGTTTCAACCGATTTTATTCAAAGTTAGTACAAGGACATTGACCAATGTCATAGATATGCATGTCGATTTGTTTTGTGATATGATCCAATATGGCCGCCAGGCGGCCATTTTATTACAATTTTTTCATGTACAGAGCCATAACTCAGACATGTTTCAACCGATTTTATTCAAAGTTGGTACAAGGACATTGACCAATGTCATAGATATGCCAGTCTATTTGTTTTGTGATACGATCCAGTATGGCCGCCAGGCAGCCATTTTGTTACAAATTTTTCATGTACAGAGCCATAACTCAGACATGTTTCAACCAATTTTATTCAAAGTTGGTACAAGGACATTGACCAATGTCATAGATATGCACGTCGATTTGTTTCGTGATACGATCCAATATGGCCGCTAGGCGGCCATTTTATTACAATTTTTTCATATATAGAGCCAAAACTCAGGCATATCTCAACCGATTTTATTCCAAGTTGGTACAAGGACATTGACCTATGTCATACATATGTACATCTATTTGTTATGTGATACGATCCAATATGGCTGCTAGGCAGCCATTTTATTACGATGTTTTCATGTACAGAGCCATAATACTCAGACATGTATCAAGCGAATTTATTCAAAGTTGGTACAAGGAGATTGACTACTGTCATACATATGCATGTCAATTTGTTATGTGATACGATCCAATATGGCTGCCGTGCTGCCATTTTGTTATGATTTTTTCATATACAGAGCCATAATACTCAGGCATATCTCAACCGATTTTATTCAAGTTGGTACAAGGACATTAACCTATGTCATACATATGTAGGTCTTTCTTGTATTTAGGTCATTCTTGGCCATTGAGCGCTATCTGTATCAAAGTATTTTTATCACAGACCTAATTAATGAAGAGGACTCTATCCTCTCTGAGGACATGTAATCAAAGTACCCATTAACAAGTGGGGACTGTGTCATCAACGATGACTTGTTTTAGGCAAACCTGGTTTGTTTGAATGACTTACTATAATACAGTGTTTTCTCCAGGTTTCTATCAAACAGAGGAATGTCCCCTGTGCTTGAAAAGTTATAGGAAGGGGGATTTGGTTCTGATTGAGAGGGAGGGGACCATAATCAATTATGCAAATTACAGTTATGCAGATTAGTTTTTCAAGATATTTGCAAATTATAGTTGTAGCATTGATCGAGTGTCACATTAAAATTACTCCCCAGTCTCTTGTTTTTCAATCTTGTAAATGCATAATAAATTACAACTTATCCCATACAAATCATTTGAAGCTTGCAACTTCATCTGCTTAAAAGTTCAAACACAGGTTTGTAATCTGGAGATACACACTAGTTGATAGGTTTTCCTCTTTGGCATATCTTTGCGCCGATTTGAAGCTGGGTTTGTGATTTTAAAGTGGTGAAGCAGATACTAGGTTAAAGGGACATTATCGCTATCTTTTGACCCTTTTTTCACCAATATTGTTGCAAACGAGCAGTTGCTGATGTTGTTGGACTTATTGAAAGATGTCTAAAAAAATGCTCAACCACAGACAACTTCCATCTCATCTTGCCTACACTGTAAAAAGACCTCTGGTCGGGGGTTTTAGGTAGCCCACCTAAAACCCTATATTTCATGATACATCATACGAAATAATCATGGTGCAAAATTCTGTGTATATCAATATCTCAAGGTCTCATTGCAGAGGGGTATATAATGCTATAGTATTACCATACCTAGTAGTACCAAGAAGTACAGATGCACGACATTTGTTTTATGTGATATGAGCGAATGCCTGGCAGCCAGTTTGTTTCAATTTTTGTCAGGCTGGAGCCATTACTCAGACATGCCAAGATCAATTCCATTTAAACATGGCACAAAGACAAGGTGCCATGACGTATTAGCATGACCATATATAGCTTTGCTCACCAGTCACACATTCTCATTATTGCATTGACTTCAATTCAGTTACATCTAATCGAATCACCTAAATGACAGGTTGGGACTGTGTCGTTTACAATGACCTGTTTTTTTTTGTTATTTTTGTTTTGCATTCCATTTGCAATTTGTTCTTCTCCCTAAAGCATGTTAAAACACCTACTATTCAGCTTATCAACACACACGCAGCTTCTTAATGTGTAAAATACATTATTATTTTACACACTCGTCAAATAATGACAATGCAGTCTACACATGTATAGACTTCGTTGACCAACTAAATACTGTGTATTCATCTGAACATGCAGAGAAGCACAAGAAACTGAGCCTGATATTAAAAACAGTGGTGGAAATAAATCATCAAAGTTATAGATACTGGCCCTTTGGTCAGGATCACCATCCCTTTGGCAGGCCACAAATTGTGATATTGCCCTCAATGTCATGTGTTATTCACAGATGCAAGTACCTGTATGAAGAGGTCTTGGGAACAAGGTTTTGTTCTGGCACACAGCCCAGTCAAACTAGAATGAAATGAATACTGCGAAGTATGAGTAGCGACAGCCAATTCACTGATGATGAAAAGTTAATTAGATGAAAGGAATTCCAATCGGCTCTTTATCAATTACTTCTAGGGAAAAAAAGGATCCAATTAAAGCTTATAAAAACTCATTTCTGAAACCACGTGACCATACCTACCGCTGACAAATTGCGTTTAATTCAATTACTGGAGCTGGCAGATCACTGATGTTTGCATGGATGTAATTACAGGTTCCATTGTCAGGTAGAATTACTGTCAGTAAAATCTACCATGTTTGACTAATTTAATAACCTGTCCGAGGCAAGCTGCTTATTATTAAACTTGTCATATTATGTCGTAATTTACATCATATTCGTGTTCTATAAATGTATTGATTCTGGGAATAATAGCATGTTTAGGGGACTTAAGGAAAAAAGAACACAAGTTCATTCAAGTTTTATGACTTTATCGAAAACTTCTCTTTCCAGGATATGCAAAAGTTAAACACAGGTAATTTCTGTTTTCAACAAAAACGACACTGCCATCCTGTTAAAGATAACTGATAGCAATATTTTGTTGACACCAGAGAGTAAACGGAGACAATAAAAGAGAATTTGTTCTGTCAGACATTGGCCCTCATTCAGTGTGCTCATTTCAGTGATAAGGACAGGCCTTTTCATTCAGCAAATACAGAGTATACTTCTTCAGAGTGAGTACTTATATACTTAGTCCCTGAACAACCTTTCAAGTTTAAACTGAAAGTATTTTCTGCAATTCAATTGTTGGAAGTGTCAAGTTCAAGCGAGAGTTTCTCAATGACATTACACATGGATGTAATAGTTCATGTAGACATGAACTTTAGCTGAAAGCTGAAGATAATGAGTTAATTACTGATGACATCACATGCTTCAATTAATATCAATACTCATAGGATAACTTCATGTGAGATGTTCAGATTGGCTAATATATAGAGATCATTGATCTGATTGACTGTGAACTATCCGTGTCACCGTGGCAGTATCACATCCAAGTTGCCACCGGCAACCGTGATCATCATTTAAACATGAAGCAGACTAATAGCGTCTTCCCTGAATATCACGATTTCTTCAAAGAAACATGTGTCCACCTGTTTGTGTTTTGTTCAAGGGCATCTTTGCAATTTGTAGAACTTGACTTGGTGATGTTTTGCCTGTCTTGTTTCCAACACTGTCACCCATTACAAGTAATAATTTCTTCATCTGTTACCAATGTACATTTCACCCCTTCACCACCTGGTTTGGCCCAAACCCATTGTTATAAATGGTTAGAATGAATCATTCACAGAGAGGGGTTGAAATATTTTGATTGTTGGTGAAAGTTGGCATGTGCTCTTCAGCTGAGCCTTTTGGTCAGTAAAGTTGGAAAAAATATTCAAGATTTAAGATTAAATAAAATAATATATTCAGATTTAGATATTTTTAGTGCCTCTTTTGACAGATGTTCGCTACAGAGGATACCACTGTTAAACCCTAGTCACTGCTAGTAGTTATGGTGTAAGGTTGTATGAGATTTGACAGCAACACCATGACATCAGATCCACTGCTGATGCCGGCTGGTAGGTAAATAAACACTTGTTGCACAAGGACATGGAGGGAGAGAAATAAAATTATCCCTAGTCACCGTGAGAGAAAACAAACAAGCAATGCATGTTTGGTGTCAACTTTTGAAAGCCAGCGGTGATGCACTCTCACAACTGGCAAACCAAAACATGTCTGTCCTTCCTAGGTGTTAATGTTTGAACTGCTCAAAAACTTACAGAAAGTTGTATGGTTGCTAATCATTTGTGTGTTTAACGCACAGGAAATCACACTACACTGTTTTGCATATCAGGTCACGTTTCTTTTCAAAATGGCCGCCTGAGGGGGTTGAATGCTCAAGGGAGACTGCAGTCGTGTATCCATGGAAACAGGAGGCAAGAATCTGCGGATGACATCTTTTTCTGAGGAAATGTCTCCAGCCTTGTCTGAGGATTAAATTGAATTAATGAGAGCAAAGAAAAGCAGGTGCATGTGTACCACTTTGACTTGTTTTATTTGTGATATGAATTACAACTATTAAAGGTATGCTGTCACCTGTTCCAATTTTGCCACAGTTACCATGGAAAGAGAAAATCTAACCAATCACAGATTTTAAGAGGGTGGCCGCTTTTTAAAAAAAGCACCCTCACATGGGCATTTTGAATACCAAGGAACGCCCCTTTGACCATATATGGGCATATTTAGATCACTGTTGACTGTATACCTTTACCGGTATACAGTCACCTGTAATCTAAATATGCCCATATATGGTCAAAGGGGCGTTCCTTGGTATTCAAAATGCCAATGTGAGGGCGCTGTTTTAAAAAGCTGCCACCCGCTTAAATCTGTGATTGGATAGATTTTCTCTATCCATGGTAACTGTGGCAAAATTGGAACAGGTGACAGTATACCTTCAAGTTGTTCAGGTTTGCTATGAAGACAAACTCAGTAAATTTGTAAATGATAAATATATCAATGAAGAAAAAACATGAAAACAAAAAGAATGAATAAATGAATAAATAAATAATAATAAACACCGTTTGAAGTAATTTACATGATTTCCAAATCATGTTTTATTTATAATGCCTTAGTATAGGCAGATGTTTCATTTACTATCCAGTTGAAAGATAAGAACCAGCAAACTTGTCACTGGTGTTACTGTAGAATGTCAGAAAACATTTAGTTTTACAAAATGACATCTTTCTTGCATTAAGTATAAGTGTTCAGGGAAGTCTAAAGTGAACATAAGATTTGAACTTCCTGTGAAAATTGGAAAATGGCAATCGCAAATACCTACAGAGGAACAGTATACTTGCGGTTTTTCAGTTCAGCTCAGTCTAGGACAAATCCAGCATTTCTCAGTCAAAACTTGGTATTGAGGGTTACATTAGGGACAGATAGGTTGCGTTTTGGCCTAAACCTCATTTTACTTGTACTCTGTCTACAATATAATGGTCAACTCGGAACATCCCATGGTGCAGCAAGATATCACAGGCACGGCTCAGAAGATCAGTGCACTGTAACCAACTTTGATTACGCCATGCTCTGTGTATGACAGCAGGAGTTCATAATTAGATACCAATCCTTGTCCTGCTGTGGAGTTTACATATCTTCTTCGGTAACTGACACTGAGCGTTTTGCTGAAATTGTAAACCAAACAACGAAATGCTGCCACAGGACTGCGTATATAATTTATAGAGTCCACAGTACGTAACCTCAGAAATATCAAATTCTCAGTTATTTGCCTTCTTCTATTAGGATTTATGCTGCTCTTCGTAAAGCCATAGAGAGAATGAAAATGAACCAGATATTACCGCAAGGGCAGGATCTATTAAAGTAATTTTTCACTGTTTGCCAACTTTAGTTAATCCTGTGAAATTTCAGTACACACGTACAATGTGAAATTCGTGACTCCCATTTCGTAACAGATCGGTGAAATTGGACCCTGACATATTTATAAAACTATTTTGGAGCTTGCAGATGTTGCGTGCCATGTATTGTCAATCCTTGAGAAGAGTGTCTGGGGAGATAGATGCAAAATAAATGACAAGGACTGTGAAAGTCTTATCAATTTCCTCTGAAAACTTGACTAGGGGGAAGGAAATCTATCACGCCACTGATAAATGCATGTGATACCTCACCAAGTTTAATATTGATGTTGATTTGTGACAAAGGGTAACAAAAGATGCCATTTGTCTGCATATATGTAGCCAGCGTACAACTTTTTACCCTCAGGAGCTGAGCGAGAGGCCGACATCCTGGCTCGTTTCCTAGGCCTGTATTTCATGATGTCGTGCCAATCTTACAGGTGATGTGCAATGATGAATGATGTATTGGCCGGATGTGTTCATTACTTTCCACCACAGATGTAGTTTTCCGTCATTTCGCCAGCACTCTTGTCTGACAGTCGGAAACGGAGAGGTTATACCCCATTATGGATGTTGTTCCCCCCTGCCTCATTTATTTAATCTCATTTGTCATCGAGCTGCGGTCTTTGAGATACACGGAGCAAAATACTGTCAATTGTGGTTGCAATTTACTTGTCAATGTCAGACAGATTCTTATCAGATCAGCCGAGATGGCTGTAGTTTCTAGCTCAGCATCAATGATCAACGACATGCAAAAACACCAATGGAGAAAGATTTCTCAATGATGTTTTAGTTATTTATTGTGAAAATGATGTGATTATGTGTTACATGAGGAAATCTGACAAATTCCTAATACATCTATTTGTGTGCAATAATTCAAAACTTTGAAAGCGTGGTTTTGAAAATTTGCCTCTAAGAAAATCCCATATTTAGGGACTTAGGGCTCTTGTTGTTCTGCGTTGAATTCATCAATTTGGGATGATACATGTGTTTTGTTGATAAACAGCGAATAAACAATAGCATCACCTTGTTAAAGGGTGTGTCTTCAAGGAGAAACCAATTTGATTTTTTCAGATACTGAAAAATGAGTATGGAGTGTAACGTTGCACTTTGCAGAGTGCAGTCCTGTGTCATGATAAATGACGGTTCAGCCAAACCTGTCTGGTTCATGCAATAATTTAATGGACTTCCCTGTCAACGCAGTGTCTTCTAATATGAAAGCAGTGACACATGCTTTGGCAGGGCTGATTGTGGGCTTCAGTGTAATGAAGTAAACAGGACATGCGGGGGTTTCTGTATAATAGCTTATGAATGCGTGGGCAAACAGGCAGATCTTGCACACCGTTTTCCATTTCAGAGCAATTTAAACTAATGCGAGCTTTGTGAAAGTCTTACTTTCATTTCCTCAGAAGCAAGACGGATGTTGTGGCATTTCTATGTCATCGTGAACTTCTTGAGATGCAGCCGTGTTCAGAAATTCCGGATGTTGCATACACGATATGTAAAGCTAGGTTACTGTATACAGGGTTCATTTCTGCCATGCAGATATATATTGCAAAGAAACTACTCAGCACAATATACATTATTGTATATTCATGTTTAGTGTTCTACTAAAATGTGAGTACACCACTTTCATTTCCTATATAATGAACAGTACTTACTGTCAGCTTTGGATACTTATCACATTCCCTACATACATGTAACTTATAAGCAAAGAGCCGGAGTTTTCTGAAAGTCATATTCTTACAGTGAGTTTAATAATGATTGAAAAGTAAATTAGTTTTTTGTCACAGGTTTTGGTGACCTGACAGCATCAGTTTTTCCGCCGGCTTCAGAAATGTACAATACAAGTAAAAAGTGTTAGAATGGAGTTTGCAGTTCCAACGTGCAGAACTCGTGTTTGCGAAAAACGATTTGCCCAAGCCATTCGCACTTCTGTATGCAAATTTGACATTCTAATTGGCTGAGCATCAGCTGCAGCGTATCACGTTTAGCCCTGAGAGTTCTGCAATAAAAATAAGGTCAAAACCTGACATAAAAGCAAAGAAAATTTTATGGATATTCATATAATCTTAAAAATGGATGTACAGCTGAGGCCCTCTAGTATTCCGCACAGAAACTTGCCTTTCAATGATGCTTAAGCTGGTGCGTAATGTGAGAAATATGGCCATTTATAATCTACGTCAGAGACTTCAGAGAGATAATTTCTGGGCATAAAACTTCTGTAAGTCGAGAAATCATATAATTTATCTTTTATTGTCCTGGCTCAGAATTTTAACTGGCGTGACTCAGCACTTCAAATGCACATAGCCACAGCCTTTATCAAACATATCAACATTCAATAGCCTGGCTTTGCATCAAGATAAGCCCCATAGTCTGGCAGGTTTTATGCCAGGCAGTAAAATCATACCCTGTCAAGTTGGCATTTACCCAGTAGCTAAATATTGCCTTCAAAATCTGACTGATAGGTAGCTTGTTACAGTACATTTAGATTGGCGTCACTGGTAAGGTCTGACCTTGTGACGGAGAAACTCAATGTGTCAATTCTGCAACAAATAGTGTGTCCTAATTCAAGCAAACAAGTTTATTGACAGATAACGTATAGGTTATGCATATTGATTTGAAAACTCATGTCTTTTTGTTGCGTTTCCTGTCGTTCACAATATGTCTGGTACATCAAAAAAAATCAACTAAAGATCATAGGTTGGTCATCAAAATACAAACTTTTACAAAATTGTGTACCATGTAATGATGTCCTGTAAATTACTTGATAAAAGTTGCCATTGACAATTAATGAAAGACTGAAGAATGTCATTTACAACAGACTTGTAAGTTTATTCTGCTCCTTCATTACCATGACTGCAGGGAGTATTAGAGATGAATTTTTTCACCCCTGACTCAAATAACCCATTACCATGGCCATTACCAATGGACTCAAATGACCTTGCATATCAAATGAGATACTGTAAGCATTACTGCTATAAGAACTGGCTGTCATTTAAAATTTGACTTTCGCCTTCCCAGGGTATAGGCCCCCACAACACCATAGGAAGTATAATGGTAATATACGAAACAAAAGTATATTTGTGAAAGGGTTATGTCTCTTAATGCTACTGAGATAGAGCCAAAAGTTGTGAAAGAATCATCTTTTAGCTCATCACAAAGTTTTGACAGATAATTTTGTAAAATGTTACATCAGATGCAGTGCCATTGCAACACCAGGATATACTATGAAGGGAAATTCGTAAACATGATAGTTCGATAAAGCTAGAACACATTCAGCCTATTAGAGAGGGAATGCAAGACTAAACTACTTCCAAGATACGTTTTATCGTACGATATTCAGAACCACTCACCAGAATTACTCACCGCACAGAACTGGAAAAGAAAATGAATGCTCCTTGTGGTGTACTTTACGTAAAATGTAGTCATTGATATCTTGCGAGATAGAATTATAATACCATCTTGAAAAGCTTCACACTGATGAAGTTAGACAGTGTTTTTTGCCAAGGTTCTGGAACATTGGTAAATGATTTGGGAACCCCGTAACATTTCTCCTGTCCGTAAATCTGATTGCATTGATTGATATACCAAGGGGAACCCCGGTAAAATGATTGGGGAACCCGGTAACATTTACCAGGGTACCAGCCTTAACAAAAACACTGTTAGAGAACAATTAGCATCTTCTGAGCTCAATTCAGCCAGAATACCCTGAATATTAATGATACTTGGATGAAAAGGAAAACATATTTCTTTTGCTGATATTCCACATTTTTACAGCATCTGAAACTCATTATTTGTAGTATTTTTTCTCTTCTCTATGGTTACTACATGTCTAAGGTAGCACGTGCCTCAAAAACTGATTTTTTAAAACTTTTGCTCAAAGCTCTCCTCAAGGAAACTTAAAACCCATTCTCATTTATTATCAAAAGTGGAAATCGGGATTCACCTTGCAAATTGTGGTACTACAGGAGCAAATTTGTCAAAATTTACAAATTTATGATTCAAAATCGCTCTACTTTTCAATTTTTGCAAAGCAAGACAGTGAAAACTAAATTTGTTCCACGAGTCCACACAATGTGGCAAACGAGCAAAGTATTGTAACAATTTTGAGAGTCAGAACATGTATCTCCTGATGTACCGTACATTCTGCTGTGATGCTGAGCACTGGGAATACACACGTCAGAAGAAATACAGTGTGTGGAGTAATAATGCTGATTAACTCTACCGTCTGTTTGGCATCAATCTTTTTAAAATTACTTTCACGCTCATTGTTACCCTCGGAAAGTAGGCACTATTATTGCATTCTGAAATGATAAAATATGACACCTAATTCACTGTCTAGTTATGATTTATTACATTCTGTGGTGGAATGCAGTTGACGTACAGTGCTTCAGAAAAGACATCAAGGATAACCATCAAATTGTGAAAAATATAGTTCTCTTTCTTTTACTTTTCATAACAGGAGAAAGTGCTGACAACAAATAGAGGTTTTTAATTTTATCTTGACCATATTGGGTTATTTCAATTTCTGAGTTTTTTCACTGACCATTAAAAGATGTCCTTAAGATAATCTAATGAAGTCGTGTGAACAGTTTTTACAAGTATTTATGGTGATGACTTGCCAATCTAAGCAGAAGATATTGCAGTGAGAAGTAATAAGGTTTTTGCAGTAATGTACAAGTTGACGCTGATGTTCTCAGTAACGTCTGGCTTTTAAGACATGTCGCTCTGGCACAAGAACTCCTCTGGATAGTAGATGCTAATATTTTTTTGCCTGACAGTGGAAATTTCTCTCTACTTCATTGCTTTACAGAGTCTAAATCGTAAAGGAATACCGGTTGCTTGTGTTTTATAATCACCCAGTCGTGGCACAAAATATTAATCACCATGATGTACTAATTGTCCTAGCTAATGTCTAAAACATATGCCTTGGTGTCCGAGGGGGGGGGGCATTTTGCTGTACACATAGGTTGCATTCTCCATTTATAGAAAAAGAAATAATTTTACAGCAGTTTGAACTGTTTCATCCAATCAGATCTGCTAATTTGTTAGGTTGAAGTTCCGTATCCTGTCACTTTTTGATGTCTTTTTGTATTTTGATCGATCCGTCAAAGGCATTTTTTTCTGTTCCCAAAATCATGTTGAAATATCTGGTGCTAGTATCACTTTGGGGTGCGATCACGCAATATTTACACTGTCAAGTCAGAAATTTTGCTTCAAAGCGCTCACTTGAGGAAAATATTCGCATGGACGATGCAAATAGCGTGCAAGTGATACAAACACACAATCTCAAATTATTTGTTGCCTAAAACAGTGGTGCTGCTGAGCTTGACTTTCTCAGCTCTGACCTTTGACATGGTATAGTTTGTATGCATCATGCCCCTTATGAATTATGTACGTGATTGGTTGCCATCAGGGAGTTGTGTCTTCATTGGCAAGAGTCAATACAGTAAGCGTTCAGTGCTGACTTCCAACATGGAATCATCAACCCATAATGGTGCTTTTGAAAGAGATTTCGAGTACTTCAATTCCAGACTATGATTGAAGTGCAATGAAGAAACGCATATATGTTTGTACATACGCTTGGATTTGATCACTTCCGCTGGTTAGGATAAAGAATTGATGTGTAATGGTGATAGTCGCAAATTTCAGAACAGTTTACTTGCTTTGTGCTATAGCCTATGGATCTTGCTAGGCTGACTGCAAATCACTCGGTTTTTTCAGGCTTCCATAGCAGTTACTGGCTGTAAGCTATCACGTTCACTCGGTACAATCTATGTGGCAGTCTGCCAAAGTATATTGTGTCAATTTTGTGACATTTTGCTTAAGTTTATGTCTTCAATTTACTCGGTTTTGATATTATATATGCCCACAGACTTGAAGTCTACTGCCTGGGACCTCTTCTTGGTTATGGTGTACACTACGCTCCCAGCAGAAGTAGGTTTCCATTAGGAGCGTAGTCTACATCTGTAACCGAGAAGAGGTCCCTTCTAATATACTTAGGGCAAGTCGTAGGTTCTTGGTTGCCTCATGACAAAGAGAGGGTTGAAATATTCTGTGAAATAAATGTTTCATGAAGTTGATATGTCGACGTGTGTGTAATTTCATTATTTCTAACATAAGAAAATTTTACTTTGAAAGAAGAGAAATTTTTTTACATAGTCATATTTTTTATGTTTCCTTAGTCTTCAATTTCTCTCGCCACTCTCTTTTATGAGGAATTTTGTCTCATGCAGTTTTCGAACCAGGATAATCCCTGCCGGTGTTCATCATAGCCTGTTCATGTGTGTCTTGTCCAGTGTTATTGTTGTAATCTGGATTTAGATCTGGACAAGATTCCATTTTGTCAACAACAACATTACACTCTGTACACGATAAGTTGTGTGTAGTGAGGCTTATGCTTTTTGTTTCAGCGGAATGAAGGGAGAAGAATAATAACATTTATTTGTATTTACAATGAACACAAATAATAAACATATCAAAAGTTACAGCTATTATGACTTTCAAAGGAAATTTGAATCCACACTGTCCAAATCAATCTTGATGCAGTCTTATTTAACACATTTCTCCTATTAAGCAATATTCTTGTCATAGTTCAACCAGCCGAAGATAGATGATGAAAGGTACACAACAGATACATGTCTGAAGGTAAACAACTCTTTGAACAAGAAGTTTTAAAATGTACTATATGCTTTGTGTCATTATCACGCCTCTGATGTTTTTGTATCTTCTAGAACACTGGTTTCAGTACTACCTGCCCGATCCAGATCTGTCCTTTTCAAAGTGCTTCAGAGTATCATATTTCATATTCCGTTCTGATATTCCACCAGTTAACTCAAAAAGCCAGGAAAGATGAGTAAGTAGGGTCAACAACCAAATACGAATTGGAAATAGAACGACAAAAACACAAACAAGTTTACTGAGAATTTTCAGTTAACAGGCATACACATATGAAGCTTTAACTTCGGATAAAGCAACTTGCTGCAAGATGATGATAATTTTGATATGCTCTGAAATTTAACTTTTCAGTTTCATGCATACACACACATATTAAAATGCATATTAAAACTTGAATGTGCCTTTCCAGAATCCAGGGGAGAACATTGATTGATGTACAGTTGTAGATTATAAGCACATACACACACACACACACACACACACACACACACTCCGATATATATGATATATAATACATACACACACACACACACACACACACACACATATATATATAAAATCTAGGAACATGTAGTTGTCACTCTACAGGCTGTGTCATGCGTTATGCAATCATAATGATTGCTTAGGGCATGAAACAGCCTGTAAAGTGACAACTACAAGTTCCTAGATTTTCAGTATTACTGCCCTGCAGAAATACATTGAGCACTATACTTTACCTGCATTGACAAGCAAATTGCTTTATTTATTTATTTATTTATTTATTTATTTATTTATTTATTTATTTCTTTTACGACTTATATTTACCACTGGCACAGTGTTTTCAACATTCATGTATCATTCATAAAAGTAACAATTTAACTGGATTTTGAGAAATGTACTTGAGAATTGTACTGAATAGAGCTTTGAGTACAGTGATTCCATGGAGACGGGATGTTGGATTTGTAAAATCTATCAGTGATGGTGAAAGTGGGTACAGTTTTACTAGGCGTTAGGACTGTGAAGTTCACAGTGCACTACTCAAAAGAGTCAGAAGTTGGATGGGAACTTGTTGCTGTGTTTGGTGAATTGTAAGTTCCACAGGTCTGCTTTAGGAAATTTGAGATGTGCGCGCGCCCCTTTGTGCGGTCAGATGGCTCCCTGTACATTTCTGCCCGGAATAGACTGTTTACAAGTGGCATTGGCAACTCGATATTATGTAGATAATGAAACCAATTTTAGGAGAAATTTAATGTTTCTACACCAATTTTTATCCAAATTTGGACTGATGTACACCTAAGGGTAAGTAAGTTAAAGCAAAGTGTTTTGAATGGCTCACCTACTTTATGTTTTCTGAGCTCTTTACATAAACCCTCAGCCGTTAAAAGCTATCAAGTAAGACTGCGAAATACCGAGAATTTATCCAGCAAGATGTGTGATATTTATTTACAAAATGACAAAAGTAAGTCAACCAAGTACTGCAAAAACATCTGTTTTTAAAGGGAATTTAACTTCACTATTTTAAAGTTTTAGACTTGGATCTCTGATTTCATTTATTTCCTTTTAAATGCAAACAAAATCGTTGCAAAGTTGAATTCCAGAGAAAAGTGATTGCTTCTCAGAATTTGTAATGTCAGTGGCAAATAGTCAGCATTTTTCATTTATTAATGTTCTTTAGCTCAGGCAGTGATACGACTTTATGTGCCATGTCGTTTAGAGCTTTGGTTGTACCTTAAGTACATTTTAACCAGCATGTGTTGTTTCTCACATCAGGAAATCTTGTGTAGCTGAGCAACTTGACACATCCATGCTATGCCTTTTGGAAGGTTAAGAGAGGTGCTTTTGAATGTACTACGTGTCTATTATGATTGCCTGCATGTGACAGAATCTGTTGCTAATAAAAACATTGTGTAAACTGCAGAATTTTCTACAGAAAGCTGTTTGACAGACAGCTGTTGTCCAATTCTTTGAAAGAGTGGCGTTTTAATAAGTTTTTAGTTTGGCAAAAGCGGTTAATTCCAGAATTATCACAGGTGCTCATTAAGAAGTCCGGGTGACAATGTTTGTGAAATGTCTGCAGGAGCAAGAAAGGTTCAAAGAAATCAGTTGTATAAGCTTATTTTTCCAGTATGAATGACCCCCGACAGCTTTAATGGCATTAAACTTTTCTAAATTCATTTGTTCTGCCGCTTGGTTAACATTTCCACCTCTGAGGATCACTGAGTCTCAGAATCTAGGAATTTTTCTGCTTTTCTACAGCAAATAAGTCTGAATGCATTGAGTGCAAGTCGGGTCCTTCCACAGAGTTGTAGAAGTGTCAGAATAAAGTCAGCAATAAGGTAGAACGCGCCTCGGGGACAGATATTCTGACTCTCAAACTTTTACAATTCTTTTCTGATCTACCACTTGTGGGGGTTCATTTTGAAGCCCTTGGTGTAAGAAAAAATTTCATCGGCTTAGTTTTTTGAAAATCAAAAATTTTATCTTATTCCATACAGCTAACACAGGAATGGCAGCTGCTTTAAATTTCAAATATTAGTAAATCTTGGGTAATTTCTTTCTCCAGTTCCAAAATTTGCACGGTGACCCCTGATTTTCATTCTTGACTTTGAAAGAGTATGGTTGAAAGATTACCTGAGGAACATTTGAGCAAAAGTTTAAGTCTCACTTTCGAGGTGCATACTACCTTAACCACAAAATGTGTATAACTGACATAGCAGCAGCTATGAATGGCTACCGGTATTTTGTCTTGCTGAAGGGTCCTTCAGCTCATACTTGGTATTGAAAGCAATGTGTGATGCAACACTGATCACATAAAATATTTATGGAACAACTTGTAATTTTATTTCCAAGCCGTCTGATACGATGCCATTCTGAGGAGAGATGGGCATGATCTGTGTATTGAGTCAGGGCAGTCTCAGTCAGTCCTAAAAGAGGGTCAAAGTTGCCGATCGTAGCATTCAAGTGGACTTGAAAAAACTAAGTGTGAATAATTTTCATTTATATATTGGTCCCCAGATCTCTGAAATTTGCCTCAGAGGGCATACAACTCTTCAAAGAAGCCATCATGGTCAACACAGAGAGGATAAATGCAGGAGAGAGAATTTGATCTGCATTTCCATAGATCTTATATTGATAGTTCTTGCTTTGTATTGAAACTCTCACCAGAATAGACGACAGGGAAAAATGTTGAAGTAACTTTGCTTTGTGCTTGTCACGGATACTGCTTAGGCTGGGTACATCTTTGCCATGCTGTGATTCAGAGAACACTAAATCTTGCTGCAACTCTCCTGGTTATGAAATGGGGTTTCTTGTTCAACTCCCAAGATGATGAGGAAGTGCCTTGTGCTGACAACTTGTGGGCGCAGTCAGTGTCCATTGTTATTGCTGACAGCTGAATTCTTCCTGTAATGCAGACAATGATTTATTTGTCAGCAATGGCAGTGAATTTGTACTTGGTGCAGTGTGTGATCTTGTAATATTTTGTGTTCAGACATGCGTGAAGGAGAAGATGAAACATTCTAGTTCATAGAACAAAAATGTGGAAAATATGAAAATATCAATAGCTACAGCTGTTTTTCCTTTATGTACAGTAACAGACATGTCAGGTTGTTGTAGGTATTGCTGGCTATTACAAGGTATTGCTGGTGCCCCGTGGATTCAGAAAACGGTTGGTGCTGATGAAATTTACAGGCCACAGAAATTGAATCCCTCGGAACGCTATTTGAATCATATTAGTTGATTCAACCATGCAACTGCAGCTGCGGTCATTTGTTATAAATCTTCAGAGTGAAACTTGGAGAGAAAAACTGCAGAGTTTTATAGACGTTCTGTTAAGTGTTCTCTAGGGCAGTTCAGACAGTGCATTGTTGACTTCTGGGAAATCAGCATTGTGTTTGGCTTTTGAAAAACGCTGTACAGCAGGGAACGGGTGTTCCTATCCGTGAGCACTGCAAATAACAGATTTCAACAGATGGGATTGATCTCTGAAAGATTTGCCCTCTGTTTTGTGTACAACGGTCTTTAATACCTGCTCCATGCTTCAAAGGTCCTCGATCTACGAAAAGAAGCCGTTTTACGCACGGCAAATATGGATTTGTGAAATGTCACGGAACATTGAGTCGGCTCCCATCACTGTCAATAATGTTTGTATCCTTTATGGGTGAGTCATTCCCTTTTGAAATTTCATACCGAGTTATGAATCACTGTTGGAAGCAGCTGTCAGTCCGAGTTGCTCTAATGGTCTTGATACATCTCATTAGATTTCTTGTATCCTGTCAGACTTCAAAGCGTTTTATGTTTTCATGTCATGACAGCTTGTTTCAGCGTTTAGGGGTCATCACATGTACATGTACGAGTATAAAAGGAGTGCGACAATCTCAAATCAGGGGATTTCTTTGATCTTTGGCAGACAGGAGACAATCAATATGTGCTAGAAGTTACACGCATGTATTGCTATTCTTAGTTGGAACATTTCATTATGCAAAGGGGGAAGTATGTTGTTGAAATGTGCCAGGTCAGGTTTACCATACTTTAGACAATGAAATGAATACTATAAAAAAGCTCCCTCACTCATTACCTGCAGACTCAACAGTTTTTAATTAATCTTTTCACGTTTTACAACAAAAATATGGTGAGACAGATCACTATGTCTTGAGAGGGGCGGTCAAAATGGTGGAGGGGGGAGGAGAATATGCAAAGCAAAAATAGGTGCAGCAGTTTTTCTGCTTTTGCAAAAACAATCACACGACTATTTATGTGGCATTGAGTGGGCATAGTATGCATGCCATGCAGAATCTGAAATCAAAAAAATTCAAAATTAGGAATGCAAAAAGAAATTTGAATGAAATTTGTGAATAATTATCCTGACCACCTTAATACTGAGATCTAACCATACATCCCTTATGGCCGTATGTTACTTTAAAAGCCTCTGCTGTACACCAACATATTTATGCAATTTACAGATCCCCATTTCAGTAACTTTGACTTTGTTCAGCACAAATAAGTGAAGAAAATTTATTGACAAAATTATTGAAAATTTATTGAAAAATAGAAGACTGTGTACATGGACATGACATTGAAAAGGCTGAAAATAACAGAAGACAAGTGCATTTACTAAACTGAAATGCAGAGCTGATATGTTTGATATTTAGGGGATCAGGGCTTAAACTTACCTGATTCTATTTCAATTCTTTGTTCCATTTGAATCCTGTTAGAAAGAATTACTTATTCACAACTTACATCAAAATTGCACTCCAAAATATTATGAGTCATCTTAAGTCAAAGCGGTGCGGTCAACTCGCTTGAAGACACAACAAGAGGTTATTAATGGGCTCTCTTTGCTGAAACAGATTGGACAGTACAGCATGCTTCGGGTGAAAACCAAATATCGACAAAATGCAATATAAAATTAAAGAAACCGAATTGTGATATTCAGACATGATGACTTCTGTGTGTTGTAGACTCATCCCAATTCACTAGTGTAAAGGTATAAATATCATTTGATATGTTTTCAGTGTATGCCCAAGGGGAATTGGCTTGACCTGTTCATTATTCTATGGTTTGGTTCTGTTCTGATGTTTTTAACAATGAAGTGAGACCTCTATGCATACAAATGGTTGTGAGAGGGATGCTAGTCACAAGATTCCAAGACAGTTTCATTGATCGTGCAATTAGGATAATTGAACCCTGTTAACCCTACATACGTGTGTAGAGGTCCAACTTTACTGTTGAAAACAATAGGATTTGGCCAAACCATGGTGGTGAAAGGAATAAAGCTCTCAATCCGTTCCATTAGGCACTCTTTTCACATCCCTGTGCACCGTCTTACATCTTGCTAACATTCTGGAAATCAAGATAAAGATACCGCTGACAACAATTTCAACGGGATAATGTACATTACGTCATGCTGTTTTATCAGTAGACCATCCCTGCATTCTACCAGTGCAGGAAAAGGGCATCACTTCATCAAAACACACCATCCCATCATTCCCCCCTCCCCCCAACAAATGCAATGTGCATCCTGCATTACAGAATTGGTTCAGCAAAGCATGTAGATTGTACATGAAGCCAGCATACATCCTGCTAAATCACAGGATAATATAAAAAGGCTCGCTTTGCATCTTGAAAGTTAACATCATATGCATCACGGGTGTCATGAACTAGTAAGTAACCCTAGCATTTGGATACTTGTCAGTTTCTCAGTGTCTCCCTCTCAGAGTAATTTCCTTCCTACCCTCTGCCACGGAATTTTCATTTTTACACCATTACCAGGCACAGTTGGATCTCTGTGGCAGATAATGTTAAATTGGGTCAAAGATACCTCATTACTCCCAAGCAAGCTTTGACCTAACTTGATTGTCTGCAAGGGCCATATTACAATTCTGTGCTATCCTAGAGGGTAGGTGTTTATTTAGATACCACAGAGGGCACCCTATGAAATGCAGATTTCTTCTATTTAAAGAGAGGTTGGATCCTTCAAACCAGGTGCACTGTACCTTCTTCTTTTGCATGATTAGACCATGTGCAGCAAGTGTTTTCCTCCCACTATGATATTGGTAAGCCTGGGTAGCGTTATCAAATTGTGTGTCAAATATTTATTACCAGTTTCCAGAAAGATGTGTTGAATTTAAACGTATTTGTTCAGGAGGGCCAGTAGTTTGTAATTAAAATATGTGATTGCACAGAAGACAGTGTTTTGAGTGAAATTACCTTCCATATAATATTTATACTGTGATGTGTGAAGTGGAATGAGCATATTTAAAACAATCATAAAGAGAATGTTACTTGTTTCAAGCAGGAAGGCAAACATCTTGAAGTACTCTTTCGTCAGAAAGATCCTAAAAACAAGATCACCACAAGAATGACTTGCCTGAATTCCTACCCATTTATCACCAAATAATGGTACATCCCAATTGTTTTCAGTGTATGGTTTGGAAGCTGACATTGGTAAAAGTTATGGAAAGGGTATAGTCTGCTTTTGCATCTGATTCCTCAATTCTCTTTGAAATACTGAAAACATCAATTCTATTGACAAGGGTGTCTGCTTTGCTTTAAGTAGATAAACAACTGCACCAGCCAAGGTGTTTACAGGGGTGGGGGCACCCTGTCTTGAAACAACAGAAACTATGCCAGGCCGACCTAATCAAGCTGTATGGACTGGATGTTGGTGGATAAATTGCTCTTTTGTTTCTCAGTCGCATCCTGTTACATCATCCATCATACTTGCCGAAAAATTTCAGATGATAAAGGCATTCCTGCTTTACAAGACTCAAACATCACTCTGCAGTTACTATCTTCCATGTGTCCCTGCCAAGTCAGTACTCGTTGTCTTATTAGCTCCGCTGTCAGCGACGCGGAGCTTATCAAATAGGTTGATTTTCCGTCGTCGTCCGTCGTCGTCCGTCGTCGTCGTCCGTCAACAATTGCCTTCTCCTCTGAAACCGCAAGTCCAATTGCTTTGAAATTTTATATGCAGTTCACTTGGGGTGACCTCACTTAAGTTTGTTCAAATCGTAGTGAAATTTGCATATTTGTATTTTTGGGGCATTTTTTGCTGTTTTTGGTAAAAAGATCTTCTCTGAAACCGCTTGTCTGATTTCTTTGAAATTTGATATGCAGTTTACTTAGGGTGACCTCATTTAGATTTGTTCAAATCTTGGTGAAATTTGCATATTTGTATTTTTAAGGCAATTTTTGTCATTTTTGGTAAAAAAATCTTTAAAAATCTTCTTCTTCAAAACTACTGGTCAGATAGCTTTGATATTTGGTACATATGTCCTTAGGGATGATCTATTTCAGATTTGTTCAAATTGTGCAGAAATATGCAAATTTGCATTTTTAAGGCAATTTTTGCCATTTTTGGTCAAAAAATGTATTTCTCAAAAGGTGCTGGTCTGATAGTTTTGAAATTTGGTATACAGGTTTCTACAGATGAGCTAAGTTATATATATTGAAATTGAAATTATGGTGACAAATTATGGTGTAATTTTGTATTTTTTTGGGCAATTCTTGCCATTTTTGGTTAAAAAATGTGTATTTCCAAAACTGCTCGTTTGATAGCTTTGCAATTTGGTATACAAGTTCCTACAGATCACTTTAATGATCTTTATTAAAATTATGATGAAATCTGCAATTTTGTAGTTTTGGGGAAATTTTTGCCATTTTTGGTCAAAAAATGTGTATTTCCAAAACTACTCATCAGATAGCTTTGAAATTTGGTATACAGGTTTCTATAGATTAACTAAATGATATTTATTGAAATGATGATGAAATCTGCAATTTTTATTTTTTTGGGCAATTGTTGCCATTTTTGGTGAGAACATTTTATTCTCAAAAACCTACTCATCAGATAGCTTTGGTTGACATGTTCTTAGGGATGATCCAATGTGATATATTCAAAGTATGATGAAATCTTCAATGTGTATTTTTGCAGCTTATTTTAGCCACTTTTCTCTGGCCACTGCATTGAGCTATCAAAGATTTCCACCTTCTTCATCAACATGTGTCAAATATAGTTATTCTCTACATAAACACAGCGGAGCATATATCGGCCGCTAGGTCGCTTGTTGGCATAAAGTGTCCTGCCCCATGGTTCAACATTTGACACCCCTCTTACCCAGACCAACCTGAATTACCGGTACCTTCGTCAGCATCTCATTGAACCCCAAAACCCTCCTTAGAATACTTAGGGCCTGTTGGATTGTGAATGCCAAATTTGGGACTTCAACCACAGTTTTGATAGTAGTTTACAATATTTATGGACATTCATGGCCTTTAACAAAAGTCTGAATAAACCGTTTAAGATACTAGACCTGGCACAGTTTGTCTTTTATACCCAAGCACCCATAGGTAAATATTTCTCAGACAACTGTTTATATGTGATCAGTGAAGCATAGAAATTGTCTTGTCATTGAAGTGAGGAATAGGAGGCATTTCATCCATATTGCACCTATCACAACAGCTTTCTACACAATTTCACAGTCAATAAACTACAAAGCGAAAAGGTAGCCAGGGAGAGAAACCCACTCATCTATGTTAACAGCTAAAAGCTATGAATATTTTAACACCCCAGTAGATTTTACTGGCTCCCATACTCCCAATGCGGTTTTACACGAATTATGTGAGAATTTGCTATTTTCTTATCAAATAAAAATATCCTTGCTGATAAGTATGAGAATATGCGGCCATAAAGAACTAGTATAGTCTCCATTAAAATAGCATAATGGTCCATTAATCCATAGAACGACCATGTGAACCTTTGCTCTAACAAGATGAAAGCAAATATCTGTGGGAAAGATTATCTTCTATACTACAAAAATTTTGCATATATACATTATAGGATGACGTACTGCATCACGTACAAGAATCTCTGATAATTTCATTTATATGTTATAAATCTTACTAGTTTATATCAATAATCTTCTTCCATAATCAAATCTTGCACTAATTAGATTGGATCATAAATCTGCCTTTAATATTTAACAGCTAATTTGCTTTAGGCTTGATATCAATATTGCATCTTCTATGTATTTGAGAAGTGCTATTAATACAATTTTATCCATCCTATATAGTACACAGATCAAAACGTTTTCCCTGTATTCCCCAATGTCCAACGTTTTCCCTGTATTCCCCAATGTCCAGCCATCCCTTTGTCTCAATCAATGTACAAGGCTTTGCAAGGGCTGGAGCAACTCTTGGAGACCTCGGTTAAACACAGCATGCAAGCCCTTTATGTAGTATACCCCTTGAAATTAAAAATATTAAACTTTTGCTCAAACTTTCCATAGGGAAACCAAAAAGTATTGTATAAATTGGACAGTCCAAATGTCTGTCCCCAAGGCACATTCTACTCTGCAGACCCCTGCCTGAATCACTGAACAGATGTACCTCCCAGTAGTTGTAGCACAGTAGGTATGTGTGTCGTCCAATCAGCATACACTGCAGAAATACTCTTGAATGTCCGCAGTTTTGTCTTTGAATGTGCTACATACCAAATCTGGATGGATTTCGTTTTTAGAGCTGTTTAATTTGGTGGTTTTAAAGTCAGAACCAACATTTACATGTCATAATTTAGCGTAGTCTCTTTCCTAACAGACCAAGGAAACCATGCCAGTTCTGAGTGAACTCAACCAATGGGCCTGGATTTGGCTCGGGTACTGTCACTCCACTCTTTGGCCTGGGCAGTGCATTCCCTGCCAACTGTCCTGATTGCAGTTGTTGGCCAGTGAGGCTTGAAGATATGTGAATGACTCGTATGTTCATGTGTTGATGCAACTTTCACAACGTTTCAGAACACACAAGAGTTGACTGTCTTGACATGAACATGTACTTGTATCAATTTAATATTGGACAGTAGCCAATAATAGGTTTTCGGGTAATGCTATATATGTATAAGTTAACAGGGCTAGGCTCAACTAACTTATAGTTATATTCCCATTGTCATTGCACTCTGCAGGATTTCAATTGTATTATGTTACTGTAAGTTTTAAAATATGACAATAAGATGATGATGATGATGATGATGATGATGATTATTTGCAAAGTCAAATGTGCTTTCCAATTAGAAACTGAAATGAGCATCTGATCATCAGGTTGTGACAGATGATACTTCAGTGTGCCAGTAGGAGACAGGGACTGGGAGGAGGGGCTTAGACGTATCCGTCGTCATCGACACAGTGAGAGATGTTCCAGTACACAAATACAGACGACATTTCGTGAAGGTGCAGTCAGTGGCAGATTTTACAGAATTGAATTTGTGCTATTTGGAAACACTTCATTAATACGATGCAGGGCAATATTCAGCAAAGTATGGATATGTTGCTATCAATGAGAGAATATTTTCCAGGGTTGTGGAGGCAATTTAGATCACAGTTACCCTTCAGAAAGTTATTGATTTGATGAACACTGCATTGGTTTGTCAATTTATCTGTATCTGTGTGATGGCAGTGGATAGTTAATTAGCATACCAGGGTCCGTAAACTCTTGCGAAGTCCTTGAAAGTCCTCAAATTTTACAGTATCCTGGAAAGTTGAGTCTTGGAGAATCTGGAAAAATTGATGTATACCCTTGGTTTTTGAAAATCAATAAAGGTTTGTGTCTGATATTATAAAAATGACTTGTACAATGCACGATATATGCACGATCTTGGAATATGACATTTTGGACTGCATAAGTCCTTAAAATTGCTGAAAAAGGTCTTGAAAGTCTTTGAATTTTAAATGACTTGATGTCCTTGGACCCTGGATATGTCTGTGAGAAAACTGAACATTGTGAGACAATGTTTTATGAACCCAGGGTACCGAAATTGAAATAATCTTGATGCCATAACAGATTCCCACATTCTAACGTCATTCATGAAGTTAATCTGACATTTAAACAAAAATTGATCTGAATACGTGGAAATGCAGCAAAAAGAAACAACCACTCATGTACCCACCAATATCAATTACTTACGCAGGATCTTGACTTCAGGGGAAATTGGTCAAGCTCTTTGCATTTTGAATTTCGTAGAAAAAACAGTGGATCAAGAAAGCAAGACAGCTAAAAGAAGCATATGTCCCCTGGCTATGTGATTTAAAGTGATGTGGTCTGCATGTTCAAACCTAATAAATCGTTGTCTGGCCGAGTTTCTGTCTTGCCTTGAATCTAATCTCCAGAAGAGCCACTGAATAATATCCTGTCTGTAGCAACAAATCGGCTTTTGTGACCTTACCAGTCATGACAGTGATCAACTGATAATGGAAAGGGTTTCAGCAAATTTGCATATGGTGTATAGTTTGCATATTGCTCATACCAGCCACCTGGCAACAACACATTTCCTTCATTTAGCATCTAATATTCTTTATCTGGTATTTGCCAGTCAACAGTTGGATATTCTGTCGTCTCTTTGGTCAGAAATTTCAGCTCAAAATGTTCGAAATATGTTGGCAGTCTCATCATGATCGTGTCTTGTGGTTTTATATTGTCATTGTCATTTTACAGGTAGAGATCGAGAGAAGTTTGCAACAAAATGTTGATGTTTGTATAGTTTTTGAGCATTTTAGTTCAGTTGATTAGAAAATATTACTTGGAAGTCTGGAATGCTGAACAGTATTCCCTAAACAAGGTATTCCATTTAATACATGTCACAGTGTCTCATTCATGCTTTCTTTGCACAATGCTACAAAAGTTTGATGAAATTAGTGTGGCTGTCACCCAATCAGATTTGATAACGCTGAAAATAACTCAGCTGTGCTTCCTCAGAACTATAGTACTAGCAGTACCAGCAGGAGTCGACTTACCACAGAAGGGTTTTTTGTCAGTGTAACTGTGTTGTGATCAATTTGATCAAGTTCAGTGAAAAAGAACCAGGTAGAAAGTTTGACCCTTCCAACACCAATATGTGGTCCGACCCCATTGTGTTTCAGCTGTTCGGCACTTTCTTTATACAAGAAAATGGGGATGACAGTGTTAAAAGAGGTTAAAAGCAACAGAAAAAAGTGTGATGTGCTCCACTATTCTCAAGGGAATATTTTTTTTGTATTACATCCATTACCCAGTGAAATGATAAAACTATTCTGAGTGAGACGTGTCTAAGTGCATGTGACAGTAGGAACCCTAGTTTGAGGTTCTCGGCTGTCTGACTGATTTCTCTGAAATGATCAGACGTGTGCAGTTTTAGTGATGCAGTCTGCTGTGCGGTGTAGAGGGAGTTGCTTCGCTGGGCATTTCTACAATGTGACTGAAGACTGTAAACGTCGCAGGAGCTTTCAGTTCTTCAACACTAATATAACAGGCTTGCTCTCTGTTATTGTGTAGAGATGCCAGTCTATGTGGGTATATGTCGTGAGCCATTTCCTACACGTGCCCGATAAAGTTTGTTGAAATTCTGTGCTAGCTCTGTATATGTCAGTTTGTTTCACCGTGCAGTCAGAAATCAAGCAGGTTTGAGGAGAGTCGTCGTTTTCAGTGGCCAACAGATGAATCATGCAACCATTAACATAAGTGACATCCTAGCACATTTAACCCTTTTCCTGTCAGACAGTATCACTTCCCCATCAGCCAAGTCAGTAAAAAGTCGTAGTGAGCCAAAACATGATGTATTTTCACCCACTTGGCCTGGTCTGTTATGGCATCTTTAGTCCAAAAAAATCAAGTTTACAGTATTTATGTTTTCAACAGCTTTCAAATGTACAGTATTATGTTAAATACACCATATGGAATATGTTGTTGCCAAAAACAGAACACTGAAGAACACTGAATGACAAGTATTAACCTGTCATTACAGTTTGTAAGTTCTGTCAATAGTACCGGTAGTCTTAAGTTGTTAGGGTAGCAAGTAGCATAACTGTGATACGATTTGTTTGGTTTGTTTTTTTTGACAACTGAGGAAATTCTTCAGTGGATTAGGTAGTTTTTTGTAGGATTTGTGTTTGTTCCATCACAAAAACTGACGGCTGAAAACTGGGATGGTGTGTTTTTGTGGATCATTTGTTTCATATCTGAGTTCTGCCGGATGTGTAGGGCATGAGCTCCGCAGCGCACCGCATGTCTTCTAAACTACCATGTCATTGCTTGCAGTGCAAAGCCAGTTTCTTGTTTTGCTTTTCAGTTCCCTCTGTGACAATTGTGGGAATATGAGAGGATACCCAGTTGTGCAATTGATGAGGAACCGGTTGGTCTTGCTGAATTTTGCATTTCCTTGTGAGATGCTGGTTTCCGATAATTTAAAAATTGTTACATTTGTAAATGAGCTGGCTTTGTACATCTATGTTGTGGGCACAACACACGCATACAAATATAATAACATTTAACAAAAACGCATGCTGTGCACGTTGTGATGTGTTCAGCTGAAAATACCAGCAATTTCCATGTCTTCAGGAGGAAGAGAAATGAGTGTACATCTAACTCAGACTTACTTCCTGGCGAGAAGAAAAACGTTTTATATGGGTTTTTTTTTATTTTGCTCGTTTGTCCTGAAAACACATAAAGCAGAGAAAAAGTTTCTCAAAGGTTTACAGGTTCATTTGTATCTTTGTCTTCAAGGACTTTTAAATCTTCAGGTCTTTGTTAAAATGCACCATATGCGACAATTTGTTTTGCTTCATCAAACCAACTTGACCTGATGGTGAAATATGAACTTGGCAGGTAAAAGGTTAAAGAAAATCATTAGATGACATTTTACAGTGCTGTCATCCGTCAAAAATTATGAGAAATTTTCTGACATTTTGAAAAATTTTTTGAAATCTCTGGGACAATTGAATCACTATTAATGGAAATAGTCCATTTTCTTCTTTACTGTTTTGATCCATTTCTCAAGGAATATGCACTTTGTCGAAAGAATTGCATCGAACGAAATATAATATTGAAAACTTGAGTGATAACATTACTTTAAGAAAAAAATGACATGGTATATGCTCTCGCTCATATGAATTTGCACAATATAGATAAGCAGTTGTCATAGCAACAAAGAAATATCTGAAAAGACAATTGTTATCGTATCAAAGCTGGAGCTTAACACAAACAGGACAGCTGCCAAGTCACTTCGGAATCAATCTACGGTAATCTCACTTAGAGATGAACAGGTGAATCTGATAACTGATTTATCTAGTTTTGTTTGTGAAATTAGTCGGACATTGTCCAGCAGATAATTCAGAGAAGACGGGAAAAATATCAATATCAACCACTATCAGTAAAACATATTCTGCTCTCCCTCAAATCTCAAGAGGTCCTTCTCCACACATGTTGACTCTCAATTAATTTTTCTCAGAGCTGCTTCTGTGCTGATTGAGTCTGAATTGAATGTGTCGATTCACAGTGCGTTCTACAATGTACCGTACATATCTTTTGTTGTTTGGCAACACGTTCAATGTCAGTTTTCAATTTATCCTAGCGAGTATTTCCTTGGAGCATAGAGAAAAGCTGTTTCCTTGCTTTTTTATCACAACAGAGGGAGCTGTACTTGAAAAATGGTTTCCTTTTGAATTTGAAGTGTCAAAAGTGTTATCTTTTATTGCCTTGCACACCTGAGGGTAAGATGTTTTTTCATCTCGGGCCAGTAGCTGTAATTTCTGTAGATTGTTTTCTGTATTTTGTTGAATTCTTTGAGTGCTGTAATTTTTCCCTCCAAAATCTTAGTGCAACATTTTACCAATTTTTACAAATTTTTTTGATGATTTTGGACTAAATGGACGTCACATTTCATTGCCTGCAGTTTTTTATCAAAATTTAATGTTATTAATTAATATGTATGTGAGAAATAGATTCCTTTCCTTCATCTTTAGGACATTCCTACATCAAAATTTCTTCATCTCTCGTGTAATTTTGACCAAATCAGTACTGAAACATATTCATGTCTGGAATCGTTTCCTACATGATGCCCAACGGTATGATATTTGTGAAGGACAAGAGTAATCACGCAGTCCACTGAACTGACAAGAACTTCCTATTGTCTGTTCCACGGTATGAGTATCAGCTGAACACTTTAAATTTGAGGCAAAGCAGCCATGCTAATGCAGTTTTAATGAAAATGTACTTAAAATATACATCAAATGTACTTCTTGTGTAAATGAAAATGTCATACTGAATGAAGTTTCATATTGTAAAAATAAAATGAATGGCCTTTTAAAACATTTTTATGTCATCATCAGTTAGATTAATAAATTCCTCATTGGAATAATTTGATTGTGTCAGCATCTGTTCTTAATCTAGATGAAGCCCAACTTTTCAATGCTATGTCGTTTCATTTCTATGGTAACTGATGCCATCAAGAGGGAATTGGTACGACAGCAATACATAGTTATCTTAATAAAGCAACTCATTTGAAAGAATGGAAACACAATTCAAGGTCTAAATATGTCTCAGGACAGATATTCAGATTCACATTTTTACAAATTTTTTTCTGATCTACTGCTTGTTGTAGCTCATTTAAAGCTCATGGAATAAAAAAAAATTTCATGATCTTACTTTGTTGAAAATCAAAATATTTATTTTTCCCCATAGAGTCAACACGGGGATGGTGGCCATTTTGAACTTCAAAAATCGGTAAATGTAAGGTAATTTCTTTTTAGTTCCAAATTTTGCACGGTGGCCCCTGATTTTTATGTTTGATTTGGTAGAAAAAAATTGTTGTAAGTTTCACTTGAAATGTTCTGAGCAAAAGTTTAAGTCTTTCACTTTTAAGGTGCATACTACCTTAACCCTTTCACCCCCAGTTCCCTGTATACAGGTCTCACTTTACCATAGAAAACAATGGATTTGGGACAAACCATGGTGGAGAAAACCTTAAGAAGAATTCAGTGGTTGATTTAAAATGATGATTGCTTTTGGCATTACTTTATACAGAGAAACCATTAAAATGATTAATATTGTTGTCAAGGTAGAAGTATTGTTTGAATTACATATCGATGACAGTTGTTCCATTTAACCAACTTGCCTCCAGACTACCCTGTTTGCTTGGTTCTAGAACTCTCTCTTTTAGTTTATTAATATGTTGCAAAGCGAATAATACAGAAAACAGATACTCTGGGAATGTTGATTGACTCAAGAGTCGTCTACCATCGATGTCTTGCCCATTGTGGTGAGGCTATCGCACAGCCTGGTCGTTCAGGGTGGTGAAAATGTTGTCCTTTCGCCAGTGATGGGGACTCTATTGCTGTGTGTAACATACCTTGTGTGAGATTATCAATGTATGGTGTGTTTATCACACAGGATGTACAGAAAAAATCTATCTGACATTTACAGATCAATCCAGAAAGGATGTACTTGAAATCCATTAAACGTTGATGCTGTGTTATGAAATGACAAATGTTGAACTTTCACAAAATATGCTCAGACCACAGAAAATTTTGTTTTTCCTCTGCTCAAAATTCTGAAAGGTGGACAAGTTTAAAATTTAAAATTACACGGCAAAAAATTGAAGATGGAATCAAGTTACCTTTACTTCACAGTTTGTCACACAATATGCACATTCTTGGAACTATGTGCTTCTAGAGGATACCGTTTTACGTTACCACATCAGTTAAAGGTATACAGTCACCTGTAATCTAAATATGCCCATATATGGTCAAAGGGGCGTTCCTTGGTATCCAAAATGCCCATGTGAGGGCGCTGTCTTTAAAAAGTGGCTACCCGCTTAAAATCTGATTGGTTAGATTTTCTCTTTCCATGGTAACTGTGGCAAAATTAGAACAGGTGACAGTATACCTTTAATGATGGTAATATGATTGATGTAAGGAATTGTTGTGAACAATCATGTCTTTGTTTTGTATAACACGTGTAAGTGAGAAAGAAAGACGGTTGCACCATTAGAGTTAAAAATAAAAGAACGCACCAATAAATTCATTCCACTTGAAGCATCAGATGCAAAAAGTATCATGAAAATATTACTGTATATTACTTAAGTAATCGGAGTATTTATACGAGTTTTGGCAGACTATTCTGTAAACATTTGTGTGTGTGTGTATATAGATAGATAGATAGAGAGATAGATAGATGCACACACATCACAAATTACAATTTATGTATTTTTTTCCAATGAGATTTAATAGGGCTCATGTTTTCTCAAATTGAAGCCATATGTTTATTTTAATTTGAAATTGATCCCTCCTGTTAAAAGAGCAACATTCCTTCCACTGTAATATTCTTAAATCTTCATATTTTGGGAAGTCGTAAGTCTTTCCCTGAGGTAGACAGTACTGTGCTCTTTATTGGCAATTGGTGTCCCACCAGAAGACCCCACACAAAGGTCAGCACGGGGTTACGCTTCAAAACAGTTACCCCGTCGGAGGGTTCATTCATTGCAGACGGTGCATATGCAGTTCCGTTGGGAAAATGGCAAGTGTTAAATTGGTTGGGACTGCGTTCATCTTTGAAAATACTGATGATGGTAGCCTTCTTTCCTGCAATGTATCCTTTGAGGGCAGCAAAGATACAGGTACTGATAGATTCTTGTGTGTGGATGTGACGGTGGTGATGTACAGTATCTGATGCTACAACGACTGAATAAGTTCAGTCATCTTGGATGATGCTCAGTGTAGCATAACATTTACTGTACGTAGCATTATATTCAAGGACATCTAAAACTGATTTGCTTGCCGTTGCTCTGTTACTCAAGCTGGTAGTGTTAGCATTGTTCAGATCAGTTTCTGCCTGTAATGTTTTAATATGTTTCAGTTCTTGGCCGTAAATCTGACAGTAATCGTCATTTTATAATTATTACCATTATTAATCCTATCATGCAACCAATCAAAAAACTTCACCCAAATACTACATAACTTTCAGACCTGGATTTTCTTATGGAACTCTCCAATATAGAGTGCACTCTTTGAGATTTTCGTATTTGAATGTAGATGCAGAGAGTTTGCAATTTTCTAAATCTGCATTTTGCATTCAAGTAGACATTTCCTTTGCCATTGTGAACAGACAGGAGGTTGTCAGAGATAACAAAGGCTGATATATTTGCAAGGAGAAACCAAGTCACATTCCCATGGATGCAAGAACATAATTCAGCATGCAAACAGCCTTGTTTTATGCTCTCTGCTATCTTATGTTTTGTGTAATACTGCTGCATGCTGCACTAATTAGTTCCCACGGACGAAGTCGGGGGGGGGGGGGGGGGGGGGGGGGGGGGGGGGGGGGGGGGGGGGGGGGGGGGGGGGGGGGGGGGACTTATAGATTGGGTCATGTCTGTCGCTCCGTCTGTCCGTTCACGCAGATATCTCAGACATGCCCTGGTCAATTTCTTTCAAACTTTGCACTTACACACTTACACCTCCATAGACTCCCATGTATAAGGCAGTTCTCCATAGACTCCCATGTATAAGGCCAAGAAAAATAAAAATTTAGTTTCTCATCATATTCATATTGCAAAAAGGATGCAGTGACACAGTTTTTAGTCCCCACGGATGAAGTCCAGGTGGCTTATACTTATAGATTGGGTCATGTCTGTCCGTGAGTCCATCCGTGAGTCTATCCGTTCATGCAGATATCTCAGACATTTTGACAAAATGTCACGTGACCTCGGTGACCTTTGACCTCAAATATACATATTTGTCCATAACTCAGTAACCACAAGTGCTACACCCTTCATATATGGTATGATGGGACACCTTGTGACGCCACATATTGTACCTCATTCATAATTTGCATATCTAATTTTGAGCGAGCCAATAGAGCTAGAGGTCTGATTTTTGGTATATAGGGATAACTTAGCAATACAATTTTTTGACAAAATGTCACGTGACCTCAATGACCTTTGACCTCAAACATACATATTTGTCCATAACTCAGTAACCACAAGTGCTACACCCTCCATATTTGGTATGATGGGAGACCTTATGACGCCACATACTCTACCTCATTAATTATGTGCATATCTAATTCTGAGCAAGCCAATAGAGCTGGATGTCTGATTTTTGGTATATAGGGATAACTATAGGATAGAAATTTTTTGACAAAATGTCATGTGACCTCGATGACCTTTTACCTAAAATATACGTTTATGTCAATAAATAAGTAACCACAAGTGCTATGTCCTTTATATTTTGTAGGATGGGAGACCTTATGACAACACACGCTTTACCTCATTAATTATGCACATATATAATTCTGGGCAAGCGAATAGAGCTAGAGGTCTGATTTTTGGCATATAGGGATTAATTAGCAATACAATTTTTTTCTCAAAATGTCGATGACCTTTGACCTTGATTATACATATATATGCATAACTCAGTAACCACAAGTTCTATACCCTTCAATTTTGATATGATATTAGACCTTAAGATGTCACATCTTGTACCTCATTTATTATGTGCATATGTATTTCTTGGCTGGCCAATACAGCTAGAGGTCTGATAGTTTTTCCCGATTTAGAACCATAACTTAGACATGCCTCATGTGTTTCAAATTGGGAACAACGACATAGACCTAAGTGCCCATAGATCTCAACATATACACTCCAGTGATACTTCTTAATGACCACATTTCCCTGCCCCATCAAGACTAATACTCCTATTACAAGTGGGGACTATGTCATTGTCAATTACTTGTTTTATATCAAGCACTGCCCCTTAGGAGACACTGAGTAATTCATGTGCAACAAAGATTTATATTCACCATAAGAAAATAGAAATCATGAAAGAGAAGAATGTTGCGCATGTAATCAGCATTTACTGTGTGCCGAGAATGTGACTGCTTCTTTAAAGTGACAGGCTGTTGGTATGTGGATCACTGCAATACAGTGTGTGCTCACTCATTTCCAAATACTTGGCGTCACTATATTCCTCATTGTACATGGAGGTTTGTTGCAGTCCCCAACATTCCCTGTGTTGATGCCAAGGAATCATTGTGCAATTGTACTTCTAGAAATCCTGTTTGAAGTCATTATATCAGGAGACTCATTGACTGCATCAACTGAGAAGTCAAATCTACAGGGATCTGCTTTTATTAGTCCCCACGGACACCGTCCGGGGGGACTTATAGGTTTGGTCGTGTCCGTGCGTCTGTCCGTGTGTGCGTCCGTGTGTGCGTCCGTCCGTTCACGCAGACATCTCAGACATGCCCAGGTCAATTTCTTTCAAACTTTCCACAAGGATAGTAACCAGTACCCCATTCAGATGCACGTCGATTTGTTTCACAATGCGATCAAATTTGGCCGTGTTTTAGGACTTTTAGTTTTCACCTCCATAGACTCCCATGTATAAGGCAGTCTCCATAGACTCCCATGTATAAGGCAGTCCATAGACTCCCATGTATAAGGCAGTCCATAGACTCCATGTATAAGGCCAAGAAAAATAAAAATTTAGTTTCTCATCGTATTCATATTGCAAAAAGGATGCAGTGACACAGTTTTTAGTCCCCACGGATGAAGTCCAGGGGGCTTATAGATTGGGTCATGTCCGTCTGTGAGTCCATCCGTGAGTCCATCCGTTCACGCAGATATCTCAGATATTTTGACAAAATGTCATGTGACCTTGGTGACCTTTGACCTCAAATATATATATTTGTCCATAACTCAGTAACCACAAGTGCTACACCCTTCATATATGGTATGATGGGACAGCTTATGACGCCACATATTGTACCTCATTAATTATGCACATATCTAATTTTAAGCGAGTCAATAGAGCTAGAGGTCTGATTTTTGGTATATAGGGATAACTTAGCAATACAATTTTTTTGACAAAATGTCACGTGACCTCGGTGACCTTTGACCTCAAATATACATATTTGTCCATAACTCAGTAACCACAAGTGCTACACCCTTCATATATGGTATGATGGGACACCTTATGACGCCACATATTGTACCTCATTAATTATGCATATATCTAATTTTGAGCGAGCCAATAGAGCTAGAGGTCTGATTTTTGGTATATAGGGATAACTTAGCAATACAATTTTTTTGAAAAAATGTCACGTGACCTCAGTGACCTTTGACCTCAAATATACATATTTGTCCATAACTCAGTAACCACAAGTGCTACACCCTTCATATATGGTATGATGGGAGACCTTATGATGCTTCATACTGTACCTCATTAATTATGCATATATCTAATTTTGAGCGAGTCAATAGAGCTAGAGGTCTGATTTTTGGTATATAGGGATAACTATAGGATAGAAATTTTTTGACCAAATGTCATGTGACCTCGATGACCTTTGACCTGAAATATACGTTTATGTCAATAAATACGTAACCACAAGTGCTATGTCCTTTATATCTATACCCTCCAATTCTGATAGGATATTAGACCTTAAGATGTCACATCTTGTACCTCATTATTATGCGCATATGTATTTCTTGGCTGGCCAATACAGTTAGAGGTCTGATCTTTTTTCCCGATTTAGAACCATAACTTAGACATGCCTCATGTGTTTCAAATTGGGAACAACGACATAGACCTATGTGCCCATAGATCTCAACATATACACTCCAGTGATACTTCTTAATGACCACATTTCCCTGCCCCATCAAGACTAATACTCCTATTACAAGTGGGGACTATGTCATTGTCAATGACTTTTGAACATTAATTTATGCGAGATGATGCCAAAGATTGACTTCTTTGTGTGTTCATGTTGGCAGAACTCATGCCATTGTATTTGCATACCAAAGTCAAAGGTGACTGCCAATTATGATATTTTGTTGTTTCCATTTGACCATGTACCAGTGTTCCATGGTAAGAGTAGCGTATTGCTGAATTATCATATGAAACAAAGTGTTTGAATTCTAGAGATACATGTTGAACTGCTTACTGAAATGGGGACTATTGTACATTCCATCATGGGGACTGTTGTACTTTCCACCATGGGGACTAGTGTACTTTCCACCATGGGGACTATTGTACTTTCCACCCTGGGGACTATTGTACTTTCCACCCTGGGGACTATTGTACTTTCCACCCTGGGAACTATTGTACATTCCATCATGGGGACTGGTGTACTTTCCACCATGGGGACTAGTGTACTTTCCACCGTGGTGACTAGCGTACTTTCCAACATAACTTTATAAAAATTGTCACGTACTTCTGAATATAATCTGGGCAGTGTCAAGAATAAAACAACAAGCTTTTATTAAGTGAAATATCTTTGACTTTAACATTCATTCTGATACCAGGATATCATTGATGTCCCTAATATATCTGCTAGCAATACTAGATTCAAGAGGCCATCATCCAAAGATTTATCCACCCGCTTCAGAGATAAAAGTAACTACAGAATCAGCAGTTGCTGTTTCTTTTGTACTTTCAGTTAATTTGCCTTGTTATCACCTTTTTTGTACTTGATGATGGAAAGAATGATGTTAGGTTTTTCCACAATCAGTTTCCTTTGACTTTTCACCATTTCTTGATTCTTACTTGCCCAAGGCAAGTACCTCCTTGCTCTGGTCACTGCCTATTCTAGATTATGATCACTTGTACATGTGCTGAATTGAATTGAAAAGAAACAGTCTTCTCTGTAACAAAGTTTGAAGATGCTAATATTCTATCTTGCTCTTATATACAACTGCATCTTTTGGCAGAGCTGCCAGTCGCTGGTTGACTACTAGCTAGTACTTCATTGAATCTGTAGCAAATGACAGTGGCATACAAGAGTTACTGGTATATTTATAAATTGAACACATCAAACGTGAAATATTAAGTTAGAATTTGATTTCTTTCCATCATTCATTCATTTACAATTATGTACATGAACATATAAGATAAGTGTGACTTTTCAGGTAGTATGCGCCTCGAAAGTGAGACTTAAAAACTTCCTCTGAAACTTTCCTCAGTGAATCTTTCAACTATTTACTTTCAAAATCAAAAATCAAATCGGTGGTCACTATGCAAATTGTGGTACTAAAGAAACAACCCAAGATTTAAAGATGTTTGAAATTCAAAATGGTTGCCATCCCAGTGTTAATTCTACAATGAAAAATAGAATTTTTAATTTTCAAAAAACTAAGACAGTGAAAGTGTTTCTTACTCAAAGAGCTTCACAATGAAACCCCACAAGTGGTAGATCAGCAAAAAACTTTGAGGGTCAAAGTATCTGTCCCTGGGGCGCATTCTACCTTAAGGCAACTTCAAGTGACACTAAATAAAAAGTTGTCTTTTTTCAAGAAAATATTGTACAGATTATACATTTTGGAATAAGGCCAACTCAAGGAAATATCTAGAAATTCTTGAATTGACTTGATGAGTTCAGAAATCTTAAAACTTAGAGGGCACACTTCACATTGTGGAAGTATTTCTTCATACTGAGTGTTCCAAAACGCAATTGTTTTCATTTTAGGAAACAGGAAGTGCATAATACTGTCTTTCAGTCCCTCAGTCTCAATTGCCCATAAAAACTGTGAAGAAATATACTTCTCATTCTGATTCTAGCCAAGCATTTACAATAAAAACTACAATCTTTTCTCTGCGGTCAGACAGGGCATGGCATCGGAAGCACCCTAGTCCCCCCTAGACCTGTGTAATAAAGTTCACCAGCCCAATCAAATGGTACAGTTTAACAGGTCACACAACTTAGTCGTAGGGGGTTGTATGGGGTTACCTCCATTGCTTTCAAATGTATGTTTTTAATGTCTTTGGATTTTATGTGAGAAGGCTTTATCATGTCTCAAAAACATGATCGTATTATGTTTCAACATGCGAAATTTTGTTTTCCATTTGGGTTTTATAGGGAAGTGATGACAAAGTTCAAGGTTAGTGTAAAGTAGATTCAGAGAAGAAGTTATGCAAAGAGAAATCAAATGTAATTCTCCATGAAAAGAATCTCTCTCTAGATGTAAAAGTTATAAGTAGGAAAGAAGTAGAGATCTCAAGAAATGCTCAAGAGACAGTCACAGAAAATGTCAAAGTTTGTACGACAAATATCTCAACCAAAGATGTAACTGTTCAAGGCGTACTCAACCGTTTCTACTAAATTGAATGTACCATGGCACATTGAAATGTCAATTCATGTGGTACATACCGGTACTATAGTATTACAAGTACCTGTACTGTGTTCATTTCATTTCTCGTGATGCATGGAAATTTGATTTGCCCAAGGATACAAGTTAACTCAATAAGGTGGTCATTTACATGCATATTGGTGGATCAAAGTAAATTGTCTTTATTAGAAAAATATGCGCACAAAAACCTTATAGCGACCCGTTTCTTTCGATTGTGATATTCTGCGATAAATCACGAAGTCGCTGCAAGATGTAAGTGACGTTCTGAGTGGTGATGAAATTAAGGTATTTATTGAGTCTGGAAAACATGAAAGGTACTGCTTAGCCATATAGTGTGAAATTATTAATGTAGAGAAAAATTCCTAGGTGTAATAAAATCGATTTTGTGGTTTGAGTCAGAAGCATCAAATTCACCTAATTATGTTAATTATCTTTATCAAGATGATTTTAAGGTATGTGTGCAGTTCAATTAGCGATAATTTGTGAGAATAACTGGGATGTGTTGAGTATTGTATTGTTGTGAAGTATTAATGTACGCAAGCAGCATTCGTGGCAGCTACAATAAGTGCAGTATTTTCAGTTACATACTTAATGCCAGCTTCAAGTGGTTCATTATGTATGCATTACAGTTCGGACTGATTTTGTGTCGTTCTTGCTGCCTGGAGGAGACCTTGTTGTACTGTCGATTGCCTCACATTTGAAGAAAGAAATTGTTCTTTTATTGTAGGTGTACATCAATATAGAGCCTGATGATTTTGTTCCGTTCAAGAAAATCATGTGCGTTGCGTTTTCTTCTAAGTTATGTCACTTTGGTCTCTGTGGAAACCAGAATGAGGATGTTACCATGGCAACTGATCTTGGTGTCAAAGTTCTGTTGTGTAAGGTACTGCTCTACAGCAGTCGAAGGATTTTCATTCATTGGGTTCAGAGTTGATCTGTGAAGACACCTAGGAAATTTTTTAAAAAGCCAGTCTGTGCGACAACATTAAGATGTGCAGCACTCTCTTCAACTGTGTCGGAATGTTCCCAGACTACAGTTTCATGCCAACAGTCTTTCCTCTCTCCACAGTGAACGCCGCGGCGATGATGAAAGTGAGCAACATCACAAACAATAACGACTACAGGTCAATCAACTCTCGGGTTTTCATCGGGAACCTTAACACCGGCGTGGTTACCAGGGAGGAGCTGGAGCGCATCTTCTCCAGATACGGGAAGATCTTTGGACTATCAGTTCACAAAGGTTACGCGTTTGTACAGTATTCCAATGAACAGTGCGCCAGGAATGCAGTTACTAATGAGTATGGCCGGGTCCTGGCTGGACAACCCTTAGGTGAGTTCCCACCTGTGTCTCATACAATGTATATTTAATGATGTACTTGACTAAACATTTCTTTTCTCAGCATTTCTATTCAACAGTGTATCTCAAAAAAAAAGGAACTGCAGCATCGTTAACGCTGTTCATTTCACACATCACTACTCAGTCAGGGCGCCTGTGAAGCCTGTTAAATGTAATGATTCACTGTGGATTTGACATATGTCAAACTCAATAGAGTGTCTTTTCAGTCTGTTCATCATGTGTGCACTTAACAGATGTTTATTATGCGAGTCTGTCTGCTCCCCTTCCGACGTGTGTGTTTATGTCTGCTTTTCACTTGGAATTACCTGGTACAATCCTATTAAAAAATGTAACAGCAGATAATGATTGATGAAATCTTTATTTTTGCCTGAAATTCTGTGTTTATGATGAGAAATGTATGATTCTTTTGAATTTGATCATAGTTACACTGAAGTGGTTCTGATATTTTTTATTTTGTGAAGTCATGCTTTATGAAGCCTTCATTCTTTGAGACCTTTGTCGCTCAGCTGCTTTCGTTCCCCGTTTAGCGTGATTGCCAATATAAGAAAAGCATGTACCTGGCGCTGTTGTAGGTAGGAAATCAGACAATATTTGCATGTGATCGGTGAGATAACACAAGGAAGCTCTGGAGATATAAAGGTCAAGATGTGAAATAATCAACCCTTCAGTGTTTCCCCGACAACATCCCTGCGATGCTGCCTTTGATGTGATGAGTAAGTGTTTATTCGCTGGGGAAAAATGCGAATTCTAAGTAACTGAAAAAACTCCCCTGAGATTTTTGAACTATCATTGATAAGCGATCAAGATCTTGCAGTCTGAAAAACATGAGACAATTAATCAAGGTTGTTGCTCAACTCGTCTTATACATCGAATAGGTTTGTGCTGCCATGCAGAGCAGCATATAAATTACATTGCATATACATATTTATTTCGGTAGCCCTCTGAAATTAAAGACAGTCTAACAGTATTTCGCATTTATTCTGATTTGACGATATTTATTCATCAAAGAAATTACACCCAAGAGAAGAGTAATACACTCATTATAATCAGTTCTGCAATTATTGCTTGTAGATTTTCACTTTTTGTACCGAAAGAATACCTGTTTCCTCATGCAGTTCAAGCTTTACGTTGATGGAGTTCTGAAAGCTAGAATACCGTTTGAACTGCAGTCTCATCGACAAAAGTGGAATGGTAATCGACATTGCAATTTTGAATTTTTCCTTTCATTTGAAGATGAAGCAATTGTCTGAATTGTCGAAAGAACATAGAAAACTGAAGACATTTGACATTTGACTTTGAAACGGAGGATTATTAACTTTCATACTCTATCATGAGAGGAATGCATGTCTGTGTTGCTAATGAGCCATGATTACCTAGGTGGTTGAAAGCTAGATTCTGTTGAAATTAGGGTAAATTATCGTGAACTTCTCACTTGAACGTCTGATGACGACTGTTTTTAACCCCAGTGTCTGAGACAGCATTTAAAAATGTGCACTTTTAAATCAGCAATAACAATGCACATACATACATGTATTTATATACATGTGAATATGCTCATTTCAATGATTTTTATACATTTACACACACACACACACACACACACACACACACACACACACACACACACATATATAAAATATATATATATATATATATATATATATATATATATATATATATATATATATATATATATATATATATATATATATATATATATATATATATATATATATATATATATATATATATATATAATGTCTGTGTCTGTGTCTGTGTCTGTGTCTGTGTGGGGTATTATTGTATTGTTCACCTTACAGTGATGAATCATCTTTGGGCCCAAAATTTATATTTTCATCAAAGTTGCAAATTTTTCTCTCTCCACTCACCATTTTTTTATTTTATTTTTTGAATTTAATATTGAAAAAACAACTCTTTTTATTTTGGGGAATTCAAACTGGCATTGTAATTTTCAAAGTCAGTATTCAGCTCTAATTGTGGAATTTCAAAGTTCAAGGGTACTGTTTTATACATAATTAATTTTTTTGCTAATTTAGATAAGGTTTTGATATGAAGTTTGAAATTGTATTTTCTCCATTGCAAAAGTCTGTAAAGTTATATGTAATGCACATTATATACCATATTATTAGAATTATGGCAGTTTTAAGTTTTGCTGTTAGCTGATAGGCTCTAAATTATATTAATTATTCTTAATAGTAATCATAATAGAACAGTGGGAATTACTGTTGCTGAAAGAAATCATTCCTTGTTAATGACCAATTATATTTGGAAGGATTGCAGATGAGACAACATATCTTTCAGTCATAATGATTTACCACTGACATGAAGTGGATGAAATCGGAAGTCAGTTTTGAATGAATTATTTTACAAAGTGAAGGACTTGGCGTATGAATTTTTGGCAATGGAGGATTAAAAAGACAACTTTTACCAATTCTTTTCTGGTTGGTACCCAGCAAATTTTACAGAGGTTTCCTCATCATGTTACGAAGACTCCCAGTATTATATTGATACAGTACAGTTTATGGGACACAATGGAAATGGTACAGGGGTTTCCAAATAAACCAGGGCACACTCTCTCTCCCTACCGTTTATTATTCGGGACATTTTGCACATTTTGGGGACAACATGCTTCAGTTATTAATCAAATTTTGAATTGTTTTGTAACAAATTAGTTTCACAAAACAAAATCCAAGTTACTGGGACTGCTTCACTATGCTTGAACTTCAGGCAAGAATTGTAGTTGATAGTGTACCATATCTGCCGCCAATCACAGGACTCAGTCAGACTAAAAGCGAGTTATTGTTACAGTATAAAGTTCAGTGACAGCTCCGAAAAGAACAAAAATTTAAGCCTCAAAATAATCATGCAAAAGTCAGTTAATGTCAGTATCAGATATTACTTGCTGACTACATCCAACACAGTCGACTCATGAGTGCACCCGAGGTGACCCGCAGCATGCGAGAATCCAGCACAACTGGTTCTGTGTTGGGGACATTGTTGCTAAGGCACGTCCTAGCTGCTACACTGTTGAACTGTTTGCAATACGGGACCTAGATATACTGTCTGAATTGAGGAGTTGTTAGCACTGTCTATCATAACCAGTTTGTGCGGATGTGGTGGCGTTATTTCGACTCTCTGCAGTGTAAGTATGTCTGACCTCCTTTCAGACTATGTTTCAACTTTTGCAGAGTTAAAAATACCATGCCAGATGGTCTGGTGGTATACAATCCAAACTTAAGCACACTTGTAATCATTCTACTTTGGCCAATTATTGTCGTCATCAGAAAGTGTAACTGTAAAAAATATTGCTTCAACCACAATCACACAGAGCACCCTGTGGTCTCGTACTGTATACTGCGTCAGATACTGTCTAACCTTCATTTTGGTCCATCCAACCTCAGTGATAGTTTAATTCGTTCACCTCTAGCTTTCACACATTCAGCATTTTCTCCATCATCATAGGCTGTGCATTCCATATCCATCGTGGTGATGGAAGTGCTAATTGGGTTCATATTTCTGGAATAGGGTTGTCCTCGGAAGAAAGTGATTGATTCAGGAAATAAAGAAGACCTGTCAAAGCTTAATTTTCTGTCAATATTTACTCTCATACTAACTTATTAGTCCCCACTGATAAAAGTCTGGGTGGACTAATAGATTTGCTTCATCTATCTACCTGTCTGGCCGTCTGCAGCCATTATTCATCAATGCCTTGACAATGTTCCATGTGGTAAATATTCATGTCAATTTATTTCATGATGCAATCCAATATAGCCATTATGGGGCCAGTTTGTTATAAATTTTCTATGGTCTTAGCCTTTAGACTGACATGCCTGATCTCATTCAAAGTAGGTGCTAAGGCAATGTATTATGACATATAAAATGCACGTCAATCTTTGTGGCACAACAATCCAATATGGCCTCCAGATGGCCATTTTGGTACAATTTTTTCCAAGTTTGGAACCATTGCACAGACATGCCTGGACTGATCTCATTCCAAGTTGGTATATTATAAAGGATAATGTATTATTGACATGTTTATGTCAATTTTTGTCTCAACTTAATCCAATATGGCCACCAAGTGGCCATTTTCTTTGCAATTATTTTCCAAATTTGGAACCCAAGCTTGCACAGCAAAGCTCACCCGGTCTGCACAAAGTTAACTACACTTGACATTGATTGTTCCATTGCAAACGAGAAGTGTAAGTTACAGTTACAATCCAAACGGAACGATGGCTTCCCGAAACCGTTGATCCAGTGGGGACTATGTCAGCTACAATGACTTGTCCAATGGTGACTTGAACCTTGAATTTGGGCCTAAGTTCCATTATAAAAACTTAGATTAATTATGGGGCGAGCAAGTGTGCCCCCCTCCCCCTCCAAAAAAAAAATCAGGAATGGTAGGCCCAGCATCCTCAGGAAAAGACTGTTTTACCAGTTAGTTTTATGCTTTGTCTGATGAGCAAGATATTAAAATAGTGAAACTTTGAGAGTCACAAGCAGCCTTGCCCTCCACATCAAAATAGAACAATGATATCTGCTTCAAACAGGAACAATCTTAATTCCTGATCCAATAGACACGATTGAGAAAGATTCACATCACATTGAGAGAACTCGATAGCTGTTGGAGCTCAAGATGATCCTTCTACCGGTTGTTTCTTCACCTCAGATGGTGCCTTGATAATCCCTCCTGTTTCTTCACTGTAAATGGGGCCACTGGTACAGTCTGCCCTAGGAAGGCAATACTACATTTTAACCCCTGATAGCCTGCAGTGTTAAAGCATCTGATTCTGTCAACAAAATTTGCTCTAGGGTGTGCCTACATCACCTGGTGAAATGATTGTCAGTGACATTGTTAGGGTATAGTATTTGAGCATTTTCTTCCGTCAACAGCAGGCAGGATATAGTCATTTACTGTTCAAAGATAACAGTAATAGAAAGATCTTCACAGGAGTTGCATGATTTTCTGTCTTTGTCGATGAAAACTGATACCAGGTAACCTTTATCTCAGTAATGGGCATAAATTACACCTTCCCTGCCAATAAATGGTGTTATCAGTATCCTGTTCTTTTCATTGTAACAGTATGATACAGAACTGATTCCTTGTCCGTATCAAGTTGCCAATACTGAGAAGATGTGCCCAGTTTTCCTAGGATGCTTTAATTTGTATCGTTTTTCCCTTCTAAATTTTTCAAAAACTGTGAGAAAATTTGGCTCGGTTGTAGAGTAAGATTATAGGTCATTTTCAGGTCTGCAACAAGAGGAAATGAAATCGGAAAAGGTGATTAGTTGATTTGAGAATGAAGATTGTGTGAAATGTTTTAATTCTTAATTTAAGGTGCATATAGAATTGTCAAAGATGTGAAAATTGAATGTAACGCAGTCACAAAAGTCACAGCCAAAGATAATCAAAATGTTTGAAAATTGAAAATCACAGAACTCTTGGAAGATTGTGAAGGATTAGATAATGTACCGTAATCTTTAAATAATGAACTTTTAATGTCTGAGACGTTTACGGTGTGTGGAAGCTGCAGAAACTGAATTAAATCTATGGAGATAACAGATGGAAAAAGATTTCATATTAAAGGAAGAGAGATGCTTCCATTTGGGGAAATGTTTGTGGAGGGAGGGAAAAAATAGGATTGTAACTTCATGATTACTTTATGCAGGTAATAAAATGTCAAAAAACTGGCACTTTCTGCCGGGGATCCTCAAATGGATTTAACGAAATGGCATCTTGATCTGCCCATGTCTCCTTCAATTTGAGAATTATATATAAACTTGCCAAGTCGAAATGAAATGATCTTGAAAGATGATATGTGAAATGGCGTATGGGTATGGTTGCTGATTGTTAAACCAAACATGGCAGGGATGATGTGGTTACTGAATTAAAAGCTAAAAGTTTTACCAGTCTTTCCCTGTGATGCCTTCTGCTGACACCTAGAACTTCAAAAATTAGCTGTTGTCAAGGTGAAGAGCTTGCTTAAATTGTACACATCTTCCCTGACACTGAAACCCAACACATGTACATCATCACTTGACCTAGTTTTCTCTCACAAAAGATGGAAGTTCCAAGGAGTCTATCTCGTTAGTGCAGCTTGAACAGTGCGAATCCGTCTGTTTCGTACGACCCATGCAATCAACGCAGCACATTGACGTCCTCTCACAATCATGAGTATTGAAAATGTCGCAATTATAACTGCTCAGTGCCTTTGGCACGTAGGCAGGGTGCTGCTTGCTGCGTTTCACCCATCAGATTTATTTTCTAGGTGCTCGTGTTCTTTATCAGTGAGTCATGTGTTTGTGTTGTTGGCTTCACTCTAATAGGAAGATTTTCATCTGAATAGAAACATCAAAAGAATGGTAACTCCAGTGTGACTGATCATGGAGTGTCCAATCAAGCGGTTTTCCACTTTCAAAAATTGATTGAATCTTACAGAAATACTGATGCTGATAAAATGAACTGATGTTTTGTGCCAATGAGCATGCAGAGGGATAGCGCAATATATTCAGATTCCCAATTTTCACATTCAGGGGTCGAAACCGTTTCCTTTGAGTGCTTTTCCTGTCAAAAATTGCGTAGGGTATTTTCCATAATCCAGCTTTCGGCGGGCACAATTCTGGAAATATTCCGTGCAGGGATTTCACAATTGACTGGTGGGAGTACCACTTGTTTCTGTGTATTTGGAAAAGTCAGTTATTAATGATGTTGATAATCTGTGTGTGCAGAATTGCTATCACTCTTGGGAGGAATTGGAACTTTATATTGAAACTTTCTTCTCCAAGGAAGTACTCGTGTAATTTTTAGGTTTCATTGGTGGTGTCAAATCATCAATTTCTTTCGAAGATTGCCTTGAAAATTAGATTCTGACACTTTGGTTCTGTCTTCTCACTATTCTAGGTTGTGGATACATTTAATTTAACTTTAATCCTTTTTGTGCTGTAATTTTTCCCACCAAAATTTCAGTGCAACATTTTACCAATGTTTATGAATTTCTTTTGATAATTTTGGATCAAATAGACATCACATTTCATTGGCTACAGTATTTTACGGAATTTTGGCAAAAATCTGAAAAAAAAATGACTTGGGAACATTTTACAAAGGTGACAAAAATTGACTTTGGCCTCACAAGTTTGGTTCATACATATTCATGTGTACAGTGCTCCATAGTTGAATATTTACATGCTATGTGCTGTTGTAACATCTGTAAGAAATATCTCAAGAGGTACAGAGATTATCATATTGATTAAAATCTGATGTATTAAAGGATTAGCTCGTTCGCTTTCTCTCTGAATTGGTTTGACACTTTTGCAGAGAGTGGAGCAGAGCAGATGTACAGGTAAAAATGAGTGGAAGAAAACAATGGAGGGTCTCTCTGCATCTTTTTTTTTAACCACCTTGAGAGATAATCTTCAGCTTCATCTTCATCCTTTGCAAGGTGTAATGACCGTCACTCGGATGTTAGAGTGGCAGTGCCATATGTAATAATTCCCTGGAGGTCACTTTATGTTGCATTTCACCGTGCCTGTCACCTGAGACTGTTGTGATGCATATTAAATTATTGCAGTCCATCCTCTTTGTCAGAGTCTTATGGAAAAGACTGGCTTATGCATCATAAAAACACAGCCGGCAGTGTAACAAAGGTAAAAAGACAAATAGCAAGTGTTTATATGTCACCGACCATTCCATAAAAAAATTATTATCCATTAAAGCGATCATACCATGGAGTTGAAACCTTTCCCTTGAGAAAATGTCAAATGTCTTTAAACACTGTTTTCAATCTGATGAGCAAATGTGACTTTACAACTGTGCTTCGGTTGCGATGAATATTTGAGCAGGAGGAATTTACTCCGCAAATTGCCTACTTGAGAAAACAGCCGAGTCGTGAACCAGTGGGGAATCGTTATAGCTGAAAATTTTTATGCAGTATTCTGTTGGGAGCCAGTATCATTTTAAACATTCTGTGAATATAAAATCGGCTGAAAAAAAAATTAAGTATTGTAATTTCCTTTTATGAAATAGTCGATTGTAAATCGTACACTGAAGTGTTTATTAGTTTCGTTTTTAATATGGAAATATAAGGTTTTATGGATTTATGGCACACATTTTGCAAACCAATGAAGCTATAAATTAAGTTGCTTATTGAGGAGTGCTTATCTGTTGAAGGGCATTTCATGACAGTGACCAAATTATCATTTTACAAAGTTTTGATATAATTATGTATGTGACGACTGCAGTTTATGTGAAGGTAGTCATATCATATTTCAGTCAATAATCATTACATGATGTCTTTTATACATATTTCACTGTTTGTTCGCCATAACAAAAAGGTTCTTGAGAAAGCCGTTCAGACTTTCATGAAACTACACATGTGAAGACTACAGTTGACATGAAGTCAGTCAAATCCTATTTCGGTTTTCAATAATCATTATAAAATTAGTATTTTGAAAACCGAATTCATAGTTTACACATCTGGGCAAAATGTTCTGTAGAAGGACTTTCGGATAAGATCACTTTGGGACCCAGTGAGTTCATCCCCAAGGATCAATTTTCTTGCATGCTGAAAATGAGATCCAGATTTCAGCATCATGTACATGCAGCAAAGCATAGCAAGGCTGAGAAATAAATATACAAATTTCCAGTAACCTGACCAAGGCTATTTTAAACAAGTAAGCCAACAAGTATTTTTGATAGTTTCAAAAGCTTTCTTACTGAGTTTGTAATTTTCATAGCAAAAGAAAGAAAAATAAAAAAGTTCCTTACTGACCTTATATCCTGTTTCCTGAGGGCATATACAAGAAACATACCATTAAATCTTGCTTTTATTTTGATGCAACTGGTACAAAGATGCTTGTTATATGAGAGATGCCAGGAACAGAAGGAAATCTCCGAGATCAGCCACCTGGTGTATAGTTCTCAACTTTAGAAAAATCTGGATTACTCACTGTGTTTGGGATTATCCTTGCTTTTTATCCGGCATCGCAATACTGACTGATAATCATCTCCCTTTAGTGCTAAGGTCAGCTACTTTTCATGAAAAGTTCCTGCAGTTTAGGGCTGATTTTGATAATATTTAGAACAAATGATTCAACATGGCACAATTTAGAATGTACGGTGTGGTTGTTTCGTCACTGCCTTTTTGCCCAAGAAAGATAATCTGATACAGCATTGAGGAACTGCGGATTTGGAAAACAGTCAATTTTTTTTGCATGTAAATATATATTACTTTTTTGTGTAACTTTTTATTATGTACAGTGTACCGCTGTAACATAACCTTGGCTGATACCGAACCATAGCCCATACTCTATGATTTCGCTTTGAGTATTGCTATTGTAATGACAAGCGGAAAAAAAAATACTGTCATTTAAAACGGGAACTGAACACTGTGTGAAATGATCAAATAAGTGAATTTTGTTATCTACATTTATTATGTTGAATTCCAAAAAATTTAAAATGTATTTTCAAAGATCTTGGCAAAGCACTGAACTCAGGCTTGCATATATGAAATATTTGTGTTTATATGTATGCTCCATTCTAGCGTAAAATCTGTGGGGTATATGCATGTGCAGAATTCTGGCTATGCTTTTATGCCACAGTATTTTGTGTGATTCGTTACTCTTCTCAAAATCAACAGATTATTTTAATCTTAGTATAAAAGCATCAATTTTTGATTTTACAATGAAAGAGATATCTCAGCAAGGAATGAGTCTTTAAAAATTCATGATCGTTACTGGGATACTGCAAGAAAATGTGGAAACTTAACCCTAAATTACCATATCCATGTTTGTAATTTCAAGAGATAGATGTAGTGTGCGCTCTGACTGCAGACCAAATCCATGCTTATCACCATGGCGACAAAGAGGGAGCCCCTGTATCATCTTTTTGTAAGCTTCAGTAATTGTCTGTGAATTTTGTAGCTCATAAACTGAATCTTTTCAAACTCTTGCTTTGTCGCATTACCTCTGCATACCTACAAATACTACAAATTGTCCTGGAATGGCAAATTAAGGATTGATTAAGCAACTTGATACGTCATCAGAAGAATTATGTGATCAATAGAGATTGTTAGAAGTATGCATGGGCATGTATGATGTAACTGAAAAAATCTAGCAAGAATGAAAAGAGCCCATTGTCCTTTGTGTGCCCTAAAAACTTGCAAACATAAATATATGATCTTGCAATGCACGATGGGTAATTGCCTTAGGTTTTAAAGAAAGACTGCATATTCAGACACAGATGTTTGTAATTCAGCTGAGTTTTTCTCTTCTGAGGAATGCAGATTAATATTTGCAGCTTTTAAGATGACTATAGCACAAAAAAATAGGTACTTTCTTCATTCGTGTGCAAAATTAAATGATAATTCAAATTTCTTAAATGGAAACATCCATTGCTGTTGAGAGGATTGCAGAGTTGTGTTCAACAATTTATAAATCAATGACTTTGGAGTGTCAAATACAAATGTTCAATTATTTAAAGTATTTGTCCCCATAAACATAAAAGGCATAGTGTGGTTTGTTGATAAATTATATATGTCATAGTACAGGTAATAGGTTTTCACTACAACTGCAATGATGAAATAAATCTTTACATCGTTTATTAAAATCCAGTATAGAGAGTACATGACCTGGTTTTATTAGCTCACATTTGGTTATACCAATGTGAGTTTATCGTATAAGCTGAAGTCAATGGCGTCTGTATGTATGTATGTATGTATGTATGTACGTACAGTATGTCCGTCAACATCAAAAACACGCAAACCGCTGCACATTTCAGCTTGGTATTTGGTGTGTGGATGCATCCTGGGGTATAGATGGGATTTTGTTCAAATGAAGTATGCATTGCCAAAATTATGCAATGAGCTTACAAAATGTGAAAATGGTCAAGAATTAATATCTCGAGAACCGCTGTTTTGATTGCTTTGAAAATTTGTGTGCAAGTACCTTAGCTGAACCTTATACAGTTTTATGAATATTGTGAAGATATCCTTAATTTTGTATTTTTACTGAATTTTTTGGTGATTTTTCTCATTTTCAGTAAAAATTCTTCTTCTCTGAAACAGCCAGCCATATTGCTCTCAAATTTGGGTTGGATCTTTGTCAAATTGTGAGGGTGTTACGCTTCTAATTTGTTGAAATTATGACAAATTTGGGAAAATTACTATTTTGGAGTAATTTTGTCAATGTTGGTCAAAAATGGTAAACAGTATTTTCTTTTTAAAACCCTTGGACAGACAGCTTTTGTATTTGGTACACAGAGGTACAGAGATGACAATAGTTAGATATGTGGAAATTGTCCTGCAGTATACAAATTTGTATTTTTAAGACAATATTGTCATTTTTGGTTGAGAGACTTGATCTCAAAATTACTTGTTTGATAGCTTTGTAATTTGTATAAAGTCCCTTGTTTGATAGCTTTGTATTTGGTATAAAGTCCCGCAGGATGTTATTAGATATATATTCTGCTCAAGTGTTGGGAAACCCCCAAATTTGTTTATTTTAGGTAATTTTCTCAGTTTTTGACCTTAAATGACCTACACAAACCCAGGATATGTTGTGAGACAGTTTGAAGGCTGTGAACATAATTTTGTCATATTTGGTATCAATTTGTAGGAGAATTTGATCCAGAAAACAAAGCTTAGGTGAATTTTTTCATTGCAGACCAATTTTTGCAACTTTTCTATGTAAGACACACAAGAACTGATGAGAAATTTGGATCCGGGATAATTCCAGATGTTGTAATCACCATCCCCAGTGGAAGGCATTTCACCATCTGTAACTAACTTAAGTGCTGTTTACATTAGAATGATAACACTCATGGCATTAATTAAAAAATTCCCAAGGTTGTAAATATATTTCCTGTCATCTGGCGTTATGTAATACCAAGGGATGGAACATTTGATATTCAGGGGGGGTAGGGTCTAGAAGATTGATGGAGTTAGCATTACTTTTTTACCAGATCCCTTGTACATTTTTTTTACCCACTCCCACCTTTTCTTCTTATCAAACCGTCTCTGTCTATTTTTTGTTGTTGACATTTGCTTATGAATTTAGGATCTGCTTGTCCCATTGCTATAGAAGTTGATATGCATGTTCTTAAAGATGACCTCCAGTAACCTAAGTTGGAGGCCTTATTTGCTTTTGTCATTCTTGTTTTTCCTTTTTTAAATATTTCTCCAATTCAAACCGTATGTGAGCACACTGTCCTTGACGGTATTTTTAGCTACTATAGACTATAGTCTATAGAAGCTATTGGGATGGGTATCCGTCCGGCGTCCGTCGTCAGTCTGTATGTATGTATGTATGTATGTCCGTTTGTGAGGCGTCCGTCCACTCAAATATCTTGAGAACCGCAGTACTTACTGATTTGATATTTGTTGTGTAGATGTCAAATATGATTTTGAGAAACCATTTTTTTTAATTTTTTGATATTGTTGAAAATAGGCAAATTAATGCCAAAAAAGGTGTTTTTGGTAAAAAATCTTCTTCTTCATAACCGCTGGTCAGAGAGCTTTGTTATTTGGTACACAGGTCCGTAGGGATAACTCAACTTAGATTTGTTCAAATTGTGATGAAATATGCAAATGTGTATTTTTAAGGAATTTTTTTGTCATTTTTGGTCAAAATTTGACTTACATTGTATGTAATTCTTGTACTGTATAAACCCTATCAATTCACCCAGAAAAAAATAATTAATATGATTTTAAATAATTGAATTAATTAGGAAATCATCAAAGCCAAAATAATTTTAGTGTGGAATTATCAGAAAGTTAAACTTTTTTTGACAGTTCATAGTGAATTGAGGATTAAAACATGTAAAGGCAACTTTCCTGAATCCCAACTTTGATATATTCTGAACCACCATTTATGTTATCTAAAAGAAATTGCTCATAATAGTTTGTCATGATAGGGTGGTCAAATAAATAGAGATAGAGAAAGTTCTAATTTCCATTTATGGTTGACTTGGTAAGGATAAAATAAGATTACTTTTTGAGGAAAAAAAGAGTGGTCAATTAAAAGAGTGGTCAAAGTGATAGGGTTTTTATGGTAAAGCTGGGCTATAAGATTCCTCATGTGCTATTTATAGCAATTATGCAATCTGTGTAAACAGTGCAATGAAAGTGTAACATGATTCCTTATAATGCTTTTGATGACCTTGAACTTCTTAAGTTTCAAATATTTGTCTCTTCAGTGTGCTTTCTCTGAGTACGTACAGTCTCAACTTATTCAACAGAACTTACTTACTATTATAGACTAATATAGTCTGATGAAATATGCAAATCTGTATTTTGACGGAATTTTTTTCCATTTTTGGTCAGGCCATCCTGAAATGAGCTATCAAAGATATCCACCTTCTTCATCAATACATGTGTCACAAAAGGTTATTCTCTACATAACACAGCAGAGCTCTGTCAACTGTTGAGTCGCTTGTTTTTTCAAAACCGCTGGTCAGACAGCTTTAATATTTGGTTTACATGTCCCTAGGATGACCTTAGTGAGATAATTTCATACAGTCAGGAAATACTTAATTTTGTATCCATGTCTATAGTAGCTTCAGGGACTTTGGCCCTATGTTTTACTTTAAAAATCGGGAGGAAAGTGCTAATGACCAGAAAATTAGTCTGGTAAGCTCTGTCTCTTTTTTTCCACTCAATTCTCTTGGCACCATTAAAGTCCTACCGCTGTTCAATTTTGATATTGATTCAGTTTTATTTGTTCAATATTCTGGTATCTGTTTTCAAGCAAAGGCACAAGTGATGATGTTTCTGACAACTTTGCAGTCACTGACAACCGGCCATTGTTATGTGAACTCCTGAGCGTGACGGGATCTCAGATAAATTTATAAAAAATGTGTTAAGTTGGTAGGCTTAAGAACAGGTAATGGGTTTTCAGCAAAATTTACTTTTGATTTGAGTTGTTTTAATGTGTTCATGTCTCTTGCCCATGATTGATGTTGTACAGCCAGTGATAGGGACATTTGTGTTTGATTTGTTTGCAAAGACTTTACAAGCTTCTTGTGTATTCTTCTCCTGGGAAATCAAGTCCATTTCAGTCTGGTTTTACCATCAGTTCTGCAGTCTCCATACAGAGAGTCTCAATGGGTGTCTTCAACTCGGTAATAAGAAATAAGTGGAAATTCTTCCTGCTAGGAATGTTCATGAAGTGAAGTTTTGGAAAAAAAAGACATGATGTAATGTCTGAAATTTGTAGATTTTCCATCTGCAATTTTTGGAAAATTATTTACATTGGGAGTATGATGGATGTCAAAAAACATGAATGTGTTGGTGTTTGGTCTCTTTCATAAAATGACATGCTAGGATGGGGCTGAATAGTGGAAGCAATGTACAAAATGCTGTGTAGCGGATGTTGATTGATTGCTGATATTGATTGATTACTGATATTGATTGCTAATACAGATCAATTGCCAATGTAAATGGATTGCCAATGGCATGTTGTAATGTCGCTGGTATAAAGGGTGAGTTGATACATCTGATTTTGATAGTACAAGCTCTCTATGCTGATCAGTTTTCAATTCAAAAAAATTGCTGATCATGCAAGTATGGTGAAATTTTCTAACACCTCTCTCTTTTCGTAAGTTAACTTCTGTCTCCGTTTCAAACACTACCCTATATGGATCAGAAAAACTGTCCTTGATTTTTTTTAAAAAAAGGAGAAAGTTATAGTTTATTGAATTGAAGAGGTCTTATCACCTGTGCGATAAACATATCGCCTATGTCATTCGCAATGAGGAAGTGGAATGAACTGTACTCTGAAACACAAGTGGAGAAATATACCGTACAAACATAGGCCGAAACGGGAGGAGAAATTATGTATCATTACCAATGATTGACTTCCTTTCCGTATACATATCAAATTTCCTGAAATGAAATTCAGCATGAAGTCGGAAAAATAATGGAGTCATTATGAGCAAGGCAAGAAGCAGATGGTTTATTTCACATGGGAAACAACAACTGTGGTTGGGGTCACAGGTGAAGGTCAGGCTGCCACTACTGAAATAATTTACTTCATAGCCTGACTAACTACGGCCTGGGGCTGAAGTTGATTAGTCAGGTACAGAGCAAGCTTGCAAATAAATAGGAGGACTGGAATTATAATTCTTATCTTTTTTATCTGTGTTCAGCGCCGCGCACAAAATATGGAATCACTGCATCTGTACAATTGTTTTCTGGTGTTTGGTGATCTTTTGTGTTTCAATTATTGAGATTATATGTCCTGGTGATCGCCCTGAAGTATGTTCAAAACAGTGCATTTTTGTATTCATAGGTTGGGCACTTTAAATTATATCACAAATTCAATCCCAGCAGATTCTGAATAGTTCAGTATAAGTAACTCACGTACCCAATCAGATATTCTCCTTGTTTGTTCCAGTCCTGTTTATATATTGAGGACAGAGGTACCCTCCAGATCATCTTCTACCCGCAAATAAGCTGTTTGATGTACTCATTATTAAGATAATTTTCTAATTGAAAGTACCTCACATCATGTTTATTTGCTCTAAATTTATCTCATAGGAAACTATTTTTGTACATTATTGCTTGTATTGTGTGCGATCTTTTCAAAATTAATTCCACTCTCCTTAAATGCATCGTTGTAATAATATAAGCAGTCTGCCAATCGGCGATGTGACTAAAGGTTGCGTATCATGGGAATTGCACCTTTTGACACCTTAATCAGCTCTAGACGGTTACCAAGACTCTAAGTGCTCCATGAAAATGCCAGTGGTTAATCAATTTGAACTCAAATGCAGGTTGGCAAAAGAATTCAATATTTCAGTACGTTTTACTGAGATTTTAGGAGACACAAATGGATCAAACAAGATGGCTTCGCATTCCGTGAACACAATCAGATTGTCACAAGTAGAAAAGAAATGTAGTGTTACCTTTTAGAAGTGGATATTGAAGTCAGAAATATATCATCTAGAAGACTAGAAATGGAGCCAGAAGACACAAATAGAGCTTATATCTCTGTTTTAGTTCGTTTCTATTTTTGTTGCAGTGCACTATCTCTTAAGGCCTGTGGAATTGATACCTGTCTCAAGCTACACAAAGTCTTATATATTAGCTATTAAACAGTGGTAAACACTGATTGTTAGAGGAACTGCGAAAGAGACTAGCCACTAGCTATTTGTTTTCAATGATTGAGATTGTGTTAGATGCATTTAAATCACTTATCATATGAGTGTCTTTTTGTGCATTATCTCTCACAGACCATAGTCTGTTTCTAAATGTAAAAAATCTTTCTTGTATTTCTTGTCTCTTTATCTTTGTATGCCTGTAAACTTGATTCTATCGGGCAATTTTTTCATGTGCCAGTTCTCATATAACCCTTACAAAATCCTGCGTTTATATATAAAGTAATTTACAATCACAATGATAGCATGAGAAAATTGCCACCTTCAGTATATCACAATTAACATCTTCTTGTGTGTGACTTCCTCTGGCCTCTCGATCTTCGTGATTGATTGTCATCAAGTCAGAATATTTCTTTTTCCTGAATTCAAAACAGGAAATTGGTTTAGATGAAACGATTCAGGGATAAATCAGTCAGGTGTTTTTTATTATGTGTAAGGTGTTATATTATTGAGTCAGCTTATTTTTTATTGAGAAAGCCTTCTAAAAATTAAGAGTGCTATTAAAGCAAGGTGTATCAGCTTTTGAATTGAGTTGTGAAACCAGGGACCATAGTTTTCTTTCAAGAAAACAAGGTACCGTTGTGAAAATGCTGAGTGTACTGCTTCTGCCCATGTGTTGTTAGGTTGTGTTACTCTGCTTCAGTGTTGTGTTTGGTGAGGACATTTCCCAAAGTGGCAAATGCTGATGTGCAGGTACCAATTGTTAACATACAGTTTACAACTCCAAACTATCCACCACTGCGATGTACACTAAATATGTTGCATATTTTTTTCCCTTTCTTGAAACTTTATATGTATATATATTACCGCTTATCAACAATTTAGTTTTGAAAATAAGTTGTGATTTGTACAGTTATAAATTTTGATTTCGTGTGGCCAAGTCACCAGCGTAGTCTAAAACTCTCAGGAAATGCTGGAGAGTGTTAAAGGATAGTACAAGTATATGTTTTTGTGTAATAATGTAAAAATATTTCATTCATTGGAAGGCTAAATTGGGCGTGCCTTTTGGAGACTAAGAGATGTAAATTGAAAGAATTATGAAAATTTAGTTTTCCTATCAGATTCAAACTCTCAGATAGAAATTCTAATTTTGTCAATGTTATTTTCTCAATCAGTGACTGATCGCTTTGTAACAGCTACAATTATAATAAAAGTGTAGAAACCCCACACAAACACCGTATCGTCTCAAAAAGTTGGTTATCGGGAAGTCGTTTGCAGTTTGTGAAACAAGTTAAAAGCACATTACAGATTTTGACTTATCTTGTATAAATCAGATTTCATACTTAACAAGCATAGGTTTCCATTAATCATATTACATGAGCTGACTGGATAATTCCCATCAGATAAATCATTTAAAGATTAAAGCAGATGATTAGATATTTGGTCAAACAAATATAATTACCAGTTCAGAGATTACTGTCACTCTTACCTGAGAGGAATCGATTGACAGAGGATTTTCTCGATTCCATGATTGTTATTGGTTTCTGAATCTTAACTTTAATATAAATGATTGTTTGGCAATAGCATGGTGAGCAATAGAAAGTAATACTTGCTACAATGCGACTGTAATCATTTTAATATTCTCAATTTGGATATTTTTGTTTGTTTTCTGCTAAGTACAAACTGTGCAAAGTGCTTTGTTAAAATGCTCAATATTTGAATAAATCATGTTTTCCCCACGTGTTGTAAAGCTTCATGTAGACGTCATAAATGAATTAAAAAATGTTTATTTTACCACAGATCTAAAGTGTATGAGTATACCAGTAGACTTTAAGCTGCTGGATGATGATAAGCATTTAGGGAAGTCAAAAACATGAATTAATGAGTAAAGGCTAAATCAAAGGTTGACATGGTCAATAGGGCCGTTCACAGTTTACGTCACTATTCTCTCATTAATATGCAAAAATAAATATTTGTTCGCATTTTCAGATTACACTTTTGAAAATTACGCATGCAAGAACGACGAAAATGCATCTCAGAGGGCGACTGCTAGTGTAACAATGAATACTAAAAAACATATTCACGACTCAGAGTACAAGCTGCAAAAACAGCCACGCATGCAACATTGATAAAATTTGTCCGCATTTCAAGCTGCGTGTCCGATGTCGGCGCGCGTACAGCTATATTTAGTAACAAACCTGTAAACCGTGAACAGCGCTATTAACCAAAGTGAGCATGGCAAAGACCAGTTAATTATTCAAAACAGTTATGCAGTACTTTCAGGACCCTGCTTTCCTTGCATTCTGATAGAAAGTGATATATGTGTCATCATGCCCTTGTTGTCCGCCAGACTATATCCAGCAAAACCCTGGATAAAAAGAAAATCTAATTTTTAGGAACATCGCATTTGATTTGACAGTGGGAGAAGATTGCATTTTTTTGCTAAGTGCCTTTGAGCAGTGATTTACACTCCCTCTGAAACAGTACAGTGCAACACATACCCCAGTGATGACTAATTTTCCTGTTTGATGGATTGGATGAGTTGTTGCTGTGTCTTAATCAATGTTCGTCTCAACTGTCAGTGTTGGCCTTTCATCACAAACACCTATTTCGATCGTGTTTCCGTTTCAATCAAGCTCTGCGACACGCACCTCAGTGCTACTATAACAAATTATAGAAGCAGGTAGACATCAATTACATTTCATGGGGCAAAAACTCAAAATGCACTTATTTTTTTTGAACCCCAGAGCAATTACTAGAAGCACGCCAGAGATGATGTTGTAGAATGCAATCAATCAAGTTATAGTTGCTGACCTATTTCCTGTAATTAGGAGCTGACAAGTGGCAAAAATGTAGTATGCTGTCATAATTCATAATTATCAGTCATGTCCCACCATATGGAGGCTGCATAGGATGTTTCCACATTTTGGAAAAACGTTTCCATTATCTCATAGTAGCACAGTAAAATTTTTATTACTGGTATGATGGAAGTGTCAAGCAAGATTTCAATGGCTCATCAGGGTTTTGTAAAAACCTTCCATATTGAAGTGTTGATGCTTTAGACAGATTCCATCGCATCTCTAGTGCTTAGGGTGGTGATATATTTCACAGTTCAGAAAGCAAACTCTTCATCAATATTGCAAGCACCATGCATTTTCCTTCAGGTAATCAAGTCACCTGAAAACCAAACCTTTCAACTTTCACTTACTCCTCGGTAAAGACAATTTTCAACTGTTCTATTTCACAACAAAGAATAGAATCAGGATTCACCATGCACAGTTACAAAATTATACCAGTTTGCTGGCTTAATCACTTAAATTCAAAAAAGGAGCGGTTTTCTGTGAAAATTCTGTGAGACAAACAAAATATTCAACAGACAATTGAACTGATACAGGGAAAAGATTTTTTGCTGTACAACTTAACATTGTACAAGATGAATCAATTATGATATTGCATAATGATTATAATATCATATTGTACAAAATGTGCTTTGTTAACAGAGCTGGTACTAGTAGTTTGTATTTTTGCATACTGTAACCAAATAAGTAAAATACATAAACCGGTATAATAGAAGAGAGGTAATTATCGTCTAATGTTACAGCTGTTGCCCATTATAGACCTAGGAAGCCCAGCAACAGCAAGTTTTTAATATGCACGTTTACAAGTAAGAACTGCATAGAAACTGTTCTGTGAAAATGGGTTTTTCCTTCAGCAGCTTGAAAGTTAATTGATGTAATTTGATTGTAACCAGCTGCTAACTTATTACCATGACTGTACTCAGTGTTTCCCAGTATTCAGCTGGCCTTGTTAACTGATATTCATAGCAGAAGGACAGTCTGCATGAGAAATCAGTATTCCTGTTGATTCCTCGGACAGGATAACCTTGTGTCAGATTTCTTTGCCATTCCATACAGACATCACAAATCGATAAACGTATTAAGTTTGACAGGTAAAGGTTAGAATTTGAATAGCTCCTCCAAGACAGATTCTGTTCTCCGCACTGTGTAGGAGACTATCGGCAAGACAAAAATTGACTGTCGATGATTTGCAGGTGGTATTAAATTTTAACAGGATCAGATAAAGAATGATAGGCTTTACCGTATAAGGCAGGACAAAAACTTTACATGGAATTTGTCTCGGGGTGAATGTACAGAGATAACACAACTCTTCTCGTATGGGATATGATAATGATGGGTGTTTGTGACTTTGATAAGCCAAACAGTTAAAAGGGGTATTGATAATAACATTCTTACTGAAAGGATGGATGCTGGAGACAATAATAGATAGTTATGATGTTTTCAAAATGTTATATCACCAGTACACCTTCTGAGGAGTTCAAATAGTGGTTAGAAAGGTATGAGGGAGGTTTGTTTCAACGTTCCATCATGAATTGTTGCCTGAAATTGTGGGTCTACCTCTCAAAAGGGTATATCTTGTTGCCCATGGATGTTGAATGTATTTTATACTAAATGTGAGAACAAATCATTTTATTGATACACATCGTTACAGGTTATAAGAATACAACCTTTGAGTGAAATTGAACTTCACACAATGATTCTTGTATTAAAAACATCAAAGTTAAGGAACTGCATACGGTAGATTCGGCTATGGTTGTGGCCGTCAATGTTTCCATCGATATACAACATACTTCCGATAACATTTTCTAACCTTTACGTTTTCAACATTCCTTTATTGTGCTCCTTTTCAGAATAAGAGACACTTATGCACACTATAAATACAGTGTACACGAACCATATAGATTTATTTTACTGTCATATCATGACACACAAGTGATAAGACACGACAGATAGTGTCAGTGATTTTGTATTCAGATGGAACTTCTCCTATCTGTCATGCTCTGGGCAGGATCAGTGTTTCGCTCCAGGAGACTTGAATCTTTGAGGGGTTATTCATGCCATCCCATGCACATAGGCGCTTAATCAACTGCTTAACAATGCTTCAGACATCTTGGATATTCAATGCATGGATGATTGTATAGCGCCAAGATATCGAATTTCACGCCACAGTATCTTGTTCCTGTTGATTTGATTGCATTATAGGGTGGCTGGCGTGATGTAGAAGACTTATGTTCTTTAAAAAAGGTTTACATACATGAGCCAGAAGTTCGAGAGAATTTATTTTATTGTATCTTCTTACAGTTTTGTCATTCAAGTGAGAATCATAATGTACTCATTGTGTCAAAAATTTTAAAAAAAGATGCCGAAGATGAAATAATTGCCCCAATTTTGTCTGTATTTCCTTAAATAGTGTTTCTTTCACAGAAAGACTGGAAACAGTTGACAATGTTATAGATACAGGGATTTTTACACAACTCTACCCTTTACAGTATCACCAATGTGTGCATGTATGCTGTGCAGGCTACTAGGTACGCCTTCAAGTGTATTGTGTATGCATCAGATTTTGTTGAAAGGGATCTGTGGGTGCTGACACCACCATTTCCCAAAGAAATCAATATTTGAAACATAGCAGCTGCCAAGTGCTGCTGTGAACTTCCCTCACTAAAGGTCATCATGCAAAGAAACAAACAGGATGAAATTTTTTTCCCTCAAATCAATACTTATTGTGACCAACTCAAGGCAAAATGAATACTGTTCAAGTATCCGGAGTTATTCCCATCCCGTGACACTGAGTCTGATTACCTAATCTGTAGTCGGAATACATAGTGTGTTCTTCAATAGTGAATCTGCAAAGTACTGGTTACTGTAAGTTTGTATAGATCTTGCACTCTAGGTTTATTTGAATTTCCATTTATAAAGCTCACTAATTTCATAGGTCATTGAAACATTTAATCATTGAACTTTAGGCATAACAAGAAATGCCCAAGTAATTAAATAATAAGCATAAATTACAAAAGGAATATACATAAGTTCTTTAAAAGTTGCTTCTTTGCAACTTAACAACATTCTTCCTTCTGGTGTTTAAATGGTGTTAGCCATATTTCATTCACTGTCAAAGTTGTCGGTACATAAAATCACTTTTTTTTGTGATTGAGCTAATAAGTAAACTTTGCCTTAAATTTTGCCTTGCTTGTGGTTCACAAAATGTTTATAGCAAATCTGATAATCCACTCAATTGTGATTGTGTATGTTTTTGTCCTGTCCACACGTATACTGTTGTATTTGCTTTGAAATCAAGCGATATTTAGTCCCCGGCTGGGATTTACTCTTCATTGTATTCAGGGATTAGCAAATAAGACATGAAAGATTCATGTTATTTGATCTTTCAGACATGCCAGCCATTGGCATCATTCACAACCTCGATATTTGGTATCTGCAGATTATAAATTATATGCTGCCACAGGCTGGAGATATATATCTTACGCATGGTACAATTTGTACATTCAGAGCAAGCCAATAGGTTTTAGATTGCCTTTGGGAAAGATTTATGGTATCTGAAGTGAAAAGAGTTTTATGGACTGGTGTAAGAGATGATTGGTACCCAAATCTTATCAGTGATAGATGTATCAGAATAGAACGGTTACTTTAGCATGAAACCTAGTAAATTCAAGCAAAATGCAAGAATTGTAGGCCCGGAATTGTATCTTTATCCAGAGATACAGTACACAAAAATTCAACACCAAACTATGCTTCTTAGCAAACCTCGCCATAAGTTTCATGTTGAAATGTTGAAAAGTTTTCAAAATTCTAAAGACATTATACCAGTATAAGTGTTTTTTGCATTATTATGTATGCATTATCCTTTATGCTGGTTAAGCTGGGACTCCTATTTCGTTTTTCAATATTTGACAATGGATGAACCAATCTTTTATCGTAGAACACATATTTTTGACAACTTTGCCGTGCTATCACAAGTTTACTTTTGCTGTAGCAGTATCGAATGCAGGTATCTCTTCAAAAGTTGTCCAAAAAATGTCCCATCTCGTCCCTGTCAGTTATAGTTTCCATTGGCTATCAAAATTATTTCTTGATTGTTCAGCACAGTCAAGGTCAAGTGACAAAAACTAGAGGTATAGCACCTTCATAGTGCTAGGAACCAAGGCCATAATATGATGAATTTATTTCGTCATTACTTTATACTAAGATTAAAATAAAATCACCGTCATCATCAACTTCTGAGGTTGATAGCAATTAGTGATGACAAAGTTTGCCATGCAGTCATAGCATAGACCAATGTCTGCCAACTAACGAGTAACTGGTATCTCAAAAGTGTTTAAAAACACATTCACATAGTTTAAACAATTATTGCCAGACTCAAATTTTTAAGTCGTGCCACATTCCATTCTCAGGCGCAGGCTAATCATGGCCAGCTCAGCCTATCCACGTTGATTATTGTGAATTGACTGACAACCAGGGCTGACTCTGAGCTGACACAATCTCACCAGTGAGAACCTCATTGAAGTTTCAGGGCCAACTCAGCAAGCCCACAGTAATCGTTTGAGCGGAATTCAAAGCAAGGTTGAAACAAACACTGTAAAAACTGCGTAGAAGTATTTCAAGCAGTCATGCAAGGAAGCATAATTAACCAATAAATGGTAAATGCTCTCCCATACTGACGCATAACATTCATCAATTCGGCTTGACATCATGATATGGCCAAACTACTGCACTGTCTGAGATATTCTTTTTTTCTTCCATAAGTTTGTATAACTCTAGTTTTGATAAAATGAGTGAAAAAAGAAGGTCATCCACATCTTTACTCAATCTTCCAAAACGTTTCTGTTAACTTGAAACCATCTGTTGCAGAGGAAGAACAAGGATATTTCCAAGACTGCTTTCCAGTAAAAGGCAAATACGATTTCGCTTTCGCTTTCTGCTTGTCATTGGATCACAGTGTGACTTCTGTTTGCTATAAGCCTACAAAGGAGTGTGAACCCTGTGCCATTCTTCATCCCTCAGCCATTTCTCCATCTATTGGAGTCCATCATATGGCTGGAGTTGAATTTTGATATTTACTGGATGTGTGTGAAAGCAGTGTTTTGTATTAAGATATGATGTAAATCAGAAAATGTTTGAAGGGTAGTGTATGCCCTCCAGAAGCCTGATACCTGCCTTTTCATATATTCTTGATGATGGCACATTTTCAGAATGAAATTTGAAACATCATAGTACAGCAGCGGCAAGCTTCAAATTACATTTCAAAAATGGCAATTTATCTTTATCTCTTAGACACGCAGCCCTGGCATCTTGAAGACACATCAATTTTGATTGCAAGTTGCCTCAGAGAGAAAAAAGTATTTTGTGACAAAGAACAACAGTGTTCTTGCGCTATCTTGATGGATCTACTAACCCCGAGTTAGCTACAATCCCAGTTAGTAAGCCTTGAACAAAAACAACTTTTTGCCGTTCAAACTTCTTTGAACAATTCCTGATAGTGATGATCACGATTGTTACTTTGTTAATAAATGTAGCAATGGGCGCCTGACATCAGGTGCTGTTGGTAGGAATTGACACAAAGTTTGTCTTTGTCTTTGTTCACCTATCTGTATTGCTACAGCTTGAGATTAGGGTTGATCCTTTAACAAATGATATTCATAAACATTTTTTCAGTGAGAACCTCAGTGGTATAGCAAAGCTACAATTTCAATTTTCAGTGTGAGTAAGTTCAGAAAGTCTCGTCAAAACTTTCAAACAAATATTTATTTTTGCATCTCAATGATTGAACTTCTTGCAAAAAAAAAAAAACAGATCTAAATTTGTTTTCAGCAATTTTTGTGTGCATACTTTATTTTATTTGTATTACATTTTCCTTAGATATAATAGTTCATATCTGTAACTTGTTTTTCTGCACATAAAACACCGTACTTACATTGCCAGGTTATAGTGTTATGATTTTGTGTTTGAAAAGAGATACAACACTGTATATCCCTATGCATAACCTACAGAGGGATCTGTTTCACCAGACATTTCATGACAAAATTTTTTCTCTTGTTATTGTAATATGTTTAATGTTATTGATAGTGATTTGTTTTATTTGTTGTTTGTACATAGCCCAACGTTCTAAACTCTCTTAACTGTCTTAAACGAAATCTGCATGTATTTCAATTGCCAAAATTCTGACTGCAATTTTCCTGAAATTATGTTGTCAAAATATTTGAATAATACATTACTTCAGTGGATATGGCACAATGTAGACAGTACATTTCAGTCAGCCTGTTTTATGAAACAAAATTACGGCAAATGATGAAATATTGCGACAGTGTCCCTGTGCTTTCTTACTTTTTTCAGCTGCGGCACACAACCATTGAGACAGGTCACATATAATGCCAGTTGTTGGTGATGATATTCTAGTTCATCAAATTTCTAGCACTTGGCACAATATCATTGCAATTGTGAACTGAAGTATTTTCAGAGTAGTCTGAAAATGCAAATTCTAAACTGCTGACAGCATAATATTCATATATCCCGTTAAAAGCTTTTCCCAAAAAAAGAAAATACTTCTGAAATGATTAAAGATGCCCTGAGGAGCTGTACTTATTTACATAGTGCATTTCATCTATCGTCAGTCTCTGCAAGTATGCTTATCAATTATTGGTCATTTGTGAAAAAAATGCATAGATGCCATAAATCATGCAAGTACTCCGCATTGGAGTTTCCATCTATCACAAGAACGACGCTGCAGGTCTTGCCATCTACCTATCTGCATAAAAATTTCCTTTTCTCGTTACCATGAGAGTCATTGCTGCAAGCCAAACAACCTTTGAGAGCAATTTCACCAGCCTTATTTACATTTTTGACGTCTTTGTTGATATTAATATGCTCCTTCTATATGAGAGACAGCGATTGCTTTTGAGATCACTTCCAAATATGTGTCCAGATGGGAATGCAACTGAACTTTTCAAGTGTAACCAAGGCTTGCAGCTGTGCTGACTGAAATTCACAAACTGCATAGAAATGCCCGTATTCACCAGTTCGTGTTTTGTGCTGAAAAAAAATCTGCCATTCTTGATCCCATTTATTAGGTAGAATGCGCCTTTTGGACAGATATCCAGACTCTCAAACTTTAACAATTCTTTTCTGATCTACCACTTGTGGGAGCTCATTTTTAAAGCTCTTAGAGTAAGAAGTATTTTCACCATCTTGGTTTTTGAAAATTCATTTTTCCCCCACAGAGCTAATACAAGGGTGGCAGCCATTTTGAATTTCAAATTTTGGTGGAAAGTGAAGTAATTTGTCTCCTAGTACCAAAATTTGTAACTGAACTTTTGGTGTTTGTGACCCCTGATTTTTATTCTCAATTTGGTAAGAGAATTTAGGAAAGTTTGAGCAAAAGTTTAAGTCCTTCACTTTCGAGGTGCATACTACCTTATTAGTAAAACAGTGAAGTGCAGTGACCTTCTTTAAAGAAACCGTATAACTGAAGTCACTGAATAGTGTCAACTACAATGATGAAACACCTTACAGGGTATAAAACTTCTTTGCAAAGAAGAAGTCCTGTTGCATTCCAGACAGCTTAAAGTCAGTATTTTGCAAAATAACTGAATTTCCTACTTGGAGTGTTGTACTCCGTGTGGTAAGCGTGTTGCAACAATGGACGAAGGAAATGAGCGGAGTTCCTCTGTCTTATAAATGGAATTATGTTTATGTTTAGAAGATACCCGCAATGGCCTTGCTGAGGATAATGTAATCGACTGATGTAGTGGTAACAATTCCATCATGCATGTTGAGATCTAAAACTTTTAAAATGTTCAATATCTCCTCTACTGTTTATTTCCCAGTCGATGAAATTTTCAACAAGGCCAACAATGTTTTTCTGAAGTCAGTTTCTGTCGTCACTGCATCATGCTCTTTGAAAGGGCTGGGAGCTGTTACTTTTGATTATGGTTTTACCATTTTTGTTTTTAATGTCAGCAACAGTCTGTTTTACTCCTCAAAGCACGGTGAGATGCACAGTATTCAGCTTGTCAACCCAGTGTGTACATTTGTAGACCTCATCGTTATTGTTGACAAATGAATTCCGGATTAGAATTCAACTATAAACAATAACAGTGCATTTTACACATACAGACGCTAACTTTGTTATCAAGCTAAAAAGTGGGTATTCAACCTACTTTCGGGACAAGAACAGGAACACGAAATTGAAAAGGGAATGTCAAAAAATCATCAAAGGTTAAAGTTACTGGCATTTTGAAATAAAAATACAAGTTTTTGGACATGCCTTTAATGCCTCAAATAATACTTGCAACTACTTTTTCATTCATCCACCATAAACAGAATAACCACTGACTGAGATTTCTTTGACTTTAGTGGTTTTCATATCCGGATGCAAACTCTGTATCAGATACTACAATTTCCTGGCACATACCGGTATGTAATGTTCATTGTTTCCTCTATGTATAGATTGCAACATGGCCGGTGAGCCACGGCCTGACAGACCTAAGGGGAAGAGAACAGTCGCTCAGGTCGCCACCAGTGATACAGCTATCTTCAGGTATGTGTTTTTTCATACATAAAGTGGATATTAAAATTACGCCTTAGCCTGCCAGTTTTCTCACAGGAATTAATTTGCTGCAGAGCTCCTCTGTTGTTAACTTTTTTTAGTTTGTTTGTTTTTTTTGCATGTCAATACACAGTGATGTCTTCTAGATGTTGTTCCTATAGACTTGCTATGATATTGGATTTACTGTACGGTAAAGGGCCAAGTAGCTGTAAATTTTTTGACAATAATTTTCACTGTTTTTCGTTTTGATGTCAACTACAGTTTCTTTTTTCTTCTCCCCAAAGCATAGTGAGATACATAGTGAGGCTTGTTAGCCCTGTCTGTACATGTGTACACTGCATAGTTCACTGCTGATAAGTGAATTGTGGTCTGGACTAGAATTCAAAATTTAGTGTATTTTACATGTATAGATGGAGTGACAACAATCTGAATTGTGGGTGTTTCAACATGTTTTGAGCTGTAGAACAAGACATTGCAATGAACATACAAAACTAAATATAAGTAAAAATATTTTCAAAAGATATAAAGCTGCTGGCTCTTTAAGGCATCTTTCCTTTAGGAGATCTATCAATGTCTTATGTTCACAATCTGATTTGAAATTTGAAAAGTCAGTGTAGCATCACCATGATTGTATGATTCACATAAGGTTTTAAGAAACTTGGGAATATTGAGTTGATTGACATCTGACATTTCATGATGGTTAAACAGACATGTTGGACAAACAAGTGATCTCTGTCTTGTCTTCTCTTGTTTACATCACTGTCCCTCTATCACATAGAGGGACTGTCCCTCTGTGTGATAGAGGGACTGTCCCTCTGTGTGATAGAGGAACCGTGTTGACATGTTTTCTGTTTATAGCAACTGTGTTTTTGCTGAGGTTCAGGAAGATCGGTAAATGGTTTGGAACCCAGTACTATTTCTATTGTCCTCTGATTCAATTCTGACGCCAGCCCCAGTTATACTTGCTGAACTACAAACCTTAAAGGCCCATGAGCTGCAACTCTGCGAAATTTGTCCAACCTCAAGATACCTCCTATTTCCTCAGATATTCTTGGCACATTGAACGATGTAGTCATTAACTATGCCTCAACAATGTTTGCCTGTGACAGAACAGGCAAGAAATTGAACACAGATTTTTGTTCATTTTAAATTTCCGGCCATTTCAAAATCTTGCCTTGTTATGTTAAAAACGGATAATTTTTTTGTCAAAGTGGAGTGAATCCCTTTCCCGTCCTTTTGATAGGTTGCATCATGTTGTATTTGTAAAGATTCAAATGTGTACATGCACCACTTATGCTGTTTATCATGCAGTTGTATGGAGGTGGCCATATTTGGGTGCGGCTCCCGTTTATTATTTGTCTCACCTAAACCTCCCCATGCAGTCCCACTCAGTGGATTATTATACTTGAGTAAACATCTCTGAGTAGGAACATTTATATGAACTAATTTTAATCTAAGTATTGAATCATGAAAATAATGCCAAAGGTTGTAGCTCATGTGCCCTTAACAAAAATACTGTTGCAATTAGCATCAGCAATTAACTCATGTTGATTGTATTTTGAAAAGTAGAAGTGTATGTCCTGATTGTGTTCTCACGCATGCCCGCACACTGCCCTCTAGAGCTATCGCCCATGCACACATTCACTCAGAAATTGATAAAACTCCCATCCAGCTTATCTCTCTGACTACACCCAGTACAGATTGTGCATCAAGGAGACGTGAACTTTCTTTCTAAATGATGATCGGAATGCCTGACTCAGATTGGTTCAACTTAGAGTCATATATATATTACTTAGAAAATGCCATCCTGTAATATTGAAAAGGTCAGTGACTAATGGATAGAAAGTGAAAAAACAAATACACATTTACACGATAACTACAATCAAGGAACTCCACATGAACTTTCCATTAATATTAAGTCCCTGATCAGCGTAGCATGTCTTCCGTTGTCAAGAGCTGGTTTATCAGCCTTGGTCTACCACTATATCCCTCCCAGCATTCTGTTCCGTAAGAATTAATTCCACTCAAGGATATTTTTTCCAGAACAGAGCTGGAAAAATAAAAGAGTCGGAGGAAGAAAGAAAAGTGCTTGTATGTCATCTTTTCTTTTTTGCTGTGAAGAAGCAAGGAAATTGATGTTGTTGCCTTGGTTACTGCATGTATGATTCTCATGGCTGCAAGATGTTCTGTGAAACACGGTGTGGTATTTTCGTCATCACCGATTCTTCAGTGACCCTCCTCTGGTCAAGTCTTGTATCTTTGAATGCCATGGTGTGGAAAATACACTGTTCAAGATCAAAACTGGTTACTTCGGTGAAGTGTAAATTTGATGTTCTAAATAGCCAGCAATATTCGCTACATTGATGAGATATTGGACAAATGACGTACCAAATCAAACCATAGTCTCATGGAAATAAGTTTTCAACTGGAAATTCCAGTGTATTGGGTCCTCTCTTTCAACTGCATTGAAGCAGTGGGATGTAAAATTGTAACTCAATAGGAGAAAGATTATTATATTAGTAAATCTTTGCCTAAACTGCCGTAGTAAAAATAAAATACTCCCACAAACTTCATCCAAAGACACCATAAACAAAGATGTTATTTCCCCGTATAGAGCTGTATTTTAGTTTTATGAAGTTTATAAATACACGAAAGTATTTCAGAATGGTCTTGATATTTGAAGAATGTTCAAATGCCCGAGTCATCTGAAGTTTGGCTCTCGCGTTCCTGTCTTCATTATAGAACACTTTTTGCATGCGAGTGTAAATCTTCTCTCCATGCGAGTCTTGACGCATTTATGTCTGCTTCTTTGGATGAAATTTATGTGCCAACGAATTTTGAGGGGAATGCTTTAAAAGGCGTTGTATGCAGGAGACAGTGCACAGCATATCCACCTCCTCGTGTCAAACTGACGTCATTGTGGCAGTAGTCTCAAGCTATCATGCAACCTGACATTATTATCCATATCATTATCTTCATATTAGTGAAATTCTTTGAAACAGGAAATACCAGTCTGGCAGATAGAAGCCAAAAACAATATAATATACTAAAAGCCAGAAATTGTAGAGATATGTCTCTCATATGACTGGCAATACTAAGTGCCGTACAGAGCTGTATATATGGATTCAAAGTGTATTTGAAAATGCCAGTGTGAAGTAGGTACGATCAATTATTGATAACGCCATGAAAATAAGATAAAAGAAAATAAAACGTCAGCTCAAAACATACCATAAATGATGGAACCAAATTTATTCACTGAACTAGCTCCTATGGAAGCTAAATTTTGTCAAATTATGCAGAAATGGATTTAGCCACAAGCTTGCATGCGACATTTCCACAAGCCATACTTGTTTTCTAACCCAGGCCAGAGTAAATAAAGTCTCTGTTATGCGTTCACTGAAAACTCTGAAAAGTAGGCAGGTAAGCGGTAAAACAACACGCAGAAAGAAATTTACAGAGATCATGGGCTTTAAAAGATTTTGATGCTAAGGTACAGCTATATAATTTTGTCAATTACTGATTAGGTTTGGTACCTTGTTTCTAAATTCACCCTTTTATTTTTAGACTTGAATTACTATTTGGTAACATCTGACAAACTAAAACAACATCAAACTCAGCAAGCTGTGTGCGAAGAAACTACCGGTACTGGTTTTTATCTTATGAGCAGCTATCAGTTTGACTGATGAAACCCTATACATGAACAGAGCTTGAACCAGAGAAGGGGCAACATGGAAATCCACTGAGATGTGAAAACAGACTGCAAGTTCAGAATTCATTTTCCTCATTCCGTGATAAACGGTTATGATCTTTATTGACATTCGCTACAAAGACAACTGAACTTTCAGTCAGGCCACACTATTCTTTTGTCCCATCTCAATGGATTTCCATGTTGCCCCTTGTCTGGTTCAAGCTTTGTTTGTGTATAGGGTTTCACCAGTGAAACTGATAGCTGCAGATAAGATAACAAAGTTTCCAGCAGACAGCTCACTGAGACTGATGTGTGAAGAAAAGTACGTGTTGTTTTTATTGGAAAAATCCAAAATCTAGTCACAAATGGACGATAAACAAAAAATTTACTCACTGTGGCCCTACTTCTTGTATATTAAACCCAAGCAGTGGCAATGCAACGAAATTCAGAATGTACAAAACGATGCCTCTGTGCATATTCGTCTTTAGATAGTGTGATGTGTTACCAAAAGCTACGATGCCATGGATTTAGCGAAGCAGTTACCATTGTTAAAAACACATGCAATGACGTATGTGTGTGTCATCCCTATATTCTCCACCCTGTAGCCTATTTTGCTTTTCTTATATACTGGCTCTCACTCAGTATAAGACCCTTTGAATTGGCTACATCATAGATAACAAAACAAGAATATCAATTTAATTTGTAAAGTTGTACAGCTCTGTGACCGATGAGGATGTACACATCTGCAACGTAGTAATTTAGAGAGTCTGAGGAATGGTTTAATTAGCTAACAAAAAAAAGGATGGTTTCTGAAGAGACTGGTTTTAAACAATCATCAACGACCTTAATAATTTTGTCCTGGCAGTGTTAGTCTTATATTGAATTAAATTGGAAACCGAACTTCACGTATTCTGTCGTCAGTCGAATTGCCGATGAGTTGTCCGTGATTGTTTCGGTAAATCACTCAAGGCTGATCAGAGCCACTCTCTATGAATCCACAATCCACAATCTTGCCTCATTCAAGGCAAAAATACCATTCTACCTTGTTTGACATCAGGTAAAGACGCCGTCGTTAAATTTTACTGCATCGTAAAAAGGCTGTTTATCTGTTTCTGACTTCTCCTTTAATACGTCTCTGCTACACAAAAAACTTAACCCAGATAAAACTGCGACAATATAAAGGGGAAATTTTCATGCCCCAATTATGTTTGAAATTATTTAGCTCATAGTTTGCCATAGACTATGTAATTTTTTGTTTTATCACAATTTATTACATGGTGGTACAATATGCTATATTCTAATTGTAACACAGTTTTTATGTATACATATAAATATTCATATTATAATCAAATTAAGGGCCACTAGTAGCTGTAACCTTGATGATTTTTTTCACTTTTTGGTCGTGCGTGTCAGTTGCAAGTTCTTGTCCTACTCTACAAAACACGTTGAAACACCCACTGTTTAGCTTTTCGACACACCATCTATACATGTAAAATTGCTCTGTTGTTGTTGACATCATAATTCAAGTCCAAACTAGAATTCACATGTCAATGATAACAAATTCAGTTTACACGTACACAGGCAGAGTTGATAATCTGAATACCATGTATTATCAACATGCTTTAAGAATTAGCCCAGTAGTTGACACTACAAACTGAAAAAAATTGCGAAAAAAACCATCGAAAGTTACAGCTTCTGGTCCTTTAATACATAATAATAAACACCTGAAACAGATGTGCAGAATTGCATTCTGCTGTGAAGTTTGGTTTTTGAAAAAATAACCCTGGGATGTTCCATCTCCATGAATTTTATCTTTTTGTAAATTGTTCACCTTCAAACAGCAAATGCAAAGTGACTGAGTTTTCCAGCTGGATATGATGTTAGAGTGTTCATTGCCTGTAGTCATCATTCTGTGTTTGTGTTCAGCCAAAAGTTGATAAGCTTGAAGATGGCGCAGCATTATCTTGCTACGAAACAATGCCTGCAGTGTTAACAAACAACATAGTAACAAAGTCATGAAACCCGCTCTTTTAGAATTCTGTTCATATTCAACTCAATTTCATGATAAGAAAACTACCACTTTGCAAGCCAGGGGCCAACACAATTCCATCGTCATTTTGTTATTAAATATTTGTAGCCAACTTTGTAACCTCTGGCATTTTTTTAGCTCCGCTGTCAGCGACGCGGAGCTTATCAAATAGGTTGATTTTCCGTCGTCGTCCGTCGTCCGTCGTCCGTCGTCGTCGTCGTCGTCCGTCAACAATTGCCTTCTCCTCTGAAACTGCAAGTCCAATTGCTTTGAAATTTTATATGCAGTTCACTTGGGGTGACCACACTTAAGTTTGTTCAAATCGTGGTGAAATTTGCATATTTGTATTTTTGGGGCAATTTTTGGTGTTTTTGGTAAAAAAATCTTCTTCTCTGAAACCGCTTGTCCGATTGCTTTGAAATTTGACATGCAGTTCACTTAGGGTGACTTCAGTCAGATTTGTTCAAATCGTGGTGAAATTTGCATATTTGTATTTTTAAGGCAATTTTTGGCATTTTTGGTAAAAAAATCTTTAAAAATCTTCTTCTTCAAAACTACCAGTCAGATAGCTTTGATATTTGGTACATATGTCCCTAGGGATGATCTATTTCAGATTTGTTCAAATTGTGCAGAAATATGCAAATTTGCATTTTTAAGGCAATTTTTGCCATTTTTGGCCAAAAAATGTATTTCTCAAAAAGTACTGGTCTAATAGTTTGAAATTTGGTATACACGTTTCTATAGATGAACTGAGTAATATATATTGAATTTCTGATGAAATCTGAAATTTTGTATTTTTGGGGCAATTTTTGCCATTTTTGGTCAAAAAATGCGTATTTCCAAAACTATTTATCTGATAGCTTTCAAATTTGGTATACAGGTTCCTACAGATAAAGTACATGATATTTATTGGAATTGTGATGAAATCTGCAATTTTGTATTTTTGGGGCAATTTTTGCCAATTTTGGTCAAAAAATGTGTATTTCCAAAAACTACTCGTCTGATAGCTTTGCAATTTGGTATACAGGTTTTTACAGATCACCTTAATGATATTTGTTGAAATTATGATGAAATCTGCAATTTTGTAATTTTGGGGCAATTTTTGCCATTTTTGGTCAAAAAATGTGTTTCTCAAAAATTACAGGTCTGATAGCTTTGAAATTTGGTATACAGGTTTCTACAGATGAGTTCAGTAATATATAATGAATTTCTGATGAAATCTGTAATTTTGTATTTTGGGGGCAATTTTTGCCATTTTTGGTCAAAAAATGTATTTCCAAAACTACTCATCCGATAGCTTTGAAATTTGGTATACAGGTTTCTATAGATGAACTAAATGATATTTATTAAAAAATAATGATGAAATCTGCAATTTGAATTTTTGGGGCAATTTTTCCCATTTTTGGTCAAAAAATGTGTTTCTCAAGAAAAGTACTGGTCTAACAGCTTTGAAATTTGGTACACAGGTTTCTATAGATGAAGTTATGAACTAAATTTGATCTCTTGAAATTAAGATGAAATCTGCAATTTCATTTTTTGGGGTAATTGTTGCCATTTTTGGTCAGAAAATTTTATTCTCAAAAAACTACTCATCAGATAGCTTTGGTTGACATGTTCTTAGGGATGATCGGATGTCATATATTCAAAGTATGATGAAATCTTCAATTGTGTATTTTTGCAGCTTATTTTAGCCACTTTTTTCTGGCCTCTGCATTGAGCTATCAAAGATTTCCACCTTCTTCATCAACATGTGTAAAAAATAGTTATTCTTTACATAAACACAGCGGAGCTATATCGGCCGCTAGGTCGCTTGTTTCTAGAACTATGAGTGTTATATGAATTCGAATTTCTGTACTTCACACCCAACTGTCTTGATCTCCAATGACAAGTGGTTTTACTTCAATGAATACAAAGGGTAGCCAATCAAGCAGCTTCCCTTATGTGTAAGTGATTGCTGATTGGTTGATACATTTCCGTGGACTTTTAACACCCATGCACAATGAGAAGTAGGTGTTTTCTTAAAGCCAGCAAGCAAGTAAACTAACAGGAATGTGAAAAACTGAGTTTGTTGAGTTACAAGTATGGAAGAATGATATTGTGCACTCCCAAAAATACAAGAAACCTGATGCAATCTTGGTGTCATGCCCATCAACGTCTTTTGAATTTTCTTCTTGTCCTTTTTTGCACCAGAAGAACAAATCCTCAGGGTTTGTTATCACCTAAGGAGATAACTCGTTTTAGAAATTGATGGCTTCATGTCACAAACCTGTGAATATATGATTGTTCAGCTATTCCTTGCCCCATTATGAGAGATGACGAATGATGAAATGAATTTCCCCAAACGTGAAATCGAACTCAAGTAGTTGAAACGAGTAGAGATACTATTTAGTCTGCTGCGGAGTTGCAGAGTCAATCAGATTACCATAAAGGGCCAGCAACTGTGTCTTTTGATTGTTTTTTTCACAATTTTGTTGTTAATGTCAACTACAGTTTTTCGTTCCATGCCCCAAAGCATTTCAAAATACACGATGACAGTATGCAGTATGTCAATTTAGCCTGTACATGTGTAGACTGCTCCATTTAATTTGAATGTAAACAATAACGGTACATTTCATACATATAGACGCTGTGTTGACAAGCTAAATAGCTTTGTTGAGGAGAACAAGAACTTGCAATTGAGATACAGAACAAAAATTGAGATACAGAACAAAAATAGTGATAAAAATGATCAAAAGTTACAGCAACTGTCCCTTTACATTTTGTGAAAAGTTACACGAAAAAACTGGAAAGTGTGTCAATCAGAAGCAGCAGTTTGATCAATTCATTCTTCTTGCATTTCACTAAGTGTATTGTGATTGTTGAGCACTGGTGTTCAATCAGCAATATGGCATGTTGCAATCACATTGAACCATTCTTGTTATCAAGCTCTCAAGAAATGACTCTCAAACACATCAGCTTTGACAGCTGCTTCTGAAGGTATCCCTAAACACCAAGTCCTCTCATTTTTCAGTCAAATCAGTCGCAGTTCTTATTCTATCATGGCATGAAACCTATAAGTGACGAATGCCATGAGAAGTGCCCTGAATATTCCAAATCCCCATGAGATTAGAAATGTATCATTTTCCATAACAATATCCACGGATCAGAGGAAATTCCTAATGTAATTGGTTCAGAGTATGATGAAAGAGAAATTTCTCAGTTCCCATAATCCTTCAAGATGTGATTTCAACCAAAGGATGATTCTTTGTGGCTGCTCAATAACTTACATAAATTTTCTTTCCATTGTGGTGTGACTGGAGGTGTATCAAAAGAGGGTACAGTATCTTCTCTAGCACCTCAGTCACGATTCGGAAGAAGACTGATTTTTATATGAATCATCAAACAAATTGAAATAATTTTAAAATATCTTTACATCTTGATATCGTATACTGCAGAGGCTGTAACTGGCAGTGAGGTATATCAAAGCCTGAATATGACAGTGTATTTCCCTATTTCCATTCTAGCGTCTGTTCCGGACAAGGTAGTTTCCGTATATGATAAATATTAGCAATAAAATGAACAACATTTTGATGACGGGAAAGAGAAGTGTAGTGAAATTGTACTGCGGTAGTTTATTTTCAATGGGCATCTGTTATCGATGGTGTACTCTGCCACCTGACATTACCTGTAAGGGAATGATTTAAAAGTTAGGAAGGGGTATATATTTATAGTGGTACACATCTAGTTCTACGTACATGGATACTTGTCTAGTTCAAACTATGCCTGTCTTGTTTTCCATTGACCATTGAATTTTTAAATCCATCAAAAGAATTCAGTCTCTGCTTTGATAATCTCATCAGCAGCATTACGTCAAACCATCGGTAGTGTCATTTGTTACAGTAAATATACCTGTTGGTTGTGGATATTGAGAAAATTTGTCAATCATTTTAGTGTAATTTGATACTACAAGCTGCTGGCTGATATTGAACAGAAAGTGAATATCATATAGGATTACTTGTTTTAAGGAGTGAGTTTTTCCCCACATGTTGTCCATGCTCAGTATCAACAAATATATCTGTGTTTTTTTCGTATAGAATCAATACCATCTGCCAAACTATTGATATTCAGTACATTGTGTGTAGACAGGAAGTCTAAATTCAATTGTGCCTTGGAGTCGCTCAGGTAGTGCTGTGATGAATTCTTCCTGGTCGCTTTGAAGAATATCGTCGTCTCGACTTCTGAGGCGTCTTGAAGTGTTTAATGGAGTGTGGGGAAACTCCTCATCTTGAAACTTCACGTTGTTCACAGCTGGGGTGAAGGGAGGAAGCACTCGCGGCAAGATCAAATCTTATAGCAATGTGTAGTCATTAAAAGTGATTTTGAGATGGATGGCGTGCTGGCAACCAAGCACTGCGATTTCCTCATCCAGTTCCGCATCCGAGGACATTGTCAATTTCCTTTCTGGAAGAATGAGGAGACACTCTGATAATTGTCAACCCTGCAGCACTATGTGGTAAAAGATATGTGTCATAGTAATTAGCTAATCATGAAAAAAATTTAAGCAGGATATGTGACTTTATACTCTCAGCCAATAGAAGAGGAGGACAAAAATCATGTGACTCCTTGGCAGTGGAAGCCAATATTACCTGCCGTAGGTTGTCAGAAACCTTGTATCAAGCTCTCCAAAATAGATCAGATTGCTCACTGAATATCTGGATGTATTGAAGAAATTTTTTCAGTCAGTTGGATTTATTGAGGTTTTGTGAGGTTATTGTTAGAGTTACTCCTTCTATGCAAAGAAAAAAATCATTACAAAGTTGGTGAAATTGAAGAACGTATTTGTTTGTGTACACTGTGTGTTTTCATGTTACATAGACTGGTGCTTCTCCACCCAAAAAGTATGAACACCGTCTCAACACATGACAGGCTACTTCAGTACCAATTAAATTTAATTAAATTCAAACAGGTTTCCTAAGATATTGACAAGAGGGAAAAACTGGCCATGTCTGTTGTTCAGTCATGGAAATTTCCAAACAGAAAAAAAAAACCTGTAATTTGCTGCACTTTGGCAATCTTCGTTTTTTCAGCTGATGATCCCATGATAGTTCTGTGATCGTTTTGGTAAGGAAAAGTGTTTACTGTAAGTGGCATGAATGATCTAGTTCAAATGTCGAGTTCAGCTGCCGAGTCGGAGGAAGAAATGAAACAGGTGATTGTTGATGGAAGGTGGCACTGCCAGATGTGTCACGTTGTGGACAAAGTGGAAATGATGATTAGAAGACAGGGCAATGGAAATGAATCTTGCGACGGTGTAATAGATGATAACGATGGTTGATTGGATTTCGAAGGCGGCAGGAAATTGGTCAATTCTGGCAAGCAGTGTGAAAAATTTTCACCAGATGGAAAGATAAAAACTGATTACTATCAATTATCTGTAAGTTAATCAGTGCTTCTGTGGTGGAAAGGATTGAGGTCAATGGCCTTGAATGACTTCGCGGTTGAAAAATGAAGCCTTTCGCTGATGAAGTGACACCCATGGAATGTTGCAATATCATGCATCAAAGAAGCACATCCTTATGTCATTAGAATGGTTGATAACAGCAATATTTGATACTTTCATCATTTTTATCCTGGACAAATGCATCGTCTTCTCCATCTCCATAAAGTATAGTGGAATACAAAGTACTAGCTACGCCAAAGACGGTACATTGATTGTTGAAAAAGTAGTTGTAAGCAACAAATTTTGACATCATGCGCACATTCAGGCTATACAAAGTGAACACTCCATGTTAAGGTTGTATGTGCCTGAAAAGTGAAAGACTTCAACTTCTGCTCAATCTTTCCTCAATGAAACTTTCAACCATTCTTTTACCAAATCAGGAATCAAAACTTGGGGTCACTGTGCAAATCTTGGCACTAAAGAAATAAATTACCCAACATTTACTGATGTTTTAAATTCAAAATGGCCACTATCCCTGAGTTTATTCTTTTGGGAGAAATAGAATTTTCAATTTTCAAAAACTAAGATAGTGAACATTTTTCTTATTCCAAAAGTTTTAAAGATGATCCCCAAGAAGTGTTAGATCAGAAATTGAAAGAACTGTAAAAATTTGACAACCCAGATATGTGTCCCTGATGCCCATTCTACTTTAAACTTTATTTTTAGAGTAGGACAAGAAACCGTATTTTACAAACACAACAAAAATGGTTGGAAACACATCAAAAAACATCAAAGTTACAGCTAATGAAGAGCTATAAAATGTTGCTGCATCATGTGGCGAACAGAGTACCCAGAGAAAGAGAGAAATTTTCTGTTATCTACGACTGAGTACTGTTATTACTAGTACTTTGATATTTCGATAACTTCTCTGAGTCAATATGTACATATGTTTGCTGATTGTACATGTATATATGATAAAGAGTGGTAATGCGAAACAATTTTCTTCTCCAATTGTTTTAGAATAACTTAATCATTACTTTTAAAGTTCACGGTACATGAAAGATCATATACGGTAACGCTATATGTGGGAGAAATAAAAAATAAATTTGTTCCAACTGAGATGTATGGCAGCCTTCACCTGAAAATGAGGAAATAATAGAGTTCTGTATCTGAGTGGTTTGATATCTGACTGCGTGTCGTGTGACAGCTCGACATATTGATGGAACCGTTCACACAGATATAGCTAGTCTGTTATGTTGCGTCGTGAATGCTTTTTGAGCATAAAAGGCTTTGGATAATCTCTCATACTGTGTCAGTGTCACAGAGAGCATGGCCCGGATCAGCTGACCCCAGAATAGCAGTGTCAAAGGTCGTGCTGCTGGCTCTGATCAGCAGGCACAAACGATAATAAATTGAAAACCTTTCAGACTAGTGAATATTGTGTGGCTTGAAGCCTATGAAATACATCTCTTCTGGAAAGAAAAATTATTGCAGGGGTGGAAGAATGGAATCTGTGAGTGAGATTGCATTTTTTGAAAATACTTCATCGTTTCTCCGTCAGCCGACCATAAGAGGAAACCAAAACAGCGCCTGGTGTCTGCACGATTCTCATCGTCAGTACGTTTGAATACAGCTTCTTTTCACAGATTTATCCCAATGCGCAGCTTTTCCCCAAAGTCATTATCTTGCGTCAACATATTGCTGCTACGATTCAACACAGGCATAAATCAGCATTTAAACTCAGAAAGAAGACTCCCTTGACTGATCTGTTTAGCCCGACGTACCGGAGAGAGACGGTCATCTCTCAGAGGAGACTCATGATATGAAGCATGGCATTTAGAAATTTATCTGATCCATATGGAAATCTTGTCAGAGACTCTCCTTCAGGGAAAATAGCTTTGTCTCTCTTCTTTTGAAAGGTTTCATTAAACATTCATGGTATTATGTTGGTATATATGTGCATTGTGTAGGCTGTATCTAGCGGGAACTGTCTCCCCTGAACAGTCAATGCTATCCATGACTTGGCAGTTTTACTACCTGAGATACTTTTACCAATTTATCCTACCACACCCTCTGTCAAAAACAAAAAACTAACATCGAAGTGGCCATAAACTGAACTTTTCTTCAGATTTCAATGTACAGTATTAAACATCAGAGATTTATAATCCAGTTTGACAAAACAAAAATCTCTCCAAGGAAGGCAACGGCATACAGTATTTGTTCTTGAGTATTTTCCAATATAAGGATATATATATTTAGGGTACCATACACCTGTCGTGATCAAAAAGCTGTTCTGCCAAAATGTCCTTTTGAACACAAGAGAAATCAGTCACAATTCTTGGCCAAGCTAAATGTTATCCTGCAATTAATCTTAGAATGTGAAGCAATGTTGTATTGTCACTCCATCTAGTGCTAGAGTTTACTCAACCATGACTGTAACCAGCAAACTCATCTTCCACTCAAAAAGTCAACCACCATAGCTCCCTTCAAAATCCCATGAACATCTCAAAGTCTACAGGATGGTTCAAATTGTGTGCTAAAGGTACACTGCGCCTGTGAAAAGACACTCAAATCTCAAAATTTTAACAACGCTTTGCTGCGTAGTATGCTGCCTGTGAAAGCTTGCAGTGTGAATAAGCTTTTGCCATCTTGTGTTTATGAAAATCAAAAGCGATTGCAGCCATTTAAATTTCAAGTATTGATAACATTTTTGGGTAATTTATGTCTCTTGTGCTAAAATTTTCATGGTGGACCCTTGAATTTTATTCTTGACTCATAAAAGAATGACTTGAAGTTTCCATGTGGAAAGCTCGAGAAAAGTTGAAATCTTTCAAACTTTAGGCATATACTTCCCTAATTTAGCTTTTTGTCAGATAATATAATATATCTCAGGTAGGTGTCAGTTTCCACATGTACAGATCTGCTTGAAAAAAGTGGTTTGATGCAAATGTTATTGTGATTCAACTTGAAAGTGAATGTGATCGCAATTTTACAGTATGACTGTCAATCAGAGTACCAATTCTTGCATAAAAGAGTCTTTCTCAGATACTGAGGGATGCTGTTGCCATGGCTCCCACTCAGTTTCAAAGCTCATTGAGTGTATCTTTGTATACTTTGACTCATTCACTGCCAGTTCCCCTGCACACACCCACACGTTTAAAACTCTAGTCAAAACTTTTTTGTGGTGACAGAGATAGCGCTGTGTACTTTAGGACTGTTGCTATCTCCTGTCCATTACTACATCAGTTTTCCCGGAACAAAATGCAGTGGTTTTGTTTGTTCGAGATCATATCCTCCAGTGTAGGGATGAAATCTAGTGTAGGTGTAAATTGCCCGTGGGGTCTTTGTTTTAGCATTCTGTGAAAGATACGAATAGCACAGATAGAATCAAAAACAAGACACAGACTCAATGGTGCCTCTAGCTACAATTCCAATGCATCAGAGTTACATGCTGTTTATTTGTTCTGCAAGTTAAATGACAGGAAGAGAAAGATATTTCAAATGGATTTTTTTTTTTGTTATTTATCAAAGTTGCTGAAATCTATAGGTTTATGTGCTGTGTAGCCCCTGCAGGGATTAGGCTGAATTTAGGATGGAAAGACTGGATGGTATAAAGGTCATCAAAAAAGTTACCGAGTGATCTAGTTTTGTATACTTCCTGAAGGATCAAACAGACTATCTTGAATATGTACCGCGCCTAGACCTTTATGGGTGTGGATGTGTATATTGTATTTGTACAGTACCTGCGCTGTTCTGTATGGTGGGGGAGGGGGTGTATATTGTCTCTGTACAGCCCTGTATGGATGGAGATGTGTATATTGCATCTGTACAGTACCTGTACTGCCCTGTATGGATGGAGATGTGTATATTGCATCTGTACAGTACCTGTACTGCCCTGTATGGATGGAGATGTGTATATTGCATCTGTACAGTACCTGTACAGCCCTGTATGGATGGAGATGTTGCATCTGTGCAGTACCTGTACTGCCCTGTATGGATGGAGATGTGTATATTGCATCTGTACAGTACCTGTACAGCCCTGTATGGATGGAGATGTTGCATCTGTGCAGTACCTGTACTGCCCTGTATGGATGGAGATGTGTATATTGCATCTGTACAGTACCTGTACTGCCCTGTATGGATGGAGATGTGTATATTGCATCTGTACAGTACCTGTACTGCCCTGTATGGATGGAGATGTGTATATTGCATCTGTGCAGTACCTGTACTGCTCTATATGAGGTGTGTATATTGTATCAGATTCTGTCAAGTACCTGTACTACCCTACATGGATTGGGATATAGAGTCTAGGTTTGGGCACTATAAATTAACCTGTTCACCCCCATTCCCTGAGCTATGGCCAGTAGTTGGTAAAAATGCACGTTTCACATTGTTGAAGCTATCGTGCTATGGGGAGTTGTATGCCATTGTACATTATAGAACCCAAACGTGTAAGGCAAACGTGCATGACTAAACACTGTAAAAGTCTACACGTTAGACATTTTAGACACGTTAGGTCCGTACACGTTAGGTTTGCACGATACACGATAGGTTAGCATGATTGGCATGGTAGATTTTGACCGATGTTGAAAACCTAAAATGACATACACGTTAGACATTTTAGACACGTTAGGTCCGTACACGTTAGGTTTGCACGATACACGATAGGTTTGCACGATTGGCATGATAGAAATTGGAGTCATGTGAAGAACCTAAAATGACATACACGTTAGACATTTTAGACACGTTAGGTCTGTACACGTTAAGTTTGCACGATACACGATATGTTTGCACGATTGGCAAGATAGATTTTGACTCATGTGGAGAACCTAAAATGACATGCACGTTAGACATTTTAGACACGTTAGGTCTGTACACGTTAGGTTTGCACGATACACGATAGGTTTGCACGATTGGCATGATAGATTTTGACTCATGTGGAATTTACGGAGCTAACGTGTCTAAAATGTCTAACGTGTATGTCATTTTAGGTTGTCCACGAGTCAAAACCTATCATGGCAATCATGCAAACCTATCGTGTATCGTGCATACCTTACGAGTACGGATCTAACGTGTCTAAAATGTCTAACGTGTATGTCATTTTAGGGTCTCCAGATAAGTTGAATGGTACAGTCATGATGATATACGCGTTAGACATTTTAGACACGTTAGGTTCGTACACGTTAGGTTTGCACGATACACGATAGGTTAGCATGATTAGCATGGTAGATTTTGACCGATGTTGAAAACCTAAAATGACATACATGTTAGACATTTTAGACACGTTAGGTCCGTACACGTTAGGTTTGCACGATACACGATAGGTTTGCACGATTGGCATGATAGATTTTGACTCATGTGGAGAACCTAAAATGACATGCACGTTAGACATTTTAGACACGTTAGGTGCGTACACGTTAGGTCGGCACGTTACACGATAGGTTTGCACGATTGGCATGATAGATTTTGACCCATGTTGAGAACCTAAAATGACATGCACGTTTGACATTTTAGACACGTTAGGTTCGTACACATTAGGTCTGCACGATACAAGATAGGTTTGCACGATTGGCATGATAGAGTTAGACCTTACCGTGTTTGTAGGCCATCACGTGAATCTTGAGACATATCGTATAACGTGTCGACCTAAGATTTACGGAGCTAACGTGTCTAAAATGTCTAACGTGTATGTCATTTTAGGTTGTCCACGAGTCAAAATCTATCATTGCAATCATGCAAACCTATCGTGTATCGTGCATACCTAACGAGTACGGATCTAACGTGTCTAAAATGTCTAACGTGTATGTCATTTTAGGGTCTCCAGATAAGTTGAATGGTACAGTCATGATGATATACACCTTAGACATTTTAGACACGTTAGGTCTGTACACGTTAAGTTTGCACGATACACGATATGTTTGCACGATTGGCAAGATAGATTTTGACTCATGTGGAGAACCTAAAATGACATGCACGTTAGACATTTTAGACACGTTAGGTCCGTACACGTTCGAATGGTACCACAGTCGTAGTCATGATATACACGTTAGACACTTAGGCACGATAGGTGCATCCATGTTTGGCGTGCACAATACACGATAGGTTTGCACGATTGGCATGATAGAATAGGACTTATTTGTACGCCCTGAAATGCTATACATGTTAGACATAGGTTCTCTGCACGATACACGATAGGTTTGCACGTTTGGCATTTTAGGCACGTTAGTTCCGACCTGGCATACACGTTAGACATTTTAGAAACGATAGGTGCGGATATGTTGGGTCTGCACGATACACGATAGGTTTGCAAGTTTGGCTTTTTTGGTCACGTTAGTTCCGACCTAACATGTCAAACATGCACTACTAAAATGTAAAAATGTCTAAAATGAAAAAATCCCGACTTCTGGCCATGGATGCATTCCCTGTAAACAGGTCCACACTCACCATTGATAACAGTAGGTTTGGCCCAAACCATGGTGATGAAAGGGTTAAAACTTGGTTTTTCAATTTTGTACATTAGTCGTAGACACCAGTGTGGAATGAATAGCATCAATGTTCCCATGGTATGATATATGTGTATATTACAGTATAGTGTCCAACCTGAGCTGGGTACATTGATGTAAACTATTGATAATAAGCCAACGTCAGATTTATATACATAGACAATATTCACTGATGCACTTTGCTAGAATGAATCCTATTAAGTTTTGTATTATAATTTATATCAGATGTATTACCGATACAGCACGCCAAATGACGTGTGTCCAAAACAGTCTCTAATTGGCAATATTCTTGAGGCTTCTTTATATCCCTTCGTTGTTGATTTATATGCTGATTTCACTTTTAAATCTGATTGATTGCTTTCATTACGTCACTCATTTGGAAAGACACTCTCCTGAAATTGGCCAGTTGATGAAATAGGTCACGTCTGTACCGAATCTCACTCAGCACTGCATAACGAGACAGATTGCAAATTTATGAACATGATAACTGTGAACTGAAGTTCCTTAAATTTGTCAAAATGAAATGAGATCAGTGTAAACACACTGATTGTGTGAGATAGATAATATGTCAGAATATTGTGCCATAAGATATTAATATTATCCCTGTAAACAGTTCCACAATTACTGTTGATAACAACAGACTGTTATGAAACCATGTTGGTTGATCAATTAACGTGACACAGATAACAGCCTTCAATAGAATTTACGTATTGGTTTAAATGAACAAAGATGTTGGAATTCCTTCTTTATCAATACACGCAATAAGGTTTGTTGCCTCACATGTGTTTTAATTAACACGGCCCTTAAAGTAGCAAGCGCTTTGAAATTGAAAGACTTGAATTTCTGCTGAAACTTTCCTCAGTGAAGCATTCAACAGTTCTAACACAGCAAGCATAAAAATCAGGGATCACTGTGAAAATTTTGGTACTAGACAGAGAAACAAATTACCTTTAATTTACCAGTGTCTAAATTCAAAATGGCCACCATCCCTGTGTTGACTCCAATGCGAAAAACAAAAGTTTTGATTTTCACAAAACTTAAAGATTGTGAAAACTTTGTTCAATGAAAGAGTTTCAACATGAGCCTCCACAAGTGGTAGACAGGAAAAGAATTGTTGAAACGACGATCCCAAAAACTGTGCCCTAGGCGGATTGTGCCTTGATCATGGTTGAATAGCTGACTTCTGTAAAGAACATTCATACTGGCATGATTTCTGTTGTAAAATTGAATTGCCTAACGTGTAAAGGAAGCTTAGAGTACATGTTCTAGCAACAATAAAGCTATTGTCAAGCCACTCCCATTTCCTGTAGAGAGGAGGTTTGATCACACTTTAACGGGAAATTGAAATTTTCAACTGTAACACATCACGAACAAGGTCGCAGAATGATACAGGCTACCTGTCATTGAATAGCACATCGTGAATGTCAGATTGCAGTATTAAGTTACAGGAACAGGGTATGAATGCATAATTGCTGCTTATTGAATATTTTTACTTGGTGATACTTACATGTACCTTTGAAATTCTGATTCTGAACAGGATACTGCTTCTGGGACGTACCAAGAACAGAAACTGTCAAAAATTATTATTATTTCCCATTGTATACCAGCTCTGTATACTGGTAAAATATTACTATTTGAATTTCCGCTGTTTATTAGCTTCACTGTAATTTTTCTGGAGTAATATCATGTTTTGAGATTAAATTTCATCAAAGTAAATATAAGTGAATAAAAACACAGTATGATAATATGGACAAATATTATATGTAGATTCATGTTTACTTCCTTGAACATTACTCATGATAATTTCAACAGGGATCGGAAGAAATAGACTCTTTGTTATACAGCAACCGATATGGCATTGAATGTGGACAATGTGTAGCATTTTGGATCTACAGAAATGTGTTTCCTTGATGCGTTGTGTGAATTTTAGGTCTCTTGACGATGTTTTTCGCTGAAAAAGTCAGAGATTTTTCATGTCTCTGCTGAGTAGCTCTTAAGCATTTCATTTGCAAGCAGGACGTTGAATTCCTGTGCCTCCAGGTAAAATGGAAGCACACAACAAGGTCACAGCCAAATGTAAGGTTTTCAGCTCCATTATGGAGATGCACATGTAAAAATGAAATGCCGTCTCATCTTTTAGGAGCATATCGTCTGCATTCTGAGGCTGTTTCAAGAAATACAGAATTCAAAAAAAAAAACCATTATGACATGAGATGCTGAGTATTTCTTTTCACTCTTTGCACATTTTTTTAAATTTGTATGGAAGAGACGGGGGGAAAAAGATATTGAAACTCCAGACTGTACATTATTGTTTTCTCTGTTAGGCTTCGAGAAAACACCATTTCTTGAAATGAGAAATGTTCAATCAATAATATCTATTCCCCATGAGACTGTGGTTTCCATGGCAATACTGAATTTCTTCACAGTGAGATTGAAGATATATACCCATTGCTTTCTTTGTGTAGCAGCTCTGCCTTGGGGCAACAATCGGACTCCTCGCTGAATCATCCCTACTTTTCATAAAATTTACATTTTGCGTCGTCCACAAGGCGTCTGCTGTGCGACTTCCTTTCACTACTTGAAGTGGTTTGTAGAGGGCGCTGTGCATTTGTGAGAGTTTGTGACAGCTTGCCCACTGTCTTTTCGTGTTCAGCTCTATTTGAGTACAGCAGGGCAGTTACAGCACTCGCCACCATTTTAACACCACCATGTATAGATATGGAGAGCTCATGATACCAGCTAGATGGTAGATGTTCATTTTACATTTCATTGCTATGTCTGTGTTTTCTGTACCCCTTTTCCCTCCCCCTCCCCTCCTTCCCCTACATTGCATGAAGCATTGCCCGAGGTTGAAAGTCCTGTTCTTTGAAATGATTTTGTCTTGAAATGCTTTTCAACATCCGAATCCGTGTTCACATTCTCTTAACAGTGCGTGTTGTCTTAGGTTTGCCATCTCCGTTTTGCTCAAAATGAAACCAAGAGGCATTTGGTCGCAAGTATTTTGCCGTCTACTCATAGCTGCAGTTGTTTTACTTTAACCTAAGCTGTTTCAGTGTTGCCTGTTTATGCATTAATAATCCCTTCCCTGGCACAGTTTACAAATGTGCGTGATGTCTGTTCAGCACTTTGTTTGATTGTGAGCATATATCAGTTCATCCGATTCACTCATATTGAAAATACACACTTTTGTCACAAGACTGCACGATATCGATGTGGATGTGTTGTGTATTTATATTCTCACATTTTTCATGTTTACGGCAAATGATGAGCCATTACTGAGCCTCCAGAATTATAATCTAATGTCTGTACTTTCCAGAGACTGATTTTATTTTTGATTAGGAAATTGATCATTTATTCAATTATCCTTCAAGTCATCAGTGTTTATGTTCTCCGTCTATGATTACTTTTCATGCTGAGTTCAGTGCTGAATATTGATGGCCTCCTAAGAGAAATGAACGTTTCTCGTCGTTAGAAAATGTTCCCTCGTGCGTTTTACATCAACAGGGTCTCTTTCCGTGATGATAGTGATGATTGGTTGTGATGATTTAGTTTAAATCCATAAACCACTTTTTGAGAGGAATTTCTACAAAGCAGCAACCCGTAACAGGGACAAAAATAATCGTGCTATCCAATTCCTTGGCAGAAATTCCTCAATCTTTGAATTAAAGTGTGTGAAGGAAAAAGAAATTAGAAATATATCAAAAAATCAGTTGTTGAATCGAATACAATTATTGTGTTCAATATGTTAGCATTTCTCATTACCCCTTTATTTTGTGCAATTTTTGAAAAAAAGTGGACATGTTTAATACGAGGCTTCCTAAACAAAAAGTCAAATAAATTTACAAAGATTGTGGATGTGTGCAGAGTTGAAACTTTCAGGCAAATTTCTGACCTGTGCTTCATAATAGGAACCCATTTACATGGTACACATGGGATTTCACATTGATTTAAGAAGTCAGGATTTGATAACCCCAATTATTCATAGATAGAATGCATATTTTATGTCAAACCATGATAAATCGGAAGTTTCAATATCAGCACTGCTTAAGACTTGAGAAGAAATGGTGACAACTTCCTACATGGTCAGTTGATGTACAGACTATTTGTAAATGAAATTTTGGTATTGATTTATCATCTAGGGCTGACCGAAAGAATCTGTTGTTTGTAGATTGCATGAATATACTTATTGTAATACCAGCATTCTCATGTTATCCGTTCACAATTATTACGCTCAGTGAGATAAATTACCTCGAATTTTTACTGAAAGACGTCAGGTTTGGCTTTGGACATTGACGCAAAAAACCCATAAACTGCATGAGAGAGATACTCTAATTTGTCGGCACAAGGATACTTGGTGAACTGATATGGTTATACAAAGGCACACATACCCACATTATCATTCATACACGCACAGTCGGACACAGTTGAAGATGTTTTACTCAATTCCTCTGGATTTGACAATGTTGTGTGTACACTTTCATGCCAATATATGTACACAATGTCATCATTGATACATACACAGGTGAAGATATGTTTCTCCATGCCTCTTGATTTGACAACATTGTGTATATGCTTTCATTTTAATGTATGCACACAGTTACTCATACATACGTGTACATCAATCGACATGTTAGATATAAGACACCGTGTGAAACACTGAACTACATCCACAAATACAGACAGACTCATACACACATATGCGAACATGTATACAAACACATCCATGTTTGCACACACTTGCATGCACTCACAACCTCAGCTTGGCAAATATATTCTATTTTTCACCTCTGATATCAGAACGAAGCATAACCTCGTCAACAGTCTGAACTAGTAATGGTGCGCGGCTCTTGGTGTTTTAAGGTGGTACAAAAGTTGACCTTATATTCCACTAACTATCCTTTTTTGTTCTCCTTTTGCTTTCCATGCTCACTAACCACCACAGGAATGGCATATTTGAGAGAATTTACGATCCACTCGCTCTGACACCTCTCGAACTCTTTGACTATCATCGAGATGGATATTTTGAGAGGTAGCCATGTCTTGTGTCTCTGTGGGTCCACTCATGATCCATGTGGACAAGTTCTTTCTGTTCTGCTGTCTGACTATGCACACATTCTATTTTTATTTGATCTCTCTGCTTGCTTCTGTTCTCGCATTTGCATCATAACTCCTGCAACCATGGTCTGTGATTTAGGTGTATTCCAGATAGCCATTATAGATTAATCTGCAGTTATTTTCAGATTTTGTTGTTATCACTCTGAAAATAGATGTGCCGTGTCAGACAAAATGACATATCACCCAGAGGAAAAGTGATAATGCCTAATTGCAGTATCAATCATCGCAGTGGTTAAATACACTGTATCAAACAAACAGTTGATAGCATGCCTCTCAAATTGCTACCACCAGGGGGTGCTGTTCATGTCAGTCGTGTGGTCGTTACCTTACTGTTCCTGTCGACTCTAAAGGTGACAACTGCATTCATATCCTGATATGGTTGCTTGAGTTGAATTGCCAAGCCTATCATTCGTTTGCAATCAAAAACATGTTCTTTACATTTTTCATTACTTTCATTTTGTTTTGTTTGTTTTCATCGGTATCTGGTGCTATGCGTTGCTGTTATTTTTAGCTTCTTGCTTTGAATTGTAGCTTGCATGTTTTTGCATCGTTACCATCAATGACATTTATTTTCAAGAGCTACCACATTCTCTCTTTCATCGAACAACTTTTCTTTTGCGCTGTCAAGACAAAACACTCAGAGTTATGTTTTGTCCTTATAATTTCAAGTTTATGTTTGTTTTCTCTTCTATTCTACAACAATATTCTATTATATACAAGTATATGCACACTCTTCATTCATGGCCGTTTCTTATTAATTTGTTACCAATGTTCACGAGCACTTGCATCTATCTCTGAATGGCACCCAATTTCCTACACATTCCACTCTAAGCAGAATACTTCCTTTGCAATAACACTATGGGAATGTCCCATGTCTTGGTACATAGGGATGTTTCTGTAAAAAATATCGTTTCTCCCCTTATTGATATTTTTATATCATACAATTTGTTTTGGAGATGAATTTTCACCAAAATGTGGTGGAGAAACCGTGGCAAGTTTGCAGGCCAGGCCCTTGTGAAATTTGTTCTTCTCCAATGTGCCATTCCTGGACATTGATGATTGGTGAATATTTTCATAAACCTAATTTCTTCCATGGTTTGTGCAATACAACACTGAGATATGTCTGTAAATTATTAATTGTATTATCAAATACTGAAAATGAATTTTCTGTTATCCTTCATGTAAACTGGATTCCACACAAGCTTTAGCTTCCCTGTAGTAACCTGTTCTGCTTGGCAATAAGTCTACAAACATATGTTACTATATACTTTTGGGCATAAAAAGGGCCTTGCCTGTACAACACTGATTTCTCGAAAACTCTTGCCGCCCCTGTCGTTTACAGTGTTTGTGTATGGTCATAGGTGTTCTGGATGTAATAACATTAAAACTGGTGTAGAATTAATGATGTGCGTGTTAAACTGCATGATGTCTGTCACGGTTTATGGTTCTCTGCATGCATGAAATTGTTCTGTCCACCCCTAGAATACTAAATCTTTTGCTGCAAGCCTATTGCCTTGTCTGCATACTATGGCTTGTTTCATTCTTAAATCAGGGGTGACAATGCAAGTGTAGTCACATTGCTTTCCAAGTATTTGCACTGCATAAAACTTTCATGAAAACAAGAGAATTACTCTCCGGCTAATCTGTCACATATGATACTTTTTGTGCATTGCAAGGTTGATATCACAGTGTTAGGCTTTTTTTTTTAAGTGACACACAGACCAAGCATACAGACATTACAGTCTTTCATCATTTTGCTCATGAGTCAAACCAATTGGAAATTTTTTGTGTGATTTTTATATAGGACAAATCAGGGATTAACTGAGTCTTTACATTTTTCTTCTAATGTATTACTAGTAAGTCTCAAACCTAGGTATTTTTGTCCAGCTACACTTTGACATAGAGACAGAATTTCTGTTTTTGTACGTCCACATTTTTAAATTTCTTGACTATTTTGAATGATTAATAATGTAATTTTTTTTGCAGCCCTGTGATCGTTGACATTTTTTCACCTTGCAGTTTTTTGCAGATTTTTTGATAGTCTCTGAGTCCAGTTTTAATGCAGCAGTTTGAGAATTTTTGTACTTCTTTCAGTCAAGCTGTTTGAATGGTTGCAGTTAGCCAATTTTTTTTCCTTTTCAGCTGGTTTGTTAATATTTTTGTAATTAATTGCCTTCACTTTTGTAGCTATGGAATTGTTTATAAGTGGCAATTGTAATGAAGTGTGATATGGTTGTACGTGATATCCTCCCATTGTATGCCTTCCATGTGTCTCGCCATGTTTGTAAAATTTCCACCACCTTTAATATGCTATTTGTTGTGCACGAGAAAGAATGACCATTATCTTTGTGGTGTTTTTTTTTTTCTTGCCCATCACCAACAGACCAGGCTTTGGACCCAGGGTGTCGCCAGTGTCCATGGCCCCATCAATACCCCCGGCTAAGAGAGCAAGACGCGATTTCACCACACCTCAAAGAACTGTTGCCACTTTCAAGAAAACCACCACACCGGTCAAAGCTGTCACACCAGGTAGTGCGATGAACAGTTCCTACTAACACAAACATGGCAAAGGAACCGCTCCTGTGGAAAATCAGGAATTTAAACCAAGATAAAATCCTTCTTCTCCCTAGGGTTTACAGTGTACAATCACCAGCTGAATCCAGTTTAAATTATACACAAGTTCTCGAAAGTAGCAGATCAAACTAACTCCACAAATTCTATCTGATTCCTTCTGCCATCTGTTCAGTAGCCATGGTCAGCCTGGCTATAGGTTGTATTTTTTGAAAATAACAAAATTGTAAAAGGTATGGCTAGCTGTTTTCAACATGAATTTCGTATATGTCGAAGATATTATAGGCCAAAAAAATACTATACACAAAATTAAGTTTTGTCCAAAAACAGGATTAAGATGTGAAAGTACTTTATGGAAAAATGGTAATTTTATACCTATGCCAAAATTACGAGAATTATCTGGAAGACTGTCTGGCCTCCAGTGTGCCCTAGAACTTTTAAGATTTTGTAATTATTTTGGTCAACATATGAATTTCTTGAAAGTGCCCATTGGTTAGCTCCATACCAATAATAGATGATATGAAAGATGTCACAGACAATAGAGAACACTCATAAGGTGGGGGCGTGGGGGAGCAATTTTCTAACTGTAAATGAGAAGTACAAACAAAATTTGCTGATCACCAAACATATGGCTGATTTGTGTGCCATGCAATTGTAATTATGTTGCTAGACTCTGTCACAGCCCCTTGCTGGCTACGTACTATGGTCCTTTCCTGTCCTGATTGTAGGTAGCCCAGGTCAGCAAGCTGGCATGATCAGAACTGGCGGGGGATATGCCAGCTTGCTGAGCCAAGCTACACCAGTTCAGACTCACAGCAGGAGAAGGCCACAGTCCATAGCCAGCGAAGGGGCTGTTAGAAAATCTATTGTGTTTTGTATCCCTACTTGTCCATATCAATAATTAAAACATCACTGTTGTTTTGTCCTTCTGGAGACTTTACAGACTTCTTAACTAACAGAACTGGTACAAACATATTTAGGTGAAAACCACTTGTATGTGCGTCATGATTCAGTAAGCAGAAAAGTTGTAGTTTTAGCAAATGAAATGTGATTTATCCATTACTGTATGACCATGAAATAACAAATCCTGTACAAAATATCATGGCTAAAATGGTTTATGAGCTGTTGCTGTTATCCAAAGAAAAGTCCTATACCTGAGACTGACTGACTCTTTCTGAATTATTTCTGTGGCAATTTCAGTGTCTGCAGCACAGGACATACTCATATGTGGCAGTTGCAAAGAACAGTTCGCCGACCTTGACGATCTCCAAGAACACAAACGACAGACCTGCTCTCTAAAGTTTGCGTGCAAGTGTGTTGTCAAGAGCAGCTCAGGTGAAATGCTCTACAGTTGTTATTCATCCTCCAGAGATGGAGGTTTAAAGATCCGTCCCTCGAGGGGGGTTACTCCTTTCCCGCCTCTTTCCTCTCTTCCACTGAGGAAAAGTAGAAAGCAGTGCCCCGGATTGATGGATCTTCCAGTCTACCACCTTAGTTTACATTTGTGTTAACCCTTTGCAGTCCAGAGCGCCCTCAAACGCCCTATGGGGGTGCGGCCAAAGCGCCCGAAAGCGCCCGAACATTCCAGACTTCCGGGTCGATTTGAAAATGCGGAAACGTAACGGTTTTCCGTGATGAACGTATCATCATTTTCTGATGACGTACTAAGCAAATGTTAGGCTACATTTTCCCGCTCATAAATATACAGGTTGCCATTAAAAGTTTTTGCACAAAATCGATCGATGTTATCTCAGACGCGTCGCTAAGTTTGAATTTTAAATTTTTGTTTACATCCTACCGTAGCGTCAATCCTCACTGAAAAATCGCGGATGTCGGTCGCTCGAATACCTAAATCATGAGAATTTTCCTTGACAATGACGAAAAGGAGGAATTTGAAGGCTTTTCAGACGTAGACACAGTGAGTGACATAGACGTTGGCGAGATCGATGCAGCGCTACGGCAAATACTCCAGTTTAGGACTTCAAACTGTAACCGGAAGCGCCCGATATCTTGCATGAGATCCATCGTCGTCCCATGGTATAAAATTTTGATCTTCCAAATTTTCTGGTCGCTGAATCTGGCCCTTAGCATCGTTTAGGTGTCAGAGCTCATCCAGTAGATTATTTTTTCTGTTGATTCCATTTTCAAAACGTAGAAACAGTGAGTGACATTGACGTAGGTGAGATCGATGCAGCGCTACGGCAAGTACATGCTGCATGCAAACTATAACCGGAAGCGCCCGATAAATAGTGTGAGATCTCATAGGGTCGCCTCGTGGTACAAAATTTCGATCTTCTAAATTTTCTGGTCGCTGAATCTGGTTCTTATCATAGTTTAGGCATCGAGCTCAGCCGTTAGATTATTTTCTCTGTTAATTCCGCCGCCTTTCCGTCAACAAGTTGTCGATGAAATCAACCACTACGCGACTCAGTGTCGATGGCCCGGCGCCGACGTAAACCAGTACTGGTATGAGACGAAGGTTGATGAAATGCGGGCGTTCATAGCAAATATTTTGATCGAAATTCACACCATGCCAGATGTAAATGACCACTACGCAACTCAGTGTCGATGGCCCGGCGCCGACGTAAACCAGTACTGGTATGAGACGAAGGTTGATGAAATGCGGGCGTTCATAGCAAAATATTTTGATCGAAATTCACACCATGCCAGATGTAAATGACTACTGGTCAACAGACGACAGATTACAAGTACCGGGGATCGCAAAAGTAATGCCAAAGAACCGATATCAGAAGTATTTTCATGTCAATGATAATGAACTCGTTGTGCCCGCGGGTGACCTCAACCGTGCATGATCGTACGTTCAAAGTTCGACCTCATCTTGACCTCAGGCGTTCAATTTCTTTTCCCGCAAATTACGGTCATTTCGCCAGCTGTCGATTGATTGATTAGGCTATGATAAAATTCAAAGGCCATATGATGCAGTACATGCAAGCCAAGCCAGTCAAGTAGTATTTCAAAGTTTAGATGCTTACTTGTCCCCTTAGCGGATACTGTCTGAGCTTCGATCCCCAGAATTTATTGGAAAGAAGGTGGACGTACACGGTACAGGCGCCAAAAAGAGAACTATCGTACCCTCATTTTTTTGAATTAAAGACACTTTATAAATAAATACATTTATTTTGTTGTAAATTTGATAATTTTGTGTTCGATATTACTTTTACTTTATAATACGTTTAAAATGATGCAAACATTTCCTCAATGTGCCATGAAATTTGCACAAGCTAGTTGATGATATATAATATATGTACGGCAAATTCTCGTCTCTATGATGCTACAACAATTGCAAAATTAGAAAACATTGATTTTCAAAATAACATCATGTAAAAAAAGAAGAAACACTCAAATTATGTGTTTTGTTTATTTTTATTTCATCTGGGACTTTTTACCTGAAAAGGAAAGTGTAAAACTGCGCAATAAATCAGCTGCTGCCAGCTTCATTTGATGAGGAAAGTGTCAAGAAATTTTCTTGAATTCCCCATAAGCAATATATCATTGGAAAGAAAATTTTATAAGCTTTAAAACAATTTCATGTTGCTGTAGTCAGTTTTGAGCCACTTTATTACAAATTTGGAATAAACAATACACTGTTAATGATTACAGAATATTTTAATTTTTGAGTGGGGAGTTCTGGTCTCCACTGTACATTGTTATGCAATGAGCTGGTTTACATTTGTGTTAATATGTGATGAACTGTGCATATTGTAGAAGTAATCAGTCAGAGTAGAGACATGTCAGGAACATCTCTGACTCAGAGATTTCCCAACCCTTTCACAGCCACCCCCCTGAATTTTGGTATGACCCTTATTGTTTTCTATGGGGAGGTTGGACCTCTTTAACCTGTTCACCCCCAATTCCCTGTAAACAGGTCCACTGCCACCATTGATAACAATGGGATCGGGCCAAACCACGGTGGTGAAAGGGTTAAAGGGGGAGGGGTGACAGAGTGAAGATTCACAGAGTCATTAAAGTAATTTTACATGTGTCAGATAGTTCGTGGTTGTGGCAGCCGTCAAGGATGTTTGTTGAAGTAGTGTGGATCAGGCGGCCAACTGGCTTAGTACCATGGTTTTAAACTGGAGTCATATCACCATGGTGACAGACAATGGATGGACAAGTTTAGAAGAGAATGTGGAGAGAGAGAGAGAGAGAGAGAGAGAGAGAGAGAGAGAGAGAGAGAGAGAGAGAGAGAGAGATGGAGACCATGAAAGAAGCATAAGTGCAGTGAAGAGACAGTGAGACAGACAGGTACACGTAGAAGATTGAGAAGCGATGACCTGTTAAGACAGGTGTGCATGTGGTTAGAAAGAGAGTTGTAGACATGTTTTCAGTCAGGAAATTGACTATTATGTGAAACTCAGACTCTGCCATGAGTATGTGTTGTTGTGTCTGGAACTGAGATAGAAAATGTCACCAAGAAGTCTGCCGTCTTGGTGATAGTGCCCAGTTAATACACACATTTGATTAATGAAGACAGCTGAAATAGATTGACTTGCTATACGGGTATGTTGTACAATGTTAACTGATTTCCATTTAAATTGACTGTTTCAGAGTTTCCGGAGCCTTCAGAGTGGCTGTGTAATATGTGCAACGAAAAGTTTGACTCGGCCTGGTTGTTGATGAGGCATTCCACGACCACCCACGAAATACAGATCTACGTCGACAAGAAGCCGTCGACGGCATCAGACAAGGATGAGGAGAAACCCGCGGAGCAGAAGGAAGGGGAGGGGGGAGAGAATGGTGATCCCATGGAAGTGAAAACTGACAACAAAGAAGAAGATGCTGACGCTGATGCTGATGCTGATGCAGATGCCGAGGATGATCAAAATGGACAGGTTTCTCAGGTTGGTTTGCAGGGGTTTTTTGAGTTTCATTGTGCCTAAGGATTACAAGCAACTTTTATGGTGTTCTCAGTGAGTTGTTGTGTAGCCTTTGAATAGGCATATTGGTCTCACCTGAAGTGAAACATTTGTCTCTCATTGGTTTGACATTACTTTAATTTGAATTTAAATGACTTTTAATAATCAAAGCTGCCCTAAACATCGCTAGCTATCAGGAAATAGCCACATGCCATGGATGTTACTGCATAAACTTGACATTGAGATGCCTGGTATCCTATCCAACCACAAGTCTTGGTTGTAAAAACTCTGTCCCTAGTATTGACAAGTTACTTCAAATGTTGTCTGCTTGTGGTAGATTCTAAAGAAAAAATGACAAATACAATCATATATTGAACATTGTATCTGCCTGTTAGTATGAGAGCTGCCCCGTTGTGAGATTTCAATAGTTCAAGTGTGAAACCGAATGAAACATGGTGGTGTAAAAACAGGAAACTGGTCAGGACTATTACTGCTGCAGATTTGGTATCCATACTTTGAGAATCTGCAACTGGCTGGTAGGCATTATTTGAAGCACAGTTGTTAAAAAAGTGTGTAAGCTAGACTAGCGACTAAATGAAATGTTGAATCATCTCATTGCAAGACTGCAAAAGACAGGGACACTAACTGTACGAACGAAACAATTTCGCCAGTCGGAGTAATTAAATCAATATTTTCATATATTCAAAGCTTCATTCACATTGATGGCATGAGCATCAAATTTTCAGACACAAAATATCATTTGATAGTTTAGAAAATTTAGCTGCAACACAGAGGTTTTTGAGGAAAGCAGCCATGAAAATTGTCGTATAATTCCATTGCAATTTATTTTCACATACAGGAAGAAGAGGATGCTCTATTGGCCGAAGATGCAAATGAGGAGGAAACTAAGGAGGCTGAATGAATGAAAGACCCTCTATCTCCCCCTGGCGCAGTACAGTAAAACTCCCTGACCTTGACTTTCAGTACATTCAATTGGTTCTCGAGACTTTAATTTACATGAGCGACCATCATTTTTAAAAAAACTTTTGTCAATATGATTTAAAAAGTAGCCATGCATTCATGTTGGCCGACTGATGTCATGATAAGTGAATATATTTTTTGAATTGTTGATATAGGATGGCTTAAAGAAATGAGAATTGAATTTAATCAGTTCTTTTGCCCAGCAAGCGGAAAAGTTGTTTTGCATGGCTTTCGCTGACAATTTGCCAAACTCATGTACCAACAGTATTTGTGAAGCTCGTATAAAAAGCGGTATTAAGATGTAGTACTCAATCAACCAACCAAAATACTTCAGTTTCAACTTACCTGTCCATGTATTGTGATTTTCAAATTCCGTTTTATGTTCCGTCACATTTTATTTAACAGTTGAGGTGAAACCTTATTTGATTCTGTCAAAATTAACGTCAAAAGAAAAAGGATTTTCAGTTATTACATCCATTGTGTATTGATAAATCGAGAATGGAAGAAGTTTTCTAAATTTGCCCTTTTCTCAATTTGATTTGTCTTGTTAAAAGCACTTGTCATCGATTTTCTTTATTTTAGGTTTTGATCAAAAAATTGTGGTTACTGTTTGTTTTTGTTTTTGTTTGTTTTTTTATCCCAGTACAAATGACTTTTTCTTATTTCTCGGTGATCTAACCGCTGTTTGAATCATCCACTTCAAGAACTAACAACTCATTCTAGCCTATTGAAATAATTTTTGTTTTCACTTATTCAGAAAAATCCACATACTACGATTACATTGATGGTTTTACTTCTGTCAAAATTGATCACTTTAATCAGAGGGAACAAGAGATGAGATTGTATTTCAGAATTGCAGGCATATCAACTTTTATGAAATATTCTAGACTCTACACGTCTCTTTAGATTGTAAATTTTTAATCGGATACTTGGTATTTGTGGTGTCTATCGGTGGTGTTGGTTTCATAGTGGTATCTTTAACCTAGTGCCTTACACGGAACTACCCACAATGTGATGAACAGGACCGCTCCAGCTTCAGGAATCATACACAGCGCCCTCTTGAGTTGTGCGAGCAAAGGCTGACATAGAAGCTTAAATGAATAAGTACCACGGTATTTGTCGATTTTAATGTGAGTGATCCAGTCATACAATACAGAACCATATATGGAGATGATTAATATTTTCAACTAAAAATTCCTGGCATTATCTTGTCGCTGTCTGAGTTACCTCAGGCTTGGTACGTGAAAGAAACACTTTGTAATGTCAGTTTTTTTAAAAACACCAAATCTGCCTTTGGAGAAGATTATTTGCAATTAGAGCCTTACTGGAAGGAAAGTTGCACATCTTACCCAAAAAAAACTATATATGGAATTGTCTATGCTACTGTTTAGACTGAACCATTCCTTACAAAGGGGTGTGCTGATCTGCAAAAAAACCTGTTCATGACACTGTGTATCATTGTCTTTACTATTGCTGTTCTTGTCATGGGCCAAAAAAATTCTTTAAAAAATGAATTCTGAATAAATACCAAAAGAAAAAAATTGTGACTCAATTTATTCTGTAGCTATGTCATGATGCGAAATATGAGTCTGTTTTACAAAATTTGAACCAGATTGTATATTTTTGTGATTTCTTGGTCGTTTCCATAGCAGTAGAGACAAAGTTATATTATTCAAGTCCTTTTGGTGTTTATTTTTTGTTTTAGCTTCAGATGTTTCAAGTTTTTCATGTCTGTTGTGTGTCACCTGTCATTTTTGTGATGTAAATGAACCCTTCCTTAACCTGGTCTAGTTGCCACATGTTGAAAGATAAATTTACCTTGTAATACTTATCCCAGTTTCAAGTTCATGTATGTCACTTCAGCGATACCTGCCAGTTCAATAGTCTATTTCTCAAAACCAGAACTTGACGTGTACAATGTTTTTTTTTCCATGTGATTTTCCGTACTGTCCTGCCTCATTTCCCATCGTGCACTGGGGTCTACATCCTTTCTTTTCCTGTACAAGGTACAAGTTACACTGTCATCTGAAGATTGAATATCATTGCCAAAATTTTGTTTTAATGTAGAGTGTATGAAAGATGAACACCATCTGTTGATTGAAATGACAAGTTCAATTGCAAATTACTTGGCCTGCAGCTAACCGAATACTCAAATCACAGTTTGCTGATGAACTATCTTTCTTTTCAACCATGTTGGTATAAAGAGGTAAATGATACATAGAATTGGAAGGCAGTCACTATAAGGGTTCTCATTTGTTAGTTGTCTGTACATCCCTCTTGAAATATTCACAATACCTCCACAATCCTACTAGACTCTACTACATACATTTGGGTTTTTTTCTTGCCATCTGTAATTTTCCTGACTTATATACAGATGCTGTATCCAGTTTGTATCTTGAGTTTTAGGAATGTTGCCTTTCTATATAAGAGTGTGTTCTGAAAGGTACTTGACACCTTGTCATAGCTTTGTACAGAGACTCAGAGTAAGACACAGTGCTAGCAAATTAGTAAGACTCTCAATGGCAATGGGACTGAAGGGGAAGCAAGGTGCTAAACCAATACATCCCAACCTTCCCCACCCACCTTTCAGTGCAGTGGTCCGTTATTACCATGTGACCAGTGTGCCCAAACCTTCCCCACCTACCTTTAAGTGCAGTGGTCCATTGTTACAATCATAAGGGTGTCGGCAGAGTCCCATGGTTGAAGGGAAATATTGGAAAGCAAAAGTTACAAATGACAGTGTATAAAGATGTGAAAGGATTTTTTTTTCAAATTCTGCCGGAGTACATTTATTTTGCTTTTCTTATTCAGACATTGTCTTGTAATCTGAGATGTGTATCTACTTATTCGTAGCAATTTTACTCAAAATTCAATCACGTGTTACAGAGTTTTAGGGACTGACCTTTGAAATCTGCAGGGGTGAGTCGAAAAAAGGCAAGAGTCTGTGGATAAAAATACTGTTAAAAAAATTCTTCACAGCTTTGCAATGTTTACAAAATATTTTAATATGACTTGAGAAAGAAAAAAAGTGATGAAAGCTCTTCTAACTCGATATAACAAAATTCAAATCTTGGAATGCCAAAAAAAAGTTTTGCATGTTGTCATGATGACCACCCTCCAAGATGTAATGGTACATCCCTTATAATCATATGTTTCAGTGCAGTGGACCACCTTCAAAGGTCAAAGTTCAAATTTCATTTTCCACATTCTTTCATCTGATTACCAATAGTGATACATCTCAAAAGATACATTTCAGTTTCATTCTTTTTGTGTTTTCATGTTAATAACTCTTGAGTACAGTCTATTGTGAACTTAACCTTGACTATTTTTTTCTGATGTTCTGCAGTTTTTCATTTGTGATCAAAAAAGTAGAGCATAATAATTTGTAGAAATATGTCATGTAAAAGCTTCTTAGGCCCAGCTGAAAAAATAACAAAAAAACTGATAGTTTATAAATATCATGCTGCTCGAAATCTATGTAGTATTTGAACAAACGATTGAAGCAAATCACTGTCTAACAAATCAGGGATGGTAGCAACCGATACAAAGCCATTGGTAAATTGGCCCATACGGTATTCGTACTCAGCCACTTGTTTGTGTGCTACTGAGAAAATTTAATATGAAACGTGCACACTGGTTTCAAAAATCTCAGTTCACTTCTTATTCTGTAAATGCTTTACTATGATGCACCTAATAAAAGTTGATCTTTTAACGTCACCCTTGAGTCTTTTACACTATATATAATTTGTTCTGGTTTTAAAAGTCAACTTCTGTTGCCAAAAAATAGGTGCCTGACATTTAAAATGTCTCAAGAGTCAGCTATGTGGAATTGGGCCTTTTTACAACAATACCGATACCAAAGTATAAGATTTGCACATTTTCCTGTCTTTGTGCTCTGCCAAATCTGATTCCAGTTTGTTGTTTTTCTGCAAATGTGTATCTCACCACTTTTAAACAGTAAGATTTTAGATTTCATTGTATCCAAGAAGACATTCTTAATATCGACATTGAATCATAAATTTCAAATGTTTTTGATTTCTCATGTGAAGTTACACGGTTATGAAAAAATGTTGTGTCAGAAAATCTTAAATCTGACTTATAATTTCATTTTTTTTAAAGTTTCCATAGATAGTTACATTCAACTCTGCCAACATCTACTCTAGGTTTTTTTTGGAGTAAATTTTGTGATAAATGTAAGCTTTAATTCTGTCACATGCTGCTGTTACATAGTTGGTTCTTACTTTTATCTTGGTCCGTGACCAATGTGTCTAATAAACTTTGACAATGAATCTGTAAAAAAATATCGGTGTCCTATGATTGCTTTGTTTTTTCACCCTTATCCTGCCAAGTTCATATGCAACCATCAGGTCAAGTTGGTTGAAACTCCTGAGGCGTAATTGGGACAAGAACAAGAAAGTGTCTTTCCCAAATGGAGTAAACACAATGGCAAATACATCAAACTTAGAGTTGATGGAGTTATATATATTATTGCATACAGTATGGGAAACTACAATACTTCAACAGTCCATGTTACTACAGTTATTGCCTTGTGATCTGAATGTTGACGTTTGGCCGAAACGTTTTCAGATTGTCTTTCACCCTTCATGTTACCCACTGACAGATATTGGACCACTGTACCTCCAGGCATGCATGCCCCCCCCCCACCCGTGTTCATCGTGCAAACCAGTCATCAAAACTCTTCCACTTTCTCATAACATACATTACATGTCACACGCTGGTTTCTGTTTGTTTGTTCATTGAAACATCCATGCTGCAACTCAATTTGGCAAACTGCTGTTGCATTCCAATATTTTCGAGCCCAAACATATTCCTAATGGGTCTTTGCTTTAATTTGCCCAGTAAATGTGTGTCTCTACTCAGACAAGTAACCCTCTCCCCTGGGTTGAGGTCCTTGCTGTCACTAACCCCCTCCCCTGGGTTTAGGTCCTTGCTGTCAAAGTGCATCTTTGGAAATTACCCTTCGTTCGTTTCCTCTTGCTCACTCCAAAAGAAGTTGCATTAATTCAGACACTGACACTAGAGGGCGCCCTGGCATGCGCTGAACTGACAGCACAGGATCGCAGGACTTGCTGCGCTGGGGACAGTGGGTACACCCGCACGCGACTATTTACTCCACTGAAGAACGTCCCCGTATTATATGTCCCGGGGACATTCACGAGATTTCGCTTGAACTGTATTCAGCGCATGCGGACAGCCATGTTTGATTTATGGCGTGCGTGTAACTGTAAGGTGTGGGCTGTGAATGATGCAGGGACATTTACCAATAAAAATGATCCAGGGACATTTAACACTTCGTGATCTAGGGACATTCACCACTTCAAATGATCCAGGGACATTGAGCACTACAAATGATCCAGGGACATTTACCACTACAAAATCATCCAGGGACGTTTAGCACAACAAATGATCCAGGGACATTTACCACTACAAATGATCCAGGGACATTTAGGACAACAAATGATCCAGGGACATGTAGCACTACAAGTGATCCAGGGACATTTAGCACTACAAATGATCCAGGGACATTTACCAATACAAATGATCCAGGGACATTTACCACTACAAATGATCCAGGGACATTTACCAATACAAATGATCCAGGGACATTACATTTACCAATACAAATGATCCTAGGACATTTACGACTTAAAATGATCCAGGGACATTCTTCTGTGAATGATCCAGGGACATTGCGCCGAATACAGTTCTCGCGAAATCTCGTGAATGTCCCCGGGACATATGATCCTGGGACGTTCTTCGGTGGACAAAATAGTCATGTGCACCCACAGGTTATCGTAACGTTGCTTGGATAGTCGTTCGAGGCGGGCGGCCGCAGGTCGCCGTTTACTTGGAAAAAAGTGAAAGGTCGGACATCGATTTCAGACAAGCAGCCAGAAAGAAACAATCTGGCGTCAAATAAATGACCCTCGACTATCACAAATACCTTCAAATGTTTATTGCTCCAGTATGGCCGGCCTAGAAACGTTACATGTGCCGAAATTTGGCAATATTCACTTCCTGGGGAATCTGCAAGAAAGGAATGGGCCAGGCTGTATAGCACCACGATTACAACAATCACAGTACGCATGCTCAGTATAGTAGTTGACCTTGCAGAGCACGTGATTTTAAATCGCCGTGAGATTTGACCGTGCGTGGATGGCAGACCTGCCTGGTGCTCAAAATTGCCCAAAATATCAGGTGCATATGTCATTTAAACCGGCCGGAACCCTCGATATATTCGTTATTTATCGATAGTCAGTCGGAATCTGCACATTGCCCTTTATCCGCCATCTTGAATTCGAACTACCTTACCCACAATTCAATGCGAACTCTAATTAAGTCACCCAATAACAGTAAATTCAAATTGAAGACCTGTCTTCTATTTTTGTTCGTGTTCAAGACAACGATGGGAAAGTTTACTGCAGTTTCCTGGTAAGTATTTATTTATGACATTCACAAAGCAATGTATTGCTTTCCAGCCTAAAGAAATATTCTGATAATCTGGAGGTGGAGGCAGTAAATTTTCAATGAATAAACAGGCTAAATTCATGTAGGGCAGTCTTTATCACACACACACTATATAATCCTTTTAATAACATATGAATAGAAATATAAGGAGCAAACGCACGCACACACACCTACACACAACACACATGGATTGGGGGGGGGGGGAGTTTGCATGCATCACTATATATATATATATATATATATATATATATATATATATATATATATATATATATATATATATATATATATATATATATATGTAAGGGTTTCTGGAGAATTGGTTTTACAATTTCATCTCTACAACGTTGTAGAGATGAAAACCCTTATATATCTCGCTCTACTTCTGTATTGAGCACTTTGTATCGGACAAGTCGAACCACATACTTTGTGTATATATATATATATATATATATATATATATATATATATATATATATATATATATATATATATATATATATATATATCGTACATAAATATTTATATATACATATACACATCCACACCCACATTTACTCAGCACCTGTACCACATGCACACAAATCAACAAAAAACTTTATTCTATCCTGACAAGTGATATTTTATTGAGCATGTAATCGACATATTACTGTCAAGAAAATAAATCAATTTCTTCTCATTCCAGTATCAGACTAAAAAATACTGTGGAGATACGATTCTTGAAGCAGTCTGAAATTCTGTCAGTTCCCTCATTGTCCTTTTAGTAGGAACAGAGTGAGCAAAATAGTCCATTTATATTATGGCATTTAAAAAAAAATTGTTTGCTTGCTATCGAGCAAGTTCCCTAAACCTACACTGCTGCTGCATTGATAAGCTACATACAGGGAAAATTCACTGTGCATCAAGCATTTAAACATGAAACTGGTTGCCACAGTCAAATAAAAAATATTACACTGGTGTGCAGATAAGAATGGACAGTGAAATTGATCTAAATGTTGCCACACTTATGTAATTGGTTTGTAAAGTTGTTCCAAAACTTGTCTCAGAAGTTGCACTGACTTGTTATAACTGTGGTGAAAATCGAAGAGCTTTTATGGACCCATAATAAACACACACCAGGGAGTACACTTTGAAGTGCACTTCACATACACAGACTCACATTACATTCCTTATATGCTGCTTTGCGTTACATTGTATCACAGCCAAGTCAGAGTCATTAGATTCTTGTTGCCTTTGCATTGTAGAAGTTCTTTGCCAAAGAAAAACAGGATTTACAGGAAAAGAGGTGTATATGCCAGAAATAATGTGAGAAAGTTATCGAAATGTATGGGGATAGAAAGTCAGAAAATCTTTACCCTTACATCCACAGACACTAATCAGTGTCTACTTTATTGCTTTATATGAACAGTTACAGCAGAAGCCTACTGTGAAACAACACTATAATCTGTCTTTAGTTTGCCGCAACTCAATTAAAGTTACCGATCCTGTAGTAAATTTTGAAACAACTTTACAAACCAATTACACAAGTGTGATAACATTTAGATCAATTTCACTGTCCATTCTTATCTGCAAACGTAAGTAAAATTAAGTTAAAGTTACAGCTAACAAAGCTTTGTTTGACCTTTTTAAAATTATTCTTTCTTTAGACAAAACAACTTCAACTGGTCTCCCAAATTTACCAGTAAAATGCAATTTAACTTGACATTTAAAGCCCGGCTCGAAATGGACCGGGATCAGGATTAGTGCCAAGTTTGGGTGGGCGTTTTGGGGCATGGCTCTGCATAATGAGTCTGTTGGCAACAGTTGCGATCGTTCGCATTATCTGCGTAATCTGTTTGCTCTCAAATCACACTCAGGCTTGGTACGTACACTGTAGCCTTCGTTTCCGGTTCGTTTCAGTTATGCCATGGCAATACTCGAAGGAAAAAGAAAGAAAGAAAAACTAGGAAGGAAAAGGAACACGTCAGGAAAATGGTAGGAAATAGGTAAACGGCGACGTCATGACCGATCGCAAAAAATAAAGGAAATTCACGGAAGGGTCGAGACTTCCTTGAATCTCGTGTATCACGGTAATAGCGATCGCGGTCAGTTGCTCGGTTGCTTGGCGGCGGGGTGATATCGAAAAATTATCACGAGTTATGTTTATTTTCGGAGCAATTGCAAGTTTTGCTCGAAACGTTTGTTAACCTTCGACTGGAATCAATGACAGACTGGGTTCCTCCCCGTCTTTCTTTCTACCTCCATGGTTATTGAAGGAATTAAAGTCCAGCTTTTGCCGAAATATTATTACGATGTAGCGCGGAATCAATGAGCTGTCCTCAGACACGCGTATCCTAAAGCGTTTACAAGATTGGGTGATGGCGCTTACTTGCTCATCTTGAACTGAAAGATTGAATGTTTCAACTGTTCAAATATCTTACAATTTTTGTAAAATTCTCATCACAGAAGTCCAAATGTAACTGGGATAATCGGTATGTCAAAACCTTACTAGTACCAGCCCTCCGAACACGACATGTCATTTCCACGTGTAAAAACACGTGTACATACGGCCGTTTTCGGGGCCAGCATACTATATCCAAAACAACTGTTCAGTACCGTCACGTTCGGCGTAGATTTGGAAGGGGGAAGTTGTTAAAAACGTGGATCTCTTCGACTGACAATAATTAAATTGATCATGGAGGCTACCGCCATGTTTTGATGATTATTTTCGATGCCATTCTCAGTGCAAACTACGGACTCTGCTTACGCGCTTTTTGCAAGAAAACATCGTACTACGGGTAAGCTTACGGACCAGTCCTCTTGCTAAGTCACGTCTGAAAATGGTTCACTTTCGTGATGTCATTGCACCATAAACGCTAGCAAAAAGAGTTGATGGCAACACAAAGTTTTCATCCTTCGCCCGCTGATATAAGTCTAAGTTTACATATAGTTTGTTTACATCGTAATTGTTCTCGTATGCACAGCAAATGTTTGACCAGTTTACGCCTCTGCGCGTCACCGAATGATTGACAATTGTTTGAATCATGGAACGACTGTCTCCGGAGGGCCATTCCCTTTGTTCAGAAAGCGATTTTTCCCCTAATCGTCGTAGTTTTAAAAAACTTTGTGAAACTTTGCAGATACCTGTATAGCCTAGGTGTTTATGAAACAGTCTATGTTCATGGTATGCCAATAATAGATGTTTGAGAATCGTTTAGATTTTCACGGAGCGGTCTACCTAGCTATTGCCAGTTGTCACTCAAGCGCCATTATGAATTTTCAATAAGTTAGGGGCCTTTTATACCCCGCACACCCGTTTAACCAATTTACAGCTTTGGTTCTCATTGTCTTGGCCCACATGAAAAGTTTCCTTTCCATAACTTATTAGGAAACACAAGTATTGATTATTACCTTATCAGCCTAACTTACAATATACTGTATTTGCTGTGGTTCCCATGATTTTGATTCAAATGTAGATAAAATGGTGAAATCTTACGAAAAAAGTGAATGCTATTGAGTTTTTACACAGTCTTGGCAATACTATGCTTCATCTTGTCATCATTGCTGATATCAATACATCTATAGTGGAACTATTTGTCACATTTGTCACAACAAACACTTTGAAGAACACAGCTATTACCACACAGGGCCATTTGATTATTTTCCTCCATTTAGGATGGTGTACATCTCTTAACCCAGAACCTTGTTGTTCTGGTGTTGATGCTGACCCAGCTGCTTGTTGAATTTCTGAAAAAGAATCAAATTAATACGGTATACCAAGTTAGAGCAATAATAGATTTTGATAGGTGAATCTCCCCCCCCCCCCCCCCCCCAAAAAAAATCCAGTTCAACGGGTCAACTCCCTTTATACTTGGGGTTGTGAATTGAATGTTCTTGTTTTTCATAAAGCTATTTTTCATTATTTTGTTCCTTGTAGCAACTGCAGTGTCTTGTTATACTCTCTAGAGTATCCTGAAATGCAAGTAATTAGCCTCTCAATGCAGTCATTATAAGAACAATCAGCAATTTTTTTTGTTGAAAATGACCTTCTAGTCCTGATTTGAATCCTAGTTTTGCAACAACAACAATAACTGGTTGTTGACCATTTGAACATTTCACCCTTTTTTGGTGTATGTAAAAATACCTGTAGTTTAGTTGTAACTTGTTAGTTAATCAGAAAATGTTCAAAAATACATGCTCATGCAAATAAAATATTTTGAAATGACAAAGTTAGTTGTAACTGGAAAATTATTACACTTGTTTCAAGTGTAATTTTGACAAAATGTTAGTTTTAACTGAACAAACCTGCAACCTGATCATCTGATACCTGATCTGATAACCTGATAACAGGATGAGATTTACAACAAGAAAATAGAACAATTTTTATCAATATAGTCTCAATGACCAACAAAAGGATTTATATTAAAAACTGGCATGAATCTTACACTTCTCATGCAGGAAGAAAACTACCTCAATAAAATTGTACTCAAAACTAAATGTCTTACCAGCCAATGTTTCTGGTTTGGTCATTTTGTCTGCTGATAAAATCTTTTCTGTGAGTAATGAACCTTAATGTGATTTAGTAAACTTGGAAGTGAATGATACATCATATGATTTGCAAATCAGCTGCAACTGGCTCTTACTTATTGATTTTGTGTTGAAGAAAGCAGGATTTGATTCAAGGCAGTTTTGCAGTTTTGTATGTGATGTAATTTTACCAACACTATTGTCGGCTATTAATTCACCAAAAGTAAAAGACTGAGAAACCCCTTGTTCATTTCTTTGATATTTTGAAATATTGACACCTGCTCTAATTTTCACTTGTTTTCTGTGCGCTTCTTCCTTTTGAGTTTTCATTTCCCTTAAATATTCTCTTCTAAATGAAGCAGATAACATCCTGACATATTTATTGATTACCTCTTTATACAGCATTTTAATTACATCAAGGTCAAGTGCCAAGACATTACATTCATCCATAGCATTTTGTCCAGCTCTTTTTTCAATTTCTCTGACTTCTTCACTGACCATAGTCTCATCTTTTCCATTTCTGCCATCAATCCCTCCGGTTTCTTCAGTGACCATCCTCTCATCTTTTCCATTTCTGCCATTAATCCCTCCGGTTTCTTCACTGACCATCCTCTCATCTTTTCCATTTCTGCCATTAATCCCTCCGGTTTCTTCACTGACCATCCTCTCATCTTTTCCATTTCTGCCATTAATCCCTCCGGTTTCTTCACTGACCATCCTCTCATCTTTTCCATTTCTGCCATTAATCCCTCCGGTTTCTTCACTGACCATCCTCTCATCTTTTCCATTTCTGCCGTCAATCCCTCCGGTTTCTTCAGTGACCATCCTCTCATCTTTTCCATTTCTGCCGTCAATCCCTCCGGTTTCTTCAGTGACCATCCTCTCATCTTTTCCATTTCTGCCGTCAATCCCTCCGGTTTCTTCAGTGACCATCCTCCCATCTTTTCCATTTCTTCCGTCAATCCCTCCGGTTTCTTCAGTGACCATCCTCCCATCTTTTCCATTTCTGCCGTCAATCCCTCCGGCTTTCTTCAGTGACCATCCTCCCATCTTTTCCATTTCTTCCGTTAATCCCTCCGGTTTCTTCAGTGACCATCCTCCCATCTTTTCCATTTCTGCCGTTAATCCCTCCGGTTTCTTCAGTGACCATCCTCCCATCTTTTCCATTTCTGCCGTCAATCCCTCCGGTTTCTTCAGTGACCATCCTCTCATCTTTTCCATTTCTGCCGTCAATCCCTCCGGTTTCTTCAGTGACCATCCTCTCATCTTTTCCATTTCTGCCGTCAATCCCTCCGGTTTCTTCAGTGACCATCCTCTCATCTTTTCCATTTCTGCCGTCAATCCCTCCGGTTTCTTCACTGACCATCCTCTCATCTTTTCCATTTCTGCCGTTAATCCCTCCGGTTTCTTCAGTGACCATCCTCTCATCTTTTCCATTTCTGCCATTAATCCCTCCGGCTTCTTCAGTGACCATCCTCTCATCTTTTCCATTTCTGCCGTCAATCCCTCCGGTTTCTTCACTGACCATCCTCTCATCTTTTCCATTTCTGCCATCAATCCCTCCGGTTTCTTCACTGACCATCCTCTCATCTTTTCCATTTCTGCCGTCAATCCCTCCGGCTTCTTCACAGAATATCCTACCGTCATCTTTTCCATGTTCTCCATTAATTTCTCCAGGGACTTTATTCCCAATTATCTCGTTACTATCATAAGGTCTACTAATATAAACTTCACTTCTGGCTCTCTCCATATCATCATAACCATCTCTTTCCTCTGTTGTTATGCTGGGACAAATGTTAGAAAAAAGTGACGCCCACTGGTTCTATAACAGTTCATCATTCTTTGCCTCCTGAGTTATGAATTCATAGAGATTTGGGCCATGAACAGCCACATTATTCATGTTTTCTTCTTTCCTCACTATGGTATCTAGCTTCTCAAAGAAGTGGAAAGCACTGTCGGTGATATTTACTAATCCACCCCTGACATTTTGTTTCCTCTTTGTTTCAAGTAGCGTCTCTTTTTCTGCAGAACTTTGAAGACTATCTTCTGTGGCCACAAGATGCTCTAAGTACTTGACTTGCATGTCTAGTCTTTCTACTTCCTTTTCATGTTTTTTCTTGTATAATTTTTGGAGTACATTCTGTTTCTTTCTATATCTTAAAGTCGCCAAACACCAGCCACCTATATACCGGATTTTGCCTCTGCCAGCCACAGACCCCTTAAATGTTTTCTTCTCCGTGTGGTCAGCTTTCTTCGATTTTTCTTTTGTGTCTTGGACAGCATTTTCAATTATTTTAGCTCTAATATGCCTCACTACACAAAAGGCTGTTCTAAAATGTTGTGATGATGGTACTGGTACTTTAAAGAGAATAGCAACACTCTGCTTGTATTTGTCACTTTGTAGAACCTTGCCAAATTCTCTGTACATCCGGGTGGTGTGTTTGTTACTTTAATACTTGTTCATTTCTGGACAGAGCAACAGATGTGGTGAATACCTCCTCCATTTCAGACCACAATACGTCACAGAATTTTTTCAGTCTCTCATGTTCATTGCTAAGTCAAGATATGATAGTTGTGCATTAAGAGCCTTTTGCTCTTTTGTGACGGGATGTTCATATGAATGGCATTTGAAAAATTCAGCATCTGGTATTACACTAGAGGGCATAGTTTTTCGTATTGGGTACTGTAAATATGACAATTATCATCACCAACACAGGTTTGTTTGCCACTGTTATCGTTATCAATCTGATATTCTAGTTCATGTATGGATATATCTGCGCTCTCTTCTGTGGGTGGCTCTGTATCTTCTGTAACATCAAAAATCTGCATTTGTTGGTCATCTACTTTGCTATTTATTTCGCTTCTGCAACAGGACAAGTTTTCTTCTTCTGTTACTGATGTTTTTGCGTAAAACATACTTATAAATGGGGGCTGCTGAGATATTAGAGCTGGGCTGAAGTTTAACACACGGAGACCTTTCTTGTTCTTCGCTCGTCCAATTGCAACTCCTATTTGGCCCGTTTGTGACGTATTTCTACAGTCCACTTCCACTCTCTCTGAAGTTAAACCTTGAGATTTATGTACAGTCATTGCGAAAGATAACTTTACTGGGAATTGTTGTCGACTGGCCACCACACATTTTTTCTCTGGACAATATACTTGAAAGTCATACCTTGCCAGAGAAACTGATCTGTTACCACTGGGGAAATTCAAGGTTACAGTATTATTTCCTAAAGCCTCTACTTTCCCTTGCAGACCATTATAGAGATTGTTAGATAGATTAGCAATTAATATGACTGGTGCACCCAAATTCAAATGCAAATTTTTGGGTGATGCACAAGGTGATAGTAGATTACCGTCTCCATTGTCAACGGATCTATATGTCTTCATTTCACCTGAAAAAAAAATCACACGAATAGCTATTATAATTTATTTACATTCCTTTATTTACAAGGTATCTGACACTTTTCTTCATCATATTATTTTACACATGCTAATATATCTTTCATCATCAGGTTACAAGAGAACATAAAGGAATCGGAGAGGGGATCAATCCGGGCGGAAGAACTTTGGAAAAACTGTAAAGAGGCGACAAGTATCAACATCAAACCAAGTGTTTACGGGAGAACTCTAAGAAAGTTATTTGCAAAAATAAACGTGTCAACAACAAGGGACAAAACGACAGGAAAGACAATGACCTTGTACAGAGGTATTGAATGGAGAAGGACATCATTACCAGATAATGACTGTATATGTCTTGATGACATCAGACACTACCTGCCAGACACAGTTGTTATCCTACCAAGATCTAATATTAACTGTGTACAGTTTGCAATAACCTCACACATAGAAAGCAATGGAAATCTGATACTGAAACAGGTAACTATCTATCAGGATCACTGGCAATTGCAAGTGAGAGGGAAATCCATTGACCTGGAATCAATTAATATTAATCCAAAGATACACAAGCTAAACAGGATGGCCATCAATGATATTGTATCTTTGGTAGAGACAGTTAAAATATGTCATGGTGTTGTTGCAGATGATGGTGACAGAATGAAAGATTCTCACCGGTATCCCTCCAAATGCGTACGCGAGAAAATCTGTTTAAATGGTAATGAAAATGGGCGTATGATGTTGAGGCATACCGGTTGTGCACAAGTTCTGGTTTGGAATGCACGCACTAACACGTGTCGGCCTTGTCAGTTTGGATGTAGACTACATTCACAATCACACAATAATTACAGTCTGTGCTGAAGAGTTATCTCCAGGTGTACCACAACAAAATACTTGCTCTCAATCAGTGGAAGATTTAATCCTCGACAGAGAAGACCACAAAGACCTGAGTGATATTTTACAAGGAATTTTCAAGGAAGCACCTGAGGAGATGAAAGTGCTGCTACAAAGTCAATACGAGGCCATAACAAGCAAAACACCAACACAAAGGCGGTGGAGAAAAGAAATCATTAGTCTGTGTCTGAATCTATGGGTAAGAAGCCCAAAGTCATACAATGACTTGAAAGACAGCAATATGCTAATTTTACCTTCAGGAAGATATAAGAACTTGGTCCCCCAAACAGCTGGAATCAGTGATCAAATTTTCCATTGGATGTACTCAGCAGCTCAGGAGGCCAACATACCACAACATGGCTGGGCTGGTGGGCTAATTCATGATGAGACCAAGTTACAACAAGGTCTGGTCGTGTCAATAAGGGGAGGAAAACCGAAGCTAATAGGGTGGGTAGATGTAGGCGAAGAAAGTTTCAATTTACAGATCTTGAAAGATGGTAATATCACACGCAAACTTGCTACAGAAGTAATACAATTTGTATTTCTTGGATACACAGGCTTTCGGTTCCCTATTTGCCATTTTCCCACGTGTGGCATAAAGGCCTCAGAGCTTCACATAATGATCTAGGATATCATCGCAAAACTACACGACTGGGCATTCTGTGTAGACTATATCATGCAAGATGGGGGGAGAGGAAAACAGACAGTTCGTCAAATCAAATTTCCAAGGTTCACCTCTTGACTCCAACTACATTAGCCCAAATTTGGTTGACCCATCCAAGACTATCATACACGTTCAAGACTTTTCACATGATGTGAAGAAACTTAGAAATAGCGTTATGAGCAGTGGACATGAAAAGGGTCAACATACAAGATTGCTAACATATGAGGGTAAAGAAATTACTTGGGAACACTTCAAGAATGCTGTACTGTGGGACCGTGATGTCAACAGCAGACCAATATATTACAGGATTTCAGACACACATCTTGCTCCAAATAAAGCAGAGAAAATGAGGAACCACTTGGCCGAAGACATGCTCAACAAAGAAATGCTTCATCTGATGGAGGTTTACCAGTCATGTCTGCCTGATGGTTCTCACCTGGAAAGCACTATTGCTTTCCTCACACAAACAAGTACACTGATTGCAATCTTCCGTGATCGCCGACCTGTAACATCTATGACTGATGACAGACTAGAAGCACTGAAAAGTGTGCATCAGTGGTTCACAAATTGGCGGTACCGTGTGAAATCAGATGAAAGTGTAGTGCAAGGGAAGCGTGCAAAACTACTGCCATCCACTGAATGCTTAGATGATCTTGATTCCCTGGTCCTGGGATTTCTGGCAGTATGTGAAAAACATTTATCGTCTTTCCCAGGAAGCCATGTTGTACCTGCAAGATTTAATTCAGATGTTGTGGAAAATCACTTCTGTCAAGAAAGAGGCCTCCATAATGGAAATCTAACACATCCCAATTACTATACATATTGTGCCACTGTGAATGCTGTCATACTTGGACAGACATCTATATCAAGAGGAAGGAAGTCTAATGCTGGTCTATCTGTTGCCAAACCATACAAGTTCTACGTTGACAACAAGAACAATAAGAGAATAAATAGAGACAGATAAACCATCAAAAAGTTGAACGATGGTAACTTTACTTCCATGAAAGTAGTCCATGCACTTTCTTCAGTAAAAATTATGATTAACTGATTACATACCTTCCATTGCCATCAATTGCTTTGAATTACAAAGATCAACACTGTAATTTAGGGCAAAGAGCTTTGTAGGTGGTGGTCCAGGAGGCAGCGGTCGCTTTAGTCTATGCAGTAGCTGGGTTACTTTATCTGACACTTTGCCCTGACAGCAAAGGTTGATAGCCTCAATGAGATCTCCTAATTAAAAAATGGAGGAAAAGTATGAAAATAATGAATCAACTGACAATACATGATATTCTCTGATTACTGACTATGAATACAAACACTTACACCGGTAGGTGGACCATAAAACCGTTTTATTACTTTTACTCATTATGACAAGCACAACAATTTATTACAGACATCTCATGAAATGTTGATTCTTTCTCTCGTATAGCTACCATTGCTTAAACAAATTTAATTCAGGTTAAAGTTTAGAGCTATTACATCGTTCTGACAACGTGAACACCCAATACTGAGCATTTTCAATATGCTGTGGAGAAGAAGAGTATCATATTCTGACCAAAACATGCTGAAAATGTATAATAAAACGTTTTATAGTAAGGGTAGTCGTCTTTTCCTGGTATAGACATGTTGAAGGTAAAATGTACATTATCAAGTATTATCATTAATTTTTGACGTCTAATTTTTGAGGAGAAGACCAAATATTTGTTACAGTCACTGTTGCTTTGACTGCTTTTGGACCCCCATGTCTTCATGTATAATAAAAAATTAAATCAGCTCAATTATTAGAGTTCAAATGTTTTTCTTGATCTATGTTTTTATTACTTTATAGGAGTCAGAAAAGAATGTTTCTTGAGAGGTAAAAAGCAGGCCATTTACTTTACTATAAAGCAATAATCAAGATAAATATGTGTACTATAAAGTTTTCTACTTGGAGGCTTGCATATCAACAGATAATGTCTACTATGTCAAATGTATACTCACTTACTGTCTGTCTGTGCACTTCTGTGAGTACAAAGTGGTGTGGTATTAACTCGCTGAACTGCGCTGCTTCAATACACAGTTTTCCCATGTCGTTATATTTCACATTTGCAACAGGTTTTAACTGATAAAATTAAGTCACCACTCAGAACCACTTGAAGTCCACCAAAAGGGACGCTTGACTTTCTTACACAGCGGCAAACTGTCTCAATCTAAATAATTTATTTGAAACAAAATAGATTTTAAATACAAAAACATTAAAGAAATAATTTCGACAACTAATTCATTTAATTTACAGCAAGCTATTGAGCTAATGCAGTAGTCAATGTAATCCCCGCGGGACCCCCACCTCCACGGACAAATGATGGGAATTAGACCCTCTTTAACATGAAACTACGGTATTGGGGGGGGGAATGCCTCATATCAATCCCCCTAGTCACTTTCATGGAGACAAGCGCAGAATTTCTGAATGCACCACCCATTGGGGTGGGGGATTTACTTGTTTTAGGTGTGGATTTTTCAGATTGTCTTGCCCCAGGGGGTGGGGCATTTGACAATAGACATCAAATCAGGTCCAATATTATCATTATCATACAAGGTAACTATGAAAATTACCAGGTCCAAGGAATATATCGAAAATGACAAAGGCAATGGGTCACAAATTTCATGACTAATATTTCCAAATACCCCATTATGCCTTGAGGTTGGGGGGTTGATACTGACTGCTGCATAAAAGCAACTGAGGAACATCCTATTTTCAAATTACATTTATTAGTTTAATTTCTTGTCTGATGACAAATAGAAAACTTACCTGTAAAAACATTTTTTCCGACAACATTGAAACTTCGTCAATGAATAGCAATTCTGTGTTCTTGATGTTCCTTTCAATGTGTGCCATTTCTGGTTCATTTATTATTTTCTGAGCAAGCTCAAGGTCACTGTAGCGACCATCCATCAGACCCAAAAAACGATGAACAGTTTGTCCGCAAGGAAAAAGACTGGCAGCCATTCCTGTGGTAGCGGTCATGGCACAGCTATTATTTAGCTTTGCGAGTTTCGTCAACAGATGGGTTTTTCCAGTTCCAGCCTGGCCGAGGATTAGCACGTTGTGCCCTTCCTCGACTACTCTAATGATTCTCCTCTCCATCATCACAATCAATCCCGCATTGAGATACTTCATCGCAAAGGTCAGGAGTTCGCATTGAATTGTGGGTAAGGTAGTTCGAATTCAAGATGTGCGGAATCCCCAGGAAGTGAATATTGCCAAATTTCGGCACATGTAACGTTTCTAGGCTGGCCATACTGGAGCAATAAACATTTGAAGGTAATTGTGATAGTCGAGGGTCATTTATTTGACGCCAGATTGTTTCTTTTGTTTCTTTCTGGCTGCTTGTCTGAAATCGATGTTTGACCTTTCTCTTTTTTCCAAGTAAACCTCGAACGACTATCCAAGCAACGTTACGATAACCTGTGGGTACACCCAGAGACTCAAGGTGATTTCTTAACTGATTCATACATGTGTAAAAAATACCTTCTTAACCTTATCCACAAAAACACAGAAAAGCATTGAAATTTTGAGATCCAAATAAACAATATGTCTTTTATTGCATATTAAAAACTATCTACTGTTGATTGACCAATCAGAGTGCTCAATTCAGGGTGTTTTATTTACTCATAAAGCCTTGGTCACCAAATTCCAGAAACGAATGACAGCGCCGTAGTAAAGTACTGTCCAATCAAAAGTGAACATGTCATATTCTGTAGACATCTGGTCCGTTTTAATATTCAAATTTGGTAACACAGCGGAAACCAGCTGCAACACAAAATCTGCTGTGCCCTAGGGCATTTATAGGATGTTTCATTACATTGGAAGGCTATTTCACAAATAAAAGTTTTAATTCATATCCTAAACATGTTACATTGACAAAGGGGACGGTTGACGTAAACACATTGAAAACGAAAATATATCAGTTAGGGGCGATAGTTTTTAAGTCGGATAAAACCCTCGTACTCGGGCTCTTCTGGTATATAAAGTCCAACCCTACGATAAAATGTCTCGGCCTGCGGCCTCGACATTTTATCGTTGGGTTGGACTTTATATACCAGAAGAGCCCTCGTACTCGGGCTTTATCCTATACTTGTGAAAGTACACCTCAGATTTTGACTTCATATGAAAGTTTATTTGTATTTACAAATTCCAATGTGCAAAACGGTATTTTAGCTGGTCAGCCATTGATAAAATTACATCAAATGGCTCAACAGAGTGACATGGATTTCTACTTCAAGCTGACTTGCTCTCCTTTCTGTCACTGCCAGTGCCACCGTTTGTGTCATTAATTCTGTCACTGTCACTTTCATCGTCATCTGGAGTATAAGCAGGTAGCCTGTCTCCCCATCTAGCATACCGGGCACAATAGAATAAATCCCTAGAAATAGAGCAAAAAAATATTTCTGTTTACATCCTAGATCTATTACATTGTCCACACTGCGTAGTTTAACAGACTCCTGTCACTCTTTCCATAAGTAAGTTTGGATCAAGCATGGTTTCCTGTTGATTTCATGCATTGTGGCAGCTGATTGGCAGACTTGCGTAATTTACAGATGTGGCCACTCAGGCGAATTTATTGATTCATATGGTATCACTTGTGCTACTGTACATTTGTGGTTTGCAGTAGAAAGATGTATTCTTCCCACTTTCATCTAATTATACGCATGTAGAGTGGTAAAGCTATGATCTAGTGATAGAACACTTTGTTCATTGATACATTGATGCCAGAAAAAACTGTCAATTCCTATCTGATGATAACCTTGAGAACCTGTTCACCCCCAATTCCCTGTAAACAGGTCCACAATCACCATTTATAATAATGGGTTTGGGCTAAACCATGGTGGTAAAAGAGGTTAAACACAGATCAATGGTATAGGCATCTTACACAAAGCTCTGAAAACAAATGTATTGTTGGCAATGACACATCAATGACACATTCCTGAAGTGCAAAAGGCTCCACAGTATCGGAATTAGATAAAGTGAATGCAGACTTACTTTCCATGCTTGCTTGCAGTAACCACTGCATGTTCCAGCTGACCATTGGCACAGCAGATGTGACAGTGTATGTGATTGGATTTCCGTACCACTGGACGCACTATTCTCGGCCAATGGGAATCACTGAGATCTGAGGTCAAAGTTGAGGAATGTGTGCTAATTAACATTTTGAACACCTTTCATAATCAATGACGTATGCTACTGGCATGTCGGATGCATTCGCTGTGCTGTGTCCTGACACTCTGTCACTGCAGATAACCATGAATTGCATAAATATAAATGATATTCTGAAAAAAGAATATGGAACGATCCCTAAAAACTGGTCTTTCTTATGATAGGAAAAATTAAAAGGACTTTCGTACCAATACTACAGACAGAAAGTGTCACACTTTTAACGCTTCATGCACTGAAAGCTACTGATCTGTAGTATCGGATAATTTTTCCAATCCTTGTTTAAGAGCGCTAGAAAAGTTCACAATTTGTAGAAATGTAACAACAACCTGATTCACTGAATCTGTGGAAGACATTGTGTTTTCCTGGGACAAGAAGTAAAAGAATGACGTCGGAGTCCAAATGAGATTTGTTGCAATATGCAATACCAACCTACCTTCTTTCCTTTTTGCTTTCCTGAAAACAATGTATGAAAATTTTTCTTTCTGTTGTTTTGGAGAATTCTGCAACCAAGGGAAAGATACATAAGAAAATTGCTGAAGTGTTTGTGCAGTTGTAAAAAAATGTCGTTTAAATAATCATTTTTCATCAAAATTGCACACAAATTAACCAAGTTTGTGAGGTATTTTGTACTTTCAAAACTACATTGTTTATTCTGGAATGCTCCAATATTCTGTAAAATATCTTGGAAACCTTTTTAAGCAAAAGTTACAGATGGTTAGAAACCACAGCCAGTGGTGCAACAAGATTAAAATACAATGCCCACTGGGGCCAAAGATTCTATTTATATCAGCTCATAACAATATATTCATCTGTGTAGACAACTGGGGCTGTGACACAAACTAAAAACAACAATAAACCTATAACAAGATAGGTAGAGAATAGAAGATGCAAAGGTTTCCTGACAATTGCACAGAGACTACACAAAGTCAACAGTCAGAGAGAAAAACACAATAACTTACTGATAATAACTTCGGGGATTCATATTCTTGTTCAAAATTACAAGGCGTATTCGTACCGTCAGTTGATCTTGGACATTGTAAATGATGAGGACACTGGCAAAGAAATGAGACATGATTTGGTGATGTGAAGATATGGAGTAATTCATTCTGATAGCAGGGGTGCAGTAACTTCCCTTTCCAAAGAAGTAATTTTCACAAGCTGTTGAAGAGATGGTCTGACAGACACTGATGCTCTAGAGTATAAATTTCAACAGGTTACCTGCCATCAAATTCAGAGTTAAGAACAAACAGCACTGTGCGATCAAAGTCCAGAATATTCTGAAAAGTAACTTTTATCTCTCAGAAGCAACAAACAGTCAGTCCTGTAAGTAAGTTCAATACATCAGTTGGTTAAAAGATACGCAAAGTTATTTGACAAAAACCATGAATATTGATATTGATATCTGATGACAGTTGATGTTCTTTACACAGGCTAACCAATTCATAACAGTCATCATAAATTTTCAAAGCTTTTTTTTGTAAACTTTGTGACAATTTTAAATTAACTCATATACAAATAGCATATTTTTAGTCACTGTGACTAAAAAGAAGTTTTAAAACATTGTTTAGGGTTTCAGTATGAAACACTTACATGTAATAGAACTTCCTGATAATGCTATACAATATTTGCACATAACAGCTCCTCACTGGCTATGCAATGTGGCTGGTATATTCTGGCTCAGCTGGCTGGGAAAGCCTAGCTTTGCTCAGTTCAGTTGTCCAGTGTCAGTCATCGAGGCATAATATAAAGCTGTGTTCAAGATAAATTAACATTTGCCTCACCATGGCAACCATGATCGTAACAAAATATGGACACCTACCGGTGAAAACACATGACCCTCTGGCAAATCACTCTCCTGATAAGTATACAGTGAAGCCTGTTCTACATCATTGGGCTGTTCTTGTTCCTCCAAAGAAGGAATTTCTGCTGAGGCCTCTTGAGGGCGCTCTTTTATAAGGTCTTTCTGTTTCAGTTTCAGGAATCTTTCACCATGTAAAATCAAGTCTCTGGCTTCTAGTATAATTTTGTAACCTTCATTTGTGCCATTCTCAACAATGACAAGGAAATGTTCTGTTTTCCTCCAGAGGGTTTGTATTGCATTGACACGTTCTTTCTGGGAGGACATCTCCATCAGGGTATAGGCAGAGACAATAATGTCAAATGTATTCTGTGAGAAAATGGAAATCAAGACATGAACAATTTTCACTGGCATCGTAATTTTAATCGTAAATACAATTATGAAATAAAAAGAGATCTATACTATTTGGCCTCTATTCTGCACAGCAGCTCTGAAACAACACGTAGGAAAATGATCATGTGAGGTTGAAAGCAATGTCAAAATTGAAAAGGAACTTACCAGAGCTGATACTGGTAAATACTGTCTGAAGAACACGCCCTTGAACGTCATTACACCTTGGTCCTTGCCGCCTTTCAGAAGTAACTTTGCAAAGTCATTCATGTCAGATGACACATCAACACACATGATCTCTCTGAAAGAATTCTCCCAGATAGTATTGGCAGCCCTGTTGAGGTGATTGAAGAAAACAATGCAGTGAAATAATCCAGATCAAGGAAACATCATTATAGTAGAAAGACATTCAATGTAGATAGAATAACATTTTGATTTGTGATATTAATTTGTTTTAGTTTTCATCAAATTGACAGTCAAAACATGCATAAAGACTACTGAATTATTAGATGTGATATTTAATGTAGAATTTTTGTTTCAAATTACAAGGAAATGTTCTTTGACACATGAGTTGCTACATCCAAGCTTCATGACAGATGCATGATATCCCAGAAGACACCATAAGGAAATGGGAAGAGTAATTTCTTTGATCATGGTGAGGCCATATAATGGGAACAGTAACACCAAAGCATTCACACAAAATCATCATCTCATCATTATTAACATAAATGATTTCATCTACATGTAAGAAAGTGTTTAACAAACAAAGATATCAATCCCTTCACTTTTCTTCGGGGACAAATCTTACCAGACTGTGGTGCCGACTCCTGAGCCAAAGTCTAAAAGGAGTTTAGGTTTGAAATCTGGATTCCGTTTCTTTATCTGCAAAGATGACAAAGACAAAATCAATATAATATCTCCTTATTGGGAGAATTACTTTTCAGACATTTGACAGTGTGTTTTGCAAATTTTGACAACTGCTTAATGACCAATATATTGTCACAGAAAATTATTCAACTATCTATTATCCTCTCACAAACATTGTACTGGTGATACATATAAAAGCCACAAAGTAGTGTTAGTAAATGTCTATACAAATAATTCTTCAGTACATAGATCAAATTTGCCCATACTACCTTCCAGTTTCAGCAATAAACCACACCAAGTGATGGGTATGCAATTAGATTTTGACCAGTTCACAACATATACGCAGGAGCAACAACACGTGCATACATGGAGTGAACAGGTAAAAACTGAGTGACAAACCAATCGCTATGTTACTTTATTGCTATTATATCATAGCAGTATATTGAAATTCTGGTGTGAAATGTCAAAAAAGGAACTTTTCTCCAGCTGAGAGCTTGTGCATATTCAAACCATGTGGTATTGTGAATATAGTACAGTTATTTTCACATCTTGACCGATCAGATCGCAGTATTTGTGATATCAATATACTGGTATGATATAGAGATTATTGCACCCTCAATGATATGCTGGATGTAGCATTGACCTCTCACCTCATGAAATATTCTGTATATTGCACTGTAATTGGCAGCCATCCTACCTGCAGCGTAAATATAACTCATCTCTTTGGTATACCTGTGGGGACAAACAAAAAGTCATAATTCCCATAATTTTACCCTCATCTGGTATGGAATGATCCATTCTCTTCAAAGTTACTATGGAAACTTGGAAATTGGTGAAAAGTCTGTGTAATTACTGGTAATTATTGATGGTACCTTGTAAAGCTGATGCACAACAAATATAATTCCTTCCTTTGGGGGGGGGGAGGGGTAAGAGCTTGTTAACGTTCATATTGTGTGTGTCAAAATTGCAAGAGGACTTTTGTATTGTTTCTTAACCTTGTTCTTGTCCAAGTTTCAAGCAATGAAGAATAATAGGAGACAAAAGCATTTGCAGCCATGGATGTAAATACGTGTTCAACTAAAAGTCTGATCAGGAGAGGCAGACCTACTAGTACATCAGGCACAAAAGAAAGCAGAGTGAAAGGGAGAATCAAGATAAAGAGAAAAAGACCACTGACTTAGAACACACAAGTATTTGTATATGGCTTTCAGCTGTCTGATGGTACCAAGTGCGACTTTGCTGTAAGCACGTAATATTATCTCAGTGTTCATCAAGAGCAGAAAGGCCACAAAATATGGAGACGAAAAAGACGTGAAGTGAGAACTAACAAGCTGACACTTTTTCCCCGTTGGAAACTTGAATATGGCAGACATTTTTCTTTGTAAGAAATACATCAAAATGTTCTATGGCCTTAAAAAATAATTATTCACCAGTCCAAGTTGAGTAATATGTAGGTACAATATTTCCTATGTGGACATAGGGATCTGCCCACAGGAGCGTGTGTGCAGGTAAGTAAAGGAATCATGCTGACGTTGTTGATTTTTCCATGTCGCATCAGAGGGTCTGAACTGAAACGAAGGAATTACATTTGTTGTGCATCAGGTTAAATCAGGTTAGATAAGCACACCAAATCAAATGCATAATTTAACATACAATTTATCATGTACAGGGATCATACTTTCAAATTTTGACAGAAAGGTTTCAAAGTTTCAAGTATTGACTTACTGTATTGCTTTCCAGTGATACATCTTTTTCCTGAGTTCTCTTGCAACTCGCTTCCTTTTCTTCTTAACATCTTGGCTTTCCTTCACTGAGAGTTCACCCGTATCTTCTAAAGCGTCGTCTGAATTGAAAAATCACATGAACAATATGGTTCATCCAAAAGCCTACATGTGTACATGTATGACCCAATGTTTTGGTGCTGGAGTTCACCATTTTGGACAAGTAAAGTTCAACGTTTAGTTATCGCTGCAGTAACAATAAATAATTTATTACTGAAAAGAAATGATGTTGATGATTGTGTATCATTGAAGAAACTGGAAAAAATCATTTTCTCATAAAAATGCTGGAGATTTATAGGTGATCAACAATTGTTCTTTTTACCTTGAATTCCTAGCTGTTTGGCCATGGCCATGGCAGTCCTCCTGACTTCACTGTCCTCCACAGGTCTTTTTCTGCTCCATAAATAGTTGACCAGAGCTTTTGACTTCTCTGCAAGCTCTCTGCCCGAATATTCTGTGAAAACCAAACGTATACAACTTCAATGCTGTGTTCCTAGGGAAAGGAATCATTTCTGCTGCATATAGAAATGGTCCTATGCAAAGAATTTGTGTGCAAGATTATTCTGTCAACAGCACAATATTGATAATTTGAACTCCGAGACATGTTGCCACTTAACAGAGTCGTGTAACTTGAATCCTACCATTTGCAACTTTTTGTGACATTTGTTTTATGTACTGAGAACTATGGTAGGTAGAGAATGAATTCTCAAGCCCTCCTATAACAACAGTATGGACAATGTCAATTTCTCATATGTTTAGATTTCAAACCTATATAGTACCCTATGTCAATGCAGTCAGTTGAAACATAATGCTCATTTTCAGTGAATATGCAAAACATCTGTGACTCTGATTGAACAGTATGTACATGTGTTGTCCCAGTGCAATACATGCGCTGCAAGTTACACACGCATGCATTTTGTGTAAACCCCTTGGCATTCAATGATAAAGACAATTATATAAATGGAAGCATGTCAATACACCTTGTATCATGCAACAATTACCTTTGAAGACGAACTGTAGGGCCTTTTGAAGATTTTCAGGTAAGATGATGGTCTTTGGTCGTACCAGGCCAGGGTGTTTTCGATGTGGAGAGGTCTGCAAAAACTCTCTGATTGACTCATCCATTTTGGTTTTATTCTTGGCAATAGTTGACATACACTGCATGGAGATTTGATATACATATAAGCTGTATTGAGTAACTAGATATGGTTAATGTCGGAAATAAAAAATGATCATCAATTACCCGCATGTCAATGGTACAACTAATTGTGGAATAGCATTTATGTTTATTTTCCCCAAAAATAAACCTCAACATCGGGCCATTTCTACTTCACTGATTTTATATATTGCAAAAACTATAAAGCTAACAAGAATTGGTAAATTGATGATAATAAGCATGATGATCATGACTGTAATGATGGTCATGATGATGTTGATCAAGATTTTGATAATCAACATCACCACTATCATGATCAACACTACCATCATCATCATCATCATCATCATCATCAATCATCATCCTCGATCATCATCATCATCATCAAGAAATACACGTGCAATGTAGCTTAACCTGAAAAAAATCCTAGACGACACTTGGCAATCGTGTACGATCTTGACTCTTCTAATAAAGTTTACTATTAGACCATAGACCCTCGGGAAAGAGTCTTTCAGTAGACCATGATGGACTATAAACGACTACGAAACTGATGTCAATGTCAATGCCAATGCACTGCTCATCGCGCAAATCAGAGCTCGTCATGCATCTTCTACTACATCGCCTAAGCACGACACTATTTCATAATGACTGTCGATTTTATACATACCCTAGACGTATACATTTCGATCTTTGTCCGGTACAAGAAGATTGTGTGGCACTGTTTACAATACATTGCCGGTGATCGGAACGAAGCCATGCTCCCAAACAAGGACGCTGCCATCTTGCCTTGTATGTAAATTTAGGTCATCAGTCGTGTTTTGAAACGGCCGCTTGATTGGTGCAAAGTTTGGAAGCATCCAATCAACGGAGTGCTTCTATCACGCCACCGTCTTCTTCATAAAACATGGCTGACGCTGAAAAGGGAGAGGCTTCGGCAACCAGCTCTGTCGCCGAATCTATCCGCAGTGTTACTTGTACGGCACCGGTTAACATCGCCGTAATAAAATATTGTGAGTATGAGATCATGAATATTTCAACTGTTTGTGAATATATGAATAGTAGGAGCTACAGGGTGACGGTATACAAGCCGGGGCAGGCTGTCTCACGTGAATGAATCATTGAATGGCACTTTTGTCGTCTGTAAACTCACAACCCATGCTTCGGTTTCGACCGTCACTTGCCTTGGTAGTGTTACCTCTGCTAGTCCAATGGAACAACTCTTGCCTGGATAGAATCGAAGGATTCCAGTAATTTCGGGGAGGTACCAGTGTTGGCTGTGCGCAGAGCCACGAACAAGTCCGACACTTCAACAACTCGCCATAGCAATGGATTGTAATATATGTGTACACAACTTTAGAAATTTGTAGGCCATAGTATGACTTAAGATAGTTCTGCTATACTAGTAGTACTAGAGAGGGCGAGGGACTGCTGTCTATGCAGCAGGGACAAAAGTCCTTGAATTGAGGCACAGATTATTTTTTAGATTTAATTTTCGAAGTCACAATCTCATTATGTAACAGATGTGACACACATAAACTATTATCACAGAACAATCAACTGTCTCATGTCACATTGACCAGTAGCAAAAGAGAGGTTGTAATAACAATGGCAATATACAATAGCGATTCTATAGTTCTACAAAACTACATACATCTTGAATTGGTTAGTTAGAATTTTTATCTCAATTGTCACAAATATTAAAATGTAATGACAATTTTCAAAGGTTTGCCTTCATAAGGTCAGGATTTCTTTGGTACTTACTTAGCATAACTTATTAAGCAATGTAAATCACATTGCAAACAATTAGTTTTTAAAGATTTAAAATTAGTAGCTAATACACATGTTTTTTGTCTTTTTTTTTCAGGGGGTAAAAGAAATGAAGAACTTATCCTGCCAACAAATGATTCCCTGAGTGCTACCTTGGACCAGGATCATTTAAAATCAACAACCACAGCTGCCATTAGCCCAGACTTTGAGAAAGACAGAATATGGCTCAATGGAAAGTGAGTGAATTATGTCAATGAAGTGGCGCTTTTTTCTTTTCTCTGTAGTTATAAATACCCAACAAATGTAACAAATTCACCAGAACTGTATTGTGGCATTAGAATTTATAAACACTGCAGTGTGGAGGATAGTAACTCCAGTTACATAATAGTGCATAATATCGCGAAATTTTAATGCAAAAGAAAAATTCCATACTGAAGTCTGAAGTTGCATTTCATCATGAACAGAGCATGTTTATTTTGTGTTGTAAAAATGATAACTGCAATCTCTTCAATAAGACTGCAAGCTCTTCAATAAGACATATATGCCAACAAAAAAGTACAATGGAAAACCATAGCAAGCGTGACTAATCATTCATGGTACATTTTGTTCAGACATGTTTTCATGTTTTCAAGTTAATTTAAGATCTGACATATTTTAACCATAGAAGGTAGAGAAACATTTATGTTTCATTTATTTATTTATTTATTTATTCAGCTTTGACATGAAGTCAGGATGAGTCGCACAGGTGACTGACACCTATAAAAAAGCAACCCTCCACAAAAGAACAAATTTTACAAGTTACACATACAAATTAAAAACAGAAAAGACAAATGATTTTAAGATAAATTCAAAAATATAACAATAACAAAACTATACGAAAAATTTCAACCCCCCCCCAAAAAAAATAAACTGAGAAATTAACAGAGACGACAACTTTTACAGTGGCACTTGCCCCCTAAGTACAAGTGTTATCAGTATTAAATTCATTGTTTAACAGACCCGTGTAATGTTTTATATAATATAGGCTTGTATGACCATAGACCCTAGGGTCTATGGTATGACCTAACACTTGTTGAAGATTTGCCATGAAAGCATTACACTATATGAGTAAAAAGCTCTATTAAAAAAAAACGAATGATGAAAACATTCAGTTTTAAGAAGTGGCATCTTCATGGAAGTATCATCAGGGGATTTGAATGTGACAAACTGGCTTAAATTTAAATCATGCATACAGATAAAACATTTAGCCAAAAAGACACGGTCATTTAAATCTCTCCTGTAGCTAAACGGGAGCAAATTCAATTTAATCATACGCTCTTTGTAATTCATCTCCTGGGGAGAAAGACCAAGTCTGTGTTTCAATAGGACATATTAATGCCAAACATAACTTTTTTTTCTGCTGCAGAGAAGAATCAATCAAGAACCCAAGACTTCAAAATTGTTTGAAAGAAAGTAAGTGGTTACTTCATGATTAATGTGATTTATGTTTTAATAACAGATATAAATCTCTTCCCGGGTTCATTGAAAGGTCCCGTGTATCATTGTGATCTGATCTCAACCTGGAATGTAGCACAGAAGTTATCCCCAACTTGCAATTTTTCTGTGTGGTTAACTCATTTGGATTCCCTCAATGGCATGTACAATGTTTTAGTTTCTTGTACTGAGTGTGTGTAAAGTAGAGACCCCCAGCTACTTAGAAATAACATGGCCAAATATCCAGATATGAAAAAGTCAGTGTACTATTTCATTTCTATTATGAATGATTATTTCCCTTTTACATGTACAGTTGGCAGATTGCTTTATAGCCTTTAATTAGAATACTAGTACTACTAACGATATGAACTTGTGTGTACATCTCAAGTGTTTGTATTTTTGTTTGTTTGTTTTTTATCTGAATTTGTTGGAAAAGGATTCAGAGTAAAAAGCGATGTTCACTTCTTTCACAGTCATTTGTTGAGCAGATAGAGTCACAACATGATTTACACTCAAGCATGCCTCTACCAAGAGCTCCTGTTTTCCTGTGTAGACAATGCCAATGAGCATTATACTGAACTATCTATGATGGCTACCTTCTCAAAATTTGTGTTCAACGCTTATTCTGTTCTCTTTTCATATCAAGTAAAGAGACGTGCTAGAAAGAGGAAAGGAAACGAGGATGTGACGTCAGGACTGCTCAACTGGCATATACACATCTGTTCTGAAAATAATTTCCCCACTGCTGCAGGACTGGCATCATCCGCTGCTGGCTATGCATGTCTTGGTAGGTGAAAACAAATTATCTGTTAAATGGAAAATGAGAAGAAAAATAACGATTCTTGCAAGTGTTGCCTGTGACACAAACATGTCTTTCAAAAAACAAGTAGCTGTGATTGGAACCTATCACATATAGAGCACTACTTCAAAATTCCACTAAATTATGAAGGTTGAAGTTTCTATAATATAAGAAAGTTGAATGTGAGCATATTTAAGTAGATGTTGTCTATAACTCCACATAATATGATGCAAAATTTTGTCTTAAGTTTAAGTTAAGTGACATGGAAATTGATGTTTTGATCATTCAACAACCCAAACACCTCCAGATTTTGATACAGTGCTGTCTTGGGCCTCCAAGCATTGTCTGAAGGTTTTATGCACCTCGAACAAAATATTGGGTGTCTACAAATCTTTGTTTGTCTGCTGCATGTGTTGTTTTGATGCCTTTGGAGTGAACGACAGTTTGACAATCTTGTTTCTTTTTTGAAAAATTGAAGATTCATGTTTTCCTTGAAAGTGTAGACAGGGAATGTGACCACCTTGAATTTCAAATACACCGTGTATCAGTAAATTCCAGCTGGTTTGTTTGTTTAAAACTAAAATTTGCATATTGCCTCATGATTTTACTTTTGATCTCAAGAGACAATGGTTTAAAGTTCCCTTGAACAAGCCATAAGCAAAACTTTTTAACTTTTGGTTTCAAGTTGAGAATGGCCAAATACTCAGATGAACTTGTGATTTGCCCTTGACAGTGTACTCTCTAGCCAAGCTTTATGGCATCCAAGGTGACGTCACAGACATAGCAAGGCAGGGATCAGGCAGTGCATGTCGTAGCATCCACGGTGGATTTGTTCAGTGGGTCACTGGACAGAGAGCTGATGGCACTGACAGTCGAGGTCTCTTGGTTGCCGATGAAAAACACTGGCCTGAAATGAGAATACTTGTGTTAGTGGTAAGTACTTCGATAAAATATTTCCATTCAAGGGATTGTAAACTTACTTTCCATAATTGATCCCTTGTCTTCAGAGTGCTTTCTCTGGATTGGAACAGTAGAAGAGTGTCTGTTTTGATGACAGGTCATTGACATGATGTACTGATAAAGCTCTTCTGAATAAGTATATACTCATATTGCGATATTCTGGAAATTCAGCACTAAGAGGCTGATTTCACCAGACATTGAAGTCAGAATATTCCAAGTTGAAATCATATTGGTGAATTCAAGGTAATACTGAGTGTGAAAGAGAATGTTTGAAGGTTTCTCATAGGAAAGTTTGAGCAAAATTTTAAAACCCCTTCAAAGGTGCATACCATAGTACTAAGAAAATTTCAATTATTGTTAACTACAATTCTGATATGCTCAGAAACACATCCAACAAGAGAAGTTAAATTAAGTCAGAGGTTAGACTTGGTTCAAGTCTGTGATTTGTGAATGTTTGAGTGGAGTGAACGCAATGATTTGTATTCTGCTTTCATGTGAAACGCGCGCGTGAGTGGACGCGATGAGTAGGGTGAACGCGATGAGTGGAGTGAACGCTATACAGCGGAGTTTCACCCGGAATCACAGACTTGGCTTTCTTGCACGATCTGCGTTGCTATAAATTATTCATGAGATGACGTTTTCTTTACTCATATTATTCATAAGATGACATCACTAAATTTTACACATTGGGAGGAGTTACCGATTGACCCAAACGAGACATGCATAAAACTCACATGGCGTTGTTGACAAAATGTCGAGTGCGATCACTCCCACAAAAGTCAGCACGACCTCTGTTGTATCACCAAAAACGCGTGAAAATATCTGTGTTGTTTGTGGGGCCCATGTTGCAAAATGCGAAAATCGTCGCCGGTTATTCAAGGATGGAAAAAGACACCGTCCTTACAGTTGTAGCTTGTTCTCTTACGTGCCCAAAGCGATGGAAATCAAAACAATGTGGGGCGACTTCGTATGTCAGTGATTTTCCGCTGCCGGTTGGTGCGCAGACGAACACATCTTTTCCCTCAATGTAACTCTCAACAAGCTTTCTTTGGTAATCTCGCATGATTAGCGATGGTCGACCGATCAGTTGTAAAACGCGGTTGATGTACGAACTTGATGCCATTATTCGCCAAGATATAAAACGTACTCGATGTCTAGCTTTGCACGGAGATGACAACAAACTTTTTAATGCCTGCAGAGGTTTATCAGCATGCGTTCTTCTTATTGGCCAGAATAACGGCGGGGCTGTCAATCATTTTGTATTTGCTCAACGTCACTGTGTACACAGTCCGTCTCACCGCCTGTACTTTGCAAGAAGTCCAAGTCGGTGAATCCGGCAGAAACTAACTCACTACTGCGCAGACTCAAACGTGACGCATTCAATCGCTGGGAAAACCTGGCGGAGCTGCCAAATTCGGTTAGGTTTGTACGAAATAGGAGAGACACAAGAGAAACTATTATAAATGATTTTATTTTTTTAAATTCACCGACTTGAACCAAGTCTAGTCAGAGGTATGAGATGTTGAAAATGTTCAGGTTTGTTAGTGCTTTTATACAATGCATGGTGAATTTCTTCATGCCAGGTCAGTGACCAGAAGAAACACACAGGATCAACAGTGGGAATGCGGAACAGTGTGAAAACCAGCGAGTTTCTGAATTTCCGAGTGGAACATGAAGTGCCACAGAGGATGAAGGATATACTGGAAGCTATCAAGGAAAAGGACTATGCTACATTTGCAGAACTCACAATGAAGGTAAGCATAGCAAGATGAACGCTAGCTGTGACTACAATGGTGAGCTGCTGATCACAAGAGAACCTCGGGTCAAATAAAATCATTTACTTAGAATGAATGTATAAGATCTACTGAAGCTGTACTGAAGCTGTTCTACGAATGGTTGCTTGGAAAGAGCAATAGGATGAAAATTTTAAAACTAGTAAGCAGGCTGCAGGGACCGAGGAAAATGGAAACCTCTCCACTAAACCCCATTAGTTCTCCGAGTCACATGACAAAAACAACTATTCTCTTTAGTCAGCTACATGTACATGTACAACCCATTTGTTAGTTACAAGATTTAATTGTTTCTTTTAATTAGAAATGGAATATGTAGATACATGTAACATTCATCAGTGAAAATGCTTTCAAAATGTGGATGTGTCAAGGAAAATGCTGGTGTGACTGGTGTAAGAAGTGAAGTATCACTTCTTCAACATTGATGTTCTGTCCCCTTTCTGTTTCAGGATAGCAACCAGATGCATGCAGTGTGTTTAGACACTTATCCACCGATATCATACATGAATGACACTTCCAGGAAGATTGTCAGACTTATACATGAATACAACGACCACAAGGGTAAAATATCGGTAAGTTGTATTTCAGTGTTGATTTCATTAATTTTTATTTTCCTCAAAGTTCTCGGTAATGTTAAGGTTCGGCTCCATCCAGCCATGAACATACATACCCTACTGTGTTCTCTTTGTCTTGAGAAAACATTTGACATGATACATACATCAATGGTAGTAAGGGTTGGTATAAGGGCTGATGAAAATAAAGCTAGTGTTTAACTGACTCAAAGAATTCAGCAGTTATGATAAGTTAGTGAACACACTGCCCTTCATTCATCCTTGTGTCCATGCAGACACTTATCTATCTGTACCATTACTCACACATGCCTGAACTGAATTCTGTTGTCAAACCAGACACAAGGGACACCTGAGTTTCCCGCAACACACTATTGTAATCATATTTGTACTTGTATCTTGTAAAGTAATTGAAAAAATTAAACACTTCTTCCGCCGGGCATCAAAGAAAGGTTTTGAAAATACAGTGTGCCTATTTCAGACATTTTTGTCTGAATACTTAAAAAAATATTCACATTGACTTTCACTGACCTACAACTGAGATGTACTCTATGAGATATAGCTTGGCCATTTTACTTTACAGTTTTTTTTGTCAACATTGATGTTGATTAAAAATGCTTCAGGAAAGTTCTTTAATTTTAAAACCTAGAAAGTCCTGGAAAACCCTTGAAAATGAAATTGAGCTAGGAAAGTCATGGAAAATTGAGTATCCACCCAATATTTTTAAAAATGAAATGATGGTCAGTAGTGATAACGCAAAAATGACATGTGAAATGATATATAAAAATGATCTATCGTGATGTCATAAAAGGGTATTTTGTACCTTAAAAAGTCATTGAGGAAAATTACTGAAAAAGTCTTTGAAAGTCCTTGAACTTTACATGACTTTGAGTGAATGGACCCTGAAGCCACTGGTGTGTGGAGAAATAGAAAAGTGCATTTTTATAAAACCATGCTAATCCACACCTTGTGTCACTCAACTTCATCCATGTCATCATGAAATTCAAGCTGACTATACATTGTAATCTGGTTTCCTCCAGGCCGCTTACACATTTGATGCAGGTCCCAATGCAGTGCTGTATTTACTGGAAGAAAATGTATCCGAAGTCCTGTCACTCATTAAAAATTACTTCCCACCAAAGGAGAACAATGAGGGAAATTCTTTCATCAGAGGGTTCAAAGAAGATTCTGCCAAAGAATTGTCACAGGCAAGTGATGGATGTAATCTTTTCAAATTTTCAAAAGTTATATGCTGGCTGATTTGTACTCAATAGTGCATATAGAAACTCAACTTTTGGATGCCTCACCGACATCTTTCAACTTTGTGTAGTATTGTGCACCTTTGCTGGAAAATGTATGAATATTTGTGAGAATTTTAGGCCTTGGTACCCTCATTTCTTTTTTTTCATGTGCATCATATTGACTTCAAATTATCTACTTCCACTGACAAATTCCCAATTACAAGTGGGGACTATGTCATTGTCAATGACTTGTGAGAGTTTTAGGTTGTGCATGTATTTACAAGCTGTATCCTTCTATCCCTGAACTTGGTATAACCTTGATTTTTTGAACAGTGTGGTTGCACTTATATCATATGCTAGGAAATAGAAAGAAAGTTATTGTAACCGTGAATACATGTTTTAACTGCATTTTTTTCAAATTCTAATTGGAATTCTTAGGAGCTGAAGAGCAGTATATCCCTGGAACCAAGCCAAGGAGCCATCAAGTATGTCATATCAACTAGAATTGGCCCAGGAGCTCAGGTTGTTGAAGACAAAGATGCTAGTTTATTGAATGAAAATGGAATGCCAAAGAAACAACTCTGAATGTAAATGATGAATAGTAGAATAGATGAGCAAAAGTTTCTTACCCTAATCATGTCAAATTTGTACGATTTGTGTTGATTCCTTGATAATTGGTTCGTAAAAAGAGTGAGTTGTTTATTTAATAGTGTCGGCTCAACTTTTGGGTGGTGATAACCCTTCTATCACCATGGTTTGGCCAAGCTCCCATCGTTTTTAGTAGGCAGTGTGGACCTGTACACAGGGAAATGGGGTGAACAGGTTGACTGTTAACAAAGCCTGTGGATGATATTCCATTCTCAAGCCAATACTAACCAGGGAAGTATCAAGTGATTGCTAAAACTTTGGTACAATGCTATATATTTCAATTATGCTGTCAATCTCTAGGAATGGTTTGGAAGAAAAAGATCCTCCCATCGTATGGTCTGCCGATCAAAAGTCTTTTGTGTTCTTTCATGTTTGCGTAAACATTAATCTTTCAAAGATTACCGGTACTTAAGCACTGAACAACTGAATGCAAATTTTGTCATTGAAGCAAGTTCACTGATATACCAGGTACATGTATATACTACAAGAGCTGCGGTGCATGAATATTCTCCCATGATAATGAATTATTATCTCTGGATATGCATACAGAATTAATATTAATTAATATACTTTGCATAAATGAATACTAATAAGTCTTGCTTCAAGCACAAGATGCATTCAATGTCTGTTAGATTGCTTGCATTATCAGGGTATTGCTATAAAATTATATAGTAAACTCTGCTTGATCCCTTCCCGATAGGGTATGATTTAGTCGGATAACAAATGTATTTTTGTGAAACTCTTTTTGTTCAGAAGAATAGATCATTTTGAACCATATGGAAACTTTGAATTATTATGATATCATAAGCCTGACAGGTGAAGTGAACACTATAATTCCATTATTACCAGTAGTCAGTATCTTTTCATCTGCTTGAAATACTTCAGGTACTGCTTGTAACATAAACTGTTACAAGTGTAGTGATACATAGCGGCCGCCGCGTATTATTCTATGCATACTACGCAGCGGCCGCTATGTATCACTAAACTCGTAACTGTGCATAAACTGTTATAAAAGTAGATCCCTATACATTCAACACTCATATATCAAGCATCAACATTTTTTCCTTTCTGAAATGCACATTATAGCTGCCTTTTAATTTTTATTTGTTGCACATCAATCAGCTTTATATACAGTTTTTACTGGCAAATAATTTTTCAGGTTTTGTCCAGATAAGAAAATAATCATGAAATGTATCTATCAGGGTTGTGTTAAGGGAATATTTATTTTGATTTTATTTTATATAAGTCTTGTTTGGAGAAAAAAATTGCAATGCAATTTCCAGTCCACAGAGGTTACTAGTATTTGTAAGATAAGCATAATTGGATGAGCTGGCTGGACAACTGTACATTTTGCGAATAAATGTGGTTGAACATTGGTAAAAGTGCAATATCATAAGTCAGTAATCTGTGATGAACTTTACTGACTCTTTTTAGCTATAATATTTCCTATACAATTTTTCTTTTTCACGAAACTCTTGACAAGGACAATTTTTATAAATGATACAACCAATTTTGGTAAATAATAAAATAATGACAGAATATATTGATCGGTTGCACGTGTGTGTGTTAAGCGTGCCTGATTGGAATGCTTCTGAACAGAAAATACTTGTACTCAATTTTAAAATACTCCTCATTCTGGCAATTGTAAGATTTTTCTCTCTTTATATATTTGATGCAGAGTCAAAAAAATCTGTGGAATGCAATACTGAATATTCACCACAATCCTGCTGTTGCTGTGTTTCTAGGCACACCATGCTGAGTTAAACTGTGGCACACATGTACAAACTCTACAAAATTTTAAGTACAAAAGGAGATTACACACTTCAGTTATTATTATATTCTGTCTACAGCTTGCTGTAAATATGCATTGTTACAGTGGCAGGGGAGAGTTGGCTAATTTTTGTAGGCTGAGGTTATTTGTGGTTACAGTGAAAGCTGTGACTACAATTTGACAGACTTTCAGAACACTGGCAGACCCCCCAAAAATGGCGGACACTCCACCGTTATAATGCTTGATACTCACAACTAGTCGACAGCACGGTGTGCAGAGTTAAGTTGTAAATCCAAGTCATTGGAAGACCAAAATAACTGAATCTTCTAATTAAACAATGATAATACTGATGTGACAAAGTGGTTTCTGTGATCCTCAAGATACTTTTTAGTCTCGCTCAATAGACTTTCATCATATTTAATCATTGATTCATGATATTATGTCATGACGTAAATACAACTGTAAACTTGAAACAGTAAAGAGGCATGTTTATTTCACCACAGACCCTAAAAAAGATGATTTTCCCCTGTGAAAACTAAAGGAGTGATGCCACTTGACTTGGGAGTTCTGCTTGAAAACATTCAGCATTGAAATGTTTCTGCTTCATCAAAGTATTTCATTACAATCTGGCAATACTAAATTTACTTTAAATCACAGTTCTTGCGAATTTTTCATTGAAAGATACGTTCACTGAGAAATGGACAAAGGACAAAGCATTTGGTTTGCTTCATGATAATACATCAGCTGTCAAACATGGATACAATATATCTTTGGTATTAGAACGTAAGGAACAGGAGTGAATTACTGCAATCCAATTCTACTAACTTAGAATCTTGTACAGTAAGTCAAAACACTTTTTAAAGCTTAACTGCTAGTGCAGTTACAGATGGATACTCTAGTCTGGCACCAAAATCAAAGAACATTATTTCACACACACATGACCCTGATGTTACCTATGCAAGGTTGCTCAACAAAGAAGACGTCTTCAAGGCCTCTTTATTAGTAGACAAGTTTACCATGCTGGATGCTGCAGCATGAGTGAAAAGACATCTATATATCATGTTTTTAATTTGCAATGGGTCAAATACTATCATACCAGTAAGAAAGATATGGTTTTGAACCAATAAAAACATTTTCATGTTCAAGCATACACGAGTTACATATAGTTTATTTGACATTTAGTTTACTTTGGGTGAATATTGAATATTTTTTTGAAAATGACATCAATTTAAGTAAACCAATCAGTCACTTGGTTATGAAGCATATTAAAATTTCAGAAATTCAACTGGCCGTTACAGGTATGTTTCTTGCAGCCACAATGTCATGGAAGACAATTTTAAAATTTATCGAAATTTTGTTTTCTTGATTTAACACAACAAATTATTTGATTTTGTATGAAGTGAAATTACGCAAAAAGAGTAATGAGGAAGGATTTCTTTCAACTGATTTCAAACCGAAATGTCAAGTCACCAATTTTGGGGTCGAAGTTCACTAGGTAATTCAGTTGTCTCTGCTCAGTGTCTACATCAACCTTCTGGTTGTCAGTCAGGAAGAACACCCCTTGCTGGGTGTAGGGGTCAAAAGTCAATTTGTCCTTGAAATTCTGGGGTGGCTGAAGCAGCCCTGTTGACAGCTTTGTGTCTCCATCCAATGCATATTCCATCCACAACACAACACCATGACAGGTACCGGAGCTGTAATGTAATGAAAATTCAAAAGTCAAGAACAAATCTACTTCAAGATAAAATGCAAAATTAACCCTCATCTGAAGGGAAATATGCTTGGGCACTGTACAACATACACTATACAAATTTGATCTTTAAGAAATAGAAAAGCAAAATTGTGATATACTGTGGTTCTACTTCATGTATTTTTATTTTGGTTCTTTGATGCGCATAAAATCTGTACAAACGATCCTGCAAATGTTAATGTTGAGAGATCTTTCTATGTTGTCCACTATTTGCCGATTTATTTTGAAACAAGTTCACAAAGAGATAGATGCCAAGTACATGAATGATGCAATGTGAACTTCTTCTGCTATTGTTGGAACAACGCTCTCTAGATCCTTAAAACACCAACTCTACACATGCAGTTTCTTCACTTTCAGCAAAACTGAGTCCACTTTTAGCTGGCTCTTGCCCCATAAGTAATATCTCATCCATGCAGGGGAATATACCAGTAAATTCTTCGACTTCCTTACCATCAATAAGTGTCAATATGTCTCTACTAAGCTTCTGAAACTTTCAAACACCCTGCCAACTGCTTTGTAGGTCCTGAAAAACTAACTTTTGTTTTTCCTCATAAGATGATATTAAAGGTGTAATACAAACCTTCTGAAGTCAATGGTACCATTCACAGACACATCTTTTTCTGGAATAGGTTTTGTGAAGTCAAAGGTCAAGAGGTCAAAGTCTTGGGTCAAAGGTCGTGATGGATATTCCCACAGTGGTTGAGCTTCTGCTCCTTTATCACTATAATTCATGGATTTCTGAAATAGGATGAAAAATGTAAAACAGCTGTTCTTACCGCAATTGTCGTCATAAAACATTCTGATACCATTGTTTTTCATATTTCAATACATGTTTATGTCGTAAATGTGTAGTTTCTAGTGATGACAACACTTTGTACAATGTAAAATGCAAAACTACTGAAATATTTCTTTGATGAAAGTAATGGTCTTTCAGATTCCTCTGCAGCTTAACAGTTGAAATACAAGTATCACTTTTTGATATATTCAATTTAAAAAAATTACAGAAAATTTAATTATTGCAAAGTGTTTGTTTGATATAATATATATCGTTAGTTGTTAGTGGTTCAAATGAGTCTTGGCAGGTTACATTACTGATAAGGAAGTTCTTACCTGAACTAAATCATCAAATGGTGTGACATCAAAACCTTCTAAGTTCCTCACTGGTGCTCTTATCTTCCAAAGATGATCAAACTCTACGGCGATGGCCCGGAGTGTGGCCATGCCTGGCATCACAGTCACATCTTTCTTTGATAGGTCAGAGAGCTCACACTTGGCAAACCAAAAGTAAAGATTATGCCATGGCAATATGGAATTCATGAAGTAAGGTTCTCCAATGAGAATATCAACCTACAAAGACAAACCAGGTGGTTATTGACTTTACATGTAAATACCAGTGATATTTGTCAGTGTGTCAATCGCACAGGTACACCATTCTAGATCTGTCTGTGACCATGCCTACAGCTGTTTATCATTTCAACATCAATTTTTTGGCAAAACTGTGTTGTGTGTTGTGTTTCATGTCGCACTTTGACCTCTACAGAGAGAAATGGGAATGGGTCAGAGCTAATGATTGGGAAACATACACAGAACAGACATTTGCGATTTGCATGAACATACTTAATTGGACCAATCACATCAGAGTTCGACCATGCATTTATAGTAACAAAAATATAGTGGAACAAATTATACCATCGAGTAGTCAACTAGTCGTTTGACATTCGTCTTTAATTTCAGCCCCAGGCCTGTGAATGCATTAGTCACCAGGTTTTGCGATCATCCCAACATCAACATGAAAAGTCAGCTGAAGTTTATTACTTCACTTTACTTTGTTATTATATTAATAAACCCACAGACTTAGGGCAAGTCTAGTGTTACCATAAAAATATTGCAAGTGTTAAAATATTAATAAGCCCACAGACTTTGGGCAAGTACAGTGCAACCTTGAAAATATTGCAAGTCTGTATAATTTGAAATTTGTTTGGAAATTTTGTAACAATATTGGCAACAAATGAAATGATGTACCTTTTGGTTGTCTAAATCTTCTGCGGTCAGCTCTTCAGCTCGCTTGGACACCACTGTCACATTGTCATGGAGACCATTTTCAGTGAGGACCTGATCAATCATACTATTGGATTTAAATCGATTTTCCAGTGTGTACACCTGGGCATGGCCGAGAACAGAGAGTAATGAATGCCAAACTTTACACCAGATATGCAACAGAAGGCTTTTGTATTTATATGATATAATATGATGATATCTGGTGTTGACTTTGCATGATCCTTGTCAAATCAACTAAAATGGTCTGGCAAGATTTATCAGTGACACAAATTACTGTTCCCAGTTGAACTTTCATAAAATTTTAATCCCTGAGTGTTCAGGATATCTTGGGCCTGGATTTAGATACAAATTTGTATACTACGCTTGACAGTCACAGTGTTCATTCTAGGACGTAAAAACAAGGGGCCACTGTGGGCCCCTACTCCTGTCCCAAGGGGGCCATTTTAGAAAATCTGGGGCCATCATGATCATACATGTAAAACCCTTGAATTTTCTGCTGAAAATACTATAGTCTATCAAGTCAAGAAAAGGAGAATACTAGAGATCGGGCCACCTGTAACCAACGAAGCCTACAGCAAAGTTAGGCCCCGTACGTACGCAACAGGCCCAATAATGGCAGCAGCAAACTAACCGTTTGGTTTGATTCAATTGTTTACGTAACTTATGTGATGAATTATTGATGTCGGACTTGAACAACTGTACAAATTACTACGGACTGTGATTTTGACTGTGGAAACGATCATGATGATCAAAGCTTAGCGCACCGGTAGGATTTCTCCGAGTGGCCCCCGATTTGCACTGGTCGACAATTATCACACTGATACATACAACACGAGACTCGAGAGTGTAACCCGTACGACCTACATAAAGTGATCGATACATTAACTTTTAAACATAACTTGTATGTATTAGCAAATTTACGATCATTGGTTCTGACCAAAGGGTTTTACACAGCGGTGTTGTTCTATGCATAGACCTGGCTACTCTGGAAAACGAGATATGTCCGACCTATTAAACTGTGTTGCTCTTCAAAACGATCATCTGGCCGGCCAAGCATGAATGCTTTCCTTGCAGTGTTCAACGTTTCGCTGGTATGGACGATAGACGTTGCAAACGCTTCAATTTAAGGGACTGCCCGATCATCCTGGGTTCATCAACTATTATATAGTACTGGCGTAAAAAATCTGAGCGGCGACTAGCTTTTCACGATAACGCGGCGGCCAGAGCCGTTGTTTACATTCATCGATCGTACCACATGCGCACGGCTCCAATACACCATTGCCCCTACATCAGTCCTTTCTACCCAGCTTCCTATGCACCACCATATATGCCGTAGTGGGCAAAGGTCGAAGGGTAACTGAATCGTTTTACATGGCACACTATGACTGAGGTAATGACCTTCGGGGAGCTACGTAAATGTATGAACTAAGTGAACTCTGCGTGATCGACCGACCCATTCATAAAATGTTGCGCCCTTAGTGGCGCACCAAAGGTAGAAATGAGGGCCATTCGAGATTTTTTTGCGCAAATTGCGCAATGGCGCGTCCTAGAATTAACTCTGCAGTCATTCCAGAAGAGAAACCCGTAAAGTTTTGGTAGATATATTTGTCGATGACAATTTATTTTAATTATTTTCTTTATGACGACTCACGAACACAGGCTCTGTCACCTACTCAACATGAAGCTGTGGTACAACCAAATTGTTTCCATTAGTGTGGTTGCACCCATGTACAGAAAGGAGGTGGCATCCATTTGACAGAGACATTATATTTTTAACTTACTTTCTTTGCTCCAAGCCTGGCAGCAAGCAGAGGCAAAAACGAGCAGTCACTCACTGACAACACTATGGAATCATTGCGTATAACCTGCATTGTCAAAGCAAAACAACAGTGTTATTAACCCTTTGAGCACCAAAGTCTATTTTGTCTCCTTTATAAAATGAACTGCATTCAATTTTTCTCAGGTTTTTGTCAACATTTTGGGAAAAAAAAACTGTAGCCAATGAAAGGTGATGTCCATTTGGTCAAAAATTATCAAAAGTTACAGAAAAATTCATAAAAATTGGTAAAATTTTGCACTAAAATTTTGGCGGGAGAAATTGCACCGCTCAAAATGATCACAACAGTTGTTGCTCACTCAGTTCTCCCTCCTGTGATGGAAAGGTTATGACTTTTTTATCAGTACCAACAAAATATGATAAAAGAAACTAACAGACTATAGAGAATACCTCCAAATATACTGTAATGCTTTGGGCCAAAAGAAAAAAACACTCCAGAATCTATACTAAACTCTTAATGTTGACTGTATATAAAACACTTTCACAATTTTCTGTCGAAAAAGTTCAGTTCCTACCTGTCTTAATGCTGCTGTATACTTGTCTTGTCTGGCTTTATCATTTATCATACCAATTCTTTGTCTGCTACACACTATACTGGCTATTGATTTACATTCAGGTCTTTCAGAGCCCAGTGGGCTTGTATCGGTTCCATTTTTCACGTCAAACCATAGACTGTAGTCATCATGGCTTGCTGTGAGTTTTAATACTTCCCCTATTGGAGAGTCGTATCAACAATCACAAGAAACCACATTTAACATTGCAATTTGCAAATATATTTCAGCATGAAAAAAAAATGAAACCCCAGAATATACTATTGATTAAATATGTATTGACAGGCTTAACCAATATACATTCTATGATTTTCAAGAATAGCTATTTGAAACTTATTGACGTTCAAGAGTAGTGCTCTGTAAACATTCATGAATTAGCATATGTTAACCATGCAAGTGAAAAAACATTGTGCTGCTTGATTATACAACCTCTAGAATAACTTCGACTTTGTGCTACCAAAGTGGGTTAATACAATTGGACAAACATATTATTAGGTTCATATTTTTTGGACACTTTTGCACAAAAAATTTCTAAATTTGTGAGTCATTGGAATAAATAGAAAAAAAATTCAGAGTACAAAAATCCTACATTTTAGAAAAGAGAATGACAGCATCTTACCTTTTTGTACATAAACTTCCTGAGGGAGATAATATGCTGCCTGAATCCAGTGGTCTCGCCATTGTACTGTAGTGTAAGGTTTGTTGGAGGCCCAGTGAGGTTCAGTGCTCAATAAAATTTTACCTTGTGTGTCCATCTGGAGTGTCCACCACATCAAAACGGCATGGGATTTACCCGATCGCAGAGATTTCATTTCAAAAGTCTTACAGTCCGAACATTTAATCATGCCCTTTGAGTATGGAAAGTGCAAAACTTCAACCGGAGCCGTGATTGGTTGGAACTGGTCACAGGACAATTCGTCAAGGTGAAAGTCATACGCTGAGGGTGGCCCCGGACAAGACTGCATGTCTGCTGGGGGTGTGATTACACCACCACTTGCAAGCCTGATTGGTTGAATTTTGTGCAATTTCCATAGCTTGTCAGACTCAACAACCTGTGCGATGACCGTCGCCGAGCTGGGAACAGCGATGCAGTCTTCCTGGAAAAGAAAATTTTAAATTTTGCCATCATATACATAAAGCAACCAACTATTAAATATAAAAGTTCTTTGTACATTTGATTTACTCTGTATCAAGATTATTATACAACATTAAACTTATCTTTAAAAGATATTCACACTCTATGCTATCATAATTATCCAACCGTACAAAATCATTGTTACTGCATGCCTCACATATATATCATACACTGCACATTCCATAGGATTCAATGGTAACTTGTTAATGATGTCAAGTGCCGCATAGTCATCATTTGACTAAAAATGAACTTGAACTACTTTCAACTTGACAACTTTTGGATTTTAAAATAATCTTATTACATGTTTTACGAAGGAAATACTCTTTACACAAAATTACGCATAATCAAAGTGAGACTTGAGTGGACACCGTGGGTCATCAGTATGTATTAGGGAGATGGTGCAGTGGCAAAGAATGTGAAATTGTCAGAAGAGTTACTTTCAGAATGTGCTTAGGAATACAATTCAGAATAACATTCAGACACTCACTATGTGAGATAATATTCTGTATATTCCAGAAGAGTCCTTTCAGAATGTGCTTTAGAATACAATTCAGAATAATATTCAGACACTCACTATGTGAGATAATATTCTGTATATTCTAGAAGTAACAAGTCATTGACAATGACATAGTCCCACTTGTAATAGGAGTATTAGTCTTGATGGGGCAGGGAAATGAGGTCATTAAGAAGTATCACTGGAGTGTATATGTTCAGATCTATGGACACATAGGTCTATGTCATTGTTCCCATTTTGAAACAAGAGGCATGTCTAAGTTATGGTTCTAAATCGGGAAAAAAGATCAGACCTCTAGCTGTATTGGCCTGCCAAGAAATACATATGTGCATAATAAATGAGGTACAAGATGTGACATCTTAAGGTCTACTATCCTATCAAAATTGAAGCGTAAAGAACTTGTGGTTACTGAGTTATGCATATATATGCATATTCAAGGTCAAAGGTCATCAAGGTCACGTGACATTTTGAAAAAAAAAACCCATTGTATTGCTAATTAATCCATATATGCCAAAATTCAGACCTCTAGCTCTATTGGCTTGCCCACAATTATATATGGGCATAATTAACGAGGTAAAGCATGTGTTGTCATAAGGTCTCCCATCCTACTAAATATAAAGGACATAGCACTTGTGGTTACTTATTTATTGACATAATCGTGTATTTTATGTAAAAGGTTATCGAGGTCACATGACATTTTGTCAAAAAATTTCTATCCTATAGTCTGTCCCTATATACTAAAAATCATACATTTACCTCTATTGGCTTGCTCAAAATTAGATATGCACATAATTAATGAGGTACAATATGTGGCGTCATAAGGTGTCCCATCATACCAAATATGAAGGGTGTAGCACTTGTGGTTCCTGAGTTATGGACAAATATGTATATTTGAGGTCAAAGGTCATTGAGGTCACGTGACATTTTTTCAAAAAAATTGTATTGCTAAGTTATCCCTACATACCAAAAATCAGACCTCTAGCTCTATTGGCTCGCTCAAAATTAGATATGTGCATAATTAATGAGGTACAATATGTGGCGTCATAAGGTGTCCCATCATACCAAATATGAAGGGTGTAGCACTTGTGGTTACTGAGTTTTGGACAAATATGTATATTTGAGGTCAAAGGTCACCGAGGTCACGTGACATTTTGTCAAAATAATTGTATTGCTAAGTTATCCCGATATACCAAAAATCAGACCTCTAGCTCTATTGGCTCGCTCAAAATTAGATATGTGCATAATTAATGAGGTACAATATGTGGCGTCATAAGGTGTCCCATCATACCAAATATGAAGAGTGTAGCACTTGTGGTTACTGAGTTATGCACAAATATGTATATTTGAGGTCAAAGGTAATTGAGGTCACATGACATTTTGTCAAAAAAATAGCATTGCTAAGTTATCCGTACATACCAAAAATCAGACCTCTGGCTCTATTGGCTCGCTCAAAATTAGATATGCACACAATTAATGAGGAACAATATGTGGCGTCATAAGGTGTCCCATCATACCAAATATGAAGGGTGTAGCATTAGTGATTACTGAGTTATGGACAAATATGATGTATATTTGAGGTCAAAGCTCACCAAGGTCACATGACATTTTGTCAAAAAAATTGTATTGCTAAGTTATGCATATATACCAAAAATCAGACCTCTAGCTCTATAGGCTTGCTCAAAATTAGATATGCACATAATTAATGAGGTACAATATGTGGCATCATAGGGTGTCCCATCATACCGTATATGAAAGGTTTAGCACTTGTGGTTACCGAGTTATAAACAAATATGTATATTTGAGGTCAAAGGTCACGTGACATTTTGTCAAAGCGTCTGAGATATCTGCGTGAATGGATGGACTCACATGGATGGACTAACGGACTGACATGACCCAATCTATGAGCCCCCTGGACTTTATCTGTGGGGACTAAAAACTGTGTCACTGCATCCTTTTTGCAATATGAATACGATGAGAAACTAAATTTTCATTTTTCTTGCCTTATACATGGGAGTCTATGGACTGCCTTATACATGGGAGTCTATGGACTGCCTTATACATGGGAGTCTATGGACTGCCTTATACATGGGAATCTATGGACTTCCTTATACATGGGAGTCTATGGACTTCCTTATACATGGGAGTCTATGGACTGCCTTATACATGGGAGTCTATGGAGGTGAAAACTAAAAAGTCCTCTAACACGGCCAAATTTGATCGCATTGTGAAACAAATCAACGTGCATCTGTATGAGGTAGAGTACTATCCTTTTACCAAGTTTGAACGAAATCGCTCCAGGCGTCTCTGAGATATCTGCGTGAACGAAAAAAGTCATAAAATATGCAAATGAGCAATTAATTAATAAGCCACACCCACCAAAATCTAATCAGATCTAAGTCTCATCATGATAATACCAAATACCAAATTGCATGACATTGGACCTAAGGGTTCTTAAGTTATGAGTGGAACAAAATCTGTCTACGGACGGACGGACAGACGGCGGACAGACGGACGGACAGACGGACACACACACAGACATTGTGGCGACATAGGACACCTTTGGTGCTTCGCACCACGGTGTCCAAAAACTGTTTGATGATGAAATTCATTCCAAATTTTTCAACAGATTTTTGTCCACAATGGAAACAAAGCAGATGATTGTCATTTGATGTAACCCCTAAAAGTTGGAGTGAAAACTACGTAAGAGAGGCACATAATAAAAACATGATAGACTGAACATGGGACTATGTAGCCTCAAAGCAGGAGACAATTTGCCCTCCTGACGTCAGGCAAATGGTCACCTACCTTGAGCACATAGTCCCTTCTTTTTGGGCTGTGATATACAGTACATTATGATTTAACAGTCAATATGTATGTGGTCAACATTATCCTTGTAGTTTTAAAAGTCTGAATTATCTGTTCTGCATGCAACAACGGACTGAGATATAATAATAAAATAAATGAGTATAAAAAGTGAGAATAGAGTCTATTTATTCAGCATAATGCATATAAGCTGGTCAGCTGTGGAAGAGTTTGTAGTTAACCTCCTGCTAACTTTTAATCAAACATTCCTTTTCATCCTCTTGGCTCTGAAAATCTTGTCAAGAACTCTTACTCTATCCCACCCATTTCCCTATATGCATGTAGAAGTCCAAATCCACCACAGAACGTAATAGCATTGGGTCACACCATGGCAGTGTGAAAGAGCTACCCATGGATAGTTCCAAAGTCTTCTAGTCATATTCTGTTTCATACCTCAAGTAGGTGCTCCAAAGCATGCTTGTATGTTGGTATCGCACCCTCTCCGATCAGCTCAGTATCAAAGACTTCAGTTGCCAAAATATTTGCCTTGTAAGGCATATCACCATCTGAGAGAGAGCATAAATTAATATAAAAAAATAACAATACCCGGTAGAACCACCAACAATAGCCAATATACAGAATTTTAAAAAAAAAACCACTCAACCAGTTACACTTACTGAGGCACTAAACCAAGGGGACCACTGAAGCTTAGTGGACACACCTTTGGTTGCAAAATTTCTTTGTGTCCACTCAGTCTTGCCAAAACAGAAAATAATTTTGATTCCATCTTACCTGGTCCGACTGTCATGTCTTTGGATCTCTTGGAAACAACTTTTATTCTGTCCGCAAATCCATTTTTCTTGATGATCACCTTGGCTGTACGAGCCATTGGCTCAAAAGCCTGGTATAAAATATAAATTTGAAGCCAACAAAACACATGAAGCAAACTCCTGGCAATTCTTTCACACTGAAGTGACATATTACCTATGCCAGCAAGAAATTTCTTTTAGATTCCAGAAACTGTAATGATGACACGTATGTGTTGAGCTATGGCAAAGACATTTTAAAAGAAATAATTCACCCCTTTCGAGTCAGAAATCTTGCATGGTGAATTGTACACTCATTGACTGATGCTTTGTCATTAAATGCCTCAACAGTAACACTAAAAACAAACAGGCTAGATGATGACAGGAGATAGGCACAAGACTGTGTTCAGAACTAGGAAGAGACTAAAGTGCAAATGATTATATACAGAGAAACCATGGATCATGTCATGTACACAACTGGCAGCAAGGCCATCACCATGAACTTAGTGTTTGCTAGACTTTCTGAAGTTTCACCCCCAAAACAAATGTTTTGCTTAACACAATTACTGGGACATAGATTGGCTTATAATATACAAGGAACTGGGAGGTGGGGGTGGGGGTAGGGTGGAGTTATAAAATCGACAGTGGGAGGGTTGAATATCATGTACCATTTTAGTCTATGACCAACCTCACATGCTGTCACCATCTCTGCACCTGCTTCAGCGGCCATCATGGACAGCAGACCAGTCCCTGTACCAATGTCAAGTACATGTGCCTTGAGTCCTCTGTCATGAATGATTTTCACAGCTTCCCTTATTCCAGCGTAGTATTTCTTATTCTGCAAATTAGAGGGTCAAGAAGTATGCTAATCAGTATACCATGGCATGTCATTAGAACTCAATCAAATATGAATGCTTATAACTTTGTATTCTCCTCTAAGAATAGCTTTTTTTGAACATAGTAATATACGTGTAAAGAAGTATAAATTATGATAAAAAATGTTTTATTCAATCTCAGGAGGCGCTTATTATGTAGAAAAACAAAAAGTGTTTGTTCTTCAAAATTAGAGGTTTCTTTAAGCTGTCAGTGAAGCATGCATGTTTTCAAGCTTTCATTACATTGTACTTTTACATTTTCTGGTTGAATAATTATTTAGTTGTGATAGTTGTAAGGCTGCTAACATTTTTATAAACAGTAACTGTTATTTTGTAGTTGCCATTTCATCCATCTTTGAGTTTGACCATAGTCCCTCTATCTCATCTTGGTTTGACCATGTCATATAAAATATAACAGTTTCCCAGTAGCCTGAAAGTGGGAGTGGCAGCGTCATCAGCAGCCAAACATTCCAATGTAGGCCTAGTCCCTACAGACTTCTTTAAAAAAATTATTTACTTTTATCTTTGTCCCAGTCTCTGCTGTAGTTAACATATAACATTCAGTTTTAAAGGTATGTTGCTATCAAACAAACAACTTGATTGGCAAGGCACATAATATGAGAAACTGAATGAATGTATAAGTTGCAGGGTGAAGTTTGACATGCAAGGGAAACCACAGGGTCACACTTTGTGTACAGTAAGCTAGTTCATTGCTGCATTTCAGTGGTTGTAGGTTAGATGACAAAACTGTATCTCGAGGTTTTGCCTGGGTATGAGGGTTGGACGTCAACCCTGCTTTTGCCGTCTGACCCAAATACCCAGGCAAAACCTAGAGTAGCTGCAAAATTGTAGCTCTATGGTGAGGCAGTCGGTGAGTTTGGTTTTGCAACCTCGCTCAACAGTAGCTACAATGCTGATGGCCCTGTAGCGTTCCAAATAAGTGTGTTGCACATGGTGCAGCATTTTGGTGTGAAATCCTACATATTTACTGCATTTGGTTGTAACGATTTATCACTATTGAAGACTAAACACTATACTACACTTCAAACACGTCGATCGTGTTCAAAAAACATTGAGCGTGGGAAGTTGCTTATGGCTGCTCCAAGAAAAATCTCATGATCAGAAGAAAACCTGATTACCGGTAGGTGAATTTTTCCCGGTATGGAGACTTCTTTTGATAGAATGGTTGTGCCAAATTTAATAGACATTTTTGCATTTAGAAAAGTGTACCAGTATGTTCATTATCAAGGGGTGGTTTTACCACTGTCAGAAAAAGTTCACCATTGCTTTAGTTGCATATTTTCACAATTATTCAATAATAGTGATACCCTCTGTAGAAAAGGCATACAGCAAATTGTCACCTATGTGACTAGCTGCAAAATTGTAGCTCTACGGTGAGGCGGTCGGTGAGTTTTGGTTTTTGCGACATCGCTCACCAGTAGAGCTACAATGCCGAAGGCCCTGTAGCATACAAAATAAGCGCGCCGGACATGGCGCGGCATTTTCATGTAAAATCCCGCATATTTACTGCATTTGGTCGTACCGATTTATCACTACTGAAGACTAAACACTATACTACACTAACCTTGTCGTTTATGGGGTTTGGTATTAGCGCGAACACGTCGATCGCGTTCCATAAACATTGAGCGTGTTTCTGGGAGCCGCCATTACCGGAAGTTGGTAATGGCGGCTCCAAGAAATGTTTTTGAAACGCCATCGACGTATTTGAACAAATACCAAACCCCATAAACGACAAGGTTAGAGCAGTCTACTGTTTAGTCTTCAGTAATGATAAATCGGTACGACCAAATGCAGTAAATATATGGGATTTTACATCAAAATGCCGTGCCATGTGCAGCATGCTTATTTTGTATGCTACAGGGCCTTCGGCATTGTAGCTCTACTGGTGAGCGATGTCGCAAAAACCAAAACTCACCGACCGCCTCACCGTAGAGCTACAATTTTGCAGCTACTATGTGACAAAAGTATTTCCGCAGAGTCACGGTCCCTCAAGACTGTGGCAGAGTGGAACAACTCCATTTGTACTTTTTAACGTCAAAGTCATGTCCCAGAAATTCCAGAATTCATTCATTTAATAACACTTTGAAACTGCCACACATTTTTGACAAAGTCTTCTGATCGGGAGAATTCTGTCATTTTAGAGAAAAAAGTGCCATTAAATAGCTGTATCAAAATACATGTAACATTTCTAGAAAGTCTCCCGATCGGGAGATTTTCTCCCTATCGAGAGAGAGAATCCCCTTTTGGTGCAGTGTGCCTAGCTGCAAAATTGTAGCTCTACAGTGAGGCGGTCGGTGAGTTTTGGTTTTTGCGACTTCGCTCACCAGTAGAGCTACAATGCCGAAGGCCCTGTAGCATTCAAAATAAGCGCGTCGCACATGACGCGGCATTTTGATGTGAAATCCCACATACTTACTGCATTTGGTCATACCGATTTATCACTGAACGGTCCCTAAAGACTAAACACTATACTACCTCCATGACTACACTAACCTTGTCGTTTATGGGGTTTGGTATTTGTTCAAACACATCGATCGCATTCCAAAAACATTTCTGGGAGCCGTCATTACCAACTTCCGGTAATGGCAGCTCACAGAAACATGCTCAGTGTTTTTGGAATGCGATCGACGTGTTTGAACGAATACCAAACCACATAAATGACAAGGTTTATTATAGTGTAGTATAGTGTTTTATCTTCAGTAGTGATAAATCAGTACTACCAAATGCAGTAAATATGTGGGATTTCACATCAAAATGCTGCGTCATGAGCGACACGCTTATTTTGAATGCTACAGGGCCTTCGGCATTGTAGCTCTACTGGTGAGCGAAGTCGCAAAAACCAAAACTCACCGACCGCCTCACCATAGAGCTACAATTTTGCAGCTACAGTGTGCCTTGCCTTAGCGGTGACACATGTGAACACGAGGCTGAGTGAATGCGTACCCGTTCATCGTCGTGAAGCATATCAGCGTAGGCCGACCTTGCCACTTCTTGATGATAGTCGTACTCTTGATCTTGTACAAACCATTCTGTTATGCCGGTGGTCGGGTTCACACGTGCGAAGAAAGCGTCTGCTGTGTTCTGAGTTGTCGTCAATTTACCAGCCATCCTTTTCGAAAAACATCGGCCGCTCTCAAAAAAGATCTCTGACGCCCGACCAGCGTGTCGAGTGATCAGAATGGCAGTGATTAATGATACAAAAGACTTAATTTTGAAATCCGTTTTTAACCGTTCGCTAAAAGATAACGAGTATCGAACTTTGCGAGTGTTTTATATGGACGCGGCCATATTGAATAACGTATATTCTCGCGAGATCCCGGACCGACTTTCAGACTATATAGCGAATATATCTATCCGCGTACAGGCTATATTGTCATGAGCTGTTACAAATGGAAAATTTCTAGCGTCTTTAGTTTCTAACTAGATGAAACCATCTAGGCGTATTTATTTTTTTAAACTGATCTCATTTTTGAATCGGTAAACCCACGTCAACATAAATCTGGTACTACATTTTAATCGCGGTTATGTATAGTGTTTGTCTGCATAGTCTAAAAATAGATCCCACCACAGACTATGACCTCTCGAAGCTAGCTGAGGAAGGATGATGTGTAAACAAGCCTGCGTTGTTGGATATTTGAGCAGATTTTCGTAAGAATTCTGGGAATTCGTATTCTAGTCAGAACCCTTAAGCTGTGTGGTGTCTGTTTGTCAAAACTTGAATGGTTAAAATATATGTTTCCAATCGTCTGTATATTCTAGTCGACCATTTCCGTTTGTGTTGAAACTGTGCATTTGAAGTACAGGCTGCGAGTGCTACTACATTCACCAGCGTGCGTCATCACTACCCATACGTTCTCAATAGCGTGCACAGCAGAATCCCACGGGCATCTCTTGGAAGCAAAGATGCCAGTCCTTTTGCTCAACCGTATACCTTTACCAAGCCTTCGTACTTACACCGCGATCAGCGTGTTCATGGTATGCCTGTCATTCTGGTATGCCCACCAGGTAACACTTGAAATCAAACTGAACCAGGTGTTAAAAAACATCATCACTGCCGAGGAGGCAGAGAGACTGACCAATTCGATACCCGACGGTGGGCAGGCAGTGGAGGTTGTCTACGGCGCAAGCAACGCTCCAGATCAAGCGGAAGGACAGGACATACAGCAAAAAGGGACGCAAGAAAATCACAATGGAACATATTTTACATTTGTAGATGAATTTGTTACAAGGGAAAGCAAAGTTCTCGAGAGGGAGGAGACAGTAGGGGATGCGCAAGTTCAAGGCGAACCCCCAGCGGAAGGGGAGGGAGAAATAATTCCGGATGAAGTTGATGGCGCAGAGGAAGTACAAAGAGAAACACAAGAAGGGGATGGAGATAGTCAGATGTACCAAGATAATGTTGGAGAGAATAAAGTGATTAAAGAAAAGGTGGAATTGAGTCATTTTGAACAGTTGTTGAACATCATGTTTCAAGAGGCATGGTGTGTTTGGGTAAGACTGATCATTACATTATGATGATGGAGATGGCACACTGTGCGACCTCCATGCCATGATAAAAAACACCTCCATCACAAAATTAATTCTGAACTGAAGATGCAGGAACATGTGTTGATGTACAACTAGTCTGCCCTAGTTTCTGTCATCAATTTGATTATGTGTTCTTGTACATGTATATTTTGCACGAACTGTTCAGCTGTATCTTAATATTTTAAGCAATTATATCTGCCAGGGGCTTCACTCCACTCTGCACTGTGGTATACCACACCTTCAATATTGTTGTGTGGTGCATGGTGTAGGCCATGACAGGTGACCCATGGTGGTGACACCTCAAACCTAGTATGTTGTTATACTGCACCATGCTATGCTAAATAATGATGGACTGATTGATCCATGTAGATGCTTGATCAACTGTAGACCTCAGCAGTCACCCTGTTCACAGCATGACACACCCCCTTGTTGTTCTTGGTATTGGCATTGAAAGTCTCTATTCTGATTGTACTAAGAAGCGCTGGCAAGAATCTCAGTTTACACAAAACTCACAAAAGAATATGATGTAGTCAAATTTTGTGTGTTAACATTCAATCAAAAGTGACACAGGTAGCTATAGCTTATCTGTGACTCTCAATACAAAATTGAAAGTTTACTGCCAGTGTTAACGAAAATGGCTGGTATTGGATTCAGATAAGTCAGTGTTACAGTTATTAAAGCTGACAATTTCTATTAACATCTTCACCTCAATTCTCTTCAAAGAGGTGCAACTTTACCGTAGGATTCAATTGGATTTCGGTCAATGTCAGGGGTTCGTGGATACCATGGGTTTTCCTATATACTGATACATTCTGGGTTTTCCCCATCACTATCCATAGGTTGTCTTTCCCATGTGTATGAAACCTCATTTCTAAAGGTAGAGACTTCATGTACTTTAGTGTCTTTCTCTCAGTATCAAAAATATGGCTTACAAAGTCCAAGAATATAGTACAATTATAAATACCCCATTCTCCTCATGATATTAAGTTTCTAGTACTTTGCCAAGGTTTACAAAGATATGTCTGAGCAGTGAATTGTTGTGGATAGGAGTTTACAAGGAGTCACACTTTTCATTGACTACAGTAAGTTACATGTAGTTTAACTCTGATCCTGCCAGACAGTATCACTTCACATGTGCAAGCTCAAAGTGGTACTGAGCCAAATCTATACATACTAGTAGTTTCACCTACTTGGCATGGTATGTAATAGCCGGTTCAGTCAGTAAAAAAATCGTATTTGGAGTATTAACAATGTAGGTGTTCAGGGGCCTTTGAGATGTTCAAGTTTTTGTTAAAATATTTCATATAGGATCTATTATGTTTCACTGCTTTTAGCCATTTTGACCCAATGGTGACATATGAACTTTGCCAAATAGGGGTTAGTGAATTCAAAAGAGTATATCCGATTTGGATTTTCAGATCAAACTATCTTGCACAGGTTCAATTTGACTGATAAATGATGTGTCCAATGTTTCTCATGAGTCTTATGTGGATGTGTACACTGATATTTGAAATACCAAAATTACACCTACTATTGTAGGTTGTTTTGAATGTAAATTTCTCATGTTTGGGAATATAATCGGCACAAAAGATGTCTTCAAAAACTCCAAAAGTAGTAACATTTCTTTACTCTCCGTGGGTGATTACAGGATTGTGACTCCACAACAGTGGTAACATTTACTGACATACCAACTTCAACTTCAATGGAAATATTTTTGTATTATCTCCCTTCATGATGTATATACATGTCTTGTGCAGTTATACAGCAAGATAGCCATATAATTGCACTCCTTGACCCTTTCACTAGATGTCAGTGCAATCCTGTGGTTCTCATTGATAGAATTGGACCAATAAAATAGGGTTGAAAGATTATATATCAAACAAATATGGATTCTGGTGCCTGTTTCACAGTTCACTAACTATGTTCTTTCCTTTTGCATTTTAGTCAATCATCAATATGGGATACTGTTGTCTGCTGTTGTTGGGTAAAGTTGTTCAGTACTTTGTATTTGGACCACTTAGAGTCAGCGAGCGACAGGTTAGTATGCACCCGTCTACTCATGTTCTGTACATTTTTCTCAGATATATACATGTATGTGTGTTGTGTTGACTCTTCTTATGGAAGTCTTTGCATCTGAGAATCAATCTTGAAGAGTGTATGTATGGGAAATAACAATATCATCATATTTGAAATGTAAAAGTATGCAATGTCTATATGGTAAACATAATAAAGAATGTACAGTTTTACACAGAGTGAAAGCGAAACTTGTTTCCCAGATTTTAGAAAATACAGTCTCCTATCAGACATTTCCAATGAAAGATTTGCAAAAAAAGCTATTGAATAAAGCATATTTTGTACAGATGAAATATTTAAGTACATTTGAATCAATTGTAGGCACTGTGATACATTTCCTGAAAAATTTTTAAAATTATGCTGAAAATTTGTTAACTCTTCTTCCTACAGCATCTGAAGGACAAATTCTGGAACTTTCTGTTTCACAAGTTCATATTTGTCTTTGGAGTGATGAATGTTCAAAGCATGGGTGAGATCTTCCTCTGGTCAACGTGGTTTTCCATCCTAGGTTTTCTTCATCTGCTGACACAAATGAGTAAAGACAGATTTGAATATGTAAGTACAAACTTTATTTATATTGAGTGACAATATCCAAATATTTTGAGGTTTGCTGTAATGTGTCTTTGTAAAGAATACGTAGAAGTACCCTGTAAAGAGAGAGATCGTTTGCATTTTTTATGTATGCTGATTTGGTCAAGTAAAGTGTTGATGATACAGTGTGTCATGTCAGAGTTTCAGATAATTTGTATCTATTCATAGTTCTCTCTCAATTGATGCAGGTGATGTAATGATTCTCGTTAGTGAGTGTAACATGACAGATTTATTTTGAAAATCAGTTTATATTCTTTAGTGTGATGTCTCAGTGTACATTGTTTTGACAGTCTGGCTTGCATTATAGTTTATTACTGACAAAGTGAAAGTCCTTGAGTCATGATAACAATAGTTGTCATAAATGTTGTTGGGAATTTTATTGAGGTGTCAATTAACCTGGGCCTGATATTAGAAATGTACCAGGAAATGATAGGAAAATGATAATTAATGGTGTCTGTATGTCACACATAAGATATATATTTTATTTCCAATTTATAGGGGTGTCTAAAACTCAAATGCTTAGAAAATGACAATGATTTACTTATGTATTGTTACACCAAATAAATATTTTGATTTATATCTAATATGATGATAGAATGGTGTAGGCATTGGTATGAAATAGACATAACATTATTTACAAATTTATTGAATGCTAGTATAGCATTAGTAATGTCTCATTCAATTTAATAGTTTTGTTATTTAGACAGGTTAATTGTATGCTAATGTTGGTATAATATTCTATTATACAGTTGTCATTTTCACCAACTACACCGAGATGGACCCATATCAGAGTATTAACACTGCTATCTATTATCCTGCTTACCTGCGTTAGTCTGATGGGTGTCAGTATCTGGGTCGGCGTTCAACTTGGTCTCCACCTCTTTGCTTTCATGTCAGCAGAAGTAAGTGCATATTCATAGCCCTCAGTTGTAGCATGACTATAGTATGGCTATTGAAAGCCATCAACATGTGTACATTCCTGCCTCATTTATTCAATTAAAAGATTATTTTATTGTATTCAAGTCATTTCAGTCACGTTATAACTTGACTCCCACACAGGAAGTTAGGTTTGCTTGTTTCATACATGTAGACTTCACGTATTTGAAGTAGCAATGAAAAACGAAAACATGATTTAGCTGGCTATGAGAATTTTACCGGTAATTCCCACATATGGATTCTTGTCCAACTGCCTATAAGTATATACAACCCTCTGTGTTCATTTATATTGTCTAAAATTGATTTTAATGTACTGTAAAACACTTTATTGAATATGTTACCTGCTTTTGTAGTGTTTTTGAATCTTCATTGCAATTAGTAGGTTTTTGATTAAGCCAAAAAGACATCCTAAATGTAGTAAACATAGATAAGTTTTAAGGTAATATGCACCTCGAAAGTGAAAGACTTAAACTTTTGCTCTAACTTTCCTCAAGGAATCTTGCAATCATTCTCTTTCAAAATCAAGAATAAAAATCGGGGGTCACCGTGCAAATTTTGATACTAGAGAAACAAATAACCCAAGATTTACCGATATTAGAAATTCAAAATGGCCGCCATCCCTGTGTTAACTCTATGGCGAAAAGTAAAAATTTTCGAATTTCAAAAAACTAAGCCGGTGAAAAGTTTTCTTTCACCAAGAGCTTTAAAATGAACCCCCACATGTGTTATATCAGAAGAGAATTGTAAAAGTTTGAGAGTCCGAATGTCTGTCCCCGAGGTGCGTTCTACCTTAATAGTGGAATTTTAAAATAGCGAATTGACAGACTCAAAGCTAAATTCATTTGAAAAGGATGCTAGCTAAAAAAAAATGTAGCATACGCCTCAAAAGTGAAAGACTTAAGCTTTTGCTCAAACTTTCCCCCAGGAATTTTCAATCATTCTCTTTCAAAATCAAGTATAAAAATCAGGGTTTACTGTGCAAGTTTTGGTACATGTACTAGAATAACACATTACCCATTGATATTTGAAATTCACAATGGCTACCATCCCTGTGTTAATGCTGTGGGGGAAATAATCACACTTTCAAATTTCATAAAAGTAAAATGGTGAAAATATTATTTAGTCATTTAGCTTCAAATGAGCCATGACAAGTGGTAGATCAGAAAGCCATTGCAAAAAATTTGAGAGGCTGAATATCTGTCAAATTGTCATGCACACATACAGCTGTGCCCATAGTATTGAATTGTGGCAAATCACAAGTATACTAAAATAACAATATGAATTATAGGCATTGTTTCTTTCATAGTGTCTTTTTCAATAGTTCTTTTTATCTGAATGATACTTTTGTGCAGTCAATATCTCACCAAAGTTTATCCACAAGACATGGTAAATTATTCAACTGTACATTTTTCCTTGACAAGTAGAGTGGAGATGCTAATATCTGAAACAGAAACTGAAACTGATATAAAAGTTTTAAGAGATGGAATGTCAACAACCCTTGACAGGAGAAACCTGTGTTTCCCACAAGTCTGTACACTCAGTTGTCGCAATCACGTATAAGTTTTATGAGAGAAGTACCGATAATAGCAGATTAAATCTTGTTTATCATAACAGCTAATGCATTAACATCTTCAACAAAAACTAGTATCACAGTCAAAAGTTCCTGAAATTAATATTTAGCTATTCTCAAAACTTGTATTCACCTACAGAGAATAACTTCACATGGTTGGTTTACCATGCGTGAGGTTGATGTCAGTAACATTGAATGTATTTGTATTCACAGTGCGTTCTGCTGACCATCAAAACCCTGTATGTTGTTATCAGGTGAGATAGCATTCATGTAATTATTATTTGTTATAGATTTTATCCAGTGACTGAGAATGAACTTTGAATATGAATTTTGAAATTGTAAATTTTCTGCACTGTTCTTTTATATGAAGTTAATTGCCGGCTGTTATTTACTGTATTTACAGTTTAATGTTACACAGTTGAAAATTCTTTATGTCAATTGCGTGTGACTCGCAGTATTGTAGTTGAGATGCTATAAGCAGAACCTGTGTATTTTAGTAACTTTAGCAAAGTTCTTTGAATGAAGAAAATATAGATACTTGTATATGTTATAGATTATATTCATGTCATTGTTGGCAACTACATGTAAGTATGTCAGATACTGCTTGTCTTCCCATGTTTAGTTTTACATGTTATTGTAGTGTAATATCCTTCTGATTTCATGCTGTAAAGTTCGATGACACAGGTGGTGAGTTTTGAATTCTAGCAAATACGATTTCTCTGTTTTCTTAAAAGAGCAGTCTTCAATCCTTGGTTCTCACATTAGCCCTTGTGATACTGAGTATATACATGGTGTTAGCCTTTTGTTTTCTTTTGAAATTTTTATCAAGGTGGTCTATTTACCTGTGGATAAAGCTGATAAATAACCGGCCCCTTTAATGTCAATTTCTATCAAGGTACGCCATTCATCTGTGGGATCTCAACCATGATGGATTATGGGAGAATCGTAGTGCCTATGTTTACTACACAGAGCTGTCAATGGAGTTATCGGCATTGACCGTAGATTTCTTCCACCATCTACATATGCTGGTAAGTTTCTAAATAAATTATTTTTTCTATGTGGCTTCACGCAGAAGTTTTTATAAAGGGTAACTACTCAATAATGGTAGGAGTGATGTGCACAAGTGTTTTTGTATTCAGAGTGTGACAAAACCTACGTCTGAAATATGTCAGTTTTGCATAGCTATGCTGTATGCTGCCTGGTCAAATCTGTCATGCCGCTGAAATATTAATGATCTTCATAAAGAAATTTTGGTTCCAACTGTGGTGATTGTGATTCTGTTAAGTTTTCTGCAAGATAACTTTTTACTCAGTGGATGTATCCTGTGTATTGAGGGGTTCCTGTGGGGCAGTTTGTCATATTTCAACCAGATCAAGCAATTAATAGCATTTCTATTTCTGTGTTAATAGGCTAACCTCTACTTCCCTACATGAAAATCTTTAATAGGGAAATGCAATTAAGTGTTGTTATAGTTACCAGTGTTCCCCTCAGGATTTTCTGGTAGAGTGGTGTTTGATTTGCATAACAATTAATGTAATTGTTATGGTAATGACTTTCTATTATTTACCAACAATTAAAGAGTGGTGGCCACCACTCTATAATTGCTTTATGTTTTATCTCTTTCACACTTTGCTTAGGAAAACTTTACACTGGTCTCTTTCACACTCAAACGCAAATATTAGGGGTCTACAAATACTTAAAAATCAAAATGGTCATCATTCTTCGTTGAAAACTGTGTAAGACAGAAATTGAATCACCAAAATAGTAGATGTCAAAATGAATCCTCACAAGTTGCAAATCAAGAGAGAATTGTTAGATTTTGAAAGTCTTAACTCTTTGAGCGCTGTAATTATCCCCCAAAAAATATCAGGCAACATTTTACCAATTTTTAGCTCATATTTGGTTTTATATATAAATACCAAAAAGAGCTTATATGATGAGTCTAAATGTCTGTATGTTTGTGGGTATGTGCGGATGTATGTCCGTCACACACAAAGGCTCCCATACCGCCAAAGCTACCGTCTCAGTATTTGGTGTACAGGTAGATGTAGGGGTTGAGATGTGAATTTGTTCAAATGAACACATCAGTGTCAAAAATGTGCAAATGAGGTAAGAAAAAGCGAAATTCTGAAACAGGCTTGAAACAGGCTTACTCCACTGACTTGAGTCATTTCCTGTCATTGTCATTGAACTGTTACATATTAACAGACCTGGTCAAACCATAGACAGTAGAGAGGAGGAAGACCGTCTATGGTCAAACTAAGGCAGTAAGGGGGCTAGCTGCCTTTCTGCTATGCATGTTGCTAAAGTTGACCTCCAGTACCTAAAGTTTCAGACCTTAATTACTTTTGTCATTCTTGTTTTTTCTGGTTTAAATATTTCTTGTTGTTTTTCTGGTTGTACTGTGCAGAAATCATTGTCATAACATCAACGTAGAATTTTCCTGCACTGAACAGATAGAAACAACATTTATTGTTGATCTTTGGTACCCATACTGGTATGTACCAATTCTGATCAAATTTGAGCGACACCGTATAATTGCGGTATTTTTATGAATTTTTCTGTAATTTTTCCAACTTTTTGGACCAAACGGACATAAATTTTCATAGGCTACACTTATTAGTCCCCACGGACACCGTCCGGGGGGACTTATAGGTTTGGTCATGTCCGTGCGTCCGTCCGTGCGTCCGTGTGTGCGTGCGTCCGTCCGTTCACGCAGATATCTCAGAGACGCCTATAGCGATTTCGTTCAAACTTGGTACAAGGATAGTACCCTACCTCATACAGATGCACGTCGATTTGTTTCACAATGCGATCAAATTTGGCCGTGTTAGAGGACTTTTTAGTTTTCACCTCCATAGACTCCCATGTATAAGGCAGTCCATAGACTCCCATGTATAAGGCAGTCCAAAGACTCCCATGTATAAGGAAGTCCATAGACTCCCATGTATAATGCAGTCCATAGACTCCCATGTATAAGGCAGTCCATAGACTCCCATGTATAAGGCCAAGAAAAATAAAAATTTAGTTTCTCATCGTATTCATATTGCAAAAAGGATGCAGTGACACAGTTTTTAGTCCCCACAGATACAGTCCAGGGGACTTATAGATTGGGTTATGTCCATCCATGAGTCCATCCGTTCACACAGATATCTCAGACACTTTGACAAAATGTCACGTGACCTTGTTGACCTTTGACCTCAAATATACATATTTGTGCATAACTCAGTAACCACAAGTTCTACACCCTTCATATATGGTATGATGGGACAGCTTATGACGCCACATATTGTACCTCATTAATTATGTGCATATCTAATTTTGAGCGAGCCAGTAGAGCTAGAGGTCTGATTTTTGGTATATAGGGATAACTTAGCAATACAGTTTTTTTGACAAAAAGTCACGTGACGTCGGTGACCTTTGTCCTCAAATATACATATTTGTCCATAACTCAGTAACCAGAAGTGCCACACCCTTCATATTTGTTATGATGGGACACCTTATGATGCCACATATTGTACCTCATTAATTATGTGCATATCTAATTTTGAGCGAGCCAATAGAGCTAGAGGTCTGATTTTTGGTATATAGGGATAACTTAGCAATACAATTTTTTTGACAAAATGTCACGTGACGTCGGTGACCTTTGACCTCAAATATACATATTTGTGCATAACTCAGTAACCACAAGTGCTACACCCTTCATATTTGGTATGATGGGACACCTTATGACGCCACATATTGTACCTCATTAATTATGCGCATTTCTAAATTTGAGCTAGCCAATAGAGCTACAGGTCTGATTTTTGATATATAGGGATAACTTAGCAATACAATTTTTTTTGACAAAATGTCATGTGACCTCAATGACCTTTGACCTTAAATATACATATTTGTGCATAAATCAGTAACCACAAGTGCTACATCGGTGACCTTTGTCCTCAAATATACATATTTGTCCATAACTCAGTAACCAGAAGTGCCACACCCTTCATATTTGTTATGATGGGACACCTTATGACGCCTTATATTGAACCTCATTAATTATGCACATATCTAATTTTGAGCGAGCCAATAGAGCTAGATGTCTGATTTTTGGTATATAGGGATAACTTATCAAGACAATTTTTTTTACAAAATGTCACGTGACTTTGGTGACCTTTGACCTCAAATATACATATTTGTCCATTACGCAGGAACCACAAGTGGTACACCCTTCATATTTGGTATGATGGGACACCTTATGACGCCACATATTGTACCTCATTAATTATGTGCATATCTAATTTTGAGCAAGCCAATAGAGCTACATGCAGGGCTCGACGTAAGGTCAAATCATCCACTAGCCCGAAGGACTAGTAGCAGTTCATTTTTAGTAGTCCTAAATGAAATCTACTAGTCCTGCTCAAGCAAAGCCAAATGTTGCTCTCATGTTGTAAAGAGGTGTATATATGACCATTCTCATATTTTTTGTCGCAAAGGTTTTTAAACCCAATAACTAACTTTCATGCAAGACTAGCACATTTGCTTACTGCAAAATGTTTAACTTTGAATCATATATAAACCACAAAAATAACCTGAATGAAATGTCCTGTGTAGGAGGAGAGGTCATGAAAATAGGCTATTGCCATCAAGAATAAAATCAGAGGTAGGGATGAATTTGTTGGCAAATCCTTCATAGCTCAGGTAGTGCGCCATTAATTTGCAAAGAACATGTTTGTTCATGCTGGGGACAGATTTGTTTCTCCAGAACTGAAATTCATACAGCCATTCACAAAGTCCCTGTGGAGTGCCTTCATATTTTGACATATATCACATTTTAAAATGACCAGCTTGTGGGGAGGACCTCTCATTTGTAATAATGGTTTGTGAAAAATTTTGTTTTAATAGTAAAAATGTTGCATTTTACCATTTCATGTGCTTGTGTCTTTTATGAGTTTTTGCCAGTTACTGGTAACAAAATGTGATTAGCACAAAAATAACCAATGACTCCCAGAAGTGATTGGATACAACAGTTTGATACACCCATTTCATACGTTGTTTATTCACTACTGTTTTAAGGGTCACTTCACTATTATTGCCCCAATAATTTACACTTTTCCACTAAAATGGCAAAACAATAAGTTGCTAGCACCAAGTTATTATCTGTGAGGAATTCCCTCACCTGTACAAGCAGTAGCAACTTGCCATAGCACTGTTTTGGCAAGCTAGATGGCTCTTTTTAAGATCAGCTTCAATTAAGCTAGGGGGTCTTGACTATATATGGAGGTCAGCATGTGGAGGCATTCTAAAGCAGGGTCAAGCTGGCTACGAACTATCGGAGGTGTTGTTTGGGAATGCCCCTTAAGAAATCTTGAGAAAAATCTTCTTTGAAAGGCAAGGATACAGTGTTTGAACGAAATTGTGGGGTTGCTCATGTTTTTAGGCGAAGTGATGAGCTTCAAGCAAACCAAAATACACGACGTGCAGACAATTCCGTTTGATGCTCAGCATTGAGCCATGTTTCCCGGGGCCATGTTACTGGCATGTACAGTACAATTTGATTCTCCGTAGCAGGTAAACTGTTTCATTTTAAGTTGGTGATCAATAAAGTTTGCTTCACTGTTTCACTGTCCAATTTGTTTGGGTAAAAGTTAGTTTATTTTTATATAAAATGATCGAGGCTTGGTTCATTCTTATCGAATGAGTGGCCCGGCGTCCCATTAGTTTTGTAGCGATAAACTTTCCTGGACAGCTACAGAACTTGAAAATTGCACTAGTCCGCAGGACTACCTCCGAAGACATTTTTACTAGTCCTCTTGAAAATTTACTAGCCTCGGGCTAGTGGGCTAGCGCTTATGTCGAGCCCTGTACATGTATGATTTTTGGTATATAGGGATAGACTATAGGAGAGAAATTATTTGACAAAATGTCATGTGACCTCGATAACCTTTTACCTAGAATACACGATTATGTCAATAAATAAGTAACCACAAGTGCTATGTCCTTTATATTTAGTAGGACGGGAGACCTTATGACAATACATGCTCTACCTCATTAATTATGCACATATATAATTGTGGGCAAGCCAATAGAGCTTTAGGTCTGAATTTTGGCATATATGGATTAATTAGCAATACAATTTTTTTTTCAAAATGTCACGTGACCTTTATGACCTTTGACTTGATTATGCATATATATGCATACTGTGAATTGCTTTGAAGCATTGGCATTAGACGAACTAGACATATTGTCTAAATCGAGGTGTTGCCAACACTGTCAGGTGCAATTAAAAGCTAAGCGGTAACATGAGTCGATCATAAAAAATCAACTCTGCAAAAGTTGAAACATTGTTTAGCAGGAGGTCAGACGTAGTCTAAACAAAACCACCACATATGTCTAAGCACTGTCCAAGTCTTATCACTTGCTTTCAGGTGTAGTTGTTTTGACTACATCTGACCTGCTGCAAGACAATGTTTCAACTTTGGCAGAGTTGATTTCTCTGTGGTCGACTGGAATTACTGCTCAGCTGATAATTACACCTGACAGTATTGGCAACACCTCAATTTAGACTATGTGTCTAGTTCGTCTAATGCCAATGCTCTAAAGCAATTCACAGTAACTCAGTAACCACAAGTTCTTTACGCTTCAATTTTGATAGGATAATAGACCTTAAGATGTCACATCTTGTAACTCATTTATTATGCCACTATGTATTTCTTGGCTGGCCAATACAGCTATAGGTCTGATCTTTTTTCCCGATTTAGAACCATAACTTAGACATGCCTCTTGTTTCAAATTGGGAACAATGACATAGACCTATGTGTCCATAGATCTGAACATATACACTACAGTGATATTTCTTAATGACCACATTTCCCTGCCCCATCAAGACTAATACTCCTATTACAAGTGGGGACTATGTCATTGTCAATGACTTGTTGATAAAAATTCTGGTAAAAATCTTAAAAAAATTGAGTAGATCTGAAAGAAATTGTTGGCATTTTATTTTATACAGGCAACAAAAATCGACTTAGGCATTCAAAATGTTAAAAACCTGTCCTTGAATAGACTAGTGCAAGTCATACAGCAGCAAATAGTTTGCCTAATGGTTGGAGTACTTTTATTGTATTTGCTGAGGGGGGTACATTATTTGTGAGGGAGATAAAATGTCAAACACAGTTTGTAAATACTTGGGGCCCTTAAAGAATAGGGCAGAGTGACCCATGGAGTAAAAACTAGACCTGTCTGATCTTTAGTAAATTTTTAATTCTGCATATAAAAGTGTATAGAAAATGACCATTAACCCCACAAAAGACTTTTCATTTATTATTGATATGGAGTTTAAATATTAGTTTATTTACGACCGGAATTGATATTATTTCTACTATCTCACCAGAAACTAAAGATAAACCTGTATTTGCATTTGGGAATAAAGTTTGTTGACCTGTTCCAGTGGAAAAAATATGAGTTTAAAGACATGGAGAGGTGTCTAACAAAGAACAGACTTTTTCCGTAATAAAAAACAACAGACTGTGGTTGTTAACATCTGTAGACATGTTCATCTACAAGGACACAGTCCCATACAGAGGGAAAGGGTGGAGATTTTTTTCATGATTTTTCACTGTCATAAATATTTAACATGTAACGGTCAGTGCACCAAGATAATAGGTACGACCTGCTGGGCACAAAGTCCACAAAGCTGGCAGTGTCTGCTGCTATATAAGAGAAGTATTTACAGTAATAGAGGAAAAGTGAAGTGAAAAATATTTCAGTGTAAACCTTTCCAAATTTTACCTCTACTTATTAAAGTGTCCATGATCATTCAAAATTCAAAATTCTTCTTTATTCAGATTGTAAAAGTTTTAATTGTCAAAGTTTTACAATAGATTTTACTTATTATGCACCAGACCATTTATTCTAAGCTTTTCATAATGTCTCTTGGGGGTTTGATCAATTGTGTCTTTCTAACTATCAGTGAATTTTGAAATGCAAAATGGAAGTATGATATGACATGAGGTGTATTTTAGCTGATAAACAGTTTCAGAATCAGAATTATGCATACAACATAACATCTGTTGGCCCTGAGATTTTCATAGTTGCATCAGTGGCCTGCAAAATATTTATTTAGATTAAACCCTTTGCTTCAGGATTTCATATTGTGAAATATGAAATGTAATGTCTCAATAGCAATATGTTTATAGTAATCATTTCATATTTCATATTGTGAAATATGAAATGTAATGTCTCAATAGCAATATGTTTATAGTAATCATTTCAATGCTGCAGCGCCATTCATGAGTTTTTATTCACTAGGCAAGTTACAGAAAGGTCAATTATATCGCTAAATACATGATCTCCTCTTATGAAATTATTATGCCTGAAGGATGCAGCTCATATGGAACAATCAGCATATTATATTAAAAGCTGGATCGTTGCTCAGTTCAAAAAGGCAATGAAATGTCAAGGTTGAAGTACAAAATGTAACAATCCTTTCTATAATGAGCTGTCAGTTTCATCTGCATATGTCTGTAGTCGTATATTGATTACAAAATGCAGCCATTCGATTGGTCGGAGACACCAAAATAACAATGTCGTATATTTGCGATCGGGAATACATATGAGCTCTTAGTGAGAAAAATATATCTTTTTGAACATTTCACGCTAGAATTTCAATATGAATTGGTCAAAATTTCGTGATATACAGTAACCTGTCTTAGGGGTGGTTTATTGCTGAAGTATACCATAGCTGGGTGTGGTTTATTTTTGAATTGTGCTTCAGGTCACAAGTCAGTACGGTAGCTTTGTTTTTGTGCAATGGGCATATCAGAATGGGCTCCCTACTTTCCCCTCATACAAACAGTATGGGACATACAATACAATTTCCATAGCTTAACCCCTACCTCTACCTCACTCCAATGTAAAACAGTATATGACGTACAATACATGTATATCTTAACCCCTACCTCTGCTACACTGCAATATAGGACAACCCCTGCAATGTAAAAACAGTATGGGATGTACAATACAATTTGTATTACTTAGCCCCTACCTCTGCCACACTCACACGTAGGACAACCCCTACAATGTAATGAATTTCTCGCTGTTGGGCTTGCACAAGACTCATTTGTATGTCAGAGTTTATGATTCCTTGTGTATGAGAAGAAGTTTTGAGCTAGTAAATGATATCTTGGTTCTCTTGTACATTACAAATACAAGTTTCCATCTTGTCATACCATAGCTAAGCCACAATATCAGGGAACATCCATTGCAATCTTCCTCTATCCATTACGTATTTTTTTCCATACTTGAACAAGAATACTGTACTTATAAAAGGCTAATGTATTAATCGTACAGCTAAAAGGTCCATACGCTTCTTGAAAGTTCTTGAATTTTAAAGTCTCCTGGAAAGGTCCTTGAAATTAACTCGTGGAAAGTCCTGGAAAATTGATAATCCACCCACAATTTTCAAAACTGACAAGGTTATGAGTTGTGATATTGTAAACTAATATGTAAAATTAGATATAAAAATGATAAATTGTAAAAATGATGTCTTGAAAATGGTATTTTGGACCTCAAAATGTCCTTGAAAATTGCTGAAAGAGTCTATGAAAGTCCTTGAACTTTGAGTGACTCGGGTATACTGATGCTGGAGCTACAAGTGATGGAGCTTCGCTCAGAGCTTACTAAATGCTAAATTAGAAATACCAGTGTTTGAGTATAATACTGTAAGCCAATGATATGAAGATACAAAGTGTTGTTGCGATGAAATTCTTTGCATGTCAACTGAGTGCTTCAGAAGAATTATACTTTTTTAGCACAAGATAGTTACACTTGTGCAGACATGAAAACTTAAGTCCTTCAAATAATTTTTTTAAAATTTCCATTACAGCTATGGGCCAATATCTTCCTGAGTATGGCTAGCTTAGTCATCTGTATGCAGCTGAGATTCCTGTACAATGAAATTCAACGGAGAATCAAGAGACATAGAAATTACAGAAGAGTTGTCAATAATATGGAAGCCAGGTAACATATCAATCTACTTCTGGATGTAGTGTAAATTTCTACCTTCCTTGCATGGAACTAGATTCGTTCAATTTTTGGCTGCAAGTCTATTCATAGACAATGAGCTTTCCGATAAAATAACAGAGTAGCTTTCAGTTCCATTCGTCATCCTCCAGTGGTACATGTCATTGAGGTGAATCCTAGGGTGTCCTTTTACTGAAGGGGTGTTCAAGCTACAGGTTGAAGTGTTGAAAAATGATTTCAAGTGTTTGGATGTCACTGAAGAGTGATTTTGAGTGTTTGAAGAGCATATGAGCCATTTCAAAAATACGCCTGGCCTTGCTTTTGTCAATGTGTTGGATGATGTAGTGAGCTGATCCTGTATTTAGTACCGACTACGCGCTTTTTGTTTGTGCTGTTTGTATGTGTGGTGTGGCGCCAAATGCTATGGCTGTCAGGTATGTAATACATTGGCCATGTCTCAGCTTGAGGAGCTAAGGTTGATACGTCATAAAGGGTAATCCAAGGGTATCTGTGGAAGTGTTCAAACTACTGGTTGGAGTGATAGTGAATGATTTGTGGTGTGTGGAGGGCACTTTAGCTGTTTCAAAAATATGCCAGACCTTGTTTCTAGTTTCATCAGGTGTAGCTTTTGTATTGTACATGTGGTTGCAGACATTTTCTGATAAATTCTGTCATTTTGTTCCATAGATTTGCTTCTGCCACAGCAGAGGAACTGGCAGCCAATGATGATGACTGTGCTATTTGCTGGGATAGAATGTCGTCAGCCAGGAAACTTCCATGTGGTCACCTCTTCCACAAGTAAGTAACAAACATGAAGGGATCTCTTACGGTACTGTTTCTGTCAAGTTCTTTACTGCAAACATACGCAATTTTCACCCTTCTCAAAGCATGGTAATGTGTGCAGTGGTTTTGAATGTTTCAGAGTTGGTGTGACTTTTTGTTATGTGTGTGAAAACTAACTCTTCTTCATCTTTTCATCTTCTGTTGTCTGTTCAAAATGAACACTGTCAAACTTCTGAACTGCCTATGTGTCATTATATGTAAATACAGCAACAGACAGAGTGAAAATGAGTTGGTATTCATTGAATGTATGTCGGTTCTCTTGTATGAAAGCAAAGATGCCCTATCTAGTGCTATGTCTGACTTTTCAGATTTTTTCAACTCAGCAACTTTATCAGTACTTTGAAATTGTACTCCGCCCCATATTGTACATCTTGTAAAATTTTCCTCAGACAAAGTTACTCTAAGTCACTCAACATGAGTCCATCAGTGAGTCTGAATGGCTTTAAGTGCATGTTGCTATGAGCTTTAATTTCTACGTTCATTGTAACACAAACATGACATCTATTTCTACAGGGTAACTCCTTATTTTCCCAATTCTTTTCCACAGCTCTTGTCTGAGGTCCTGGTTGGAACATGACACATCCTGTCCTACATGCCGTAAATCTCTCAATGTAACACCGGGACGCACTGTCCCCGACTCAGAGGATGAGACCGAGAGACAGCCCCCTCCAGGACAACGAGTTGACCTGGCACGTGTCTTGCAAGCCCAAAGAATGGCACCACCTCCAGGTGGAAGAGTCAACAGAAGGAACCATTTCTTCCATTTTGATGGTGAGTGTTTCCTTACCAAATACTCCTCAACCCTAGTACATCTAGTACATCCCTTGTAAATAATGGGACTGTTTGCAAATGATGTCATAATTCTCTCATTAATATGTAAAAATAAATCTTTCTCCGTAAATTTAGATTACACTGTTTTGAAATTACACATGCATGAATAACGAAAGCACAACAAAATAGGTGACAGCCAATATTATGAGGAAAATGAAAAAGAGGTTTTAAAGGCTCAGACTGCAAGCTGTAACAACGGCCACACATGCAACATATAGACAAAAATTTAAAAATTGTGCAAATTCCTGGTATGGTAGCAGTGTCTGATATTGCATACATGCAGCTATGTTTGGTATGAAATCAGTCTCTCAAAATTTAAAATTCAATGTGAAGTACAACTTCATTGCTTGAAGCGTGAGAAAAATAAAAGTTTTCAAGAGAAGTATGTTGATGCATGTAGTTCAGTATAAGGTTGATCCCTGTGTATAATTTGATTTTGTGGTATGTTCAATAAATGCTCATGTTTTTTGTAGGTGTTCCTGAAATGCCAAACACAGTGATTCTTGGAACTCAACCAAACTTATTTAAAGTGTATTTACAGCATACTTCAACATGAGAACACTTCAAGTGACATACCTTGCCAAGTTTGTACATTCTCAGAAATTAATCTGTGAAATTGCAAAAATACTGTGTGACTCATGACTTTTGAATCTACCGGCACACATTTTCTCATTTGTGTATGCATTCTTTCACTTTCTCTAGGTTCAAGAATAGCAAGCTGGATGCCCAGCTTTTCAGTTGAAGTGACCCATACTGAGGTATTGGGTCATCGGCCCAGAGCCACAAACTCCCAGCTTGATAACATGGTAAGTTCAAGGGTTTCACAAAAAATTTTGAAATGGGGGTGGTGTCACTTCAACCACGTTTCATGGCCGACGCCATGTTGCGTTACTGCACCCGCTCAATGACCCCTAACCTCCAACCACCCTTTGTATGTTGTATATATGTGTTCCATGCTGTACCTACATTTGTGAGCGACGAGTGTCGAGCCAGCGAACACAAAATTTTCATTGAAACCCCGCAAAAGTGTTGAAAACAAGTAATTCAGCGTTAAGGCTATGGATTATTGTAAACTTTTGCCGATATGCTGTATTTGTTTCCAGCTATTTATTCCTGTAAGCGCCACAATGATTACATGATTTTCAGGTAATAACAGGCAGCCATGATCACCTTACAGCCAACATTATGGCCGGTGGCCAGCTTTTAACAAAACCCTGCTGCATATGGGTACAAGTTTAGCAGGGCTAACAGCCAAGGTGCAATGGTGCACATTACCACAATTGTTGTGGAAAATCAATGCCTGGATAGGATAACTTATGAGGGAAATAAAATTGAATGATAGAATGCCAACATAAAGTTGGAGATAAACTGAGGTTGAACATATGCTACATGAATTACTGGTACATGTTTGTCATTGGAAGTGAGATATGGTACAAGCAGATATATTAGGGTATTTTCAATTACTTCATAACATGTCTTGCCAGGCAAGGCTGGTATTCCAATGCTACAGGAATGAAATAAACTTACACTGGAAGCAGGTATAACTAAGATGATGCTACTCTGTGGGTTTAACACTTTACCTGCCAGACTGTATCACTTCCCCATCTGCCAAGTCAGTAAAAAGCAGTATTGAGCCAAAACCATACTTATTTTCGCCCACTTGGCTTTGTCTGTTATAGCAGCTTTAGTCTGTAAAAATTGATATTTACAGTACCTCTGTCTTCAGGGACCTTCAAATGTTCAAATTTTTGTTAAAATGTAACATGGAACATATTGTATACTTCACTAGTTTTAACCAACTTGACCTGATGGCAACACGTGAACTTGGCAGGATTAGGTGAAAAACCAGCTCGTACACATAGATAGACATTTTCCCCTGAATAATAATTTCAAGCTTATAGATATAAAAGACATATCATCATTTTACACATCATGTACATGTAGTGCAGATGTGTCACAACAAATCTGGGGAACTTTTTTGACTATTCATATAATCATATTCCATTTTCCTTTTGTTTCAGGCTCGCCAAGTCCAAGGTATAATTCCACATGTCCCATTAAATACTATATTAGCAGATCTTCAGATTACAAGATCTGTTGAACTTACTGTTGATAATATCCTTGAAGGCAGAATAGAAATACCACAAGTAAGTCTTCAAATGGTGAATTTGCAAAATGCTATCGGGTCAGTCACAATCAGGGTGCGCCAGATGATTTTCATTTGTTATGGACATATATCTGCTATTCAGACTGATATTATATTGCTTATTTGTTTCTAATAAATAGTAATAGTTGTATCTAACTTGGTCACATAAAGAAATATTGCATATATTGTGCAGGTTTGGTTGTACATCCACAAAAATGCCTTTAAAAACTGTAAAAAGTAGCGTTATGCTGTTTCACTTCAAAATGTACTTAATTTCAAATGTTTTTTGGAACACAGTGTTAAAATTGTGGAATTTTTAGCTTACATATGTTATTGCAGAATACCTAATCTTTCTTTCACAAGTTATTTCATGTGATTATGTGCATCGGAACAGAAACTGTGGTATTTTTACCAAAACTGTAACATCGTTATGTTTTTTCTGTTTTATGACCATAAGTACATATACCTTTAGTTTATATGTAGAAAAATGGGTAAAATATTGTAATATCGAATTTAATTCCAACCTCAACATCCATGGCAAGCATTTTATACACCAAAATTAAATAAAATTGCATATTGTATTGTTTTGTGAATAAATGAAAATGGAGATCGTTGTGGTCGGAATTTCTTGTAGCGTCCGTGACACACTCATATAAGGACAAACAGGAGTTATAAAAGATCTGATGTCACAGGCCTAAGTGTCAATAGGTGCCTACCTTAAATAAACAAATTATATAATTACTGTCCCTTGCATTCACTATTAATATTCCTAAAATATGGAAATGTAGCATCCGTGACGGTGTAGCGTCCGTGACGGTGTTTACTACATTATTAATAATTAATAACTATTTAAAACATTTTAAAGCAGTTAATCCACTGAAAATATAAATACTAGTGTGTATTGTGTGTACATACATGGAGTTGGGTTACAAAATGTCTTCAAGGCATAAAATTGTAAATTTGCACAAAATTGATTTTTTAAAAAGTAATAAAACACTCAAAAAGTTATGTTGAGCCTCAACTGTAACACTTAGATTGGTGTTTTTTAAGAATGCAGTAATTATATTGAATATGTTGTTAGAATTCTAGTGAAAAGAACAATGAATTCTGTGCTGTATATGCATTTATTATTGTGTATTCCATTTCAATTCATTATGTCACGGATGCTACAATAAAATGCAAACATTGTTTTTCAGATTATAAGCCAATCTAAATGTGAAATAACCATCACATTTTATTGTTTTGTTATCACATTTTGAATTTTAAAAAATCAAGGGGGTAAGAAATGACATTTGTGTCAACTCTGTCTCCACCACTTTCACATATTATGAAGGCAGAGAGTACGAACGTAAAGTTGGCGTCATCCTCATCCTCATCCTCATCCTCAGGTGACTGACGCTAAAATGACGCTACTCAGCATCAGCTTCAGCGTCGTATCCAAAGATTGCGGAGGTTACGCTACATGATGATGGATAAATGATAAAATTTGCCCATAACTTAAGAAAATAACAACTCCATTCTTTCTCAACTTTCTTTTGAATCCTAAAACTGGTTCGCAGGTAATATTTTATCGTTAGAATATCTCATATGGACTAGTTTTTTGGAAATGTTCGTAATTTTCAGTCCATGGATCCGCGGATGTGTTTGTTGGTATCCTCTTAACTCTTGCGTTAAGATTTTCCAAAAATTGGTGCAAAAAAGGTATACTTGGTCCGAAATGTGTAAAAATCGCCACCATGAGAAGTGATGTGAAAGCCCTAATTATTCAAAGGACATATAAAACAATTAACTTGTATAACTATGACTTGAAGTCTGAAAAGTCAATATATTAAACATAAAACCTTTGAACTTTAAGGAAATTAAGGGCTAAGAATGTTGCGTTATAACTACAACGTGAGAAACGGATATTGAGAGGAGAGGTAACTAAATATTATGAAATGCAAATCCCACTGTGTTTTAATTAACATTTACAGTGATATGATTGTAAGAGTGACAACATCAATTATGATATTTCAGTGAGTCATTTTGGACAACCTCGTTCATTCGTTGATTTTCCTAGAGTGTTAAACCAGTCACTCATTATCATTTAAACTTTATGAAACATCAGAGACATGCCAAAACTGTACACTTTTACGTACCATAATAACCATGAAAAACATTTTCACACAGACAGGAATTTTTGAGGCAGAAACCCCACCGGTGCAGGTTCATGCAGATGAAGAACCAGGAACATCTGAAGCATCAACAACAGCCAATGAGTCAGAAACTTCTGTGAGTCAACCCAGCACATCCAGCGATACACCACAGTCTCATAATATTGCAGCAAATTTTAGTGATCCCAGTGGCAGTGACACCAGGTGTGTAGTAATCTGTTCTCAATTGTCGACTTTTAAAATCGAAATTGTCTTCACCAAACAATATTCTGACATAAAAAATCCCATACTTCCACATCATGCTTTTAACTATCCTGTGTTTTATGGTGAATTTCATTCATTTCTGCCACAATGAAAATGTAAAATTGTTAAAAAAATTACGGAAAAATTTCACCCAAAAGAAACGTTTTTGGTATACCGGCCATGGGAGTGGAATCAAAGAAATTCTTTTCCACAGTGATGTTAAAACTTTGAAGTTAGGCTCAATATAAGAGACAAAGGGCCAGTAAATGTTATCTGGCATTCCTCCTGAAATGATTTTTGTCCTACTTCCGTAGTAGTGAGACTGAGGGCGCCGCTGCAAGTTCAAGTAGCAATAGAAGTAGCAATATTGGTGGCATTGAAGCACTTAGTGGAAGATTTAGTAAATCTCCATCTGAAAGGGAAGCCATGCTGGCCCAGAGGAAACAAACCCTTCTCCATAAGGCTAAGAGGTAGGTTTACCAAGGGAAAAAATTCTTATGTTATTGTGCCAAACTCCCCATCATATATTTGGTATATGGTCCATCAAGTCCACAAGTTTACTTTCTAGTATACAAGCTTTTCAAGCTACGAAAATTAGTTTAAGGCTAGGAAATGTCAGGATTATATGAACCCTTTTGCACCCTGTTCAGATAAAAATCTCTGCATGGTGTCAAAAGGTTGAACAGTACTAAAATGTAATATTATTTCAGTGGACTATGTATCTTGTATGAATTTATCTATGACGGGCAGGTGACCACTGTCAATAAACCTTTATTCTACACATGCATCCTAGCACAGCTTAGATGAAAAATATTTCCTGTATAAAGGAAAACTCTTTTGTGATTGTGACATTTCCTAGTGGCTTGTAGGGTACAAAAAGATGCCTATACAGAGTAGCAACTATTCTTATGAAAATCATCTGTTTGTCATCAACTAACAACAAATCCATTGATTTCTGCACACAGGAGGTACTCTGCCAAACAGGAACAAGAAACCACAGAGGAAGAAATTGAGGCGGAGAGCATTGCCAGTATACGACACGTAACGCCTCATCACATTGACACACCTGACGACAACAGTGGGAGCAGCGAGTCTGAGAGGGAGAGAAGACGTGCCTTAGCCTTGGAGGCAGCACAGAGAAGACTTGAGCAACAGCAGTATGGCCTTCACTTGCATGAAGATTAAAATGAAGAAAGTGCCTTTACATGCTTCTTATTTGTAAATAATCTGTGCATTTCAATTTGTTTCTTGTCATTAATTTCAAAGCTGTTGCAGACTGTGTGTGAGCCCAGTGAGATGTTTCCTCAAAAAAAATTACTGGGTTACAATGCTCTGAAATGGTTTGAAGCTTGCCTGTGTACTTTAAAGCAACTGTAGCCCACAACAGAATAAGTAAAAGTAAAAGACAGTTGCAAAGTCCCCATGGATTTAGCTCAAAAAACCTAGCTTTGATCAGCCATCATTTATATTCCCAGTTCCAACTCTGTGGTGATTTGTCCTTTAAAGGTATACAGTCACCTGTAATCTAAATATGCCCATATATGGTCAAAGGGGCGTTCCTTGGAATTCAAAATGCCCATGTGAGGGTGCTGTTTTTAAAAAGCGGCCACCCACTTAAAATCTGTGGTTGGTTAGATTTTCTCTTTCCATGGTAACTGTGGCAAAATTGGAACAGGTGACAGTATACCTTTAATTCTATCTAAAAAGTAAATTGAGGTCAAGTTAATTTTATGCTAATTTATGCATGTGTGCTAATTTTGTATTTGAAAACATGAAAAGAGAGGTATAAGCATGGTAAACCAATGATCTAACTTTGTTTTGTAAGAAAGAGAGGATTTTTATCTAAATAGACAGGGACTTAACAACTGTCTTGTACTGATACTTAGTGTTCATGACAACATACAGAACTCTGTAACCTTGTATTGTTTCCAAGGTAAGAGTTTATATGTGCTTCTTGATATGTTGGTATACCTTAATCTGGATATTTCTATGTAGTGGGCGTGCCTTTGCCAGCGTATGTGTTTTTTAGTTTTGATATGTCAGTAGCTGCTAGGAAACTGCAAAATATCAATTACGTTCTGAGAATCCATACATAAATGGACTGAACAAGCATAACTTTGTATTGACATGTAAATCTAACTCCAGATTGATAAATTCACCCAGATTTGAGTATCAGTCACCCATCTGCTGTACACCTGGATGTGCAGGCTGAAGAGAATGAAATAATCAAAGGCACGGAGCATATATACTAAAGGTCATGAAATTGTGGAGATGTCACTTGCAAGAAGAAGCTCACGCATTCATTGCCTTTGAAACGTCTTTAGATGATAATGCTTCAAAACTATGTAGGCTAGATGTGAAAACATTGTAAACCATGACAACAAGAAACATGGTATTTTCTGCACTTTAGAACTTTATATTCTGATTATTCGCAGACCCCTAAAAAAAGAGGTCTATGGATTAATATGTCAAATTTAAACAGATGAAGATTGGGTGTATTACCAGTTCCTGTAAAGGACTAAAAATGTCAACTTATTCACAATTTTTTTTTCAAGAAAGGCACTCCTTCAGCCCAAAACGTGCGATTGCATATTTACAGTGACTCTAGACTTTGTGATCAGGGAGCACGGTAAAATCATGTTACACATAGCCTAAAGTGAATCAGTCAGTGTATTGTGGAATTGCCACACTGTTCTTGTAATTTGCCATTTTAGTACATGGGAAGAATGTAGCAGTATGAAAGCTATGTTTTCTTCTGTGTTGTGAGTAAATTTGACAAACTGTAATAATAGACGCCTTCTGCCAAATGGTGACCAGTAATGAAGTGTTGTCTTCCATTCTGTTTTCATGCTGTCAAAAAAGGAACAATGTGAGTCCAAAAATCAAAATGTATGTCATCCGTGATTTGGAACAAATACTAGTTTAATTACTGTAAAACCCTATAAATTTGACCACTCTATTAACCCTTTTCCTGCCAAGTCCATATCTCACCATCAGGTCAAGATGGTTAAAGTTAATGAAACACAACATATTCCATATAGTGTATTTTAACATAATACTATAAATTTGAAGGCTGTTGAAAACATAAATACTGTAAACTTGATTTTTAGGACTAAAGATGCTATAACAGACCAAGCCAAGCGAGTGAAAATACGTCATGTTTTGGCTCAATACTGCTTTTTACTGACTTGGCTGATGGGGAAGTGATACTGTCTGGCAGGAAAAGGGTTAATTCAACCACCTTATTTTTTTCTCAAAACATAATTCTATTTTACCCCATATCAATTCAGCCACATATGGAAATTTGGACTTTCTCAATCTCTATTAATTCAACCAACCTATCATGACAAACTATTTTGAACATTTTATTTTAGATAAAATACACAGAACAATACAATTTACAGCACAAAATGACTAAGTCAGGACTTCAGGAAAGTCACCTTTATATGTTTCAATCATCCAAGATGGGAAGAATATCACTTATGAATTAAAATTATTTTGGCTTCGTTAATTTTCTAATAATTCAACTATTTAAATCGTAATTATTTTTATCTGGTCGAATTGATAGGGTTTTTATGGAAGTAATGATTTGCTGATGTTTCATATTGAATGCATCAATCTGCTGACTCTATATCATTACATATCATACATAACAATGAAAGACTTAACTTTTGTGTTAATAAGTGTAAATTATGACTAGGGGGTAATTATATCGAGTTTGTTACTAACTCGTCACACATGTACAATTTGTAGTAGAGTCTTTGACTGTAAATATTCATTTTTAACTTGATAATTACGTAATTACAAACATTTACAGAGTGTGTTCAACAATGTTTTGAAAAATGATTTCAGTGTAAAGTGGGAACTGTTTTGGATTTCTGTGACCGTAATAATAATTATTACATGCTGTAAAAGTGACAGAAATCAACATGATGTACTGTAAAATATGAATTTAATATACATGTAGTATTCATTCATATTTCAAAAATGCCACAAAAATAACTTTTTTAAAACCATCTTCTGTTCAAAAAACTCATGTTGTCTTTGACCACATTGGTTACAATTGTTACCATGGTGATATCTCTGTAATTTATTTTAAAGACTCAATAGACTTAATGGGTAACTGAGACGGCTTCTTTCTCGTGTAACGTAGTCTTCAAATTTATTTCTGATATGTAACAACAACGGAGATATATGTTAAAGTAGAAGTCGCCTCGGGGACAGATATTCATGCTTCGTACAGTTCTTTTCTGGTCTACCTGGTGAAGGCTCATTTTAAAGCTCTGGTTTTTGACGCTGTAGTTTTTCAAAAATTAAAAAAAAATATTCCTCCGAGAGTAAACAAAGGAATGGCGGCGATTCGGAATTTCAAATATTTCAAGTATCAAACTTTGCACAGTTTCCCAAGATTTTTATTCTTGATTTGGTAAGAGAATGGTTGAAAGTTTCATAGAGGAAAGTTTGAGTAATAGTTTGTCTTTCACTATTGAGGCGCATACTAACTTATGTACAGGTCTGAAACTTGGTCAAAGTTCTGCAGAATTTGGATTGTTTATATATCAACAGCAGCAGAGGATGAGCTTTCAAAGATTTACACTCCAAAAATTGTTTTTCCATACAGTAAAGTACATTTTAATTTGAATGGAATTTTTTTTGTACCATTGGTATCCTTCTATATCGTTCAAGTTTTGACAAGCAGATTACTAAATATGTTGGAATAATTTACACGTCGTATGACTGAAATCATGACTTGGGAGTGGAACCATACTGAAACGTGCTGGAAATTTGAATTTATTGTTGATCTTTGATAATTTCACCCTGACATCCAAATTTTGATGTGATAATTTTCAGCCAACCGAAGAAAACACTGAGTTCAACCAGATATGTATGAAAGCAAGGGTCAGTAGTGTAGTGAATATAATTCATTACTTGTCGATTGAGTGCATTACTGTCAAATTGTACTTCAACTAGTGTATACTTATGAGCATTTTTCAAGGTTTGATTCTGAGCTCTTAAGGTCGAATGTGCCTCGGGGACACATACTGGAGTGTGGACTCTGAAACGTTTACAAAACCTTTTGGTCTACCTTTTGTAGGGGCTCATTTTGAAGCTCATGAAGCAGCTAAAGATTTCACTCGCTTCTTTTTGTGAAAATTGGAAATTTCACTTTTCCTTACAGATAACAGGGATAGCAGCCATTTTTAATTTCAAGTTTAAGTAAATATTGGGTAATTTCTTTAGCACCAATTTTTGCCAGGTAAATTTTGATTTCAAAAGGAAACGGTTTAAAGGTTCCTCAAGGAAAGTTTGGGCAAAAGTTCATGTCTTTCAATTTTGAGGCGTATACTACTTTAAAACAATACTGCAGTTGTAAATTACAATTTTTTGCAGTTCTACTTGTTGTAGGCATGTGGGTGTTAGTGACCTTTTTGTGACCTTTTGTGACCCATTGGATCTTGGCTCAATCACAAAAGGGCATTCACTCCTACATGCCCATCTCAAATGAAATTGCCATCTTCATTTTAAAAAATCATTTGATATTTTCATATTGAACAGTTTTGTAGGGCCAGGTTGTTTTCCGGTGGATCGCAATATTTCAGTGGTATTTCTTTAATTTATCAACAAAATTACTTTTGAAGTCTTATACATCTAGCTTTCAGTCAAGTCACAATTTCATTAAAACAATTCATGCTCTCCCTTTGATGTTTTTTTTTTTTAACTTTCAATGATAGCAATACTATAGTTTACATATTCACAAACTTTTGTATTGCCCTATCATCCTGACTTTGAAGTGTTTGACCAGAGACATGTCCTTGAAAACAATGAGATTGAACTAAGTTTTCGTATTTAAAGAGGGATGAGTGATAATCAGTTCATTTCTTTCAATTGCTAATATTATTGCCTTCAAACTAGCTGTTGATGGAAGCAGTATTTTATGGCAGTGCAATATTATTCTAAGTTCTGCAGGTTTCTCAAAAAAAAATCCACACAAATCATCCTTCAAAATGCCTTTCAGAATTTATCAGTACTTCCTGTGTAAGTTTCCGACAGGCATACCATTTCAGCCAGAGATATGTTAGTTCGTGCATGTTTTGAATACTCTGGCCATAGAAGGGTGACTGCCTTCAGTGTATCCTCATGCTTGACATTTGTTTTTTAGCTCATATTTGGTTTTGTATATAAATACCAAAAAGAGCTTATATGATGAGTCGGTGGCATCTGTATGTCTGTATGTTTGTGGGTATGTATGTGCGGATGTATGTCCGTCACACACAAAGGCTCCCATACCGCCGAAGCTACAATCTCAGTATTTGGTGTACAGGTAGATGCAGGGGTTGAGATGTGAATTTGTTCAAATGAACATGTCAGTGTCAAAAATGTGCAAATGAGGTAAGAAAAAGGGAAATCCTGCAAATGTGCATGAGTGATGGCATGCCAGTGACTGAAACAGGCTTGTGTTATTTCCTGTCATTGTTTATGAACTGTTACATATTAAAAGACCTGCTCAAACCATAGACAGTAGAGGGGGGGGGGGGGGGGGAGACTGTATATGCTCAAACTGAGAGGGGCTAGCTGTAGTGCTGTGCATGTTGCTAAAGTTGACATCCAGTACCTAAAGTTTCAGACCTTATTTACTTTTGTCATTCTTTTTTTCTGGTTTAAATATTTCTTCCTGTTTTTCTGGTTGTACTGTGCAGAAATCATTGTCATAACATTAACGTAGAATTTTCCTGCACTAAACAGATAGAAACAATATTTATTGTTGATCTTTGGTAACCATACTGGTATATACCAATTCTGATCAAATTTGAGCGACACCGTATAATTGTGGTATTTTTTTTAATAACGCTCAAAATATGAAATAAAAGTGGAATTATTTGTACATGTATCGTGGGAATCTGTATGTCTTCCTTGAGCACTCACATTGCCGTTGAAGTATTCATTGTTATTATAGATATTGGTGCATTTGCAAGGTACCATGCTCATACTCTGGCCAGTAATGAAAAGCAGTTTATTTGTAAGTTGGCACTGGTCATGGGCAAATTTGGAGCACAGCAAGGTTTTACGAAAAAGAGCTGAATGGCACATGATAGAAATTTCCTTCAAATCTACAGTGTTTACTTTGTTAAACAGATTCCTGTGTTTGGAGAAGCTTTATTTCCAATGAAAATTATGGACTTGCAGAGCCCAATCATCAATCGATCAATCTACGCTCCCCCAAGAGCATAGAGAATGCCCTTAAGCGATGAATCTTTCAGTCTATCTTCACTTCACAAAGTATATTTACTGCCTCACATTAAAGGTGCTCCAGCAACAGTGCAGACAAGCAAAGGTTGTCCTATGCATACAGAACTGAAAGGTGACATATACCTAAATACTTTTCATCAAAACCTTTATAATGAGTGTCATCCAAAGACAACATAAAGATGGGAAATCCATTGTTTCTCTAAGGATGTGGGGGGGGGGGACCATGTCATACTACTTTTGTGGGCCTAGTCCCTCCCACTGTAACAACACCCTATCATGCCATTTCATGATCATAATTGTATGTGCACTTGCTGGTCTATAGACTAAAAACAATACTTTAGTACGTTCTTTGATTTGGCAAGTCTCTCATGGACAGTCCTTAGAAACATTTCCTTCTTCCAGTCTTCTGGCATTTAGATGTTATTAAATCGCGTTTTTGTACTTCTGTATATCATTTTGTTTGGGGAACAATCATCAGTAAACCTTTCACAGGTACTATTCTGAGCTCTTAGCAGTAGTGGGTTTATTTGGTTTATGGGTCTGATGAAAATAATTTCTACAAAAGTAAGTTGCAGATTTCAAAGTCCCAATCAACTGCCTAAACGACACTTCTGGTAATGGTGAACATGTACACTGTCCCCTGGTAGAAACACATGATATAGCATCTACATGCAATTTTTTACCATTAGATTGATTCGTACACAAATATAGATCACTATTTGCAGAGGGAAAGCCGCCTTTGTAGGCTGCTGCCTGGTCCACGCTCAGTCTTCTTTACCTATCCTCATTTGCTGCACATCCAAGTTGCATACACCAATGTGCCTTCCACTATCGTAGTGCAGCCCTCAGAGCAAACTGGACATGCGCACCAAATCTGCCTTTACCAGTTTGCCATTCGAAAAGCTGAAGTACAAGCAGTATGGTACAAGATGGACTGAAATGCATAGCCAATTGGAGCTGTGAGATGGAGTGTTATTTTAGGCTGTATATTACCTGTTGGCAACACTGTCTTTCAACTAGGACTGATGAACTGCAATGTATGTATGAAAGTGGCATAGTATGTGAAGGAATGGAATGCTTTGCAAAGTGTCAGAGTTGTCATACTTGGTGGCCATGGTAAGGTGGCACTATGGTAAATAGACACAGACAAGACGTATTCCGTTTCTGTTTTAATAGCGTGTAACTTTTGTAATATAAAATTCAAAATACATCTTTCATTTGATCATAATTCTTTTCCAGTAAAAGTGTTTCTGTGTTTTTGTCTTCCTTCTTTCATGGAAATCCATTTCATAGTCTGCATCCTGAGGAGAAATGCACAAATCTGAATAAGTAACCATACAACACAATATTTAAGATTGCAAGCATTGATACAATTAGATAGATAGATAGTCAGAGAGGGAGGTCAGATAGTCAGAGAGGGAGGTCTTCCACTCCACTGTCTATACTGCAAGTCAAAGTTGGTACACATGCTCAACAGCAGTCCCTCCATAGTGTGACTCAACACTCCAGTGTCATCCCTTCCGCTCACTAGGTCTCCCATTACAATGCTCATTCCACTAGTTGGTGTTAACTTGAAGTAAATGTGCACTTTTACTTTTGTTCGTCATTCCTTTACTAATTAGGAACTGACGACAAATTCTAATTACTACATATAAAACACAAAATTTTCCATGCTTGCTACCTTGACTACGAATGACCCCCTAGGTTAGCCATAATAATTCTCTGTCACAGAGATTACCAAAATGCTTGTGGAGCAATTGAAGATATTTGCTTGGTAAGTCCTTTTACAAACTTCCAATTTACTCTGCAATAATTTCACAACACTTGCATTTTTCCAACTTTTGGAGGAGTTTAGGCTAGTTTTAGGTTTAGCACACTTAAAAAGTGTTGTATATCCTACCCTATAAAAAAATTTTAGGTGGCTGCCTTAATTAAGGAAGTCTTTCCACAAAGAAGAACACAAATATAATAATCTAACCTTTTCTTTGTACTGTTACTGGTTCAACCTATGAAGTTCATAACGACAAGATGAAGTATGACACTGGCAAAAATGAAATCTGCAAAGGCGCGCTCTGGTGACAGGTTATAAAACTGTGATTTGTTGGCTGGATTGACTTGAACTCGTAAGCACACTGAAATATAAAACAAATGAAACAATTGTCTCTTGTGTGGTGATAAGTATGCACATATTAATGATGAACATGCTTTAATCTACACATCAGGTTTTTTTTACTTGCATTATTAGAGGGTGGATCTCGCAAATATGATTCAAACCTTATTGTATAAATGTAGAGTATTTGTGGCGTGACACTTCAAACTGTGCAAACGTATCTTACCTCCAATTCCAAATGAACAGAAATCCCCCACCCGGGAACACCCCTAAATAGTAAAACTGTAATAATTGAATGTTGAAATTACGTTATTCAAACAAAATCATGCACTGTAATATCAAACTGTCTTGCAAAAATTATTGATAAGTATTTGTGACACGTTTAAAAGTATTTATCAATTTGCATTATGATACAACACTCAGTACTACAAGAAGGAAATGTATTGAACTGGCTGCCGTACGCCAGATCCGAACTTCTCAGGATGATAACAATGAAGCGCCACCAACATACCATATGTGACCTCAAATGAATGACGACCGACAGTCGCAAAGTATCGATAAAATCACCAGGGCAGGTATGAAATTAAGGTACTAACATACATTAGATACGAATGAAGGAATGCAAGTTCTAAATTGTCTTACCTGCAAGAACGAAAGATCCTACACATGAAATGAACCCCGACAAAAATGAGTTGAATGGGAATGTTCCAACCAGTCCACAGTACACAAATTGGACAATTCCTGTTAGCATGATATATGTGAGGTATGCATCTATGATTTTCAACTTCTGTGGAGTGTTCTTTTGGTATTCGTCGTAGAATTTGGCCAATACTGTCAAAATATTCGCAGACATCGTGTTATTTTTGTGAGTCTCCTTCACACAGGTGATGTGGCGAAGATGGCTGAAACGAAAAGGAAGTAGAAAGGGATGATGGGTGGTACACATCCTCGTTCCAAACTAATCACTAATGGAAAAAAATAATCGGGATATTTCTCGCATCCGGCAGTTTCGAAAATCACACATTGATGAATTTTATAAACATTTAAGACAGGACTAAGTCTCAATAACAAATGCCTTATATCTACGAAGATTATTATGATATCATATACGTAACGAAAATTTGACTTTTGTTCTGGGGCAAAGGTTAAGTAGCAGACGTTTGCAACATCTTCGTCGACTGCGATTGTGAAAAGAACTGGTAAGCTTTAAATGAACTGAAAAAAGTCTGAAATACCAATGGTTTGGAGCGGTTTAAACAGTTTTGACTGCTTGATTTACTATAAAGTTGTCCTTGCTGCAGGACAGTAGCTCGAGGTTTTGCCTGGCGTGTGTTGGACGGTAAAACATACTGTACGGCATCTGCAGCAAGCAAGGCCTTGGTTTATTCATGGAGGTACTACCTCCATGGTTTATTGGACCCCATGCCAATTGGACCCAAGTCAATTGGACCCCTTGACTCGATGCTATATATTTCTTGGTTGACATTCTTGTAGTCGGCGTTAATTGTGGAAATCTTTGACATTTGTCACGGATGTTCTCTATTTCAGACATTCTCTACAAAATAATTTTTATTATCCGCATTTACTGGTGATAATATGCAAAATTGCAATGTAAACAGTATTATGTATATATGTGCCATGGTATAAATGAACAAAAAATCATGTTTTCCGCAACTGTTCATCAACTTCAATGAATGGTGTGGCTAATGACTTATGCCAATTTTATTCACCGTTCATGTTTTTCTCATTTCTTTTGGGTGGTGTGTTTTGTTTCATTACTTGGTAAAAATTATGACAAAATTGACACTCTGAATGAATTCCCTGTATGTACACTTCAAGTAATGCACATCCCCTTAGGAAACTGCAGTAGTCTATCTGCTGCATGTTCAGTAGGGACAAATGGACCTTCTGTGACACAGGCTACAATCTTCTTCCAGTATCCTTGAAATTGTGTTAGTCATTGTTATGTAACTTGTGTAATCATGTTAGAGGCAAAGACAGATACAGCGACATCTACACAGTGAGTCAGATTACTGTCAAATTTTGGAAAACTGCTGAAAAGTTTGTAAGTTAACCTCAAGTGTCTTTACATCAATTTGCATACATTTCTAAAAGATTATCTAAAAGCATTCACTATTAATTACCCTTTAGGCCATGAAGAAGTATAAATATCCTAATACATTTCCAATGGTGTCTGTTCCGAAATAGTCCAGACAATTTTATGTGTCATAATCACTCTCTTTGATTGTGGATCAATATTACTAAACTTCAAAGGCCAAAAAATAAAACTAGGTATGTTCCTCATCTTAGGTCTCTCAGAACAAAATGACGATTTATTTTATTTAAACATTTTTCACTCACCTGATCTAAGTACCAACAAAGTTAGAAAAAACCCAGAAAGGTTTACATGCGTCAGTACTTTTGGCAAGCAGCAAGATGACATGGACAATTCGCTCACCGTTCATAATCATGGTAAATGCCTGTGGTGCATGCATAGGATCTTATCTATATAAAAAATTTTCAGCCATGTGTAGTTCACTGTCATATTTTTTGTTCAACTTTCTCAAGCAAATTGAAAAACAGTTAACATGGTTTGTATGCATTGACACATGCGAGGATGAGAAAAAAGGCTTTACCTTTTTAATGGCCTCCATTATTGGTCATCTAGGTACTTTACTGTAACTACAGCAAATTTTCAGAAGAATTACTGTCATAATGGAAAATGTGCAATGGGAGATATTCATCACATTTGTTTCCTGTCATTCAATTTGGAAAGCAACCACTGCATTTACTCCTTGGCAAAGAATTACGATTAAAATATCAGGTCTTCCAAGCATTATGAAAAGAGAATAAACTTCATTCAAATCTAATTGACATTTGTAGAAAGATTTCAAACACAGATGAGTCTGGCTTTTGACATATCCTCCCAATGCATTAGATATTTAATTATTTTATAATGATTGAGGTATTTATGATTTAATTTCCAATGTCCCAGAGCTTGATTAAAATTCCAGTGGTATGTAGAACAGCGCCCTCAGTGTCTATTGGTATGCATGCTGTTGTTAAATTGATAAAGACAAAAACAATCAATAATTTATTTCAGTCAACCATCATCTTCAACATTATTAAATTAATGCATATGTGTGACATCAAAGTATTACTTTTATTTGCCTAGACACAGGAAAACAACCTTATCGTAAGCTTATTTGCCTTCTTAGGTGCACATGTAATTTGTTTTCTGTATGAACATATTTCACCTCAATTTGAAGTTGAACTTGTCTTTGAAATTTGACTTGATGACACATACTATGGTCAATTGACAGTCACTTTTATGGCACTTGGTACTCTTAAATTCCATTTATCTATTATTGCAGGTGAGTCATCATGTCTGGTGTGCTAGCTGGTAAAGTGTGCATTGTCACTGGTGCCAGCCGTGGTATCGGAAAAGGTATTGCTCTTCAACTTGCTGAAGCCGGTGCGACTGTATACATCACAGGTCAGTCTGAGTACCATAATGAATTACTGTCATTCATTTACAGAATGAAATTTGTAAAGAAAATTTGTTTAAATGGGTTCTACTTCATGAATAGTCTGTGTTTGTAGGCTGGAATAAGTAACCAGGCTCCTCCGGGTCAATACCTAGGCTTGCTCTTTGGTGACGTCAAATCAATAACATCAGAAGGTATACTGAAAGATTTTGCATTTGAGGGCGCACTTTGACAAATCTATCAATCAAATTGTAGGACAGCAAAATGGTACAGAATTATTTTGCTCATTTCATGAAGTGCGGCTGACTACAATGAGCATTCTATAAGGTCTTTTTGTCAATGTTTTACCTGAGGAAAATATCTGAGGTTTTCACTGTTTGGCATTTCTTGGTTTGGAAGTAGGTATCAACAAAGTCAAAATGCCAATATTTTTCATGATTTGATCCAATGTTTTTTTAATTAATGTTTTTTCTATTCAGTGTTTATTTGCATTCAGACCTTGTATTTAATCTTGATTGACAACACAACTTTCAATTCACCTTGTTATTTCCGTGCAAATTGATTATTTTTGCCTGTGTTGGCATAAACACTAAGATAACAACAATACTCACAATATTACAAACTTCAAAAGAATCATTTAAATCCCATGTTATCAAATTTATAGAAATATTTCTGAACAACGAAGTCAGCTCCTCCAGGTAGCCATGCAGTTACCCTCTTCCATTCATATTAAGTGATAACCCGTTCATAAATGCATTCCATTCATTTATGAACCTACCCCCTCCCCTCAACTTAAACAATACACGGCTTGCAAACAATAATGTAACACTGAATTTTCAAAATGAAATTCACTTGTCGACTTTTTTCACAGAGCAACAAAAAGCACTGCACCTGGCGTTGCATGAGTAGAGTATTTATGCAAGATATTCATGTATGTAGAACAAACACCAAACTAACAAATTAACAGAACAAAATATTTCAAACAATTTGGCAAAGCTCAAAGAAATTATGACTTTTTCCATAAAACATCTGGTCATAGGAGACCTTTTTGCCAGTCATAATCGTAGCAAGATAATGAGTCAAGGAAGAATTTTCTGCAACAAATCATGCATTTCATTTTCTGTAAAGGAAGAGATTAATAGAATTTATTCTTTTTTACCTTTCTACAGGTAGAACACTCGCACCTAAAGATTCTCGCTTAAGAGGGTCATTGCAGGAAACTGCAGAAGAGGTACAATGCTTCACATATCATTTCATCTCCTCCAGTAATAGTTTTATGCGATCTACCGAACTATCTTCGATATATCTGATTTTATCACTTTTGTTCCAGACTTGGCTATTTCATGACTCACTGCATGGCCTTACACCATGGTGTATTTTCGTCTATATACACCTGCTTTATTCAAAACTGCAACAGTCAACCATATTCGCTGAACTCTGTTCGTAATTGCCATTGCCATTCACTTGGAAGCTAAAAATTGCCTGTAACAAAATGATGAACTGTGCATGCCATACACACAGAAGATAATGTAAAAACTACCTCAACTTCTAACATTCAGCATATATTTATTTGATGCCCTTCAAGGTATACTGTCACGTGTTCCAATTTTGCTACAGTTACCATGGAAAAAGAAAATCTAACCAATCACAGATTTTAAGCATGTGGCTGCTTTGTAAAACAGCGCCCTCACATGAGCATTTTGAATACCAAGGAACGCCTCTTTGACCATATATGGGCATATTTAGATTACAGGTGACTGTATACCTTTAACTATATCACCTACTACAGAGGCATAATTGTAATATGCAAAACTAAAGAGTGTACACACTAACTTATGAACGCTTTGGACACTTCTAGAAATATCCTTATGTTAAACTTGAACCAGTACATGTAACATCTTGAGTCGGAGATGTAAAAGTTTAGCTGAGAGCACACCCTGATCAGAAAACTTTTCACTTGTTTCTGCCCTGTGTAGGTCAAACAACGTGGTGGTCAGTGCATTCCAGTTCAGTGCGATCACAGTGACGATGAACAGGTGAAGAAGTTGTTTGACAGGGTCAGCTCTGAACAGAACGGAAGATTGGATGTCCTCGTCAACAATGCCTATTCTGCAGTCACTGTGAGTACAATCTGTGTACCTCCAATTCTTTATGCTCCAGTTTTAACAATGAGTGTCACATCTGAACCACATATGGTACATCTATAGTCTTGTAAAATGCTTATAAGCTAAACACTTCATACTTATATGGCTATTTTCACTGCGAAGCCCCTTTATAGTAAAAGTGATCTTTGCAATATGAGGTTGTGCTTATTGTGTTAATTCAGGCTCTGTCTGGTGATGCAATGGGGAAGAAATTCTGGGAGCTACCTCCAGAATTTTGGGATGAAGTCAATATTGTTGGACTGAGGTAATGCAAATGAAAAGTAAACTTTATTTTCATGATCTACCCATTGTTTATGATCTACCCATTGTAGACTTGATTTGATGCCCCTCTTTGATCAAAATTCAACTGGTATTGCTGTCTCTAAACTCGCTTCTGAAAATCAATATGTGCAAACTAGAAAGATGTTATACAAAAGAAATTCTGATGTCGTTTTACCTTTACCAGTTTGTATATTTGATGCGCCACATAACAGACATTGAACTGTTTAACTTTCATGTAGCTTTTCAATGATTGAATTTACATACCGAGAAACAGAGATGAGAAGACTTTGTATTATACAATTATTCCCTTGAATATGCAAATATACTTTGGTGCAATTCCAGATTGGAAAGTTGTGGGTTCTTCTGCAAGTAAAAGCAATCAGCCACAATCAGTTTAAGTCAGCCTCAGTGGCATTGTCCATTCTTTCTATCTCCAAGTTACATTCCGAGAACAAGTGACAGTGTTTGACCAAGTCACTTTCCTTTCACATATACAGAGGTCATTACATTGCGTCGGTCTATGCAGCCAGAATGATGATACCTGCAAGACAAGGCTTGATTATCAATATCTCCTCCCCTGGTGGCCTGATGTATCTTTTCAATGTAGCCTATGGTGTTGGTAAAGCAGGGGTAAGTACTCCATAATTAAGTGTTGTCAACCACATTTTAACCCTTTAACCCCGTTTCCAACTCTGAAGGTCCAATTTTACCATAGAAAACGATGGGATTGAAAGGATTATGAAAATGGTCAGTAGCTGTATAAACTTTTGATGATGTTTTTTGCAACTTTTGCTTTTATAATGTTAACTGCAGTTTCTTGTCCAAAGCATATTATGTTACACAGTATCCAGCTTGTCACCTCAGCGTTCAGATATGTAGACTACATTATTATTGTTGACAAATTAATTTTTCGTCCGGAATAGAATTCAACCGTAAACAAAAACAGGTGGAACAAGAAACTGCAGCCAACATTTAAAAAATGGTGAAAATAATCATCATATTAGCCTGTTAGGTTGCTGTTTTACTAGTAGTTTTCTTCTCCATTTGTATAGTGATGTTTATGAAATCTCCTCTCTAACTTGCTCTTTTCAAGGTGTATGAAGATGTCTTGTATCCTTTTCTGTTGTTCTGTCAAAATCTGGAATGTGGACAAAGATAGTTTTCATGTTCAGTGTACATTTCAGCAGAAGAATGCTGTTTACAGTTAATACATTCACAGTAGATGAAAACGCCTTTTTTAAATCAACTTTTACCACAGGGAATTGAGTAATCTTGTTGTTGTTGTTGTTGTTGTTGTTATTGTTGTTGTTGTTATGGTGATGATGATGATGATGATGATGATGACGATAATAAAAAATATTAAAAAACAATGTGTCATTCCTTGCTGTTGTTTGTCGATGTTGTAGATAATTGTAAAAGAAAACTGTAATCGTGACAAAAAAAACGACGTAGGGCGCCCAATGTCACTCCCGTCCTATTATACAACCAAGGGTGGAATCAAGATGCCCCTGATCAAGGCTCATCAGCCACCTTCAAGGACCAGAAAAAACACCCCATTCACGAGCGATTGATTGAAATGTGCTATATCATAGGCGCTGAAATTTATCTCACTGACCTAATTTGGGCTTCACTTGAACTACCGACCTGCAAACGAGTGGAAAAACTGCGATTTCCAAGTCGTACCCGGTCAAAATCGATCACATTTGAACTTGCCGGTTGATGGTGATGGCTCTGTCGTCACTGGGCATTTAAATTGACCAATTGGGGGCCCTGTAAAGGCTGCTTCGGCCAGCCGATTGTTTATGTTTCAATGCTCCCTGCTCGTACGCCTACGTGTAACGTTCAAAAGTACGCGAAAAAGTAGAAAAACCTTCATAGTCATGCAGATAAACGGATACTTACCAACTCTTTGTCAGGAAATCTGCCATTTTACGTCAGGATATACTGTCGATAGTTAGAGCGTACACTTTCGGCTGACTCGCAGCGTGTTTGCAAGGTTATATCTGATTGGTCGATTGTCACTATTCACAGCCACTTAGGGAGTCTATTTGTATTTGTTTTCATTATATTGGTAAGATTCAGCCACCCAATTGGATAACAGCTTCGAAATCGCTGCGAGTCGCCCCTACACTTTCGGGTATTTGAATTTCCCCCGTTACAAGTGTAATCAACATCCGGGCTCGTACTTGAGCGAGTGTACATTGTCGTTGTGAATGAGTATCCAGGTGATAGTTTACAGGAAAAGACGGGTTGATTTGTCATTGGTATCCATATAAGTATTATTTTACAAGAATGGAAATTGAATGAAGTTGAGACGGCGAAGTTTAAACTGTAGTGAAATTTTGCGTTGGGACAAGCCTCCTCATGTATTAGTAATGAGAGCTGGCCGAAGCAGCCTTTACAGGGCCCCCAATTGGTCAATTTTCCACTCGTGAAAATGAATTAATGGTCATGACCATTAATTCATTTTCACAATGGTTTCATTTAATTTGTCTAAAACTGGGTTCAAATATATGCATGGTCACCTATTCATTCAGTATCTCTCAACATGTCAAACAATATAAGTAGTATCTTGCATCAAACAAAATTCATGAAAAATGGCCAACTTTGTCCCTTTAAGAAAAAAAAGACACTAAGTTTTAGCACTCTGCAAGTGCATCTTAAAATAGAGGATGCATATGACCTCCATTAACATATTGCATGAACTCATTTCACAGGTTGACAAAATGGCTAATGACTGTGCCCAGGAGCTTCGTCGTCACAGCGTCTCCTTTGTATCACTGTGGCCAGGAGCTGTGAGAACTGAAATTATCCAAGATACCATGCTGAATGCTCCAGAAGCAAAGAGTGGGAGAGTAGCAGCGGTAAGGAGACAGGAGAAGATTTAACTGTATGTTTGTATTGCCCTTGAATGTTGTTAACATTTTAAAATATCTTGCCTGCACATTCACCTTTGCATTCTTAGTAAATCTGAAAAATTACCTGCTGGGCATGCTCAAATTTTTTGTGTGCAAGTTTCCAATTTCAGCGCCCCTGTCACAAATATAGGTTAAACTCACACCAAGAAGTTTGCTTTGCCTATGGACAAAACTAATTTATATTGTAAATCCACATCTGGACATGCTTGTTTAGATATGAGTCAATAAAACTTTTAAAATTTGGGAAAGCAAATGTACTGTTATTTTTGTTGGTGACTCTCTCATCCTGTCACTAGCAATGATGGTATTTTTACCATAAAACTCTGATTATGGTTATGAGGAACGAAGTGGCTGATTTTGGGGGATTTCATTGTCCTGAAGAAATAACGTTCGTTTAAAATTATCAACTCCCGTAAAGTAGATGCATAATATGACAAGAGTCAAATATAACCTCACAGTATTGTGTATTGATATTTACAGTTTGTCAGAGTATCTGTTAACATATCAATACATATCGTTCAAAGAAACAACCAAACTGTAATCTTTTCTGCTGTACCTCCTCTAGGGTTGAACATATGCTTCTGACTGCTGTCAACATGCTCCAAATTTCCTTGCAATGTAACTGACTTCTCAAGCATAGCAACTTGTGTTAAGTATTTTTATTTGAAGACTTATTTTTGTTTTTTCAGCATGCAAATATGTTCAAGCTTGGAGAAACACCAGAGTATTCTGGCAAAGCTGTGGTACATCTAGCATCAGGTAAGTGTGTTGTACTAACTTCAACCGTCTTAGTGTTTTTAAAATCAAAATTTTATTTTTCTTCATAGCATTAACACAGGGATGGCGGCCATTTTTAATTTTGATGTCAGGTGAATCCTGGCAATTTGTTTCACAAGTACCACAGTTTGCATGGCGATTTTGAAAGAGAATGTTTGAAAGATTCCATGAGGAAAATTTTGAGCAAAAGTTTAAGTCGTTCACTTTTTAGGCACATACTAACTTAAAGTCATCTTCAAAGAGAGCTACCGCAGTACTTTACAAAATCATAGATCTGACAGTCAAATATGGAAATGCAAAGAAATTGGCCAATCACAGACAACATTGCAAAGCTACCTACAGTGCTAAGATGTAATCTCATTGCTTGACTTATGAACCTGTATTACAAATTCAAAGATTGATCAAACATAACAATGTTAGGAAATTGGCCAATTACAGACAACCTTGCAAGACCCCTTCAGTTCATCTATCCTAAGCTGTTGTAACGCCAACTTCCATTGGCAAGCAAAGAGGGTCTGATTCAACAAACAAGTCTTTTTTACAACCAGTAGTCTTCTAATATCGAAGTACAGGTACATGCATCCTATTTATAAGATTTGAAACTGGTTCCTGTTGTCCAACCCATTATGCCATGAATGCAGACGCTGATGTGCTCACGTGTTTCTCCTTCAACAGATCCCAAGATAATGAAGAAAACTGGTCGTATTTTAATGGCAAGTGACCTGGCCCGAGAATACGGTTTCAAGGACATTGACGGAAGGGATCCATTTAGCTCCAGATGTGTTAAGGATATCATGGAAGTTAGTGGATACCCTTGGTTGGCAATGCTGATGCCAAGATTCATACGCATTCCACACTGGCTGATGGCTATCACATACAGCAAATTGTAATCTACTACTTAATTTTACAGACTGTTTTTATTTTCTGATATCAGATTTTAAATATCAACTTGCAAGATTATGTTAAAAATATGATAAATATTTTCAATCATGCCAGCCACTTTAAAACCATTTCCAAAATATGCAAACTTATTCATAAAGTGAAAAATATTGTTATGACCGCAACAGGACAACAAGCTAATGTACTAATCTGAGTGTAACTCCCTTCTCATAAGCCCCTCCACTGATTTCAGAGGATTTTTGAAAATGCTGTACTTCTGTGTATAAGCCCCTACCCTAGTTTTACTGCGATTTTGTGTTGCCGAACTAGGGTACAGTGAATTTTGATTGGTCAAATTATTTTATATACATTCATAAACATTTATTACGAATCGGACAATCATATGGTTAAGCTATTTCTACATTTTTGCAACAATCATGGCATGTTTGGAAGGACCCACAAGTCACAGCTTTTGATTTTCCATGTGGTTGATTGGACTTTTAACAAACAATAAGATAGCTATGGATTTCTAGAAGTTGAGATTCACTGCAAGCATGATAGAAGCATGAGAATTTTGGAAAATTGTCACTCAGACATTTTTGGTGAGAAATTTTCCTTTTTCCTGCTAATTCCTAGAATAAATCAGATACCTCAAGTAGTGAATGCTGAGAAAATTTGTTATCAAGGAGGAAGATTGCGAAAATGTAGCCCTAGTCAGTAGACACTAGAGAAATTTAATGTACTGTACATTTATCTTTCGTATTTACAAGAATGAAGCTTCAGTGGTGAATAAAAGTTCATGATTGTCAATATGGAAAAATTTCAATCCCAAAACCTTTTTGGTTTTTTTTAAGTAATTTGAGATGAGCGAGTAATATTGATTCTATTAATTACAAATATATCTTTTGGAGAGTAATGTGTCAGTATTCAGACCGTCAGTTTTCAAGTCACTTGGTTTTGTAGTTCAATGAAAAATTCAATACAGTGTACTGAGACAATATACTAGCAGGATGTTTTTGTTCATCCTGTTGCCGTTTGTAAAATTTCTGAGTACACTTTATGTATATTTTTGATTGTATATGACACGTTCAATAAAGACTGAATACAAAAGACATGGTTACTTTACTGACATTAGTTCAGTGAGTACACTTTATGTATATTTTTGATTGTATATGACACGTTCAATAAAGACTGAATACAAAAGACATGGTTACATAACTGACATTAGTTCAGTCTTGCCAGAGAAAATCAAAGAATTGTTTCCAAGATACCACTGTGCCTGGGCTATATGTTGTTTTTGAAGCAGTTTGAAAATTCAGTGAGATCAACCATATCCACATTTGAAATTTTCTCAGTTCTCAAGGTAATAAATATCTTAACTGGATTTTTGAAAAGTTTGCTCATATCTTGATACACTCCTCAAGAAAACTGCAAACCCTTTGGTTTCATAATCAAGAATAAGAAAACTGGTACCTGGGCAAAGAGATTAGTGAATTAAATGACCTAAACTTTGCCCATATATGAAACCAAAGTTCACTTTACCCTGTCTTATCTCTGTAATTTTGGAATATTAGATTTTGGCTTTTCTCACAAAACAAGATGGTGAATTTGAAAATAGCGTTGATCGAGGTTTCAGGTTTGTTACTAAATACAGCTGCACGTGCGTGACTTGGACAACGCTGCCTGAAATTCGGACAAATTTTGTTGTTGTATGCGCGCCTTTTGTTGTAGCTTGTCGTCAAAACCTTAATTCATATGAATCAGTTTGACTTTTTGTAGCCATTGTAACGCTATCAGGTTATCTTTTCATTGGTTATGCTGAAAATGTAGACAAATATTAATTTTATGCATATTAATGAGAGAAAATGTGATGTCATTTGCAATCAGCGCTATTGATTTCACTGCACCGATTTCAAAAATTGCTACTTGCAAGCAGCAGACCAAAAATTTTCTTGTTAAAGTTTTTAAAGTAAAAAAACTGTTTTAGAGGTCCATGTCACAGTATGTGGTCACATTTTTGTTGATTTATTACAAGAATTATCATGATTATTGGAAACAACTTCCGTTTGTTTGTATCCCATAATGATACCAATTATTTGAACATATCCGGTCTGAAGTGTTTTTTCTTATCAATGCCATGATGGTGCGGATAAGTGTTTCATACTGTCACATTGACTGTCATTGTACCAATAACAGAGACGTTTCGCCAATTTACAAAGTAACCGTACTAATAAGGATTTTAAAAGCTTATTGACATGACTTTCTTGCCATATGACCGTTAAAGCGTACATTTAATCCCAGCACTGCATATTTTTCATTGCTTATCACATGAAGATCTCGTCAATAAAAAGCTGTCGATGTTACTGAAGTGCCTATTATATGGGTGCGTATCATCTGAATGATTAAGGCGAAAACCGGGCACCTTATATCATAGACCCTATGCATTAACGTATATGCGATGATTGGACCTGTAATGTCAATTTCAGACTTACATGATCATCATACAAAATATGTTAATTTGGCATGTTGCAAATAATGTTCCCAAACATGTTGGCATGACCGCTACAATAATTAGCGCCCTCCCAAATATTTCAACCACCATCTTGCAAATTTCTTTGACTGCTGACATTGTATCACCACTTGCATAGAAATTTTAATTGTCTTCAAACCTTACATGGCAAACTGTGAAAGAGCATTAAATATGCAGTTACGTGGTGCGAAAATCCAAAATGTCTTTCACTATGATTGTATAACTTTATCATCAATGTACATAGCATTTTCATCAGCTTCGGTCAAGTCTCTTTCCAGTTCAATGTGCCTAATTTTGAATGTTCATTAAAACTGCACATTATGAATTGGTTGACATGAAAATACAAAATGTCGTTCAAAAATACAGTACAATTCATTACGGGAAGGCTCCATTAAATTAGGAATACCCGACTTCCCTATGAGGATCAATCTCACAGACCTGCCTTTCCTACAATGGCACTACAATATGGCACCAACTGGATTAGATAAACATAACAAGGGAACATTAACACCTTGAGGGATTAAAAGTCTTCTGTTTGTCACCCGAGTTGGTCAGGCAAGGACTCGGGTTTCAGGTACCATACAAGTTAATGCAGTCTTCCCCTAATGTGTCTAAACAAAATCCATAATAAGTTTCATAAACTTTTGTTCAGTCCTTTAAGTCTCATGTCCCTGATTGGGAAAGTTTGTGAAATATGCAAATGAGGAGGTAAATGGTGTAAAAGTGCTAAACAACTTTAATGTGTTACCATAGTATCTTCAATATACACAGCAAGTTTCATCTGCTTTGATAAGGTCAATTCAGAAATCCATCCCTAATTAGGAAAGTTTATTAAATATTCAAATTAGTAATTAGCTGATCTAACATGCTGACCTGATTTTCATGAATGTTATATCAGACGCAGTATCTCCAATGTACACAGGATGTTTCATTAATTTTGATCATCAATCAAGAAATATCCCTAATTAATAAAGTTCATTAAATATGCAAATTAGTAATTAGCTGAAGTGAAAATGACTTTCAATAATATATCAAAGTGTCTTCAATGTATGTAAGAGGTTTCACAAACTTTGACCCAGTAAGTCCTGACATATATCCCTAATTTATGCAAATTAGCAAATATCTTTCATGTTACCCTTTACTGTCTTTCACAGCTGATACATCCTAGTGTGATCAACATTAACAGCAATTCTCATCAAATTTTGTGCTGCCACTCTCGATGTTTATGCGTTTTTTCTAAAATAATTGATTATGCGAATAAACATAAAATATACGAACCACACCTTACAAAATCACATAAATTTTTGCCATACCCAAACAGTATCTATGATATTGGGTAAGCCAATCTTGAGATATTGTGTAACAGAGTACGATGACTGAATAACAATAAACAAGTAATTAAAAATAGAAAAAAGGGGTAAAGAAAATAAACAAAAACAATCAAACGTAAACAAGCAAAAAACAGCTGACAGGTCAATTGTGAGACACAAAATGGTCAAATACAACAAAAGAACAACAAAAACAAGCAAACAAACAAACAAACAAACGACTGACGGATTAATTTGAAACTTCCATGAAACAGACTAGCTTCACCCTGCAAGATCACAGGCGTGATGTTTTCTGGGTAGTTTCTATAAGTGTAGTTTATGCTACGTTCCGACGTTCTCTTCTTATGTACGCGGTGGCCGCTATGTATCGAAACACTCGTAACTGTGGTGCGGTGTTGACCTTGAGACTACTGAGGTCCCCGGATGCAGATATTACAAAAGTTCTGTATCACTTGGGTCATCAGAAGGTCACACGCATTTTAATCCCAACCAGCCGGCCTGCATGTTCATCTTACTGGCTAACCGGCTTGTGGATGTCAGTAACTTTTAGGGGAAATTTTAAAGAGAGGTAAGTGTTTTTATTTATCAGTTTCATTGGAATTACGTAAGTGGACAGGGTATTTCATTCTAATGACACTTCGTGTATGCGGGCACCGCGCGGCGAGGTGCCAGTTCGAGGTTTTTACGTATTTAGGCTCCGTAAAAATTGTATGGATGCTTTAACTTTTTATTTATTACGTCGCGAGATTGCATTTTCTTTCCTAGATATGCGCAGTTATCAAACACTGCAACCCACCTACTGTACCTGAGTCTAAAGACAGTCACAGGCACTCGGCTCGTCGCTACGCAAAGCCACTATGACACAATACTGCGTGATCATTGGGCTTCTCGAAGCGACGAGCCAGACGCCTGTGTAGTACACGCAACACTTTACAGTCGAACCATGCCAAACACCGTCGCTTGTGGTTCACAGTACACGGCTACCTAACCTCCACCCCTCCCTCCAACTAATACTAGAACAAATACTAAGTAAGTAAATTCGCCGAGTACCAAACTACAAGCGACTTTGAACTGAAATACATGTCAACATGTTATATTGTTATCCGTTGGATTGTTGTCAACAGTTAGTTAGATGTGTATACATTACCAGGTGTTGTCATTATTGTTTTCAACATCGTTTCTTCCATGGAGGTAGAAACTTCCTCAGGAAAAAAATAGAAGAGAAATGGAGGAATTTCACAAGATGATAAAAGAGGAGGCCGACAAAATTTTTCCACATCAAAATTCTGTTCACATGACGATTGTTTTGCGTAGTTTTAATAGCATTATGACATACCTCCACATATGCATTCTCTGTCCAACAGGGGCCATTTGGAAAAGATTTTATACAAACATGTTTTGTTGAGGTTCTGATTTTTTGTCAATTATTGGTGACTTTTTATGTTTTTACGGGCCTAGAGTCTCTACAAATAAATAAATGAATTATATATATATATATATATAATATATATATATATATATATATATATATATATATATATATATATATATATATATATGTGTGTGTGTATATATATATATGTGTGTGTGTATATATATATATATATATATATATATATATATATATATATATATATATATATATATATATATATATATATATATATATATCATTCATTTATTTATTTGTAGAGACTCTAGGCCCATATGGTAAAAATTTTATTCACTAAAGTATAGTCCCTAGTGGAACTGTGACACAAATAAGTATGGCGTAGACAGATAGTTTTATGTTTGCTCAGCTCTATGGTACCAATTGATGTAGACTCCCATCGGAAAACAAAATTTACACAAGTGATCAAAATAGTGACAGTAGGCATGCAACATGTTCACACTGTCACCCCTGTAATTTTCAAGTTTTCCTGTACTTCACTGTGACAAGATATCAATTGCTAGGGAGAATTCTCCTAGTCATTTCTATTTGGTTAAATAACTTCCTTTTTTTTTTTAAATATTACAGTGGTCATCATGTCTGGTGTGCTAGCTGGTAAAGTGTGCATTGTCACTGGTGCCAGTCGTGGTGTCGGAAAAGGTATTGCTCTTCAACTTGGCGAAGCTGGTGCTACTGTTTACATCACAGGTCAGTGTAATTTACATGTTTGCCATTAGGTCATCACCATGGCAACTGTCTGAGAAGTGGACAAGTGTTGACACAGTGCTGATGTCAGGCATTTATCAACATTTTTGTTTGCTGCTTACATTTGATGTTTGTAATATTTGTGCAATTTTTACTTCAGTGAATGCTGTTCACTAGTGCCTTTTCCAGTATGAGCACTTTTACTGTTATCACTTAATTTTACGGTAGTTCGCACCTTGAAAGTTAAAGACTTAAACTTTTGCTCAAACTTTCCTCAATGAAACTTTCAATTATTCTCTTGCCAAATCAATAATAAAAATTGGGGTCACTTTGCAAAGTTTGGAACAAATTACCCAACATATTGCGATATTTGAAATTCAAAATGGCCACCATTCCTGTGTTAGCTCTGTGGGGGAAATTAAATTTTGGATTTTCGAAAATCTAAGACAGTGAAAGTTTTTGTTTCTCCAAGAGCCTTAATATGAGCCCAGACAAGTTGTTGGTAAGAAAAGAATTATAGAAACTTGAGAGTCCAGCTAATCTGTCCCCGACGCGTGTTCTACCCTAAAACAAGTGAATCTACATCCATTTACGGAGACTTTAGCTAGATCTTCAGCTGCTCGTGTAAATATCTCTGTTTACAAACAATTGTTTTAAACTCCAATCCCATCCAGGCCTGTGAGTGTTGTTGCACGATTTGACTTCAACAAATTCAAAGACGCTCTACTTGATGGTTAATGCCAAAGTAATTGTAGCTTTGTTGTGCCTTAGTGCATGTAGGTTTTTGGAGTTTTTTAAAAAATATTTCATTAGAATTCTGTGGCGTCTCAATCCATATAAAAACAGTGTTCACTTTCACTTTTTTTGGCATGTAGCTTTTCTGCCTACAAATCTTTGCCTTTGTTCAAAAACTTTTTTATTTATTTATGTGCATAGTGCAACATTGTTGTGTACATTATGAAGGTTAAAAAGAAGTTCTGCTTTGATACTTGAATGGGGCATGCACTCTAACTTGTGTGTGTGAAAATTCATACGTTTGAACCGCTTACCTCTCAAAATTTTGTGTAGCCCCAAAATGAAGAATTTAATTTCCCCAGCCCAATGAAAATAATATACAATCAAGCCCTTACAAAATGCAGTTTCTGTCCAAAAACCAGGACAAGGTGAATGAACATTTGTGTCAATCTCTTGATCTACACTTCTTTGTCAGAAGTATTTCATCAATGTGAATTTTTAGTTATCTGTGATACTTGGCTGATCAAACCAAGAAGATATCTCATTTGCATCTAGCACATGTAAACCAGAACACCCAGTAGGATATTTTACCTAATATCAGCTTTTGTAAAATGGAATGCTGTTATCAAAGCCAATACGTATTACACAACTGGTTGCAAGGGACTCAAATTTTGCACATGCTTTAGCCGATAACCTTGCCCCACAGATGTAAAAATAATATTGTGTCACAGTATATCCTATTATAATTATCTCTGACAACCAAAGCTATGTAACTTTATAAAATTTGGCACAAAAATTCATTACAGCAATTTTTGAAATTCACGACCTTGTAAAGGAGGCTTTCTATTGAGTATGGAAACATCTATTTTTTTACGTTTTGTGGAGTTATAATCATTTTGTGTCAGAGACTAGTGGGGCTTTGACAACTCATTGTATTTGGAGAAATTTGTTCTTAAATTGCAGATTTACTGTAACTCACGGTACTATTAATTGTCGGAAGAAAGTGATATTCATTGGAGACGTCAAATTAGAAATTCTCTTTTGGCCAATACTCCTTGTTCCCATAACAACGGGGTCACCTCAAGAGATACACACATAAAACTAGTATGTGTAGGTATAAGGTCATATCATAGACTTAAACCTTTGAGTTGGATTCATTTGCATCACAACAGACAGTGACTTGAAATAGTGACCTCTGACCTCATTGATAGTTGACATTCTCCAACAGTTAGCTATCACCTCTGATTGTGGTTTTTGTGTGCAGAACTGTGGAGCTTGATTTTGTAGACAAAAGACAATGATTTTAAACATTATGATCTGAGTCAGAAGGGTTAATGGTTTGTGAGTCCTCAAAGTTTATTTATTTATGGAACAATTATTTCCTATTATTCTATGTCATTGTTTTATCAAAGTTTTATAAGGCCAAAAAAAAAAAAGAAATGTTTCTGGTCAGGTCTTTCTTTCAAAAATGGTGCAGCGACGCGCATTTTATTTTTTTTTAATTTTTTTTTTTCCCCTCAAGGGAGGGAGGAGGGTCAGTTTTATAGTTTTATCAATATAGTCACATATATACTGTTCATGCAGTCACTGATCATGCCCCCCAAAGAATTTTCTCTTTCTCTTCAGCCATTTTGGTTTGGTGTCAGCCACGGCCGCCGGCCACAAACAGAATTTTATCAATTTTTTCATTGTGTCATCACATACCGGTAAGAAGTATGAAACAATCAGAAATTTGTACAAAACACATAAATTCATTTATTTTGTGAAATTGTTTAATAAGACAATTTATTAAGTGTTCTCATTACAAAATCAGTTGAAAATTGATTTATTGATCAAATTTGGTTTGACTTCTACCCTCAATGTAAACCGTCAAACATTAAAACTTAAAGATGATATGTCTTTATATTAAGCTTAGTATTTCAACTTCTAGATCTCCAAACTTAAAATTGGTAACTGTGTCAGGCCGCCCTATATTCAAAATAAATTCAACACCCAAGTCATACTTAAAAATATGTAGATGTCCTTTGTGACACAAATTAGAAACATTTTTGTCCCTTCATTTGACTTTTTGATGCAAATTAATTTGGCATTGACTATTTGTTGAAATTCATTCTGTGTTGAATCAGGAAAATGAAAATAATTATTATCCTGTGTCACAATATACACAACATTATTGCCAAGTTGCAAAGGTTCAAAATATCAATATTTATTCAACTTTTTCCTCCCCATGTATTCTGTCCATTTGGATATTTCAGCATTTTAACAATTTTTCTGTTTTGAAAAGTATGAACGACTCTTTTGCAGAAAAAAATTGTTAGAATAACAGTAATAGGAATACCTTTTCTCTGACAGGAAGGACACTGAACCCGGGATCAGCCGACTATCCAGGGTCGTTACAGGAAACCGCAAAAGAAGTAAGTTATCAAGTGATGTTGCAATACACACAATGTTATCTCAACTGTTATCAGTGACAAGTAGGGTTGTAGCTGTAAATTACAATATGCATCCGGTCTTTATATTGTGGTGGTAACACAATATGAGCTGTGGTAACACAATGTGAGCTGTTGAAATGAATTACTCTCTTGAACAGGTTGTTACAGACCCACTTGCAGGTGCCAACAATTAAAGAAAACTGTCAGCTTTTATGTAAATTATAATACCTGCAGATCAACGAAAGCCACAGATACTACATAAGTTTGAAAGCAGTAATTTGAAACCTCTTCACATCTTTTGACACCCTGACCACAAAGCATATGCACTTTGGATTTGAAACCCATCAGTTTGCTTTGTTGACAGGTTTATCAAAAGCAGATTATTCCTAGTTTACAATTGTGTGCATTACCTGTTGTCTGGAGTTGTGTTTCATCCTCTCCGTGGCAAAATGATACAGCATTATTGCATAATTGTGATGTTGAAGAGTGACTTTGATCTTAAATATTTGCGCGGGGAGAGGGGAGAGAGAGATATTTGACCTCTCAAACTTTCACAATATTCTTTTGGCTTACCACTTGTGGTAGGCCAAAAGAGTAAAGAAAGTTTAAGAGTGCGGAGTACAGAAAGTTTTCAGTGGCTTAGTTTTGTGAAAATTGCGAATTGTATTTCCCCTCCCCCCCATAGAGATAACTCATGGATGGCCTCTTCGCTGCTGGGCGATTATATATTTCTAAAACGGTTGGAATGTTACATGGACAAACATCAGATTCCATCAAACTTAATACAAAGACAATGTACTGCGATCATGATATATATACGGATGTCTGTATACTCTACTTGTGTCTTCATAAGATCTGACATTGCCACTGGGTGACAATTGTCCTCATGTTTAATATTGAAGCAAAAAACACTTGTGATGTTATATAAAAGAGAAATTATTGTCAGGCTCTGTTGATATAAATCCACGACCTTGGCTAGGAACAGACAAAGAGATTTGTGTAGCCATTACAAACAATAATACCACTCTCATGTAGGGCACTTTACCCGCAGCCCCTATTCATGCGGGTAGTATCTCTTTTTCACACTCATAAACCTTTGAGATTTCTATAGATAGCCCTGTAATGTAGAACAGAATGACCCCTGTGGACCTAAACGGCTGCAGCGTGACATATCACATCATGCGTGTACTGGAGGGTTGAAAGCATGATGTACACATGTTTTGCTATTCTCGACCGCTGGCTATCCGGGTACTTGCAGGTTCTTACGTCATTTTTGTGTCACAGCGCCGTGAAAACAAATAATTGAAGTTCGGATTTTTCAACCATCAAACCAATATTCAAAGTTTCAATATACATAAATGATATAAATTTTAGTTCAGCTTTATTTCCACACAATGTCTGTATCATTCACTCCCCTGTATCGTCTGATCTCTCATTCACCTTGCACGTATGCCTTTCACCTACTGACGTCACTCTGCAGTCGAGAATTAGCATGTGACATGAAGAGTCAAGGCAATAATTGTGTGAAATTTGCCAACATTACCGCCTTCACAAAGAACGCAGTTAATGCAGCATGGTTTTCAAAGTTTTGTGTAACACTTTCACATTGGTTGAAAATAGTCCGTGAAGGCCCATGAAAGGAAGATTGACCAGCGATGATTGGGACTTTTACTAGAAGGGTGTTTCCCCTTTTGTGGATGAGAATGCATGATACATTTCTGAGGCAAAGATTAGCGGGTCAAAAGTTGTGAATTATCCAATCCAACATTCATTCTGATTGACTTTTCCACTGATTGAACATTCCCAGTGATCATAAACTATGTACATGCGCTTCTTGCCTGATCTTCCACAGGCTAATTAGACATTATTTGTGTTGATTTTTCCAGTTATGATTAAAAATTAATAATTAATATTGATAAATTATTGATATGAATGTTACAGAATAACAAAATCTTACTTTTTTACAAACACTGTCTATTTTTTGCTCACGTGTTCCCACACGTGAGCATATGTCGCAGCAATGTCTGTCTGTCTGTCTGTCTGTCTGTCTGTCCGTCTATCTGTGTGCTTGATACCTCAAAAACGGCTAATCAGATCAGAATCAAATTTGGTACATAGATTCAGTTTGCAAATGGCAAGAACTGATTAGTTTTTGGTGGGTGTGGCTTGCTTACTTTTGGCTCATTTGCATAATTAATTATTTTATAAAAAAAAAGACAGCTATACATTGAGAACGACTGCACACAATTTGATGAGACTCGCTACAAATGTTGATCACACCAAGATATATTAGCAGTGGGAACCGGTAAGGGGTGACATGAAAGATAGTTGCTAATTTGCATATTTAATGAACTTACCTAATTAGGGATATATACCTGATTTGACTTGCTCTATACATTAACAATACTATGATACATCATTATTGAAAGTCATTAAGCATTTTTTCTTCAGCAATTCCTAATTTGCATTTCCAATGATCTTTTCTAATTATGGATATATAGTGGGATTTACTCGATCAAAGTTGGCAAAACATGCTGTATACATTGATGATTATACCAGGTTAAAACAATATTGAAAGTCTTTTCACATTTTCATGTCAGCTAATTTACAATGTGCATATCTAATAAGCTTTCACTGTTTGGCATATATGGCTTGAAGGACTTGGCCAAAGGTAATTACACTTGCTATATAAAGTGGTGATACAATGACAGCAGTCAAAGAAATTTAATATTTTTATTTCAGCTGATTACATATTTGTATACTTCATGGCCTTTTAGAATTAATGTGGTGAATATTCTTCATTATGTTGATCATAATACTTTCAATGAAGTTGCAACCATGTTGTAAAGGTTCAAATTCACACATAACTCCAATATATAATGAAACGTGAGCATTTTCAGTTCATATCTGGTGTGTAAATACCTTTTGGAAACCCTGCTGTTGTTATAATTATGATTATAAATAAATTATGATTATGATTAATAAAATTATATTTTACACATTGTAGAAACCCCATTGTTGTTATAATTATGATTATTAATGATTATGATTAATAAAATCATATTTTACACATTGTAATCTGCTTATGTAAACAGCCCTCTGGAAACCCTTATGTAGTTCACAATCTATGCAATAATATACAAGTGACACCATTACCCATGTTCCATCTACGGCGAAAGTTACGTCTCTGTGTGGTTTATTACATGCCTCGAGGTGAATGCAAATCAGTGAATTTGATTTGAATAGGAACATCCGGGATGTTAGCAGGCCGGTGAACGATGTACTAACCGGTTTCCATAGTTACCCGGGCCAGTGAAGCCTTTCGATGTTTTCGACATCAAAGTACATGTAAAATATCCATGCGCGCACTGCTATTTTGACTTTCGTTAAAATCTGTTTGACGCTGGTCGATAATGGTAAAATTGCTTGAAAATGCCCTGCTTGTAACTAAATGTCATATAGCATTAACTGTGAAGAGGCATGTAATAAAAATATTATTGCCTGAATATATGGGTTTATGTGCCGTCGCAGCAGGAGACAATTTGCCCTCCTGGCGTCGGGCAAATTGTCACCTGCTCTTGGGCACCTAAACCCATGTATTTAGGCAATGATATATAAACTTTCGCCCTAGACGGAACATGGGTAATGAGATAAACAATGGTAATCTAGCAAGGTACACCAGGATTTGATAGGTCTTTACTACTGCAGTATTTTTGCAAATTTTACAAGTACATGTATTGATATTTAACTTTCTAATTAGGGGGATCAGTAAAAATTTCTGTGTTAGAGAGCGGGTTACTCAAATTTATCATGGTTGGTGGGGGTGGGTTACTCGAAATTTCAGTTTGTGATGAAATTCCTCCGACCCCCAGGCAGTCATAATTGAGGGCTCCCTAATTTGATACCGCTCAACTCCCTGGGGAGCAAACAACAGCTGACATGTGCAGCCAGTAAGTACAACAGAGCTAAAACGCACACATTACAACCATGCACTGTCATACCAGGTACCCATCACTCCTGAGTGGAGTAAAGTGCCTTGCTCAAGGACACAATACCATAGCCATGCTGGAGCTCGGACTCACCAACCTGTGATCATGCATCCACTGCTCTAGCCGCTGGCCCATGATGCCTCCTCAAAAGATATTCCGATTCAACTACTCATCTTCACCATACATCCTTGAGGGTCTATGCCTTCACCACAAATACAACATTTTTCTTGGCTCAAATTAAAGAGTTTAATTGAAAACAACCAAATGGAATTTCCTCATGTTAACAGATGCCAAGTTCTCCATCGAACTCAAAGCCACTTTAATTTTTCACTTCACTTCATTGCATTTTATTTCTTGTAAATAACTCTCCAGTTGAAAGATCTAGTTTTAATGCTGTCCTTTGCTAATCCAAAGTTTTTTTAAATGTAACATTCAACCACATGTACTTTAAAGGGGAAAAAACTGTTCCTGTGTCATATAGCGCCCCCTATGGCCATGCACCAAGAATCAATTGTTTTTCTTTTTCTTTTCCCTCCAGATAAAACAACGAGGTGGTCAATGCATACCTGTCCAGTGTGACCACAGTGATGACACACAAATTAAGAAACTGTTTGAAAGAGTTGAGCAGGAGCAGGAAGGTCGACTGGACATCCTAGTCAATAATGTGTATTCTGCCATCCCAGTGAGTTTGTCTCGTGTCTGCATACATCTGAGTGTGTACCTGCAGAAATGCAACTGTCTGGGGCGTGGTAGGCTGCATCTTTGCAGGTCATCGAAAGGTCAACCCCGCCATGGATGTGGGGTTGACCTTTTATTGACCTGCATAGACGCAGCCTACCCCGCCACAGATAGCTGCGTTTTCACAGCTACTGAATATGCAGTGTTTGCGTTTTAAGCAAAACAATGCGTATATTACACATTGAAATTGACCATCTACACATTTTTTTTCATTGTTATGCGTTTTCTATACGCAAAGGATAATTTTAAAATGTTTCCGAAAGCACTCCCTGCGACTGAGCTCAGGCGACAACCAAGCAAGATGAATGCACGCTTGACATTAAATTTGTTGCAACATTTTATGTGGAAATTAAGTTTCATATTCTCTGGGCGTGGTCTGAAAAATTGGCATCATAGTTCAAAGGCACGTTACAGCTGCATCGTGTCAACAGCTGTGCCTATGAAATACGTTGCTAATTTTCAGGCCAGCGATAGTTTCTTAACCTTATGACACAAACTGAGTGATTGACAGAAATGTTGCGACAAATTAAATGCCAACAGTGCACTATCATCGCGTCTAGCTGTCCTCAAATTTGATCAAAGCACACATGCAGTATGGCATCGAAGCAAGCAACTCTTTTTTCTTTCAACTTTGCTCAATGAGTCAAAAAAAATGATTCAGAGGATCAATCGAAGGACACTACCAGGCAACCCAACATGGAGAACACTGAGAAGATTAGTGAAATTGAACCCATGTTGCACTGGTATTGCCGATACTAAAACAGGGGACAATGCTACGGTGAAGCCATTAGCTGTGATGATGATGCACCAGTTACCAAAAAATCCCGTCCACAACGTCAAACGCAGGCTTCCAAGAGCAGTGGGAAACTGAATATCCATGGTTACATTTTGATGTATAAATGTATAAATTTTGAACACTGCCAGTGCCTGGATTAGCTACAATAACCTTTGGGTTGCACAATGTGTTTTGACGGTCGCATGTATACCCTTCGCTGTTACGTTTCAGCATGTTTGAAACACAGCCCAGTTGTTCAAGATGTTCGTTGAACTGTTTTCATTAAAATAATGTTACATGTACATCGTTCAATCGGCATTGGTAGTGTAAATTTATTGAACAGCTCATCATATTTTTAGTCAGTTTTTTCATCAATCGAGTGTGGAAGTGAAATTACACATGTAAATGAAGCCATTACGCAATTGTAGCAGACTAATGCGTATGCCCTACCCGAGGAGAAAAAAGTTACCGGGACCACTGATGTGTGTCTGTAATGTTCTTTAGCTGTAAAGTACTGCTTTGAAAATTGGGCAATATTCAACTTTGCCAACCATACTGTAAAAGTTTGTATGTAAAATGATGCTCAGACAAACCATACTGTATTTTCAGACTTTGACGTCCAAGGTCAATAAACCATTCTGGGAACTGCCTCCAGAAATATGGGATGAAGTAAACGTTGTTGGTTTAAGGTTTGTAAGAGTTCTCTTATCACAGCCAGATCTTGATGAGATTTAGATCTGCCTGTTGCCAGGGTGACCGAAAAGTATTGAACTATCACATGTATAATTATCATATTGTGACAATAGGATTTTTAAAGACAGATCAGTGAATAATTGATGTGAAGAACTTTTTACAAAGTAAAAGAACACTGAATTTGTAGATGATGCTCTGAATTTCTGCCTGTTGCTCTTCAAGCAAAGTGATAAAGTTACAAGATTCATCACTTATATTTTAGAAAGTTGCAGATGTTGAGATGAAAAGTAGAGGTCGAATATCTCAATATTATGTCTTGACTGTGTAAGGAATAGTTTTGAAATAGTAATCTACAAACTATTGTAAACCTTTTTTTATTGAATCATTAGAAGCCATTACATAAGTTGTGTGTACGGTGCAAGGCTGATGATTCCACACAAGAAGGGACTTATAATTAATATATCCTCCATCGGTGCCGTCCGGCATCTCTTTAATGCCGCATATGGTGCCGGAAAAGCTGGGGTAGGTTCTCCATTTTTCTTTGTGGTATATGTCACTTCTTGAAGCTATCATCAGATTTTGGTTACATACAAATCAAATCATCCATAGGAGAATGGGACAGTGATTTTTTTTGTTTTGTTTTTTTTTCTGTGCAAAATACAAAAAGACACAGTAATGCAAATGGGGAAAGGGGCCCATCAAGAGGCAGCAGCAATACACACAACAAAACTCTAAACAAATTTTGTCCCAGCTGAGTGACTTTTGTCACACATACGATGCTGGATATTTGATATCAGACCTGCCATTGGTATTACTTTGTAGGTCGATAAGATGATACTTGACTGTGCAGAGGAGCTGAAAATACACAATATTGCCTGCCTGTCATTGTGGCCTGGTCCGGTCAAAACAGAGGTGATAACAGACCGTTTGACTCAGGGAAAATTTGATGCGGATCGTATGGTGAGTCACGAAAACAAAAGCTGAAGAAGTTACTAAACTCAGATTCAGCTTACAGTACAATTCAAAATTATTCTCGTAAAGGTGTAAAGGAGTGTATATTCTATCAGTTATGAAAATATGGCATCCTGACACAAGCAGGTTATTGTTACCATTAGTATTTTTTGAGTTTGCCAAAAGTAAATGGAAGTTCATCATCAGAAATCAATCACCCAACAAATTTACCTGGTATTTTTGTTCATTATTTTTTATTCTCTCTATAAAAATGTTTTATCTGTTATTATAATCTCCTCAAAGTGCCTAGTATTCAGCTTGTCAGTGCAGTCCGTGTCTGATATTACTGTTGACCATGGAATTGTTGACTAGACTATACTTCATTTCTCAACAAGAACATTTTGCACTTCATTACTCATTAGGATTATTGAACATTTCACACAATACATTGATTGAAAACGCTGATATAAGGTTATTCCCGAAATACCAGGATTTATGTCCGAGTACATCGAGCAGCGGAGGTATTGTCGTCTCAGACAATACCAAAGCGTACAATGTACAAGGACATAAACCCCGGTATTTTGTATATAACCTTATTATTATACACCTTTTAAAGTCCAATTTTACCTCGAAAAAGTCAAAATTAAAGCGTTTTGGGAATGCCCATCCCGCACTGCACTGAGCGATCGCGAGCAAACTGGGAATGCGTTCAGCGCGTCCGCTAAGGTCACAGAATGAAGTTTCAAACCCTCGCAGCGTGGTGTGCGTGATAGAAATTGTATGTCAGCAGCATGATTTCACTCAAACTCACAGGTTTTTGATTCATCACTTCTAACATTGTGAATTACTGAATGTTTTAAGCATAGTTTTTGTTAAAAATTTAAAATCATCTCTCCTTTTTCCCCCATGCTGATGTAAGAGTGTTTTGAGGTTAAAGGTCAAATAGCGTCCAATAACACCAAAAGTTATTGTACTCTGCATCAAAGTTATTGGACTCCGCATCCTCTGATACCGAAACTTACTGTACGATGAAACTCTATAGGTTACAGAGGCAGGTGTATAATAATACCTGTTATTTCAAGCTAGGTTAAGGAGAAGGAGAAAATTGCTACCCTGGACCAAAACAATGAACAAAAATAATGAACAATATTATCAAATATTATCAAAAGTTATAATCACTTTCTTTGAAAGCTGTCTCTGCAAACCATATTTATCAGATTAAAAGACCCCCCTTGAAAATGAAGTGATTTCAATTTGCACTTTCGTCCATTTATCCCCCCCCCCCCCCAAATCACAACGATGATCTATTAGGTTGTAATCACTCCCATCCATGCAGAATCACCCGGGAAACTGTCCACATTCCCAACATTGTCTCTCGAAATGCTATTTTTATTAGACATGGTAAAGGGAGACTGATGACTGGTATATATCTGTAGACTATTCAGAACTCAGCACCCTCAACTCCAAACTCACTGTCTCTTGTCTTATTTTCAGTTAGCACAGGGTTTTGCCAATGGAGAGAGCACAGAATATCCAGGCAAATGTGTTGTGCACTTAGCAAGTGGTGAGTATAATGAAGTTTATTCAGTTAGGCTTCTCAGCCATTTTGCTTCAAAACGTCCAGAGTATATGAACTTTTCATGTTTCTTTCTCTCTGTGCGGGTGCATGAAAATTCCTTTGATGTGAATTAACACAGAATGCATTCAATAGTATCCAGTTATGCAAAATATTCAAAATGTAATAAGGAATATGCAAATCAGATGATATGAAAATATTGTCAATGGTCCATGTTTGTGTCCCCCAGGTCGTACAATACATAGCTTCATACAACAATATTACCGTAGTGGAACAAGATTTGTTACCAAGGATATTATTGGCAATGGAAGACGCAAATGATAAAATACACACTTTCTTTTATGTTTGCCATGTTTCTGTTCTGTTGTAGATCCGAACATAATGAAGAAATCAGGGTATATTATATTTACTTGTGATTTAGGAGGTGAATATGGTTTCCAAGACATTGATGGGAGAGAGCCACCAAATTACAAATGCATTAAGACTATTTTACAACTGACAGGGCATCCGTGGCTGGCCGCATTTGTGCCAAAGTTTCTTAAACTTCCCAGCTGGAGTCTGGCTTTAGCCTTTCATAAGTTTTACTAGACATTTTATGGAAAAGTCCTTATTTTAAAAAATAGCCCCATTGCAAAGTGGTCTCTTTTTGCAAAATTACATATATTATTTTAAGAACTATATATTAGCTGAATAAATGAATGAATGAAGTTTAAAAGTGTTGAAACTATGATAAAAGTACCATATGCATAATTTTAATATTTACATAGACTTGCTCCAAGTCTGTGGGCATATAGATATCAGAACAGAGTACATTAAAGCTCTATAGTAGGGCAGACTGTTGCACAGATTGTGGGGTGAACTCAATGGACCATGTTGGCCAGCCCAGTAACTGCTGAAGAAAAGCCAAGCGACAGGGGCCAGTCTACTATTTACAAGAAAATGAACAGGTTTTTTGAAAAATGAATTTTCAGCCGCAATTTTTTTTATCCATGCTTCTGAAATGAGTTGGCACTTAAATGCAATTTTCAGTATCTATATGCCACGGTCCATTTTGCTTGGAGTTATCTTTTCTAATTCCTGAAGATGAGAGCCAAGTTTGTGCACAGTCCCTCCACTTGTGGAGGGACCATGGTTTTGTGTAACGAATTGTGCTGTTTTTATGTAATGGTCAGGTTGCAATTAAGCCACATTAAACTTGACTTATTTTCCATAATCGGACTGTATAGAAAATTTATTTTTAATAAGGCAGAATGCACCTCAGAAACAGGGTTTTGGATTCTTAAAACTCAACAGTTCTTTGCTGGTCCAAATCCAAGAGCAATTCACTCATAACCTGTCGAGAGAAATTCTATAACATTCCAAATATATGAATGATGATCGACTCCACTTATTTTTGATCAGGAGGTTTTTCAATTCTCAGGATGCTTGTTACCTTTATTAAATTTCCATATTCAAACATTTTATGATGCAATGATGTAATCCAATAACTGAGTGACATGGTTTCAGTTTCAGTGCAACAAAAACTTGACCAGTGCATTTCTTACGATTGTAGAAGTTCAGCTGTGATGGAGAAAGGAATGAATTTGTGCAATCTTGGAAAGGTCGCAGATTTCTAAGACACATTGTCAATTTGTTTGGCAAGTTATCTTTTCCCAGCATTGTGTGCCAAATATTTCATGAGATCAATTGTATTGAGTACCATAGTGCTCCGAATTTCCAAGATCATACACAGTCAGGTATTCCCCTATCAGTATGCTATGTCCATTAGACCTTAAAGGTATACAGTCACCTGTAATCTAAATATGCCCATATATGGTCAAAGGGGCATTCCTTGATATTCAAAATGCCCATGTGAGGGCGCAGTTTTTAAAAAGTGGCGACCCACTTAAAAACTGTGGCAAAATTGGAACAGGTGACAGTATACCTTTAAACCACGACCAATGTACTTCCAATGTCTGTTCAAATTCAGTGCAATTTTCCTATGGTAGCCATATTACAAAAATCACGTAAAAAGTTGCAAATGAGCTACAAAGCAAACCATGACTTCTGAAGTCTAATCGAATTCGGCAATGTCAGTTTCACATGTAATAAATGGGCTAATTAGCAGAAAAACTCTGCGAATATGCAGATGAGTTTATAATCAATACTCCACACCTGCCAAACTTTTAGCATAACCATAAGCTTACCTCATGAGCTATGTTTTTTGGAACATTGATCGGATTCAGTGCCTTATTACAGATATTAAAATGTGCTGATATAAAGCACCATGCGTTACACACGGAACTCTCACCACAGTAATACCGCATACTAGTGTTTTTAAAAGTGCATCAAATTCCGTATAAAATCCTCCAAAGCTGTCTAAATTATGCAAGAAACAACCTTCAAGTTATCATACAGAATCTTTCTATGAACTTACCCCATACCAAATTACAATAACTTTGGCGGAAAACGTTTTGTAATTCACGGACACACGTGCAAGCATAAAGAGTAACACGAAAAGAGCCATATATCGGCCAAAATTCCGAGTTTTCAGATTTACTTGAATCCATGAAGAGAAGCGCGCCCTCTATGAGCTCCGTATTGCAGTAGCACTCTTGATACTACACTCTGGCCTGTGCATGCACCCATCTCAAGAAGTAGATTCGATCGCTCTCCCATTTCAGGTTGACAATTAAGGTTTCATGCATGAATCCATGTATGTTATGTACATGTGCATTCAGTTGCTCAATAATTTCCAGGGATAGCATTGCTTCATAGGTAAACCAATGTACATAACAACTAGAACGCTTTTTGTAAACCCTGTGATTTCCTGTTTTTGGAAGAGCTGACAGATAAGGTAGGAATATGTAATGAACGTGATTTTTTCCTACCTTATAAAAACTTAACTTTTGACACCAACTTCACTTCTGAAACGGTGATTTTATTTCTCTTTACACTGTAAAGTGCTCTATCGCAATTATATTAGACGCTCATTTCTTCGTACTGTGCTCCCATGTTTGATCGATAACATTTAAAATCTGTATTATCGTATACGTATCGAAAGAGTTTATAAAGCAAAACAGTTGTCCATTCATTCATTAGTTCATTCATTCATTCCTCCACCCATTCATTAGATCTGTGTTCATGTGGTATATTCAACACCATGTAATTTTGCCGTCACCACTATCGTCTCTTGGTCATCATCATCACCACCACCCCCGCAACTACAACTGTTCAGGCTATTGGACACTGGTTGAATGGCCAGTTGCATTACTTTTTAATGTTTCCACACACTCCCATGGGTAGCTCTGAGAATTTGGACACTGTGTACGTACAGCAGGAGTAGATCACGAGGAGCGTCCACTCCGATGGTGTGATATGTAAGGCGTACCTGTCGGAGTCCTTGCACGTAGCGTTATCGAACACGTGCGTTTCTGTCAAAGAAGTAGGAGACAACAGGGTAAACATTAAAAAGGAAGGAAGCTCTTTACTCCAATGTTTTCCTTTTAGGATGACCATTATATCTTGGGAGGCGGTCAAAATGGGAGAAATATCAACATGACAAAATTAATAAAAATTAGTTTTGCTCCCTTGCTGATTTTTGAAATAAATTCAAACATATTACAAGAAGGTCGGCCGAAGAAAGTGCAACTTTGAAGAACACTAATATATGTGCTGTGCAAAATATGACCAATAAAGAAAGAGTTTTTTTAATACAGAAGTGTATGTCTGCATCCTATTTGATTTAGGCATACTAGAGGTAGAATACAGCTAATACATTCGACCTCTCAATCTTTTACAATTTCTCACTTTGCAGCTCTTGGAGTAAGGAAAGTTTTCACAGTTGGTTTTCAGCAAATCGAAACTTTAATTTTCCCCATACAGTTAGCCATCTCTGGGATGGCGGCTGTTTTGAACATAAAACATTGGCGAGGAATGTTGGGACATCGGCGAGGAATGTTGGGTGACTTTACTTTAATAATTTAAACTATCAAGTAATAAAACAGTGACAAGACAGTGGTTAAGTTTCAATGGTTTACCCTAAGCCTGAGTACAGGAACACCCAGCCTTCTTTACGTCTTTCTATGATATGGTAAAATCTTAGTATTGCCACGCCTCTGTGACTGTCGAGTTTCGCCAGTAAAAATCACAACTTATCTTTAAATAGACAAGACCTTAAGTTGTACACTTTGATTCAGCATACAGAATATGGTCAGATATATGTTTCATGTACTCTATCGCAGAAATTAGGTTCGACCACCGACATTTCGTTTTGTTGCTATCAAAGATGCTTCTACAATCACCATAGCAACAACTGCAGTGGAAAACCAGAGTTAATGATATCAATCTTCAAGTTATTAACACGCGCAATTGTTAAGAAGGTTTGGTATATTTGATAATGCGTCACATATCAAGGTCAACAATATCATTAATTCAACATTAAGCTCTAGGATTCTATTATTAAACTTGAGACAGGCAGGCATGCAAACATGGCCAAAGAGAAAAGCTCTGATTTTGTACCAATGCACCGTCACATAGTTTTACGGTAAGCTAAATCACGATACCCTCTGTTTTGCAAAGTGTAAAAACAACTTTGCTGTATTTTATTCGCTTAATTAAGGTAGTATGCGTCTCGAAAGACGTAAACTTTTGCATAGACTTTCGGCAAGAAAAATCTAAACTATCTTGTTCTTTCAAAATGAAGAACAAAAAATCCGGGGTACCGTGCAAACTTTGGTACCATAAAAATTTACCTCATATACCGGTCGTTTGGAATTCAAAATGGCCGATATTCCTGTATTAACTCCATGAGGACAAATTAAATTTTAGGTTTTCACAAAAATAAGCCGAAAAAGTAGACTAAATGTATTGTAAACCTTTCAGAGTCCGAATATCGGTCCCCGGGATACATTTTACCTTAACAAATAAAAGTCATTGTATTTAAAATACCGTCTCATTTAGAGTCCTAGTGTACAATCTGTTTCTATAGATGTACTTTGTCGAAGTGTGGTAAGCTATTCGATAAGTAAATATAACAACAACAACAACAACAACAACAAATGAACAACAGTGCTATCAACACCACTGCTTCGGTCACCCAAGTTAGTGAATATTTCATTAAGAGAAGGTATGGTATAATGCCACAGTACTGTCCTGAAAATATAGTCGTATACTTAATTAGACAGTACGCAGTTTTATATTTCGATCATTTGTATAAATTGTTCATTTTCTGTTTAAGTTTCTTGTTTAAATCTTACCCATACATCTGGGCTTTTCGATTTGTATCAGGGCAGCATGTTGATTATACACGACTTTACGAGATCAAGCTTAAAAGTCAATTGTTAACGAAAGCTGCAACACATTTAAATAATTACAAGCTGTGTTGAGAGACTGAATATAGGAATTTCAACATGGATCCACAGTAGTGTAGATCGTGAAGGTCAGAACGTTCTATTTGATGGCAACATTTGGGGGGAATAGCGATAGCCGTACTGAAGGAAACGAAGCAATATAGAGACTTGTATTGGAGCAAAAGGGGCAATACATTGACTGTCGTATTTGAGGAAAGGGGGAATTCGGTGACTCTTGTATTGGATAAAACAGGGGAGTACTGACTGTTGTGTTGGAGCAAAATGGGGCAAAACACTGTTGAATATAAGGAAATGGAAGAAGTCAGTGACTGTTGTATTGAATAAAACGGGGCAATATAGTGACTGTTGTATAAAAAAGGGAAATATAGTGACTGTTGTATTGGATAAAACGGGGGAATACAACAGTATAGCCGTTGTATCGGAGAAAAGGGAAATATAGTGACTGTTGTATTGGATAAAACGGGGGAATACAACAGTATAGCCGTTGTATCGGAGGAAACGGGGCAATACATTGACTGTTGAATTGGAGCACAATGGGCAATATAGTGAGATATTTCCTTCACTTTATTCGCATTGAACGGTAAAACTTCAGACTGACGCAGCTGGCAATGATCTGAATGATGGTCCACAAGTAGGTATGTTTGCTTTGTATGCAGATTGACTTAAACCAGGCATTCCTATGTTTAACTATTAATATCACATGTGGTGTTCCGATGTCAGTGCCCGCTAGGTGTATGAACCTTGATATAAGATTGATGTAAGATATTAAGACAATTTTGGAGGAACGAGATACCTTCCAAACAACCCAAAATCAGTTAATAAATAAGCAAATATTGAGAACACCGACTTAACCCTATGAAGATAGCGGCGATTGCGACGTAAACGAAGGTCCATATGTATAAGGAGATATCAACGAAATCTTATAGGTTAGGAGTATTTACTTTCCCAATTATCGGATTAGTTTTACAAAAATAGAACACGGACGTAGACATACCTGGCTGAGGCATATTTATTGGCGCGCCCTCTATCCCGTTCGCGAGATACATGCCTACCAGTGCGCAGCAGAAGACAGCTATTGGTGACCAGGTTACCTGAAGTGCCATTCTGTGAACAAAAAATAAAATCACGATCAGGTGAATTACAGAGCATTCTAAACAAATTCGTAATCCAAACTTCAGTGCCAATGAGTATGATAACGTGTAATCTTTTCGAAAACTAGCCTGTTTATAGTGTTGGCCAATAAGATCGATTGATTAAGTAAAACGTCAAATAAGTGACATACAAAGCTAATAACTTTTTTCTATTGTGGTCCCCAGAAAAATAAGTTGGCGAAAGTCACAAGGAAAGTTGCCTAACACTTGTTTAAACAGTAAAAAAGTGGAGCATAAAGTGACACAAAAAGGAAAAGCCAACCAACGCCTGGCACTTTTCAAATGATCAGCAAAAGAGAATATTATCGGTTGTGGCTATTTGTTGGGATACGAATTTCGTATTTAATTAGACAGTCACACGAAGTCAACAATATAAGCGACAGTTTAATCTTCCGAAATTTCAACTATATTATGATGATACATGTTTTGCAAAAGTGAAAATTGATGGAAGGGGGTAGTGAATGGAATTAATTATTCTTCCGTCGAAGATCGAGGCCAGACACATTTGGAGAAGGTGCGAGTATTTTGTACTGCTCAGTCCCCATGCACTGGCAAGCGTAACCTTTAGAAAAGGAATCGATTAAATTCAATACAACAACTTTATGTTAAGGGAATAGCTGTGGCAGCTATAAGCGCGTTTTGTTGCCATCTTTATTGCAATCATTTGGCTGCTGTAGCATTGCCCTAGTGCAAATGATGTTCAAAAATAAGGCCGAATGAGCAATTTCATGGTGACAGGAGCCTATTAATTTGCATGAGTGCGTGAGGACTGCCCGACAGCTACAAGCGGCTGCTTAGCAGCGATATTGGAACATGTCACAAAACAAAATTAATGAACAGCCATAAATCAAAGTTTGTCGTCCATATACAATTTGAACAAAATGCTGTCGAGATTTGTACTGCTGATAACGCTGGACTCGAACATTGCACTAATTTGTCCTCAAGCAAATGTGCATGTGTATAGTTAACCAAATGGCACATTGGCACGCATTCGCGACATCGTGAATGCGTGTCAATTTGTCCTCAAGCAAATGCGTATGTGCATAGTTAAACAAAATGGCACATTGGCACGCATTCACGATGTCCATGGGGATGTTTTAAAGAAACTGGCTGGGATGGACAGTGCAGCTCCGGGTGTAATAGAGTCACCAAGACTGCAACATCGAAACGGATGGTGTTAGAAATAGCTTTTGCCCATGCTTGTTCGCAGCATTCAGTCAAAAAGAAATTCACGACTCAGTAAGATTGCAGATGCACGGAGAGCGGCACTACCGGATACAATAAAATCATCTTGCCCTTGTTCCGAGACTTTGGTAATCAGAGGAGTAGGAAACTATTCATTGGAAAGACAAGAAGAGTTTTCATAATGCCCAGCACAGTGTTATTGTGCCCAGCTGTTTTATACATCAACACATCCTTCATGATCACTCGGCAGAAAAAACAAACATGTTTTTCTGTGCAAAAATCTGGAATCAACCAGACTATAGAGGTTCTGAAGAAGATTCTAATATGTTGAAAAAAGATGCAGATCTTATTTTCTATAGAATTACTATACTTACTCAACGAAGTGGATCAACAGGACTGGATCTTGGACGGTTGAGTTGAATGAGAGCGCTATCAATAGTTCTGGTATGAAATCATACTGTCAAAATTTCATCATCCAGACGAGTCTAAAATCTCAGCCACAACCGTGGGATCGTAGTAAGTACACAAAATACAGTTTACAAATTTATTACCCCACTTTGATTTTTATCTCCCTGAAGCAGATCGAGACAGTTTAAACCAGACATGTCAAGGTTTGGGTCGAGATAGATGCTTAAGGTGAACAACCGTGTGGCCATCCTATTAATATCATGTGAATATGAGGTGATCGCTATGGGCTTTCTTTTGGTCTTTTACATTGAAGAATTCTGACGAAACCCTACATGAGACAATTACCAAAAATAGGCGACTAACCTTTTGGACTACATCGGAAGAGCTTTAATTTTGCATCGTTCTGCTAATCGTGCTCTTGTCGGAATAAGGATGGCATTGTTGACGAGGGTACCGGTGTACTGAAAAAGAATGCATTTCGTGTCTACCGTAGTAAAGATAACTTATGGTAGGCCTATATGTAGTTTTATCAGTGCGCATGTCCCAGAGGAAAATTTCGTTTTGTGAAAAGAATTAAGCTAAAGGTGTGAAATATCAACTTTGGTGTTTTCTAATTTTTAGGCACGCCTTCATCTTCTTAACTTCGTTGTTTTCATAATTTTTAGCCACGCCATCTTCTTAATTTCATTTTATACTTTAAGTGACTGCAACTAGATGCTAACCATGGCATACATGGTTACACATCGGTCCTCTACTATAATTCAATGTAGTGTACACCTCAAAATCGAAAGACATAATATTATGAACTTTTGCTCAAACATTCCGTAAAGAAACTTGAATCATTCCCTGTCGAAATAAAGAATGAAAGTCTATGGCTACAGTGTGAACAGAATTTGGTATTACAAAAACAAAAAGCTCAATATTTTGCGATACTTGAAATTAAAAACAAAATGGCCGCCATCCCTGTGCTACTTGTATGGGGAAAATTAATTTTTCAGTTTTCGCAATAATAAACTAGTTAAAAAACTTCAGTCACTCCATGAGCTTTAAAATGAGCCCACACAAGTGGTTGATCAAAAACCGTTTTGTAAAAGTTTGAAAATCAAAATGTCGATCCCCGAGACGCATTCTGCCTAAATACAATACTTTTTTTATCTTCCTACGCTATCAGCTTAGTACCGCTGGTCTTATTAATAATTTCTTCACACATCCTGATCCAATTAGTATTTATCACAAGTTTCATTGCCAGTTTGGTTTGGATGGTGGATTGTAAATATTTGATTTCTCCAGCGATTTCTGAGAAACCAAACCCCTTTAGGGTACCCCTATATGCAAAACCCTAATCTGATCTCTTCATGGTAAACAGTGACAGTCGCATCGTCAAAAATTGGTCTTCTACTGTCGCAAACAAAAATTGGAAGGGTATTTAAAGTTCAAAGAAGATGTTTTAATATCTTATTTCTTATAGCGTTTCAAAATACCTTTTCACCACTGCGTGACAAACAATGCAATAATTATATAGGCATCGATGTAACGTAGAAAGGTCCATCTGTCCGCAGTAACATTGCACACAGTAACTATAATGGCCGTGTTAACGAGCTGAAAATCACAGTTTTAACAAAATTATAGCAACAAAGCCTAACAAACTCATTATATGATAAATAACACACATGGATACTAAAATGATGGTTAATAGTTACTCTTGCCTGTACCTGTCTGTACTCTCCGTACAACATCTTATCTTAGAGCTTGTGTACATTAGCTTGAACATATCAATATTTACATAAAATTATTAACAGTAAAGTTGTGTACAGTCTGGGTCAGAGATAGCAGTAAAGTGGACGATTTCATCAGATTTTACCAGAAATGAGTATTTTGATAATAAAGGTATAAGGTATTCCTGCCTCCGAAATAGAAAAAAAGTTGAATGGAAATAAACTAACTTGTCAAGCGCCATTCTTCAATGACGATTTGAGTGTCGGCAAAGGCTGATCATTTTATCACTTGGATACAAACGTACGGTTTGCAGAGTCAAATTGCCTAGTTGAATAGCAATTGCCAGTATAACACGGGTCTTTGCTCTATAAGGGAAGAGTATTTAGCCCTGTCATGAAATGGCCGATACAGTTCAAGGGACTAAGTCGCTCTGTTTTCACTTTTTTGTAATATCATGAAAACATCATGGAATACTTGCATACAGTCACTCAGTGTACAAAATTTACCACGGTACACTACTGCAAAAGTGTCAACAATCACCTCTTTGCTGATTGAAAACAGAAATATTTCACGTGTGGCGTCTAGACAAAAAGTTTTTTTTCCTATTCCGACTTACTTTCTTATGACAAATACTAGTAAACACTGACACAACGAAAGGGAAAACTGCTGTCCTTATCTATATGAAAGGCACCGTCAATTAAAATTTCATTACAAAGCTTGCATAAGGTCTAAACTTTATGTAACATTGCATGTTCAGCCATCCATGGCGAAAGTTGTTCGCAGAACTTGACTTTTTTGGTACAGAACGTAAAATGTTTCACTGAATGTTTAAACTTTTCTGGTTGCAAGCAGAGTTTAGACTGTGCACAGTTGACCAGTATTTTAGCATATTCACACAAAATACTTTTCATTTCAATTCATGAAAAAGGCTAAAAGACTTTGTCACCTTACAGAAACGCTCTATAAGTAATTCCCCGGTGCAAACCTTTCCAAAATATCCTACCCCACCTTGCTGTACATAAATCAAAATGCGTAGTACAACCACAGGGAACCCAGAAATTTTTTTGTGGTCATTGTTTGTACTGTTGGTTAAGTTTATATTGTTGTCGACCGATCAAATTCAACGAAAGGTAACGTATTTTACGTGTCATTTCCTGTTACTTATTTTAATATGAAGGGTTCATATACAAAATCACACCACTTGAAATAAAATTTCGATATCAGTTTACAGGGCCAAACAAAACTCTAAAATTATATGGCCCCCTTGTTCTTTCCAATTTAGACTCAAACTTGCACACATAGTAGGGTGGTGGTAGTACATGTTTGTGATAAGCTGACATGTGACTCCCTTATGTGTTATGTCGACGTCAATGTTCTCTAGAACGCTTGAGAAAATCCTTCAAGAAGAGACACAAGTTATCTAGTAGTGATTTTGTGTGTCAGCTCGATTGAAGAAATACCACAACGAATTCCTTTAATCTCCGCATCGTAGCCAGCAATTAACGACGATATAGGGGCCAATTATTTCCCGTAAAATTCGCAATAGCAAAATTTAGTTGTCGTGTTTTGTGTTTGCTTGCAGCAACAGGTAGTTGACCAGGTACCTGAGCCAGACAGTACGATGAAGGTGTCATTGTGAAATCACGTGTCTACGTATTCGTTGATGGAGTTGATAAAACGCAAGGGTAACGCCCTGAGGTACGTTTGAATCTATCCTCAGGTGTCACACTGCTAGTGCGAGGGCTTCTAGCGCTCCTGCCCAGATCACTCAGTCATTCCCCAGACCTCCTTAGGCGTAAAACTCTGAAGAAGGAATCTGAGCGCACCGAGTCTTCAATAAATGAACGTCCCATCCATAAAGCTACAAATTATATTAACATACCAGACACTCCAATGTCAGTTTACGGAGACAGAGAAACAATCTGAAATGATTCGGCCCCTGTGTTATCGTATGGGTGGTAGGGTAGCACATATGCTTTGTGATTGAGTAGAACGCAATTCCCTCCTGTGTCACGTCGAAGTTAACCTTCGCTGGAACATACGAAAGGGTCCTTCATCAAGAGACAGAACATGTAATCATTTGGTTCATTTTTCTGCAAGTTGGTTCCTCGATGGAAGAAATGCCAGCACGGATTCCTTTCATCTTAGCATTTCGGTTACTTAGACGACGTATCAAAGATGCCATTAATTGCTTCTGAAATTCACAGAAGAGTTGTGTTTGCTTCTTCTGTTTGGTTTTTTTCAGTCAGTTACCAAGTTAAATACCTATACCAGACAGATGAAGCTTTTGGTGTCACTGTGAAAATCAAGTGTATATATATTCGTTGATTGAATTAGGCAGTTGGACAAGTTTAATACCTATACCAAACATCCGATGAAGGTGGCATTGTGAAAATCACATGTCAATGTATTCGTTGATGGAGTTGATAAAACACGGGGTAACGACCTGAGGTTATTCAATCTGTCCTCAGACATCAAACTTCTAGTGCGAGCGCACTTAGCTCTTCCTGCCCAGATCAGCCCGCCACCAGACAACCTTGCCCGTAGAACTCTACAGAATGATTCTAATGCACAGGGTATTTTGTGAATTTGTTAACAACTTTATGCAGGGCTACATACACACCGAAATGTAAAGACTTTACACAAATCGACCAGAGTTGAATCCCAATCTCGAATTACGTGATGTCGTGCTGAAGTTGACCTCACTTTTCGCATCATGCGTTGTCTGTATACCTTTAACCCAACATTACTCCCGTACTTCTGTGCTACTCTTGCTTTCTCTCCTGAAGCTGGCCCTCTCGTTTCTTTAAGAATCGGCCCTATACCGATGCAAGTTTCTAGCATAGTGAAGACGTCAAAATGAACAGCGCCATAGACATTTTCGAGGTATCAAAAAGTAGCGAAACTTTATTACATTTTTGAAAATAGACTATTCAATTACCAAAAGTTCTTTTTTATATACACATATTTTGCCCCAAGTAACGATTAAGACTCGATTTCAAAGCTGGAAATTCAACTTCTAATTTTCTTATCTTCGTTACAAGTATATGAAGTTGTTAAAAACCACTTGTTCATACTTCTCATACATATAACTTATCACGCATGCGCTTGGACACTCATAACGACATCAAGGAGAGCGGCCTGGCCGCGGTAGACGATTGTTAGACAGGTATATAACGATATGGTTCAAGTTCGTGGCAATTCCTCGTCGGCAGTGGTAGCATTCAAAGCGTTGTTGAACATTCGCCCCGTCGATAGCGATGAAGCTAAATAAGTGAGTTCGAAATGGCGCCGCCGAAACAAGAGAAGACCAGCACAAAGGTCCAGTCTGCCGGTGTGACGAGTAAGTTGATCGTTGATGGATCGGAAGCAGTACAACTCGTGTTGTTGTTGCTCATGCACGTGTCGGTGATATCTGTCCGAAAAAAAGAACAAAGAAAAATCAAATAGTTTGAATATTGAGTGATAAGTGTAAGCAAGACAACTCATCATTTTAAGATGTTGATTTACCTGTAATCACATTCAAACTGTTGTTCTGGGCAGGATGAAGAGAAATGTCTTTATTTGTCACGATCATTTCACTTTTGTGAAGATGACTACAGTCGGGACCACCAATATGTACTTACCTGGCTCAGGTATAATTATCGGAGCGCTGATCACCATATTCATCAAAATTGCCAGTGTAATACAGACAACAATCGTCAGTCTTCTCAGTGACGCCATTACGTCTGAAATACGAATGTTTTAGATTAGCGTCCACACAAAAATTATTTTGGAGTGACCATACTGACTGGATAAAAAATCCACCGACAAACTTCATAGCAACAGCCCTTCATTGCAAATTGTTTTGCATATCGGCCTATATATATAGCGCTTATTGGAGTTTATCAAGTGGCTGATTAACAACCACAGATATAAAGAAATTCGTACCTTACCCGACAAACATTGTGCCAGCGTGGGTTAACAATCAAATAAATTGCCTGTAGATATGATAATAGCCCCCTTCTATAGTCCTAAACTTAAATTGTACCTTACCCGACAAACATTGTGCCAGCGTGGGTTAACAATCAAATAAATTGCCTGTAGATATGATAATAGCCCCCTTCTATAGTCCTAAACTTAAATTGTAAACATTTTCTTCATTCAACTATTTTACATTTTACGTGTTATGATACTTCGTACAAGACAAGAAAATTTCAAAGTGAGACATTTTAGTCTATAATCTTTATAAATTGATCTCAGCCTGGTGAACGCTATTCGGCTGAATTTGAAGTAGTAGAGAGAAAGACCTCATTTAGATGTACTAAATTTTGTCAATATCAAACTTTTTTATCAAATGTCAACAGACTTGGACCTCAGAAAACTAGACATGTCAAGGTTATGGTTGGGTTCCCCGCACCCTAAAAACACAATTCACTGAACTGAGGTGAACCAACCACAATATAAGTTCAGAGGCGTGAAAGCTACTAAGTCTTATTTATGCCTCAAAAGCGAGTTGTATAAACCAAAGTACCAAATTTACGTAAACCAAGTGTATTGGGCAACAAATACACGACAAACAATGAAAAGTTGTCGAAAGATTGGAATTAATCTTTGAGATTCTCGTATACGGTCGGTGCGACTTCTCGTTCCCACTAAAACTTCGCTTTACTCCGTTTTGTAGTTGTATCTTTGGTTTACATATCTTTTTGACGTTATTTGTTCAGATCCCCAATTATTAATTAATTCTGTAAACGTTGTTTTATAGACATCCTATATGAATCTTTCATATTCACAGAAACGTGTTCATAATTGCATCATTCTGCCAGTTATGGTATCTGTAGCTATGTGCATTGCAAGTACGGGTTTATAGTGGCCATTTTTTTCTTGCAGCAAACGCAAATCTATAAATTTAGGCTTACTATGGGTGAAATGGCGGTATTCTTACATGAGTTAACAAGTAGAACGAAGTACTAAGTCGCACGCCATGGTTTTTACGAATAAATCTATAATCTTGCACAACGACAAATTCGAACGACCATTTTGTCCGTCAAACGTTCGTAAAGTAGCAATAGTCCATCATGTGACGCCCAACGTTTTAACCCCACAAGTTTTAGTCTAAAAATCCTAAAGCGATGGACGATTTCCAGATGTCTTGCCGGAAAAACTTAGAGGTATCAAAGCGATATTTTCAGTTGGGCACATCGCCAAGAAACACAGTCACGTCGTTTTGAAGCCCGCACACAGAAATCCGGTTCTTCTCATATTTTTGTTTAAAAATAAAGCCTTATTCTGATCAAAAATATGAAACAAGGAGAGTGCAGATAGAACACTTTCAAATCTTTCAAGCCATAAGCTGGTCTAAACCAAAATGTACACAAGTTGTGTCATGCTGTCGACGAGAATCTCTCTCACCGGTGAAATTTTACGTTCAATGGATTTGCAGTACCGGCAGTTTCTACGTCCATTGGCTTACCTTGTAAAGGTTTGTCTTGCTCGCTTCCCTGATCTGCCTACGCCCACTGGCCTGTCGACGATTTTAGGAGCTCGCGATGGATGTGCTGTGAACTGGAAGCCAGAGTGTACTGTCGTGAGACCAGTTAGTACCTGCGTTTTTAAATGGTTTGGGTAGCCAATTTGTTTGCATTTATGTTTGACTTGTGATTTTGTAAATCTCTCTTCAAGGGTAGCCAACCCCGCGAATCCAGACACAACAAGGTTGATGGCGTACAGGATAGCAACGGAAGTACGAGATCACTGACGCTGTGATGGAGCATCTACTCAATCTGGAACGATCGAGTGACATCGCTTGATGTTGTCTTGATCGCACTGATAACGACCCTATTTACCTTGTTCGTGGTTTTCGATAACCCATCCTTTGTAATAATAATTGCGTAAAAGTTATGCACACCATATACTCGATACGACTGGTTTAGTCACGAAATTTTTTGAAAAGTGGCGACACGACGGTTTTTAATTTCAAGGGAGGATTCGAATATCGTTCTTCTTTGATTGATATGCAGGTCATGGATGTTGTTACTATGTTAGCGTAATTGGGCCGTATCGTTTATCCTTTCAAGAGTGGCTAATCTTGCAAATCCAGACACAATTTTTTTCCTGAAATAAAACAAAGTATAATAAATCATATTTCCAAATGCTTTGTAAAAGTTTTGATTGAAATTTCCATAGATGAACAACAAAGGCTTCTGTAGTTCTTCTACAGTTGAATCAGACAACTCATTGCATCCCGACTCCAGTACCAACTCCATCTAACGCTACGAATCAGCAAGGGTCCTTAAAAATTAACTGTGTTAAGATAGAGTGTGTCTCCTTATCGACTCGAAATTTTGTACTTTTCTTTTCAGCTCTGCTGCTTGTATGAACTCATTTTGAATCATGTTGAGTGAAATCGTAAATTTAATTTTGGGTGGGGTGGGGGCGCTCAGTCCCCATTGGGTACATGTGTACCCCGCACAGTCCAAACCATAAACCACAACCCTACACTTTTATGTGAAATGGTGGGAATCAAAAGTCCATATTTTAGCCAAATGCTAACGTAAAAAGTTGATTTTTTCCATGTTGATTTTTTCCACAAAATGATAGGTCAAAAGTGCTTATTTGGTGGCAAAATTGTGCTGGTGTCATAAAGAGGGGTCAAAAGTTTCTATTTTATCAACATGTCCGTAGTCAATGTTCTACACAAGGCGAAAGGAGGCGGAATGTTCAAAACAGTGGTACATGAATATACCTCGTTAGTTGTGGTAAAGGTATATGTTTAGCATGAATAATTTCTGTAGGTGAATTCGAGTGGAACACATTATTGTGCGAATCGGAGAAGTAGGCCTTCGAAACTCCTGATGGGAAATGAAATATTAAAATGAACTTTTAAATTACACATTGATTTATCTGTGCATCCGGTCCAATCTCACACAAATACCAAACGTCCTAGCGAGGTTCAAGTTCAGGTTGTTGTAAATGGACGGAATTGCCTTTTATGGACATAATGACAATCAAGGTGTGGGCATAATTTGCTTTCGTGCGATTCGTGTACACAATCGGAAAACAGAGTAAAACACCCTCGTAAGATGTCGCTAGAGATCTGTGGACGATTATTTTGAGGCAGTCACTCTCAAATCGTCTTGATATTTTCATTTTTTCTGCTTGTCAAATCACCGAGAGGGCATTAAATCATGTTTGGGCATAGTTGTTTATTTTTTGTTTAATCAGGTCGTTGAATGTAATCAAAGAGTGATTGAAGGAACATACTCTCACCCCCTTTGACTGACCGGACAGAACCGGAAAATGCCAACTGTACAATTCGTTTACCGACCAAATTTGTTTTAATAAGCGAACACAGGCTCTCACAAGCTGTAACCCCAGAGTACGAATAGCGAGGTTAATTCGGCATTTTACACGAATTATGAACACAATTTTATCTATGTTTCGTTGTCAGAAGGTATTTCCTGAAAGTTGACTTCGACACATGTAGTGTCCCCCATGCGGTTGATCCGCGGGACGGCTGTTTTAAAGGGGTGGTGGCTGTAAATTTTGACCGTTTATGTTTTGTATGTCATGGTAAGTTCCCCCCACAAATTCGTTGAAACACGTAATGTTTAACTTGTCAACTCAGATTCTACATGTGTAACATGCACTTACATTTAAATTCTAGTCATGACCAGAATTAACTTGTGAACGATAGCGATGCAATCATCACATATACAGACTGAGTTGACCAGCTAAAGACTGTGTTCTAAGCATCTCAATATGCTTCGGGGAGTAGAACAAGAAACTGTAGTTGACATCAAAAACAAAAAAATATGAAAATTTCATCAAAAGTTTAACAGCTACTGCCCATTCAAAACCCAATTAGTTTTCTCTGTACAAACAGCTCTGGCATTGTACTCGTTGGACGCTGTCTGATATGCTAAACTATTAGCAGGGACATTATTCGGAGTCACTCCCGGTTTTTGACCTACCTGTGGAAGAATCGGGAGCTGAAGCCGTCATGTTAGTGACGTCACGCTATTGTTTATGAGGACGCGAATTTATTTGTATGTTGACATTGTCTATGATTGTCCAAAGCCGTCATGAAGTTGTCCACGTTTCTGGTTTGTATTGACCTTGCAGTTCGAGAGGCTATCAAGCGATAGCATATTGGCCATGATATTTGCACTTAAAAGTCTGGCATCACGTCCTTAGTGATAGAATTCTGATCCAATTCCATCTTAAATATTAAAAAAACTTTGTCATTTCATTTTATGTGATTTTTCGCTCCAAATTTCCTCGTCGCATTCGCTTGACGTTGTCAAGTTCAGAGAGATTAAGTCCTGCACATGAATAATTTTGAACGGCCAAAATATCGCACTGCGGTAAATGCGCCGAGTACATGTATAAAAAGATGATTTTCAAAATTGAAAAGAATATTTTAAAAAGTACCCCTTGCTGAGTTCAAGGAATTTCCTACATGAATATTGTCTCGTGTATACATATAAAGAAGCAAGGGATTACCTCTGAAGTCAACGTTAACCTTGAAGTCTGTGACGTTTGTGATTGCTGAGGGCGTAATCATTTACCCTTATGTGGGAGTGGCAGATTCGACCTCCCCTGAACTTAATAAAGGGCAAACAAGCACAAGAGTGAACCTGCTAAGCGTGTAGAATTGTCGACTTCATATTCTCAGTTTCTACACCTTGTATATTTCATATGTCCACTGCAACACTGTACACTGTCTAAACCCCAAAAAATGATTCACAGATTTTGATTGAGTCAACAGCCCATGGAAATCTAGGGTCCGTATACGGAAAGCGTCACAAGACAGTTTCATCATTATCTTAGGGCCTCGTTAGTTGGACAGCTTTGGCTTGGTGGACATAGAAAACTATTGGAACTAATTTTGATAATTTGATGGTGAAGTAATGTCGATTTAATCTGCAAATGTAACCTCATCTACTTGTCTTTTTCAGTTACACACTTGTTTTTTATGAGTAATACTGCAACATTCAGCTATAGGGAACACTTTTGAGAAATTTGAACAATATGAAGATCCGATTATCCGAAATTAGTTCCAATCGTATTCATAGGTAGTTAACTTTTTTCAGAACCTGTGAACCGATCACTCCCAGGCCTATAGGATGATGCCAACAGTGAACTCAAAAGGTTGTGATTATTGAAGTGATAAATCACCCTTCCGCAAACATGACATACCGCATTTTAAATCAAAATCGAAATGCATGTTTGAATAATTGGACAATGCAGTTTGAGAAAAAAAGCGTTTTTCGCTTGCCTTGCCTTGCGATAATGAATATTTCATTGCTTTAGACGTCCGCTGTTACCGCATTGCTTTAACAAACACTGGTCGTTACTGGTGGGATTCACTACAGTCAGTCAACTTTCATATATATATATATATATATATATATATATATATATATATATATATATATATATATATATATATATATATATATATATATATATATATATATATATATATATATATATATATATATATCAAATATATGTAAACATCTCTCTCTCTCTCTCTCTCTCTCTCTCTCTCCCTCTCTCTCTCTCTCTCTCTCTCTTCTCCACTTACATCCATCCATATAGCCATATGCAGGTTTGGTGGTGTACCTTAGACAAGAAAACACCATAGCAATGGAGTAAATATATCATGGATACGACATTAACATTAATAAGTACAAAACTTTTGCTTTTATTTTCATTGATTGTGTATGGGAAAAAAGGCAAGTTGTATGTCACTGGTTCACGTCTTTCCGGCTGTGTGAGTTTGTTCGCTGACAAATCTTCGGTTTGTTCATATATAGGAAACAGAATTTGAAACCAGAAAGGGTTTCTAATGGAGAGGGTAATTCACAAGTGTTCTCTGTCTTGTCAAAGAAGTTAGAAATTCTACTATTTGTCCAATTCAAGAATCAGTAATTTATACATCGGAAGCGGGTATCACTCTTGTTCACGGCATGGTCGCATCAATCAATCTTTCAAGTCTTGCCGAAATAGGACTTCAAACTAAATACTGAAGATGTCAGAGTAACAATTTATCAAGTTCCATCGAACTTAAGCAGATATTTCCTGTCTGAAATATAACACTGGTATACTGCATATGGCACTGTACTTAGTGACACCAAGCTGCACTTTCTGGGACTGTAATTTGGTCCTCCGGTCTCTCTCCTGTAGCTCACTGCTCTACTTCGTGACGTAGATGTCGGTATCAGAGGTCGCCTTGCCTGTCTGCCCAGACAACCTTACTAAGGAAACTCAAGGTTACTTTAAGATTAGGAAGGACACGTACAAGATATCTACACTATTGATAGTGGAACAAGAATCATTTGAAACATGTATATTACCCATTCTATTCTATATACACACTAAGTTTTGCTTCAATGGTATACTGCTGATCGTCTTTGTAAAATTATTAATTAATTGAGTAATCAAATCGACAAGTGACCAACGTTTCTGGTGTTGGACGGGGATGAATGGACTATATAATGATTTCCAAGTCTAAGCGAAAAAACTTTCAAGATTCTTGCGAAAAGTAGTAAGTACACCAAAAATTGAAATCTCTAAACTTTTGCTCATAGTTTGCTGAAGGAAAACTCATAGTTTTCTAAAACTTCCATAATGAGGTTCTAAAATAAGAATTCACCATAACGTTTTTGGATCAGAGTAGAAATTCACCTCAAACATGCCGATATTTGAAATCAAAATGACCATTATTGTTTGTATCATAGACAGTAGAGAAACTACTGTTTATGTTTGTATTAACTCTATTGGAAAAATTAAATTCCCCATTTTTAACAAAGAAAGGTTTCCACCACATGGTACAAAAAGACAAGGAAACGGTTACTTTGGAATTCTTTGAATCCGAGAATCGGTCATTAATGAACATTCCAGGTTAATCGGTATTTCAGAATGCATCTCTGCCATCGTATTTTAATGTAACAGTTGTATAAAATGTTGATACTGTTCTGTAAAATCTTATTCATTTATATTATGGGTGTTATCTTTTATCATCTGTGGTTCGTCTTACGTACATAAATAAAATTTGAATTTCCATTTTATGACAAAATGCTGTACTTTTGGCTAGGCAACTATGTTCTGTTTACTTTCGGATTTGTAGGCCTCCATGCCAAGCAATTCTGGGGACGTTTTGGCGGACAATAAGGGTTGATTACAGACTCTCCAGATGAAAAGTATAAATCGGAATACAAAAATGCATGACGCAACTATGACCAGAACGAGACTGAAAATACACGTCGTGTTGTCCAGATTCCAGTTCAAGTCGAGAATGCCGGAAAGCGCCCAGATAATTGTTGGCCAAATCGTCAAGGTGTAGCGGGTCCATCGGTCTAGGACGAACGTCTCCAAAGTGAACCAGATCACCACTTCTAAGGAAAGAATGGATAGGCAGATGGTGCCGGCCAACTCTTGGTCCAGGTCAGCCCAATAGACGAGCAGGATCCCCGTGTTCAGGAGCGTGGCCACCGTGCACCAAGTTGCGTACACGCTCACACCGTTGTGAACGAGGAGGCGAAGGCTCCAGACGTCGAACGGCTGCTTGGCAGTCATTTCGGACAAGTGGTTCCACAGATTCTTGTGTGCGATGATGAGGGCGAAGTAGTTGGTCAGGGAGACGGCCACCAAGACGATGAACGAGTACGTCATGAGTTCGCGGTCCCAGAGGACCAGCCAAGCGGTGTTCAGACCGAGATTAAGCATGAACCAGATGTAGAACATCGGCGTCAGGACCCGGGGTCGCACGTAAACGTAGTCTGTGCTGTTCTTCCTGCAGATTGTTGTCAGGCAGTAGATGACTACCAGCGTCATCCAGCAGTAGATAATACCCCATATGGTGAAAGTCCAGTTGGCTGGAGTTATGTTCAAGATGTACTTGTCCGAGATGTCGCCGGTTGAGTTGCGGAATATTTTCAAATCTAGAGAAATGAGAAAGAATGAAAGGAAGTGGTACATAGAAATGAAAGAGCGTGTGTGTGGGGAGTGAGATCTTGAAACGTAGAGTTCAAAACTCACATGCGCAACAGCTGCTGAACAATAATGCTCCAATATAGACGTCATTGCATCTATATTACCACAGTCACTCGTGAGCTATTCAGCTCTGAGACTATTCGCCCCATAGACAAGTGTAGGGTTTTTTCTCGCTTATGTACACTCGTCTATGGGGCGAATAGTCCCAGAGCTGAATAGCTCACGAGTGACTGTGATATTACCAAAAGATATATTTGTAATGGTTACATATCTTATCATATTTTGCAAGCTGTTTCTGAATGCAACTCTACAATATCATTGGCGTATCTGTGCTGAAATGGTAGATTTAATAGTGGCAGCAAAGCTGTTCGCAAAACCATGCTTGTTGTAGGTAGAGAAATTTCTCGGTTATTAATAAGTAGATTGGCAGGCAACATGATTGTTTTAGAGGATTTGTTTTGAGCGGGCAACAGCTGATACTGTGTCATTAATTCATTAGAGTGTGGATATCTGGAAAATCGCATCATATTTCAAGTCGACATAGTGAGGAGCTTTTGTAGCGGAGAGGGGGGAGTGGGGAGGTGGTGAATAGGGACGGCTTTAGCCAGAGAGTGGCGAGATGGGGAACTGGGGAGGGGGGGGGGGGCATTTTGCTGATATTAGCGGGAAATTAGTCGCGGACAGCATTCCCTCTCCCTACCAAAGTTTGAGTTTGATCAAAGCTATGTAGGGATTGAATATGGATATGTCAAAACGCTTGTTGTCGCAATTTATATAACCTTTGAATGCCACCTAAACAGAAGCATGACTTCACGTTTCAGCTGTTTACTTTCATGAAATTTCAACTTTCGATGACCTTGATAAAATGAAACAACGAAGAGGCGAATGACCCAACGATCTGTGGCAATGGAAGTAACCATGGAAACGGACTGGCACTACTGAAAAACTACTTAAGATTTGGTTCTTGCAGGTTTGATGAATCTGAAGCTTAATTTTGAATTATTAAATAAAATGATAGACCCCGGAGCGGAACTCTAGCTCCAGGTCAATGATAGAATTTAACATCATATTGTCATGGTATCTAATTTATACTGAGATATGGTAAGACGTTGAGTATTGTGCATCTTGGTATAAACTGAGTAACACGTCCATCAATGATCTTGGACTCTGACCTGTGGCATCCCTTATTTATAGTGGGATCATATGATCTAAACTCTGAAACAATATCATGGTGAACTTGTGGAAATGTCGAAGAGTATTAACCACCGCTTGAACAGAAAATTGTCGACGTCTGGCGAAAATTGATCCCGCGGATATTTTGAAGTCTATTCTATGGAAACTCTTATATTGACTTCATGCGTCAATTGAAATATACCCAGTGCAGAATTGGTTCATGTGTGGACAAAGTTCATATCAGAAGGGTCGTTACAAGAGTTCATGACTAGAAGCAGTCAGACAGTAAATATCACGGTCATATGTCTGGGTTCTGCATGCTGACCTTGTTGCACCTGTCATATATTCTATCATGGACACTCATTGAGTGTCTACGATTCTAGCTACTCTTGCCCTGTGAAAAGTTATAATTTATTCGCGAAATAAAACTCTGACATGACAGCAAATATGTCTACCACTAACACGAAGCATCATGCCTTCATAACTGTTAATAAGTGCAGCAAACGAAAATGTAAGAAGACATGATTGACTGAACGAATCTCTAAACAGAAACAGAGAACTGAACGAAACAGAGAGTGTGAAAAGAGAAAAATACTGTAATATATTTGTATAAATGAGTTCAAGGCGTATATTTTTCCTTCGGATCTCATCTGGCTTGAAAAGTTAAGCCATAAAATCATCTGATTCGTTTTTTTTTTATTATGAATAAAATTTGGATAGTTGACAATGACATGTCCACCGTCACGTGCGACTCCACCGAAACCTTCACGATTCGAGTGCGCCACCAACGGCGCAGTTGTCAGACGCTCACCTGTTGCACGAGAATGTCATGCATGAGCGGCGGCTATTAATCGGTAGCTGTGGAAGGGTTGTCTTGAAAAAATTTCTGACGGGAACCGCCCTTCGAGTTCTTAGTTATTATTTTGTTTTAATTTTGTCAACATTGCAACTGATCTTTCATATCTCACCCAAGCTATCTAAAATACTTACTCAAATCAGGAATGTTGGCTAAGGCGTTGATTACCAGCGTTGCTAAGTACACCAAAACAAACAGGATAATAATTAACATTAACCAAACTTTGTGCTTCGCCATTTTGTTCCTGCAAGATAAAACACAGCAATAATACTGATTTTAGTTACAAAGAAAAACCTCCGGTATGAATGAACGTGGACGACAGAGATTTCGCCCCTAAATAATGCCAAATATTCTTGAGCGTGAAAGCGTATTCATCTCTGCTGCGTCACCCGCTTTGATTAATCAGATTGGTGGAGTTGAAATGAGTTGAAACTGACATCATATTACATGTATATGTTTTAAAATCAAGGTTTGGTCATTGCTAGTCGTGAACGCCCTCTACGTTTACCATGCCACTATCAGAGTGAATAGGACTAGAAGCACTGGTCATGTGCAAAATATGTTGACGCCGCGCGCCATGGTCTCTTCTGCAATCGTTGCACAACCACGGGACCTCAGGGTGAAGCTACATGAAATCGACGGGTGTTACAGTCTTATGAAAAGTGGGCGTTCGTGATCGATCGTTGCATATCAGATTTCCCTATAGGGCTAACGCCGCCAGTTTTACAAGACGTGCATCTAATCTGCGAAGCTGTTGAAGATGCATTGCAAAGTCGACGACTCATTGACTGCAACGATGACGATGCAATTTTATCATTTATGAATTTGACAGGATGAGACTTTCCATAAGCAAATTTTTAAACCCATGAAGAAGAAAAGATCAGATCAACATGTCAATTTTTCGTTGATTTTATTTCACGTCGATTATTTTACATGTGATCAAAAACGCACCTCTGTAATGTATTGGCACTGAAGAATATACAATCAGTAAAGTTATGTAACTTCATTGCATTTTTTTTTGTTCATAGGTTTATCAGAACCCCTTATAAAATATGGCGGTCACTGTGTTAGTTTGGCTGAAGTAATTGAATTCTTTGTTTCGCATCCCTGCCGGCGTAGGTATTTTTTGGAGATTTTCATGAAAAAACTAGCGTGAATTTGATTTGCTTTCCTGCCTGCAAATCTTTGTTTATAAATTTCGTAAAATGTATGTAAAAAAATTTTATTACTCTTAAAATAACGAACCAGTGAATTTAACAGGTAAACTTAAAAACAATTATTTCACCAGAGGTCTTCCTGTGGACGCAAACATTTCATGAAGTTGGTATCAAAATTAAGCGAGGCAACAGTTACAATATTAACAATAGAACTATTGACTGAGCTATACGCAACATCTTATGATCGAGACATGATAATCTCGGAAATGCGTTTTATAGCAATTCTCATCTTGAAGTGAAGCTACGCGAAGAGCCAAATCCACTTAAAAATGTTCATTGTTCATGTTTTTGCGAGAAAGTTGACATCAGTTTGAAATTTATCGACAAAATTTATCCCCAGATCACATGAGTAGGCCTAAACCTACTATTGTTCAAAAAACACCAATGATTACAGTCGTCAAGTCGCTGTAACTGTGGCATGGTGCACCTTTTGTTCTTTACATACCTGTACAGTTCAAGCTCCGACTCCTCGGCGTGGCGGTCTCTGCAGAGCGACGAATCCGTATGGCTAGGGCTTGTCTGAGACGGCGAAATCTTGCGTTTCTCACGTTTCGTTGAATGTGACCACACTGGATTACGCCTTTATCTCGTTAACCGTTAACATGTTTATATCTCAGGTGAATTCAATATTGCACAAATCTCAAGTTCAGATTGCACACAGCAAATGGATTGCGTAGTTTTACGTAATTATCACACATTTTTCCCACTCTAAGCCGTTGTCCGGCAGGGCACTTCTGATAGTGTAAATTAAACGTGTCTTCGCCTTTGCGCCCTCGCCATTGTCTTTCTCTCAGTATCAAATCAAAATACACAAGTGTTTTATAAAAGTATTTGTTCTTGCTGAAATCAATATATTAAGCGCTAGAAAGGTAATAGGGAAATATAAATTATGGAACAGGTGTATCATATCAATTAGAATAATGTTTCACATTTGCATCGTACACCTCGACGCGTACACCAACTCAGAGTAAGTTTAACCCAGAGCTCAGTCGAATGATGTCAGAGCGTTATTGATATTTGTCCATTTTTACAAGATTTTCGGATAACACGCGCACGATGAAAAATTAAACCAGAAACCACTAATTATTGATATCATGATAAGGTGGGAATCTTTAAAATCGCATATCAAGTCCTCGGGTGAAATTCAAAACATTTTTGTTCAGCAGTAGACGATGATGGCGCACGCACTCACTGAACAGTTGTCCTATCAACTGTCGAACAATCTGACACGTGCATGTGCTTGAAAGTGATAAAAACTACGGGCATGGTGATTCCCATAATCAAAAACAAACAAGCAAAAGAACAAAGATCACGATACTATTTATCAGTGTTTCACAATATCAGGAGTCAACATGCGAGGGCACAGTTACTTGTTAGCTGCGTACCAACATGTGTATATATGCACGTCTATGGGGCGCGTAGGCCTGGTCATGTCAATCAAGATATATATCACTAATTAGGAAAGTTCATTAAATATGCAAATTAGACATTGGCTGACGTTAAAATGTTTAATGACTTTCAGTAATGTTAAATCATAGTATCTTCAATATACATACCAAGTTCTGTCAATTTTGATTGCGTCAATTCAGATACTTATCCCTAATTAGGAAAATCATTAAACATGCAATTTAGAAATTGGCCGAAGAAATTAATGCTTGATGACTTTCAATAATGTTGTATCATAGTATTTTACATGTACGTAGCAAGTTTCGTCAAATTTGGTCAAGTCAATCAAGATATATGACCCTAATTAGGAAAGTTAATTAAATATGCAAATTGGGCATTAAGGAAGGAATTGGGCATTAAAGAAGGAAAAAATGCTTAATGACTTTCAGTAATGCTGATCATAGTATCTTCAATATACATACCAAGTTCCGTCAATTTTAATTGAGTCAATTTACCCTTATCAGTAGGAAAGCTCATCTGATATGCAAATTGGCAATAAACCTTTATGTTGGATCTCTATGTCTTTCACGGCGGATAAAACTTCTGTGATCAACATTTTAGCAAATCTCATCTAATTCTGTGCAGCCGTTCTCATTGTATGTTTGTTTTTTTCTAAACTTATTCATTATTCAAATGAGCATGAAATATGCAAGCCACACCCACCAAAAACTAACCAGTTCTTGCTATTCTGAATCAAAATCTGTGCCCCAGATTTTATTCTGATCTGATGGGCCGTCTTTGAGATATCGAGCCCACAGACAGACATACATACAGACAGACAGACAGACAGACACGGACAACATCGCTAGTCATAACAGATAGTTACAGAAAAATTGCGTCAGATATAACGGTTTGATTAGATAAGGAAATTTGCTATACCAAATCATGAACTGTGAAACTTATAGTCATGTTTTAATTGAAGACCGAGATATTTTGGCAAAAAAAAAAAGAAATTCGTTTCAGGAAATTTACGCATTTAAATTTCACAAACATTTCATCAATCGGATCCGAATCACCGCGTGGCATCTACAAGTGCAATTTGAAACCTATCTGACATCTACTTTTGGTAAAAGGTCGTTTTTATACCCAAAAAAAGTAATGTTCGCTGCATTGTCCAAAATTTTACACAAATAGAGTTCATGGATTCGGTAAGTTCACGATCGGGTCCAAACAACAACGAACGGCACACAGTCAGTCACTTAGCTAGCGAGGGCATCCCAGTCAAAATCGCTCGGCTAAATCCCAACCCATATAACCTTCAATATACCTTTAAAACAGAGCTAAGTTGTTACAATCATTCTGACAACGATCTCTTTACACACTGTATACTAGTAGTTCATGAAGCAATCACACATACACATGTACATACTCGCCATACATGAAATAAAATTCACTAACTAGTAGATGCAGACAGCTATACTCACTGGGTTACAGAAAAAAATTCTGCTGTCGATTTTGGTATGTGTCTATGGCAGCTTAAAAATTCTGGTGTCGATACGTGTCGATGGAAGCTTAAAAAATTATGTTCATATTTAATAAGTCCGATAAAGAAAAGCAATCTACACACACGTCCAATAGCCCATCTCATACCAGAATAGGAATAAAATGAATTGGGGAAACAAACCCTTTATAAGTCACTCTCCTGCTAGTAGTAAATGATAGAATATTGAAGTGCAGCGATACTAGCACGTCTCGTCCTCTATTGTCTCTGAGTTTAGGTAACGGTCTGCAGTGATCGTGATGCTTTCAGAAACTGAAGCTGACACCGAAGTTGTCGGTTGTAAGCACAACTTTAGATCTTTATTACTGAACATAATCGGAGAAGACTCAAAGTCTGCTCTCCGATCTCTGTTCCAGTTCTGTTCTGTTCTTGAAGTGTACAACTTCAGTAGTTTCAAATCTACCTATTGTAGTGAATGAATGACTTAGCATATAGCTATAATTAAAGGGAGGGTGTCGTCGGAACTGCCCATGTGCGACTTTCTTGTTCACAAACAATGTATTTCACGCATGATATCTAGATGCATCAAGTCAACACAGCTGCAACATTTAAATTTTACGATATTCATCGTTAACAAACACGTTTTAACTTTCATCAATCGCCAACGAACCCTAGCTGAGTGTTTACATGGGTCTCTGGCAATCTTTGAGCAGAGCTCCGATGACACCCTTCCTTGAAATACAGATACGTCGGGAAAATGTTAAAGGACAGGAAATATTGTTAAAACAGGATGAGACGATCTTTCGACGCGAAGCTTGGGTCAACGTCAGCCTCCAGCCATAGCATCTAGTAAAACGATACATCACTATGTAAGACAATATCGGCTTCTTCAAGAGTGGGAATGCATAATAAAACAGTCTTAGTGAATCAAAGGAAGCTACGTCTGCTGTCAATTTCAAGTGGATAATTATAGAAATGTAGTGAAGGTTACTATTAGTCAAGTCGATTAATCTAAGTTAATCTTAACATCTGAAATCATGGTGAAGGGATGAGGAAGGTGTTTTAAATGGCAAAAGATATTCATATCCTTTCGTCCTTGTTTTCATATCATAGGAGTGGAGGTACATCGGATTATGTGTAAGTAGTTGTTAGGTCGCAGAGACTGGTTACTGATTCTTAGAATCGCTCGTTGTCTTATGTGGCTTTTCAAGAATACTCAAGTACTCTGTGGATTAAGTATATAGTATTATACGGAGTTCAGTCGGCCGAAAAGCAAGCTTTACTGTAGACTGAAATCAGCTCACAACACACGCAGGTGTCATCGGATGTCGGCTTTTGAAGTAAGCGTCCTTCTCTCCATGGATTAACAAGTATTACGTTGCAATGTGTTCGTATCAAGAGCAAAATTAACGATTAGGAAGGCTGTTTCGAGTAGCCCATCTAATATTAGAATAAGAATAAAATGAAACGATTGGGAGGGTTGTCCAATGGTTGTGTCGATTGAACTCTATAATAGTCAAGTACGACTGACGATGAAAACAAGAATGTGGACCTAAGGGACTGGCAGTTTCTTCGGCCTGGGGGGGGGGCGGTGGATTATTTTTTGCCGACGTCAAAAAGTGGCTGACCCCCCCTATTCCAAATTTTGAAAACAGGGTGACCCCCTCCTATTCCAAATTTCGAAAACAGGGTGACCCCCCACGCGCAACATAGATAAAACAAAAGGTGGACATAAATTATATATATATATTATATTTTACGTTTTACATATATTTATATTTTAAATAGTCATTCTATGTTGACATGTCAGTGGTAAGATAGGAATTTCAAAGTGTCAATCTTAAAGTTTGAATACAGAACATTTTGAATGAGCTGTATTTTGAATGAACTGTGAATGTATTTCACACTTTCTATGCTCTTTAACCAGATGTAGATCTCCTGAACTGTTGTACAGAAATGGATGTCAATCATTAATATCAAAGAGGAAAAAGCAGTGAATCAAAAACTTTGAGGGGTGTTAAGACTTGCCAACCATCCTATATCTCCTGAGGAGCCATAGAGAGCTTGTTAGCCAAATCTGATGTGTACAGTGTCTGAGAGGACCTTTTCTTGTAACATTGAAGCCATAAAAGCACAGCTAATAATGACAAAAACTACCTTTTGTAACTGTTATTTTGTTCATAAAAAAACATCTTTGTACAGAAACACACAGGAAAATAATTGCATCAATGAGAAGGAAAGATATCTTGTCATTTTTCTATCTCTAAAATAAGTCACTGTATAAAATATATAATGTGAAATAATAGTGCATGTTGCTTTCTCATACTGAATTCTCATAGAGAGAACAGAAAAGTATCAGGAATTTGTCATCCTTTTCATATGAAATGCAGATTTCATAACGGTATACACTTTCACTTAGCAAACATCAAGATATCTCTGACATATATCTCTGATTTATTAAAGTACGGCGCCCGAAGGGCGCGCCGAAAAATATGAAACATCCTGATATCTCTGATGTATATGCCTTGTATATTAAAGTCATGCACCAGAAGGGCATGCTGAAAAATGTCTGATATATTAAAGTAATGAGCTTGAAGAGCACGCTGAAACTATTGAACATACAGATATCTCTGATATATGTATGCTTGATGTGTTAAAGTTGGGCGTGCTGAAAAATATGACTGATTATTAAAGTTACGCGCCCGAAGGGCGCGCCGAATAATACAACTGAATGATGAAATTTGTGGCTGACACTAGCATTTTAGGCAATGATGAGCCTGTGTCAAAATTCAAAACACACTGACCCCCCCCTCCTATTGGGCATTTCAAAAACATGGTGACCCCCCTATCACCAAAGTCAAAAACAGGGTGACCCCCCCCCCCATGAATCCACCGGCCCCCCAGGCTGAAGAAATTGACCAGTCGACCTAATCCTGCTTATCGATGCTCTAGTTCTACCAAATAAGACGAGAAACAATATAGTATACATCTTACTTTGACATTTACATGTAACAAAATGAGAGTTTGTCGTATGACAGTTAGCTGTGCCTGAGAAAGGGGAGAGCGTTTGAAGGGACAAAGTGTTCGTTTCGGTAATTTTTGGTACTAATACAAGAAGTCGAGAAAACTATTCTTATACAGTTTTAAAACTGTCACAATCAGGATGACTGTGATGTGGTGAAGATAAAAAATGGGGATACATTATTGTAATCCGAGGTTTGAAGTTAGATTATTTGCATGTATTTCTCACAGATACCGAAAATTGCGTCATCATGCCTACTTTTCAATCAGTCTGTCAGCGGAGATATTAAAGTACCTTGGTGGACCATTGCTTCAAGCACATTTCAAAATACCGATGTGGACAAGTTGAAAATTGATTTACATTTGACAAATACTCTGTGGGAAAACCGAGAGTGCAACTTTTCTCCGTGTGTGGAAGCAATATATACTTCGATGGCAGATAAATTACACTTCTTGCTGATTTATTTTTGTATTCATATGAAGCTGAGTTCATGCAGACTCTTCATAGTTCAGGATCTAAAAGAGTTGCAAAGTCCTTTAATAATACCTATAGATATATTGATGATCTCATCAGTTTGAACAATCCTGGAATTTCTAATTACCTCCATCACATATATCCAGATGAATTGGAAATTAAAGAAACAACGGAGAGCATGAACTCAGCATCGTATCTTGATCTATTTATTGAAATTAGACACAATGCAATACACACCAAGTTGTATGATAAAAGGGATGATTTTAATTTTGAAATCATTAACTTTCCCTACTTGACCAGTAATATTCCGTCGAGTCCAGCTTATGGTGTGTACATTTCACAACTACTGAGATACTGTAGAGCTTGTGATTCATATGGAGATTTTCAAGAGAGACACAGCTTATTAGTCTTAAAGCTGGTGAGACAAGGATTTTCACAAAGTAGGTTGGTTAGATCTTTTAAGAAGTTCTATGGTAGATATGGAGATCTTATATCTAAATATGGCAAATCTGTCACTCAGATGATGAAAGACAGTATTCCCGACTTTGACTCAGAACAGTAATTTAGCAGATAGCTGAATTACCGTACAATAACTTTGTCACACTAGTTCAATCTTGACGGGTGTAGCATGCTAGCAGGGTACGCTTACCCATTCCGGACACCTGGTACCACCACTTATTCACTTGTACTACCGATTTTGTCAGTGATCTTATGTTTCTTTGTGTGTTTGTTTTTACTGTTTATTGGACCTGGTAATTTATTTGCCTTGAATGATAATGATTGCTGGAATCGATTTGATGTCATATAAATTACACAAAGGAAGGGATCGAACTGCTTCTGAACTATAAACATTACAATTCACATCGAAAGAAGTGAAACACGGCATATGTTAAGATTTAAACTTCCGTCTAAAGTAAAAATCATTCTTCCAGGCTTACGGAAACGACGTGGAAATATCACTTGAGTGTTTTTTTTCAAATAATTCTGGCCGGAGAAGAAGTAACAATTACCATTTTCACGTGATATATAAGAGACGATAAGTAGCAAGTGAAAGTAAATACAGTATTTTGATTTTTTTATCCCTTATATAATGCAACGCTCTCAAAATTGTTCCGACTGTGCTCGACAAAAACGGTAACCGCCATTTGGCGTGTCTCGATAGACCGAAGATTGTCATCTAAGCTACTATACCGAATGTTTATTAATCTAACATTACTCGTATTAACTAGAAAGTGTGGATTATAATTTGGTCTATGTTTGTATGATCAGCACTCCTGTTTGTCGCTTGCAAAGCAACTGTCGGCAAGCTGTTTTGAGGGGTTTGTCCATGCTGTAAATCAGTGGGTTAATGGCCGAGTTCAAATACGCTAATGCTGTCACAAGTCTCATCAGCATATTAAGTTCCACCACATTGCACTTTTGGCAGAATGTTGTCACTACCAATACGATCCGCACTGGAGTCCAAAGAAGAAAGAATGTGGCAGCCACTATTATAACCATGCGCAGCGCTTTCAGTTCTCCCTTGGTAAAGTGCGGCTGGTTCCCTGTGGAGCTGCTCTGGCTGTCAAACGCTTGTATTCGTCGATTCTGATTCCTGACCAGGTTGGCAATGCGTATGTTACTGATAAGAATAAAAATACTGGGAATTATGAAGCTTGTTACCGTCCAAAAAGCCATGACTTGTGGAGATGGCTTGACGTCAGAGCAAACATATGCTCTACTAACCTGTGCCTGAGTTCCCCATCTCTGGGCAGCGTAGATCGCAGTGGACGTCGCTCCACTCCAAACAAGAGTCAGCGAGACGGCTAGTGTCTTGTTTGTGACAAGAGACGGGTATCGGAAAGGGTGGAAAATCTTGATGTACATGTTGAGCATAATCAACATCACGTTTGCCAGACTGGAAGTTTGTGAAAGTAGAGTAACACTTCGAAGCAGAGCGCACATCAGTGGGGTCGGTTGCCAGAGAATCGATACGGTAGCTTCAAGTGGTATACTCAGAAGTCCGTGTAAGGTGTCAGAGACGACCAGCGATAACACGAACAGGTAATCGTAATTGTGTCTCAGTTTTCGGAAACCCAAAATAGCCACAGCAACTAGAGTGTTACTTGAGACGACAACGAGCGCCAAAATCATCATAAATATCAGATAGAAGATACCAGTACCATCAGGAGAAATTATTTCGTCAGTTGAATTCTCAAAGTGGAGCATATTGAGATGCCTGTTCTGTCTAGATATCTTCCCAATCTTGAATATATAGCCTGAATGTGCATTGAAAATCAAGAATCATGCTTTTAAGGGAATCTTAGTGTATGCTGAATGTCATGCGCAGTTTACACCTGTGCTCACGCGTTTTCGTCTATACTGACTTAGTAGAAGTAGCGAAGTTTGTTTGCCAATCGATGTCACAAGGAACTGGGAAGCTTTGCATGATCAAAGCTATGCAAAATGTTTGTGTTATAGAAATCAACTGACAAAAACAGGAATTGCCGATATCATCGTATGAATAAATTTTCTAAGTCAATATGTAAAAGGCGATAACAATATCAATAGAATGACGAGTGAAGTTGCAAATACTTTACCATCAGCACAAAACTAACCTTACTTTCTTTACATTCTCACGTAGAAAAAAAATTCCGTATCCGGAACAAACTGTTTTTGATGACAACCATAAATCTCCTATGCATGCGAAGTTTGTTATGAAAGACACTTCTTCAGTGGGAATGACGCGATAAATTTCGTTACATTTATGGTTGATTAATATTGCATTTATGGTTGTTTTTGTTTTTACATTTATGGTTGCTAGAATTATAGTTAGTTTTTTATTACATTTTTGGACGATTTTAAATTTATGGATTCATTATATTACAGTTATGGATAGTGTCACGCATATGGAAATTCTACGCAGACTATAGAATTTTTGTGTTGGCAAATAACAGTATCAGCAGTATGGTGTTGTCATTGAGAACACTGATCTTATTCACTCATAAACAAAGTCCCGCGAATGGCAAAAAAAAAAAAAAAAAAAAAAAAAATTGTGATGAACTTTGTACTGTCTCTCTTTGATATTATGTTGGATCCCAATCCATCAAACTAGAAGTCTTCTCATTGCAATTACACGTGTTTTTGGAGCCTCGCTTTGACTTAAATAGCTTGAGTTTCTGATATTGCATAGCAATTAGGGATGGTTCATTAAACCACTACAAGGGTGGTCAGAATGAATTATTCTAGTATATTCACAAGTTTTCGTGTTTATGCATTTACGCAAAGAGTATGGTCATGCTTTCCCAGAATTCTTCATTCGTATTTATTCACTTTTCGATTATGTGGATACCATTCCGCAAAAAGCAGCGAAACCTTAAACAATTTAAACTGTTTTCAGGCTAACATATTCCTCTATAATTTTATCAATATGTCCATCCCAAACGTTTGGAAGACCAACTCTCAACCTGACAAGAAAAATGTCCTCATTGATAAGGGTATTTTACATCAGTAGGTACCGCGCCTTATCACCAATTGAGTGTGAATCGAAAGAATAATAGAATCTCACACCCCCAAGGACCTGGGATCAGATTTTCTCACACGAGATGGGGATATTTTGTCTCACACTCGCCGCAGGCTAGTGTGAGACAAAATATCCCCAATGAGTGTGAGAAATCTGATCCCAGGTCCTTGGGGGTGTGAGATTCTTTTTCTCACATGACCACAAAATGCGTTAAATTCACACTGGACACGTACAAGATTATCCAAAATCGTGAAAACTCTGTCGTCTGCCACTGTACTTTGACCTGCTTACTCTGTGGTTCCGGTCCGTGTGTTGCTCGTCGTGCCATTGAATAACATTTTGCGCGTGGAAGGAAACAGACTGTTTATCATCCAATCAGAGCTAATGTAATATTTACTGCAGAGTGTGGGACGATTTCTGAGAGTGTGGCATTGTTGTTCCCACACCATCGATCCCGCACTCCCAGCGGCCAGAAATATGAGAAATTCCCTTTGTACTTCATGACTTCCAATCGAAGCTCGAAGAAGATTCAAGGTTTTGCCAATCACTTTTAAAATTATTAACCCTTTGAGTGCCATAGTCGATATTTGTTGCATTTGTACTATACAACGCAAACAATTTCTTTTTGATCTATGTAATTTTCAGGTTTTTCCCAAAATTTGGTCAAAAAGTGCAGCCCATAAAAATTTTTGTCCATTTGGTCCAAAATCATGGAAAAAATTACAGAAAAATTCATAAAAATTGATAAAATGCTGCCTTGATATTTTTAGGGAAAATTACAGTACTCAAAGGGTTAATAATAGTATTGCATCCATGTACTTGGGTGACTTCATTGAGTTGTATGTTCCGGGAAGAAACCGGTCCATCGAAAAGTTACTTTTAGTCCAACCAATGGGGAAGTTTAACAACTCCTATGTTCAGAGGGCCGAGGGCCATTTCTGTGCATGCACCCTTCCTTTGGAATTCGTTGCCATCAGAGATTCGCTCTGCAAAAAATGTTGAATGTTTTAAACGTGCTTTGAAGACTTACCTTTCTACTGAGTTTTATCAACTTCGATTTTTAGCCATTTTGTCCATTTTACGGTGTTTGTACTTCATTTCCAAATTTCTTTGCGATATCTGTGACTTCATTTTTAAACAAATGAATCTTTGCTCTCATTTTAGTCATGTATTCAGCGCACTGAGTTGTATGTGTAGTGCGCTTTAAAGAAGGAGTTTTTAATAATAATAATAATAATAATAATAATAATAATAATACTTTGTTTTTCCTTTATCCTATTTTTTAATTCTCTTGGAGGTACTAGGAATTCCTTGAATACCATCCAAGCTAGAGGTAAATTATTACCTATCTTTCATCACACTTACATGTTCGTTTTTTAGAATAAGAGTATGATATTTTAATCCTCATAACGGTTATAATTTCCTCTCTTTTGCATACAGCTATCACTTATCAAAGGCTAGATTCTTTACGACATTGTAGAGTCTATTCCCTTGTCCTCACACCGTACGTTTGTTTTATCCTGTTTGTATCACTAATTTAGAAATGATGGAACTTGATGTATGCTGAAACGTTAGAAACTACGCCAAAAATTAGAGGGAAGCCCATATGGGTGTGGGCCCCATTGTTTTCGAGTTTTTCCTCCTCCTCCTCCTACTCCTCTTCCCCCTCATCACCATCATCATCATCATCATCATCATCTTCTTCTTCTTCTTCTTCTTCTTCTTCTTCTTCTTCCTTTTTTTCTACGTCTTCATATTGCAAGGTCTAGGGTTTTCATTTTGGTAAGACATTGACTGGTTAAAGGGACAAATACTTTTACCCTGATTTTTCAGATGGCCTTGGATGACCTTTGACCTTCTTCCATGTGTCTCGCCAACCACATGGGCTAAAGCTTTAGTATTGTTGAATCTTGATCAGTATGGGACAAAATTTTTTTCTAGCATTTTGGAATGACCTTTTTTGACCTTTGGCCTATTTTTGCATATCTCAGCAACTGCTAGAAGTATGGTTTTTGTATTGAGTGGCATGAGACGCATTGCCTTTTCACAATTGACATACCTCATTATGTGCCTACCTAATTTAAAACTAACCAATGGGGAGAGAGTACCGTTTTCTGCTGGACATGGACCAGTTTATGGGCTGAATTTTTTCCAAAATTTTGGGATGACCTTTTGGGACCTCTACGGTGATACCACGGTGATTGTTCCTGTGTTCTAATTTATGTCCTCTTTGTTTTAAGGTAGAACGCGCCTTGGGGACACTGAGATATTCGGACTCTTAAACTTCTACAATTATTTTCCGATATACCACTTATGGGTGTTCATCTTAAAGCTGTTGGTGTAAGAAAACTTTTCACGGCTTAGTTTTATTCGAAAAAAAACAAACCATTTTTCTCCATAGAGTTAACACAGGGATGGCGGCCATTTTGAATTTTAAATATCGGTAAATCTTGGCTTGTTTCTCTATTACCAAAATTTGCACGGTGACCCCCGATTTTTATTCATGATTATGAAAGAGAATGATCGAAAGATTCCTTAAGGAAAGTTTGAGCAAAAGTTAAGTCTGTCACTTTCGAGGCGCAGACTACTTTAACACTTTTCTTGGTGTTTTTCCTGTATCTTACTTGCGTAAGAGGGTGACCAAATCCTGCTTCAAGGAGTAAACGTCATTCAAATGATGCTTAAACTCATGTTATTCTTTAAATCTTTAATAAACGGCATCACACAAAAGAATTTGACATTGTCTACATTCCACGCAACTATTGTGAATAGAAGTAACGATTACAATGCTACTTTGAAAATAACTCTAGCAGATCACATCGTTAAATATCATGAAGCTTGATAAATTGCGCGGTTGGAATAATCACGTCTAACCTTTATTCAAGGCGTTGAAGTGATGGAATTGCCCTCTTTCGCAGACTGCCGCGGAGGTATATCCAAAATACACAATCAAATCATCTTATATCCTAGCTTGACACACGATTTAGAGTTGATTTTTGTTCACAGTAATACGATAAAAGCACGACCCTGATAAAAGTTTCATGTTGTGAACAGAGAGCGAGACTTATACCTCTGGCTTCAGACTGCATTCCTCTCCAGGGTGTTTGCAGGACTATCAGCAATTGTTAAATGTGCGCACTACTATTTCAAGGTGCACTGATTTACTGGGTACTGGCAAGAATTTTGTCCTTGCTTTATATCCTTCACCGAGCGGCATATTAAAAATTCGTTAACTTTGTATTTTGTACTTTTACAGACACGCAAATGGCGACGCTGTTACGTCTTGGTGAGCAAACAAGAGGACTCTGCTGATTCAGATTCAGCATACTCTCAAAGTTGTCTGCAGGACAAAAGAAAAATGAAAATGTTTGTCATTTTAGTCATTTTATGGTAGAATGCACTGCAGGCACAGATATTGGGGATCTCTAACTTTCTTGTCTATCACTAGTGGGAGCTCATTTTGAAGCTCGTGGATTTAAAAAAATCACCGGCTTACTATTGTGAAAACCAAACACTTTCCCCTATAGAATTAACGCAGGAACGGTAGCTATTTAGCAACTTAGCATTATACCGATTCGTATTTTCTATATGCATTCATTGATTACAAATAAGGTTGACCAATAAAGATACCGCCCTGAACTTGTTATTATCAATTCAGAAATAAGGCGCTCAGAAAACACACCTAAGATCGAAATTCGGTCCAATTTTAATGTAAATAATCATGTAAGCCGGTCAAATAATGAAATTTGCCCATATTTTGACTTCCACTTCTTGATTTCAGGAGGAAAAGATGGTCGGCCGAATAATGTCACGGATCATTTTGTTTCGCAGTAATCGCTATTATGCTCTGACTTCAATATCGAGCATTCAGTCAAAAGCACAGTTAGAATCAAACATTCCTCAAATAAATGACAGAAAACTCACATTTCCCAGATTACTTTAAATATAAATGATTACATTACAACAATTGAATGGCCGCAAAATTCAACGCACACACTGTAATTCTAATTGATAATTGACTGAGTTAGGTTTGCAAAAAAGAAGCACATGGCGATCAAGAGATTCCCATTATGTCGATCGTCATACGTGATATCGATACATCAATATATAGGTGTTGACTGAAACTGCAAGTGTGAAAATCAAATTGCAAATTAGCGATTTCAACAAGCTATATCGTTTGGCCGCAAAATGTCAAGGATTAAAAGAACGGAATGTTACAAGTTTGCTCAAGCGTGCCGTTTTTACGTACTTGATAGAAAGGAAAATGACATTCTAGCAATAAACCTATAAGTCTATATCTCTGTTTGAAACATATTTATTGTTTGGCTACGAAATGTCATGGATTGAAATGAGATATGTGAAAATGACACTATTGTGAGAACAGGAATACAGGTAGTTCACGTGACATTTTAGATTTTCACACTCAAGACGAAAAGGTAAAGCAATGCTCCTAGAAAACAACAGTGACGAGTGGCAACTTCAATTCAAATCCGTAATTCAGAGTGCATTTTACACTAACGGGGAAAAGCTGTAAATATTAAAGTGAGTCATTTTTTTTTCTTTCTAAAAGGAAGTGGACAATCAAAGGTCAAAAATCTTGCGTCATTCGTCTCATTGCTACGCTCGCTGCTATACCGTGCTCTTGGCAATTGGAGTAAAACCTTGGGAAATATGCTACTTTATCATAATAATAGTAGAACGTGATATCTGATTCACGGTATGATAGTCTTGATTGAGGGTTTCACGAGAGGAAAAGCAAGATAAGTCCTTGTGCAGGCTGGGGCCGTTTGACGTTCATTGCACTCGCAAGAAGAAGGAAATATGTGCCAAGTTTCTGAAGGTCAAATTTTCGCAAATTGCAATTCATAAATTGCTAAATTTTCAAACATCACGGTGGTGGTCTCTGACTTGAATTGCACGGAACACTTCACAGATTACACTGGCAGTAAATTGCAACACCATGACAATATCTAAATTGCGAGGCTTTTGTGTTCTAAGGGACGGACCGTTAGATCTTGGGAGGTGAGGAGGTCACAATGAGATGGTGAATATTATTATTGTTTACGATTGTAAATTTTTGAATTTTTTTCCAAGTGAGTCATGATGTGCTACTTTTTTCAAAGTAAACTGTCAGATTTATCATTTTTTGCGTTCTGATTTTATTTTTTAATTTGCAAACTAGTCTGAATTTATTCCCTAATTGTGTGCTTTGAATTTTTTTCTGTTTTTGACTACCCCCTCCCAAGATCTGCTGGTCCATCCCTAAGCAGACAAAGTTCCGTGAACTCATTTTTTTACAATGCTTTTCTGTTCTTCTGTAAACTGATTTTGAAAGTTGTGATGTAAATATTCACATTCTTTCTTTTTTATATCATAATTATTCGCCATATGTGTCACTTAAAGAAAATTCTTTCTTTGCCGACCTTTGATTTTTGAAAAACTTACCTGCAAGCCAGCCGTGCAAGTAAAAGAACAAACACAGACAAAAAACACAAGTGTATTAACATAATCTCATGTTTTATTTGGTTTCTTTTGGAAATATGATTTTTTATAATAGTGTTAACATTGTACTTGTTTTCTTAATTTTCTCTGAAAACCTGTGAGCACGCGGGCGCAAACAAAGAATTGTATTTAAAGGGCGTAAGGTCAAAATTGTGGCAGAACGCTGGTGTTTGTTTAAACATGGTGTCTTGACTATGGAACCAACTATTGTCACTGTATAATATGTTTGTTGTTTAGTTACTGTTATACCGTGTTTTAGAGGACTAGGCAACCTCGCAATAGTACGGATGTTTCTTTTGCTGCTTACTTGTACAAATAAAAAGACAAACCAGGTGGAAGGATCTGAGTATAACTTTATATACCATTTTCGCACGAACTGCCGGGACAGACCGTCTATGAACACGTCTGTTTTCGCCCATGTATATTTCACATTGATTGTCCATGCTTGCTGAAGTCGGTGTCTCGAACATAAACTTTTCGAAAAACATGGATTCTCTTTTGATTCAAGTTGTTGGCCTTACAAATGCATTGAAAGGCTTTATGATGGCAATTTGAACCTTTTGATAATCGGCTCCAGGGAGGGGAATGCTTCACTATGCCAGTTTATTTTTGGCTTTCTTCGCACTCTTCACTTAATGCTCGTCGCTCTTATATTCTTACCAGCAAGCAGCATTAGGCGCTCGGAAAAAGTGTGTCAGGCTACTTTCTGTTCGAAATCATACCTCCGACAATAACATTGCCAGTCATAGCAGATGGTCGCAGAAAAATCGCGTCAGATACATTATAGTCCAATTACAGAAACTTGCTATAGCAAATGTGAAGTTTTTTTGGTCATGCGTCAATTGAAGATCAAGATATGACCAGTTGTTCTAGGATATTTACGTATTTGAATTTCATAAATGTTTCACAAATATTCCATCACCCTGTGGCATCTACAAATGCAATTTGAAACATATCTGACAGATACTTTTGGTAAAAGGATGTTTTAACCCCCTCCCCCGGCCAAAACATAGACCCTTTCTCGAGGGTCTATGGCCAAAACAAAGGAATATTCGCTTCAAGGTCCAAAATTTTACACACAGTCAAAAGCGCTCGGCTAATGAAATCCCGACATTTATAAAGAGTGGTTCAACAATCGAGCTGAGTTGTAACATAGACCCTCCAAAGGTTTTTGGAGGGTCTATGGTTGTTACCCTTTCACAACTACACACTCGTTATATATGCGATACATCTCACCAACTAGTATCTGCAGACCGTTTACTTTCAGGGTTACAAATGATAAAAATCCGATGTATATTAATTTTGGTATGTGTCGGTCAACACCTTAAGAAATTCCGTTCATGTTTATTATTTCCCATAAACAAAAACATTCTGTACATACACGTCGAGCAGCCCATTTCACACAAAAATATGAATAACATAATGATAAAATGAATGGGAGAAAGCAGACCCCTTATGAGCCATGCTCTTGCAAATAAATAATTAATAAAGTGTTTATATAATATTTAGGTGCAGCAATACATTAGTTTTTGACGGTAAAGCTGTTCATTCACCCATGTCTGTTCTTCCTTGTTTTAAAATCATAGGAGAGGGCACATCTGATTATTTGCAAGTGTAAGGTTGGAAAAACTGTAGTTTTCAATTCTTAAAATTGCCTGTGGTCCTAGTACACGGAGTTCAGTAGGCCGAAAACTAAGACAGACAAGAGTGTTATCTAAGGCAATGTACCGAACGTTTATTAATCCAAAATAACTCGTATTAGCTAGAAAGTGGTGGATTATAATTTGGTCTATGTTTGTATGATCAGTACTCCGATTTGTCGCTTGCAAAGCAACTGTCGGCAAGCTGTTTTGAGGGGTTTGTCCATGCTGTAAATCAGTGGGTTAATGGCCGAGTTCAAATAGTTTAATGTTGTCGCAATTTTCAGTGGCATATTAAGTTCCACCACATTGCAGTTGCGGCAGAATGATGTCACCGCCACTATCACCCGCACTGGAGTCCAAAGAAGAAAGCTTGTGGCAGCCACCAATATAACCATGCGCAGCGCTTTCAGTTCTCCCTTGGTAAAGTGCGGCTGGTTCCCTGTGGAGTAGCCCTGCGTACAGGTCTGTGTGTTCCCGGCGTTACACGGCCTCCACCACATGCGGTGGAGGCCGTGTAACGCCGGGAACACACAGACCTGTACGCAGGGCTACCTGTGGAGCTGCTCTGGCTGTCAAACGCTTGTATTCGTCGATTCTGATTCCTGACCAGGTTGGCAATGCGTATGTTACTGATAAGAATAAAAATACTGGGAATTATGAAGCTTGTTACCGTCCAAAAAGCCATGACTTGTGGAGATGGCTTGATGTCAGAGCAAACATATGCTCTACTAACCTGTGCCTGAGTTCCCCATCTCTGGGCAGCGTAAATCGCAATGGACGTCGCTCCACTCCAAACAAAAGTCAACGAGACAGCTAGTGTCTTGTTTGTGACAAGAGACGGGTATCGGAAAGGGTGGAAAATCTTGATGTACATGTTGAGCATAATCAACATCACGTTTGCCAGACTGGAAGTTTGTGAAAGTAGAGTAACACTTCGAAGCAGAGCGCACATCAGTGGGGTCGGTTGCCAGAGAATCGATACGGTAGCTTCAAGTGGTATACCCAGAAGTCCGTTTAAGTTATCAGAGACGACCAGCGATAACACGAACAGGTAATCGTAATTGTGTCTCAGTTTTCGGAAACCCAAAATAGCCACAGCAACTACGGAGTTACATGAGATGACAACGAGCGCCAAAATCATCATAAATATCAGATAGAAGATACCAGTACCATCAGGAGAAATTCTTTCGTCAGTTGAATTCTCAAAGTGGAGCATATTGAGATGCCCGTTCTCTCTAGATTTCTTTCATATTCAACCTGAATATGCATTGAAGTTCAAAATCCATGCTTTTAAGGAAGTCTCTGTATATGCCAAACGTCATGCGCAGTGTACAGTACCTATGCTCACGAACACGATTGGAACTAATTTGGGAAGAATTGGATGGTGAATTGATGTCTGTTTAAAGGGGATGGTCGTCGGAACTGCGCGTGTGCGACTTTCTTGTTTACAAACAATGTAAGTTTACGATATTCATTTATAACAAGCATGTTTCAACTTTCATTAATCGCCAACGTACCTTAGATACAGTATTTACATCGGTCGTAGGGGTCCCTGGCAACCTTTCAGCAGAGTTCCGACGACCACCCCCTTTAATCTACAAATGAAAGCTCATCTGCTTTTCCTTTTACATTACACACTTGTTTTTATTAGTACTTTGATATTGCAACATTCATCTATAGGGCACCTTGAACTTTTGAGAAATTTGAAAAATATGAAAATCCAATTATCCCAAATTAGTTCCAATCATGTTCTAATTAAAAAAAGCTAACCAATGGGGAGAGAGTACCGTGTTTTGCTGGACATGGACCAGTATGGGGGCTGACTTTGTTACAGAATTTTGGGATGACCTTTGGTGACCTTTAACCTGCTGTTAGGTATTTATAATGCAACTAATACAACTTGCTTATCTTGAATATTTCATTTTCATTTTTGAACGACACATTATGCTATCAATAGTATAATACTGCGGGACTTCATTTTATTACTTTGCACTTTGTACCTTGGTCCCGTCATTTTTTTACATCCATGGTCCAGTCAACGCTGCTTGCACCTTTAATTGTTATTCTTGTTCCAAACATTGATAGTCTTGACACTGTTTATTAGCTAAACCGTGTATATCCTTTTTGTACGGAATTATTTTTAAGTTCAAACCTTAACAGTCTTTAGAGTGCGTAACGCATCTTTGATGAATGACATCACATGGAAATATTTGGCATTGTCCACTACATTCCACGCAAACTAGTGCCAGTATAAGTGACGATTCCTTCCATGTCTACAATGCTACTTTGAAAATAACTCTAGCAGACCACTTCATTAAATATCATGAAGCTTGATAAATTGTGCGGTTGGAATGATCATGTATAATCTTTATTCAAGGCGTTGAAAGAATGCATTGGCTTCTTTCGCAGACTGCCGAGGCCTTATATCCAAAACTCACGATCAAATCATTTTATGTCATAGCCTAATACACGATTTAGAGTTGTTTTTTATTCACAGTAATACGATAAAAGCACGACTATGATAAGTTTCATTTTGTGAACAGAGAGCGAAACCTATACCTCTGGCTCCAGACTGCATTCCTCTCCAGGGTATTTGCGGGACTATCAGTAATTGTTACATGTAGTTACTGCCGATATTTCAAGGTACGCTTATTTACTTGGTATTGCCAAAAGTTATCTCCGTGGTTTATACCCTACACCGAGAGGCATAGCAACCATAATGCACGCTCAATCTTTCTGTCTGGCCGCAATGGTCTATTTAATTGTAATTTCATTGCAGTGAAAAAATCAGTATTGTGCAAAAAGTATGGAATCTATTTACAGTACAAGTTGGTACATGGGGCCTATCTAGACTCACGGTTGACATTAGACGCGCATATATCACCCGATTTTCACGTAAAGGGATTTCTCAAAAATTATATTTCATTTCAGCAGAGCCGTAGTTTTACATTTTTTAGAAAGAGAGTTGTAAACAGTGGCAATATCATTAAAACAAAACAACAGCACTCGGTCTGTCATATGTACATGAAAAGAGGGAAAAAAGCAGCACTAGCGTAGAGAGCAGGGTATTGGGTAGAGTTTGGGCTGCATTCACAATTGCTGGGTGGGGAAGGGGGGAGTTCAATAAGGTCCCTCAAAACCATTTCAAATCTCCCTCTATATGATCGAAAATATCTTCCCCAAAATCTCCCAAATATTTTTGGCGAAACATTTGTTAAACCAACGATATTAAGCTAAAATTTCGATATCTTTTTTCGTATTATTGCTCTTTGTATTAACTCCAATCTCTTGTTTTACACCCTAACATGTTGCAATACTCAGTATTCAGCTTATCAACACACCCTGCATATGTGTTATGTACACTTATAATGCTGGCAGTTGCATTTCAGTCTATCCATAAATTGAAATGTCATTTACAAAACTGCTGCACAGTTATTCTCAGCCTGTGTTAACAAGCTTAACGTATTCGACAAGATAAAAAAATAAGCTTAGGAAAGTGATGTTGATACACAGAATAATTTCATGTTGAGAAAATAAAGAGTTTAATAAAGCTACTGATCATTCACGTCTTGTTTATTCTCTATAGACAATGCATTTGTCTCAAATGTGAAAAGTACATGGCGCCAATGTAGGAGCAAACTGTTCCAAATGTATGTGGCAGGGCCTCAGGGAAGGTAGCGCTTTCAGTTTCATAGCACCTGTATTACATGACTATGTAGAGAACTTCCAATGCATGACAGTTGTCTGAAAATTTTGCTTGTTCTGTATCTGTACACTTACATTGCTGTAAGAGTTAAACGTATACAGTCACCTAAAATCTAAATATGCCCATATATGGTCAAAGGGGCGTTCCTTGGTACTTAAAATGCTCATGTGGGGGCGCTGTTTTTAAAAAGCGGCCACCTGCTTAAAATCTGTGATTGGTTAGATTTTCTCTTTCCATGGTAACTGTGGCAAAATTGGAACAGGTGACAGTATACCTTTAAAGGGGACAGGTCAGGGCTACAGGCACCAGCGGATTTCTTGATGTGTATATTGGTACACACTGATCTTTATTTTATAGGAAGTTACAGACAAAAATATTAAATCATTAACATACTGAGATAATGTAAAAGTGTCTGTCTAGTTATTTTTATTGTTTATTTATTGTCATCCCAGTGCATAAACAGGAGCAGAACTGTATTAATGTGGATGATTGGGGCAGCATTTTTGTTCAGTGTATCAAATAGGTTCTTGTTCTACTCCATATATTGGAACTGTCCAGTTTTCAGCCTATCAACACCGCGCGTGTGTACGTACACTGTGCATTTGTATCGTTGCCAAATGACTCCAACTCAATCATCAACGATGGTCTATACATATACAGGCTTTGTTGACAATTTGAATATTGTATGTTTCAGCATAGACCCCTCTACTGTCTATGGTTTCAGCATGCTGTAGGGAGACAGCAAGAAACTGTAGTTGAAAAATATTGAAAAAAAAACAATCAAAGGTTGCAGCTCTATCCCCTGTTACAAGGTCTGCTTGTTGCTTTTCTTATGAAAATTCAATGGCATTCATTGTATTTTAGACTTTTTGAAACGAATTCAGAATTCGTTTAATTATTATTGACATTAGGGCCAACGGATGACATAACAATGCTTTTTATTATCTACCAAACTGTGGAATAAAAAAAACTGGGAACCAAAATATTTTCAGAGCCACACCTATACCCGGTGCAAACCATTCAGATCCTAATCTACTACCCCAAAACTTTAAAATCCCCCTGAATTCCTCGAGCCCCACCTCTACTCACCCAAGTATTTATGAATGCTATGAGAAGAGTCATGGCTGCGCCGCAAGTCCCATGCAAATTACCCTACATCTTTCTTTGTAATGCAAATTACCCTACATCTTTCTTTGTAATTTGCAAGGGCCGAGCTTGCGGCGCCTCGCGACCATGCAAATTACCCTACATGCTTCTTTGTAATTTGCATCTAGACTGAAAGCATGCATGGCAACATAAAGGTTAGAAATTTAGTGGGCACCCTTGAGGAAGAGCAATTTTTTGAGAATGACGTCGTGACTCTACAGCACGCTTTCTACTTGACCAAACATATATTAGTGCCAAGTTGAAAGATGTTTGACCAACGCCTTCACTGTTTCTACAGAATTACAATATGCGCACATTCAGTGGTGTTGCTGAGTAGAAAGGAAGCTCCACCCTGGTGAAATACTAATACTAATACTGATTTATTGATATTAATATTTCATAATTATGACATTTTTTAATAATTAAGAATAAAACATATTTCTTAGACTATTTACTCCTAGTGCGCCTGTGGTCACAGTACTGCCTCCGGCACTGAGTCTATTTGAACAGTAATTCACCACATCCTCTCCAGCACCCTTTGATGGGCAGAATATTTGGATAGCCTTCCTAAAAAGGGTGGATTATTTGATTGTATTCGTTGGTAGTTACGGAAGAGGCATCGGCAACAATATTGACATTTTCCCCATCAATAATTACATATTGTGGGTATAGCAGTGATAAGACCTGAAGATGAAAAAAATGATACTGTGCTGTCTTTCTTTTTTAGATTAATCTCATCGAAGTATTAGTGCATCTTACCTTTCGATTTTCTGCTAGTATGGCAAAAAGCAAATGTTAGCCTACAAAGTGATCCGAAGATGATTAAGACTGAAACAACATTGTTTCCTGACCTTGAGCAGATTTCTAAAATGTTCCTCTACAAATGCCTTATAAACATAGGAATTCTGACAAAAGTTGGTTGCCGACTGAGGTACAAAAATCACCATGACAAATTGCAGAGTTGGCATTTTTCTCGACCATTTTTGTCAAAACAGCAATACAATCTTGCCGTTTAATACTGAAATCTACCGTGATATAATTTTTTGATTTTTTTAAATGGCTTCTCTTATTGAGAATTGGTGCAATTGTTTCAAGATATCAGAACATTACCATGAAATTTGTATTTCTACATGCAAGTCAATGGAATTGGCTATCATGGTAGCACTTATAGTCCTCTGGAAAACTTGAATATAATCGTCTGCCGAGTCACTATGACAACTCATTGCTCATTCTTTCCTTGAAGTGCAATTGTCTTCCTGCCATCTTGAATCACTCCATGTCAACGTCTCACTATTAAATTAAAAATATCTGTGTTATACTTATTTGAAATGAAAATGCCAAGCATACATTCACTGAAAATTTCAAAATCAAGGTCACTATCATGCTCAGGGCAAAATGACAGTAAACACAGGCAGGCACACCAGGATATACGCGTGCACACACATACACACAAATCTCAAGGGGCACTGGACCCAACACAGCCTATTTTGCTCAACATCACGTGTTTTGCAAATATTCAATTTTAATTTTGTTAACCCACGATTAAAATATTGGTTGAGTTCTCCTTTTAGCTTGTTAAGCAGTCGACGGCTGCGTAATAAAATATGTTAATTTATGCAAATGTATGCAAATCACCTGATTTCCTGGCTTCTCTTTTCCCCCGAATTCAAGATTTCCAAAGAATTTAACTCCACTCTGGCAAGTCAAATTTTCTGAAATTTTCACATGATGTTCTTCAAATGCCTTATAACATGAAAATTGAGGTTTTTTACCCCAAATATACACCCCCTTCATCCTTCAAGTAAACTATTGCTACCATACTAAACTTTGGATTCTCTGCTTTCTGAAAATATATAGTATGAGGGGGTTTCCTTGTGATCTTAGATGAGAAACATTCCTTTGAAAAAAACTGTTTGCAAAGTGCAGTTCCATCTTCAGTCGCACCAAATATCTATAGTATATGTGTACATGATAAATTATATATTGTATCTTTACCTTGAAAACAGATGAGTGAAATCAGGTATTCTAAAAAGTCTACAGTACGCCTACCACTATGTCAGTTAAAGTCGGTACAGGAAGTGGGCCAGTTGGAGTAAAGAAAAATCCTAAATGCCAGCCAAGAATACGATAACACTTCATATTAGATCAGAATTTGCAGCCTATAACTCAAACTCATTAAAGCATATTGTTCAGCAAGGTGTCATACATTTTAAGTTGACCTTCTCACATGGCAAAAGCTGTGGATTTGTTTGCCAAAGTTCAAATGAACCATACGCACTTACATACATGTACATTATTGCACAACATTGAGTGATTATAGCTTTGCTATAATCATTGTTAACGTCTGGAGGGACACGGGGAAAGGGGTCTAAACCTTTGACATGTATGGGTCACCATGCGTCGCCTACTCCTACCACTCGCTATAGATACACTTGAGACGTAACCTAATCTGCCACCTGCCCTCATTTACCGTTATCTAAACTACTTGTGTCACCCTTTCCACGTCATTATCCATGCACATATCATGCTCAAGTTCACACCGCAAAATTCCCACGCATATCACGCTCAAGTTCACACCGCAAAATTCCCACCCACCCTCCACAAAAAAAAGAAAAAAAAAAGAAAGAAAAAAAAAAGAAAGCATGCCTCGCTGCAGGGTAGCAGCTCACAATAAAAGAGTACTGTCCGTCTTCTATATGGATAGCTTTTACACAATAAAGTTCCAGGGGGGTACTGTCATGGGCCTGTAGTGGGTGCCCGGTAGCACGTTGCCTGATGCGCGGTACTAGGGGTCCGGTACTGTCGTCCAGGCCGCCCCCGCCGTGGCAGTACATGCATTACCCCTGGATTTCGGCTAGACACTTGTCTCCCTGTCGTTCCTTTGCATTAAGCACATACAATACATTCATGGCAATTTAATCAATGCTCAGCATGGCTTCAGACAACCTAATGGTCAATGCTATCCACTGTCAGCATCCATTTTTCATAAATAAACTCATACTCCTTTTGAAAGAACAACAAAAGACCATTTCAAATTTTCTTTCAGATTTTTTCAGCTGTGTGAGGTTATTTATTGGTATAATGTGCACACATTGTAATTTATATTTTGCCATACTACTGTTGAATGGTTGACATGTTTGTGAAAAGCACAAATTCCTCCATTCTCCAATAAAAGGTATCACACACTGAGCCCCAGCCCCTACAAAGTATTATTTTAACAAACACATGCACCCCCTGTGAAGACACACTTGAGGTCCTGCACGTGTTTCAAGCAAAATCAAACCCTGCATTTATTACATGTGGATTTTCAGTAAATGTTTATATTCTTTGACACATTATGTACACGCCCATGAAAAATATTTGGCTTCCTCAACTCCAAAATCAATCAGATGGTGTTTACAGACAGACGCTGGCCTGGAGCTGGTCCAGATGGTACTCATCTGTCAAGTTTTTTCTTGCAAGGAACTAAGGACTTGTCAAACACGTCTTCTCAAAAAAAAAATCGGTACAATTAATAAATATACAAATCTGAAAAAAAAGCTCACAACATAAACAATATACATTACCATATAGGCAGCAATAAGCACTATTTCTGATACAAGAAATGCAAAAAATCTCTTTCTGTAACATAAAAATTACAAAGTCTGCATACAAAGTTCTATATTTTTTTTATATGTTCCTTCTGTCAGACGTATAAATCTGGCCACTGTTTTGAATTCTACAAAGACTACCGTTTAGTTTAATCACATTTGGCCAAAACATTTACAAAAAGAAAGTAAAAATTGCAATTACAGAATCAATAAATGTGTTCAATAAACTGGAAAGAAGTGCTCCTATGTTTGCAGAAATTATGTATATGGAAGTAAAGTGAGAAACATTTTTGAAAGATGTACTATGGTGGCTAGGAAAACAATGATGTAGTAAATGTTTTGTGATTGCTGATAGGTTTCCTGTCGTAAGTACAGTGTAGGAAATTCATCAAAAAAGTACAGCCACGCCGATGTCTGAACTTTGAAAATTCACCCTGCCCGAGCAAAATGGCATCTTCTCTGACATTTGTATCTGACATCTGTACACCTGGTATCCACTGTACCATCACTGCAATTATTTCAAATTTTTCATGTCGTAAGAGATCTATCGACCTTGAGAATTGAAGGAAATGTGTGGCAATTAACAACTTGATAATTTGGCAGGTAGCTTTGAAAGTTGCCTGCCTAAGAAAAATGGTATCTTCACAGATATTATTTCCAACTGTCCTTTGGGTGGATAACTATAACATTTCGACTGCTCCATAAAAATTTACCAGTAGGCTATTTTCTACTCTGCAAAATGTTACCAAGGCAGCCATGCTGTTGCACAAGCCTGTGAGTTCTGCCATATTTAGAACAGTGAATATCATGCAACTATCCAGGTCAAAAAAACTCTGAATGCACCACAGGGACAGACATTCAATCTCTCAGACTTATACAGTAACATTTTGTCTACCACTTTAGAAGGCTCATTTTGTAGCTTATGCAGTAAGTTTCGACTGGCCCATTTTTGGGAAAATTGAAATTTTTAATTTTCCACATAGACTTAACACAGGGATGGTGGCCATTTTGATTTTCACTTTGCTTCTCTAGTACCAAATTTTGCATGGCAATGATTTAAAGTTCCTGTACAAAAACTCTGAGCAAAAGTTAAATCTTTCGATTTCAAGACATGTACTACCTTGAGTCCAATGCTTACTTTAAGGTAATATGTACCTCGAAAGTGAAAGACAAACTTGTGCTCAAACTTTCCTCAATGAAACTTTCGTCCATTCTTTTACCAAAGCAAGAATAAAAATCATGGGTCACCATGCAAACTTTGGTACTGGAGAGACAAATTACCTAACATTTTCCCAATATTTGGAATTCAAAATGGCTGCCATCCTTGTGTTAACTCTATGGGGAAAAATAAAATTTTCTGATTTTCGAAAAACTAAGACGGTGGAAACTTTCCTTTCATAAAGATGAGCCCCCACAAGTGGTGGGTCAGAAGAAAATTGATGAAATTTTACAGCCCAAATTTCTGTCACTGAAGCATGTTCTACCTTAAAGCAAAGTATAGAATATTGTTGGTAAACTCGTGTCAGATACTATTTTTCTTCTGTTTCTGACTTGACAAAAACTTTATTTTTAATATTACAATTTTGATATTGCAAGCAGGTTTTCAAAGGCACAATTGAAGAATTAAACAGACAGATATATCTCTAGGTGCAAAGATCCGTCATTCGAGGAGCATAGACAGTGCTCTCACGCAACGAATCTTTCATTTCAGTCTAATATATCTCAACAGAGCTACGACTTTGTATTTCATTCTTAGACCTCAGGAGAAAGTGATGTTCATTTGATAGCTAGTGTTTTGATGCTGTGCTCGTGTTCCAAGAGCTTGTTACTAGCTCTTGATGTTGGTAAAATGTAAGTTTGGCGTTAACCCATTGACCCTAGCTCGAAAAAAATTTCCATATGGTGTCATAGGTCACCAGGGGGTCAGGGTGCAAAGGGTTAACAAAATTGAATTACATGACTGCAGGCTGGGCTTTTGCCTTTTGATTTTAAAATTTAAAATAATTGGTACATCAGCATAATCATGAGTGTTGATTAAATATGCCTCATAGCAATATTACAAAGCGTTCTCTATAAAAATAAAATAAACAGAACAAATGTTTTTACCATAGAAAATTTTAAATAGGTATTCTGAATTCATTGAAATGGTAGTCAGCACTCTTAAAACTTTTTACTCCCTAACACTATTAGCAAAAAAATTCCTATGATAATGTTGGAAAACCTGTGTAGTCATTGTATAGTATGTTGTATTTGTAAAGATGTGAGTAGATACTGATGGCGTTCCATGAAAGCACATTTCATAACATTGTTCTTTTAAAGGCATCAATATCAGCACAAAGCAGTACAAGTTTTTCCCAAAAGTGAATGTTAAAAAGTACATTTTTAATTCCTTTACTTTTTGCTTTCTGGGAATAGTTCCAAGCTAAGACACCATCATTGATAGAATGTTGATGATAAAATCTTGTTGAGGCAGAAATTTAAAGCACCAAAAATATGAAATACACTAATTCATCACATATCATAAGAATATATTGTCTGTGAGAATACCAGTGGGACTACATTAGGGCGATATCTACGTAGGAACTGAAACATGCAGATAAATCACTTATTGACTCATTAGAAATGTGATTTCTAATTTGCATATCGCCATCTGAATGCCTTTTTGCGTTTACAACTTCTCATGGAACACACATTCTGAATTTGATAGCAGATGAAGTTCCCATTTGCTGTAAAACAGTATATCACTGACTCATTATCAAGAAATATTCTTTTGAAATATCATGTTGTGAGAGATCCGTTGACCTAAGGATGGACCATGAAACAATCTACGAAATTCCTGAAAAATAACTATCAGATGTCCAGGGAGGTAACTTTCAAAGGTTACCTGCCCGAGATACTGAGACAATTATATCTGAGATGATTATGTCTCACATAATACCTGGTATTCCTCACCACTGATCTCAGCAAACCAAATATTAACAATTATTTCCACATGCCAATAGGTAGACTGTACACTGTATATGCCTGACCAGACATTCCCGTGGCACTGAGAAAGGCAGTTTTTCCTTACTATTCTTGAAGGGTACAAAGCTTGATTAATCAATATGACTGGAGCAAAGTAATAATTCTACTATGTTACACATAGGGCGAACACCAAATAAAATGACCTGGGAACTTTGTTGAACTTCACTTTGTTAATTCATTCAATGAAAGCCCTGGAACAGCATTGACCGCCACTGCCTAAACCCATTTGACTAGTAACTTTCAAAGTGACCAACACTTTGATGTTCACTTGTCTGACAATTGAAAGGGTACATGCATTCAAACCAGTGTGCCCTGATCATGGGAAACCTATCAAGTCATGATGGCCAAAGGACCAACACTTTTGGATGTTAAGTGTTCAATACTTTCACAGAAATGCTTCAAAAATAATAATTTGCAGTAATTAAACCAGATTTAACAATACCAGCCCATATATAAACCAACTGATTCTTTCAAAATGTACACAAACTTCTAAAACTACTGCCTCATGACCTGCAAATGACATGAAAATTTTAAACTTAGTTTTTCTCAGACACAACTTTGTGATGTGAAGTTTCTCGTTCAAAAAATGATGCACAGTGTCATAAAATAGAAATGATCGTCTCCAATCCATCGTATCATCTGAGTTTATAGCCTCCCACCCACTCAATCTAAGTACAATGGTTGATCAAAAATCTCTGTACAGAAAGAACCACCTAACCTGTCCACACCCAATAACTTGTAGACAGGCCCACCACCACTGTTTGGTAATGTTGGCTTTGGGCCAAACCACGGTGGTGGGAGGGTGGAGCAAAACCAAATTATGAGGTTGTATGATGACCTTTGACCCTTTGAACCCTTACTCCCTGGTAAACCAGAATGTCATATGGAGATCACAGTCCAACAGGGTACATTTTGGGTTACAAAGGATCTTGATGAAGATACAAAACACGGGATGTCACCACATCACGCATGGGACAAGCTCTGAATCTTTCAGTACACTGACAAAATACAAAAATATTTCTTTCTTTCTTTCTTGCTGCCTCTGGTAAATGCATATCTTGTTATTTGAACAACATGAACAACTGAAGTACTGTTGCTATTATTACTGTAATTTTTATGAATTATTGCTAAACATTGTCGTAAGTTTCTGAATAGCTAATATTTTATCATACATGAATAACTATGTACAATTGATTTTTGTCACCTAAATACACTGAAGAACTTCGATTTCACAATAGTTTTCAATCTATATACAGTCCTGCTGTACCAAAGTATATCTTCTCTGACGAGCAAAATTTACCATTTTCTGTACTAATAGATCAGTCAGCTGATAAAGAGCTCAATACGAATATTCTTAAGTCCTATTCAAATTATCTATCTCTGTTCTCCCTGATTGGCTAGTCACATTGGTGGGGAATTGAGTTCGCTGTAAAAATCTTTATGTCAGATACTGACAGTTACGTTGATAGGTGCAAACTAAACACAATTGCTAACCGATAAGTTTTTCTTTAAAAGTAAATTTTCCAGCTGAATTATCTTCTGGGTGTTGTGTGTCTGTTTGTTTGTAACACTTGTATCATAAACGTTTTACACTCTACACAGATGTCCTTCATGGCGCTGCTCTTGCTGCGACCCCACGTTGACCTTCGACCCATGGTTGGGGAACAGGATGGAGTTGCTGGTGCTGACTCACTGAGAGAGGAAAAAGAAATACAATGAAACCAATAAATATGACGATTATGAACTAAGTACAAACGTGAAATAAAACTACTTGATGTGAGCATCTCCCTTCTTTGTTGATAAAAATCATCCTAATATGAATTTATTGTAATATGAATGAATTCAAGTAAAAACTAGTTTTTTTAAACTGACACTCATATGCCAATTTCAGAATTTATATAACATTCCTGCACCTCCAAGTTATATTAAATGAAAGATAACAGGTGTTTGTGCTATATTATTTACAATATTCATAGTCATTCAAAACAGAGGCTCCATATTTTTGTATTTACTGACAAGGTGGGATTGATGGATGGATGGATGGATGGATGGATGGATGGATGGATAGATGGATATGAGAGAGAGAGAGAGAGAGAGAGAGAGAGAGAGAGATGGATGGATGAGAGAGAGAGAGATTCTAACCTTTTGAGTCCTTCTTCATCGAAGTGGAAGTTTGGCAGGGAACACTTGGTTGGGGAAGCACTCGGAGACAATGCCTGTACTGGTATGTGCAAGAAATGATCAGACGGGATTTTCATTCTCCTACAGCACCTTGAGCAAATTATTCTGCAGGAGGAAGAAAGACATCAAGTGATTGGTTGGTAAGTATCATTTGCATGGGATGAGATGGCACATGACCAATCCAAAACTAGATTTCAACACACTAAAATTATACTATCATGATATGGTAGGAAGAGTTGCTTTCCTTTGGATTCTATGATCATGTATTTCACAGAAAAATTTTGTCAGAAATGGTCTTCATTTGGATATAAAACATCCTTGCTCTGTGGTCTGGAAAAGGAAACACTCATTCCATAATTCTAGAATATCAGAGATCTATTGAGATACAGAAATGACTCTTTTTATATAAAACTGCTTACCTCTTGCAAAGTTTACATTTGTATTTCCTGTTGAATAAGGCAAATCTTTTCTTGCAGTTGAAACAAACCTGTTACAATCAGGAGAAATCGAAGTCAGATTTTTTTACAGAGAAAGTTAGCAATAATTGAAACGTATGTCCCAGTAATTTCAATTTGATGGTGATAACATATATGTCAGTTCCCTTGTTGTTATCAATCAACTGCTTGATGACGCAAAGTGAATATCTATGTAGGGCCTCTTTTGATTTCGAGACTGAAACAAAAAATTGTAATTATTCCTTTGTGTACTGATGTGCATTATGATCAGCATTACCATTAGTGAACATGGCTGTATGTTTGATGTCCCGGTGTATAACCGCCATCCTGATGTCACAAGCCAGTCGGTCCATTGATGACTTACTGAAAACGTTGAGATCAGACCAAACTATTCTGACTGTGGTGAGTTCAGTTAGTGCCACTCTTATTTATTATGATTATCAAATTCCATTGAATGAGCAAAGAAACTGTTATCAATTCATTCATTATAGGAACACAAAATGATATTGTCAATCTCTCAACTACTATAGACAAAAAAATTGATTATTTTCGCCTATTTGCGACCATTTATCCGACATGTTTTTCAGAATCTTCAGGCCTCTGCACTGGACATGGTGTAGAAGAGTTTTAAGAGCTTGTATGCCTCACCTTTTCATTGAGAACCTCGATGTAAATCTTTTTATTGACTTGTAAGTTTTCCAACTCAGCTTTGCACAGTACACTTCTAATGTGCTTGACTTCATCAATTGTGAGTGACAGATATTCCACTGGGTCATTCCAGCCATCCTGCGGAAATCGGATCACAAAATCACAGTTACTAAATTTTGTTCAATTTGTTTATGAACACATCTTTAGACTTCATCTCGTGTGTTATTCAGCTTAAATTAACACTATAACTGATACGACACAGCAATATGATCTTGGAAGGGGGTTCTGAAATACTCTTGCAGAAGCAAAATCCTGGTTGATATGACATTGAGTCACACAACATACATGTACATGGAGACATTACAAACCGCAAAGTTACATTATATAAAACACTTCCAAAATATCATGTTAGTATCTGTTGTATGTCATGGAGACAAACTTCTCTCTTTCTAAAGATGACAATGTAACACATCATGCATGATTTTTTTTTACCTTCAAATACAAACAATGTATGATTCCATGGAAAATTCCATGAAGTGTGGTATTGGCAGGCATCTCTATTCACACTGGATGATAAAAATGCACGTTAGTATTCTAGAAACTTGAGGGACATTGTTGAACAGTTCTGATGCAAAGCGTGTTTGTTGTAACCATATCGGAAACCAGTTATTGAGGGATCAGAGTGTGCAAATATTAAACAGAAAAAAATTTGTTATATATATATATATATATATATATATATATATATATATATATATATATATATATATATATATATATATATATATATATATATATATATATATATATTATAATTTTTTTTTTTTTTTTTCCTTCCAAAGACTTTGTGAGCTCTTTTAAGATTACACTCCCACAGGAAAATCTTGTTTGCTTGTAAAAATCTTAATGATTTCACGTTTGCTTCGTCTGCTGTTTTATTTCACTCTGTTTTTTTTGTTTATTGAAAATAATACTCTGTAGAATTTAAGCAACTACGAATGTTGCAACATATGGAGATTCCAAATCACATTTAACTTAAAGAGCACAAACATAATCTTTTTCTAATTTTACATAATTGTGAAATTAGTATAATTTACTGATATCACAGACCGTTTTGTTGCATTTGTGTGCAAAATCATGGTCCATGGAGATTACATATATGAGTTAGTTACATGATGTTTAGAGGTTTTCACTGTGCATTCGTCACATGCATTGACGTGCAAGGCCCTAGATGAGCACAACTTGCTGTCAGATATAGTGCATTTTTACCACCTGGTGACCGTTGACGCCAACCCTAACATCTTCCGGTAATGAATAGAGGCACCTGCCGTGGTTTGATCGACACTTGTACCGTACTCTTTGAGAATCAGGGGTTTTACTGACCAGTGAGGCTTTCGGAGTTTCGCAAATGGCGATGCTGTTCCGTCTTGGTGAGCCAACAAGGGGACCCTGCTGACTCAGATTCGGCATACTCTCAAAGTTGGCTGCAGGACAAAAGAAAAATGAAAATACAACGTCTGTCATTTTATGGTAGAATGTACTGCAGGCACAGATATTGGGGATCTCTAACTTTCTGGTCTATCACTTGTAGGAGCTCATTTTGAAACTTGTGGAGCAATTAAAGGTATACTGTCACCTATTTCAATTTTGTCACGTCAAGTTACCATGGAAAGAGAAAATCTAACCAATCACAGATTTTAAGTGGGTAGCCGCTTTTTAAAAACAGCGCCCTCACATGGGCTTTTTGAATACCAAGGAACACCCCTTTGACCATATACTGGCATATTTAGATTACAGGTGACTGTATACCTTTAAAATTGTCATTGGCTTAGTTTTGTGAAAATCAAACGTTTTATTTTTCTTCATAGAATTAACCCAGGGACAGTAGGTATTTTGAATTTGAAGTGCTGGTAGTTATTGAGTAATTTGTTTCTCTAGAACCCTGATTTATACTCTTGATTTCGAAACAGGAACGGTTTACAGTTTCCTCACAGAAAGTTTGAGCAAAAATTAAGTCTTTCTATTTGGAGGTGCATCTACCTGCCATGGATGTCATAACTTTCAAGAACAGTTTAGGCATACTGTATTGTATGGTTTGTAACGTCAGAAACTATAGCATGGTTACAAAAGTAGTAAGATACATCTTAACAGCAGAGGACATTTTACATGCATTTAAGAAAGTAGTAGTTTCCATTTTTGAAATCAGGTTTATAATCTTGGTCTACAGTCTACCCTTTAAAGCGTTGTAATTTTCTCCCGCAAAAATTTTAGTGCAAAATTTTACCAATTTTTATGAATTTTTCTGTAATTTTTGGTAATTTTGGACCAAATGGACATCACATTTCATTGGCTACAGTTTTTTTCTCAAAATTTTGGCAAAAATCTGAGCTAAAAATTGACTGGGGTTTATTTTATACAGGGGACAAAAATAGACTTTGGCGCTAAAAGGGTTAATAGCTGCCAACCATTATGACTTCACTGAACCTGACATATTTTATGACGTGCACAAGTTTTTTGCTTCAATGTTACAAATAGACCATTAACCATAAAAGGGAGGTCGAAGGTCACATAAACTAACCTATACTGTATTTCCTCTCTGTAGTACTTCTAATATTAGTCTCTCCGACATCGTCACAAACATCATCTTCCTTGTGCCCATCATCTTGGCCATTGTCAGTCTCATCTTTTTCAGGCTCACTGTCGCTGTCCTATATAAATGAACCGAGGAATTACACCCATCAGCTATATATGGTAACAGATAAAGTTCATCTTGTGAGGTAACCAATGAAACAAGTGTTTTGATATTGTATATTTTATTGAATAACTTAGGGTGGAACATGTTCGCTATTATGGAAATTATAAAAAGGATCAATTAGCCACAATTACAAAATCATCGTGATAGTTTGGCTCAGATGGGCGGCAGAACACACACCTTTATATTGAACAGATACCAATTTACTTTTCGATTTGAACGTTGAGGGCGCTGTTCTATTAAGTTCTCCGTACTTGGTACTCAGTATTGTTCTGTTGGCATTCATAATCCTAAGGGATACGTTACAGCTATTAAATGAAACAAGACTGCAAAGATACAATACAGGAGAAGACTGAATGCTGTGTATACCTACCAGTTCATCCCAATCCAAGATATTTAAATCTGCTATGGTGATTTTCTTTTTGACAACTGGTGGGTTTGAAGGATAGTCTGCAGAATCCGTTGTATTGGTGCAAAATTTTGATTTCTCTGAGGAAAAGAAAAATGTTTTGTGAAACATTTAAAATTTTTCCTGAATCAGCTGTTAATGTATATGGGCAAAAGCCTGGTCATATCAACTTGATGAAAATGTCTGAAATCCAACCTCAGTTATTTGGAAAAAAATTGATTTTACAAGTACTATGGGAATGAGATCAAACACGTCGAACTATAGGCATTGATATATTTTTGTTTTTAATGTCAACTGCAGTTTCTTGTACTGCTCCAAAAAGCATATTGAGATACTCAGTATTCAGCTTGTCAACTAAGCTGTACAGGAGTAGACTACATTGTTATTATTGACGAATGAATTTCAGTCTGGATTGGCTAGAACACAAACGTAAACCATAACAATGCATTTTCAATTAGTAGGCGTTTCAGCCTGCTTTGGGAAAAGAACAAGAAAATGTGGTTGACATTAAACCAAAAACTGTGAAAAATATCATCAAAAGTACACAGCCACTGGTCCTTAACATACATATTTGTCTATCAGGTAAGTGATTTTTAAAGCCTAATTTCACCTCCAAAGAATTGTGAGATATAATTTCATTATTTCTGAACTTGTACAGATTCACAGACTGGCTTTGTACAGAAATAGAAGGGGCGGACCAATCACAGACAAGCTTTCTGAGAGCAGATAGGCTCATACAGCTATACCAACACAAATGCACAAATCATAAGAGAGATGGAATCAATTAAATAACTTGTTGGAGAAATCAAGGAGATGGTCAGACGTCTCACCTTGAAGTCTTGGTGCAGGTTTCAGTCTGGGTTCTGATTTGATTTCTGCCAGCATCATCTCACGTTGTGTCTTCTTTGGCTGAGACACTGGTGCCATCTTTCTCTCACCAACCTACGGCAGTATTAGTGAAATATGACATGACTGTAAACTCTTAAACTATGGAAACTTACAGCCTGGAGTTAGCTTTCTCATTTGTTTCCATTTTTATCACATAAATGCTATTAACCTACCTATCCTGTTTTGTTTATCAACTATGAAAGATTGACATAATAGCATGTGTAGTAAAACACACCTCCAGAAACAAAATTACAATACAAGGAGTAGATGTTGTGGATGTGAGCGTTTTTGACACAGAGGCACTGCTCACTGCCCGGACAACTGCATGGCTTCATGTCTGCTCATATAGTTGTTGAGTACATCAGTTTGATCGAGGTATGGGCTAATCAACTGGAATTTAATACAGCGTGGCAAAAGTAGGGCATCTTCAACAGTGCCTGCTGATTTTATCATAGAATTTACTTATTCTATTCATGCTTAAAACACCAGATATTATGTCAAAGGGCAGGGGAACACAAAACAGCTATTTGCTAATATGTTAATATTTGTCAACATGAAGGCATGTTCTACATCATTTTGAAAATCCCTGTCATACAAATCCAACATATATCTTTCTTATGCTGTTCACTCTTGGCAAGATTTGGTTGTACCTGTTCAGAAAGCAACACTGAACCTCATCAAATTACTTACAGGTTTTAGTGGTGGCCTTGATCGGATGAATTCCAGGATAACATCATGAGCCTCCTTTTTCACCCTTGGAGGTATGTCTCCATTCACCTGTTGTGCAATAAATCACAAAATATTGCTGAGTCATGTGAAAAACTTCCTCCTGGATATGAATGTAAGGCATGAATATGCCTCTGGGGCTGATATTTGGACTAGCACTTTTACAATACCTTTTTGGTCTACCAATTGTTGGGGCTCATTTTAAGTTATTTAAGTACGGTTTTCACTGGCTCATTTTGGTGAAAATTGAAAAATTATATTTTTCCACCTTGAGTTGACACACAGATGACAGCCATTTTGAATTTTAAGTATTGGTATATATTAGGTAATTTCTGCTCTAGTACAGAATTTTGAACAGCCATCCATGATTTTTTTTCTTATTTCGAAAGGGGATACATTAAAGTTTCCCACAGAAAGTTTGAGCAAAAGTTTACATCTTTCATTTTCTCGGCACGTGATACCTTAAGATATTGTTATACACCCTTATCCATTATTATAATGCATCGAATGAAGAGAACAATTTTATTGACGGTTGTTTATTATCTTTGACAAATATTATTTGATCACACAGTCTAAATATATCAATATCTGCTTTTATAAAATACAGCAGAAACATGCAAAGTTTATCATTGATGAGAGTACATAAGATCCAGTAGGTATAATTAAGCCAAATACTCTCCTCATTTCAAGAGAAAAGTCAATATTGAAAAACACTCAACACATGCTGGATGTGACAAGCCTGCCAAACAAATTATCAATGTATTGGTCCTTTGAGTAATGTATATCACCGAGGCAATGGGAAACTTCTTAAAACCAAATCCTGTCGCAAACAACTCAGCTAGCAGCTTGGGAGTTAGAATTACATCATACCATAACTTGTTTGAGAGCGTATCGTTTGGATCGGATGTCATCTAGCAACATCTCATATGGAGTGAGTTCAAACTCGATGGGTGCTCTCCTGGTCTCTTCAATCTTTTTCAGTTGAACCTCCTTGCGCAGATCTTTGATAACTTGCATCCATAACCGAGCCTATGTGAAAGAAATGGTCTCATTGAGTGATTTCTATGGTTCATTACGGCATTGGCAGTACTCATGCCAGCAAAATGAAAGATTCATGTCAGGGTCTAGACATGTGGCAAAAGTTCAGAAGTAATGACTTTTCAGATGTGCAAAATATATGCTTCAATGCTCTTTCTATATAAATGATGATTATGATCGTCTCCAGTTGGATTTTTATAATCCTTAAAGACAGGCTGACGGGCGGCTCTACCAGATCAGAACTGACATTATCGTCTTTTTCAGTCTCATCAGTACGCAACCTGTTTCTGTAACTAAATTGACAGCTTGGTGAGAAGAAGGCCAGGAAGGTAACACACCCATTCTTGTATTCCCAGTTCACGGAGATCAACTTCAGTTTCTCCACCATCTCGTTCATCCTCTTCAAGCTTGTCTGTCGCTAGCCTCTGTAAATTCTGATTAAAAAAGAGAAAAGTGAAAAATTGTGAATTTAAAGTCAGACAGGAATAGAAGTAAAACTAGTCAGTGAGAAAATCATTAATCCACTGGTGACTATTTGATGTCGATACTATCAAGTGTAACTAGGAATCTTTTCTTGATTCATGATTTGTTACAAATGAAAGAAAAATATAAAATTCACAAAGTATTGTTTTTTGGATAAATATGTCAATAAAATAATGGCATTTTCTGAGCCTTTTTTTGTTGTGAAGTATCATACCTGTTCTGCTTTCGGAAAGAAATTGATTTTACATCATCAGATTCTGTCAGAAGAAGTTTGAACTATATTGTCTCACCACAGTCAGACTGAACCCTGGCAGAGTGTTTGAGAGAATTTATGTTCACTTTATAATTGCATAACTATGGTAAGATTACTTTTATTGGAAGATTTATGTCCCTTCAGAGAGCAGTCAGTCCTCAGTATCTGATAAAACAAATATTACTTTGCAAATTGTAAAGCCAGGCTGGAGTAAAACTTGAGTCAGTTACACCGGTACTGACAATTTATTACCTTACTGCCACTTGTAATTTTTTCTAAAAATGTTGTGAGTTCCTGGACCTCGGCAACCAGTGCTCTGACCACGGCTTGGTAGTGACTTGCTGCTTGTGATGGATGTGGTAAATGTGACGCACAGATCTGAAAGACAGGAGGAATCATTGATATGTAATTTCATCTTCACAACTTAATGTCGAGTATTTCAACATAACAGAAATGTTTTAGGTACATGTATGTTGCTGCCTATAATTTGAGGGTTTTCTGATCATCTATAACGAGTTATAAGAATTAGCTCATATAAAAGCCATGGGTGTGTAGCATGATAACATTAGTTTGAGAGCTCTTGTTTTTTAACCCCTTTCATTCCTCCTTTCCCCGGTAGCTGTTCACCCCTATTGGCATGTAAACAGGTCCACAATCACCATTGATACCAATGGGTCTGGGCTAAACCATTGTGGTGAAAGTGTCCAAATATGGTCACAGAAAACAATGAGGCAGTACCATAATATGGAGATGAGAGGGGGGTTCAGGACTATAGAGACCAGAGTTTTTGTAGTTTAAAGTTTGCTTCTAACTTACGCATATTGGACTCTTTCTATGTATATCCTAGGACTTAACAACTTGGTGATTGCATTCAACTTGGTAATTTCTTAACACAGCATTACCAAAAAGAAACTACTTTTCAACTGAACATATACAGTAGTAACAATGAAATTCACAAATATTATCTCAGAGTAATTCAATATCAAATATGGCAAGATTTCAAATGAACAGAGGCCACAAATATACAATTTGTACATTTTAGACCCTCTCATCAACAAACTTTGGTCTAACCTCTATGTTTTTGATGGGATTGCTGGAACTCGACACAAAGCTATGGAGTCATGGGGCTGATATGACAGCAATAGAAGAAATGACAGGAATTCCAGCTTTCAACATCATGAGTGTTTGTTATTTCCTTGATTGACATCCAGAAAATGTTAAAGTGTTAGAACATCTACAAGGATATTTTTATTTGGCTCTCCCATAAGCAAAAGAGGACTTGATTAAACCATTTGCATCTCACTGTCAAAAGGTTTGAGTATCAAGTAATTCCTTGGTGCAAAGAGTGACGTACATGTATAGCGCCCTCATAGGCAAAACTAAAATACTCCAAAAAAGCACCCAGAAGCCTGGCAACGCAATGTGAGTTTAGGCTTTACAGTTCAGGGTGTCAGTTCACTCTGAGTCATTAGAAATACGATACAGACATAAATAATGGACAATTCACAACTGCCTGTCAAATATCAGTAAAAGATTAACAAAAGCTGAAAAAACCACACTTAAAAATAAGATGTTACTGATCATTGGCTAGCTATAACTAGTTCCCCTGAGAGGGACCCTGTCCCATGGTGGCAGACAGCAAGTTGCTACTCATCACACAGTGATTTGTTGAACTGAATCCAACATCAACACTTCACTGTTCATAGCTTTGGTTGAATTTTTCCATGCACTGGTTGCCCTACAGGTCTCCTGCATGTCTATGGGTCTTGTGAATGTTTAAACCAGCCATTTCCCAGTGTACCTACATTTATATATTTACATGACCATTTTTTTTCTTGCTGTGATAAAGAAAAACAACGTTTGACTGGAAGTCTGGAGAGAGAGAGAGCCACAGCAAACTATACTCTGCAGCACACTCAGTGAATATAATCCACCATTTGAAAAACCAAAATTCTTTCCATCAAATTACAAAGTGATTGGATGCCAGTGTCTCATTTCATGTATCAGTGATCATTGCGCTACTGCTCTGTGCTTCTGTGATAAGAGATCAAGGCATCTTGACCTTGTGACCCAGCAGTCAAAGGTCAATAGGATGTCATTAAGGGTGTGATAATCACGCACAACACACAGTTGTTTCACATCGTCGTTCCACAGTACAAAGAGCATAAATACTCAGATTCTGAAAACAGAACTGAGATATGAACAAGGTTCAAATATCTACATCTGTGGTTAATTTTTATAATCTCCAATAAAACACAAAAAATCATAAAAGTTAAGCTGCTGTGAAATCATAGCATAATACTTTCTGAAAGGACTTTTATCTTACCTTGGTACATTAGTGCTACATAGGTATGATGCTTGTAAACACAACTGATCAACATATGTTAAAATGTGTGTAAATCCTATTTCATCTTTTGGATTAGCATGTGAAATGAATCTTACAGACTGTATATCCTTAGGAATATCAGGAAAACTTTTAATAAAATGAAGACAAAACTGAGAACAACACCAGAAGCAAGTTTTTAAGGGGGTACATGTACCAGACCAAAACTATGGAGAGGTTCAAAGACATTCAGTTGTCACTGGATTCTCAAATACGCAGCAAAAACTTGTGGGGAAACAACTGATTGTATAGTAGCATTTTATTGATATAAATTCAAAATATTGACATTAGAAGAAAATGGCAGCATGTAACTTTTTTGTGCCAAATTTGTTTTGAGACGTTTTACCACTGGAATTTGGACAGAGGAAAAGAAGAACAGCACAAAGGTTTGATGAAAAGTCAAAGGGGAGCTAGAGCCAATATTTTTGGCAATTTTTAACTAAACTCGATGCAAGTTTTAAACGACCAGATGCCACAAAATAAACAAAGCATTCATGAACCATGGACACCACATCAAAGTTTGTATGGTATGTGACATTTGATTCCCCACTTCGTGTACAACCTACGCTAGTGACGCCGAAACCAAACCCTGACAGATCATCGGCTGTGTAAACAGTGTGTTGAATACTCATAAATCCTACTCTTGTCAAAATATCAACATCATTATTGCATGTATTGACAAGAACAGATATTTAATATTTGCACTGAGTGACTGACATGACCTGCTGTTTAAAGCATGTACCGAGACAAGAAAGGGATATCAGATAAAGAGATGGGCAGATTTCGCTGATAGACTAATTTACTATAGCAGAGTTGTGTTACATGATAATGTGAGATTATTATGAAAAAAACAAAAGGATGCACAAGGACATCAGAAAAGCATATTATTGCTAGACGCAAGGCAAAATGGAGGGTGATGCGCAACATTAAAGGGACAAAGTCAGCCATTTTTCATGAACTTTGTTTGATGCAAGATACTACTTATATTGTTTGACATGTTGAAAGATACTGAATGAATAGGTGACCATGTATATATTCGACCCCGGTTTTAGACAAATTAAATGAAACCATCGCAAAAATGAATTAATGGTCATGACCATTAATTCATTTTCGCGATGGTTTCATGTATCGTGTCTAAAACCGGGGTCGAATACATGCATGGTCACCCATTCATTCAGTATATTTCAACATGTCAAACAAAACTATCTCGTATCAAACAAAATTCATGAAAAATGGCCAACTTTGTCCCTTTGAAAGTCCGAATGCATCCTTTTCGATATTTAAATTGGTGACTGGGGTGTCAAATTGGCTGACTTGTGACTGTTTTCATGTGATATCACAAGAATTTTTCCCCAAATTATAGCGCAAGTATGGAATTGGGTATGTAACAGATAACCTGTGCAACTACACGTAAAGAGCGTATAGTCATGAGACACATTCTGGCAAGCGTCCAATGGGTCCTGATCAATTATGTCATAAAATGTTTTTGTTTTTATTAAGTGCATTGTATATGCTTTCAATTTATGCTTCCTCACCATCATATTTTTCACTCAGATTATAAATAGCCCAAAACTTTTGGAAGAGTGGGTCATATTTTACCTTGTACTTAAAAAAAGAGTTCAAGGGTCAACCACAGGTCAAGGGTCAACCAGGAAATGAAAACAATGACAGCCGATGACAATGAAAATGTATCTTTCATAAGAGTTAAGGAAAATCTGCAGGTACCCTTGTTAAGATTATTTACAAGTCTGCGTCATACATGCATCTGTCACCTGACAAGTCTTACGTAAGATAATTGTTACAATCATTGAATGCTCTGCAGTGTATAATACCAGTAAACTTAACAGTAATTTTCAAGAGGTTGACAAAAATTATGATGGATGAAACCTTAGGCTTGCATTCTACAAATGGAGGACTTTGCGGGAGAAAATAACAAATGGTAGCACTATTTCATGTTCTTGCTACAGAAAGCTTCAAAGGTTGATAAGATCTGCCATGCTCCGTCTGACTTCTCTGACCACATCAGGGAAAAGACACCATTTGGGTAAGAAGGCAAAAAGAAGATTATGAAGTTTTAGTTATTTTTGATGATGATAACGATCAACTCATGTTTCTGGAACATGATTTCACTGGCTACATTGCCAGGTTAATCTTGGAAGTATCTGAACACTCAATTACCCCTTCATTAAATGCAAATCTCTGGCAGTTTAAGTTTTTTTACAGTACATATAAAACTACATTTTTTAAAACTTTTGAAAAATGTGGTCAAACATAGATTACCACTTAAACTCTGAATCACATGTTTCTGACAGCTTCAAAATAAATTTTAAAATTTTTGATAATTTATTTAGCACCAAACTAGGACTCTAATATGGTTGAATTGTGGTGATTAAAAAGTATTAAGATCAAAAGAACCACCACAAATATGGATGTACACTTGTACAAACACTATATCTGAGATTTTCCAATTAATATAGACAATATTTACAATGTTTAGTTGTTTTTGCAGTCTGATCTTTATAAACGAAATCTGTCATTTAGATATACCTAATTCAACATTAAATCTGTTGTGCATTTTCCGTGTCAGACGTTTTCAAAAAAGTCTATTTTAATGCAACTAATTGAGCAAAAAAAATCCCCATCAAAAGATAGCCTGGAGCCGAGTCTGTGATATGGGTGTGCTTCAATGCCCTTGAGATCCCTTCTGTGGAGACAGACTATGAGAGATATGCAGAATATGAGACTGATAGTTGTAAGAATCCAGCTGACAGGATGTCTGTGTCAGAAACTTCTCACAACTCTTCAACTGATAAATTGATGTTCTCAAGATGTCTCATCTTGATACCTGTCAGTCTGGCAATAGAACACACTCATCACCCTATGTTCATAAATTTTGACAGGATCTGTCTCTGAAAAATTGTTAATTTGTTAAACTTATTAAAATATACAGTTTGGAAATATTTTTGAAGTAATTTTTTATTGTCAACTATATTCAGCTTTACGATGATACTGAGCGAAATGAATTCTCAAATTAATGTTTCTTCTTTATCAGCATTGATATTTCCATTCTAAACAGAAACTTAATGTTCTCATGCAGCATTCACATTCTAGAAGAACATCGCTAGCAGTGTGATAGCATCAATTGGCACTGTAATGCGTAATATCTTATCACAGTCCATGTCCCACACACTGTGGCTGAGATAAACTGAATATGTAGCATAGCTAAGCGTATGACCTGGTCATTTTGTATAGCAGTATCTTTTCACAAAACAGGATATGACAACTTATCTGACTATGTAAATTCTTTTCAACTGCACAATTAAATTGGAGTTCGTTGAGTTTCGGAATAATTGTCATTCCAATATTATGATAATGCTGACCTTGGGATGGTGTAGCTCATAATTTTAGTTTTTTTTCCATATAAGATACCAATGCTATCTGTCATAAACCTGAGAGCTTGGCAAGCTCTGTCAAACTGAAATGACTTGAAGAACGTTAATTAATTCTGCACTTTGCTGCCCTCAACTACAGTTATCTTTGCATAAAATTGAAATTTTGCCAGAACGTCAGCCGAACCCACCACAGCTATGTGATCATCATATAATCAGTGAGTTACTGCTACGTAGCCTGTATTTCATGTTGCAATGCACTGCTTAATTGACATAATTGTGAAGCATACAAAATTAATTGACTATAATTACATGACATTGACATGAATAGGTCAACCTAATGTGTAAATCAACACTGAACTTTGACATGTAACTTTAACCAATCGTGAATTTCTTTCATTAATGACACAAGTAATAACTTGGTACAATAATCTGATTGATGCTGTACTTGCCTTTGATAACATTTCAAAACTGACATTTCTGATGTACTTGCCGCCATGGCGACACTTCTCGGCCCACTTAGGTCTCTCTCTATTCATCAGATTTTGAAAGAAGCAATATGCAATTCATCGGCTTGTTGCCTGGCAACCGTAATGGCCACTGCACAGAAGCGTTATCGCCATAATCTTACTTTACTCCTCACAGGAGATCTAAGTGACGACTGATTTGCTGTTTACGACAAAAGGAGCGAGGCTTTACGCACAGCTGTCTCAACAGCACTTTCTAAAAGACCCTGAATCTGCTTTGTGAACCAGAAGTGGAAATGTCAAGCAGCCATTTAAACCCTACAAAATTCTTTATAAGACGATTACAGAAATATCATAGAAGTATGTATAAGAGGTTTTTTTGGAACTTGTGTATAATGCATGTGTGTGAATGCCTGCTGCTAAACATTGCTACAATATGCTGGTGCTAAGCTATTAAATTTTACTTTTCTTTCACAATACATTTTTTCACCTCTTGTGAAATGTAGTCATATGTACAGCTGTTTTTCCACCACTGCAGCATTTTAAAGGTAATTTGATTCAAGAAAGGCATCTTGATGGACAGATATACATTGCTAGTTTTAATATTTTGTGGTTCATCACAATTTAACTTGAATTTAGACTACTGTAAAAACTCTGCGGCAATTTAGATTATTGCGAACAGACCAGTGTCACCATAATTTGTCACTCAATTTCTTTTGGCAAGAAAAACCTATTTCTGACTCAATACTGTCAGAATATCACAGGTAGATTATTTGGAAGCTGCGAGGTGAAAGTGTGTGCTGGAGAGATGTGGGTGTCGTAAAAAAAAGAAATTGTCCCAATCCATTATCCTAAACCTTGCTGGGACTTTTCAACAACTGCTGAAAGGCACCTAATAAGTCAAACTCAACCAAGCCATTGTTGTCTGCAACAATGAAAACCTGCATTCTTTGACCTCTTTAGCTTTTCAATGTCAGCTGAATTCCACAGCTTGTCAAATCTCCCAAGAGATTTTTTGAACTTCATTCTTTGTTTCTTCAATGACAAATATTCAGTGCCATCTTTCTTGCTGGTACAAAACATTTGAGATTTCCGTATAGTTTACTTTCTTTCAGAAATGTGACCCTGTGACAATGGCAGGTAAAAATCACTGATTTTCACCCTTTGAAGGCTTCAATTTTTCCCGCCAAGTTTCAGTGCAAAATTTATCAGTTTTTATGGATTTTTCTGTAATTCTTTCTATGATTTTGGACCAAATGGATGTAAATTTTTATTAGCAACAGTTTTTGATCAAAATTTTGGGAAAAACTTGTGTGGTAAAATATTGTCTGGATCTGAAAAAATTGTATGGTTATATTTTGTAAAGGCAATCAAATGACTTTGGCATTCGAAGGGTTGACATTCTCAATCAGAGCTGTACCTGTGTATTCTTAAGTAGTCTGACATTCTATGTATTTTGTAGTATCAAACAGACGGTCACTGACCTTCTCTTTGCTATTTCTCTCACAGAATGATGAGATTCTCTCTGAAGTTTGTCGTCAGATAGCAAAGCTCACTTTACTAAAAGAATAGGGCCGTTCACAGTTTACGTCACTGTTCTCTCATTAATATGCAAAAATAAATATTTGTCCGCATTTTTAGATTACGCTTTTGAAAATTACGCATGCAAGAACGACGAAAATACATCTCAGTGGGCGACTGCTAGTGTAACAGTGAATACTAAAAAACATATTCACGACTCAGAGTAAAAGCTGCAAAAACAGCCACGCATGCAACATTGATAAAATTTGTGCGCATTGCAAGCTGCGTGTCCGATGTCGCGCGCGTACAGCTATATTTAGTAACAAACCTGTAACCGTGAACAAGGCTATAAAAAAACTTGAAGAGGTATTGTCTAGTACAAGAAATATCTCTGGAATTCACAGGAATGCACATAAAACCCACCTTCACTTTTCATTAAGTTTAAAACAATTGGATTTTGCATAAGCACTTTAAACCACTTTCATACTGTCGGTGATAAATCTTTACACTAAATAACAGCTTGGTCTACATCCGGTAGTTACATAGTTGAAAGTTCAATTTCAAAACTCAACTCTTTCATTCTCAAATATTCTGATTCACCTAGTGAAGAGACACTGTTTCTCTTTGAAGAGAAAACTGACATAACAAGGGTAGAGCACCTGTTGATTCATAGTGTCATGTTCCACCCAGACTCCTTTCAACATCATGAAAAGAAATACCCCCTCCTCTCAAACCACCACCACCACTCATATTGCAGGCAGAGATTTGAATAGTATAACTATATACATGCACATTTCCCCATCAAACCCAAGTCACTGGCTAAAGTGAAATAGCTAGTGCTATGACTTGAGTCTCTCACAGCCTACCCTTCACTCACTGAACTAGCAGAAAGTTTTCAAAATGTATCACTTCTGTGTATCACAGTGCCAGTTTAATTAGTTGACACACACAAAGTATACACAACAAACAAAGCAGTCAGCATTCATGTGTCGCTGAAATAGGTACCTGTATACAGTAAACGCAGCAAAACATTCATTTCATATACTGCGATCAAGCCAGGTACAAATCAGTGCTGACCAGAGTGGGAGCAGTCAAAAGATTATTTTAAAAACCACAAATTTACACAAAACAAACAGAAACCTGCTTTGAACTGTTGAACGATGTAAAGATACTATCAATTACTGTGGTAGTGTGAAGTGGTCCCTAACTACATCCTTAATGGACTGATGGTGTCAAGGTGTAAATATTTATAAGACAGTTACTTGAAACTTCTTGAAGGAAGCAATCAAACATTCTTCAGGAAGACATCAATGTCCAGGATCAGACAATCAGAGAGTGGTGAATTCTACTGGTCATTTACATGTAATTGTTTTCACATTGTGTGCGAAAGACAAAGAAAATGAGAAGTGTGGGAATTGTACGGTGACATGATGTACACAGTCCAAGTAATGAAAGAACACAAGCTGGGCCTCAATGGCATGTTGTAATTGGCCAGTGTTGGGTAACCTTGTTGCTGTCCCATCATGTACTTTCAATCTTGTGAAACTTCTAAAAAGAAGAAAAGCACAGATTCAAAATTAACTTAAAATATCTTTTGTGTTGTGAAATTCACATATTGAACTGTTTTGTTACAGAAAGTAGTTAGTTTCTTCCACTGATTGATGGATGGGAATTACTGTCATGCTATTGACATGACTGAAGATTCAGCACTTTGTCAGAGTTCAATGACCTCTTGACCTTTTATCTCAGCAGAGATCTACACATTCATGAGCAATGTCTTGCATGCTGGGATATTATGTATGCTTTGGTATCAATTGTCGCCGGACAGTTCCACCAAATGATAAGATTGGACCTTAACATATGAATGAATGTGAGAAAGCTGTCAAAGTAACCTTGATAGATGTTTCATATGTCATTATTGTATAGGGGTATAAGTGTAATGCGTTGTTAGGCCATAGACTTGGTGTCAACGAGTCATTTCAAAGACAGTTTTATCTCAGTTTGACGATATATTTGTTTCATGATAAAAAGTTAGTAAAACTTCTGAAATGATAAAACCGTTCACCTGGGCATACACAATATAATCTTTCTTGACAGGAAGTTGAAGTCAAACACAACAGTTAGCATACAAACTTTACAAGTATGATGTAAAAATTTAGATTGTTTTCATGAACTTTTCTTTGGGGGCAGGGGGGGGGGGAGATACCAGCTTATGCTCCTTTCATAGTCGTTACCTGTTATCTAATGATCATAAGTTATCACTAATGTACTGTGCTCAGTCACAGTCCCTCCACAAAACTGTGCTCAGTGTCATCACAACACAAATTTTACAATCATGAACGTTCCTACATTTACAAGTTGTCATACTAAAATTTCCCCATTCAGTCTGCAGGGTCTGTGTTGCAGCCTTTGAACTCTTATTATCCACACTCTCAAAATTAAAAAAGCAGTGTGGAAGTCTGTAAATTAATTGAAATGTCACATACAATCATGTTATAAAAACAGAAACTACACATGTCAGTTGACAAATAAGGCAAACTGAGTAAACCTTGTCATTTAAATTCCAGTCTATCTATGCTTTCCTTAGCAGCTATTCCATTTTAATTGACTCTTCCAGTAAAGTGTCATGACTTTAACAATATTGGCCTACTCTGATAAAAAACATTTAAAATGCTACCATGCACCGATTCACTTTCAATACACTGTGTTTTTTCGGTACAGTTTATTTTTTACAACTTTCTGTAAGAACTATCTTTTCTTTGCAAGTGTAACTAAAACCAATTTGTTTCTGAAGGATGTCAGAATTATATATAACGTACTGCTTCCAATTTTGATAGCCATTAATTTGCACTGCTTAGGTCATTGGCCATAAGACGTTTTCCACCTTCAAAATGGACTAGAGCTTTATAAAGGCAACTGGGTTGGTGGTAAATTGCCAAGAAATTGGAAATCAGTCACGCATATACCAGGTATTTGAGTTGCCAAGGGGCTGGGATCAATATTACACAGTTCCGTAATTTCAGAGATCAATTTTTCTGTGTAACAATATTAGCTGGATCAGGGTAGTTTAAGAAGCCAGATTAGATTGGAACATGTTGTGGAGAAATCACCATGGAAACGTGATTACTGTGAGGTACTTGAGCAATTCAAACACAAGATTGACTTCCAGTTTGACTTACGATTCCCTCATTGAAACACAAAACTGGCTTCAATTTCTTCAACATTTTTTTTCAGCGCACATTTTCCTCAGCCCAAAAATAGCTTAACAGCTGTAAAGGTTTTTCAAAAAAAAGCACAATGACCTGAAGGTGATTGAATCTCTCATAGGAATGAAATGATACACCCCGGTATGCTGCCAATATTGACAAAGTTGCAAAAACTTCTGACCAGATACCTGATACAGTTAAGTGTGTAATCAGCTACAGTTTACTCAGCCATTGAGTGTGCTTCTAATTTTCACCTGCTATCAGTGCTATTGAAAAACACACTACTTCAACAGGGTAGTGCAGTGGCCCATAGTCGTGTGAAAAGACTTAGAGGCTCAAATTACACCTGTTCTAGGCTCATTCTGTTTGCAAACAAAAGTCTGCATGCCTTGCACTCACCGAGAAACTGCAAGCGAATGACACAGTATCAAATTTGCACAAAGAAGTACTCAGATTGTTGTAGTTTTTTCAATTTTCAAGAACAGCTATATATTAACATCAATACTGACAACACTACCATACACATTATCTATATAACTGCAGTAGTATTTTTACTGTGAAAAGAATTTCCCTATTTATTTACCGTACTTTATTTAAATACTAAATTCATATTGATTGGTCAACGTAATGAAATGCATTATTTTGGTTTCATTTTTTAATTGCATTGTTTTTTTTTTCTTAAACATCTCTCTCAATCTGTAGTTTTTAGCAGAGATGAAACCTACAATACTTGTTATACATTCAACTAAATAATGTACCGGTATCATATGGCATAAAGTATAAATGGATTATCAAACACAGGCAGATTGCCTGTCCCTCTAATCCACACATGTTAAGGTAGAATACACAGTGACCCCTGATTTTTAGTCTTGATTTTGACAGAGAATGGTTGAAAGTTTGTTTGAGGAAATTTTGCACAAAAGTTAAAGTCTTTCATTTTCAAGGTGTGAACTACCTTAATTTGATATGACACATGATTCACAATAAGCTAATACAGTCTTTTCTAGGTAATTATACTTTTATGTATTCATTTTCACAGAAGCTCTGTCTAACTTATTACAGTAGTGTGTATAAGCTTGAACTGCAGTAATAAATACAAATCATTGACCGCTGTCCTTGGTAATTACTGACGAAATAAAATTGTCATGGCGACTGAGAGTTCATCGTACTTGTTTTCCAATACTGTGATTTTAAATTAAGTAAGTCACTCCAACACATAATTTACTTAATGCTGCAGCGTTCACGTTCTGTTCAGGGTTGAATAGCCTTTTATGCCGATCTTCAAATGTTGATTTTCTGGAAAGAAACCATATTGGTCACTTGTATGGTATTTAGAACAGCTGTCAAAAATCAGGAAATGCATGTTTTTGACAAGACCAGGTGGTATTGATGTTGAATTTATTCAAACAAATTATATACTTCAGAGGAAATATTACCCATTGAAAAATCTAAGGTGTTAGACAAATAATGCCGAATCTGATATAGAGAAGCCACATTTGCTATCAGCTTAGAAAACATGATACTTTGGAAGTATTGAAGATCACATATATATTTTAAGTGATAACAAATTCACACTATCAATGGCTTGCCACTGTTCAAATGCTCTTAAATGGATCTGGCTACAACAATGGACAATCTTAATAATTCAATTAGGCTTCTCAGAGAAAAGGACTTTATCAGACAATATTTATTTATATGTCACAGCGTGTACAGTATATGTATAGTCTTCAGGCATAGGGCAATCAGTTCTTACTCTAAGGCAACTAATCCATAATGCAAATTGCTTTCACCATGTTTTTAAAATGGCCAAATGCAATGTAAAGTGTGCGCTATACACCGAGGAATATTTTATTTTCACTCAGAATTCGTTTGCATTAGTTTTGCCGGCCTCTCTTTTCCACTTACACAAAATAAATCATGGTGAAAATTTGTATCCCACAGTCATATTGACCATGAAAAAAATATATAGTATTGAAATTTTCATTTTTATGTAAAAATTCAACTGCAAGAAACTTAATCTGACCTGATTAATCTAAAGTGCAGAAAAAGTCTGTATATATACACCGCCTTTGCAACGCTGGATGTGGTTGATGAGTTCACTAGCTCTGTTCTCAATATATCTCCTGACAGACTTTGATCACACTAACTTTAAACACAACACTGTACACTAGTACGCTATATATATTGTTGCATTTTCCAAAACCCATGTAGTATTTTCTGTTACAAAGTATTACACTGATGCCGTTTATACCAGCTGGTATTTCGCTTTCAGTGACAACAGCTGAGAAGTAGCTCAGATGGTTTTACAACGCGCGCTGAAACAACCGTCAAAAATTTGCTGATTCATCAGTTACATGTGCGGTAAATAAACTAAACAAAAAAAGCTCAGGCCTATTTAGGCCATTCAAACACTGACATTAAAATTAATGTTATGGACTGACAATCACTTGAATTGAAAAACTTCCTCTCCTTCATTACACACAATGCCTTATCATAAATATCTATGACCTGTTTCTCTGCCGAAAGCCCCATTCCCACACAGCAGTGTTGATCGGTGGCGAATACCGAGAGGTTGTGACGAAAGGCAATTAGGCCAATCAAATTTTCAATGGGCACCTTGTAAATATTGATTTTCTCTGAAATGGAGGATACATTTCTGAGTTTAATTGTACATCACTTTACTCATAAATACTGCCAATTGTCAAACATTCAACCTCACAAAGGTCATTCTAGTTTTAGGCTTACTGGTAAGCACGAGGGCAACACATTGGAATAATATGACAATACAATACAATATTTCCAGGCAGAGTCACTGACCCAATTTAGTAACCCTTCCAGAAATATCTGTGAGAAATATGGCAGAAGCATCAACATATGGAATTGTCCCAAAGATTAAAATGATCGTCACATCCAAACTTTCATCAATCTCGTTCAAGCTGAATGAATGGATTACAGAGGCTAAGCTCTGCAAGACCAGCATTGATCTGAAAGATGTTTTGTTGGATGTTTTATAGACAATGAAGAAACATAATTGTTTACTGTTATTAGTTTTTGCTATAATTTGCTCATGAGAATGAAACTGAAACTAGCACAGACGACACTTGAAGAACGTCATTGGTGATTGAAATAGACTGAAATTAACTGCATGTATTGTCCATAATAAAAGTACAAAGACTACCGTAATTAAAATTAACAATGCTGTGACGTCTTTGGGAGCAACTTTGCATAGGGTTTTTGCTGTCTGCAATCACAAACTACAGCAAAGACAGCCAATAAACAAAAGTCAATTCCCTGTAGGGTCACTGAATTGGAACACTTATTATTAGAGTTGACAAAGTGCAGCAGTCCCATACCGGTAGTGTTGGTTTGATTATTATTGCCACATAAAACTGAAAGTTATTTTTATACGACAAAAATATTGCCGCATTGTTGGCAGATGGTTAAGACGACAGTTGTCAATGGATCTACAATGTCCACAAGCCTTTAATATGACTTCCCTGGAGCTTACGTTCTGAGACTTAATTGTGGATCAAATCAAACAATATGTGAGATTACTTTTTCGTTGTTCACACCGACGGAATGAAATTAGTGTTACATATATGTAAATATTATAAAGAAGGGAAGGCATTTTGATTTCCTAAAGAGACAATGGTTGTAACTTTTGACCATTGCTTTATGTGTTATACAACTGTCTTATTTTCTTCACTGTGCGTTGACATACAAAAATGCAATGTGTTGTGTACAATATGTGATGTTGTTGTTGACAAATGAATTCTACTCAGCACTGAAATCTAAAGCCCCATAAGGTATATCTTTTTGTCTTTAACTTACCAAAAAGATACAATCCTATCCTATCCTATCCTGATAGAGATTTTTTGGATTCCTGTTTTTTAAAGCCACACTATATTTGAAAATGTCAGTATTCTAAAGTTGGTGCTGGATTTAGTCGATTGAATTCATGCTGTAACACATAGCAGCCATATTTTAGTTGCAACTCAAAAATTATTTAGTTGTTCAAATCGAAGTTTTTGTTTGTTGTCAATGGTAGAACAAAACCACAACATTCCACAGTCATATTTCAGCAAGCGTTTTTACATGAGTTGCATTTGATTTCAGACCATCTTAAATGTAAAATGGATGAAGATATAGCTAATGGGGCTTTAAATTATCAACAATAACAAGTTGGCATTACTCTGGTAAAGACTGCGTTGACAAGCTGAACCCTATATGCATTTCTTCAAAATATTTGGAGTATGACAGGACACAAAAATTGTATCGATTGAGCTTTTTAATTTGTTTGTAGGTGTAACAAAGTGTGCTGAAAGTGACACCAGAAAATCTGGTGACGAACACTTTTAGGAGTCTGGGATTAGTACAAAAGCTGTCAATAGTTGCATTTGTTTTATCAAACACACAGAAAGTCATTGTAAAATGACCTACATTGGCATGTATTTACCAGTTGTGATGGCTGACAAATCAGCAGTTCTGAGCACTCTGTGCAAATACAAAAATATGAAAGGAGACAGTGTATTTCCGAGGAGTTGGATAAAAACAGAAACCTTCTTCATGTACACAGGTGCAATTCTCACTTATTTCAAATAGAGACTGTTTTACCTTATATGAGGCACACATGGCCACTTCTACCGTGACAAGCTAAAATGAATATTTAAGAGCAATTTGACAGTATAATGACAGATATTGACCTATTGGCAAAATTTGGGGCCTAAATCACATTTTTGCAACATACCATAAATTCTGTGAAGATGTCACGAATATCAACCAGCTGACTTAATCTGAGCAATTACGGTCTGGTTGTCCTGGATACAGTTCAGTGAACTGAAATTTGGCCGACTGACGGCAATTCAATAGTGCTTTGATATAAAAATACTCAATATCAATATCATACTGCATGAAACAGGATACAAGCGTATATTATGGCGTAGAAAGCCGCCTTAATTTGCCTTAATTTGCTGATTCATTGATGGTGGAGTGTTCCAATGTATCCAATATTTGAAAAGGATTTGCATAGCACAGACTCCTGGAGCTGTCAGGAAGTGGGAGATATTGCAAACTAGTGGCAGCAGCAAACTTAAGACTGCATGAAAATAGCAGAACAATTTGAAAATTTGTGTGACTGGAAAAATATGTTCAAATATTCCAAGGGCACAATGAAGACAAGTAGTCTATTTATTGTAGATTGTACCTTTTTCAGAAGAAATCAATTCTTGTGATACACATGCAGAAATTATGAAGGGAAAATTTTCCGCACTGCATTACACTATGCTCATGATATTTCAACAAAGAAAATAAAATGATGGACAATAATTATTTCATTTAGAAGTCATTCACCGATAGCTGTGATATTGTGTTTATTTAAATTTAAGAGGGATAACGGCTGTACCGGTAAATTTTCTCTTGTGAATTTGTTACAGAGCACGGCTTCTCCTGATACATTAGAGAGCCATAATTGGACGTAATTCCCATCAGAAAATTACTTTCCATGTTTCACACAGTATTGATTACCCGTGGTTGAATTTATCTACCAGTTCACTGGATGTGACGGCTCGCTGAAAATTGATGTTGTATTGGTGTTGTTGATTACCATCTGGTAATGAGACGCTAATTCAATGGGTCTATAAATATAAAATATCGATCATACATCAAAAGTCAGAAAGCTGTTAAATATTATTGACGGTGTCCTTGTGGTCAGCTGTACAGTTTTGCATTTCTTTTTTTTTTCACAAGTTTTGTAATGTTCACTACTACTAGCACAATCATAGTAAAATGAAACAAACTTTCATCTTCATAAAATAATTGTTTGTACCTGGGTATCTTATGATGGTTTGCACACAGAGATGATACATTATGTCAATTGACATGAATTTGACCTGTGTTATATATTTATCTCTGATTTAGATCTTTTATTTGCAGGTACATATATATTGAATGATACGGTAGCAATATCCAGGAACTGCTGTTGTATATCTTTCAGTGATCGAGAAACCGGCTTTCCAGGCTGGATGTCAGCTGGGAATTCAGCTCAGTCACCGTGGAGGTACACTGCGCTAACACCTGGTTGCCATTGATTTGTATGCCCGGTAAATCTCTCATGCCTATAGATGCTAAAAGATCACTGTGAGTGGAGACAGTGAGACTGACATCTGGATATCTTTACCCATGAAGACATACTTATCAGCCGTATGAGAGAAGATCACCAGAGGTTTCTGGAGTCAGAAGGATGCTGTTCACCATCCAGGGAATTAAATAAATACCACAGAATCCAAAGTTCTTGTAATCTATCAATATTAGGTCTATATTTTCTAAAACTCTCCCCTTACCCCCGGAAAAAGAAGGAAAAAAACCTAGAAAAAACTAATATTGATGGCTGATAACATAAGTGTTCACTGGTTGTATGAATGGCAGACATGAATTTGTTCATCTCTAATACCGTATTCTGAAGGTCATCATAAAGGTCGAATCTGTCAAGCTTTTGCAAAATGTCACAAGTAACAAGGTCACACGACACAGAAGTCAACATGACATTGTGTGATACGGGAAGTAAACATGCCATGAAGACAAGGACCTATAAAACATACAAATAAACAAACAAACAAAAAAGTACTAAATATAGTATAATTAATAAAATGTGTAATGTATGCAAACACAAGTAATTATCATCTTTGTTATCGGATTGACCTACAACAACCTGTGAAAGTACTCTACAAAAATGAAGAAAAACAATCTTTGAGAATTAAAGCTGTTCAGCAGTCCTGATATATATGGACAAAGAGAGTGACTGCATAAACGGATGAAGATGCCGACACTTTTGATGGACACAATGCTCCCTGTGGAGCAGAAGTTGACAGTGTCTGTGATATTCATTCACACATAACTGCACTGAACAGCAACTGTCTGAAAAGTCTGAAAGCTGCTTGGATAAATATAGCCATTATAGTGATGAATTGTGCACTATAAAGTGAGATAAAAGAATCTCACATAGACTTTATACTGGGAGGTACTCTCTAGGGCGTTGCCTTCTGGAATAAAAGAAAGTCTAGAACTTAAAGAATGACACACAGTCACTCCACTGTCAATGACATTAACACAATGGTCTTCATGTGGGCACATCGACATTTAACAACTTGGTGACATTTATGTAACGGTAGAATCTGAGTTGGCTCTACAAATTAGGCATGAATGTTATCACATGCGCCATAAATAATTTAACAAGTGTAGCTTCTTCAAAGTTTTGAATTTCTTTCACAATGCTATCATGATCTTGAAATAATAACTGAATGGCATATTCATAAAAAATATACGGCTCTGTTGTAATGAAAGTTTCCATAGATGAGTGCGTACGTATCTTCTCGTTAACATGTTCATGTTCCTGCATAATTTTTTTATGCAAATATCTATTAACCAATGCAAATTATAAGTAAAATATTCAAACATTTATACATGAAAATTATATACATAAATTACAACAATCATTTCCTTGCCATGACTTTTACAAGGGAGTTTTCAAACAGAATATTTTAAACTATAAATTGAAAATTTATCTTTCAGATCATTCTATTACCTGTCTTAAGAGGACTGTCAATTCTGAATGACTCAAGCTCAACTGAGCCAGGGCAATTTGCAGCTTCTGCATGATATCTAGAATGAAATATAGATCACAGTTTTACGATTGTAAAAGTAAAACTGCACTGGTTACTTCAAAAAGTGATCTGGTTTACTACTTAAGCAGCTGTGACCAAGACGGCATAGATTTAGGATTTCTGATCGAACAATCAAATTGTGTTGGCAAGAGTGAAGTAAACTGGGTATTTGCTGGTGTGTTGCATAACAGCAGATGCAAATTTAATTATCAGTTCAATTTTCAAAAAAAATTAATTAGTACCTATGCTCAGCCTTATTCTCAAATCACATACTTCATTTGCTGTTTATAATCCTATTGTTTGCTTTCAATTTAGTCATTTGCAGTCTAGAATCTACCTGTCATTTTCTGGCTTGCTCTGTTCTGCATGACCTGCTGGCTAGATCCTGGCCCCTTTCTAAAAAGAGGCTTTTAATCATAGAATATTATAAATGTTAACTGATAGTTTTATTGAGCCACAGCAAAAAATTACTAGGGCAGAAATCAAGATAAACGACAAATACCTGAAATAACATGATCTCTGCATCCATTCTATGATTAATCACACATCATAAATATTTTAGAACGGTAATTAAAAATCAAACAATAAATTTCCTGGAATGCAGAATTCCATGGGAAGCCTTACTTAAACTTTCAGATGTTTTATTGATTTGGCTCTATTTATGCTGAAGTTATGCTACTTAGGTTTTGAAATGCACTTTTTACACTTTGGTTGTGTAGAACCACACATTTCCTTTTTGCTTTGGATATTTTGCATAGCTTTAGGAAACATCTGGAACCTTGAAAAAAGTGGTAAGGTTAAACGTGTCACCTAGTGATACATATTTCATGAACATTTTTAATTATAATAAACAGTAGGACTGCCAATAATGATTGCAAGCGCTCAGCTTTGTTTTTATCTAATATAAAATGTACACAATTTCCTATCTCCTACCAGCTGCAAATATGTGATTAAAACACAAAAATTTAAATTCACTGCTTTTCCTGTTTTCAGTTTTCTACCTTGGTTTTGGATTCAGAATTGTAAATATTGCAGATTATATGAATCTGTTATAAAAGTATAAGAAACTATATAAATGGAATTCCTATATGTTGCTCAGTCTGAATTGCTGTGTACAGAATTCGATCGTTTGGTGATATCATAATAGCAGGGTGTTAACAAGTTTTTCAAATAGGTGGCACCTTGTTGTTTACCTTTTCACCCTAATTCTCTGTGAACAGGTCCACAATCACCATAGAAAACAATGGGTTTGGGTTAAACCATGGCAGTGAAAGGGTAAATAGACAGTAAGGGAAAAGAGGGAGCCATAATATTGAAAATGTATCCCCTTTATGATGGATGAGGAAAGTTTTGTTGGACAGAGAGCCAGCTAAAATTTAGTGGATGGCTTATCATTTTGTCAGGTGTTTGGTTAAATGAGAGCATACTGAACAGACTTTCTGCACATAGTTAAATTTTGTAAAACTTTGAAATCTGACAGAACTTGTTGGTTGCTATTATCAAGTGGAAAAAGTCAAATTTGGGGTTATGGTTTGGCATGCCCACAGTTGAACTACAATATAGTGACTAAATGTGCGTGGTCTTCAACTCTGCAGATGATGCTGTCCTTTCATCCTGTCTCCTTGGATAAAACCCTGAAGAGCGCTCCCCACCGTCAAGCAAGATGTCACAACATTTCATGTACAGCAAAGATGTTTTGTCATCCTGTCAGAATTGAGGAACCCAACGTGAAACTGAATCACATGGGAAGGCCATGTGTGTAGGATGTGCACTGTCAGCACCAGAGCCGAAACACGTTTTTAAAACGTGCGTCTGATTGTGCTATTGTTTTTTGCATCATGAACCAGACAGTCGTGATGGGCTTTATAATCATTTCATAAACGATTAAATAAAGGAAACAATTTGTCCTCTGCCATTGAAACATCCGTAGGGTGTACACCGGAATTTGCCTGGAGTGCCCTTAACTCTTAGGCACATGCTGGGTCTCAATTGTTGTTTTCAAAACACAAGGATGAACGAAAGATACCGGTTCCAGTAAAATGGTAAAGCAGCACGTGAAATAGCATGAGCTGTTGTATAAGCCATAAGTATCACATTTTCAAACACAAGTCACAACACTGGTGTCTGCTGTGTGTTACATTTGGGCCAGTAACTTTTGATATTTTTTTTACTATAATTTAATTTTTGTTTTGTATATGTCAACAGCAAGTCTGTCACACCCACTATAACAATTATTATTGTAAGATTGTCAACGCAGATTCTATAAACGTAAAACACAACCTTGTTAATTTTGTTTACAGTGGAATTCTAGTTCGAACCCGAATTCACTTGTAAACAATAACAATGCAGTTTACACATATACAGGGTGAGTTGACAAGCTGAATACTGTGTATATCATTATGCCTCAGGGAGTAGAAAAAAAACTCGAGTTGACATTTGAAACAATTCACTGTGAATAAGTCATCAGAATTTCTGTACCTGGCCCTTTGATCACTGAAAGACAGCTACATGTAGTGGAGTGGAATCTTCCATTCCAGACTGACTATGATTTAATAACTACAACAAAGTTGGGTGGATCATATTTTGCTTTGAGATTATGGATATTTATATCAATGATGAACGTGTCAATAATAACCATGATTACTGGATACAGAGAGCATGATACAACTGGTATACTATTATATGTTAATGGATTTAAGCTAAAGTAGTGATATTTTAATATAAAATGGTGACATCAACATTTTTTATTGGTATGAATCACTTCAGCAGAATTGCCTGAATTTTCCCATGAAGTTACAAAATAATTTTTTTATTGTATTTTCAAAGCAGTTTTTCAATTGGCAGATCCTCACGCTATACGCATAGCCACTCGTGTAATGATTGTACCTTCTGAACTTATCTGTTATTTAATTTGCATAAAGATGACAGCAAGTCAACGATTAAATCTATTCTGGGAAGATGACCTCATCAAATTATATCACAACCCTTGCTGCCACAACAATGTATGACATGATTTTCATGATAATTCAATGGAAACAAATTTTTGTAATAATTTTTTTTTTTTCAATAAATTTGAGAATTACAATCTGAATGTTTGATGAGTAGACGCATTTGCCTGAAAAGATAACTACTTCATTTCAACTTACATTTTATTTGTCTTTGCTATATACTTGACAGTTTAAACGGCCATTGTTTGAGCTCTTTCAAATAAAACTACAACAACATCAATGTCTATATTGAATTCAGTTGAAAGGATACACAGTCAAGACCACGTTCAGAAACAAGTGGGAGGGAATATAGCCAAAGACCATATATCAGAAATGGCAATGACGTATTGATGTTAAAAATGTTGAAATTAAAGCCTGGAATTATTTTCATCTCTGGTAAGTTTATCACTATTAAAGCAATACAGTTATAATAAGCAAACTATAAAATTTATGAGAGGTTACATGAGAATGATCAAAATCTTTTTTTCAAAAACAACTGACATTTACGTTGAAATTAAAGTCTTGTGAACATAACCTGTTCTTTCTGGTTCTGCTATGAGTACGATGGTTTAAAATTGAGTAGTAAAGTGATCTACACTCTAAAATCATGCAAATGAGTAATTTGACATTTTAAAATTCTCTAGCTATAGCTATCAACAGCAGCTACCGCAGTGATATCAAAAACAATTTGTGCTTCCTGCTTGATACTATGCCACAGGCAAGGAGAGGAAATATCTCAGTTTGCAGAATGGCTCCATTCAGATTGCTACTGGATGGAAATTGCCATTTATGATGAATGATGGCAAGTGGTTCTCAGAAAATCTATCCATTGCATATGCATATGATATAAGTTTATCTCTGGACTATAGTTGATTGATTCAGGTTCTGAAAAACAAATTCCCTTTCCAAGGTACACGTCAACTTTTACAGACTGTTGCATACTTTACCGGTATAAGCCAACGCTGGAATCTGAAATTAAAATTTTTTTGGGTTAAAAACAAGACCCTGGGTTTTTAGATGCCCTACAGCATTTTGTTTACCTAAGTCACAGTAAGTGATCGACAGTTCAATTCAAATTGTCTGTCAATTTCTTATGTCAACAACACTGGTAGCAAAAAGGGTCAATGAACGGAGTGAGTTCTCGGTACTAGCATTTCAGCTAAGTACCTAAATGTCAAACTGTCATGGCAACACTCTGGCTCTACCCGGACAGCTTGCCTGGTCAAAACGAACAATAAATCAAACATTAAAACTGAATTTTATTATCCATTATCACATCGTCATTACTGTTATATAACCGTCACAAGTTACATAAAAAAATGTTACTCTTTGAAAATATGAAAAGACAGGCACTTTGTAACTAACAGAACCTTTAAAAGGATTAAATTATGTGGCACGAGTGCACAGATAAAGGAACCATTGTACAAACTTGTCTAACAGTTCGGACAGACAGTGAATCAATTGACTGCAATCATGTAAATGGAATTTATCATTTTGAAAATAACTTCCTGCTTACATTCCAAACGTTAATTATGACAATAGAGGTTAATGGATGTTCCGAGTCATGATGGGACATGTCAAGCTGAACTCGTAGTGTCAAGCATGTAAGGCCACAAGTTCATGACTGTGTTCAAATACAAATGAAACCTAATTATCTTTATTATAGAGCATTAGTTATCTGTGGTCAAGGCTCTAACATTTTTCCTTCACATCAATTCATGAATCATATTCATGATATAAAATTGCTGCACTGAACGCCTCTCGGGGTGATTTCAGAAATTTTGAGCGACATTTCCCCTAAAAAGTGCAAATAGATTGAGATATTAAGATTCTAAACAGAAAACCGCTGACCCTATAAGCATTGTTGTTGACAATCATGTTTTATTATGATGTGAACCTTTCAAAGAGATAAACAGTATCCATTTATATGACTAATGTACTCGCAATTAGAAACTCTCCGTGAGATGAGGGTTTTCAATTATGTACATGATTTCACATTGGGGATGTATGTTGATTAAAATAGTGTACAATGACACACTGGATCTACTGCAAACGAGCGTGAATCATCGAATTAAAATTAGACATCGGGCAACAACCCTGTCCTGAAAGTGTCTGACAAATGCATGGTAGTCATACAACATTGCTTGAAACAACCGAACACAAACTGACTTAACCTTTTGAGCGCCAAAGTCTATTTTTTCCCTTTATAAAATAAACCCTAGTCAATTTTTCTCAGATTTTTGCCAAATTTTTGAGGAAAAAACAGTAGCAAATGAAATGTAGAGTCCATTTGGTCCAAAATTATCAAAAAATTACAGAAAAATTCATAAAATATTGGTAAAATTTTGCACTAAAATTTTTGCGGGAGAAAATTACAGCGCTGAAAGGATTAATGTGATTGTTCTCATCCCTATTCTTTTAACTAATGTGTCGAACCACTCTACAGAATTTAACGTCACTGATCCAACTTTTGGTGACGACAGGATGATTCAAATCTGTGGTTTTTATGATAAAAATGTGATGCTAATGATAATCAAAGACGTTCTGATGCAAAAGTGATGGCAAGCGTCTGTAAATTTTCACCAATATGGTACCATATTTCATTAGAGCAGAAATTCTCATCCTGTCATCATTCAAAATATTAAAGGAACTTCTGTGATCACAGGACACACATACTCATCTGTTGTGAAAGGGTATAGTATTTACTTTGCCAATTCTTTTTCTCTGTACAATTACCTTTTATCTGTCTTTCTTTAATGTGATTTTTTTTCTTTTTTTATGGAATTTTACAACAAAGTTGGCTGTTCAACAGAATATAGGCAGTTTGTGAAGTACATGTAGGTATGGTTTATAGATCGATGCCAGTAATGCTCTGCAAAGCAAAGTTCATGTCACTCTCTTGTCGCAGTGAAAACTCACTCATTGCCTACACTCCCATAATTTAATTTTGGATGGTATTTTCTCAGTGATCTATTCTAAAAAGTGACTTTCTATGGTGATATTTAGCTATACAAATGTTTCTACTGCAATTTTGGTTACAAAAATGAGAAACTACAACATCAAGTGCGATTTAACATGTCATATGCACTAGGGATGTTACATTTGGCAGAATTTAAAATTGCTTTTCAACCTACCTAAGGTATTACAACAAAACTTAGCCATTATAAATTGTAACCACACAAAATCAATAAATTTGGGTAGAATTGTTGTCATCATTTTATGTGATTTCTACAAAGGACATACAATTTTAATGGCTACTGCACATATTGAATTTTTTCTCTGACACAAAAACACGGATGACGATCAATTATGTAAAATACACATTCAATCAATACTTGTATGATAGCTTTATGCATTCCAGGTAAATTCATGTGTTACATATGCCCTGCTTTCTGGTAAAAATTACGTATGATTTTTTTTTCTGTTCCTAAACATGGGTATCAACTTTACATTTTTCAATTTTTAATAGAAGTATGGTGATATGTTTCTTGTTAACCGTGCAATATTGGTTTCATACACAGCACTGAACTACAGTAGCTTGTAATACAGAAGTCAGAATTTGTCTGAACCATACTCCTCAACTCCTTAGCAACACCCAAGGGTTAACCATTATACTCTTTAAGACTCTCCGGATGACAGATTGTCCTCAAGATATTTCATGTACGTGCTTCAAAGCAGTTTTTGTGATAAAGCAGAAAAAAATGGCTGAAAAAGTTTGAATGGTCTAGACCAGAGCAAACACTTAACATTTTTAATTGACAGATGCATGGTTTAGAAAAATTCTGACAATGTTCTGAAGCTGTTGTAAAACTAACAGACACCTATTACTGATGTTGAAGAGTTTATTTTTCAGAAATACGACAGCTAGGTAACAGAATGGTTAACTTACATCAGCTGTTGCAGTAATTACTTTTTCCAGTTTAGTTAAAAAACTTTATATTTGATAGTGCGAAATGTTCTTTCATTAGTATTGTGTTCCTTGCATACTTGTTAACACCCAACAACCGAGTCCCTGACTCATGCCAGGGAGTGAAATAAAAATACTGGGTGGATCTCCCCTTTCAAGGTCCCTAGACAATAAAATAAAATCCCCTGTAGATTTATGGAGAGGGCTGATACACATTTTTCAGCACACCATATCATGCTGAAGAAGAGAAAACGTGGCAGACTACCACGCTTGATCGTATTTTACTTTAATGGATGGTAAACAAGAAGTCACAAATATAGTTATTTACCGCGTACATTCACCTTAAAGTGAGTCAACAACTATAGGGAAGGCACTGAAAACCACCCAGATGCTTGTGTAAATAAGAATTTAACAAACAGAAAACATATGGTGAAAAAAGAACCAGCACAAACAACAGTTGAAACAGTCTTTGTGATTGTTTACTGGGGGCAAACCAGAATCATTTTCTAAAGGCATGATATCCCGGAGTATTTCAAATAGATGGAACACGGTGCACTGCGAAAACAAAACCCAGCATTATTGTCTTTTCTGCATTCTCATGCTAATTGCCATTGCACAATTTGCCGACGTCCATCGTCTTACAACCAAACACACATGTAACAACTGCTCTATTATTCAGCCAAGGTTGAAATTTTTGGAATAGTTTTCCGTATTTCAGGCTCTGTGTGACGTTGATGCTAAGATGCTAACTTTGAAAAGCAATTTACAGTCAAAGTTTAATGAATTCCAACGTGAATAGCTGAGTATTTTGTAAATCACAACTGCATTGTGATAAAGTGAGAATGCTCTATAGCAACCAACAGAGAAAAACTATTGTACATGCAGTAAGATGATAATTTCTCTAGAGTAAACTGCATTATTTAGCATTACTGAGGCAATGGAGAGCCAGGGTCCTTTCAGTTTCAAATTGATCAATATATGACAGTAAAATCTGCACGACACGATTTTTACAACAGCAAAGGGTCACAACAATGTACCCTCAAACTTTGGATATTTCTGAAATCTTGGAATCAATGAGGAAATTTCTTGATTTTTCTTTCAACACACCCCATACTACCAGTAATACGCAATACATTTTAATGTACATGCAAAATTTGTTAGATTCGGGAGGCATGTCAAATTAGCTTACAGGGTTAAGTGACGAGTAACCTGATTGGCTTACAGGGTAGAGTTGTCATAACCTGATATTTAGCATGTTTTGACAAAATCAGCAAATCTGTGAGATCTGTGATATGTGAGTAGCATGTACCAGCCCTGTTGTTGGCGAAACTGTGAGATGTCAGCTGATGACAGTGACGGTTACCATCCAGCAAGTAACAAAATCGTCTTGGAGATTCCGGTGTACCAGGCACCACGGTTATTTTGAGTAGCAGAACAAAAAGATTACCAGGCAACACGTGTCTTGGTGTTAATCTGAAAATAGTAGATCTGTACCCCATGTCCCACTGGCATAAAGTGTTACAAAACAGATCCTGACATGCCTTGGTACGTACCATAAGAGGATTGTGAATAATTTTCAACCACTCTGCAAAAAACCCCACTAAAATGGACATTGAATGTCTTATCTAGATTTGATTGACTACAAATCGTGATTTTTCTTGTCATTCAAAAAAGCCAAAGACCTTAAAATGAGTTTTTGTACCTTAAAAAAGTTGGAAAACAAGGTTGTCAATAATAGAAGCAGAACATTCCTTGTGGAAATCCTGGCATTGCTGAAATGAATGGTTACCTATAGAGAAGGTTTTTAATCCTCAAGACAATTGTGTGAGTGAAATGAAGGGAACTGAAACAGTTGACAACAACAACAACAACCTGGGTCACAGCCACGTGTATGGGTAAACTTTGGGTCAAAGTGCAGATCGAAGTAGACGTTGTACACAGCATGTACAAAGTAATGGAAATTTTGTCAAGTAAAAGTTCCATCTTTGGATTAAATGTTGTACCTCAGTACATTATGCAAAACTTCTGTTACAAAGACTATGGGTTTTGGACATTGCGATGAAAATTTACAGTTCATTGTAATTCCACAAAATCTTTGGCTAAATTTAATTCCCTAAAATCCCTAAAAAAGCATGTGAAGAAAATTTATCTGATCTAAAAGTACACAAAGTCTTGATTTACGAAACTAATCTGTCTGCCCTTGTACCTAAAAATATAACCATTTTTCCTTGACAGGTAATTCTTAGAGTAATGCTGTAATGTTACTGAGAAAATTTGTTTTAGCGAGCAAGTAAGTCTATTTTAGTAAGAAAACTTGTGTCAGTCTTTGCAACAGGATAAAGGTGTGCAATTTCATATAAATTTTATAAAATATTATTTTGTGTATTGTGTAAGTGTTTTTTTAAACTTAGACCTTTATCATCACAAATATTCTATATGTTGAAAAACTGCAAGACCTATGCTTGAGATGCATAGTATTTTCTCCAAAAAAAATTAAATAAATAAATAACTAAATAAATAAATAAATAGCATATATTGCTCACATCTCTGTTGAAGCAATTCTTTGCTCATGACTTCATCATGAATATATAGTACTGGGTACAGCGTGTGCAATTGAAATCCAAGGGGGAAACATTTGAAATGGTATGGCTTACATGTGATACATCAGTCGTCACAGTGTAACTAGAGACTGAGAGCCAATACAGACCAAGCCATACATACCGTATGCCACTGAATGTTTACTCTGTCCAGGCAAGACACTTTGACACATTTATCTGTGCATGTAATCTATGGTTTGCTGTTACATGATTTTGGTGCTACTCTATGCAATATTTTGAGTTTTCAAAATTCTAGAAGTAACATTATGATATACAGAGATTCTTGAACCGTGAAGAAAATGAGATCTAATATCCATAAAACGACCTACTCAATGGAATATTTTATGGTGTTCTATTTTTGTACGTGACTCCCACTGGATTGATAAATGACGGCAACTGGGATAAAAGTGTGGAATTTCATATAGATTTTGTAAAATATTATTTTGTGTATTGTGTAAGTGTTTTTTTAAACTTAGACCTTTATCATCACAAATATTCTATATGTTGAAAAACTGCAAGACCTATGCTTGAGATGCATAGTATTTTCTCCAAAAAAAATTAAATAAATAAATAACTAAATAAATAAATAAATAGCACATATTGCTCACATCTCTGTTGAAGCAATTCTTTGCTCATGACTTCATCATGAATGTATAGTACTTCTGGGTACAGTGTGTGCAATTGAAACCCAAGGGGGAAACTTTGAAATGGTATGGCTTATATGTGATACATCAGTCGTCACAGTGTAACTATTTAGACTGTGAGTCAATACAGACCAAACCATACATCTGCCACTGAATGTTTACTCTGTCCAGGCAAGACACTTTGACACATTTATCTGTGCATGTAATCTATGGTTTGCTGTTACATGATTTTGGTGCTACTCTATGCAATATTTTGAGTTTTCAAAATTCTAGAAGTAACATTATGATATACAGAGATTCTTGAACCGTGAAGAAAATGAGATCTAATATCCATAAAACGACCTACTCAATGGAATATTTTATGGTGTTCTATTTTTGTACGTGACTCCCACTGGATTGATAAATGACGGCAACTGCTGTGATCAGAGTGCCAAGAAAGAAAGCACTTCTACCAAGTATGTAATGCGATATCCCACAGATAAAATATTAAAAGAAAAAAAATCTAACAGATATATTATGAAGTTATGGTGTAACCAAGGCAATACTGATGGAGACCATTACTTTGTTTCTGAGATTTTCTGAGATGATAATTACTAAATTGTTGCAAGAGAACATAATCGGTGACTTTCATCACGATTTGACTGAATCTAACTGAGATTGGTTGATTTGCAACAGCTCCTACTCTGAGAATATATGAACATCCTTCAACAGATGACAACATGGACAGCACCCAAACATAGGCTAGCTGCTTTTAAGAAGCATTATCAATGCTATGGACAGTGAAAGATGGACGATGATGGACGGCCACTTATCTGATAAGGTCAGCATCATTGCCACTGAGCCTAAAAATACTAAAAAAATCTTTTTCATCAGCGGTGAAAGTGTTCTAGAGAAGTGAAATACAAAAAATATAACTACTTACTTGAAGGACTTGTGTAAATGTTGCATAAGTATGTTTTCCATCATCTGTTAGCTTCATATCTTCATAGTTAGAAATTTCACCATTGGAAGATTGACTGTCCTCAATTGTTCTCTCTATTCGCAAACCATCCTTTGAATCATTCACATTATTGTCTTCATCCCAATCATTCTCGTCAAAATCTTGTCCGTCGACAATGCCTTCATCTTCAAGGTTATTGTTCTCCTCTTCCTCATCGCCGATCATCTTCTCCAGGAGGTGCTCCAAGGAGGCGCTGAGCTGCCTCTCTTTGTCTCCGGTGATGCCATAGTCCAACGCTGAATACACAGCAAGACCCACCTCACATAACGCCTGTATTGATAGCCACACACAAACAATGTTTAAAAGAAATCAGCTAAAATGAACATATCCGTCATTTTTTTTCTGGTATTTTTCTACAAGCTCATTATGAAGAAGAAAAATTTGTGAAAGACTTAAGAGTATTACTGGGTGTTTCATAGTGTTTGAGTTATCTCTCATCATGACTCAAATCTTATTATGGAGCTTTACGATATGCTGTACTAAAAAAGGTTCAGAAAGAGCTGGTCTTAAAAATCTGTATATTACATCAAGACCGTATGTCGTCAAGCTGAATGTTTAATATTGCATATATCTACCATGAAAACACAGATGACACTTTATTTAATACAATTAAGGTAAAGAAATACTGTAAAAACTATTAAAATAATCCTTATCCTGCTAGGTCCATTGCTTCCCACCTGCAAAGTCAGTAAACGGTGGTATTTTGCTGAAACCTATACATATTTTCACCTGCTTTGCATATAATGAATTGTTATAGCTGGTTTAGTCAGTTATCGTATTTATACTATGTCTGTTTTCAGGGGAGTTCAAATGTTCATCAAGTCTTTGTTGAAATGCAATATGTGGGACATGTCAAGCCACATTGGTTTCAACTAATATGAATTGATGGTGACACATGAACTTGACAGAGTTAAGGGTTAATGTCTTCCTCCCAAAGGGTAATATTAATTTCGAGAGAATAACATCAAATATATGTAACAAGTCATCGTTGATGACACAGTCCCACTTGTTAATGGGTACTTTGATTACATGTCCTCAGAGAGGATAGAGTCCTCTTCATTAATTAGGTCTGTGATAAAAATACTTTGTTACAGATAGCGCTCATGGCCAAGAATGACCTACATACAAGAAAGACCTACATATGTATGACATAGGTTAATGTCCTTGTACCAACTTTGAATAAAATCGGTTGAGATATGCCTGAGTATTATGGCTCTGTACATGAAAAAATCGTAACAAAATGGCCGCACATAACAAATTGACATGCATATGTATGACAGTAGTCAATCTCCTTGTACCAACTTTGAATAAATTCGCTTGATACATGTCTGAGTATTATGGCTCTGTACATGAAAACATCGTAATAAAATGGCTGCCTAGCGGCCATATTGGATCGTATCACAAAACAAATAGAGGTACATATGTATGACATAGGTCAATGTCCTTGTACCAACTTGGAATAAAATCGGTTGAGATATGCCTGAGTTTTGGCTCTATACATGAAAAAATTGTAATAAAATGGCCGCCTGGCGGCCATATTGGATCGTATCACAAAACAAATCGACATGCATATCTATGACATTGATCAATGTCCTTTTACCAACTTTGAATAAAATTGGTTGAAACATGTCTGAGTTATGGCTCTGTACATGAAAAAATTGTAATAAAATGGCCACCTGGCGGCCATATTGGATCGTATCACAAAACAAATTTACATGCATATCTATGACATTGGTCAATGTCCTTGTACCAACTTTGAATAAAATCGGTTGAAACATGTCTGAGTTATGGCTCTGTACATGAAAAATCGTAATAAAATGGCCGCCAGGCGGCCATATTAGATCCGATCACAAAACAAATAAACTTGCATATCTATGACATTGGTCAATGTCCTTGTACCAACTTTGAATAAAATTGGTTGAAACATGTCTGAGTTATGGCTCTGTACATGAAAAAATTGTAATAAAATGGCTGCCTGGCGGCCATATTGGATCGTATCACAAAACAAATCGACATGCATATCTATGACACTGGTCAATGTCCTTGTACCAACTTTGAATAAAATCAGTTGAAACATGTCTGAGTTATGGCTCTGTACATGAAAATATCGTAATAAAATGGCCGCCTGGCGGCCATATTGGATCGTATCACAAAACAAATCGACGTGCATCTGTATGACATATGAAGTAATCCTTGTACCAAGTTTGAATGAAATCGCTCCTTGCATCTCTGAGATATCTGCGTGAACGGACAGACGCACGGACGGACGCACACACGCACGGACGCACGCACGGACATGACCAAACCTATAAGTCCCCCCGGACGGTGTCCGTGGGGACTAATAAAGATCTTGCAATTCCACTACCTCCCACAACTGATTTGATATGTCACGGCCACTCAATGGCAATTTGAATGCACTGGCATTTATTTTGGAAATATCACAATCAAAGAATACTGTATTGTTTGTATTGTTTTGAACTTGAACTTGTAATATTTCAGGTGTATTGGGCACTAAACAAGTGTTCTATTAGTTCTATTCAGGAATAAAATACCAGTAAATACTTGCAATGTTGACAGTTGTATAATGACTGCTTTTCAGAACTGTTCCAAAGATTCATTGAATCCCATAGGTCAAGTTCACATAAACCATGTGACACATCTAAATCAATGACAGTCCACCAATTTCATTTCCTGATTGAAAATTCAACTCAAGGCAACCACTGCAGTGTGTCAGGTCTCCAACATAGCTACAAGGCACAATCATGTTGAGTACATTGCCAGTCATTTACCGTCAGTGGCAGGGCCACAAATAAGTCTTTGATTTCGACAATTCAGACTTACTCAGGACTGAGATTTCTCAAGGCTAATTCAGTGAACTCTGAATGAGATAGACGATGTGTACTTGGGAGGTTCACAAAAGGCTCTTTCAATGAGTAGGAATCACTGGTTCACTTTTCTTCTGACACACAACACATCAATCAATCAATGACAAATGAAAGCCTCTTCAGTCTCTATATAATTCTTGTCTGTGCTTCAATGTGACAAAATATTTGGACTGGATTCAGGAATTTGATTGAATGGGCATATAAAGTCCTTTTACTGAATGTTCTGTTCCTTTCTGAACATTTGGAATCACTTTTACATTCTAGTACATATCTCTCTGTATGAACAAGCATCAACACAATAACAACTGCAAACCCCCTTATGTAAATCAACATTTTTCTAATACATGTTTGAAAAAACATTTTCATTTTCTCATCATTGCATATACTGTCACACAATATTGGTTGGTAAATTTGTTTTGATGTGCTCATACATTCAGGCAAGTTATAAATTTGCTTGTTAAAATCATTGTGGAAAAATCAATCCAAACCAGTATCAATTATGGCAGTTCCTTTATTGGTGCAATGACGTCAGCTGGCACGTATAATAAAAGGATTACATCATGGATATTATCTTGTTAAAGATGAGCTCTTTTGAACTACCTACTCTCATCTATGAATTGAAAAATTTGATAATGTAATTTTTCTTGATGAATTGGTTAAAATCATTAAATGAGGGAAATTGGAAGTTTCAGCATAATATTTAGGGCTGGATATATTTTTGTAAAGAGCCGTACTAAGTTGACCTCATCTTGTTCAGAAAAGGACACGTACATTAATCTTGAGCCAAGAGGTCGTGATCGCCATCCATACTCAGTAGACCAAGTGACCACACAATCCATTACAACCATCATCTGAGACCAATCTGGTAAAGCTACATGGAAAACATCAGTCCAGCTGTTCAAAAGTCTAGTGTTGTTTTTCAGTGCCAGCATCAATCATATTCACAATGCTTTAATTGATACACGTACATAAACCTTCCATTTTGAGATGGTGTAACACCCTCAACCCTAATAACTTTTCTATAAATGTCCTCTGACCTTATGGCTTACCTAATTAGCCCGTTCACCCCTATCACATAGTGGTTTGGCTCACACAAGAATAGGAAACAATAATAACAGTTTTTGCACTGCAGAACCTCAAGCTATCGACAGGGGGTTACAATAACACTACAAACACCACTTGAATCTGTCTCAAGTGCTGGTAAAAATTATGACTGAACATACCATAAAATGCAAACTTTTTCACATACGTGTGTTACTAAAGTCAAAACGATGGCCTTGTAAGCCGGTGCAATTTTTCAACTATTGGGATATGAAATAAAAGTCCACATTATTGGGAAAATTACAAAGTTTATAGACAAACGCAGAGCAGTCAGGAGAATTTGTCCCAAAACTATACCATTGTCCATTGCTGAATCAGGGATACTGACTTTTTCCTATTGACCCGATGTATTGTCTAAAATGTCAAATGTTTTCACAGGAAAAGCTTCAAACCTTTTTTATCTAAAACCAATTCAACCTTGATAAGAAAATATACAATATCTGACTTACTAAACACAAGTCTTTGTAGCACTCTGAGAATGTGGCATGCTATACTTGGGTTGGAGTGTTCATACAATAAACTGAGGATTTCGGGGCCTTCGCCACGGTTTATGCACACAGCATATGCTTGACTTAGTAGTTTGAATAGGTACTTGTTCCAGTTCTCTCGTTTAATGACTAATGGTTGGCCATATATTTGTGACCACACCTAGGATGAAATATATACCAAATCTGGCATGTGTGCAATACAAACCTCAAAGGTTGACTTCATGCTTTTTTGCACAATATAGGAGATCACCTTCATACTTTGAAAGTTAAATGAACCAGATTGCAAATTTTAGATTTCACCACATGATATTGATTTTCAATGTAATTACGCTGATGATATATTTTAAAAGTGGTGAACACTGCAAGTGTTACTGGCTTACAACATACTCATTTACATGGCCCCAGACCATTAACGCCATTTAAAAACACCACCCATATCAGTATTTCTTATGCAAATAGGAGTAAAGGGGCTTCTTTATCCAGAACAAGGTAACAATGACATTCTCCAGCCTTTATAGTTTGGTAACTTTCCCACGTATTTGTTTTTCGCCACCCGTTATAATGAACACAGGACGTCACTGTATGAAAATACTCCAAAGTCCGTTTGGTGGACTGACTCGTCGTATACTTTAGGTGTAGCCAACTGTTCGATATTGTCTGGATTTTCAGTTGACAATAGCATAGCCCTGTTGTTTCGTTTTACAAAGAAAGTTCGATCCCGTGTTAACCTCTGTTGACTCCCAAGACAGCATACTCATTTCATAAAATACACACATACCAATATACATAACTAAGAAAATTCTCTTTTGGTGGACTTATATAATCTATTAGAACTGACTTTCAATTTCATACACTAACACAAAAGGAGTGATACTGATAAACATCTTACCTGCTGTTCGGTTTTCCTCTTGTCACCAGCAACTGAAAAAAGGCAATGGAAGGAAGACTTTGAAAAATCGAAGCCCTGTATTCACAAAAGGCAGGCGAAATCTGGGTAAATTACACATTTGCTGTCATAATTTGGTAGCGACTTACCGGTGTGCGCGGATTCCTTGAGTGAACAATTGCCGTCTTTGTGAAGTAAAAGTGTTTCGTGGTTGAGTTCGCTGCAGACACTGCATTTGCTTTTGGCCTCACACTGTAGGAATTTCGACGACTGATGGCAAATGGCCCATGTTTGCTCCTCGTTGAGAGGAGCATTGAACGCTTCAAGAATTTCTTGTAGCGAGACGCAGTGCCGGTTTTCCATGTCTATCTTGACGGCAGGCCCTTCCGCCATCTTCGAAAGTGAACTCCGTCCCGCGACGAATACACACGCTGCCGCTGGCACCGAGCTCTTCGTGTTTTGTTATGGAAATATCACAAATTGCATCATTGAGCGCGTATTACTCACTGTCTCATTACTTCGCACGAAAACAACGGAGTCGTCGTCGACTGATTTGGTTGTAGCTCGACAGAAATAATATATTTGATCGGAAGATCGCCGTAAAGGTACGATAGCGGTTCACTTGACATGTCCACTCATGAATGAATGAATGAGTGGCGTCGTAGTCGGATTCTTGGATATACAGGAATTCACCGACCGGTATAAGCACGGCCAGGTAGGTCTAGTCTACGTTGAGATTGGATCTGCGAGGTGAACGTCCGTAGATAAGCTGTAGAGGGCGCACGTCTGAAATTTGCGGCACTTTGCCAGTATTTACAGATCCATGATTCCTTAGGATATTATTTTAGGTGATAGTGTAAGGGAATCAAAAATGTTACTGTAAAATAAACTTGGTGTCTGAAAGTTGTTTCTTTAACCTACCCTTGCAGATCTGTGATTGACTCAAATTCAGAAACAACAGGTTACCTAATTTTCATATCATACATAAAAAAAAAATGACATTATCATCAAGGCTACATTTTTAGTTTTTCACTCTGCTACACCTTTTATTGGTCTTTCAAATTTTCAAAAAAATTTAAAAAGAGAGTGCTATTTTCATTCCAGTGACAAAAACATTAAAAAAAATTCATATAAAAGATCCAAGAACCAAAAGAAGAAAGACAATACTACAAAACCAAAAAAAAAGTTCTTCTATGTGTCCCAAGTAAAATTTGCAACATTTCCCACAAACTTTTGAGTTGACCTTTTTCAAGGGTTGACAAAATGTCTCTAAAACTCATTTCAATTTCTTGAGTTTGTCTACGAAATGGGCACATCTGGATCAAATTTTCCTTCTAAACAGTAAACCACTTGTCCCTTAGGTGCCTTTTGTGAAAGGTTAATCCAAACGTACCCCCCCGCATGCCGATTATCTTGAAATGTGGTGTTGATTGAAAATAGAATAAACAAAATATTTTGACTGGTGGCATCTTTGACAAATGGCTGGTCTGGCTGCTATGCTTTTACAGTCAACCAAATTAATTATCACCCGCATGTCATCTGAATATTACATGTTATAACCAAAACGGGGACTATGTGCCAGAGGGCTGGTGACCATTTACGAGGGCAAATAATTTCTTGTTATGAGGGTACATAGTCCGTTGTTTGGGCTATATTTTTGTTTCATACCTCTTTTACATAAATTTTACTCAAAAGTTTTGGCTTAGTTGCAAATGACAACCTTTTTAAAACCTGGATTTGTCATGTAAAACATGTAATTAGATCATTCTTAAACCCCGAAGTGGTCAAGTTGACAATAGTTCCAGGTCCCTTTCCATCAAATGATGACAGTGTGCCTTGCAACATCATCAACAAGTTACCATTGAATCCTATTGAGCATGCAACATTTGGTTATCTGAGGCACAGTCCAATAGAGGGACTGTGTCTGAGGCATGTAATAAAACTTCATATGATTTATGCTTAAAAAAAATAACTGTGAGGCTTGTGTATATTGATACATTTCTTACATATACTATGTACTTTTATTCACCAAATCTCTTTCTTCTATAAATACAACTTTTCACATAGATTTCATGAAGACGTTGAAATGTTGGGCACTGGCAAAGCTAACAGTCAGATCTCTGACTTTGAACATCCTTCATCCAAAGTAAAAAGAAGACAAAAATTGAAACGTTGGTTACTTTGATATAGTATGATACAACACTTGAAAAAGATGAGTTTCATCTTTGAGTAACTGCAACCACCTCATTATATGGCCCACTACATATTTGAGAAAAATGGCTCACTTCTATAGGATAAAGCCCGAGTACAAGGGCTCTTCTGGTATATAAAGTCCAACCCAACGATAAAATGTCGAGGCCGCAGGCCGAGACATTTTATCGTAGGGTTGGACTTTATATACCAGAAGAGCCCGAGTACGAGGGTTTTATCCGACTTAAAAACTATCGCCCCATCTGATATATTTTCGTTTTCAATGTGTTTACGTCAACCGTCCCCTTTGTCATAGTAACATGTTTAGGATATGAATTAAAACTTTTATTTGTGAAATAGCCTTCCAATGTAATGGAACATCCTATAAATGCCCTAGGGCACATTATCTAAATGCCCTAGGGCACAGCAGATTTTGTTTTGCAGCTGGTTTCCGCTGTTTTACCAAATTTGAATATTAAACGTACCAGATGTCTACAGAATATGACATGTTCACTTTTGATTGGACAGTACTTTACTACGGAGCTGTCATTCATTTCTGGAATTTGGTGACCAAGGCTTTACGAGTAGATAAAGCACCCTGAATTGAGCACTCTGATTGGTCAATCAACAGTAGATAGTTTTTAACTTCCCAAGATACAGACCGACAGCTTGGTCTATTATCATGGAGAAATAACTCCTTAGTAAGCATATACCTATTCCAAGTTCTTAAATTAGGGTCTCAAACGTTTGGTAACATTGTTGGTATTGTGACGATATCAGGTATATACACTGCACACATACATTAGCTTATTACCTCCACAAGAATGATTTTATATGATGACTCCTCTCTTAATAGAATGAGATAATTGATTCAGATGTTTAACTTCACCATAGGAAAGGTTTAGGTATGAGCATTTCAAACACATCAAGAGAATTATTCACTACAACACTGAATTTGTAGGCTGATGACATTGGACCATTTACATGTAACAAGCACCATACATGTGATACTATCTGGGCTCTTTCCCTAGTTCATGTTCAACAGACATTATTTGTTTCCCTAAGATGACCTTTTGTTTGGTTTCTAATGTACTTCCTGACCTTATTACTGTGGTATTTTGACTTGAAAAATTACAATTTTACTTTGTCAATGGCCTTGAAGTGTCAACTAAAAGAACAATATCATTGGGTCAGCACATGTGGTCTTCTCCTGTGTGAAACCAGTTGCAAACACATGACAATTTTTTTATGAATAAAACATTTTTCCTGTTAAAACCTAATGGCCATCTGTTTGCATTTCACTGATGCACCAAGGATTATTGTGGTCTTGTGAGCAACAAAACAAAAGGTCAATCTCTCAAAGTCAATGCTGACCCCTCTACTTCTGAACAATTTCATAAAATCTCTATATCTACAGTATGTATATAGCAGACGGAGAGGTATTGCATCCTCTGTTGTTTCAAACAGTAATACTGAATATCTTATGGTAGTAGATGGATTTAGTTTTGCAGAAGGACCCTGCAGGAGAAAACTTCTTACAAATCAGTGCTACAGGTATGCAAGCACTGCTTTGGAAATCAAAGGCATGTATTTTGTAAAGGCCCACAGATGAATTGTTGAGATTTGGTGAATGTTTTGTATGAACTATAGACATGTATATATACATAGTTGGTTTCACATATTGCACTACAACTTTGCAAAATTTCTATTAATAAGCATGTCACTGTAAGGTCAAAGTTGAATGGTGGACAATGACCAACTTAAACTAACCCTGTTCCATGTAACACTTTGGTGTGAACTTGGTGATGATCGTCAGTTGCCTCAACTGACATACAACACTTGTTGACGGTAAATTCAAGCAGAAGTTGCCATTCTTTTTCCAGTTATTTCACTATGTAGTAGTTTAGTTGCATATTCAATAACAGAGCGGTTTCATTTTACACATATCATAATAGTGTATGATGGACAATATATCCTTTACAGACGGAAAGAGAGCCTTACATTTCTTTCATGCTGAAGTTATTATTACAAGATTTATCAAAGGATCATGATAATTCTCACAATTATACTGGCTTAAAATTCAAGTATGGAATTACAATTGTAACATTTTCAAGTGCTGACAGACGATCATAAATACCATTGACAAGAAAGGGACTATGTGTCTCTTGCAGATGACTCTACAATTCAAAGGAACAGCATTACAGCATTTCCCATGGTGTTGCATGCAAGAATGCAAAAAATGTGATGATCTTTTGACCGTTTTTGTTGCCTTTACTTGCATAATTATCGTAATTAAGAACTTTGTCTTTCCCATTTTTCATAACGGCGGTGTGTGTGTGTGTGGGTGTACATGTTAAAAGTTACCAACAACATTTCAGCTGTTGAGGGTAAATACACGCATGATGTCATAAGTTACAAGGAGGTCAGAGTTCAAAAAGTTTAAAGGCCTAAGATACAGTACATATCCTATGCCAAAGCTTTATCTTTTCCATCAGATTCTCCTGACTTGCCCAAGCAGTGTGTACCTTGTGTCTTGGCCACTTTATGGCCCTCTAGTGGCTGTCTTAAGCATTTCTTTTGTAGATGTAGATGTGAAAGAGTAGGGAAGGTGAAACTGAGCAAGGACAACAGCTTATACTGTAAAATGTGTGTTGACTTAATTGTGGTTTACAACTGAAAATGCTAAAATATCATGAGTGACTATCACAGTCACTGGTGAAAAAAAAAGTCACTGGGTGCCATCTCGCTAATGAAATGTTCATCAGGGCACTGGGGTAGTTAATAACACAGAATAGTTCTGGCAACAAAGTCCCGATGAAGTACAGTAATACACCAACTTCTAGCATATACTTAAATCTTGGTAAAATTCATTGTACACCAGGGCATGTAAAGTCAATGGCCAGAGAAACTGCTAGGTACATTTGATAGATCACTATGGCAGATGTAAAGAGAAAGGTGTACTGGAACCACCTTTAGAGAACAACTCTTATCAGAAAACATGTCATGCAGAAATTTACATTACTCATCGATGAGTGACAGTGTTATGACAAAACAACCACATTCCTTACTATATACTTTCAAAATTCTCTAGGTAATACTGACTCTGTTCAAACAGGTGGAACGGTACATATGCAATGACGAATGCAGTGAGCATTAAGAATAATATAATTCACATGTAAATCCACCCTGTTACATGAAACTATAATGACATGACTGGCTTGCTTTCCCCCCCCTTTACCAAGAACTTACAATGAAACATGCTGCTGTTCACCTGTTTGACACTTTTCAAACCAAAGGAGCATGCTTTACACCCACAGCCAATGGATGCCCACCCACATCGAAGTGCCCTATACATTGGTCATTGCGCAAGTGTTTTTTGATTCTGCAAGATGAACAAAATGCAAACCTGTCAAAACATACTTCATCTGAGATAAACACCTGCATACATTATCAACTCACTGGTCAAGAAAAATAAGGTAACACATCTAAGTCGACTTTCACTTAAATTTACTTCTTTTATGCATAGATGTACCTTGACAAAAATCCACTGATGTGAACTAGAACTGGAACACAATGCATGTTCTGTATAACATTCACATTCTAATCATGAGTTTCAAACGTTCACAGACATTGCACTGGAAAAGACAATAGCTACACACAGATAAACGTGAAATCATCACTTCTGCGCATTGCCATAGATTTACATGGAAGGTCACAAGGTCAATTGTGCCATCATTGTATGGACAGTGCAATTCACAGTACTGAACTGCAAGTCTTGCACATAAAACATGTATAACTGAAAACCCTCAATACTACACTACTAATGAAATCAGCGGTGATTTCTCATCAACATTGGTACCACTGACCCTGTGACCTTTCTGGAAGTGGCGATTCGTGTATGGCACAGCTCATGTGATAAGAATATACATACCTACATCACAAATCTTAAAAGCAGACATCTGTTATAATTTTTACACCTGCAAATTCAGAATCATTTTTTACATCATAATCATGGACTTTTTCTTGAAAGTATGATGAATTGCATTGATAGGGATTCTCAAACGGACTGTGATGACCTTTGACCGGAAAGGGTCATAGTTCATCTACCATCTTCATAATAATTTCACAATCACAGACGCTATATTCTCACTAAAACTAGGATGTTTGCACTTACACCAGAAAAACATTCACAATACAGTATGTATAATTCTATTCAGGTCAATACAATAAATAGGAAAGTTGTTATATAGCCCATTATTTAACTTCTGGGTGATAGGACTATTTCAGAGACACTCAACTTGTTTTAAATCAGATGTACAGATTGGCCCCACCTTTACCTTCATTGGACGTTTACTTTTGTTACCTGTCTGAAACAAATGGGGTACGAGAACTAGACAATATGACGTAAAGTAACGATGGAACCATCACTACATTTTATTTTAATGCAATTGAAGGACACTTTAAATTCATTTACGGTTTTATAAAAGGAACTCAATTGCAAGTGATTTTTTTTCACATAGGACAATCCTTTTTTGAATCCACTGATTCAAATTGACAGTGAAAATTAGAAACAAAAACTATTAACTTAAGCCATTCAATGCAAAGAATGTGCAATGGTAGTACTTTCAGCCATGTACATATGGTTATACAGGTTTCAACAGAGTAAACTTACAATACCTTTTATAATAAATTGCATGAGAAAGGTATATTCATCTGGCAAACTTGGACACTGTCTTAAAATCTTGGAAAGAAGAGATTGGGATGGTATCACTGTTGTCACTGAAAATCAGTGCGGATCATCAACCCACAGTCAATAGTATGTACAAAAGTTTGGACAAGAAATCTACCAAAGATAGCTCTTTGCGTCCTTCATGACGGCCGTGGTCTTGTGCATTTGGCATAACATTCATTATGTCCCGAAATCTTGCGCCTCTTCTTTCTTTTAAATCAAAAAGAGAAGTTCCGATCTCTGCCCAAAGTACATGCATAGAAATCATGGCTACACTTCTGTTTTCAACCAGTTTTCAACCAGTATTACAGGAGACACGCAAAAGAAGTGGAAATCTGTGTTGGTTGGTGAGCTCCTGCAGGTACCAGTTACTAGACTTACACCCATAAGACAAACAGTGACTAGTGTCTTCTATTATGTCTATCAACAATGATCACAGTACATCACAATTTTTAAAAAACATACATTTCTTCTCAAACATTTCCTCTTCTGATTCCTCTCCCATAAAAACCCTGTTCCATTAACTCTGAATTTACTTGGACATGACTTCTTAACTATGGTTAAAATAAAACGCGAAACTTTTACTAAATAAAAAAACTTTGGCCCATGCTTAATGAAACCAGGTCCAATGTCATGGGTCACAGGAAAGTTACACTGAAATGGCAGGCAATGGAGCAAAGGAGAGCGAGCACGCTCTAAAAGAACTGTCAGTTCTCACATGTCAATTTATACACTTAGAGCTCACTTCGACCAATTATATATAAATATTTGTACAATGAGACTCAGTAAATTTCTATTTACACTATCTACAAAACCTAATTCTAACTCTTGGAAGCTATGAGTATTATTATGAGGACTATGATTACTACCGCTAAAATCATGATTATCAACATCTTCCTATTCTTCTTCTGGTATTTTTCAGCCTGAAAAAAGTAAAGGATGGTTACGTGAGATGAAAATGTCAGATGTCAGCATGGCAGGGTTAGAGGTCAATGAGATATTGTTAGACTTTGTTATATAGGTATCACTCAGTGAAAGAGGGAAATAGTATGAAACAACATGATGGTTTGACTATGACTTCTTGAACGAGATAATGACCTTTTAGTAAAATACTGACCCGTTTGTGAAGGGTCATGACCTATTGTGGAAAACACACATTTAACACTGGGGATAATGGCCTGGTGAGGATGGATAAGGACCTTGTACAGGATTACAATAAAACAGAAACTCAGGAATTTGATGTACTGTTATTAGAGGTTTTAGGCAATACACATAATGGCAGGGTAGGAGAGTGAGTCGATTGGGAAATATGACCACACAGGCAAGGAAAATTGGAATTTGAGATGATGACAAATTGAGATGAATTTGTTCACAGAATTTGGCCACAAAATGATTTGTCCTTGGATTATTTCAAAATGATGCATCTTTCTCAACCTACCTTTTGCAGTTGTTTAAGACCCTGGTGGACTGTGGTGGCAGTCTTCTCAATGTTGTAATCTATTCTGTCTAAAATTGTGCCCTGAGAAAGTAAGTATGATCATTATTGAATTTGAGAACGTCGCAGTTTACTTCAAATCTGTCTACAATATCAACATTTTCAATCAGAAATTCAGTTGGTGTGTAGGAGCACAGCTTGTGGAAAGGCACTGAGTACAAGAGTTTGATTCGGGATTGTAAATGATAACAATAAAGTGGTACTGGGTGTTTAGCCATCTTCTTGCTGAAGCTAGTTGCCTGCCAATTAGCAAAGTTGATGAAATGGAGTACAAGAGCTGTAAATTAATTTTCATCAATTTCAACAGTTCATGCTGGGCTGTAGAAGTCGTAGTCACATTAATTCTGATTCTTTGTATCGTCTCTGCATGGTTTGATTGTGTAGGATGTAATTTGTTCACATTCCAAAATTTCTCATAGCCACTGCTAAGGAGTACATACCTGTTCTACAACCATAGTTGCTAAGTCTCTGAAAATCTCATTGAGGTCTGATATTGACTGTACAATGTGTAGAATTTCTTTTTCCCTATCTTCAACCATGGCTGTGTTCTCTGCTACCATCTGCATTTGACTTTCTGTGAAACCCTGCAGGGGAAATAAAATAATGTTATGATTGGATATATATACTGTGTATGTGTATGTGTGTATGCAGGGATGAAATTTTGTTTGGTTGGCGATGACGATAGTAGGTGGTTACAAGTGTGTGCTAGCACATTACATCTGTGCCAAATTTCCCTGATTTTCATTGAACAAATAATTTTAACAGCAGGTGAATTTGAGCTGACAGCTGGTTGTTTGCTGGCTGCAGGCTATTTTCTACATCCTTGATATGTGCCTCTGTGGCAGGAGGAGACAGAGAGAGGAAGAGAATGAGAGATAATATCTGACAGACTAACAGAGAGAGAAAAGAGAGAGAGACGTGGAGAGCACAATCATACCGAAACTCTACTGTAGGTATGTCTACTGCAAAAACTATTACTCTGTACACCTCAGACTTAGTTGAATCCAATAAATGGTGTGACTTAATTTATGTGTTTGGATGTGAGCATATCAGGTTAAGAGTGTTCAAATAATCTGCATCGATGCAATTAATGCAAAAAAAGAACAAACAATCAAACCCTGTGCATAGCTACTGTATCTAAATATTTGTTGCAGAAAGTAGAGACAGCAAATGCAGGGATCACTTTGGGGCGCGATAACGCGATATTTACGCTCAAAAATCAGAAAAATCGCATTCAGAAAAATCAATTGGGCAAAAAAGTCGCGCTGATAATTCAAATGGCGCGTACGTGATACCTTTACGCGATCTAAATTCATCGGTAATATTTGGCAGGTTTTCAGTACAGAACCACTCGTTGTGTCGCCGTAGAGAGCGGTATAATTACGCTAGAAAAAAGCTGTTGCAGAGTTACCCGTTTCAACAGCGTTTGTGATTGGTTGCCCACAGGAAGTTTTGCGTTCATTGACAAATCATTGGAGTCGATACAGCAAGTGTTCATTGCTGGTGTACAGTGTGTTGTCGTCGCTCAAAATGGCGCTTTCGAAGGAACATTCGTGTCCAGTACGAGTGGTAGTGCGAAGAAAAAACGAAAATGCACTATTCTGGACTACTGTACTTCCGTTACTCCCGCACTAGAAAGTATGGATTCGATCGCCTCCGATTACAACTACACTCAGTGTGACAGTTTTCGGACAGGGTAGTGAATTTCGCCCAAAGCCGTTTCATAAATGACGAGCACAACGAAATCTTATTATCATACCTTTCGAAACTTTATTGTGTTTATCCTCAAAATGTTAACACCGATAGAAGTGGCATTTAGGTGGTCAAAGTTGCCAAATTTTTGCCCCCATGTTGAGTGCATGTAATCGGACTGCTATCGCAGTAATCGGACGCCGTATTTTGAATGTGATAAGGGCTAAATTATGATATTTTGAAACTTCGAACCCCGATTTTCAATTTCGATGAGTTTAGAAAACTATATGGAAATATTTCATGATAATTAGTTATGTTTAATCCATGGACGACGCAACTATATTTCAAGGTGTATAGCGCTTGGATATTGGACACGGGCTGTCCCTGTGTGTTGCGTTCGACACCTCGTATCGTACGGTGTGGCTAACTTCACCAAGTTTGTAGCGCCCGAAATAGCTTCTACAAAAAAAATCCAAAACGAGACAGCAGCGTCACCTGACTTAATATGCTGTAGCATGACTTGTAAAACGCTATCAAAACGGAGCGAAGTGAGTATAACGAACAGCATGTCATGTAAATGTCTGAAAACTGAGGTCATCCAAAAACTGTCTCACTGAGTGTATTGTTATGCAAATTAACCAATATGCAGAAAATCAGGGAAAGTTAGGTCCGGTTCCCACAGACTTTGAAATTCTCCCACAGTTTTTTTTTATGTGCGATTTTATCTCATGCCGTTCTTGAGCCAGGGTAATCCCAGCAAATGTATAACACTGAGAATGTGAGAAGGGATGGACCATAACAAATGTATTCAGAGAGCATTTCCTGATTTTTTTCGTTGATGATATGTGACTTCAAGAAAGTGGGTGTGTGACAGCAGACAAATACATTGCGGTGAATAGGACTATTTCTGTCAATATGTTGATTCAAGATATTTTCAAAATTTCACCCTGTCGTAGAGATAGGACTGTTTCTGTCAATATGTTGATTCAAGATATTTTCAAAACTCACCCTGTCATAGAGATAGGACTGTTTCTGTCAATATGTTGATTCAAGATATTTTCAAAACTCACCCTGTCGTAGAGATAGGACTGTTTCTGTCAATATGTTGATTCAAGATATTTTCAAAACTCACCCTGTCATAGAGATAGGACTGTTTCTGTCAATATGTTGATTCAAGATATTTTCAAAACTCACCCTGTCATAGAGTTCATCATCTAGGCCGTCTTCCTCCGCCATTAATGAACTTCCAGGAGACATTCCCGTGTCAAAAAACTGTTTTGCTCTTTCTTCTCGACTTTTTAATCCTGAAACATGAAAACATTGGCAATTAATACATGCTCCATTATTTTGTGACTTTCAATGTGTCAGACATGTTGAAGCATCAAAAGTGCTACGCACTTTTAATAAATCGCACCCCTTGGTTGCAAGACACCCAACTGAAAACCATCCATAAGCTTACTGTACATACACATAACTGAATTCCTTCAAAGGAGAGATAACACAAGCATTGAAAATGAAAATGATATGGATTCGATGTGAAACACGGAAATCCTGGCAACATTCAAGTGGTACAGCAACAAACTGCAGTACATGCATGTGCCCAAATTATGGGCCTATGTGTGTTGTCCATAGCATGCATGATGTCAACAGTTTGTAGCAATACCACGTCTTGAGTAATGCCCAAATCCTCAATGACACTAACAGATGTGACTTTTTCTCTTTTAAAACCCTAGTAACAGTTACTTTTGATGATTTTTTCACTATTTTTGTTTTGTATGTCGATTGCAAATTCTTGTTCTACATCCCAAAGCATGTCGACAAACCTACTATTCAGCTTATAAATACAACTTCTATACGTGTAAAATGCACGATTATTGTTTACATTTGAATTTTGGTCCACACCAGAATTCATTTGTCAACAATAACAATACAGTTAACACATACACAGACTGAGTTGACGAGCTGATTACTGTCTATCTAAACTGTGGGGAGCAGAATAAGAAACTATAGTTCACAAAAATAGTGAAATTATCATGAGAGTTAAAGATACTGGCCATTTAATCCATTGACTGCCATAATTTTACTCAATACATTGTTTTCAACAAGTTGATTTATATGAACAGTTATATAGTATGGAGCATCAGAAACAACAGAATTAAACAAGAGCAAACGGAGTGAAAACATAGGCACAAACGTTAGAACACACTTAGAACTGTCTCTTACTTTTTAAATAGGCTGACTGCCCTTTTCTAAAATTAATTGATAATTCTTGTAAACTTGTGGCTAGTGAGGACATGATATTTTTGGTGACTTTTCTTTCTTGGTCACTGCCCATTCTGCTCTTGCTGCCTATGTACTGGATATTCCGTTGACATCTGTGAAACATCTGAAGAGAATGTACAGAAGATAAGGAGAGTTTAGTTGGCAATGTTGTATCTGAAACAACTGGTGAAGGACCAGTGTTTTAGGCTAAGGTTTGGGAAGATAAGTACACGGTGGGGGAACCCCATTACATTTCTGTTTTCCCTGATGGGATTGCATTGATATAACAGGAGAACCCACATAAGGTGACTAGGGAACCCAAGTAAAATTTACCGGGTACCAGCTTTAACAAAAACACTGAGGACTCAAAATGTTTGTTTCATCGTTGTCAACGCTTTGCACCATTGGCAAGGGGTGGGTCTGAGGTGAAGCTCAGGTGCATCAAAAGTTAAAAATGCTAGCCCTTTAATGTAAAGAATATTTGAGAAATTCTTCACTTTTCTGGAAAAGCTAAGAACATGGGAGTGGTACTGTGAAAACAGCTTGTATTTGTGCCAAAAGCAAGTCCTTACCTGTGTAATTTCCTGAGTAGTAATCTCTATTGCATGTTCTTCATCTACATTGTCATCTAACGTAGGCCTGTTCAGGTGTTTGTCATGTAAACTTGACAATTCCTTCACTGTAAAGACAAGGAAATCACACAAAATTTCTTGCTGAAGAGACAAATTACTCAATATTACTGATACAATTCAGAATGGCCGCAAACCGTTTGTTAATCCATGGGAAACTACACTTTCTTTACTTTCACAAACTACACTGGTGAAAACTTTACTCACTCCAAGAGCTTCAAAATGCACCTATGAAGTGGTAGCCCAAAAAAGTATCGTGAAAATTTCATATCTGTCCCTCCACAAGCATATATTCTTTCTAAGACAAAGGTGGCAGATGTCATACATGAATAAGACTGGGTTTGTTGGTAACCCTTTTTCTCCCATAGGGCTTAAAGTCTGCAATGACTGGACTGAATTCAGTTGGAAGCATGCTAAATTTTAACTCTCCAATCAAACCATCCTTCACAAATTCAATTTAATTCTACGTATCATTTGTTTAGAGTAGCCATCAGGGGGTTTGGATGTTGATGACTATTTTTGAAACATTAGCAGCAAACATTACACTGAATCTCACCTAAGTGTTTTCATATAATCAAAAGTTAAAGTTCTCATAATTTTGAAGATGTCATGAGCTCCACAGACATATTCAACAAAATTCAATTAGGGTATGAATGAATGGTTAATCAAGTGCAGCACTTAAAGTACATACACACATCATCAATGACCCTGCATATTGTGTTTTTTTCAACTATCAGTGAAATGGTATGCAGGGATACAATATCAATTTGCCACAAGAAACCCCTCAAAAAACGAAAAAACCCAAGGGACACTGTACATTACCCAGGATAAAATAAAATTCTGATCCCCATCAAGAGATACGGTATATCAGTAGTATTGCCAGGCACTATTGATCTACAGTAATCTGGTCACCATAATTCCATTTCCTTTTCTGAGTTACATCATATTTTCTTCTCTCCAATGATTTCTTCCCCTCTGATCCGCCGTACAAGTAAATTGCTGAGGCCTCTCTCTATTGACACACTGTTTTCAAATATTTCAGTAGGACAAATATTTGTAAATTTTGAAGACTGACTCACTTTTTTGCTTAATTCGTGTGATATCATACTGCACTTCCTCAAGGAGATCAACCCTGTAATACAAGAATACCACAAATGACTGTAAGTGTTTCTGCAAGTGAAAGAACTATAGAATGATAAATTTAAACAAAATATTGGTATGTTTTACTGGATTAAACTAACAGAATTGCTGGAAAAGCTACTTATACCAGTACTTGTCTTTGCAGAAAAAAAACTGCATGTAGCTTGATCACAAAAGAACTTAAATTGAACAAAAACTTTGATTATTGTGATCAATTATTTAAAAAGAATTGTCAAGGAAATGTCTCATCCACATAAATATTGATGAAAGAAACGTTTGGGCTGATGTGCATCATCTTGGAAGCTGTTATCCAACTGGTTGGCTGAATCCTTCTGTTATCTTTGAAATATACACAACAGACTTCCTAAGTTGCTGTATATAGTGACAATTAACAATCAGATATAACCTTCTGAGCCAGCTGCACATCAGCAGAAACATTTGTCTTGGTAGATTGTGAGTTTTCTTCAGAGTAAGGCAAATATTCTCTTAAGATTCTATGACAGGAAATTGTCAGATCAGTGGCAGTTCAGAACGGGTACCCTACAATCCATTTACGATTCTTTCACTGGAATTTTTTGACCCTTTGACCTTAATGTCAGTCAGATTATTACCATCATTAAGAGGGTCGTCCATCCTCAAAGCCTGCTGACCTCTCCAAAAGACCCGTACATCAGGGATGACAAGGGGTATTCTATCACCAATATGTGTACACAAGGTAATATGCAATTGATATGTTTGGCTTCTCTTTGAATGGAAATATTAATTCATAAATCTTGTATTTTATGCAACATCTGCTGTTGTGATCATCCTTTGAAATAAATGTAAATATTTTGATGTATGAATCATGACTAACAGATGCTGGTACTCATTGTCTGTCTCATCAAGTTAGTGCTTGTCATTTCAAATAATTATATCAGGATGTTAGCAGTTAGAATCTAAACAAATGCAACCAAAGACTGTTGTACAAATTTAAAACCTGCAATTTTGATCCTTCACTCGTGTTACAATATCCATGGTGACAATAGTTTGGGCTAAAATGACCAGAAAATTTGTTTATAAAACAACTCAACAGATTGTGATTATGCCAATAGACAAAAACTTAAGCATGTCAATAAAATTTAATGGAAATGTAAAAAGTGATTTACAAAGAACTATAAGGTGTACTTGAGAAGAATTGATAAGTTTCAGTAGTCACATAGGTTACAATTTGTCAGTGGAGAGTGTTGGCACTGTATCATTACATTTATTGTTGTTTCTCAATCTCGCTGTGCTGTATGTAAATATTGACAGAGCATGAAAGCTGATGGGTACTTTGACTTTTTCAAGTCTCTCATTGATCGGTACCATTGTCATTCCCTACAATCCACAGATATGACTTCATAGTCAGGCCAGGCAAATGAGGCAAACAGAGCGTGCTGGACACTGCATGGTGAAACTCAGCTATGCTGGCTTGGTGAAACATGCCATGGTTGCATTCTGTAATTATTGAGGATGTATGTGTGGGCAGACAGGTGAGGCAACATTGCAGGACCACAAAAGACACCCTGTGATAGGTCCTGGGTAGTCAGTCCACATGGAAAGTCAGTCTGCTGGTATTCATTGTTTTCTGATTAGGAATCAAGTAATTGGACTATAATATTCATCAGATTCAGTGTACAATTGGCTATGCTGAACTATGGGTCACTCCATTGGGTTATAAATGTCAAAAAGAGTGGCTGCAATAAAATATATTTAATGGTCATTTGTAGACTCAGGATTGTTGTCCCAAAGGTGGAATTCAGCTATATTATGAAACATGCTTTCTGTCATTCAATTTCCTGATCAATTTCCTAAATACTAAATAGACAGCAAACCCTATCATATAGCACACTGTGTGAATTTTGTTTTCTAATGAGTGTCTAAGGCTGTACAGTTGAGAAAGCACTCATACTTTATACTCAAGCACATACACAGGAAATATTGATTTAATATTTAGCTTATATATATGCAGAGAGCAAGTCCTTCCTGCTTATACTCATGTACATGTATTTTGATGACCCTGATGAAATCATAGTGATAATTAATGGCATAGCAGGTTGCAGGTTTGATTTTAATGGTCAATGTATCTTACCAATCTGGTGGGAGTCCTGAACCTTTGGTGACTCCTATTCCAGCTTCAGGATCAGATGTTATACTTTGAACTAAGGCCATGCGGTCATCCGCAACCTGTGTGAAATATATTGCAGAAATACACTTTAGAGCAGTAAACTGAATGAAAATTTGTGATTACCAGTGAAGAGAATTTATATATATACACACACACATATATATATGAATAATTCACTGATGTTGGTGTGATTTCACAATATACGAAAACATACATAATTTGTACTGATTGCAAAATGTTTTTTAAATCAATTTTTTTTCCTGCATGTTTGAATACGTTTTCTATCATAGTATCAAGTATGGTATCACTTGATAGAAATCTAATCGCACATCCATACTTGATATCTTCACAGTGAAACGAAGCTATATAAAAATAAATGCTTGGTTTTGTATCTCAATATTTACCAGGATCCCTAATAAACAACACTAATCAATATGAAATGCGAATAATTTGGCAGTTAACTTGATATTACTTTTTGATTTTACAGCAGAATTTAGTACATTACACTAACCTACTACATTGTAAAACCCTACAACCAAATCATCAGTACATGAGAAATACATGAAAATCAATATTGCAATCACACACACGTTGAAATCAGTGATTTCTAAGCTCCTGTTTTCAATTACAACGTCAAAGTCATATTTCTTGTTTTATAGTTGTTTCTTAATCCAACTGAAATAAAGGCCTCTACTCCACATTATATGAATTATGAATATATCTAAGCACTGGTGTACAGTATATTATATTGTATGGGTTATTGTTTGCAGGTTTGAGATGAATTCACAGCTCAATTTACAAATAATTGCTTTGTTTCATTTCTGCCAATGCTGTTAGACTAACTACTTAGGAAGCGCAACGTCCAATAATACTATCAAGTTCTGGGTATGTTCATTTGATTATGACAAGCACTGCCGGAGGTGTACCCACTGAAGAAAGACCATGATTCATGTAAGGTGTTAACGTAATTCTGAGTAAAAAGACTTGTAGTACATACAGACAGGATAAAAAGAGATGCCAAGATATCTTTGATCTAGGAAATGATGACGTACGCAGAGCTACTACCCATTGGTTCAAATTTTGTCAATAAAAATATTTTACAAACAGAATGAACAAAAATACTGGAAAATAATGAAATGTTACTGTTAATGGAGCTTGAAATATTTTTTTATTAATATTGGGATAAAAATGAAGGTTGTCTTGCCCATGGAATTAATACTGATTGATTAATCCTGAAAGAAGCAAGATTACATGTAACATTGGCGTTTTTTGCCTTTAATCACTTATGGATGACACGGCAGTGTGTATATGTGCATATTCCATTGTTTAGGGGGGGACGTGGACAATTAAAACGTGTACACGACAAATGAAATTTCAAACATATCACATTGAGTGGCAGGGGGTGGCTCGGTATTGATTGCTTAATTTTTGTGCAAATTCACACCACATGACACTTTGGATTTTTGCACTCACTTCTAAACTTTCATTTACTGGAGGGGTTAGATGTCAAAAACAATAAAGTTTTGTTGCAATGTGTGTGTTCTATTAATCTAGGGTTCCCAATATTATGATATAGTATAACGTTAGAGGTTGAGACCCAATTAAATGCAGAGTTTCATTTCTATCGATTTCACAACCCAAGATTAGTGGACACAAGGAAATTTTCTTTGAATTGTTAGTAACCTAGGCATTTAGAGCCCCTAAGAAAATCCCTTTTAGTTTGCAAACAAACGTGTATCCATTAATCTTCAGTCTTCTGATTTTGGTACCATCTGTACATGAATGCATATACACACAAGTTAACCCTTTTCCTGCCAAGTCCATATTTCACCACCAGGTCAAGATTGTTAAAATTAATGAAACAACGTATTCCATATGATGTATTTAACATAATACTGTACATTTGAAGGCTGTTGAAAACATAATACTGTAAAGTTGATTTTTTTTGACAAAAGATGCTATAACATACCAAGCCAAGTGGGTGAAAATACGTCATGTTTTGGCTCAATACCGCTTTTTACTGACTTGGCTGATGGGGAAGTGATACAGTTATTACTGTCTGGCAGGAAAAGGGTTAATGTTGTAAATTACTATGAAGAAGTTAGGATTACTGTGAGGAAAGTGGAATGTTTTAGGTGTGTTTTGTTACGATGAACTGGTGAAAGATATGAAAGGCTACCACATGTAGAAAGAACAGAAAAGTTCCTGTACAGTCTTTGAAACGAAAAGTAAAACCAAACCCACTGCATGTTCATACCTTATTGACACCAGCATCAGAGGCAGGCATTCAGTAGAGTAAGTAGTATGGGGAGGAAAGAGAAAAGTGATATAGTAAATGGGTGAAAATGTAAGTGAAAAAAAAACATGCGAGGTTACACGTTAGGGCAAGGGAAATGTTAAAACTTGCCTAATTGCTTGAAATTAAGTAACAGTTCTGCTTAATGATACAATTATCCAATACAAGTCACTAAAACTTTTAATCTGAATATGTGATTGTCCTAGGCTTCACTACACAACACCGTATCTTTTCCATGTGATGGGTGACCGTGTATATTCTTGATAAAATACACATGGGATGGTAATAAGTCATTCTGAAAATTTTGATTGGACTCCTAACTACTTTGTGATGGGGGGTGCAGGCACTTACTTGGTATAAAACCTTTCACCCTTTGAACAGTAATTGAGGAACGAGAAACTTGGTATTTGGACTGCTAAAATAAAGTCGTCTTATGGGAAATATAACACAGATTATAGACTGATTCTACATGGCTTCAGTATGTTAGCTACAGTCAATATTGTTCCCGTATTGTTGGATGTTATATTTTCTAACTGAATCATTTGCAGGCACTCTGTTGAGTTCTATGACACTCTGATAACACAAAGAAAAATAACCTTGGGTATACAGTAAAAATTCAAAATAATTCAAATTCATATCAGAAGCAAGAATCAGTCTTATGATGGTCCTACATGTAGACTCATGATGCTAACTGTTTGATAGTTTGAAACTGCAAGTTTGCAGTGGAAAGAATTCAAACTATAGCCCGTGACAGACAGATTTCAGTGTTTTTGCTAAGATTGGGGAATATTGGTAAATAATTTGGGAACCCCGGTACCATTTCTACTGTCCCTAAATCTGATTGCATTGATATACCAAGGGGAACCCTGGTAAAATGACTGGGGAACCACGGTAACATTTACTTGCTTACCGCCCTTAGCAAAAACACTAGATTTATCATATATTTTGCCTTCTTTTCATGTGCACAGCAGTCAATTGCATGGCACTCATTTTTTCCAGTCATATCCACAACATTATCAGTCTCGTAATTCTTCAGTTGAGTACCCAAAAATTTCAAAAAAGCCAGAGAGATCCTCCACTACAAGTACAACCAGATTATCAGACAGGCTGCTTGAAACTGCAGTAGCTGTATCATTTTGCATTTACTTATCTAAAAAATACCACCCATATATACTGACATCATTGAGAATACCATCCTTACTGGGGCCTTTTTCTACTTATGAAATGTCATATTTTGTCCAAACATTGCCGCTGGGTCTCAACACTTCTGAACAAAAATGGGGAATGGGCAAAATCATTCCTAAGGTTCTGTTATGATATGTACTGGTTCAGTGAGTAGTTTTATGTGCGGCAATACAATCATTTGGATCTAAATAAGTTAAAACACGGGGGTTTGCCTTTATGTTAATGGGATAGGATAATAGAGAGTTTTCTTTTAACCTGATGCATACATAGTACCTTCACAAATGAGTGCATAAGATAAAACTGGCTCCTTGGACTTCAGAGGACCCAGTATTTAAAGGTAGTGCCATGAATCGTTGATAGAGGGCGTAGCGTGTACAATGCAGACGATTAAAGTGGTCTCAGATATTTTTGACATTTTATTGTCGGGGAGATAAGGTACGATGATAGATACTTTAAACCCCGTGGCGATAAGAAAGAAGAGTATTAACTGTGCTCCGTTAATGTTGCCTATACTCGTCCGTAAAGTTTACAGACTTCGAGTAACCGAACGAATTTCAGAACCGGTGTACTCACCGCAGCAGCGCTAGCAGCGGTAGTGGGCCGAAAGGCTGTACTCACTTGCTCTGAAAATATATGGCGATTTTGCATCGCATTGTTCCTCATAAGAATAAAAACTTCAGTCAGACTTCTGGTAGCCATTTTTCTTTGCCTTTCTGTATCAACAGTGCCTTAATATTTCGGAAACAGTCCGTTATTGGATATTTCCCAGGGTGTCGACTGTCATTCACGTTTCCTACTACACCGCCATCTTGTTAACGTCACCTCCCACAATCCTCTACGAAACAGGAAGCCACAGCGGCAACTTCGAATGCACTGACGTCCATCGCAAGATCTTAGTATTTCAGGAAAAGGCGAAGAGACCGACAGAAATTTGTCTTTCTTTTATCCACATGATGATTCTGCTGTGTTTGTGAGGCTTACAAAATCTTTGTTGAAAGGGACCTGAATTCACCTATATTATAAAATACGCGGTCACTGCGTGCTCGGTCCGCTAGTCATGCTCGTCTGACCAGAGCCACGGCACGGGAGGTCAGACCTGCATCACTTTCAAGTTGTTTCACCATCTTATCTTTTGAATCATCGATGACCTCCAAGTCTCAAATGTTTCTCAGTGAACGACGTTTCCCTTGACCGACCTTAAATTGTACTCTTCTGAACATGTCTTCAAGTTTCACCCCGAAATTTTGGAAACCAGGTAACCATCATTTTATTACTCATACATGCATGTCTTCATGATGTTGTTACCATGCCAACGGGACGCCATCTGTTGCAATTTCTAATTCCCAACGTTACCTTACGTATGAGGAAAACTCATGGAAGCACAAAGAGTCCAATTTGCCAGCGACACTTTCACTTTATATGACTGGCACTCATCTATCGTGGAGTTCACACAATTCATTGTCTGTTTCATCCCAATCTCCAGGCACTGATGCACCTGGATCTGGTCTGAAGGAAGAAAGGGAGAAGATAAGTGAGGGTAGTGGTGAATCTGTCATACATAACCCACACATATCACTGTCTATCGAACAGCAAAGACAGAGATTGCCCATCTTTAAAGTATGTTATTCTATGTAATTTGCCCTCACTATAATATGCAGACAGAAATATCCTGTCGGTACCTTTTTGTGAAATTTTTGTCAAATTGTAGAGTACCTTACCTTACCTTCCTGAAAGAAATAATTACTGATTTTTGGTTTGCTGAGATCAGATGAAAGGTATAATGAGTAAACAGAACTATATCAGGGCAGGTACTGTTTCGCTGGGACAGGCAAGTCCATGTCTACCACAGTCCCTCTACATGAGTGGAGAGACTGTGTGCCTACATTGCAGGTCATCATCTCGCATGAATTTCATACACTGGGATTATGGTTATGTTATGGTCTGTTTATGGCTGATATGATGTAATGTGATGTGGTGTGATGTATCATTAGATCATAGATGTGATTTAGTATGATACAGTATGATACGCTGACTCAGGATCATTCGTTCTATACTGAAATCATTTGATCAAAAGCATGTATTCCTTTTAAATTTAATTAAAGCTTTTGTTCTGCTCCTGCGCAATAGAAATACTCATGCTATTTGCTTCTCCTGATATGGATATTTTTTATTGTTTCTTCGACTTCCAGCATAGGAATCACATTCTGTACCTTGTAGGGAAGTACCAGACGGTGGTGATTGTCGGAGAGACTGGTTGTGGCAAGAGTACACAGATTCCACAGTATTTATCGGAGGCTGGATGGACTGCCCAGGGACACGTGGTTGCAGTCACACAGCCCAGAAGAGTTGCCGCTGTCACTGTGTGTATTATCATAGACCCTTGACAAAAACAACTGAAGCAGTAACTGCATGAGTGGATGTTTATTTGTATCAGGACACAAGTTGGATTTATTTCCAATATCATTGACAACTGTCAGCCGCAGGAAATCGTTTGAATATTAATCAGCCATGACATGCCATTTCCTTGGCGTAGTGATATTTTGTGATTTTTAAAAATCACCATGTAGTGATACCTCTGACTTGTAGAGTTTTAAACCCTTTTCCCACCGTGGTTTAGCCCAAAGCCATTGATATCAATGCTGAGTTAAGACCTGTTCGTAGGGAATTAGGGGGTGAAGAGGTTAAATCCTTAACATGTACCATCTAACACAATATTTAATTTTTGTTTGTTTGATTCACTAGCTGTGTATCTTTTGTATCCTAGAAAAAGTAAATGGCAAAATAATATTATATTTCTGTGTGAACAATATCACCAGAGCATGGTAATCTGTCTTGCTTTGTCAGGTGGCAAACCGCATAGCAGAAGAGATGGGTGCTGTCCTTGGCCATGAAGTAGGCTATGCCATCAGATTTGATGATTGTACAGACCCAACAAGCACCAAGATCAAATTTCTGACAGATGGAGTGTTGGTCAGAGAGATGATGAGCGACCCTTTGCTGAAGAAGTACAGGTAACACTGAAGTGATTTTGGCATTTAATTTAACCCTTTTCACCAGCATGGTTTGACCCAAACCATGCTTATCAATGGGGAATATGGACCTGTTCACTTGGAATAGGGGTGAACAGGTTAACCCATTTCCCTGTGCACATATCGACTCTCCTCAGATGGGAACAAGAAAGTTCAATGAAACCATACAAATGAAAACATAGACCTTTTCCCTAGCAAACGCTCATAGATTGTATTCCTTTAACTTCAATGACTAGATAAGATCTTTACACTGGAAACTATATTTAAGAGTTGACGGGCATATGTTTGCATATATAAAATATCCATAAGCACTTCTTCTTCCATCTTTTCTGTTTGTATTTTGAGTGGTGTTGTAATGCATTGTGCAAGCTAATGATTAGTGTAGAACCTCTTGTCATCTTCAGTGTTTGCAAGCTGAGGTTTCAGGAAGAGTGTAGTGAACACAGAAGCTGAAGAGAGGTCCTAGACTAATTAATTCTTGTCCTTCTCTTAGTGTCATAATGATCGATGAGGCCCATGAGAGAACCCTCTATACAGACATCATTGTCGGATTGTTGAAGAAGATTCAGAAGAAAAGGAAAGACTTGAAACTGATCGTCTCCTCAGCTACTCTGGATGCCGAAATGTTCCAAGATTTTTTTAACAACAACGAAACAGATGATGTAAAGTATGTTTGTCGTCTTTACACTTTCAAGTCATCAGTTGCATTTAATTGCATGCCTTGTTTAATTCAATGCAATTTGTTACAGTATGATGTCACATATTATTATTATCATGCAGGAATTATTATGTTCTCTCAAAGTGTTAGCTTTCCTGTAACCTAAAATTTGTATATGTCATACATTCTAGTCATCAGGTCTATATATTTCTTAACATCATCTAAGTATACCAAATAAGTCCAGAAATTTGAAATCACTGCCGGAATGATGAATATAACAGATATTTTGATATCTCATCTCATTGATGAAGAACTACGTTTCAATTTCCCAGTCTTTGAACATGATTATTTAGTAAACAGATGTATTAGGCCATGGTGTTGTTTTATGCATTTTTTGACTTGATGTTAGTTTGGTAGATTTTGAGGTCATTTGTCTTTTTTCTGTGCATCATTCACACAGCAAAGACACAGCAAGCATTTTAACAGTTGAAGGCCGGACATTCCCTGTGGATGTCTTCTACACCATCAGGTATGAATCTCGGCATTATTGCCGTGACGTATTGATATCAATGTATTCAGAAAAAACAACCACCCAGTAAATAATTTATGAGACAACACTATCAATATATTGACAAACAAGTGGTAGTGTAAATTAAGGTGGCGATAACATTTTAAAATGTTGTTTCAGTAATCCTAAACCAGACCTGTTCCTGAGCAAGATATTAAAGGGGCAGTACCTGTTCCTGAGCAAGATATTAAAGGGGCAGTCTTCAGTCCCTGGTTCTCGCATTAGTATGATTGTTTACATTGACTTTTTGTGTGATTTGAGTCCTTTGTTCTCCTTTGAAATTTGTGCAAGATCAGTAAATTTGCCCAGATAAACAAACCTGCCCCCTTACCTTTTGATGACACGTCTTTGTGGAAGTTGAACCATGTCACATAAAAATTGGCTGTACTTGAAAAGTACTTCAGAACAAAAGTACATTGCAATGAATCAGGTAGCTTTTAATTTTATTTTATAAAATTGTCCTTTCATTCTTCAGAAAACTGTTTTCTAAGCAATATCTTCTGTGTTTTTTCTAAACCTACTTGCAGATCTCAGGTGAAAAGGTACAACTGTATATAATGTTTTTATTCTCCTCTCAGCCCAGTGCCAGATTACATCAAAGAGATGGTGGATACAATATTCAAAATCCACAAAGAGGAACCTGCTGGTGATATACTGGCTTTCCTTACTGGTCAGGACGAAGTTGAAAATGTTGTGTCTTCAGTCAAGTAAATATCAAGTAACAACTTTCATTTGGGTTTGAATTATGTTGGTAGAGAATATAGATGATGATGATGATGATGATGGTGAAAAAGCATAATGATTATGATCATGATAACAACAATCAGGATGAAGGATGATGAAAAATATATGATAATGGTGATGTGGATTTGATGATGATAAAGATGATGATGATGATGATGATTTTGAAGATGATGCCAATGGTGATGCAATGATGATTTCAACAGTAGGCTGGTATAATACAACATTTTCAGATGATAAAGATGATGATGATGATGATGATGATGATGATGATGATTTTGAAGATGATGCTAATGGTGATGCAAATATGATTTCAACAGCAGGCTGGTATAATACAACATTTTGGACATTTTTATGCATTCTTTGAAAAGATAAGACAAACGTCTAAAATTACATTATTTAATGCATTGTGATTCAAGAGAACAAGCCAGGCACCTTGGAGACAGATACATGAAGATGTGGGTTCTGCCAATGTATGGTGGTCTACCAGCATCAGAACAAATGAAAGTCTTTGAAAGGACAGGAAAGAACACCAGAAAAGTTGTCATAGCAACCAATATTGCTGAAGCCTCCATCACAATCAATGGCATTGTTTATGGTAAGTTTGTCCCAACATTTTCCTTTTGCTTTGAATAGGGAAGTGTTTATATTTCAAAACATCTTACTAGCAAGTTGAAAGATGTCTATTCAATGAATAGGCTAAAGTGTGTGACCCACAAAAATGTTTCAGTCATGAAATGAGTCTGAAATGTTACCCGTGAATATGAGTGGATTGTGGTTCAATGGAGACAGCCCATTGCTAGTTTCATATACTGATATAATAATTATTTTTTTGTTGTTTTCTAACAAGTTAAAAAGTTTTCAGTGACTGTTCCAGTAGTACATCAAACAAACATCACACAAAGGTGGAATTTCAATTCAACCAATTTGCCTTAAAATTTGATCAGTGTATTGATTAATGTTGAAAAGTAATGAAATGAAATAGCATTTCCCTATATTGTGCTGCAGTAAAGCAGATATTCTTCCTTTGATAATAGGATTGTATTTCCTTTTATCAATAGCGTGTACGTCTTGATACAGCATGGTTACTTTTCTTCACATTGCTAATCCAATCTCTGAGCAAGCTTATGAAATGTTCAGAAGCCAGTACGATATCAAGCTCTGTATGTACGTTATTTTTCAACGTCTTTCAACAGTCATAGACTGTGGCTTTGTCAAGCTGAGGGCGTACAATCCCAAGACAGGGCTAGAGGGTCTGGTTGTAGTTCCTGTCTCACAGGCATCAGCAGAGCAGAGATCCGGCAGAGCCGGCAGAGTCAGGTCTGGAAAAGCATACAGACTGTTCACTGAAGATGATTTTCTCAAGCTGCCAAAATCTTCTGTACCAGAAATGCAGAGGTACTGTGATGGATTCTGTTAATGTGCTATATCTTGGGTTTACAAACTTGAGTAGTGAAAGTCTTCAAAGCTGGAGAATAAGATCTCTAGTCTATCACAATGTGTAAATCTATAACATCTGAAAAATTGAAATTCTACATTCAAGAGTATTTGTGTATGATGATACAGTATGATAACTATGAACAGGTACAAAATTTGTGTACCAAACTTTGCACCATGATCCCTGATTTGTGTTCGTTATTTGGCAAGAGAATGGTTGAAGATTTCATTGAAGAAAGCTTGAGCAAAAGTTTATAAGTCTTTCAGTTTTTAGGTACATACTACCATGAATCCTTCCATGATGTTTTCAACGATGTGCTTTTTACAAATTTCAGAACAAATCTATCAACGGTTATACTGCAGCTTAAATGCCTTGGAATAGACAATGTTCTGAGGTTCAATTTCCTGTCAGCACCTTCATCAAATGCCATGATACGTGGCCTGGAATTGTTGTACGCATTGGGTGCAATAGATGACAATGCAAAGTTGGCACAACCACTGGGTGTCCGCATGGCTGAGTTCCCTCTGGATCCAATGTTTGCCAAAATGGTCCTCATTTCAGGTGAGTTTTCTCGTCATCTCATAAAATCATGCATGAGACCAGAACAGGATATTCACTGAAAAGGATAGATTTTGGCTTGAGAAAGTATATCTCAACCAAAATTCACCAGGGGTTACCTTCTGTTGTAAAGTTGGAACTCTGTACACAGCAATGGACTGCAAAGTTTGTTCAACTGAGGTCAAGCCATTCTGTTTCCTATGAGTTGCAATGCTATGAACTGTATGGCAATTTTACTGGGAAAATCACAAAATCATTGCCCTGGTATTCAACAGAAGAAACAGATGACATCATTTTCCCAAAGAAAAATTTTGTGGCTTGACCTAGGAGATGTGTAGGATAACCATCCAACACTGAATTACCTTGATTTGTTTTGACTGCTTCACAGTGAAATGATTGAACTGCTGTCATTATTGATCTGTGAAGATATGGAAATGCTCAGTTCGACAGTAATATGAATTCAAATGTTTAAAATTCCCATTCCAGGTGAATATGGCTGTTCCGAGGAAATTCTCACCATCACTGCCATGTTGCAAGTGCAGAACATTTTCCTGTCACCTTCAAAACAGAAAGCTGCAGCGGTGAGTAGCGATTCTTAAAGGGCCAGTACAGTAGCAGTAAATTTTGATGATTTTTTTGCTATTTTTGTTTTTAATGTCAACTACAGTTTCTTGTTCTACTCCCCAAAGCATGCTGAGATACACAGTATTCAGCTTGTCAACTCAGCCTGTACATGTGTAAAGAACATTGTTACCATCCACGGTATTGTTGACAAGTAAATTCTGGTCTTGACTAGAATTCAAATGTAAACAATACACAGTGCATTTTACATGTATAAATGTTGTGTTGACAAACTGAATAGTAAAGGTTTCATCGTGCATAGGGGATTTGGACAAGAACTGAAAATTGATATACAAGACAAAAATGCTAAAAAATCGTCAAAAGTTACAGCTACTGTCCCTTTACTGTAACCAGGCAGTACGCCCAAAGTATGGTTAATGCAAGACAGCAAGAGTCATTAAATTTGAGACTTCCCTCCATGCTTCAGAAAGAAACCTGTTACTGTTTGCACATGTGATACTGATGCAATAATTGCTTTTGCATATCTAAATTGCAGTGGCAGATCCAAAAAGTGAAATTTTGGAAATGTATGGTTGTGTCATTAAAATCAAGCATACATACACTGATGCACTTCCTATGAGAAGTTATGACAAGAGAAAATATTCACAAATTCACTGCAAAACTTTCTCAACATATGACTAAACTTTTCCCCACTTCTAGATTAAAATCTGCTTTGTGTTATTAGTCCCCACGGACACCGTCCAGGGGACTTATAGGTTTGGTCATGTCCATGCGTGCGTGTGTGCGTGCGTGCGTCCGTTCACGCAGTTATCTCAGAGATGCCTGGAGCGATTTCATTCAAACTTGGTACAAGGATTACTTCATATGTCATACATATGCATGGCGATTCGTTTTGTGATACGAACTAATATGGCCACCAGGCGGCCATTTTATTACGATTTTTTCATGTACAGAGACCTAACTCAAACATGTTTCAACCGATTTTATTCGAAGTTGGTACAAGGACATTGACCAATGTCATAGATATGCACGTCAATTTGTTTTGTGATACGATCCAATATAGCTGCCCTGCGGCCATTTTGTTACAATTTTTTCATGTACAAAGCCATAACTCGGGCATATCTCAACCTATTTTATTTAAAGTTGGTACAAGGACATTGACCTATGTCATACATATGCACGCCGATTTGTTTTGTGATACGATTCAATATGGCCGCCAGGCGGCCATTTTATTACGATTTTTTCATGTACGGAGCCATTAAACTCAGACATGTTTCAACCCATTTTATTCAAAGTTGGTACAAGGACATTGACCAATGTCATAGATATGCACGTCAATTTGTTTTGTGATACGATCCAATATGGCTGCCGTGCGGCCATTTTGTTACGATTTTTTCATGTACAAAGCCATAACTCGGGCATATCTCAACCTATTTTATTTAAAGTTGGTACAAGGACATTGACCTATGTCATACATATGCACTTCGATTTGTTTTATGATACGATCCAATATGGCCGCCAGGCGGCCACTTTATTACGATTTTTTCATGTACAGAGCCATAACTCAGACATGTTTCAACCGATTTTATTCAAAGTTGGTACAAGGACATTGACCTATGTCATACATATGCACGTCGATTTGTTTTGTGATACGATCCAATAAATTAAATTAATTGCCAATTTGCATTTACATGATGAACTTTTGTTTTTAGGGTGAATGTCCAGAAGTACTGCATCAAACTTTATAAAATATGGTACCAGTGATAATCTATCAGTGTTATGATAGGATGCAAAAATGTTTTGCAACATCCTGTTGATTAATTCCTAGTTGACTCATTTAATGACCTTTAGGATGGTGGCCTACATTGGTTTTATGTTTTCATCACCATGGAACTCATTCTTGGCCATTGAGCGCCATCTGTATCAAAGTACTTTTATCACAGACCTAATTAATGAAGAGGACTCTATCCTCTCTGAGGACTTGTAATCAAAGTACCCATTAACAAGTGGGGACTGTGTCATCAACGATGACGTGTATAATTATATATAAATACTCCTGTTTTGTTTTTAGAAATTATTTTGTCTGATTAAGGCCTGTATCAGGCATCAGATTGTCTTGCCAGAAAATTTGCTTACCAGATTACAATTTCAATGAAAAACAAAGGACTATGACACCTCCACAATCTTCTTACAGACTAGAACAAACTTGATCCCTGGGATCGAGTTCCCTACCTTTAAAGGGACTATCTGCCTTGTCAAGATAATCTGATATGAATTTTGGAACCTTCATCACTTGTACAAATGCAAAATAAAAACTTTCTCTTTTTTGGATGTTTTTTCAGGAGAAAGCCAAGCGGAGGTTTTCTGTGAAAGAGGGTGACCATATTACATTGCTGAATGTGTATGAGTCTTTTGTACAGGTATGGTATGAAGAGAAGATGTATTTAAAGTTTGAAGTACCTTATTTTAATCATCCTTATTCCTACTCATGTTGTCAAGACTCCATTTGCATTTATTTCCATGGAAAATGATGGATACTTGTGGAAAAAATTCACTAACAGTTCAGAGGTGGCAGGATTTCTGCTTTTTTGTTCAAGTTGTGCTGTTTAAATCCAACACTATATCTCTTTCAGTATAGATGAGCTGTAGTAACTCAATGCTCTAGTGTGTGATGTGCAACATTAACTTACAGATATGACAAGTCTTTTCAAACGTGATCATAACTATTACTACCCTAGTTAAGCATATTATTTACTTATTCAGTGATACTGAAGGTTCACCTGGACATTCAAAACAGTTCACATCATGTTACCTTGGTAATCTTTCATGTAAAGCATGTGTATAATTTGGGGAAATAAATCTAGTGCAGTAATTGAGAATAAATTAATTTCACTTCTGAACAACATGATTTATGACTATGGTGTGCATGCCTTAAAGAACTATTTCTGTATTTTTGGTGTTTGATATATGTTTTCATCTATTGCCAGCGGTATATTGATGAATTTCGTGATAGCGGTTAAATAATATGCCGCCACAGATTGATCAGACATAATCATTTACACCATGGATGTTGTTTTCATGGTCTGTGTGATTTTTACTACTGTACTGTAATTTTTTTCTAGCATGACAAAAGTTCAAGGTGGTGCCATGAAAATTACTTGAATTATAGAGGTAAGAAATGGATACGAAAAACTTGTAAAGCCTTTATGAAGAAAAGTTGTTATACAGTGATCTCCATAGTTCAAAGTGAAAGATAATTACAGTATGGCTTTTATTCATAATTGCGATCAGAAGTGAATCTGTTTTTGCTCAGGTGTGCATTGTATGAAAAGAACCACTTCCAAAGGGCAAGTCAAAGTGCTGTAAAAGGTCAAATTATAAACTATACTTGGTTATACACAAACTGTAGAGCAAGATACAGCTGATACAGTGTTTCGTTGGGTGCTAGAGGTCAAGGGTCACAAGGACAACGTTTTGGTCTTTCAGGTCTCAGTAGGGCGGTGTCAATACGAGAGCAGCTGAAGAAAATTGCCAAGAAATTCAAACTCAAGATGGAGTCCAGCGAGGGCGATGTTGATGTAATATGTCGCTGCATTGTAGCAGGGTTCTTTGCAAATGCAGCCAGGCTGCATCCAAGTGGGTCCTACAGGACAGTCAGAGATGACTTTACACTTCACATTCATCCTACATCTGTACTTTATCCTGAAAAACCACCAAAGTGGTGAGTGGAAACATCAACAAATCTGAAAGCTGAGCAGGTCCAATTATACTTTGTGGGACAGTCTGAATATATTACTTGCAGTTTTTCATGAAATCAACTCTTGGTAGTTGTGAAGTCATTACAGGATTTTCTTTTCCGCTTTGCTTTTTGTTTTATGAAGTAGTCCTTTAAGAGTTTATACAATTATACAGACATGTCTTTGTCTCAAAAAATTGGTCATAACATTATTAACTTGAATTCTGTCACATAAGCAGCATCACCTTTGTGGGACAGTCTATCAATATTGTTGGAAAAAATTTCATGAAATAAAAGTTGAAAAATAGTTCACCTGGTGAATGAAAAGACTCGTGAGGAATGTGTTCAGTCAGTGTTTGATATAATTTGCCCTTTTGGAAAGTAACACGAGACTGTAATTAATTTATTCTGCCTTCTCTGAACACCACATCTGTGGTACTTATGCCAGAGTCACTTCTAGATTGGACATTTAGTTTTGATCTCTGTGTATCCATACCTTTCAGGGTTGTCTTTAATGAAGTTCTTCAGACCAACAAAGATTACATGAGAGATGTGACAGTGATAGAGGCGTCATGGCTGTATGAATTGGCACCGCATTACTACCAGTATGGTACGGTAAGTACAAATCAGTTTAATATGGGGAAAACAAGACAGACAAGATAGCATGTGCTGTGGTTCATCAGCTTCAGTAGTATATGGACACAAGTTGCATATGGAATAACTGTGGATTTTTTCAGAATGATAGAACTTCATCATATAATTCATGATGCATAACCTGGTAGAGTATTGTGATTAGATAGAATATCCGACAAGTCCTTGAATTTTCATAAAGTAAAAGTTTTACAAAAGCTCATCTGAATTGGGTAGAACTAGAAGCATTTAGTTGCTACCTGAAGTTAGGCACACCATGTTAAGATGCATTTGATAAAGAACACATTTTTTGTTGGATTGTTATGGACAGTACTGATACAACATAAATTTACTGATATCATCTGACAGGTGTCATGCATATGTCAATGTTCATTGTATATGTACTGCTTTGAGTGTAACATGATGTGCGTCGTCTTCATATAGCCATCTCGTCTCTCATGCTGCATTTTCTTGTCAATTTTTGTCCTTGTAGGAAAGAGAAATTGCTGCCAAGAAAGCACGACTGGAGTGAAATGTGTGAAGACTTTAATGACGACCAGCTGTTAGCATGGTGATGGCCTGTGACCTATCAGATTATGTCATATCATATGTTTGTGGGCTTTATGCGCCTTGTAAACAATTCATTGATTGGTCTGAGAATGCAACATAAAGAAATGGAATAATCACAGATAACATTGCCAGACAGCTGCTGGTAGCACTTGAATTTGACACAATTTATCACATTTGCATGTGTACAAAGGAATGAACTTCTTAAATCATAACAACCTTTTGTTTGGGTGTGAATTATTTTTTTATTAAAAATATATAATAAAATTACATGGCAATTGTCAAATTGTAGATATCAGCTTGTGTAATCCGCATCTGCCATGAAGAAACTTACATGGGCCAAGGCATCTGGAAGGAGAATAGCAAAGAAGATTGTTTTAGATTTTCAATGATATTTAAGACAGAGGACTTTATGATGTAAAACCTTCAGCCACTAGTGTTTACCCGAGTTCATCAATTGTTAAACAATGCAGCGTAAAATGCCGAAACCGTATTTTTTTAAAGGCTAATTAAATAATCAAAATCGAAAGAAACTATTGTTGGATATACATGTACACAATGGTAGTTAAAATAAAATAACAATAAATGCATTGCACACTGCTTCATCAGGCTTTAGATATTTCTATTTTATGAATGCATTGGCACTTGAAATCAGAGTCTAAATGACAGTTCACGACGTAATTTTTTTGTCAACTGTTTTATTCATAGATTGAAGACGTCATCAGCTCAAAAATGCATTACAGATAGTGGAGGTACTATCATACAAAGCCAGGGTTTTCCTTCAAAAAAAAAAACAATCCCCCCATATCAACACCCCAGTCTAAACAATAGCAATGCACCAAAGGCGTGGCATTTAGATAGGTATTGGCTATAACAATAAGTATACATACTGCCAATAAGGTCATTCAGGTTACCAGAGTCCATCCACTGCTTTGATAGGTTCTCCATATACTCCTGATTGTCATATTGCACTAGGTCCAGTAAAAGTTTTCGTTTTGTGTATCTGCCATAGCAAGTTAAGGAACACCTTGGACCTGAAGATCATGAATTTCTGTTTGATGACATAAATATTTACCTCACTTCTCAAATCTAATAGCATCCTATGAACAATAAACTCAATGGATTGATCAAAGATCATATGTGCCTCGAAACTGAAATGAAACTTTTGCTCAAATCCATTAGGAAACTGTCTATCATTCTCTTACCAAATCAAGAATGATCAGAGGTCACTGTGCAAATTTTGGTACTAGAGAAACAAATTACCTAACATTTACTGATATTTGAAATTCAAAATGGCCTCCTGCCTATTAAGCTATGGGGAAAAATTACATTGCTGATTTTCAAAGATTTAAGACTAGCTCAAAAATAAACCCAGTAAATGGTACCAGAAAAGTATCAGAAACATTTTAGAGTCTGAATATCTTGCTCATGCGCATTTTACCTTAAACTATAAGTATGCTCTTTACACATGAACGACCTGCCACTGGTTCAAACTATTACCCTTTATGAAAGCAAAATGTGTTTTTATTATTTCATCACATCGGCGTAGGGTTCAGAGAAAATTCTCTCAAGGCCAGTGACTCTAACTTTCTTAAGACTTTCAGAAATTTTTTGTTTTCAACCATGCTGATTGTTGGTCTACTCTGAAAAGCATGTTGAAATGCCCTGTATTTGGCTTGAAATGCAGACATATAATGACAATTAATTCAACTATCAACAACAAAGTAAGTTACACACACATGCTATCTTAATATGCTGCAACAGTCTACGCTTTCACAGAAGACCTAGCAACTGCAGAATAACCAGATATGAACTGAAAATGCTCACGTGTTTCATTATATATTGCATTTATGTGCAAGTTTGAACCTTTGCTACATGCTTTGCTACATTTAAAGTGTTATGATCAACACAATGAATTTCACCACAGATCAATTCTAAAGGTCATTAAGTATTCAAATATGTAATTAGCTGAAATAAAAATAATTAATTTCTTTGAGTACTGTCATTGTATCACAATATAGCATGTGTAATTACCTTTGGTCAAGTCCTTCAAGCTCTATATGCCAAACCGTGAAAGCTTGTTAGCTATTTATGCAAATTATGAATTAGCTGACATGAAAATGCAAAATGACTTTCAATACTGTTATAACCTGGTATAATGATCAATGTACACAGCATGTTTCGCCAAATTTTATCAAGTAAATGCCAGTATATATCCCTAATTTGGAAGGTTCATTAAATATGCATATTGGGAATTGGCTGAAAAAAATGTCAAATGACTTTCAATAATCTTGTATCATAGTATCTTTAATGTACATAGCAAGTTTTGCCAACTTTGGTCAAGTCAAAACAGATAAATATCGCTAATAAATGCGGGATATCGGACCGCAGGCGGGCGAAGATTGCATTATAAGCGCGCCAACCCAAACTCACTGCATGGACATCACATTTACGAAATCGAAGTCCAAAGTCAACTACGTCATTGTTAGAATAAGAGAGGTTTTCCATCACACGGGAGCATACCACCACAAATTTTGCACAGATGGCGTTGCACTGGCATTGAAAAAGGGTGCATGGGAGCATGGGAACGCGGGCAGTTTCCCTCGCTATGGGTAGGAAATGCATTGAGCAAGACACACTTCCGGGTTCGCAAAAAAACGAGGATCCCATTTACGGGGCGCTCAAATATAACTATTTGCTGTGATACATAGCAGAGGCGTATATGTTTGTGATGCTGAGAATAACATCAGTAAATAAATGACGGGTTTTAAAAGTTGACGTTTTTTGCGATGAAACAGACTTCTGAAGGTAGCTCGCTTGGGGAACACGTCATCCCGGCCGCTGTCCGCTTTGACCCCAGTAATTCACACTGGTTTTGGTCGGCCCCAGGTACCCAAGTCACTTCGACCCCGTCACACTTTTGCCTACATGTCCACGGAGACGATTCAACATGTTCCACAACAAAGCCAAGACAAAAATTGAAAATATCAATAAAATGGCTTCACAAAGGCTGAAATACACGATACTCGATGAAGTATGAAGTTTATGAAATGAAATCAAAATTGACAACACAAGTGTTTGTCTCGGGTAATACCACTTGAAGTTGAACAATTCTACAGACTGTTTCCATACAGTGCAGTATTTGTCAGTGACAAATTAATCTTTGCAATACATTTTTTTTGCGATGAGCTGGAAATTTGATTAATATCGAGTTAATGTACATAAATATTCCGTTATTTACTGGGACACGTTTATTTTCTCGATCCGCTATCTGCAGACTACGTGCTGAAGTACATTGACTGTTCATGTCAACGATCGTTTCTCCCTCTGCAGAGTTTCTGTATCCCGTTCAACAACGCTGTACCTCGATCACACGATAGTGACGCTATGTAGCTGTGCAGTATTGAAACTTATCATAAAATGGCCACCTCGTCTAACAGTAACACGTATTGTCGGGATTATCGTACGGAAAAAAGACTGCCAAAGTAAGACTTATGAATCTTCATCAGAATTGAACACATCATGATTGTACACGAGTATCAACCGTGAATGCACGTTGAGCTCGGCAGTTACACAAGCATGGTACGCTACATGCATAGCCCTACGAGTATGGCGACAGTGTCCGGCTTTGGCTACGCCGCCTACCGGAGGTGGGAGGCGGCGTAGCCAAAGCCGGACACTCTCGTCATACTCGTAGGGCTAGCTACATGCACTGCCGCGATGCCGATCGTATGCATTCCAAGGCCTATCCCGGAATTTGTTTCACAAACAACCTCAAAGGAGAGCAAACATACTTCTATGGACAATGACGAACACGTTTCTTGGCGAAGCAAAATCAAAACAGTGCAGAAGTACATGAAGTAGGTCATGACCTTGGACTCTGTGCACGAACCTGATTGGACACTTCAATACCTTTGACCCAAAGTTATTATTCATCAGCACTTCCATGCCATGAGGCAAGGTAGAGAACGTATGTACTCATTTCTGGCGATCGAGCAGCGAGGGAAACAATCAATTACCAAGGATAAAGCTAATTTGCTAAACGATATTTTATCTTGAATAGTGAGTTGAATGAGTAATAAAATATCATATTTTTAATGTTCAATACGAGGTTGAAACACGGAGGGACCGTGGTTGAAACCAGAGCTATCCAGCTGTTAGCCCTGCGTACGATGCTGTGTGTTCCGCTACAGCTAATAGCCCCGCTCACCACAGCCCTGCAAAGACCCGTACGTAGAGTTGGTGACTTCAAATCCATTTTTGGACTTGACGTAAAAAGCCAAATTACTGCCGAAATTCAGCGTTCTTGGGCCCAAGTCGTATCCCTGCCTACCTCAGCTACTCGATCGCTTCCAAAAATGCCAGTCTTTTATTCTTTTTTCGTAAATAACCGTCGATGTCGGCAACTCTCTCGCTAGCCCTGCGTACGTACGCAGTGTACGCTGTGTGTTAGGAACGCACACAGGAAATGCACAGCGTACAGTGCGTACGTACGCAGGGCTAGCGAGAGAGTTGCCGACATCGACGGTTATTTACGAAAAAAGAATAAAAGACTGGCATTTTTGGAAGCGATCGAGTAGCTGAGGTAGGCAGGGATACAACTTGGGCCCAAGAACGCTGAATTTCGGCAGTAATTTGGCTTTTTACGTCAAGTCCAAAAATGGATTTGAAGTCACCAACTCTACGTACGGGTCTTTGCAGGGCTGTGGTGAGCGGGGCTATTAGCTGTAGCGGAACACACAGCATCGTACGCAGGGCTATCCAGCTGTAGCCAACCTGGACAAGCACATTTCACAGCGCCCTCAAACAGTCGATTGTTTTCACTTGTCATACGCGGCGTAACAGAAAAATTAAAACTTTCATAACTTCATTAATATCCAAGCCACGCCCACCAAAACCTTTTCAGTTCTAGCCATTTGAATTCTGAAGATGTCTACCAAATTTGACTGAAATACGTTCAGCCGTTTTTGAGAAAATGGACCAACAGACAGACAGACAGACACACAGACAGACAGACATCGCTGCGACATATGCTCACGTGTTCACACGTGAGCAAAAAATGATGGAAAAGTCATATCCTCGAGGTACATTCCTGTTGAACACAATGGGAAAAGATGCCCCCATATTTGTGTAGTAATTTGCAGTATCATACCCAGGCACACTGCCCAAATACGGGCAAGCCCATGCATTTCAGAACTAGCTTCATTCTGGTTACTACGCGTGTGTCTATCAGCAAACGTTCCCTTTGTAAACAAAGTCCGCGTGAGATTCGAACGTCTCCTCCGTTGTGATTGTACAGGCGACAGTGAAGTTAGTGATATTGGGTGATATTTCTCAAGGTTTCATACTAAAATCCAATGTCAGCTAAGCACATTATCAATGATATCTGTGTTTTTGAAAAATTTGAAGTGAACTGAATATAAATTAGATCAAGTATGATCATGTGACATGTAAGCTAAACCTAGCCGTTATTCGTTGCCCAGCTTCAAGTGCATGGTCATTTCATCATGAAATCCTCAAAAAAATTAAAGGCACAATATTTCTTTCAATCAAGCTTTTTACTGATGATAGCATCTCCCTGCCGGTGTAATGAAATTTACGATAAGTTACAGGCCTTTCTGCCGTAAAATCTCGGTCCACAAAAACCATATCAGGGCCATAGAGCTTCATTACTGTTTCCTTTGTCCCTTTTTTTTCCTGTGAATATTGGAGGGCACAGTATTAACCCTTTTCCTGCCAAGTCCATATTTCACCACCAGCTTAAAGATGGTTAAAATAATGGTGTATTTTAACATAATACTGTACATTTGAAGACTGTTGAAAACATAAATATTGTAAACTTGATTTTTTTGGACTAAAGATGCTATAACGCACCAAACCAAGTGGGTGAAAATACGTCATGTTTTGGCTCAATACTTTGCTGATGGGGAAGTGATACTGTCTGGCAGGAAAAGGGCACAGTATTTTAAGTTTTCAATAGTACAGTTTTCTCAGCAGTGACTCAAAACTTTCACATCACTTATAAAGGATACTGCTGAGTAAATGCCCTGTCAATGTCACATAACCACTCTAGCATCTCAGCTATTGAGGGCTCTGTGGCAGATCTCTCAAGTGCCTTCTCTAAACCAAGCTGACCAGCATGTTTATGGTATGTTTCTATGCAGCGGTTGTATTGGTTGTGGACTCCTTTCCACACATTTTGCAACACGTCTCTGGAAAGAAAAAATGTTTTATTTATTATGTCCAAATTTTTTTTTTACAAAAGGCTCATAGACTGATGTCTACTCAAAATTGTACCACTTTATGAGACAGATGGAGTGTGTCAAAGATTTTTACACATTTGTATGATTGCAATCGGGTAAAACAGATCAAAACGGTTTATAAGATTAAGTGCTATAGTCTTGGTATCTAAGATCATGAATGTACAAGAATACAAATGGAAGATTTGTGCGGCCCCATGAATGATTCAATTTAGGTCTTTTTTCACCGCCATCATCCTCACAGTCTGAAAACCAGTGTCTCAACATGAAGTCAAACTAAGATCACACGCACTCAAATTCATGAAGAAACTTACAAGCACTCTTTGAGCTTTGCAATTACAATTTCTAGTGAGTGAACCAGTTTGTATTGGAGTCTGTCCTTGATGTCTGTGAAACTTCTGAGAGGGGTGCCCTCTACGTTGACTCGTTGACAACACTGTAACTGCTCGCACAAGTTACACAGCGATCCCACATGTTCTGAGCTACCTTCCAGTGTCTTGTTCCAGGTTTTTTCTTGTTTTTCAAGATTGTGGCAAGCTTTCCAAATGACCTTGCGAACTGTAGTCTCTGGCTCCATTCCCATGCTCAATTTCTTACATTTCAGCTCGTACACTAACCATATACGACTCGGAAAACTGCTGACGACTGACCTTTGTTGACACTTCAACTTTGACCCAGATACAATTCCTTGCCGCAAGAGGGCCTTTAATCACGTGATGGAACGACGTTCTATCATTGGTTAACCTTTTCTTATTTGAAATAGTGGCGCTGAGTACGCCTATGTGAAGGTATTGTACTATCCGGTGCAAAATAAAGCAAATATTCGGTTTTCTAGCGATCCAAGGTAAGTTTTACATGATCTTACGTTTCTTTGATATACTAGACTCAACAAATATGTTGTACATAATCTTATACATGTATTGTAGGCAACTGAACATCGTCGATTGATAAAACGTCTGAGTAAGAACTGAGGAAATCCTTGTTGTTATCGTGTCTGAAATAATGGAGTGAAGCCTTGAAGCCTAGGTAGACATATCCATGCTGTGGTTACATCGTAAACCCCATGTAGCTGCAGTACAGAAGCTTTTATCCCTAGTGTTGCAGTGTTTTCTCCAGGTCTCTTTTACAAGGAGCGAAATGCCCCTCTTCTTAGAAATTGGGGTGGATTTGGTTCTGATTGAAAGGGACCATAATATCATGCAAATTGAGTGGATCAAACTTGTCAAATATCAAATCATAGACGCTCGAGAACGTGGGTCTATGATCAAATCAAAGGTCGTCTCCAATTTCTTGAACTTATCCATAGTTGCGAGTGGAGTGATACGTACCGGCCGCCGCGTACTATGCATAGTACGCGGCGGCCGGTACGTATCACTCCACTCGCAATTGCTTGAACTTATCCATATAGTAAATGTTCAATTTATTTGAAGCTTACTCAAATTATTCACACTTGTAAAATTTTACAGACTTCAAATCTGGAGGCAAAGTCTAGATGACAATCTTTCAGCTTTTGGAGATAGGGCAACATGTCATGTGTTTTTGCTTAGACCCTCGAGGATCTATGGTTTGTGTTATTATGTAGATTAAATGTAGGTGGGGATTCTGAGTTTCTCCCAATCATGCCCTCTGCATAAAAGATTGGTCTTGTGGGTTGGACGTCAGGACGTCAGGTTTTGCAATCTGACCTACAGATCTGTCTTTCAACACAGAAGGGAATGAACTTTGCATTTCATTTCATACTTTGATATGAAATTTAACAAATAATGATCAGAATGGTACAAAGGCATCAAATGCATCTCACTGGAGAAACTCCATCCTTTTCCTTGCCATGTTGATTTTTGGTGAATGTCTCAGTCGTGCATCTTAATTACACTCAGGACTCTTGGCTGAATCCAGTCATGTGACTGTAGACATCCAGTCATGTGACTGTAGACTTTAACTCCTTTTGCCACATCATTAACACTGTTAGGGGCGATGTCAAAAGATGTTTAGTAAAGTTGCACAGGGTTTGACCAAATAGTTCTTGTTCGGTAATAATGATTCTGTTTATCCCTTGATTTACAAAATTCAAAAATTGTTAAACTCTCAGGAATGAGGCCTCTATCAATAATGAATGAAACTTTCACCACCATCATGGTTTTACCCAAACCCATTGTTATCACTGGTTCCTGTGGACTTTTTAAAAAGTCATTGGGGTGAACAGGTTAAATTTCAAGGACAATGAGAACTGAGGGAAAACTTCCAGGCCTAGCGTTTGTTCATTCATCATCGTTCATGATCATGCCATCCATTACGGCATAACTGGGTAACTGCTGAACTGCAAGTGATTATTTACCAGTCAATCTATATACGTGTAACACCCACAATTTTGAGCTCATTCAAGCCAGTAAGATTTTTATAATGGCTTCAATATTAGTGAAGGTACAATTTCATTTTTGAAGCCCCATTATAAGTATCACAGTAAAGAGATTTTTAGAAGTGCACTCCGTGAACCAGTGTAGTGTTGGGTCCAGTTGGCTTTGTCCATTGGGTGGCAGAAATGCTCCTTATATTGAAATAAGTGAAAAGGTTGTGCATGGGTTGAGAGATTATCTGCGTACCAAAAATGATACATAGCATACCATGAAGCCCATCAATCTGCACTGATGGAAATATGACAGTCAATGGCATATCAAGTTACATGCAGCTTTGACAGCACACTGCTTTGCAGTGTAAATAGCAAGTACACAATCATTAACAATTATTACTCTGAGATCTAAAACTTTATGATATAGTTGCAAACCTCCAGGACTTGATCACCTATATTAATTGGGCGGATTGTTTTGCAGAGTATGCCAAGAAAAAGGAAAACAAAACTTACAAAGAGGACAAAGCCAAAACTTCCAGATGGCGATGATCCACATGACATGTCGGAAAATGAACGAAAAGAGAAGTTGGAATTATTCCTTCAAGACTTTGATTTAGAAGGTAAGTTTTCACAATCTGGATCTTTTGAGGGATAAAGTAAATTGCTTATGTTTTAAGCATTTTCTGTGTACTTTTATCTTAGTTTACTCAACAGCATATTTCTCTATCTATTCCCCTGTAACTTGCATCTGAAATGCCATCCTCGGTTCTTGAATTTGATCTTCTTGACATCGACATGTTAGACCTTTGCTTAACTTTCCTTTGAAAGTTTATTAAGTACTAGTAGTTCAATTTGAATTTGTTGTGAGATGAAGCCAATAAACAGAATGCGCCTTCAACCTACCAAGAGTAACGATGCTGTCTTTTGTCTTACAGTGGAATCTAGGATAGAGAACATGCGGAAAGAAGCAGAAAAAATCTGTGCCATCATCAGCTCTACCTACAGGATGGAAATATTTAAACTTCCCAAAAATATGAGAAACATGAAAAGATCTGAATTTTTAGGTAGGTTTGTTAAAACCATCGTTGCATACTTCTGTATAATTCAGAGTTACATTGTAATTCTAGGACTCGCCATTGCGCAATTCGCGCAATAAAATCTCGAAATGCCCTCATTTCTACGTTTGATGCCGCAGAGTCCACGTAGTTCATAGTACATTCGCGTAGCTCCCTGAAGGTCATTACCTCAGTCATAGTGTGACATGTAAAACGATTCAGTTACCCATGCATCAACCTTGCAATTAAATACCCACTACAGCATATATGGTGGTACATAGGAAGCTTGGTAAGAAAAGACTGACATAGGGGCAACGGTGTATTGGAGCCGTAAGCATGTGGCATAGCCGATGATATGAATGTATGACAACGGCACTGGCCACTGCGTAATGGTGGAAAGCTAGTCGCCACTTGGATTTTTAACGCCGGTATAGTTGATGAACCCAGGATGATTGGGCAGCGTTTGAGAAAAACGCTTGAAACGTTTGGCTTGAAACGTTTGATTGAAGCGTTTGCAACGTCTACCGTCTATACAAACGAAATGTTGAACACTGCAAGGAAAACATCCATGATCACTTTGAAGAGCAACACATTTTAGGTCGGACACATCTCGTTTTCCAGAGTAGCTAGGTCTTTGCATAGAACAACACCGCGGTATAAAACCCTTTGGCCAGAACCACTGATCGTAAATTTGCTAATACATACGAGTTATGTTTAAAAGTTGATGTATCGATCACTTTATTTAGGTTGTACGGGTTACACTCTAGTGCTGTATCAGTGTATTAGTAATTGTCGATGCGTGCAAATAGAGGGCCACTCTCGGAGAAATCCTACCGGTGCGCTAGGCTTTGATCATGATCGTTTCCACAGTCAAAATCAGAGTCCTTAGAAATTTGTACAGTTGTTCAAGTCCGACATATCAATAATTCATCACATAAGTTATGTGAACAATTATCAGCATAATGCCATTCAAATAACTTCTTAGGGTGTTGAGGATTAAGAGAGAGAGAGAGAGAGAGAGAGAGAGAGAGTCTTAGTGTGTTGAGGATTAAGAGAGAGAGAGAGAGAGAGAGAGAGAGAGAGAGGAGAGAGAGAGAGAGAGATTCAAATTAGGGAGTCTGCATTTACAGAGTAGCTCAATTGTCATAGTCTCATCGTTCTCCTTATCTGATACGAGGAACAAATTCAGTTCTACATATTACCATAGGATGTAACTGTGTGCTTATATTCATGAGACTTGTTTATCATACTAACGCCCATTACACTGGTCTTTCCTACTTCAGCCAAAGGAGGTAGTGTGGATGCTGTAGCCCTGGAGCAAGTGTCTCAGACAGTGGATTCACTTGCCAGCTCCTTGGTGTCCTCGCTGACAAAACCAACAAACAGAAAACCACTCAGGGATGAAAGCAACACAACAACAACAGCAAAAACAACCACAGAGCCTGATGTTGCTGAAGCCAAGGTCAACGAGTCATCATCGGAGCCCAGTATAATTGAAATCTCAATAAAGGAAGAAGTTACCACATCCCCAGATAAGCCAGGATCTGGCAAAAAGAGGAAGGTGGGTAAAAAATAACTTACACCCACATAGGGTAAATGACATGTTAGAGCTGATCCATTTTGTAACGGACAGACAGAAAGTTTGATCAGAATGAACTACATAACTTTTCGTAAAGTACCAGTAGTTGTAACTTTTGATGGTTTTTTTTAACTGTTTTCGTTTATAATGTCAACAACAGTTTCTTAATCTACTTTCCAAGCAGCTAAATCACAATCAAGTGTACACAACAGGGGTCACTTAGGGTGAAAAAATGAAAATTGTAGTAGCAATGAATGGATGTTTCTCAACTCATGCCATATGTTTGTAGTTTATCATGTCAAAATATTACATACAGAAACGCTCGGTAACAATTTTATGTGCAAATTTATATCATACATTATTATTAAACTTTGAATGACCTACCAAAACATTTCGTGTTGATTTGCAAAAATAGAAATATTGGATTTCAACAAGAAAATTTGGTTTTTAAGGACCAGGAACTCACAGATGTCACATAAACTCATGTTATTTTCACACATTTTTATTTATTTTGAAAAAAAAGTAATTTTAAATGCCAAACATTGGCTAAACTCCATAGGCTCATAGAACGACGACATCACTAAAAATCACACAAAACCTATAATATCACTGATAATAAATTCACAATAGAAACATAGAATATTGTCATTGAAATTTGTATAAAAAATAACACACGCATACCTTCTCAGTACTTCACATTATACCATGCAGAACTTGGCATGGCAGTGGGGGTACGTATGCTACAGATAACGCTTATTTAACATTTTGCATATTAACGAGTCAAATGTTTCATTTTTGCATTAATTTACCATTTTTAATACCAGCTATTTTAGATACAAATGTATGCACCAAAATGAGTAATTAACAAAACCATTTTCCACAAAATATTTCTTTGTGGAGTCTAATCACTGTTCGAGTTAAAAAAAGATTTGAGAGTGAGCTTCTCAGTCAACAAAATGAACTGTGTTTGTGCATGTATCATATGACAAGTTCAACAAAATGTTTGAATTATAATTTAAATTAAAAAAGTCAAAATTCACTAAGTCACATATAAAAGCAGAAATCTCAAGTAAGTAATATTATCTGTTCAGGGGTACGTACACTACACAATATTACAGGATTTGAAATGTATGAAGTCAAATGGTGCTTAGTGATATTTTGCCTCAATTTGTAATTAAACACTAAGGAAACTTCAAAGTTCATAAAGTTCATATAAACACAGTCTATTTAAAGATAACTTTTTTAATAGATTCCCTTTTTAAAGCTTTTGCCTCGGCACAGTCCAGATTCTCCTTACTGAATATGAAGTGTTCACGACTATTTAATACTTCTGGATATCCCATAGCACTGATGATGGATGACTTGGGCTCCAAGAAGTACTCATCCTTTGCCGGTCACTTGTAGTGTTTGGCAGCCTTTACCATATACCTCACATAAACATCATCTTCCTCCAGTGTGTCTACCTGAAATTGTAAACAAATTAATATGTTATTACACATGCCTAAATAATCATAGCTTTTGAATTTTCGTGGACACCATTTATCAGATTTTGATGTTAAAAATTACCTCAACCATGTACATCATGTATCTGCCTTCTTTCCCTTTAACATCACTGCAACAAATTCTCCTTCTTGCAAAGTACTAGCACTGGCATGTAAAGTAATGATTCCTGGGCAGTTGCACTACAACCATTTACTACCACCACCAATACTATTGGCACCACTATATGAAGGTTCGCTGCAAATATTACTACTGTAGCTGAGTGACAGACAAAATTTAGGAAAATAACCACCACCACGGCAAAGAGCATTAGGGCTGCACACTAATATTTAATTTAGAAGCGCGTATACATACATGTAGCCGAAGTTTTGATAACATCAAGGATACAGACAGCTCTTGGGTTGTAATGCAAGGCCTATCTCTCGTCGTTCCCATCCTGGTACATACTCCATGTTCATGCAAGCAGTTCCAGGGATACATCCGCAGTAACATGCAAGGGGTATGGTTTCAATCCAATGTTCCTCAGTGACAACCCCTTACAGCATGGAATTTTCCTGTTCCCGCTACAGTCTTTACATTTTGTCTATCCCGATCTGACATTGTGTTGACAATTACAAACTCTCTCTTTGACAGATACATGTCAACACCACAGGTGACCATCTTGGAAGCAGCTGTAAGTTTTTCTTGTCAGTAACTGAACAGGCTTTTGGCATCCCCAATAATGGCTCTCCCACTGACAACAGCTTGGTAGCAGTATTCTTGACAATGGCTCTTAATCCATCACACACAGACTTGCTGGTTTGTTCCTTTGTGATATGTCCAAGGAAGAATGTTTCCCCTTGTATTGACTGGCACACCCTTCTATGAACCGGTGTATTTCCTGAAAAGGGTTTCCATTTGCCTGTTGGATGATTTGTATGGCTTTAAATCTTCAAATGTTTTCACTAAGGTGGTGTCTTTATTGGAATCATCAGTAATGCCTATAATGGCATGCTTTACTGGAATCAGCTTTCCATCTACCTGTTGCTTATAATAAGCCATCATTGGCTGGAGGACAACCTGTGTTTTATCAAAGAAACCCGTTTGGATTTCATCTTGAAATAAACATGAGTAGTTCTCCACAAAGTCCACCACAAGTGTGGCTGCTTGATTTTCCATACAGAAATTCATGGCCTTGTGTTTCCAAGCAGCCTAAAACAGGTGAATTGCCAATTCATCTGTGTCCCTTCTGTAGTCATCAAAAGATTCTGCCAGAGACGTTTTCTTGCTGACAGATGACATAACTTTTTTTGACGCCGTCCTTTTCAAGGGAAACATACTCCCACTTGTTCCACTCGATCATACATGTTTTCTTCTCATCGGAGAGAATCCCTGCTTGTAGTACTCAGTGATGAGATGGGCTCCACATCTATGGCATTTCCTCTCCGAACACTTCATGTTTGCAAATTCTCCATTGTAGGGGCAAAGACTCATGTCCATCAGTTGTGTTTTGGATGTGACAGCTGTCAAGTTGAGATCCCTCTGATCATTATTCAGGAATTTCTTGAGGGCATCTGACTTCAGAGCTGTATTACAGCACTTCTGGCAAGGACAGGTTCTGCAGTTTGTTTCCAGAACACGTTTAATTTGGACAGGCCTGAGTTTTCTTGAAGGTGGTACAGCCAATCTTTATTGTTGGGTAAACTTTTCTGGAGACATCAAAGGCATCTTGTAGCGTCATCACCATATTATGCCTTTGATGAACTTCAGTGATATTTCCAACCTTGATCTTGACAACAGCTTTCTTTTCAGGGACCTGGTCCTCTCTGCTTATACCAGGACTAAAGTAAAATTCTTTGACTTGTTCACGCACACTATCTGCTATTTGGCCTTTTCTTCTCTTTCTAGACAGCACCTACCAATTCTCCAGCTCTCCTGTTACACTTTATTACGTACTTCCTTATTGCAACTCACAGCAACATTTCCACTGTAGGCCTTTCGTTGTTGAATATTCATTCCCCCCAGCAGACTTCACTTAGCATATGCTCTCTTCTAGAGATGCAATAACTGCTTCACCATCTTCCAGCATTTTTTATATCTTCATCTGTGAGTATGACACCATCTTGTTGTCAAATGCTTTTACAGGACGGCGAATTTATAAGCTTTTTGACCAATCTTGCTCTTTTCTGTGGTGTTGATGGGAGGGCATATTTGGCATTTTGCAGAGAGCATTTCTCTGTTGATGCAGACGAGAATGGTGTGCTGCTGTTACTTGTGTTGGGCTAATTCTTTGTCTCCTTTTGACTTTCTCCAAGCTTTATGCGCATTTTCCACTTCTGTACTCTCAGAACCTCTGATTTACACTTCAATTCTTCTCTTTCCTTTTGGACATTGTTCTTCCTTTTCTGTGACTCATCTTCACGTTTCTGCTTTCTTACGCCGACTCTTTTTTTATTTGTGTTTCCCTGTTCCTTCTTCTCTTCTCTGTATCTTTGCATTCTTGTTTTCTGTTTTTCTTGTTCCATTTTCTTAAGTCTAGGATGACTACTCAGATACTCTTTCTTCTGTAGACGGTACTGCTTCATGCGTTCTCGCTCTTTCTCCCTCAGTGCTTGTAGTCGTATGGGGTCTTTTTTCAAGTTTGCTCTTTGTCGCCTTTTGTTCAGAGTATTTTTACTCACAACGTTTGGATGTTCCCCAACACCAGCAGTTTTGGGTGATCTACGCTCCATACTCACTATTTAGCTTCTTGAATCTGAAAAATATATTTATGCTTCTAAAATGATATAGAGTGTGTTGAGTGAAAGTTTCAAAATAAATTACTATCATTTGCAAATTTATATTTAAAATGAAATTACTTTCATTTGCAAATTTGAGTATTTCTCCAACCAGTGTCTGACTGAAACCGTGAGACCTTTCAATTTTCTAGAAAAGGCACTCATAATTTCCGTACTTCTACAGTTGCTAGTAAGGCCATTATTCTTCGGTGGGGCAAGTTGGTAATTACCTACCAATTTAGCTAGCCATATACCAATATACCAAGGGAACTTCCTAAGCTAAACTCTGTTTTCCTCTCTGGAGCGGCAAGATGAGATCTAAACAAACACAGCGGGTAATGAGATTTTACAGCCAGCAATGGTGATCTGATAACTGGGATGAACCATTTTCATGTAGGTTCGTTAAAAGGCGACTAGATTGGGGAATGAAACTACAAGGAATAAAACACAATCTTAAGAGATCATATCGTGCCTTGTCTTCTTTTTGATAAATATTACGCATAACTAGGTTTGAAAAAGCTGTATGAAGTAACATTAGTACAGAACATGGTATTTTGTACAAAAGTTTGAGATCACCCCATGTACATTGATCTTTCAAAAGCCGCCGGTCTTTACTGTGTGGTTCACAGGAGTCTAATTCAAAAGCATTCAGCGACTCATAAAAGTCAACTTTACAGTCTGTCTTGAAAGCTCCATCAAAATTCAAGACAAGATGACAAAATCTGTTGATATTTTAACAAGGAAAATAATCGTACAAAGCTACATGAAGTTGAAACTATGGTAAATATAACTCAGAGAATAAATGCACCACAGACGGCACCTTAGCATGTCATCGCCCATCTCACTCTCAGTATCATTGCCCAAAACATCCTTGAAGGCCACAATCAAAAACTTTGACATGAACTGCACAACTAGTTGCTTAATTTTTTGTGGGTGAAGAAACCTTTTATAGTAGACAGTAAAATATTGGCAAAATACCTTTTCTAGAATACCTGTACTGTAAAGAACCAGCCGGCAATCAGAACAATGTTCAAAATACTACACAATGAACTGAGCCACTCATACAAAATCACTACCAAAGTTCCCTCTGACCAGCTAAATTCCTGAAAAATAAAGCGGACAGTGGAGTATATTATGGTCTATCCCGGTATCAGATCACCATTGGTGGCTGTAAAATTTGTTACCCTCTGTGTTAGTTTAGATCTCATCTTGCCGCTCCAGATAGGGAAACAGAGTTTGACTTTAAGGAAGTTCCCTTGGTTACGGTATATTGGTATATGCCTAGCTAAATTGGTTGGTAATTACCAACTTACCCCACCGAAGTATAATGGCTTCAAAAACAAATCATGACCATTATGCATTCATGCATCTGTAAATTGCAATTAAATCTGTCAACATACTTTCGTGAAGTTTCATGAAAAATTATGAGTGATATGTATGCGGACAGCTTACCTTCTGCATGCAGCTTGCTCACACCATCACAATACAGAGGAGAGAACATACCATCAAACAAACAGGTCAGGTCAAAGGGCAAAGTAAAAGCGCCAAGTAAGAGCGCCACCAAGTCTGAAAATTGGTAACCTCTTTTGTTTAGATGAAAATAACCTTGCTGTTCAAATTGAAAAAATATGAATTTATGAATATCTTGCAAACAGTAATTTAATCGCAATTCATTTCTATATCAATGGATTAACCTTGTTATCATTCTGTATGTCTTTAAGGCTGTAATTGCATTGTATTTCTGACATTTTAGCAATGTCAAATGCAGTGCTGTACTTGAAAGTTTGAACACACTGACTGATTTTTTGTATAATTAGCACTGTCCTTTCCAACAAGGACAACTTTGATTGTTTAGGGTGTTTTTGTACATGTGTGTGTGTGTGTGTGTGTGTGTGTGTGTGTATCAACCCATGGAGATGAAAAAATGTGAAAAATAAATTTTCATAAAACTCAAACAATAACATTATCAATTGCAGTTTAAATTCTCAGAAAAATACTCATTACGAATGATATGAATAACTCAGTGACAAGTATGTAGAGCACGTACCCCCTTGATCATGTTGATGTATCTCCACAAAAATATAGGGTTAGTTGAATTAGTTCAATCTGCTTTTTAGTAAGATTATATACAACTGTAACCCACCTACAAACACCATATGGGTATATGAATGAGAAATAATAGCATTATTGTTTACTTTAGTATGAGAACCAAAGAAGAAAACATATAGATGTCTTATTTGAAGAACACAAGGACCTTTTGTGAAAATATTTACATATTACTGTCACCAAAACTTCTCGAATTCCAGTCTGTAATCAAACAAAAATATTGTGTTTGAAAATACAGCTCAAGAGAGCATAATGTCAGTGAGTCCAGTACATGATGCATAGGGGTATGTACTGTACAAGGGTAACGCCACATTTGTGAACATTTAGATCTACTTAGAAAGCCAATTGAAGGATAAGGCCCATGCAGCCCACACATACTATGACATACATGCTCATCATTATCACACAGTTTCACTTCTTGAAAACAAGTTCTCTTCAACTGGGTCAGGGGAGTACGTATGCTACAGAAATTTTACGCCATTGAGGGGGACCAAGTGGCGACATAATTTGAACATATGTATGCAGTGTACATGTTGAATTCATTATATTACATTTTCCATGCAGGGATAACCTCAATATTGTGACAAAGGAGATCCATGATATATCTGACTTTATTATGATCAGATCCATCTAATTCTAAGAAAGAAAATTATCCCAAAAAGCGCAACAAGAGGGTACATATAAAAATCCCAAAATATTTGGAGTATCAAATGCAAAACCGTACCCTCCGTTATCAATGGTAGGTCTAATGTTGTAATGAAATGTAGTTCATAACAATTTGTCTTCAGTTAACATTGATTTTAAATTATTCATATTAAAAATACTGTACAAATTGAAATGACCCTTTCATAATGCGAAAATCAGCAGAATTTTGAGTGTTAAAATGGCATATTTCTGTTAATTTTTAGACAATTTTGATTATTTTTTTAATTTGTATATTTTTTTGAGCATATTGTGAAAAACCAAGTTCTTTGCCCTCCAATGAAACAACTGAATTTTTATTTTGTACTCTTGATTGTGATGCAGCCGTAAAGCGTATTGAAATATACCTTATATTTTGTGGGTTTGTAATTGTAAAATGCACTGTTATTTTTTGCATTTGAATTCTAGTCCGTACAAGAATTCACTTGTAGCAGTAACAATGCAGTCTACACATGTACAGGCTGAGTAGACAAGCTGAATACTGTGTATCCCAACATGCCTTTGTTGTCTAATGTCTTTGTTTGGGAAAAAGTACAAGACTCCATGGTTGACATTAAAAAAACAATTATCAAAAGTTACAACTACATGCCCTGGCTCTGTTTTTGGTCTTGAAGACAGCGGTGTTCAAGGACATTTCAATGCCAACATTTCCAGTATTTTTGTCGTTCAAACACACTCTTCAGCTTCTTCATCTAGTGTGAATCATTGTAGTTTTGAGCATCCACTCAATTCTAAATTTCCTGCCACATATAATGTATTTGCAGAGGGGCAAGCGAACAACAGTGGCCAAAGGAAGGCCTAAAAATTCCAAATCAAAGGATACCTCTTCTAGCGAAGAACAGAATAACAGTCTGATGCCTCCTCCAGCACCGGCAACAGTGCGGCGTTCTGCAAGGTAAAGCACCACTCATTTATGATCGCACCGATGCATGTTGCAACAGATACACATGCTATGTCCACAGCGTATCTTTGAGAGTAAATATCAACGTGACAGACCAGTTGTTCTTCTTCTCTCATGTTGAGTCAAAGTACATGCTTTGCTGTTCGTCAGTGGACTGACTTGAAATCAAGACCATGTTGAATTCTCCCATAATAATTATATTAATTATATTAATTATTATAATCTAAGAATGGAAAGCTACCTATGGCCATCTCTCAAAGCCCTATACTTATTCTGATTTACTCTCATATACTGATATATCCTCAATAGTCTCCATAGTTGACAGAGCAAGCTTGGCATTGCATCGCTAAACTTGTTTGTGCATGTACCGTAGATGAAGAAGGAGACAACAACACTGTGTTACCAGCAAGAAGCTCTGTAGGATTGTAAGAGTACCTGAAGAATCTATAGAGAAATAAAATACAGAATTGGGGAAATTTTGACTTACATATTAATATTCCAGTTATATTTAGTAACAAAATCTAAGTGTGCTATTTTCCGCACAAAGAAATTTCAAAGACATTGCTTTTGCAAAGTTAGACTGTGTACACTGATCAAACAAGATTTTATCAACTCTGTCAGAATGACTATTGCCGTTCTTCTGAACTTCATGAAGCTGGAAACATAGGTACATGATTGTGAAACAATAGTGACATTTCTATTTTATAGTTGTACCAAGGCTAAATTTGGAGAGATATATACCGGCTGACTGCCCTGGGCAAAACAAAAAACTCACTCTGGTCCTTGCCTTTACTTTCAGGAAACCAACACTGAAGAATGCATTCATAACTCCAGCAATGCACACAGGTAGACACAATGCACTGACCAGTGGATGGGACACGCCAGCAGTCACGCCGAAATTTGATCCAAGGTAGGATTACCTTACCTGTCTATATCCACTCGTAATTTACATGTAGAAGATGAATATGTCACGGCCACAGGCAAAAGACATGCTTGTACATGGATAGCAGTGCCCTTGTAGTGAATGAATAATTTGCTTTAGTTGTCAGTTTATATAATACCAGTGATATTTTCATATTCTGTAGAATATTACTCCCCTGTTCAGTTTTTTGGCATTTCGTACAATGTACACTATGATTCCAGTACCATTGAAAGTGGGTAATTGATTACTGTATAATCTCAAAAACATGGCAGCTGTATGAGTTGATTTTAACCCTGCTGTAATTTTTCCCACCAAAATTTTAGTGTAACATTTTATCATTGTTTTTGAATTTTTCTGTAAGTTTTTTGATAATTTTGAACCTAATGGACATCACATTTCATCGGCTACAATTGTTTCTCAAAAATTTGAAAAAATTGACAGAGGTATATTTTTCAAGGCGACAAAAATTGACTTTGGCGCTCAAAGGGTTTTAATGCCAGCCCACGAGCTGGATAGGTTTTACAAAAATGTCGCTTAGTATTGTTGCTCATGAAAAATTAATCGTACATAATGTGTATGTGTATGTGGGAAAAAGATTCAAATGGTTTGTCAGAATATGGAGGCATTAATTTGCTAGACTGATTCTTCTATTGTCTTACATCTTCCTATTCATGCACCTTGTCAGGTTACCGGTAACACCAGCTGTGATGCGGGTTCCAAAAGCTGGAGAGAGGATCATGTCTATGGCTGGGTCTCCACTGAGCAATCCATCACATAAAGGAGCCAGGCTTCCAGAGGCGTACATTCCACTGCCAGATGGGAAGGTAAGTTTTACAGTCTAGAGATTCTCTGCCCATAGAATGCACTGCACTGTATTTTATTGACTTTGCAGATGGTAAGGTGACAGGTCTGGCACTATAAGGGTTAAACTCAAAACAAACAAAAAAAATTAATACCTTATAAAACAGTGTTTGTTAGATTACTTAAGGATGTACGAGCGGTACGCGCGCGTGGAATTTGTCACTTCCCATAGGATTACATTGAAATTTGCTGGAAAATCAATTTCTACTAATGTCATTTTCATGAAAATTTGCACAAAGCTCAGTCTAGAGAAATAAATAATACTGATCAAATAAAATTATATGGTCACCGCGCTAAATTTTGAGATAAACAGCATTGAATTATTTCGTCCATAGAAAATGCATTGGTGAAAAAATGCTGACTCAGCATTTTTCTCACACATGGCAAAATTCATGGTCATTTATCTCACAAACGAGCGCGGTGACCCCTATATTTTATCACACATTTTGATAATACTTACAAAGGAGAATCCAAAAATTGACAATTTAGAGAAATGACATTACTTTTAATTTTACCGATCGTACATCCTTAAGAATGACAATACATGTAAATTTTTAATGATTTTATCATTTTATTTCTTTTCAGGCCATCCAGCTGACTGCAGACCAGGATGTAGCTGATGTCAATAATTTAGAGGTCAATGACACCACAAGACAAAACTTAATATTGCTACAGGAGAAAATCTCCAAGATACTACAACAGAAGCCCATAGAGGGCACTGGTCAATAACATTTACTACAGAACATAGACGATAATGAAAGACTTATGAGTAAAGCTCATGTTAGTGTATATGTACGACTTATAGAGACTCTGTCAACCCACTGCATTGGCTGATACAGTTTTAACCTTTCACTGGTGACTTTTGGCACAGTCCTATTGTGTACCATGGCAAAATGGACCACTTTAAAAGGATGTGGGGGTGAAAGGGTTAAATTGATGTATCACCACCAGCAGTGTATTGGGTCTGTATGTTTGACAAGTAATGGGATATGTACTTCATCTTGTCCCAGTACAAACCTCTCTCTGTTATACTTGTGTTTTTTGTCGTATCAAAGGGCAAACTGTTGATTGGTCAAATCTTGAAATGTACATCACATTTTTAATAGGAATACACAAAACTGGTGTTTTGAACTGGAAGTCATAATGCAAAGAAAATATTAAGAATATGTTAACAAACAGACATAGTAACATGGAATCACTATGTAACGGGAGTGCCAGAAGCAAAAGACGACACCAGAAATTGGCGCATAATGACAAAAACAGTGTAAAGATTATTTTCATTTTCCTCCATTCACCTAGTTCTCCCTGACAATTTTTCAAATCGAGGAAAGATTGAACAAAGTGAAAATGATAACTTAATGATTTGATGAATAAATTTTATGTTGTGTCATACGATTTCCCACTCCTTGTACATATATATATTTTTTCTCTTCATTCTGACCATGTACAGTCTGATGGTGTGATTCAAAATACTTGTAGTTAACTCCATCGTTGGCACATTGATTCGTGTCCAAAGAAAACTATTATAGTAACCACAGACGGTGTCTTCCATTCCACTGTCTCTGTGGTAACAAATTAAACAACATTGTCTGGGATATAATGGATTTACACTCTAATTCAGATTTCTGTTTCTAAACTTTCCTGTTATATATTTACGTCGTTTTATGTAGTGGTTATTATGGTTTTAGTGATTGTGATATCTGCTTTAGAAAGTCATTTATAATGTACAGTATGTTTCACTCTGTCTGTCTGTCTGCCTTCTTTTTGTACTCGATATCAAGGGTTATTCTTTCTATGCCAGACTTCAGGTAACTAGCATTTTAGATTTTTTTGATCATACATTGCCATTTAGGCACTTCAAGCATTGTTTTGACCATTCCATTACTTTGTATCCTTCCAGTAGTGATGGGTCATTCCATTTTGTTTGAGGGGAGGTATTTAGGGGAGAGTGTAGGAACTTGTTGACCATACATGGAAATCTTTTACTCTATTTTTGAATATGGACAGCAAAGAATCAACTGGAGGACATGTGCTTGATTCTATGAATTTCCATCTCTATCAAACAAGGGTGTGTCAAAGCAATTGCTTTCACCTTTTCACCATCATGGTTTGGTCCTAACCTATTGTAATCAATGGTAATCATGGACCTGTTTACAGGGAATTAGGGGTGAACAGCTTAAGCATAGAATTGTGTATCTGTAATGATTTATAATAGATGGACGTAAAATGCAATTACTTGACTGCATAATGTCTTTAAAACAAAGTGCAAAATGGAATGTCAAATCTTCACTGCCAATGTAACACACATTTTATGCGTGCTTTTTTCATGTATTTCAAGAATCATTTTTGGCTTTCACTGTGAAATAAAGTTCTTACCCGGAAAAGTTGTTCTATTTTCAGGTCAGTTTTCAAACTAAACAAACTGTTCATTCTATGCTATGGGATCAAAATCATTGTTGCAGAAAGCTTTGCGTGAATTGAACATTGCAGTACATGATGTGGAGACAAACTATCAGTGACTGCTGGCAAGAGAACTTTACTAGGCTTGTCTCATTGGTTTTATAGTAAAGATGCGTTCATCTGTGTAGCCATACATAGAATGTCTATGAGAAATGAGATCTATCTTTTTGTACACTAACAGCATATTTGTGCTTTGCTATTTGCAGACACCCGTTTCTGGGAACGCAAGATCTCAATAAAAGATGCTTTTTTGTTAGCTGAAAACTCTTGCCTACTGCTGAAATAATAGGCTAAATCTTGAGGGCAAAGTCGTAATCTTCTAAACCACACACTGCAGACACATCCAAGTGCAAGTGCTCCTCTACCTACAATTCTAATGTCTACAGTTAGAGATGGCAAGGCACCTGTACACACATGAATCTGTCTGACAAACTCAAGTGAACAGCCAAGAGACATTTTCTCTCAATAGATAAGGCTTTCCGCTAGTAAAAGCAACCCTGATATTCATTACCCGACTATGCATTGCTCATGCTTACAGATATCAATTGGATGTTCAGCTCTGGGCATGTGTGTGGCTGCTTGATTATTGTGATTGATTTCTTTGTAATCCTACTGTAGTTTTGTTTGCCACCTGCTTTATGTACAGCCCTGTTGTATCTATTTGATAGGTTTGCCTTGCACAAAGGGGAAGGGGCTATAGTCAACATTGATTTATATCAATTTGGTTACTTATTCTTCATATGAAAAACTACCAGATGGGTTGTCAGTTGTCAAATGTAGTTTCACTCTTTGCTTTCTGGCCCGACTGGTGTACACCAGATACTCACTCAAATTGACGTGGTTTTTGGGTAACGTACATGAACAAGCTGGGTTTGAGTGCAGTTCTGATGGTCAGAGACTTGAGCAACTGTTCCCGATCATCTAGAATGAAAATGAAAGTAATCCCTGTAATTCAAAGTTGTGTCACACAATGATTTCCAGACTATATGCATCATCGAATTTTTGTCTTGTGCTGTGACTCCAAATGTTTTTACCTTGTGATATATTTTAGCGTGACATTAAAAGTACAGAATTTTATTATAAACCATGTTGTTTGTCATGCAATCCAATCAGCCAAAATAATGAACTATTTGGAGTAGGTTGTTTTATTATTAGTTCATTTTCATTATTGTCATTAAAGTGGCCGTATGGTTTTGTAAAAGTTTTCATTTTTTCTCGTGGTCTGTATTTGACCTTGCACTTATGCCCAAGTTCACTACAAAATCAATTACATGTTTAGTTTATTGTCATTTACAATCGTACAAAGTCAATTTACAGATGACATAACAAGTAGCAAAATGACAATTTTTGGAGCCAGAAAAATAGCTATCAGCTAATCGAGTCCGGCCCCATCTCTAAAGTTTACATTTCATATTTAGATATTTAAAAGCGCTCAGTGAGTTATATTAAACAAGAGAAGAGAAAAAAAACCAAAAAAACCAAAAAAACCACTTTTACATAACTTTGTAGTCTTGTAACAAAAGTTGTCTTAATGATCTTTTAAACTGATTTCTTGATGTGCTCATCTTAATGGTATGCGGTAAAGTATTCCAAAAAGTTGCACCGATGTAGAAATCGCAAACTGGCCTGCAGTGGTGCGCATTTTGGGCAAGGGTAGATTGGCATCAAGTTTGAATCTAGTGTCATAACAGTGATCAACCGTCTCAAAATATTCATTCAGAAAGACAGGAACATTCTGATGTTTTAAATCGAAAATAAATATACAAACAAGTAATTTGTGGAGTTTATACACATCTAGTATTCCTAAGGTTGAGAATAAGGGTGAAGAGGGTTCCTGGAGCCCAGAGAAAGTAATTGCTCGTACACACATTTTTTGAGCAATATGAATAGGCTTTAGGTACGATGAAAACGTACTACCCCAGACTTCAAGTCCATATGTTATACTCGGCAAAATAAAAGCATTATATAGTGAAACCATAATATTTCTTGGTACATAATTTCTTAATTTGAAAAGCATTCCAACTTTTTTCCGTATACATTTATTTACTTCGTTAATGTGTGCTTTCCATGTGAGATGTTTATCAATTATCACTCCAACAAAAGATGCCTGTAAAGCCTCGTGTATTGTACTATTTTTTACAGACAGAACACCTTTGATTGATAACAGTTTACGCCTGCTGTGAAAAACTACATAACTTGTTTTGGCAATATTTATCGTCAACATGTTAGCATCACACCAGCGTGTAACTTGCCTAAAGTGATTATTAACAATATGTAAATCTATATCGCTTTATCTGATGGAAAAGTGTGAAACAGATTTGAATCATCTGCAAATAAACGGAATCAAAATAATTGGAAGAATTCGGTAAATCATTTATATATACATTTATATAAATAAGGAACAGAGTCGGTCCAAGTACCGAGCCCTGGGGAACACCACACTTTACTGGTAATTTTTCAGATGTTATTTCATCTGCAAATACATATTGCAATCTATTTTTTAAATAGTCTGTAAACCACAGAAGCGGGTTTCCCCTTACGCCATAGTGCTCAAGTTTTGATAACAGTATATTATGATCTATCGTATCAAACGCTTTCGTGAAGTCTATAAAAATTCCAATGGTAGAATTTCCCTGATCAATTTGCTGAATTAAGTTATTCATGAGGTTAATGAGGGATAACTTGGCACTTCGTTTTTCACGAAAACCATATTGGTGCTTAAAGAGCAAATGGTACTTTTCTAAGAATTTCATAAACTGTTTATTTGCAATCTTTTCCAAAATTTTACTAATTAGAGGTAAAACAGAAATGGGGCGATAATTTCCAGGTGCGTCTTTGGCGCCTTTCTTGAAAATTGGAACCACTTTAGCAATCTTTAATGCATCGGGAAACTGACAGTTTTGAAATGACAAATTGAAGATGTGACACAGAGGCTTTGCAATTTGTTCTGCAGCAGTAACTAATAATTTTGCAGGCAGGTTATCGTAGCCACATGCCTTCTTCAAATCAAGACTCATCAAAAGATTACTCACTTCCTGTTCCGTTGTAGGATAAAGAAAGAAAGAGTGGTTTGAAGGGCCAGTAACTCTAACTTTTAATGTATTTTTCAATATGTAACTATTGTTGCAAAAAAAATCACCAACACAGACTCATTTCCATTAGCCGACTGCTCAATGATTGAAATACCTACTGATGATTAACTGGTCTGTGAAGTCCCATTAGCTGTATCATTTTGCTTTTTATACACCAAAAAATACTATCCAATCTTCTGGGAGATGTTTTGAATTCCTGTTACTTTAGCCATATTTCCATTGAAAATGTCACTTTTTCTATCCTCTGTGATGAATTTGTCAAAACTTAAGTGCTTATTAGTAATATATGTAAGTATCTGGTGGCCATATTTGAGTTGCAACTCAATAATTATTTGATTGTAAAGTTTTGCGTTCATTGCCAATTACTAGTAATATTTGAAAGATTGACCTTCGTGGTCACACTACTTCTGTAAACACTTTTACACAAGCTGCATTTGATTTCAAACCATCTGATCAAACAAAATGCAAAAAGATAGAGCTAATGAGGCTTTACCACAGTAGGAAAAATATACAAACCCATGATCTTTGGTTGGTGAATTTGCTCATCCGTGGGTTTACAAAGTTGACGTTGAGATACAAAAAAGAATATACTCTAACCAGCTCTATTCTTCAAGTCTTGAGTAAGTGCTGAAACACAAGTATGCTGTATTTAAAGTATCATCAAAACAGATTTTTTTGTAAATTCATTACAGAAAAAGACAGGCACATCAAATACTCAGAACAGCCAATAAAAAAATACATGGTGCACACAGCTTCTAGGCTCATCACAGTGCGCCCTCACTGGCAGGTAACCTAAAGATCGCACTTTTACGGACGATGCTGAAGTTAGACTCGGTTTCGGATTCGGTTTCGGATTCAGTTTCGGATTCGGTTTCGGATTCGAGTGACTGAAAGAAATTTTATATTTTCAGCCGATTTAATTATACTGTGGAAAACTTTATTTTCACTTGGAATTTATTTTCATTACTTTCGCCGGACCTGTTTTTCTGCTTCAATAAAATCCAATCAGACTAGACAAAGTGAAAATAAGACAGTGAAACAATGAAAATTTGTTTTCAGCTAAAATAAATTCCAGTAAAAATGAAATAGTCTTCAGTACTTTCATATGAAAAAATAAATACTTGTCGTCAAGAACAAGTTTTTACTGGATTACCTACCGGCATATGTAGTATATATTTTAAAGCATAAATTGTGTGCATATGTTCACAATCAAAATTGTTAAAAACTAGAAATTACAGAAAACTTTGAAACACTTTAATTTGAAATTGAAAGGAAGTGTCGGGCAAGGACAACGACATTTACAAAAACATTTATACTTTAATTTGTTTATATGTCACAACGTGTGTCACATGGTATAATCCTAATGTGCTGTATTACTTTGCTGTTTTGGTTGATGTTGTTCTGCATAGATTTCATTTTGAATGTACCATACCAAACCTGGGCTAAACTATCAGTTAATATGTTGTATAATAAAGATTGCATTAAATGCATTTCATTGTATTGTGCGTAGTACTGTTAGCTTGAATAGTCCAAACTGCATAATGCCCATAATTGCTAATAAGTTGTAACTTTTGACTAATTTTCCAGCAGTTTTGTTTGGTGTATTCATGCACTATAGTTTCTTGCTCTACTGCCTAAAGTTTTTTGTATTTTAAACTGTATAAATTATAATTATGTGCGAAACATTTATGTCATGAAATATATACTACATGTGCAGTAAGGTGATGTAGTTAAAATATCTCCTTGTGTATATCAGTAGTTATGATATTTTCGAAAAAATAATAACATAAGCTGGAAATATAAAACTATTCTCAGTTATTCGAATCCGAAACCGAATCCGAAACCGAATCCGAAACCGAATACGAAACTGAGTCCAACTTCAGCATCGTACTTTTACGGCCATCTAGCATCTGAGCGAAGGCAACCAGGCCTCGCTACACGGCAAAGCAGCCAAAAAATGAGATCTTACTCGTAACTCATAAGTCAAATTACACACATGACGAGTTTAACACATCCAGTAGTTACTGCTTCAAGCCTGCGTTACGATGTGGTTTCTGGCAAGTACGAAAGATGCAGGTAAGCACTTCGGAAAATTGACTATATATTACCGCCAAATTTTCAAATATGGCCGTCTCATATTCAGAGAGTATTTTGCACCGTACCATTCATACCACTGAAGCTTGACACGCTAAGTTCCATTATCTATATCTTTGAAATACAACCGCATCGCAAGGAAATGTAGGAGCACGAGTTATACAGGCCAGTATTTCATGTCCTATGTGAAGTGCCCGACGTGTGCGACAGGCCATCGTCCAGGTTGCAGCTCGAGCGGATGGTTGGCTCGATGGCCTGTCGCAGTGAACCTGAGGTTTGAATCCTCGAGTTACGGCGCTCTGTCATGAAGATCGAAGCCCTTGTCTCGCCGCAGCACCCAGAACCTGCATTGTGTATCCTTCGCCAACTTTCTCTGCATAGTCCAACCAGGTTAATCAAAGAATACCTTCTGAATTGCTCAGCAGTGATGTCAAATTACATGTGACTACTTACATTTAGCTCTGCATGGCAGGGCTGTGTGTTCCCGGCGTGGTGGGAGGCCATAACGCCGGGACACACAGCCCTGCCATGCAGAGCTAGACTTACATTGTGCTCTGACACACCATGTGCATAGCAGCAGTCTCACTACATGCACCCCCAGTGCAGTGTGCTACGGGGAATATTTTTGTGATTTGGCCAGCTTTGAAGCTCTCTTAAGAAAAGGTTGCAATGTGAAATTTTATTTAACCATTGAGGTAGCTGCCAGCCCATACCCCATGATTTTACTTACAGCCTTGGACTGATATTTATATGACCATACTTATGCCCATTTCTGAGACATAATGCAAAGATATGATTGGATTTGTTATTCATGTGTATGTTTCATTTTAGATCAGACATACTACCTAGCGGTTGGTAAAGACCATGTAGTAGGCAGAAAAGGTAAAACACCACTTGTACCAGTAAATTTTGCTTTATTCTGTCCCAAGTTTTAACATTACTACTACTCAAATCTGTTCTGCTGATGTGTGCATATGTTTTAGGCAATCACTATTATATTGGATGACAGTGTTTTTGCTAAGGTTCTGGAACATTGGTAAATGCTTTGGGAACCCTGGTAACATTTCTGCTGTCCCTAAATCTGACTGCATTGATATACCAAGGGGAACCCCTGTAAAATGAGTGGTGAACCCCGGTAACATTTACCAGGATACAAAAACACTGGATGATTTCCGATGACATCAAAGTTACATTATTAACACTAATTCGTGCCAAGTATGTGTTTCACCATCAGGTCAAGTTGGTTATAACTAACATTTTAACAAAAAATTGAACATTTGAAGGCCCCTGAAAACATAGATACTGTAAAAACAGGGCAGGAGAGGGCCACAACGCATAGCCAGTGATGGGCTGTCAGAGAGTCTACTGCTGTAGCCGACTGAAACTCAAAACAATGAATTCAGCTGTGCATGTTTATATATATGTGCCATGTAGAACTGTCACGTTAGGGACGCACCATTAGATCTTGGGAGGGGGGGTGGTCAAAAACAGAAAAAAAAAATTTTCAGAGCAGAAAGTTAGGAAAAAAAAAATCTTCAAACTAGTTTGCAAAATAAAAAAAAAATTAATAAGAAGACAAAGGCGTAAAAAAAAAATCTGCAAAAGTCTTTAAAATTTTGATTTTTTTTTAGATTTTACTGACAGAAAGCAACTTTCTGTATTTTTTAGTACATCCTCCCGGCACATTTTTAATTTTAATTTATACATTTAGAGTGACTGTATCCCTTATACTGGAAGTTGTGATTATCTTATCTTTTCAGGACTTTTGTATTCTGATCACTTGAAAATTATGAAATTATAGAACCTGTTTTCTACTTGTTTCCTGCGTACAAACCAAGCAGGTACACTAGGTAAAACATTGAAACTATGGTATGGTTGTCAAGACAGAAAAATGTATTTGCCTTTTAAGATCAAGGTAAACAGATGCAAGCCACATCAGTTTCATTTTTTCACAGCATTTTATTGCAATGATGAATGCAAGAATGGGTGAACAAGTAGAAACACGTCAATTATGATAAAACAACATATCAAGTCATTATGTATTATTTGCTTTTAAAAAGGCATTTTCAATTCTTTTTTTCTCAAAAAACAGCCTCAAAAAACAACAGCAACACATGTTTTAACATTGAACAATACACTACGTAGAATGCCACCTATCCAACAAATCCCAACACAAAAACACACAAAGGGGTTGAACTTTGAAAGTTTCTCATCGATAGCAAATACTGAATAAATCTGCATGAATAATCGTTTTGTGTAGCAAATTTCAAAGAAATTGGACAAGCCCTTTCAGAGAATACAGATTTTTTGACCATGAATGGCATAAATAATTGCCCTAAAAAGACAAATATTGAAATTTCAACACATCTATACACATCCAATCAATTTGGACATACTGCTACAGAGAAATAGATGTTTTGATCAAAAAAGAGCAAAAATTGCTCTAAAAACACAAATATGCAAATTTAACTATATTATTTAGCTTATTTTAGCTTCTCAGCTTGTCAAAATCAATTGTAAATCATGAGATATGCATGATGTTTGGTGGGGTGAATGTAGCCATTTTACCACGCAGTAGAAAGGGAAGCCAGGAAACCAAAATAGTCAATTTTCAAAACTATAGGAAGCTACTGAGGAGCAAGAAGACCATGTTTCAGAGGAAGATGTGTAATCCGAAAAAAATGCTCCCAAAGTGCCACCAAATAACACCATTTTTATCTCTATTTTTCAAAAGCTCCAACAGCAGGAGGGGGGACACCCCCCTCCTGACTACCCCCCGAAAAAATACTCCCCAAGTGCCACCAAATAACACCATTTTAATCTCTATTTTTCAAAAGCTCCAACAGCAGGAGGGGGGACACCCCCCTCCTGAACTCCCCTCGCAAAAATACTCCCAAAGTACCACCAAATAACACCATTTTAATCTCTTTTTTTCAAAAGCTCCAACGGCAGGAGGGGGGACACCCCCTCCTGACCACCCCCCACAAAAATACTCCCCAAGTGCCACCAAATAACACCATTTTAATCTCTATTTTTCAAAAGCTCCAACAGCAATAGGGTGACACCCCTCTCCTGACCTCCCCCCCCTTGACCGCTTGCGTGGCCGCTTTATCTTCAGACAGCGACGAACTAAAAAAAAAATTATAAATCTGAAAATTTACTCTGAAAAAAAAAATTTGCACAGCTAATCTCAATTGGAAAAAAAAATTTCAGAAATTTACAATAGTAAAAAAAAAATTTTCACAATTTCATTGTGACCACCCCCCTCCCAAGGTCTAATGGTCCATCCCGTTAGATCAAGAATGCTCTTTTCACATTAGATCCGAAACGTCATTTTTACCTGATCAATGCTGCAGAGTACCGTACTATTAGTGATGTTGCTTTTAATGTTGATAGCAGAGCCAGGAAGAGTTGATATGTTTCTGATAATTAAATATTTTATTGAGAAAATGGAATTATGAAAATGATTTATTTCCAAAGAATATGCAATGAAATTTTCTTTATTTTTCTCCTTTAGATTGTGATATATTAATTCAAAATGACCAGTCCATCAGTAGGAAACATTCAATTCTGTCTGTATCCCATCCAGAATCCAACCTGGTAAGTACAGTGTAATTAAAATAACAATACCTTATTTGCATGTTCTACAGTTTTTCAAGTGAATTTTGTGTATTCATTAACATATGATTGGCTTTGTCCAAAAAAGGAAAGGGTTGACATTGAGTATGCTCTTTTATCCTGTCGTCACCTGGAGAGTTTTAGTCAAGCCTCTCACAGGTCCAGTTTGGTGATTTCTCTATTTCCAAGATGTTGCAAGGGTACAGCTGTTTCACAGCTGCAGAACCTTTTCGCACTTTTGTGTGACATGTAATGATATAATGTATTTGTACAACTAACAGGTTTTGGGAATCTGTAAAATTATTTCTGCTACGGTATTAATTTTTGTTATTCTTGATGTTTCATATATATATGATCAACAAAAATGAACTCATGAGAAGCCATACATTACCTTGTCAGCTGTATTCCCAATCTCCCTTTATCAACCTTTCCACTATCCACAGCCACAACCCCAAACATTGCCTGACTTGACTTTGAAGGATTCCTCCAAGTATGGCACATTCATCAATGGTAACAAAGCAGAGGTTGGTTCATCCATTCACCTGAAACATGGAGATCAGATCATGTTTGGCTGTCTCAAGTCAAATGAATGGAAGTAAGTGTCAGGGATTTATTGCATCAATGTGTTATCTCAAGAGATCATACTTGTATGAATATAAACAAAAACTTCAGAAATATTCAGAAAGTGTTGAACTTTCAAGAAACTGTGAACTTTCAAGAAACTGTAGTCAGAATATTAAGTTTATCAGAATTGAATATCAAGCAGAAAAAGAGATCTCATGTTTGGTATTTTATTTAGTATGTAAAGTTGGAACATGAGATGTAGGAAGTTGTAGTTTACAACAAAACACCTTTGTCTTATGTAATTTCATACTCATATTACAGTCTTTCCTATCTCCTTCTTTTCTAGTTTAAAGTTATTGTTCTACCAAAATACCCCTTGCAGGTTGTTTTATCTCTTCAAACTTAACTATTAATAATGTTCATTGATAATTTACAACTCTCTTTCAGAGTTCAATATGAACCCATTGTGGTGTGCAGCTCTTGTTTGAACAAAGAAGACAAGAAAGCAGTCAAGGAGGTTCTACAGAAACTGGGAGGCTATCTTGTCAGTGACTGGACCAATGACAGCACTCACCTTGTTATGAGTAAACTGGATATCACTGTCAAGGTGAACATCAACATTTCTGACATTTTTTTTTCTTTGATCTGTGTTATTTTAGTGGAATGTACAAAATCAAGAATGTTGCCCAAGATGTATTGAGAAAAACTAATTTCTGGTAAAGGATTTTACAAAGCAGTTTTCAGACTTCATGATATTTGTGCTGATATATTTTCAATGTAAAGATCAAGAATTTCAGTTTGACTCTCTCTTACATAATGTTGATCATCTTCAGAATTCATTTCTAGTGCAAACATTTAAGATTAAACACATTTCGTTGAATGTTCTGAAACATTAGTGAATGACTTAGAAACTTTTTCCTATCCAATGATGTCAGTTTGGCCTTCATTGTACAACACAGTACACTTCTCTTATGTTTGATGTTACACTTTAATATGATCAAATCTGTCTGAGAAGGGCATAAGCATTCTTCACAAAACTTGCTTCCATTTCTCTTACAGGTTATATCAGCATTAATTACATGCCATCCAATCGTGCGTCCTGAATTCTTCCACAGGACGCTTACAGCTGTTGAACAGAAGACAAAACTACCAGATTCTAAAGAGTGAGTTTGCTTTCATAACATACATCATTAATTCCAACTGAGAATATATTCAGACAATGGGATACCTTAAAAATAACAGACATAAAAAGGCAGTTGTATTCTAATGATTGCAGGTCTATTCATTTATATTTATTTGTTTGCTTGTTTATTTATTTATTTATGTAAATTTTTTCGTTTAATCCTTTCACCACCATGGTTTGGCTCAAACCAAGTGCTTTCAATATTGATTGTGGTGATTGGAATTTGGTTGTACAGGTTAAAAGAGTAGAAAAATTGAGCTGCCTTCAAGAAATTCTACACTTTATATTGAGCAGTTTATGCAGCAGAGCCACTCTACACTTTATGCTTTCTCACAACATGCTGATTATCTATCTGTACTATCCTGGCATTGAACCTATTATCTTCACACAACTTGACCTAGCCACCGGTCCATCAGTCTCTGTCTGTGCATATGTTGTTGACAGTGGAACTAAATTCATCATGTAAAACTGACCTATTGTAATTTTTCTGGCGTCATTTCAGTCGTCATTACAGGTAATGTGGAATACTTCAAATTTCTATAAGTATGTGTTTTACATCCTTGTAATGTTTGTGTTAATTCAATGTTAGCAAAGGCATTGCTAAGTGTTGAACTTGATTCAACTTTGCTTGAAGAGAATACCCCTTTTCCTGCCGAGCGCCCCTGTCCGTTATCCTGCCAAGTCGGTCAAAACCGGCCCCCTTTTCCGTGTCTACAGAAGATAGGCTCTCCTGCACGCTTTCCTGCCAGGCATTTGGCGGGAAAATACCGCATTTTCGGGGTACGATTACCGACCATATACGTGTTAGACTTCAAAAATTTTTGCATGCCCGTATAGAGGGGCAACCGCTGATGAGGTTGTGTCCAGAAAATGACGAGGTCACGGGCGTTGTTTGCCCCGGGGGACGTGCACTTTTATGCCCTTTTCTAGCTTACTTTCGCGGAAGTAAAGCTCGTTCGCCGGCACGCACGGCCACACCGGGGAAATGTCACCTCTCTCGTGGGTTAGTAGAAGACCCAGGGTTAGTGCTATGGGTGCGGGAGCACCCTCAAACCTGTCCTGTTTCCCCTGGGTTGTGTCACTTGGCCACGTACTTTGAACGACTTGGAAGAGTCGCACATTGCAGTCTGCTTTGACGTAGTGTCAACGACATAGTTCCGCCATTGAAGGAAGGCGTGTACGTAGTTTGGCCAGTTCAGTGAACACTTAGCTCGTTAGTGTTACCGTTTCCTAACAGGTTAGTTGTGCAGTTGTTACTAAGGTGCAGTTTTGTACCACCTTAGCTCTGGACAGTGCAACTGCTCTATGCACTAACCCCAACGACAGATGGTTGGTACAACGTCTACGTCGCACGAGCACAGCCTCCGTTGGGCTGTGCCCCTCCCACGTGATACAACGCACGTTCATCCATTACTATAGCGTCCTTACGGATCTGCCAAAAACGAAAGTGGGGGTAAAAACAAAACAAACGAAAATATGCGATCCATAGATAGTATTTTATTCGGGAATAATTTACATTATGCCGAACAATAAATCTCGGAGTCTGTCTCGACGTCCGAGTGCATGGTCCGTGTTTCAAAAATTACAATCGGGGTGGCAGATCCGTGTTTCAAAAATTATAATAGGGGGAATTGTACAAAATAATCCGTCTAAACAAAACAAACGAAAATATGCGATCCATAGATAGTATTTTATTCGGGAATAATTTACATTATGCCGAATAATAAATCTCAGAGTCTGTCTCGACGTCCGAGTGCATGGTCCGTGTTACAAAGATTACAATCGGGGGATTGTACAAAATAATCCGTGTTTCAATTTACAATCAGCGGGATCGTAAAGCACAAACAAACGGCACAACCGTGCTCAAAATGTGATCATGGTCCGTGTTAAGAATACAGTCAAGCCACTGTTAGGCGAAGCTGTCCCCTGTCCGTTATTTACGTCGGGTTCTCTTGCTGATGGGTGTCGTCGGGGCTGTGTGAGTAGAGGTCTGCACGCCAATGCTCCTCTTACCTCGTAGCATCATGCGATGATGAAAAGCTGCAAAACACTCGCCCTCGTGAAGATGAACCCCGCACAGACTACATCCTTTGGACGTCTCAGACAGTCGTCCGCTCGCAGTGGTCTTACCCTCTCTGCTACATACTTACAGCATTTCTGCCGCCCCTCCAAACGGCTGACAACGTGCATCGGCTGATTTTGTGGATTGATGTACGAGGCAAGAGAAACAGTGGCCTCGACCTCTCTCACACTGGGCTGCGATCGCCCACAATAACCGCCAATGAGTTGTTTCCCGACACGCAGATGAAACATCTTATGGGTCAGCTTACTATCAGGGTGTACATGCTTGAAGCATATATATGCATTTACCAGGGCAACATCAATCAGGTAACATGCCAGATATGTCCACCATCTGTGGTTCTTGCGCCCAGTGTGAAAGTACTTGCGCTTCTGGTTGGCTCGGTCGACGCCTCCCATGTACCGGCGATAATTATACAGCGACAGAGGCACTTGTCGCCGCTCGTCTCCCTCCCCCACTGGCACGCACTCCAAGGGTGGATAGACCGTATTCAAGATCAGCACCTGAGCGTTACTATCCTGATAAGCAGTGATGTTAAGACGAGAGTCCGTTCTGGTCGTGGCTTTCATATCCCCAACAGACAGAGGAAGGCGCTTCCTCTTACCCGGCGGAATTAATTGAGGGGGCATGGTGCGACGATTACGGCGGTTAAAACTCCCGACCATGTAGATCCCGGTCTCCATCAGCTCTCTAGCAGTAACGACCGTGCTAAACAGGCTATCACAGAATAGGCTGTGATTATATCCACAGAATGGCTGGACCAGCTCCATCGTAATTCTTTTCACCACACCTCGCTCCTGCCGTCTCCCATCAGTCCGATCCCGATATTTCACACCTAGGTACGGTGCAAAGTTAGCTATGTATGCAGTGGTGGAGTCGCACAGCTGCCATATCTTGAAACCGTCTCGATCAGGCTTATGCGGTAATCTCTGCTTAAATTTAGAACGGCCCTTAAATCGCACCATGCCCTCGTCGATGGAGATCTCTCTACCCATCTTATAATTATTTACGCACCGGTCAACTATGGGCTCCATCCATGGATTGATTTTATACAGGGGATCCTCCTGACACCGACGTCGGCGGCGTGCCTCATCAGGATCACGACGTGGATCGTTCTCTGGGTCTGCCAGATGAAAGTATCGCATAAGCTGCTGAAAGCGACTGCGGGTAATCACAGTAGAAATACCCTGGTTTCTCAGAAAGGGATCGCTAGACCAATAATCCTCCACTGATGATTTACGGTCGATACCCATACAGACTAAGACGCCAATGAACGCCTGCACCTCTCGGTAGTCAGCATTACGCCAGTATTTATCTATTTTCCTAGCGATATGTCGCTGGTGGAATTTGGCGTATTTATTAGTCTCGTCCTTGGCCAATCTGATCAGTGTAGCTGGAATAAACTTAAAAAAGTAATCGAGCTCACGGGCGTGGCTGGGCAAGGTGAAAGTCGGTCCTCTCTCATGGTCAAAATCGGTCTCCTCAAATATATTAGCATCGGTAGTCTCCGACATACGCCAGACAGGAGGGGTATCGTCCTCCGCCAACACAGCAGCAACGTCTTCATCGTCGTCAGAGCTTGCCTCACCTACATACTGCCTGTCATAAAAGTCATCGTCCTCTGCCGCATCCTCGTCAACCTCCGAGTCGGACTCAGCGGTGATATCACCGTCGTCTGGGCGTCTGGGCCTGAACTCGCCCGTAGCGGCATCAAGGATCATATCTGGCTCAAAATCAGGTGGGCTATCCTGATAACGAACCCTCCGCACTATCTTTTTCGGCGGGGACATCGCAGCACACGAAACTATGGCAGGGGCGGGCTCGGCAGCCTCTGCTGATGACGAGGAGGACTCAAGCTCTTTCGCACTGGGCACAGGAACCTCTCCTGACGCAGGATGAGGGCTCATAGTAGCAACAGGTGGTGTCTCTCCCGGAGCAGCCGGGGGAGAACCAATGGCATCAGCCGTCTCGTTACTCACTGTCTCACTAGCAGCAGCAGACGTAGTCTGTGCAGGTGAAGTATCTCCCACAAGAGCAGATGTAGTCTCTGCAGGTGAAGTAGTCTCTCCCGGAGCAGCCGGGTGAGAACCACTGGCGACCGGTGACCCGTCATCATCCTCATCGGCAGAACGATCGGTCTTACGTTTACGCTTACCACTGGGTTTTTCAGCCGGAGATGGCTTCGCCTTACGGGAGCGTTTCTTGCCCGACTTCTTAGAACGTTTACTAGGGACATCACAACGATCGCTACCACTACCGCCCGGAGACTCTGCATCTTTGAGCTTCAGTCGTCTGCTCGCCTTCAGAAAACTTTTGCGGTCCGTCAAGCTCATGTCTGGAACAGTGTCGACAGACTAGCAGGTCCCTCCCTTTAAAGCCACAGGGAAACAAAGCCCTGGACATGATTGGACGCAGGGGTGTTAATATATGCAACCACCTGTTATTATAATGGACCTACGGCAATCAGTCCACCAACCGGCGCTGACATTCCTACCCGTCATGTAAATTGCCTGTCCGCACCTTTTGATATGCTAATAATACTCATTTGCGATGCAAATCCCTCGAGCACTTAGCATAACATAGTCAATGTCATTAGCATCTCAACTTGACATTCCGTCCAGCTGGGTACGTGGCATGCGCACCTGCCACCCAAGGACGTTGGCCCAAGCCCATGTTTAGTACGGGTGGGAAACCCGTATCTTTAACCTCATGTCCCTTCTAAGTACGCCTGCGCAGGGCGTATTGTCATCCAAGTCGGTGACAAGCCAACCCGACAGATCGCCCATTAAGCAGTAATGGACTGGCCGTCTCGTTCTTGTACGGCAACGAACAGTGCTTCAGCGGCTTGTTTAGGTCATAACCGTCGCCTGCCGAGCGGCTTACCCAACTAAGGCGGTCAAAGATGAAGGATGCCAAAATTGTCAACGCTGTCTCGGCCTCGCCCGTTGGGCAAACATGGCTCCTTCAAATAACGTGGCCAGCACGTCTACGTCATCAGCGGTGATGACGACCCGTCATTGACGCCCGAGTGCGTAAAACTCGGAATATACCGACAGGTACCTCTACCTGAGTCGGTCATACTACGGTATAAACCAAACACAGGTCTGCCAACTCCCGTTAGACTCGGCCGTTAGCCGAACTTCACAGGGACAACATAGGCGTAACAAGTCGGTGAACAACGGTTCACGCACCTTACCGCAGCCGCCAAGTCGGTGAACAATGGTATCAAATTTGAGGCCATGTTCCTGAATGGCAAGGCTGAGGCGGTGTGTTTCGTTGCACGGCTTGAACGTCTAGAGCCAAGTGCAGCCGACAACGTCCGACATCTGAGTGGGTAGTCTTTTCGAGAAGGTAACAAGTCGGTTAAAAGCGGTGGTTACCCTTCACAAATGTCGCTCAAGTCCGTTCGGATCAGTTCCATGTCAGGGACTAATCAAGCCGAGTCCGTCAAATCCGTCCGCACTTCCCGTCAATCAGGACCAAGTCCGTGATTTTCGTCTCGCACCATTGGCAAAAAATTGCACCGCCAGCTGAGGCGGTCTTAGGCGGTTGCCTTAGAGAAAGCCGAGTCCGTCAAATCCGTCCGCACTTCCCGTCAATCAGGACCAAGTCCGTGATTTTCGTCTCGCACCATTGGCAAAAAATTGCACCGCCAGCTGAGGCGGTCTTAGGCGGTTGCCTTACAGATTAGCGTTGCCGAGACGGTCAATTTCGGCCGCAATCTATGTAGTGCCTTAGAGCCAAGTTACCCCAAACTCCGCTAGAATACGTCAACGTGCTAACCTGCCAAGTACGCTACTCGTCCCCCAAAAAAAAAACCAGTCCCCCACCGGGTGGGGGACTGGCTGGGTAGCTTCCGCACCTTTCCCTGTCGTTAGACTCTCTGTGAACCCATTTCGAGAGCAAACGCCGTTCCTCGCCCAAAACCTGTCCTCGAACGACCCCTAGCGCGAGCAAGGGTTTGCTACACGTAGTTCCGTCGACTAGGCAGGAAAGGGGGTACCAAAAAGTAGCCCGATTTCCACCGCCTTGGCAGGATAACGGCCGTGGCTGCTCAGATTCTAGCTACACCGAATTTCAAGCGGATTTTCACCGACTTGGCAGGAAAAGAATACTTTTATCAAAGTAATATTAAAATTGTTATTTCTATTTACATTTTTTTAAGCTTTCTTCCTCCGCTGACAGACGCCGCCATCAAAAAAGATGATATCTCCTTCGTCGCCAATAAGCGCCGCAAAACCATCTTCCAAGAGCTCACCTTCATCTTCCTAACACAGAAACAGTTCAAACGACTCAACCAGACCATCAGTTTCGGCGGGGGACGGGCCATACTCATGGAGGAAGGCAGCGACGATGGCAGTGACGACGTGTTGGTGCTGTCAAGCACATGTGTAATGTATGCGGATCCCCATGACAACACCCAGCAGTTTACCCAGAATGCCAAGGAGTGGATAACCCATGTGATGGATCATCTAGAGAGGTACAGTATATGTATGTTCTCACTCATACACACATAACTCACACTTACATACAATGTACATACTTGACGAGGAAAGGTCAGCGAGCAGCAACTATGGAACACTCTCTCCTTTATTGAATCTGGCCACCCCTCAATTCCCACTAAACAGGTCCACAATCACCATCAATAACAGTTGGTTTTGGGTCACACCATAATGGTGAAAGGGTTAAACCAGTATTTGCTCTTGTTTTTGTGTGCTCATTGCCTCTGCTTTTACTGGCAGGTGAACAGTTTGGACAAAGTGTATATGTCACCCACACACCATCATGGCAGTTCTACATACAATCCCATCCCAGGTTATTAAAACACTCGGCTTTTTAGGTATCACTGTGTATGGACTCACATTTCATATAAACTGCAAGTTGAAGGAAAGCACATTTTTGTCGTTGCAGGAACAACTTGCGACCAATCCAAGATGCTGAAATTGGTCTGGCTGTACTTCATTGTTCTTGTGATTTACACTGCAATCCACGAGTCTCACAAGGTAGTAGCCTACCACCATGGCTTTCCACCTCATTATCCTGACCATATCACCCTAGCATTCAAAATGCAGAAATCCAACTAAACTTACAGTAAGCACAAAGAAAGTGAGAAACAAAATGTAAGGCTGAAAGACATGTTATACACCAAATCTTTAATATTCATTTTCCATGCATAGCGGGTTAAATTTTACTCTACAGACCCCATTGATGTTTGCGTTTCCTGATGAAAATGTAAAGACATTTCTACATTTGGTCTTGATAAAATTTTCAGTACAAACTGCTAGGCTTGTGTGGTGCAGAGATGTGCATGCTCTATTCTTTCTAATGGAGTCAGATCATAATAACCAGTCAGGACTTTGTACTTGCTTTTGATTATACCAGAGGAATAGTGATGGAAAAACTTACAATGTCAGCATTCTTTCCTTCTCTTGATAATTTCAGCTGGCGTTAACCTGATGCAGCCATTGCCCTCGCAGACGCTGGAAACACAGGACGTCCTGGCGCCTGAAACAGAGCCCTCACAGAGTCGCACACAGAGACCCAGTACCAGCGCTAGTGTGATTCCCTCTACTGCTGAAAGTGTACGATCAAGAGATAAACAATCCACTCAGACGAGAGAAAGCTCTCAGTTACGGACACGAGTCAAAAAGGAGAGAATGTCTGGAGACCAGGATGTGAGTAGAATACGGGAAAGTGACAGCAATGGAGCTGGTGATGTTTCCTCCAATGTTTCCAAAATATCAGAGACACTCCAATCGAGTAAAAAAGAAGAGATTTCGATGAAACCCTCACCAAGAAAAGGATCTATTACGAGTTACTTTGGATCAGCCTCAAGTAAAAGGTAATATAATTTGAAATGACTGTAATAAAACTGATTAACTTGTTTGCTTCATCTAGTTGACTCAGGTTATGCACTATCAATGTTTTCCACAGGGGAGGGGATTTACAGGGTAATGTGATATTTTTTCTAAGCCATGCCAAATTCCCCACCCACAGGCTATAAAAATATGTCAAATACTTCAGGGTAATTGAAAATAGAGGCAACATGTAGATAATGTAGGACTTGGCATCTGTCAAAATTCTTGACACAATGTGTATCTTGGTGATCAAAGTTTCCTGTCCCTGGATTTGATTTGCAATCAATTTCCTCTGTTGCTCCACTCTCCCCTCGGTGGAAAACACTGATAGGTGCATTACACTAGCATTTGTGATGCCATGAAATATCCATGCTGTGATTCAAAACTTGAAGCAGTAAATGAATGAAGAAATGTATTAAGTGGATGATGCCAGACTTCACTCAAATAGAAAATGCTATCCATGTACATGAAATATTACGCTGCATTGCAACTGCATGGTAAACGAATGCCAACTGGTAATACTGCCACCAGTGTCAACAGACAGCATAATGACACAGTTATGAATTGTTCCTTATCAACCCATAGACCCTGGAGAAGATTTCTGTAGGGTCTGTGGTCAACCCAATACAAGGGAGGATATATATCTCTGTATACCCAGAAACATTTTTAAAATGTTTGCACCCATGATAACTTGTCTTGTCTCCAAAAAGTTATCATTTTCTCATTCTTCTTTTATGATAATTTTCTGCCAGTACAAGTGTTGATCATTCTCATGTAGATTTCTGAATAACAGCTGACTTGGTATTCTTTGTACTTGGAATTGAAGGAACATAATATATCGTTGCAAAGATGTCTTTCAATGTGTGTGATGTAAACAAAGTGACCATCCATATTACTATGCACCCTTCTTGGTCTTATAAATTGTGTTTAATACCCCGTACATGACAACAAAAAGTCCAAAACTTTTTGTCAAATTAACTATATGATGGTTTGCTTGTTTCTTGTATTCAGGAAACGAGATACTGAGGATGGAGAGTTAATGTCTGTAAAGCAGAGTAAAAGCCAACTGACCAGACACGACACTTACGAGTTCCAGTCTCAGACAGACACCGGAAATCAGCCACAGATGAAGCAAACAAAACTTGTCAAGGAAGAAATTGCAACCGGCGTTTCACCACGCAAGAAAGACATTTCTGAGAAGAAAGCTAAGAAGGAGATGGCAGTTGTAGAGACAGACGGGAAAAACAGAAATGAAACTAAATCAAAAGAGACACAGAGAGCTGAAACGATTGAGAGTGCAATGCCGACTGTTAAACGGAAAAGAGAGAATGTAATTGATGACGACGACGATGATGAAGAACACCTTTGGAGCAAAAGGAGAAATATCAAACAGGTAATCTGAAATGTAGATATATTCTGTTTGTCAGTTTTAAGGAAGAATGTGCCTGGGGACAGATATTCAAACTTTTAAAATTTTTACAATTCTTTTCCCATCAGCCACTTGTAGGGGCTCTCGGAGTAAGAAAATTTCGCCATCTTATTTTTGAAAATCGAAAATTTTGTTTTTCCCATAGAATTAACACTTGGATGGCCACTATTTGGAATTTCAATTATTGGTAAATGTTAGGTAATTTGTTTCTCCAGTACCAAACTTTGCATGGTGATCCCTGAATTTTGTCCTTGAATTGGTAAGAGGTTGAAAGTTTCAATTAGGAAAGTTTGAGCAAAAGTTTGTCTTTTACATTTGAGGCACATACTAACCTAATGTATAGTTCTAAAACTTGGTCAAAGTTCTGCAGAATTTGGACCATTCATATATCAGCAGCAGCAGAGGATGAGGTATCAAAGATTTACACTCCAAAAATTGTTTTTCCATACAGTAAAGTATATTTTAACTTGAATGGAATTTTTGGTTTACCGTTCTTCTCAAAAATTTTTGATACACTCCATGCTTGTCAATGTGTCATTTGGACCTGCATACTTGGAAATCGAGATGAAAGATTTACTACACAGATATATGCAGGCAATGTTTTCTTCCAAGTTCCAGGTGCCACATCCCCTTTGTGAGATAACACTGTGGCATGTACTCTTTGGGAATTGGATGGACACCTCTCCCTTGTACAAGTGTGTAATCTTTCCCATGCTCAAGCTTGTTTTTGATAATATTGATGTATTTTGGTAATTTTTCTCCAATCACATTTTCTAGGAAGTTGTTGAAAACTATGGAGTTGCCAGTGAAGAGCTCTATGCTGACAATACAAGACCACGAAATACAGAAATACCAATAGGGTTCATAACGACAACAAGACCAATGCAGGTAACTGAATCAATCCTTTGTCAAGTAGCTTTTCTTTCCCCATCGATATTGCAGTATGATATATTCTTTAACCAGTCATTCTTGATAAACGTTGCAACCCAGACTTGCTGTTACAGTAGGTTGTTAGAAGTGTTTTGGACATTTAGTGTATTTCGTTTCAGGTTAAATCATAGATCCTCGAGAGAAACGGGACAGGCAACTGTTTAGGTTTCTTTGTGCGATCTATCTTGGAATATATTAAAGTTTATTTGCCAAGCGGTCCCTGACAACAATACTTCGTACTTAACACTGAATCTCATTAACGATCAAACTGACGTTCTGAATATGTACACTTTGCTCTTGCATGGCACGTTCTGAGTAATGACACAGAGAATTTGAGGTTTTTTAGCTCTGCTGTCAACGACGCGGAGCTTATCAAATAGGTTGATTTTCCGTCGTCGTCCGTCGTCCGTCAACAATTGCCTTCTCCTCTGAAACCGCAAGTCCAATTGCTTTGAAATTTCATATGCAGCTCACTTGGGGTGACCTCAATTCAGTTTGTACAAATCGGGGTGAAATTTGCATATTTGTATTTTTGGGGTATTTTTTGGTGTTTTTGGTAAAAAAATCTTCTTCTCTGAAACCGCTCGTCCGATTGCTTTGAAATTTGACATGCAGTTTACTTAGGGTGACTTCAGTCAGATTTGTTCAAATCGTGGTGAAATTTGCATTTTTGTATTTTTAAGGCATTTTTTTTCATTTTTGGTAAAAAGATCTTTAAAAATCTGCTTCTTCAAAAGTACTAGTCAGATAACTTTGATATTTGGTACATATGTCCCTAGGGATGATCTATTTCAGATTTGTTCAAATTGTGCAGAAATATGTAAATTTGCATTTTTAAGGCAATTTTTGCCATTTTTGGTCAAAAAATGTATTTCTCTAAAAGTACTTGTCTGATAGTTTTGAAATTTGGGATACAGGTTTCTATAGATGAAGTAAGTAATATATATTGAATTTCTGATGAAATCTGTAATTTTGTATTTTTGGGGCAATTTTTGCCATTTTTGGTCAAAAAATGTGTATTTCCAAAAGTACTCATCTGATAGCTTTGCAATTTGGTATACAGGTTCCTACAGATCACCTTAATGATATTTATTGAAATTATGATGAAATCAGTAATTTTGAATTTTTGGGTCAATATTTTCCATTTTTTGTTAAAAAAATGTGTTTCTCAAAAAATACTGTTCCAGCAGCTTTGAAATTTGGTATACAGGTTTCTATAGATGAACTAAATTTGATCTTTTGAAATTATGATGAAATCTGCAATTTTTATTTTTGGGGGCAATTGTTGCCATTTTTGGTCAGAAAATTTTATTCTCAAAAAACTACTCATCAGATAGCTTTGGTTGACATGTTCTTAGGGATGATCCAATGTGATATATGCAAAGTATGATGAAATCTTCAATTGTTTATTTTTGCAGCTATTTTAGCCACTTTTTTCTGGCCACTGCATTGAGCTATCAAAGATTTCCACCTTCTTCATCAACATGTGTCAAAAATAGTTATTCTCTACATAAACACAGCGGAGCTATATCGGCCGCTAGGTTGCTTGTTTATGCTAGTCATGGTGAATGTTCTGGTAACGATGAAGATCACGTTGTGGATTCTAGCTGAAGCGAACAGGAAAACACCAGACGATAAAAACAGTTTACATTTAGATCAGCCATAGACTGAAAGATTCCGTCGCGTGCGGGCGCTCCGGCGCACTGCGACCTACGACCCTTTACCACGACTGAAGGCACACTGTTGAAATCCTGTTCTCCAACAAAATTTTGTTGGAACCAATCGTATTACAGAAACGAGTTAATTGACAGTATGTAGGGTAACAAGACCGCCCACATCGCTCACTCAGTGCGTGATCGTGATTAGCATATTCAAAACTGTCGCCCGGCTTTTGTCCCGCCTAAGCTTATATCATGTCTCGTTTGTCAACAAACACAACGTGTTTCTCAAACTCAAAGTATTGAAAATCAAACGGCCGAAGCTATACTCACGTTGACGTCTGTGTCTAGCGTTCCGATTTGATCATTATGGCCGATCCGAACAATCGCCCACTCGCATTGCCGAGGCAGTCAGTAAATGTTCTGATGTATGTATATAATATTATGTTGAAAAGAGAGCAAAGAGACGCACTCAAAGAGTTTTTGCGGCGGCAGAGATGTGTTCGCTATTTTACCAACAGGGCCCCACAGTATGGGAAATCTATGATTTACACGCTGGCACCCAAGGTTATGGACACACTTAAGGGGAGAACCATTGATTTTGAGGGGGGGGGGTATGGAGGAAATGTGTATGGAGCAAATTTTTTTTTCCTGTCACAGTGACAGCAATTTTTTTTTTCTACTGTCAGAGCTGCATCATTTTTTTTTTTCAAATGGAGTAGCAATGCAAATTTTTTTTTCTTTGTCATCAAGTTTGTGATGCGTTGTATATAAGGGAGCCGTCATTATTTACGGCCTGAAACTCAGAAATTTCAAGTGACACCCCCCCCTCGTCAACCATGATGAATTTGAGTAACTCCCCTCTCTAACTCTGAAATTTTGACTGATCCCCCCCACTTAGAAAAGTTAAATACAAATAAATGTATTTGTAAAATTTACAAAATACAGCAATTTAACAGTAAAGACCTTTGAAATCCTGATGTACTCTGCTAGACTATCATCAGTTATCTCATGATGGTTCAAAAAAGGTGAACCCATCAAAATGAAATTTCAAGTCACAATAAAATGAAGATATAAAAGCTCACGCAGTATCTAACCATATGGTATATTGTTTAATTTGGATGGGTATTATGACAAGGTTTTCACTAGGATATCTGACCGGGCAGAATTTGAAAGTACAGGGGGAGAACACGTGAGAGGCTTAGGGGGAAAGTGTCACAGGGGCTTTCCCCTATCTTTCATGGAAAGTTTAAGATATTGATGTGTGCAATGGTGCAGTCTGGTGCGATCTGAGAGGTTTTTTTTTAATTTTTTTTTTACTAAGTGAAACTGTTAGAACACCCCAAGGGGGAGAGCACGAGAGGGGGTTTCCCCCTCTCGTATTGGAAATTTTGGGAAATTGATGTGTTTAATGGTGCAATCTGAGAGGAGTTTCAGGTTATTTTGCATTTGGTAAAACTGTTTGAAAATGACATTGAACACTGCAATATTTTTACATTTTATGCATGATCAGTGTTTGTGTCACAATATTCAACAACCAAACAATGACAATACAATTTGTGAAAAAGAGTTCTGTTTGCCAGAGACTGAAGATAAATAAATATACAGGAACCGAAAATTTGTGACCTTCTTGTGTCATTTCTCCAGCTGCCAGCTTCTAATGAAAAGCATGAATATGGTATGTTTAACTGTCAAAATGGTCATTGAAGTGAGGTAAATGAAAACATGTCTCTGTGATAATAAAGGATGAATTCACAACAGTTCAGTTTTGTCCTAGATCCTGTGAAAATTTTGAGAAATTGATGTGCGCCACGGTGCAGTGTAGTGCAATCCGATAGGTATTTTAAATTTGTCTTTTACCAGTAACACTGTTAGAAGAGCCAAGGGGGGGGGGGAGCACGAGAGGGGTGCCCCCCTCTCGCATTGACAATTTTGAGAAATGGATGTGTGCAATGGTGCAATCTGAGATGTGTTTCAATTTATTTCGCCAAAATAAATTGAGTAACCCGTCCCCTTTCTTCCTCTCCACATTTTGAGTAACGCCCCCTGAAGTTTTCAATTTTTTTAGTGACCCTCTCCCTTTTATTTCATTACATTTGTTGTTCCTCAATTTTTCATTGTCAACTTGTACATCTTCCTAACATATTTATATTGACAGAATACTATATTGATTTTAACACTAGTTTATTGACTCCTGTCTTGTGTTTTAAAATTTTCACAATTTACAGAAGTCAAAAAGTCCCCTTTAGATAGTGCCTATGCCATTGAGATATTGCAACAGAAATCCTGAAATATGATTTCTTGGGTCAGGAAAGGGAAGGAAAACATTGAGTGCACTGAGGTGTAAGTAGACCTATGTAGTGCATGCTTATATCATAAGTGCTGGGAAAAAAACATAAGAATTGCTTGTGGTAAAAACATTTGCGCCGCCTATGGCGGCGCGCCGGCAAAGAATACATGAGAATAGGGTTTCCAAATTTTGTTAATTTCTGGTGCATTGTGACAATTTTTTTTTCACTTCTGTCTGTTATGACAATTTTTTTTTTCTCAGGCCATGGCAGGATCAATTTTTTTTTCTTCTATCTCACCTGGCGACAAATTTTTTTTTCTCAAAATCCTCCATACCCCCCCCCCCCAGAAATCAAATGGTTTTCCCCTAAGAACCGTTCACGATCGATCGTTCTGGGGATTTCGCCCCTTATTTCACTCATGAAAGATCAAGTGCAGAAGTGCAGCGAAATGGGTGTGAACAGTGAAGGCGGCTTTGATCGGTTCAGATCTCCGAAACGACGTACGTACCAAGGAACAAATTGTGCATGGTAAATTCCAGGGTGTGTTCAGTTCACCAGAGGCTATCATGACGAGAGAGTGGCGGAGATTACTCAGTTGCGATGTCTATCAAGAAAATCTTGTTAGAATTGCCATCGACGAAGCACACTGTGATTATTTTTTACAAAGGCAGGCTCCGCTGTGATGTCCAGACGTCAGTTCCACTGTAGAGTTGCTTCAGTTTTTCGGCGATATAGGTCGTTTTCAAAAAGATCGACCTTTTCTTCCGAGAGTCTACAGTCTCCCAACAGACTGCACATTCTGCTGCGCTCAGCGCAAAAGACGCTATGGAGTTTTTTATAGGCGTCGATTGAGCCATACAGACAACTGTATCTATATGTAAGTTTTGTCTCCGACAAGCGGCTAGCCTATTAAGCTTACACACACGTGTCGTTGTTTTCAACTGCCGAGTAGAGCGATTGTGCAATGTCGGTGCTGCTGATGCAGTTGATTGACATTGTTGTCTTGACTACCGGGTGTTCATTATGCCCGTAAACAGCCCATGTGAGCAATATTCAAATTACACTACCATGATTTACATATTTGAAAAGTCTGTGAAGTCAGTTGTGGGCGGTACTATTTTTCTTTGAGTTTGCCGCGGCCAGGTACAGTGTGCCTTCAGTCGTGGTAAAGGGTCGTAGGTCGCAGTGCGCCGGAGCGCCCGCACGCGACGGAATCTTTCAGTCTAATTTAGCCATAGACGCTACAGAAAACTCTTTCTAGGTATCAACAATATAAGTTTACATTCCCTACCATAAAAAACTCCGATAACAACACACATTTACAAGTTAGACAGGTCTACACTTTCCAAGTCCTGCGAAACGAAAATCTGACCTTTATTTCATCTGTCACGCAACATTTGACGAAAATCAGGGTACACAAAAAATGACTACTCCGTCGGAGCTCAAATACACGACCTCTAACATTTTGGTACTGTTTTAGCCTAAAGAAACACCAAAGTTCGGATAAGCTACACATGTCTACATCCGCAAAGTACTAGAAAATACATCTGTAACACTGATTTTCGCTGTCAGAAGAAACTGCGCGATAAATCGGGACTCTCCAACGGTTGGTGGAGTCAGAAGCGGTAAGGTAGACATGCATTTACACAGAGCTGAACGCTGTCTTCGTAATTTTGGCCGTTCACAGTTTTCAAACAACAACATTTCAGTAGTTAACAAACATACTTTACCGAATCATGGAGCACTCCTCGCACAGAAAATATTCCGAGGGTTAAAAAACTGCAAAAACGAGTGAAAATTCGGAGATGCACAGACGATTTTGGAATGTAAACAACTCTGTGATTTCAACTGCTGTCAAGTCTGGAACTGCAGTGATATGTGTTTCGGATTTCTATTTGAAACTTTGTCACTTTACAGCAACATATTAACTCCCTGCAGACTTCTAGTTGCATCAAATCTCGCTACCAATATGTAAAAAGTACTTTAAAACCATTTTCACGAATTCTTCTCAAAATAGTTGTAACTCTTTTCTTTCTAAAAATAGACTTGCGGGTAATCCGAAATAACTTGTAATCCGAAAACATTATTACCATAAACCCACATGCACGTGTCTATGAACCGGACGTTGTGCAGTCGATCAGGTCCAGCTTCATTCCGTCCCCGACCCATTAACACCTCTTAATTATTCCAAGTAGGATCGCACGCTGCTAATCCCATAGACCCATTGTTCTCTATCGCAGTTGCCTGTCCCGTTTTTCTCGAGGGTCTATGGTTAAATATATATTATACATACATTTTTAGTCCCCACGGACACCGTCCGGGGGGACTTATAGGTTTGGTCATGTCCGTGCGTCCGTCCGTGCGTCCGTCTGTGCGTGCGTGCGTCCGTCCGTTCACGCAGATATCTCAGAGACGCCTGGAGCGATTTCGTTCAAACTTGGTACAAGGATAGTAACCTACCTCATACAGATGCACGTCGATTTGTTTCACAATGCGATCAAATTTGGCCGTGTTAGAGGACTTTTTAGTTTTCACCTCCATAGACCCCCATGTATAAGGCAGTCCATAGACTCCCATGTATAAGCACAGGCAACCCATAAAGTATTACTGAGATTTTCACACTGGCACAGGCAACCCATAAAGTATTACTGAGATTTTCACACTGTTTTCTCTATCATTTTTAGTCCCCACGGACACCGTCCGGGGGGACTTATAGGTTTGGTCATGTCCGTGCGTCCGTGCGTCCGTCCGTGCGTCCGTCCGTTCACGCAGATATCTCAGAGACGCCTGGAGCGATTTCGTTCAAACTTGGTACAAGGATAGTACCATACCTCATACAGATGCACGTCGATTTGTTTCACAATGCGATCAAATTTGGCCGTGGTAGAGGACTTTTTAGTTTTCACCTCCATAGACTCCCATGTATAAGGCAGACCGTAGACTCCCATGTATAAGGCAGACCGTAGACTCCCATGTATAAGGCAGACCATAGACTCCCATGTATAAGGCAGACCATAGACTCCCATGTATAAGGCAGTCCATAGACTCCCATGTATAAGGCAGTCCATAGACTCCCATGTATAAGGCAGTCCATAGACTCCCATGTATAAGGAAGTCCATAGACTCCCATGTATAAGGCAGTCCATAGACTCCCATGTATAAGGCAGTACATAGGCTCCCAAGATAAATAAAAATTTAGTTTCTCATCGTATTCATATTGCAAAAGGATGCAGTGACACAGTTTTTAGTCCCCACAGATAAAGTCCAGGGGGCTCATAGATTGGGTCATGTCAGTCCGTGAGTCCATCCGTTCACGCAGATATCTCAGACACTTTGACAAAATGTCATGTGACCTTGGTGACCTTTGACCTCGAATATACATATTTGTCCATAACTCAGTAACCACAAGTGGTAAACCTTTCATATATGGTATGATGGGACACCCTATGACGCCACATATTGTACCTCATTAATTATGTGCATATCTAATTTTGAGCGAGCCAATAGAGCTAGAGGTCAGATTTTTGGTATATATGGATAACTTAGCAATACAATTTTTTTGACAAAATGTCACGTGACCTTGGTGACCTTTAACCTCAAATATACATATTTGTCCATAACTCAGTAATCACTAATGCTACACCCTTCATATTTGGTATGATGGGACACCTTATGACGCCACATATTGTACCTCATTAATTATGTGCATATCTAATTTTGAGCGAGCCAATAGAGCTAGAGGTCTGATTTTTGGTATATAGGGATAACTTAGGAATACAATTTTTTTGACAAAATGTCAAGTGATGTCAATGACCTTTGACCTCAAATATACATATTTGTGCATAACTCAGGAACCACAAGTGCTACACCCTTCATATTCGGTATGATGGGACACCTTATGACGCCACATATTGTACCTCATTAATTATGCACATATCTAATTTTGAGTGAGCGAATAGAGCTAGAGGTCTGATTTTGGTATATAGGGATACCTTAGCAATACAATTTTTTTGACAAAATGTCACGTGACCTTGGCTCGTTAATTATGCCCATATATAATTGTGGGCAAGCCAATAGAGCTAGAGGTCTGAATTTTGGCATATATGGATTAATTAGCAATACAATGTTTTTTTTCAAAATGTCACGTGACCTTGATGACCTTTGACCTTGAATATGCATATATATGCATAACTCAGTAATCACAAGTTCTTTACGCTTCAATTTTGATAGGATAATAGACCTTAAGATGTCACATCTTGTACCTCATTTATTATGCACATATGTATTTCTTGGCTGGCCAATACAGCTAGAGGTTTGATCTTTTTTCCCGATTTAGAACCACCCGATTTAGAACCATAACTTAGACATGCCTCTTGTTTCAAATTTGGAACAATGACATAGACCTATGTGTCCATAGATCTGAACATATACACTTTAGTGATACTTCTTAATGACCTCATTTCCCTGCCCCCTCAAGACTAATACTCCTATTACAAGTGGGGACTATGTCATTGTCAATGACTTGTTAATGAATATTGTATTTTCATATGCGAATATAGATTATATTACTTTTAGTTGTTTCATCTATTATCGAAAAAATTTAAAACCAGAAGGAGTGAAGAATCATGAAAAAATATCACTCAGTGTTTCTTCACAGTGATTTGAAGTTCTCTCATCTTTTTGTCATTATTATTCAATTCTTGCAAATGTCTTCCCTGCTGCCTCAAAGAATTTCCAAATTCAAATTGCCCAGCTTTGATAAGTGAATTGGCATGCCAGGCAGGAATGAATAATTTGCATTTTATCAAGCACATCTGCTAAGGGTATATTGTGAGATGCAAATATTTTCCCATTCTCAGAATGTGAATGAATCGGTGCCTTTTGTCTTCTGAACAGGAACAGGTGATGGTGAACAAAAATTTAGAATACACAGCGGAGGAGGAACTGCCTCGGAAGCTGGTTGTCATTGAGGAAAAATCTTTGGTAGTCAGGAGGGCAAAACCACAGAGAGCAGTTGTCAATGATGGTGGACAGCCAGTGAAAAACTTCAAAAAGTTTAAAAAGGTATGAAACATGCTTTTTCCCCATGTGTTTTCACTTGCTTGCTAAAATTGTGCATTGGCAACCAACAATAATTGTCCCCATGCATCATGCATGTTTATTTTCCATACCATGACTCAAGCAATGTGTGAGCTGTGTACATGTGTGCTATTAGGTTTTGTATCCTTTCCATGCAAGGCTTTGGAGGATGGAAATTTGGGCATTTATCACCAAACTGAAGGGACTGTTGGTAGAATAGAATTTAGCAGTAGTTTTGGATGTAAGAAAATATATGGCAACATTCAAAGAGGGATACAGCCACAAACAGAGGATGTCACAGCAACCAAATACATAACACTCAGCCCCCACAATGATGGCACTTAGCGTTTCATGAAGTACTCTCTTTGCTAAGTATCACGTGTTTGTGACTCAGCCCCTTCTTGTGTGTTGTCAAATGTGTATGGGCACACTCTACAGCCATGTCTACCACCTGTAATGTTTGCACGTAAAAATGTCTACCACCTGTAATGTTTGCATGTAAAAATGTCTGCCACCTGTGATGTTTGCATGTAAAGATATCTGCCACCTGTAATGTTTGCAGTTAAAGTCTCTAAGAGTGAAATAAAAATTGAATTTATATTATTTATGCTGTTACATGTAGGTCAGCCACTATACACAGATGTTCACCACAGAGTGACAATGATTCTTGGTATTGTCACAAATGTATGAAGACATAGTAGCGTTACTTTACTGAGAGACTGACTAACTGTGTGTATCTCTCTGCTTTCAATACCCAGGCTTTCTACCCAGGTATGAACAGCTTACCGCGAATCATCGGCGGCAGTGATCTGGAAGTTCACTCCAACAAACAGAACAGAGAAGTTGAAGAGTGGTTCAGGGAGCAAGTCCAGGTATTTAGTTACTACAATTCCTGTCAACAAAACTAACATTTATCATATTCATATTAAATCATGCACAAATTGAAATCAGGCCAAAAAAATAGTTTCTTATCGTCATGCACATTGATCTAGGTAGCTTGTCAACATTCAAAAAAATATGTGTGCTATTCATGGTTGAAAATGTGTACAGGATTACATATACGCAATGTACAGGTCTGAAGAGTGAATTGATCTCGTCCTCTTGCCGTGTGTTACAATTAATGATGCATGTAAACATTCCTGTATAGGGAACATATGCAAACTACAAGCAAACATGCTTTCCAGTAATAATACCACAAAACAGAAAGCAGTGTCTGTTGCCATATGCTTATTGCCTTGAACTTGTTTGCTTTGACAGGCCGACAGTCAGGAAGATAGAGTCAATTCCATGGCCACTGATCTTTTCAACTGGGAGCCAAAAACCAAGAAATCTAGGCGTCGCTAGGTTTGTACATCAATCTTCTCGTCAATTTAAGTTTGTGTTTGACATAAGCCAATACACACAATGATAGTTGTTAGATGCTATAATGTGCTTATGAATCCTACATACTGCATTTCAGGTGTTCCAGAGTACCGTAATTGCAAAAAAATTTTTATGAATCACAGAAACAGCCTAATGTTTTACGATTAGTAAACATGTTCACTGAATGGACATATATCAACATATATATTTATCATATCTGCTCCGAACTGCCATGAAAGGTTGATGATGATTTGGTAAAAGGTCTGAGCTCCTAACAAAGATCACAGAATGCAAAGTTTACCGACTTTTCAAAATGCTGCCTTGTCAATGCAGGACAGTACTAAAAGTTCATGTACTGTCCCAAGACAAGACGGCAGACATTACCAAAAGTCAATTACTGGGCTAGGCAACGCAAGTAATGTTGGTCTATATTGGGTGTTGACTTACATAGTGTGTCTGAGTGTGGAATGTGTGCTGTGTGTGAGAGGATGTATGATGGTGAACTTCAATTTCTGTGATCGGGACGGTGATTCCAAGTTTTCAAGCTGAAACCTTTCATGATTTAACAGGTATGTTTGCTTGCCGTCATGATATAGCTTCATTGTCTCTCATAAATTGGTATCTGCATTGTGTTCTCCCTGTAGGCCCTTGTCAGGACTATGTGTCTTTTGTTGAAGAAAGCAACAGTCTACGTGTTTTACTGCTGTATGTCTGACACCCGATGTACTCTACACGTTCTGTTTGCCTCAAGTCAAAAACAACTTGGTCAGACCACTTAATAGTAGGGGTTTGATCCAAGAGGAAAAGTCCAGCTGTAGTAGATTTACAAAGATTAACAATACTTGTTTCATTGAAGATTCTGTGCATTGCCATACTTCTATTTCAATTGTGTATTTGCCAGATAATAATTATTGCAATAACTTTGGGGAGTTATCAAACTGCAGCTGATAATTTGATGTAAAGATTCTATGCAAATAAAGTACAGATCTTTTATCTCTTTCCATTTCTAGATACATTTTCATCTTACACCTCATAGGCTTATTTTTATAAACAGCAGCAAAATACAGAGTAAGCCTTTACTTTGTATAAGAAAGACTGTCAATGCTGGTATCTTTGTACATGTAGATGGAATACTGCTGATTTTGGTGGCAGTTTCAGCCAATTTTCCGACAACGTTTGGTCTTATTTCATTGTTTTGCAAAGACAGTTGGCCTCATGAGGTCATTCAGTGCAAAGCAGCTGTATTGCAATTATAAACCTGTGACTGACCTTAAAATATTCAGAGGCGATTGTACAATAGATGAATGTTACACTTCAGGTATTGGAAGCCATATTCCTTTTACAACGTAAAATGTCCCTTGCTGATTGTTCAATTCATATATTGTAAATTTGAAATAGAAGACAACTGTTTGGTTAAATGTATATGTGATCTTCTGAGAGACATCCGAGGATCCAATAAAAAGTGTTCTTTTAAAATGCCCTTCTATATTACATTGTGTATATAAAATAAGCCAGAAAAGGGCAACTGATATGACATGCAGGGGATTGTGGGAAGAGAAATAAACGGTACATCTGAGTAGTGGTGCATTTTATTTCCTTCAAGAGCATTTTACAGTCCATAGTCTTTCTCCTGTTCATGCAAATTGTAAATTTGTAGTACAATAAAATCTTTCAAATGTATTTATGTGTATGTTTTTTGTCTTTATAAAATCATGATTGCCACTAATTATATCTCATTTGTTTAGTTGAAACAATTCACATATTTGTTCAAAAACTACAGGAATCAGATGGTCAGCCTCAAGCGTTTTATGAGTATTTTATGAATAACGTGATGATCATTTCTTCAAGAGCTATTGAAGCATTCTATGAAGTTAAAATGTGATAAATGAGCCCTCTTAATGTGTCAAATTTAGTCATACTGAATATTGAACTGTAAACTACTTTTTGCTAGGGCTGTTATGAAGGCCGCAAAGTATACATGTATGTCAACTTGGTGTTTGAATAATTAACATGAACACAGTCATTGGAACCAGATGTAAGATGCCATAGTGCCTCCAATCACATGTAGATTATTTACAGATATAATGGCACATGATTTTGTAGTGAACTTGTAAGTTCCTTGGTCACCAAATGTCCTTTTGCTTGTCTAGCAAGTTTCTGAGTTAAACTTGCATTTCCAGGGAGTGTAATTTGACAAAATCTCAATTGTGCAATAAGCTTTGAAAACTACCACTACTATTTCAAAAGAAAACATCAAATTATTACTCGGTATTCACTGCCATGAAAATGCTTCCATAGACAATTTGAAGGATTGGGAGAACTATCTGTGTAAGTTAGAATGCCTAGTGCAAGGCAGCATTGCAGCATTTATTTAATTCACAAGTCTGGCAAAAAACCACATGGAATCTTTATCTGACTGTTCTGAAGAACATCTTAATATGCAAGGTATCTCTGTGTTACCGAAATCTAATCATTTTCAGTTGGTTTTCAATGTAAATGGAACTATTCCAAACATCATTATACGAGTGAAATGATGAAATGTAATATAGGCTGCCGTAAAGTCACGGTTATCTGTACTTTGATTATATCCTTGTCGCTGTACCTGTATTGACAGGAAAGCTACAGTGATGAATTGAAGACATTTTACAGGTAAGTACTTTCTTGTCTAGCCTTGGCCATGAAGGCTTCAATTTCATCAACAGTACGGGGTACACACGTCAGCAGTTCCATGCCATCGGAGGTGATAGCAATATCGTCTTCAATACGCACCTATGGAAATAAAAACAAAAGAAATGCAAAAATTAGTTGTTGGCTGTGCTACCATCTCATCAAAACAGGAAGTCTGAAAGCGGGTGCCATCAGTCTGATTTTGCAGTGATAACATTTTGATAAATTTCGTAAATGGATAACTGGGCATTTTATAATTCATGATGATTTACACAGATATCAGCTATCAGTGAAAAAAAAAACCCCACCTGTTCAATGAATAAGGCTTATCAAAGTTTTTCAGTGTTGTTGTATGGATTAATATTTGTCCCTCACTTTCAACAAATAAAATTCATTAGCAGCTCTAGTTCACATGAAATAAAACTTCAAACGTGATAAAAGTGAACTACAATCCACTTTTTGTAGATGACACTGATTCACTCCAATGACATGTAGCATTCTAGGTGATGAGTCAAATAATTATGATAACAAGATAATAGCTTTTCTGTATAAAAGTTGTGCTGTTGTTGCCAGGGTTTCAAAAATTGCATAAAAATATTTGGGCAAGTAAAAGACGTTCAAAACTTGAATTTCAAAACAGCTTGACATCTTGTGAGCACCGGTATTCAAAAAAGAATTGGCTTCTTCAAAAATGTTCGTAAACAGGTAAAACCCAAGGATTTGAATGGTCGCTGTACACAAAACAATGTACATTCAACAAGTATTGATACACATTCCTAAACATCTTAAACTATTCTTCATCTTTTTTTGTTTGTATCATCATCACATGATTTTTTTCTGCCTTGTGTTGATAAAACAATGATGCAGCAAATAGATTTATTTCACAGAAGGCCTTTTGTACAGCTGCAGAATCTAAAGACCAAAAGAAGGCTGTTTACTCACTCCTCCAAAGTTCATGAATCTTGAGAGAGCCTCCCTACACAGGAATCTGGACAACTGTGGGTCCTGGTAGGCACTCTCCAACACCTAGTGTAAGACAATCAATAGACAGTCAAAAGCTGCTTAAAGAATCACCTTGTCAAAATGTGTAATGTCCTTGTGAAAGCTATAATTGAATCATATGGCTACCATCTTTTCTTGCAGACATGTGGCTGATATGATACATGACAAATGCTAATCATCTTTCACAAGCCAATATTTCTGACCTAAACAAACATGAACTTCAAAACTGAAAAAAGTCAAAACAGCCATGAACGAACAGACATCCAGAAAAATTTTTTCATCTTATTTTGTATGTTGCTCTTTTACCATGTTGCTCTGGTATGAATCAGCCATTCAAAATGGTACACTCTACTGTATTTGCACTCATGTGGTCAAAAGAGGGTTTTTCAAAACAGCACAGATGTTTCATTGTGAGTTGTGGGCAGGTATAGCTGTGACGGAAACATCCAAACAAAAGTTATAAACCATCTGTATTTTCATATGAATGGGTAAAAACGAAGCACTGAAGAAAAATTGGAATTGTTGTGATGATAATGAGTTTGTCTCTCTTTCATGGACGGAGACAATCACGCTTCATCAAAGAGGTTAATATTTCAACAAACCCTTGCCTTTTAATTTGTTTGTTATTCTGAATACTGATAATCAAGTCGTGCATATTTTCCATCTACATGGATGGGCTTTTGACAAATTTAAAAACAGTCTTATCAAAGTCCCTGTAATTACAGGTCATGATACTCTGGTAATACAGCCACTCCCTCCATAGAAAGGATGACGTTTGTTGTTCAGAAAACTTACTGGAGCAATGAAATAACATCCCGGTTCAATGGTCAGCACCATTCCTTCCTCCAGGGTCCTGGCTGTCCTCAAACTACGCAATCCTGGTTCAGAGCTTCGTTCAGGGCCTCCCTGGACATGGCAAGAATTTCATTGTGAGCAAAACATCATCAGTTGCATCCACAATGGCAAAGGATAAAATTCACTGCAAAGTTTGAGTCATTAAAATCACAACAAAAAACACTTTGGGATAAATTTTCCAAAAATGACTTCTCAAAATCTTTCCACAACATATTGTGCAACATTTTAAACAGGTGAATGCAGATAGGGGATTTAACATCTTCTGGATTTTTGTGAAAATCAACAAATTTATATCTTTCCCACATTCATTGCAATCTCTGGAAAGAGGCAAGGTTTATCAACAAGGAAATTGTACACTCGCAGATGGGACGACCCCCATCCCTTTGAGCTGTTAATCGTATATAACTGCTACATACATGGCTCCACTTTGACAAACTTGTCATCTTGCAGACACTAGACGCAAACCTGAAGTATACTTGGTACCAGACTTTTAACACAAATTTACCTCTGGATAGCCTCCCACATCATGGACATCACAGCCCATGAAATGTCCCAATCCATGAGGCATGAAGACAGCACCGAGACGTGCCTTCATCATCTCATCAATGTCTCCCTGTACAAGTCCACCTTCCTTTAGAGCTTGTAGCATCTCTCTCTCTGACAACGTATGCATGTCTGGCCATGATACGCCTACAAATGGTAGGAAAAACAGGCCAAGATGAAAACTAGAAATCTAGGGTTTCAAAATTACCTTATTATACAAAATCATCTATGAAAGACATACTATATCTACCTTCTATCATAGATTTGGTTCCCTCTTCCCTCAACCCCTTTGACAAATCTTGCTAAGCCATTTCAAAATTTGACATATGAGAAAAACCTTTATCAGTACTAGGAGGAGTAATATAGATGAATTACCATGCAGATTGTGCCTCTGGGACAGATATTCATACTATAAAATTTTTACAATGCTTTTCTGGTCTCCAACTTGTGCAGTTCATATGAAAGCTCTTGGAGTAAGGAAAGCTTTTCTTTTCTTAGTTTCTTTTAAATCAAATATGTTATTTTTCTGAATGAGTAAATACAGGGATGGTGGCCATTTTGAATTTCAAATATCAATATATATATATCAGGCAGTTTGTTTCTCTGGTACAAAACTTTATACAGTAACCCCTGATTTTTACTTGATTTGGTATGAATGGTCGAAAGTTTCATTGGGGAGAGTTTTATCGAAAGTCACCTTTAATCAAGCTACGGTATACTTGTAAACTTTGTGTTGATAAGGTTCAGTGCTGAATCAGCCAGAAAATGAACAAACTACCGCAATTACATAACAACAAAATTATTGAAAGGGATTTTAAATAAAGAGTTGCCCTTCTTACATGATAGATGAGTATTTGTTCCCTTGAAAGGGGAGATAATGGTAGAGCTGATTTTATGGGATCTTGTTGAAAAAAACGGGATATGATCATTGGTCATCTGTCTTCATCAGAAGTTATGAAAACTATGTTTAGATTTTGATCACACTAAGTAAAGTTTCATGATGTGCTGTTATTTGATTCTGTGTGAAGACTTTTGATGCAACATGACAGATTTCTAGATTCAATGCTGTTATCAGTTGCTTGACTCTTATCAATCCACTGTACCTGGCTTGACGGCTTTCATGACAGCCCTGCTGGCTTTGTAGACAGCTTCATAGACCATCTTCTGATCTGCTGTGAATTTACCATTGACAGGGAATGAACACGTGATATCTGAAGTGTAACAGTAGTACTCACCGCCCATGTCAAACAAACTAGGAAGAGTAAGAAATAGAAAGAAAAACTCATCATTCACTACATGTACTTTCTTTTGTTAAAACTATGCCACAAACAGCAGATATAAAGAATTATTCCTCAGTGTTAACCTGCAGTACCATCACAATAATTAAAACTTTTCATCTTAACCCTTTGAGCGCCAAAGTCAATTTTTGTCACCTTTATAAAATGTGACCAGTCAAATTTTTTCAGATTTTTCTCAAAATTTTGATGAAAAACTGTAGCAAATGAAATGTGATGTCTGTCTGGTCAAAAATTATTTTAAAAATTCACAGAAAAATTCATACAAATTGGTAAAATGTTGCACTAAAATTTTGGTGGGAAAAATTACAGCACTCAAAGGGTTAAAATACACGGTCATACTCTTTATATAATGAACACACTCTCTTTGAACAAAATTCTCACACACAAATATTTTCTGCTCTTGAGATTTGTGTGCTGCAATGAATGACACTGCATATAAAATGCTGATAGTATTTCTAATTCCGTCAACAATAAGGTGGTAACTTATTTGTAGATTTATCAAAGAAGACTCACCACATATCTCCATCATTGATAGTTTTCTCATTGGGAGCACCAGCGTGTCCATAATGTAGAATTGCTCCATTCTCACCACTGAAAAATAAAATAAGCATAATTATCAACCTTAATTTTATTTTCTGTGATTCAAATTTTTCAAAAATGTACTTTATATGTCAGAGTTGAGCAAATCCAACTTGGTGGTAGTGATCACAGGACAACTACAATAATAAGTTCAGTTATCGACCAAATTTCCTGATGTTTCTTTTATCAATAATACTCATGTAAAAATTGCAATTTTCTGTCTTTTTTTGCCAATCTTTCATACGATTTAGCAATGATGTAACCCCCTTCCCTGCCTGTAACGGCCAAAAGCAAATTTTTAACAACATAATGTACGAGGCAAAGCATTCTGAAGTGCAAAGTTTGCTCGAGTCCACTACTGGCTGGCAGGGGGTATATTATTGCAATTGTTTTACAGTTTTGGCAATGCTGGTGAATTTGCAGATGTAGAAAGCATCTGGGGCCACAATACTGGATAATCGGATACATAAATTCATTACCGTATATGATTACACATAATATGTGTGGTCTGGGATACAAAGCAAGAAACATCATGGATGTTCTTGCCCACATCAACACCTGTACTTCATCTGACACGCATATGTCAAAGTTACAAACACAAAGAAAAAATTTTGTGATGTTTTGGTAAAAATGGTAAAATGACACCAATCTAAGGCTTCTACAGAAAATTGACACAATATTCCAGAGAGTATTGTGTACAGTAAAATTTTGGCTGATATTCTGACAGGTGTAGATGTTATGATAACATGGCAACAGGCTCAGGTCTCTACGGAAAATTGATACAAATATTCTGGACAGTATTGTGTATGGTAAATACAGCTGATATACATACAGATGTAGATTCACAGTATTGTATATGGTAAATATGGCTGATATACATACAGGTATAGATTCACTGGGTATCTGCATGATCTTTGCTGATGCAAAATTAAATGGTATTTTACTAGTCAATTCATTATTCTCAGATACAAAAATAAATCCACAACGCACCACAAAACAACAGAATTGTGATGTTTTTTGTGCACCAAAGTGATTCAAATAGATGCATAGGTATATCATGTAGAAGAAATTATACACAACAACTGGTGAATTTTAAATGAGTTCCAATGATGAATTTGAAGGGGAAACTGACAAAACGAGTGGTCTTTCTGGGCTGTGAGGATGATGTATTCTGGTCTTTTAAATCAAATGAATTTATTATGAGTCGATAATTGCACTTGTTGTGGCATCTTTATACTTTTTATAAAATATATGAACTTGTGAGAGTGTGTATGTATTCCCTTTACTTTCCTATGCATAAACACATTTAACAAGATATGCATCATATGCAGCAAGTTTATAAACTTATGAACCTAGACTATTCTAAAATCATTATCTCAATGTTAGATGTAAACAGAATATACCAATATGAGTTTTGAATTTATGAGTGACCATTTAATCCCTTCAGTTGATGTAATAGACCAACCCACACAACAGAAACAATAGGGTCATACCACATTTAAGGATTACAAGGGTGTAGTCACAGAAGTGTTGACTGACAGGATGACGTGATGGGGCAAACACATTGACACTAAATGCATGAATTGTCCGACCTTTTCCCAAGCACTTTATTGCATTTACCTGCCACAGATACAAGTGTAGGACACATGTCTGCATCCACCATGGGTATAGCAGTAATGCTGGAACAAGCTGAAAAAGAGTTGGAAAATCAAAAGAATCAAGGGTTTGTCCATGGGTTTTAATTACCTTCCACAGACACATGTGTAGGAGACATGTCGACATCCCCCATTGGTGTAGCAGTAATGCTGGAAAAGACTGACATAGAGAAGTGAGATCTGTTACATGAATATTGTTGGTTTTTTCTCATGGCTATTTACTGACCTGCAGCACACAGCAGCTGGCCAGGCTAAATACCGACAGCCGCCATGACTGTAACAATGATACTGGAATAAACTAGAATGAAGAGAAAACTGTTTATGATGCATGCAATGATGACAGTGAAAGACCTACAAGTTGGGAAGCAGAGCTTACTTTATTTACAGTCAGTACTTATTCAATATTTACTTATCTTTCTATAGTTATTATGTTTTCCTTTTTCATTGTTTCTTTTTATTGTACAATTTTTGTTCTGTTTTTACTTTACATTGTGCGTTTTCATTTTATCAGTTTCACTGTGAAATTTATTTCTCCTGGTGTGCATACACCGCTCTGTGGTACTAATAATACCTACACATATATATGACACGAGGCACAGTACAATAAATTACCCACAATACTCTTTGATTTGTATCCTTGAAGGTTACTTTTCTAAAAACTTTTTCAGTTCTGCATGTAAGCACTAGTGTGCAGCATCAGAATAATTTTTAAATAATATCTAGTAAAAGTACGTTTAGATATTTCAGTGAAAGTTTGAAAATAACCACTAAACAACCATAAAAGTCACATTCTGCAGGTACTACAAATGCCATACTTTTTAGGCAGCAAGTTATGACGAACTGAAGGGGTCATTCTCTGAGAAAACTTAGCATGCAAATTTCTTTTGTCACTTCTATTGCAAAAAATCAATATCCTTTTGTTTCATAAAACAGGTGCAACTAGTCTCCCTACTTTCCATCACATTATTCTGTATGGCTGAGGACACAATCTCTGGCAAATTTCACAAAAATGCTATCTCCTCTCTCAATTATGCATAATTTTCCAATTATTTAAAATGAGAATTAAGAAGAATGGTGTGCATAAAAGTACGTTTTCAAACTTTTGATAAATAGTCTGTGAACTTGTCTACACATGGGAGACATAGCAGACTTCACTCAGGTATCTCCGAGGATACAAATCGCAATAAATTATGGGAAATCTACAGTACTGTGCGAGGTGGTATATTCTCCAACTCAGGTTCAATCATACCATGAAAACTTTCAACAGATTGGATAGGATTAGAGGAAACAAATAGTAAGAATCCTAGTACTCTCTGCAAACAGAGTAGGGACTGAAATGAAATGGTGATATGCACAGTACCATGGTAGTGAATACACTGTGATATGATCCATATCATAATAAAATCAGATACACTTGTAAAATGATGCATTACAAAGGTTGATGGTATAGCATGTTTATTTCCTGACATCACGCATTTAGTTTAGAATGTCATGTTAGCTGTGGAAGCTGCTAAAGTTCTTGAGAAGAAATGAATGAAATTAAAACAAGATGCTGTCCATTTATCAAGAATCAGAGTTGCTTTAATAACCAACTGAAGCAATAAACGACATCCAGTAACAGTTATACCATGAGATTTTGACCAGTTTTCTGGTTAATTACATATTCCGTTTGACCAGTTAATCACGTATATGCATGAGTAATGGTGAGTAGATATATGGAGTGACCTGGTCAAACCTAATGGTATACACCCGTTGGTGAGGTGGTTTATAACTTCTGTCATTTATTGTTTATTAAAGTTCTGGTGTGAAACGTTAACAAAGAGATTTTTTCCTAAGAGCTCATGCATGTTCAAACTGTTCTATATTCACACTGTTCATTTTGCTCTTCAACCAATCAGATGTATACATGTATGATATATGATTAACCAGAAAATTGACAGCAGTTAACAGGTAGATGATAATTTACAGTAAGCAATCAGCAAAAGCATAATAAATACAAATCCACATAAGAATGCAATATATTGTAGAAAAAAAATACCAAGATCAGACTTTAGAATATTTAACTTTATTGCAGACCATTGCTAGCATGTTTTTAGACAAACTCCTCATCAATCTCCAAATCCAATTAAGGTAGAATGTGCCTTGGGGACAGATATTTGGACTCTGGAACTTTTCCAATACTTTTCTGATCTACCACTTGTGATGGCTCATTTTAAAGCTCTTGGTGTAACAAAATTTTTAACTGTCTTAGTATTTTAAGAATTGAAAATATAATTTTTCTCTATAAACTAACACACAGGAATGGTGGCCATTTTGAATTTCAAATAACGGTAAATCTTGGGTACCAATTTTGTTTCCCATATACCAAACTTTGCACAGTGACCCCCTCCCCCATTTTTATTCTTGGTTTTGAAAGAGAATGTTTGAAATATTCCTTGAGGAAAATTTGAACAATAGTTTAAGTCTTTCAGTTTCAAGGCCCACACTACCTTAAGACTACCCATGTTTTAAAAAAGTCTGGAAACAATGGTAAAATCTTACCTCTCCATTTGGTACTCTTTGTCACCAGGTTTTATTTTGGCCATGATTTCTTTGTGTGCATCACTGCTAATCTTGTTGACATATCTCATCACCTCTAGTTCCTGTGGAGTCTTGATCACTCGACTTGACAAGTGAAAAAAAAAAACATTAAAAGTGCAACTTCTCTTCTGATTAACTTGAAATCAGACCATTATGCAACGACGGTGGCAACTTTTGGTTGCTTTTAAAAACAAAACAAATCTTGTCTGGGCAATAAAGCTTTTTTGTTTCACCTCAGCGCAAATTCTGCGTCCAAAGTGGGACAATCTTTGAACTCTCTCGCATTTCTATTTTCAGTTTCATTGCAGCAGTGCAGTGGCGACTAGAAAAGGATAACGCATCAGCAAATTACCAAGCTATGTAGCGAGCCATATAGTGAATTTATTTGGTAATGGTTCTACTCAGGAATAAATAGAACACGCAGAGTACTATAGATTCGTTGCACCAAAAGAATCACATCATATATGGTTTCGGTAATGTGTTCATGAAAATGTTGAATTCTACAAGGTTATTGTTAGGATTGATGTTGATGAAATGACATATTTTATAAACTTACCATTCACTGATCTCAGGATGCAAGAAAGTTGTGTCCGTCTTAAATCTATGAGTCAGGGTAAAATTATTCGATAAAGTGTTAGATAACATTGTTAGATACATTCAACAACTATTTCTTATCATAAATTCCTTCGTATTCTCCTATATATCATGAGATAGATTACACTGAATCTTAAAAGTTAACTGCAGAAGCTTGACAAATACAAATCATTTCTCATTTTTGTCTCATACCGGTAGGTGTACAGTTGACTACTGCCAAGTTGAATTTAAAATTTACAGTCAACCAGATATTCAATGAACTTGCCTATCAGTAATGTATTGTATGATAATCAATATGACGCAAAAAGGCAGTCTGAATACTGTATATTTTTTTATTTTTTGAGATATCAAAATCTCCATTTAGTACTGTAAATCCTTTTGAACTTGAATTCATAATATCAGCTGATTTCCAACACAGGTATTCAGCTGATCTCAAATACAGGTATTCTGATTTCCAACACAGGTATTCAGCTGAATTTCAAATACAGGTAGTCAGCTGAGATCAGAAACTGGAATTCAACTAGCTCAAGAGAAGGTGTAGTAACCACCATTTTCTGTGAACTCTATTACAAACCATAAAAGGGTGTTGGTAAAACATCGTCCTCTGACTTCATACACAAAGTTATACAGGATGAAACAAAGCAAAACACTCACTCATGGATTCCATCAAACGCTGCAGCTCTTGATGTGTGACCACTGTCAGTATTCACTCCTTTCTATTGTATCAAAGACAAAAAAGCCTTTAAGGGTTTATGCACCTCAAAAGTCAAAGACTAAACTTTTGCTCAAACTTTCCTCAAGGAATCTTTCAACCATACTCTTTCAAAATGAGAAATAAAAATCGGGGTCATCATGCAAATTTTGGTACTAGTGAAATAAATTAACCAAGATCTCCCGATATTTGAAATTCATGGCCGCCATCCCTGTGTTACTCTTACACCAAGAACTTTCAAACGAGCCCCCACAGTTGGGAAATCAGAATAGAATTATAAAAGTTTGAGAGTCAGAATATCTGTCCCTTGAAATGTTGACACCAATTTTCACAAAGACTTCAAATTATCATTACCGCTGCATTACCAAATAATTTCTCAGTACAATTTTAAAGACGTAAACTTCTGCAGAAAGTCAGTTACAGACGTACACTTTTGTGGAAAATCAGTAGTGCACTATGGCTTTCAGATATACTGTAAATTTAAGAGCGGGCAAAACTTACCAGGAGCAAAAGAATTGATGGGTTCTTCTCCTTGAGAACTTCCTTGATCTGAAATTAGAAATAGTGATACGCATCAAATTGCAATGCTTAGATGAAGTTTAAGATAGCAGAAAAGGCTATTTTTGGTTCCAATTCTACAAGACTTAAACACATATACAGTCTTGATGCTTGAACTGGGATTCTTTCTTCAAACTCACATGAAATGTTCTTTATACACTGAACTAATTGCAACACCAAAGGTATCCTCGTTGTCTTATGTAATTTACCACTTGTGAATTTATGAACATGGTATTTTAATATTACACAGAAAGTCTTTTACCCTTACAATTTAGGACTTTGTATTCATTTTTTTCTGTTGCTTGACAATAAACAATGTACAGCACAATTTATGTATACAAGTCATAGTTTTGTAGTTGCTTTTCTTTTAAAGATCAGGGGAAAATTGATGAATTTAGCAGAATAATTTTAATCAGTCCAGGGGACAATGAGCAACAGGACAAACACCACAATGGGCACTGGTGTGAAGGACTCCCTAGCTACCGATAATATGTTGACTGCTATTGAAATTGAAATTTTATACGCAGTTCCTTTTTATGCTGAAGGCATTCACTTTCTTTGAATTTTATATGCTATTAAATATCTTAATTAAAGAAGGTATTAAATGGCTTGTTTCAGGGTTGTATTTTACCTGTAGCGCCAGCTTTCTCTGCTGTCTTTTAATGTCCATAGTTACTGACTAACATTTTGCTTGTGTTATGTGTGCATTTTATACATTGCAAAGATTGCGTCTTCCAAAGCCAATGAAAACCCTGTGATGATTATTTGGTTTTCAAAACAACTTTGGGATCCAGGTTTATGGTGAAGCAATGGTAGCAGGTTATTCTGACTGTGGAAAACATGAGTGTAGTTATGAATGTGTTGGCATATCAATCCTGTTTGGCGTTCTCCTCAGTTTCTGTGATATATTAGATGAAAACACAATGACTTTTGTGTTCACAGTTTCTGAAAAATTTATTTTCACTTTCTGTTTTGGCTCTATAATAGTGTGCTAAGAAACAGCCAAACAATAAGACTGACCGGCCAACACATTCGTGACCACACTCATGTTTTCCACAGTCAGAACTGTTTGGCTGTTTCTTAGCACAGCCCAACAATGAGAATGACATGCCAACACATGCATCATTGACTCACTGATATTGTACAGCCAAAACAGAAAGTGAAAATAAATTTTTCAGAAACTGCGAACACAAAAGTCATTGTGTTTTCATCTAATATATCACAGAAACTAAGGAGAACGCCCAACAGTTGTGATGCTATCAGCAAAAGACTACATTTACTATGGTTTGTGTTAATCCTTTGAGTACGAGTGCTGTAATTGTTCCGACAAAAATTTTAATGCAACATTTTTACAAATTTTTATGAATTTTTCTGTAAGTTTTTCATAATTTTGGACCAAATGGACATCACATTTCATTGGGTACAGTTTGTTATCAAAATTTTGACAAAAATCTGAAAAAAATTGACTGGAGTATATTTCCTAAAGGTGACAAAAATTGACTTTGGCGCTCAAAGGGTTAAACCAGTGGTGATGCTGGGAACTAGACATACTGTTTATTATAAATTTGAGAGTCGCCAACACTATCAGATGTAACTATCGTCTAGGGGTAATATCAGTCGATAACAAAGAAATCAATCCTGTGAAAGTTGAAAGATTGTCTGGAAGGAGGTCAGAGAATTCAAAACAACATCATCTGCACAACAATGCTTGAAAATTATGCATTTTTGACAGTAAGCGTGATGTGTGTGGATGCGTGTTGTTGTTATGACTACGTGTGACCTCCTTCCTGACAGTGTTTCACCTTTGGCAGAGTTGAATTCTTTGTTATTGACTGATATTACCACCTAGACCTACGCCTAGCAACATTAGCAACTCGTTCACTTAGGAAGCATGTCTGGTTCCTGTGTTGCAAATGATTCAACCCGAACCACTGTAGTTGTATTTTAAATTATTAATTAATGAATATAAAGACTCAAATACAAGTTCGTATTTTTTTCTGTCCTGTAACATCAAAATGCAAAGTTCTCATGCCCTAGATTACAACACTAATATTGGTGAACTGTGCCTATCTTCAATTGTATCAAGTATCAAATTTGAGATCAACATTTCAATCTAGGATTTGATAAGATATTTGTCAAAGTTTGACAGTAATGATATCACAAATGCTTGAAGTTGATAACAATCTAAAAGCAATATTTTCTTCAATCATCAATGACCATAAAATACCAGTATATTTTCCTTTTCTTTTAACTTTAAAGAAAAATTTTGACTACAACTTTTTCATGTTTTCTTTTCTATAGTTAAATTATTGACTTATTGAACTAGGAGATGACTTATGCATGAAAAAACAGCTACGCCACCAGGTGTTTTTGTTCCTGCTACTCTACTGATAAATGTATGACAACATGAAATACTGGTTAAACAGACTACAGATATGTAATCAATAAGTCTTAAAACTGAGTGAAATATTTCTTGAGTTCTAACTAATCTGCTGATGTCCACTGTATCAAAAATATATTTTTCAGCCAGTGTTATAAAAATGCCACGTGGCACGTACCACAGCAGGCTTGCTACCTGCGCTGAATGACATCACATGTGTGCAAAAACATACAAATATCGTTGTTTGCCACATACACATACTCAATTTAGGCCGCATCACAAATATTACCCCAGTAAAGGAACATTTCATGATATAAATTCTCCCATTGAACTTCAGAATTCCAAAATGACTGTTTATATTTGTGTTCTGCATGCCCAGTGTAAAACAACATGTGTCATGGAAGTCATAGAGAGGAGTATAAAAAAGTGGTCTCCTAAAACAAATCATAGCATAAGACAGGAATTATACAGTACTGTACAGTCTGATGTGGAATTCTGAGGTGTAAAGGTTTGGGAAGTAACAATTGGAATAGAAAAAACTGTTGACAATCAATATTCACAGTATCTGTCCTAATGTCTGGTGAGACTGGGAAGTCGTGAATGGGGATGACAACAATTTGGTTCAGTTTTAACCCTTTGAGTGCCAAAGTCGATTTTTGTTGCCTTTATACAATATAACGCCAACAATTTCTTTCAGACCTAGACAATTTTTTCTGATTTTTCTCATAATTTTGGTCAAAAAGTGTATCCCATGAGCATTTTTGCCTATTTGGTCCAAAATCATGGAAAAAATTGCAGAAAATTCATAAAAATTGGTAAAATGTTGCCCTGACATTTTCTGGAGGAAAAATTACAGTGCTCAAAGGGTTAATACTTTTACATTACCGATAACAATATAGAGTTGCTACTTTTATCAGCTAGATTGACAGATATTCATCTATAGCACGATATAAGTAGAAATATGTATGAATTCTGTGGAACAAGATGTACCTGGTTGCTTGTGACTAGGTGTATGAAATGCAGCCCTAGCCAATTGCACGCTTCACAGCTATATTTCAGACTATGGGGGAAATGACTACCACTACTACTGTGTTTTGAACTGACCTTTCCATTGCCTGGCCAGCTCTATGCTTTCTGCAGTGAACTTTCATATGATGAGTTGTAAAATCCTGAAGAAACTTGGTGGTACTGAATTCCTGGTGACTTACACTGTGACAAGAGTGTTTTATGCGAATATAAACGTCTGAGTCAGTTACCAACTGGACATTTATCCACAAAATACTTACTCCTACCCAATCCTTATAGGTGGGAAATATGTCCAGGGTATACCTGTTTTGACACCGAATGAATCCACTGTTGAAAGCTTACCTCAGAAGACCAGCGGCATTCATCAACGCCATATTTCTCCTTGAAATGGTCTTCTGGATGCAATCTGATGGAGGAAAAATTTTGACACAAAATAACATGAAAATAGTCATATGTTGACTGAGTGACAGGTGACTTGGAGATAGGTCAATGTGTTAAAATGTACCGCTAGACCTTGGCCATTATTACAGTTGGAATCTTGAATTTTTGTTATTGCATTTGGTAGATTCCCTGTGTATAGAAGATAAAGTGCCTATTTTTAGAATTGTATAAGTCGATTTATCAAGTAATTCCATAGTATTCTGAATTGAAACTGTTATGAAGAAAAACAGTTGACAATGTGAAAAATGATTTTACAACAAACTGCCTGAAAAACTCCTGTGGTTTTTTAAGCTGGTAGTTTGAACCATTGAACCCACAAAGTAGGAAAAATAAAATTCAATATAACATTTATCTCATACACTACACTACACACATCCATTATACCATGACTGTTTTCTCTGAGAGTTGTGTCCTGATACTGACCCACATTCACAGATATCTGCCACTGATTACCATCATATTAGAGGTCATTATGATATGGTAAGCATGGCGAAAATATTGTTGCATAACTCTACATCATAACACAAACACAGATGATTTGGTTACCGGGATGCCAATCTTGTCACTGAAAATCCTTGAATCCTATAAACACTATTTCAATCCTACCAAAAGAAACTGTTACACATACCCTTTGAGCGCCAAAGTCAATTTTTGTCACCTTCACAAAATATACCCCAGTCAATTTTTTTCAGATTTTTGCTAGAATTTTGCTAAAACATTGTAGCCAGTGAAAAATGGTGTCCATTTGGTCCAAAATTACCGAATAAATTACAGAAAAATTTATGAAAATTTGAAAAATGTTGCACTATAATTTTGGTGGGAAAAATCACAGGGCTTAAAGGGTTAATACAGTTCTCTTACACAAGTAAATGTTCTATGTTACATAATATTAGCAGTGGTACAACATCTGACAGTGAAGAAATCTACAGTAATTCCTAATCAGATTAATCCAAACAGTGGAAATTTCATACGTTTATAATTTTAATGCATTACTTCTTGTCAAGGGAAACTAACATTCTTGAATTTTATTTCACAGACTTTATCAGGTATATTTTCATAAACATTTGTTTATTCCTTAGAATTAACAACAAATTGTTCCTAATATCTTCTTTCAAACTTTTGCAAATTTACAAAGGATTTTTCTTACATTCTGACCTTGACAGTGACCCACAAAAGGAACAAACAACCAACTTCAAATAGCAAACTTACTTTCCCATCCAAACCGCGTAGGAATCCGGTAGCTTTGGAGGAAAGAGAATGGCTTTACCAGTATCAACATCTATAGCACCATAGAAGTCTGCCTCTGTCACACCAAACGTCCAGTGGAAGTATGACTCCTATTGGAATATAATCACATGCAAATATAAAGCACAACCTTCTAACATAGACTATGGGAGTAACTTTTATCATATTTGTTTTATTGCTCTGCTCCCTAAAGTATGTTGAAATACGCAATATTAGCTTTGCAAACATGATTTACTGTGTACAATATGCCATATCATTATTGACAAATAAATTCTAGTCTGGGCTAAAACTCAGTTGTCCACAGTAATTGTGGACGTTACTGACATACAGACTTTGTTGACAAGCTGAATGCTTGGCATTTTAACATAACTTTTGAATTAGAACAAGAATTACTATTTTACAGACAGACCAAAATTACTATAAAACACTTCAAGAGATAGTTCTCTCAATTTTCAAAACTATTTGTTTTGTTGATGACCCTGTTTCTAAGCATATTCTGACAATAAGCGACAGCCATACAGAGAAGTGGTAAAATTTGTTTTGATTAAGAAGTATTGGTATCAAAGGTCAAGGAGAGTGAAGAATTGCTTACTAGTCAAAAAACATAAATGACAGCCTTACAAGACAAATTAATGTTTCCTTCAATGTTTACTGCTCATCAAAATGTATGCCAAACATTCTGCTAAAAATCATATTCAAGTGTATCGATTGCATGACTGTTTCACATGCGTGTTCAAAGCATTTTACTTTGTTTTTGTTAAATTGGTTCTGTGAGAATTCAACATACATGGAATTCAGACTGTTGCTGACGGCAATAACGTACATGTATACAACCAAGCCACTGTGCAAACAACATCATTGAAAGAGAGCTCTGATGAATTATCCTAACACTATTACTAAAATGTAGAGTATGTTCAATATTAAACAGTTTCAGGAAATATTGTTTAATTCTAGCTGTTCCCACAAATAATTGTGTTCCTGAAATAATTCCTGAGTTACACATTCAGAATTATCAGATAAATTGTGAAAATGTAAACTATTTGATAATTTGAGGTTAAAGCACCTGCTACGTATTATGATTGACATGTTGTATCAAATATACTGAAAAAGTTGGCAAGTGCATTAATTTAGGAATGTGTAAGTCTACATAAATAAGACAAAATTTTTCTTACCTATAATGTGTAAAAGCGCACGTGCATACAAAAACAAACATGTACATGCACACACACACACTGATACACACAGAGATACACTCACATACCTGTCTGAAGACTTCATCTGTATCTGTGCAATACCTCTGCTTCTGTTCCCCTCCCTGGAGTAAAACCATGGCACCCTTGGGGACGCCATCTTTTGCTCTAAGTCTCTCGCAGAGACGCCTTCTGTTGGTGGCAAACAGTTCAACTGACACAGTCAGGGTGTGACTGCCACGGTCAAATACTGGTCTGCAGACAAGAAAATGATCATAAAATTAGATCTATCAATTTATGAACAATTAAATCATTCCATATCATCATTATTGGACACAAACATTTTCACAATCGGTGGATTATCCAAAATGCAAGTAAATGAAGTCTTTTACATCTTAAGTGAGAATACACCATGTATTTCCCCACCAAACAGTTAACAAAAGACATAAAAACCTGTGTGAGTTTCAAATATGGGTGAAGCTATATCTCTGCAACACAACATATGCACAGTAACTCCTAATTTTTATTCTTGATAACGAAAGAAAATGAGTTTAACTTTTGGGCACACAGTCCATGTAGCTGACAATGAGATGCTATTGATATGTTTAGTGTAAAAGTTTAAGGTCTCCTCGACTAACTTTCAGCTGGTTGCTCACTTTCTACTATTTTTATAGTATTTTATACAAAGTCACAGACTTATTCTACCTGCAACTTAAAACTGATAGTGATTTTGTAGCTCATTCTTTACTATTTTTCATAGTATTTGATAGCCGGTATCAGGCAGTTCATGTTTGTGTCGGCTACATAGACGATCTGCCAACTTTTATTAGGGAAAGTTTGAGCAGGCTTTCAAAGTCCAAACTTCCTGTTTTGATGTACATATTGGGTTAGTGACAGAAAGTTGTGGAAAAGGTAAAGTTTTCACATTTTATGTATTTTTGACGGCAAAATCAGTGAACAAAGTAAGCGTTTAATAAAATATAACAGTAATTAGGAAAAAATTTGCTATTATTATGAATTAATTTGTTTAAAACAATATGAAATAAAAAATTTTCTATCATGATAAATTATATGATAGAAAAATTGTTTTAAATTAATTCACTGAGTAACAATAGAATCACTGACTTTGAGTTAGTACTTGCAAAATTGCAATAAGAAGTCATTGAAGCTGTTTTTGAGGCAGTCTCTACAAAAAAAATTCAAATTAGAAAAAGTAGCAGTGATTCTGACTGTAATTTTAGTTCATTATAGAAAATATTTCAACTAGGTTGGTATACGATTCTTGCAGTCCACTATTGAACAAGGGTAATACAGTGTATTTAGGATTTTGTTGTCAAGACTTACCATTGAAAGTGTTACAATGACTATTTTTGAAATAAAGCTTGATAACCGTAGGTCTGGAGGACTTTATATTTACACAGTACAAAGGTCATTCCATGTTCAGGGCAGTAAGAATTAAACCAAACAATCAGTATCTTTTGCTTACTTGTACTTGTCATAATTTGTATTACATTCACATACAGGTGCTCACCTCACACATATATCATGGTTTGGTAAAAAGCAATATTCCGGCCTAAAACTCTTTTGAAAAGCAAATAATGCTATAGCTAAATTGTCTGCAACCTTCAATGAATACAACTTTGCTTGGCTTGTGAGAATTTTTCATGGTATCAGATTGAACATGGTATTAAGGAAATACACCTACTCACACTCACTCATGTGACTCATTCACACTTATTCCTGCCATTGTCATGCTCCCATTGTTCTGCATTTACATATTGTTATTATATACTTTGTTTCAATGGTACGTCAACTGTCACATAGTGTAACAGTAGAAATGTTCTATGCAGTGTGATTAAAATGTATACATAAAATGTAACTTACAGGTAGAAACCTGAAAAAAGTCTAACCTTAGGTCACAGTTTAGCTGTGGGTCCAAGGCTGTGGTGTTTTCAGATAGGATTCCTGCCTTTAAAGGGCTGATTTTTACTTTTACGACTTTTAACCGCTCCACCACAAAGTCAAAATCAGCCCATAAGAGGCAGGAATCCTGTCTGAAGATACAACAGCTATGGACCCACAGCTAAGTCATAGCTAAGGGTGTGAAAAAAAGACTATATCCATTGTCAGAGTATGACTCTCTCGAAAGAAAATACAGCAGATTGAAAAGAAATGCACCTTTGTAAGAAATACAACATCTCTAAGCATTTCACACAATATTAGACATGCAATTTCATGGTGTACGGGCATAGACTGTAGTTTCTCCAGGGTCAATGGTATGGGTCACCCAATTTCACTGTGTATGGGTCAACCCAACCTGTTGATACATTGTAGATTAATCAAAATTTGTCCATGAAACTTGAAGTAAGACTGTGCAATGAGCCCGAGAGCTATCTCCATCATCAAAAGGGAATGTCCTGGTGTTCAATATCACATGGAAGCTTTCCCGGACGCACTCAAGGCTATGCTCCACAATCAGAATGACGAAATGAAGAAGCAAGAGAAGCCAGATGCAAACCACTGCATGCAAAATAAAGGACTACCTCAATCTGTGTGCTACAGTGTTCAGAGTGTTTACTCTGTTGTGTATGTAAGTGTGTTAGAAGCATTTGAATGGACTGCGTTGCTACCTGAATTTACATGTGATACCAATACATGTAATATTAGCACTGTCCCTCTACCAACTTGGTGGAGCCTGGTAAACATGGCATTTCAAATAGAAATCAGGACGTTGCTTTTAACGTCACAGAAGATGTGGAGACTAAATGTGGCAAGAGTTCCTTTAGGTCCCCTCATACCCGGGTAACACTTTCACTTTCAGTCTCACCTGGAAACCACAATCGCAGACTTCCTTGGAGGCACGCCAAGTACAACTTATATGAAGGCATACCTAAAAGTGTTGTATATCCTACCTGAGAAGAAAATGTTTGGGTGGGGGTGGTGATTTCTTTCCGTTAGAGCATTTATGGACATACACTATCCAAAAGCAAATCTCGTGGATGGGTGGAAAATGGCCTTGCAATAGTGCATGTGATGTGTACGGCCGGCCATGAACCTTTCACGGATGACACCACTGTTCCTCCGCAAATGACAGTGAACCACAACAGCGCTGGAACTTTGTCAGTGCTCAAGTGGGTTGCGGCTGTCATTATAGAAAGCGTTGATACATGTAAGATAAACAATAATCCATTCTCAAAAAAATGTTACGGTGAGGTTACTTACTTTACTGTTGCCGATGCCATGGTCATAGGATTGAGTGGAAGTACCCTACCCAGTACCTGCGAAGCTCGACGTCTGCTATCGAGCCTCGTTCTGATATCTGACCTTCTCTAATCGTTGTGTGGGGGCGCTAGTGAGAGCGAGTTTATTTTTAACGCCATCGTTGAGGGCAGTCTCGTACTCCTGGAGCTGTAGTCACAAACCACTGACTTCGAGAAGAGATGTAGAACATTTTCTTGTCTTTTTTGCCATACTCATTACAACATGATGATTATATGTGAGGACAACAACATAAAGTCTCGTTCGCTTTTCTTAATTTTGTGTAAGTTATTATTGTCAAACTATTGAAACAGTCGAATTTGAGATCAACTTGGTTCGAAAGTGTCTGGCATCATGTGAATAGAAACACAAAAACGTGGAAATGTAGGGGTAAAAAAATAAATAAAATATATAAGACAATGCATAAATGTGTGTTATATACAATATACACACACGAAAGAGAGAGAGAGAGAGAGAGAGAGAGAGAGAGAGAGAGAGAGAGAGAGAGAGAGAGAGAGAGAGAGAGAGAGAGAGAGAGAGAGAGAGAGAGAGAGAGAGAGAGAGAGAGAGACAGAGGGGGGGGAGAGACAGACAGACAGACAGACAGACAGATGGAGAGAGACAGAGATTGGCATATGTAGTTGTATTTTCGGTAGACTGACAAAAAGCAAAGTAATTTACCCTCATTTCAATGATATAATATAATATAATGTTATTCAGTAATATAGGCCACCGGCCTTTCTTACAATTCTTGTAAAAATAATACAGACAAACTTAGGGGCAGTTATACATTATTGCTCATGGATAATAAGTTTTCTCTTCGGCTGAAACTATAAAAGATGAACTTAGATAAATTGATAATAGTACTAGGATGTTGTGAACTGAGAAGATTCACAAACTTCGTTTCTGTTGGTAAGTCATAACAGTAAGACGGAAGAAAACGTTTTCTTATGTTACTATACACTGGACAAGCTAAACAAAAATGAAACTCGCTTTCTATTTGATTTTCATTACACAACTGGCAATTTCAATGATATCACAGTCAATACATAAGCTTGAAACGTAAGGACTGTCCTCTCTCATTTTATTCTTCACTGCAGTTTGGTAGATCGTTCAATGATGTCAGTAATTCACAAAGTTGAAGTTGTTTATCTGTAATATCTGGACGTATACGCTTTCTTACATTTCATACACGACTTTGTGTCTCATGATGTACTGTGTACCGCGAACAACATCTGATGACGAGAAAGTGTTTAATACAACATGTAAAGCTCATGTGTACATAACAAGTAGATTATTACCACTTAGGGAAAAGGCATGGTGGTCGATTGCCTTTTCTTATGGCCATTACAGTAGCCAGAAAGTTGAAAATCGCCAAAGTGTATAGATTCATTTGCGCTGCGGTTTGCGGCGTACGAAAACCCGACAAAACGTGTCTTCCAGTGCTGAAAGCAGGTTCCTTCACAATTGAATGGTGAGCAACATACATCCCATCATAGTAATGAGTATGGCACAGATGACATACGTGTTATTTCCAGATTATATTTAACATTGTTCATATGCTCTTACGACTTTGCCAGGGGGCTTTGTTTGAAAAAAGAAGGGGAAGTACCCCCACACCATCGTCACGGTAACTAGACAGTTGATGAACTAATAAAATAAACTGTCATATCAAAGACAGTGGGAACGCGGCAAAAGTAGATCATGAAAAGAGGCCAAAAAAACAACTGCCGCACAAGGTTGGCGGAAAACAGCAACACGATGAACCAAGAAGGGAACACGTAACTAATGAAACAAATGTAGAGGGCGCTACACAAGCGTGGCCACATTTCTAAATTTACAAAAATATGTCTAAAATTTTACAAAAGGGCGGCCGGGTGACTTTTAGAATAGAATGTGAGAGCGACTTTGTTTTTCAAACTACACAGTTTGGTAGGAAATGAGGAAACGCATGCAAAACAATCCCTTATTCAAGAGCCGGGTGAGATAGATTATAAAATCGGCCTACTGTTAAGAACTTCTAGGGGAGTGTTTTCGAGAAAGACATTTCAACATTTTAGAACGATAAGTCTAAAATGTCACGGGACAAATAAAAAAACCCAGTGCCCAGTGCTTGTGCGACTCGTTCTATGACAAGTTACATCAAACGGTAACAGGACAAACTGTTCCTTTCAGTTTTACGAAAGGACTCCATACGACATGGAAAGCCGTCTTTTTCTAACAATTCCTGATGATTTCATTGAAATTGGACCACAGATACGGTGAGAGCGATTACACTGTAGCTATAGATCTGTTATCTTTTCCGAAGAGCATATGAAATGAGAATTCAAAGTACATGTACCTTGATAGTTGCATCCCTTATTCATGGACAGAAGAGACCGAAATGAACTCAAACATCAAGCTGTATACAGAATTGTGAGGCAAAAAAAAAAAAACCGAAGAAGTATAAAATACCCCAAACACAATGCCACTGTATCGCTAGGGAAACAGTTTTGAAGGACGTATGCCAGGCCGTATAAGGCCGGGAACACACAGACCTGTACGCAGGGCTAGCACAGTCGCTTGCTTTCACCGATTCCGCTCTGCGCCCCATAGACATGTATATATATATATATATATATATATATATATATATATGTATATATATATATATATACATATATATACATACATATATATATATACCCACATTTCATATTCTGCATAAAGTTATAAAAGTTATATCTTATATATATATATATATATATATATATATATATATATATATATATATATATAATATTATATATATATATATATTTTTGATAAGTATCTTTTTCTAATTTTTGTAGTATTAGTTCTTGACTATGTTCACCTTTGAGGGAATAACGTCAATAAAGTTAAATGTTTAAATTTATATATATATATATATATATATATATATATATATATATATATATACTCGTCTTACACGTTTATACAGACGTCTATGGCGCACGCGATTGTGGATGTATGTCATGATCTAATATTACAAGTAACAACGTCTACCTCTGCGGGATCCGCTGACATTGTTTGAGCATGCGTAAAATCGGGAAAAAACATTACCTTTATATATTTGAAAATACCCGAAATAGACTATAAAAGGACAGAACATGCACGCTTCAATGTAGTTCATACGAAAGGGATAATGTTCTTTGGTGACTTTATTGACAATTAATTGAACATTTCAGCTAAATAGTGACATGTTTCCTGCACTCTTTCAATACTTGTCGGATTACTCGCCTTCGGAGCCTCAGGATGCACTGAGTAGAGAAGAAAGTAGTGCGCATGCCCATTCTTTACTTTACCTGCTACAAAATGCCACTGCACCAGCCTTGGTGTAAAACATCTGCTCACTGCCAGTACTTGTCTCCAATGACGGAATGTTTAGATCGAATAAATTATTGCGCATTGCTTGAAAACAGCGGGTACTTGGCGAAGGCAATTTTTTTATTCTGTCTTTAGCCGCAAACAGTTATGCAAACAAACTAGAAAACCTTTAGTCTTTACACAGTCCCTCAGCCCACGAGGGTGGAGGGACTGTGGGCTTTACAAATATTGTAGGCAGCATTGTATTAGAAAAATGCGAACACTAAGGCCAAGAAAAATAAAAAGTTTGTTTCTCATCCTAGACATATTGCAAAAATGATGCGTAACGCGTTTTTTTTCTTCTCATTTTTTTTAATTCTTCAGCCAACAAGAACGCGCAAAAAAACATGAAAACAACATAGGAATGCACGCAGAGATAAATACACACGAGTGTTGCTGTTGTATTTTTGTATAGCAACAGTGTTGTGGTTTGACTTTAAAGTGCAGCAATGCACAGTTTTGACAGCTTAATATAACAGTGACATATGTGTACAGTTCTGAATGGAATGTTAGTGTCAGTTATTTTGTTCACAGCTCTGTCTTATACAGCACTGTGTTATGCACTATCATCTCGTATTTTGCGGTTTTTTTCATTAATTTCCTCATGAGAGGGGAAAAAAAGGTTGACGCGACGGGTACTGATGAGGATGAGAAACAAACTTCTTATTTTTCTTGGCCTAAGGCGCATTGCTGCTTCACCAATGTCACCATTGCGTTGGGGGAAAAACATGAAAATGGTAACAGGCGATGGCGCTTTTATTTAAAAACAAAAACACAAAAATAAAATGAAAAAAGGAGTGGTGATTTCTCGTTATTTGGTTCCACTTATCTGTCCCTTGTCCAAAAAACACTCTGACTTGTTGATCAACAGCCTGTACTACTGTACTATCGACATGTTCGTGCATTCTCCGTCCTTACAACGATACACATAATTTAAAACAAGGTAAACCTTACCAACTTTGGATGTACTTCGTTCAGGTCATTTATGTACAGGAACCTTTATTGAGAAGCCTTAATCCTCAGCTATACCCGTGTTGAAGACGAAACATTGCAGGAAAGATAAAATTACCGAAAACAATATTGACGCATTTGTCGATTTAAAAATATCCATCTTGTTGCAATCAATAAGTACGTTTATACAATAAATTACAATGTATGCATAAACTCATTCGAACATTCTTAACTATGCGAAAAAAGACTTGTGCAAGAATACATTTTTATCTGAAATAAATTGTTTAGCGCTGTTTTCCATGTTCTTCAGGAATAATATTCATTGAAAGTCTGCATCCGTTTTTAATTTGTATTAGTTTTCAACCCTAAATGGTTTCCATCATTGACGGGGTTCCATAGCATTGCGAAAATATACATTTGGCTGACCTCTATCTCGTTATGTAAATATCTGTTTCACAGCAGATGTTTATCTTATGAAGTTTGCATGGTACTGGATCCAAAAATTGATTCCTTTCGCTTCCTGCTGCGTCACATTTTGATAGTTTTTTTAATTATTTTCTGACCGGGCATTTACCCTACACCATTCCAGCCTTCTATAGCGCCTTGTTGTTTGATAAATTGTCCCAAATAATTAATTATTTATTTAATAATTATAATACATTTTCAGAAAGATTGTAAAATCGTACATCAAAGACTGTGTCGTGGAGACATAACGGTTTATCCTACACCTTATAGAACATAGCTCCGTCGACGCTAGACTTGGTTCAAATCTGTGATTTGTGAACGTTTGAGTAGGGTGAACGCGATGATTTGTGTTCTGTTTTCATGTGAAATGCGAGCGTGAGAGGGGTGAACGCGATTAGTGGAGTGAACGCTATATACACGAACAGGAGAGTTTCAGAAAGTAACTCACTACTGCGCAGACTCAAATGTAACGCGTTCAATCGCTAGGAAAACCTGGCCTGCCAAATACCAAATAGGTTTGTATGAAATAGGAGAGACACAAGAGAAACTAATACAAAATAGTTTTATTTTTTAGAAATTCACCGACTTGAACCAAGTCAACATCGACGCTGATTCGTTTCATAATCCTTCACCAAACACCCTAATAGGGACTCTTCAGATCTCACATGCTTTCGAGCTTCAGACGGTGTTCATGAAACTCGTGAAAATGAGAAGAGATAGATAAAAGTTTCTGAGTCTGTCAGAGCTTCTTCGATATCGTATATCTGCCATAAAATATCCCGATGTTGAACGGCTCCTTCACCAGTTCACAGTTACAAGACTGCGAGGAAATGCTTTCGATACCCTTGATGTACATATCTATACGAACCGGGCAACATCTATGAACCGTGCAATTCAATTCCTATGAATAATTGGACGTTTTAAGTACCAGATGCTTATGTCTGCGTACCATATCCGGACGAAGTGTCACGTGATGCGTCCGCCCAGTAAAAGAAAACTACTGTCACAATGTCAGGGTACCACTTCTCTATCTATGCCGTGTTTATTTGTGGTGATCCCATCTGCTGCATTTCCTCCGAATGTATAGGTGTACCCCTCAATTTTGTGTAAAAAATTCAACAACGTCAGCATTTTTGCCCTAATAATAATTAATAAGCTGGTCAATATATTCATACCGCGTGTGTCTGTGAGTCGGCAGCATCGTTTCGCAAACACTTGCTGCAGCTTCTCGTCCGTCGTGAGTAAATTATAGGCAAACAACAGACAGCATGTTATTCAATGTTTTATATCGACGTTTTGAAGTTGTAATTATCGAGTTTTAGTCAGTCGATCATGATATGGTATAAAAGACAGTGTACTAACGTGATGAGTAATCTTCTAAAATGTCATATCACTCGGCCTCGGAAATGAAACTTTAAACCATTTTATCATATTTGACTTACCAAGACTCGACAGACTCTGTCAAGACCAGAAGCTCGCCGCGAGACAAAATTAAATCTGGACATTATTACAGAGATGGTATTCACTCACCGTATTTTGCAAGTTTCTGAGCGTATTTGGGATGTTATTATTTCGGTTTACTCTCGATGACATGATTATTAAATTTGATGATTTGTATTTGGTTAAATATTCTTTTGGTGCTGTATTATATTGATGATTTTCTTTTCAATTTCGCCGTTTCAACTTTTCTTTTTTGATGTTGCAATGTTTCGTCGCACAATTACTTTACACACCAACAACGATTTTGATTCATGGGTTTCGACGATAGGTCTATACTGCTATGCCTGTAAATCCTGGTTTAGGCCCTAGTGCATGTGGGCATGGAGGTAAAAAGAAAGATGTGGGCTATCGAAGGGTGGGGTTTATATGCTCATCGAGTGCATGTGGGCATAGAGGTAAAAAGAAAGATGTGAGTTGTCGAAGGGTGGGGTTTATATACTCATCGAGTCATGTTTAATTTATGGTACCTAACCACCAGCGAATGCAACTCGAACTGTCCAGGGACGAACCACGGTGTGGAGGGACCGTGGACGAACTATGAGAGAAACAACTGCCTCGTAAGGTTGTCTAAAATCGATCTTCGGCCAGGTCCAGGAGCAGGCATTCTGTCCGCACCAGAGTTCCTGTCACGTCACGCACTTCTATGGTATCCAGCTGCAGGAACACGGTCATACATGGATGGACCGTGCCTGGTGCAATAAAGAGTGATAACCACATTTGTGTTTGCCAGTACTTTCTGCCTTTGTGTGACTGCACAATCGCACGACATCCGTAGGTGAGCCGGGTTCGTATTCGGTGTATCGCCACTGTACGTATATTTCATCCGACAGCTGTCTCGAAGTTACCCTGTGTAGTTTTGATGAAAATGTTTAACAAGGCAGCTCTTGCAACCAACCGTGTAGGGGAGTTTGTATCCGAAAACAGAGACATGAAGATGCCGTTCTGAGACAGCTGCATGTACAGGTCTTTCGCGATGACCAGTCAGGGACGGGCTATTCGATCTTTACATGATTTCATTACACGCCTTTCAAAATTAAACAAATCATTTTTCCAGATTTTTGCAATGTATTCTTCTTTTGTAAATTTTAAAAACACTTTTAGTCCGCACTCATTTTTACAAAATCAGCATGCTCAAAAACAATTTTTCACAGCACTTTTTGCTCTGAATATTTTTCCCATTTCCACCCTCTGAATAGTCGCCCTCCCCCCTTTTAAATGGACAAAGTCGGCCATTTTCTATGAATTTGTTTGATAAGAGATACTACTTATATTGTTTAACATGTTGAAAGATACTGAATAAATGGATGACCATGCATATATTCGATCCCAATTTTAGACACGATAAATGAAACCATCACGAAAATGAATTATTGGTCATGACCATTAATTCATTTTCGCGACGGTTTCAATTAATTTGTCTAAAATCGGGGTCGAATATATGCATGGTTACCCATTCATTCAGTATCTTTCAACATGTCAAACTATATAAGTAGTATCTCGTATCAAAGAAAACTCATGAAAAATGACCGACTTTGTCCCTTTAATTGGAGTTACATTTGTATTTGTATCATAGGGTCCACAGTCTCCCATGATGATGATGAAGATTAAATATTTAAAAATGAAGAAAAGTAAAAATGCATTTGGACTCAGTTATTTTGTTGTTGTTGTTATTGTTGTTGTTGTTGATAGTATTTGCAGAAAAGAACAAAGTATGCGCTGCAAAATTCAATACAGCCTAATCTAGTAAACACAATTGCACCCTGGCTGCTGCGATTTGAAGTAAATACTCACTTGAAGTCCGTTAACAAGGGTGAGAAACTATACGGAACACGAACGAAGTGCCTGTTAGCATTCCCACATCCAGTATCCCAACCCTCAATACCATCACCATCTATACAGCCTGCCCGGTTCAAACAACTAGAAAGTGTACGCTGAAGCGATGGTTAAATCGCAGTTTCTGTCAATTTTGCAGGTTGATAATGCATAAAGTCAGTACGAGAATAGATCAGTATTGTAAATGACATGACAGTTCTCGTCCTACCACGCAGTGTACATTATCAATCGATGAAAGCCTAAATTGCATGGTTGGTGTTATTTTCAGTTTGATATTCAGCCGTTGCACTCCTCGGATGAACAGGTATCCATGCCCGTTTTAACAAAATTTTAAGATATTTTCATCAACTGCTTAGAAATAAAAGAACCTCTTGTATTTCGAACCCTGATGGAGACCAGGCGAAGTTCCATCCTTGCTTATATACGGCGAGTGTTATTATAAACATGGGAAGAGAATGGAATAGTGCTGGAAAGTCACTGTAGGCCTATTATCATACAAGTATACTCACAACGACAAAAATGTGGAAATAACAAATATAGCCGAAATAATCAGCACGAACAGTAGGCCCTATGCTATCGGTTTTATTCACCATAACAACAAAAATATGAACAGGTGTCCATCACCATGAACTTGCATGCCTGGTTGATGGTTGATGTGTTTTCTGGAGACGTACAACCAAACCACAAATAATGGTTTTCGTCTATTGGCAGCTGTTGTCTTTTCCAAGAAATGACTGTTGCTCTTGATTTAAATGCTTTCCACGTAAAGTGATGAATATTCAGCTAGTAAGTTTGGTTCCGTGGTAGCTTCCTCTGCCGATAGAGCTTTCCTAAATTTAAAATACAGTGAGCATACCTAAAAAGGAAATAGAATTCATCTTCAACACCTTCCCCAACAAAGTAGTGCAAATTCACTGTGTTGAGTCGATGTTGTGTCGTCTCCTTTCTTCAATGCTGCAGTGGTACTGTGAAACACCTGAAGCTTGCGAACATACAACCTTAGTACGGCAGTTGCACAACGATTCGTGTAGAATGATGTTCTTCTAGTCGCTTGGCTTTTCTCGGGGGTACGCGGTAGTCTGGGTTGGTACAGGTGCAGCCAACGAATAATGCACTTTTAAAGGGGTCCTTATTATGATGAGATATATTGTGCATGACAAGTAAAATGTGAACTGACTGATTTTAAGTCCAGAGGGTAATTAGCTGTTCATAATTTTCCCTCCAACTGAAAATTTTTCGACCAACACTCCGGCACTCAAACTTCATTTTTACCCGCTCCCCACATATTTTTCCCTGTTTCTCCTCCTCATTGTGTATTTTTGAAGCTCCCTGCCCTGTGACAAAAATAGTCGATTTGCCCTGCCCTGGAAAAAATCCATTAAAATTTTATCATTCCCCAGCAGACATGAAGCTCCCCTGCCTTGTGATGAAAAAAAAACTGTCGATTTTCTCCTGTCCCCGTTTTACAAGTGACTTCCCCTATCCTCGTTTTTCCCGGTCCTTAAGCCAATCATGCAACCGATATCTGCCCTGCCCAATAAAAAAAACAAACAAGCAAATTAAAATCCTCTCCCTTGCAGCTAAAAATATGTCCCCCTGCCCATGCAAAATTAAAATTTCCCCTGCCCTCAAATATTGCTCTCGGAATAGTTTTTTCGAGGAAGAGCTCCGTTGGGTGCACCTGTGCTATATACTTACTGGCTAGCCATACATCCGCTCCACGATATACGTAACAATCTGCAAAAATACATTACTCAGATTTTGCGATCACCTGCCCATCAACGCGACAGTGTGCTGAAGTTTGTTCCTTTAATTTTTTACAGGTGTGATTATCATATTCTAACAGACTCGGGAGCAAGTCTACGATTCTTAAAGGTATACAGTCCCCTGTAATCTAAATATGCCCATATATGGTCAAGGGGCGTTCTGTTGTATTCAAAATGCCCATGTGAGGGCGCTGTTTTTAAAAAGCGGCCACCCGCTTAAAATCTGTGATTGGTTAGATTTTCTCTTTCCATGGTAACTGTGGCAAAATTGGAACAGGTGACAGTATACCTTTAATCCCTGACTATAAAAATAAACAACGGTGTGCTTACTTTACATTATTTTGTACAAGGTGTGTTGATGCGCTCAATAATCGGTGTTTCAACATGCTTGAGAGGGGGTAGAAGATCTTGCAATTAACACACAAAACAAAAGTTGCGAAAAAAAATCATCAAAAGTTGCGTCCTCTGATCAGAATGAGGAAGCGATCCTGAAACGTAGCGAAATCAGAAATATTCTTTAGTATGCCCACTGTGTTTCTAGGTGTACTGGATTACGTCATGAGATAGTATTGTTTGCGGGGAAAGTTTGTGCGTATTTTCCCGAAAACCGACGTGAACACAGAAGCGAAATTATTATACACTTTGCCTTATTGGTCTTCAAATGGATACGGTTTTTAGGCAATTCTTGCGACGTATTAAATGTAAAAAACGAAATGTGTGTTTGTCGCCTTCGGAATGCAGGATAGATTTTTTTGATGCATATTAACAGTTGAACTTTTGGCAATCAAAAGTGCTACCGCAAAGCAAAAATTCATCGGGATGAAGCTTATAATACTTCAAAAGTACGATTTAATCACTTGCACAATATGGTTGGCATTTAGTCGCATAACATGATTTTTAGGGGTTCCTATTTTTCGGCTGCCATGATAAGAATCGTTTATCAGAAGATCGTTAAATGAAGGGGACATACCCGTATTTTGCAACGCGAAGATATCTCATTTATCTTAGTCAAAACATTTATGTAAATGATGCAAAAAGCAATTATCCTATAGCGACTTTCTATGCAAAACAAGTTGAGTTGGGATCCTTTTTAAATGGCAACTGAGGTAGAGGAGCGGCATAGCTCCTTGGGGAACTCGGAGCGAAGTGGAGCAGAAAATCAGGTAAGCTGGCAGGAGTTGTCCCCTTTCCGTTCAGTACACGTACACAAGGATGCACTCTTGCCAAAAAAAGACAGTCTGAGATCGCGGGAAAATCCCCGTAGGCAACGCCTATTCTTGTGTGTAACTCTGACCCATACGTCTTAAGAAACTCTAAGACTACCGTCGCAGCGAAGAAGTCACAAGAATC